>NC_091092.1:76236438-77486438 GCF_032405125.1 Capricornis sumatraensis
GCAGATGACACCACCCTTATGGCAGAAAGTGAAGAGGAGCTAAAAAGCCTCTTAATGAAAGTGAAAGAGGAGAGCGAAAGTTGGCTTAAAGCTCAACATTCAGAAAATGAAGATCATGGCATCCGGTCCCATCACTTCATGGGAAATAGATGGGGAAACAGTAGAAACAGTGTCAGACTTTATTTTTTTGGGCTCCAAAATCACTGCAGATGGTGACTGCAGCCATGAAATTAAAAGACGCTTACTCCTTAGAAGAAAAGTTAATGACCAACCTACATAGTATATTCAAAAGCAGAGACATTACTTTGCCAGCTAAGGTCCGTCTAGTCAAGGCTATGGTTTTTCCTGTGGTCATGTATGGATGTGAGAGTTGGACTGTGAAGAAGGCTGAGTGCCGAAGAATTGATGCTTTTGAAGTGTGGTGTTGGAGAAGACTCTTTAGAGTCCCTTGGACTGCAAGGAGATCCAACCAGTCCATTCTGAAGGAGATCAACCCTGGGATTTCTTTGGAAGGAATGATGCTAAAGCTGAAGCTCCAGTACTTTGGCCATCTCATGCGAAGAGTTGACTCATTGGAAAAGACTCTGATGCTGGGAGGGATTGGGGGCAGGAGAAGGGGACGACAGAGGATGAGATGGCTGGATGGCATCACTGACTCAATGGACATGAGTCTGAGTGAACTCCAGGAGTTGGTGATGGACAGGGAGGCCTGGTGTGCTGCGATTCATGGGGTGGGAAAGAGTCGGACATGACTGAGCGACTGAACTGAATGATAAAGATGGCAATTTACCAAGAAGACATAACAATAACTGAAGCAAGAACTGAGAGAACTGCAAGGAGACAGACAAGCCCACCATTATATCTGGAGATTTCAATACTTTACTCTTACAAATTACTAGAGAACCATCACACTCCTGATCTCAAACTATACCACAAAGCTATAGTAATCAAAACAGTATGGTACTGGCACAAAAGCAAATATATAGATCAATGGAACAGAAAAGAAAGGCTGGAAATAAACCCACACACTTACAGTCTACAACAAAGAGGCAACAATTTACAATGGGGAAAGGACGATCTTTTCAGCAAGTGGTACTGGGAAAACTGGACTGCTACGAAAGGTTGGAATTGGAACATTCTCTAACACCATATACAAAAATAAATTAAAAATGGTTTAAAGATCTAACTGTAAGACCAGAAACCATAGGACTCATAGGGGAAAACATAGGCAGGATACTTTGACATATATCATAGCAAAATTTTTTTGGATATATCTCCCCAGGCAAGGGAAGCAAAAACAAACAATTAGGACTACATTAAACTAAAAAGCTGCACAGCAAAGGAAGCCATTGACAAAATGAAAAGGCAACCTACTAAATTTAGGAAGAAGATATTTACAAGTCATATATCTAACAAGGGGTTAATATCTAAAATATATAAATAACTCCTACAATTGAATTACAAAAATCCCCCAGTTCAATTTAAAAAGTAGGCAGAGAATTTGAATAGACATATAGACGCACAAAAGAATGAAATCTTGTTATATGTGACATGGGTGGACCTCATGGGTGTTATGCTAAGTGAGATAAGTCAGAGAGAGGAGAAAAAATGATTTCACTCATGTGGAATTTTTAAAAAAATGCTCAAAGATACAGAGAATGGACTAGTTATTGTTGGCGGGGGTTGAGGGGTGAGCAAAATGGGTGAGGGGGGGTCAAGAAATACAAATTTTCAGTCATAAATAAGGCTTTTGGGTATTATTTACAGTATGGTGATAATAGTCAATACTACTATATTTCATATAACTCAGTGACAGAGGGAATCTAGACTTATTCTGGTGATAGTTTCACAGTGTATACAAATACTGAATCATTATGCTGTACACCTGAAATTAATGTTGTCAATTATACCTAGATGAAAACAGTTAAAACATCCACTGAATCATCGAAAAAGGAAGTTCCAGAAAAATATATATTTCTGTCTTATTGACTGCCAAAGCCTTTGACTGTGTGTATCACAATAAACTGTGGAAATGTCTGAAAGAGATGGGAATATCAGACCACCTGATCTGCCTCTTGAGAAACCTGTATGCAGGTCAGGAAGCAACAGTTAGAACTGGACACGGAACAACAGACTGGTTCCAAATAGGAAAAGGAGTACGTCAAGGCTGTATATTGTCACCCTGCTTATTTAACTTATATTCAGAGTACATCCTGAGAAATGCTGGGCTGGAAGAAGCACAAGCTGGAGTCAAGATTGCTGGGAGAAATATCAATAACCTCAGATATGCAGATGACACCACCCTTATGGCAGGAAGTGAAGAAGAACTAAAGAGCCTCTTGATGAAAGTGAAAGACGAGAGTGAAAAAGTTGGCTTAAAGCTCAACATTCAGAAAACTAAGATCATGGCATCTTGTCCCATCACTTCATGGCAAATAAATGGGGAAACAGTGGAAATGGTGGCTGACTTTATTTTGGGGGGCTGCCAAATCACTGCAGATGGTAAAAGACGCTTACTCCTTGGAAGGAAAGTTACGACCAACCTAGACAGCATATTAAAAAGCAGAGACATTACTTTGTCAACAAAGTTCCGTCTAGTCAAGGCTATGATTTTTCCAGTAGTCATGTATGGATGTGAGAGTTGGACTGTGAAGAAGGCTGAGTGCTGAAGAATTGATGCTTTTGAACTGTGGTGTTGGAGACGACTCTTGAGAGTCCCTTGGATTGCAAGGAGATCCAACCAGTCCATCCTAAAGGAGATCAGTCCTGGGTGTTCATTGGAAGGACTGATTTTGAAGCTGAGGCTCCAATACTTTGGCCACCTGATGCAAAGTGTTGACTCATTGGAAAAGACTCTGATGCTGGGGAAGATTGAGGGCAGGAGGAGAAGGGGACAACAGAGGATGAGATGGTTGGATGGCATCACCAACTCAATGGACATGAGTTTGGGTAAACTCTGGGAGTTGGTGATGGACAGGGAGGCCTGGCGTGCTGCAGTCCGTGGGGTTGCAAAGAGTCAGACACAACTGAGTGACGGAACTGAACGGAAAAAAGTTTAACAGAACAGTTAGCTAGAAAGTCAATAAGACATAAACAGCACTAGAATCAACTTGTCTTAACTGACACTTGTAGAATACTATACACAATAGCAGTCAAATTCATATTCCTTGCAATTCTACATGGAATGCTGACCAAGATAAACTATACCCTAATTCATAAAATAAACTAACAGACTGGTTTCTTTCACTTAGCAATATGAATTTAAATGTTCTCCATGGTTCTTCATGGCTTGATAACATTTCTTTTTTATTCCTGAATAATGTTTCATTTTGTGAATGAATGACAGTTTATCCATCTATTAAATAACATCTTGGTTCTTTCCAATTTTTGGCCATTATTAATAATGCCAATATAAACATTAATGTGTAGGTTTTGGTGTAGTTCTAAGTTTTCATTCATTTGGATAAATATCTAGAAATTTGATTGCTGGATGGCACAATAAGTCTATGTTTAACTTTGTAAGAAGCTGCCAAACTGTCTTAATTTTGCATTCCCATCAGCAATAAATGAGAGTTCCTCTTGCTCCACCTCTTTGGCCACATCTGATATAGTCAGTATTTTGAATTTTAGCCATTGTAACAGGTGTGTAATGATACTGTTGTTTTAATCTACAAGTCTTTAATGTCATAAGATGTTGAGCATCTTTTCATAAACTTATTCTCCATATGTAACTCTTCTATAGTGAAATGTCTGTAGATATTTTTGCCTATTTGAAAATCAGGTTATTTTCTTATTATTGAACTTTAAGAGTTTCTTCTGTATTTTGGAGAACAGTTCTTTATCAGGTATATCTTTTGGAAATATTTCCTCCTAGTCTGAACCTTCTCATTCTCTTGACAATATCTTGCAGAGCAGAAAATTTTCATTTTAATGAAGTCAAATTTATCACTTCTTTCTTTGATGAATCATTCTTTTGATGTATTTAAACAAGTCATAGTCAAACCCAAGGTCATTTAGATCTTCTTCTATGTTATATTCTAGAATTTTTATAGTTTTGCATATTATGTTTAGGTCTATGATCCACCTTAAGTAAAATTTTTTGAAGCATGTAAGGTCTGTGTCTAGCTTCCAATCAAGGCTTACCATATCAAACCTCAAATGACAGGTTGCCAGCATTTTTTTGTACCCTACTATTCCAAATTGAAAAGACTGAATCCCTATTGAGTGTAGCCAAGAGTTTAAGGGCTTCTTTCCTTAACTCAGTCCCTATTGACAGGATATTCTACTGCAGATGTGACAAACCTTGAATACTAAAATTCTGACTTCTCCCCCTTGTCCCAGCTTTCTTATAGGTCAGAAGTTTCACAGAGGGAAATAATAAATCTGTACTTCATTAGACTGCCACTCCACCCAGTACCCATAATAGTTTTTCAGAGTTTTCCTAGGGTTAGAGGCAATCCACAAGAAAGTAAGCATGAAATCTCCATGAGCAAATGACTATGTGAAACAGAGTGTACACAAGTCTAAGGACAGTCTCCAAATCATTAGCTCCTCTCAATTAAGAGCATGAAGATATACCATAGACAGCTAGTTCACCAGAGAGAACCACAGAAAGATATGGCTAAGAAGAGAGAGGCCTCCTTGAAGTAGAACAACTCCCAATGACAACCTTCAACAACTATCATTTCATGAATTTAACTGGATTAGATTAATGAGAAATTTATTCCTCAGAGCACTGTTTAAAATATTATGACAGTCATCTAGTAATTAGTGGCACCTAATAGGTGATGTATAATAATTTATCAATCAGTTTAAAAGAGAGTTCAGAGAAAGAGATAATCAAAGAGAGCACTGCTAAAACTTCTGATCCCAAATTGACTATGCATATACTTGAAACTTTACCCTCTGAGGAGCAACATCAGAAACTTCACAATTTAAGTAAATAGATTTCTTTAAAACAGCCCATCCAAAGAAAAAAAAAAAAAAAAAGAACAACAATAGGAAAACAATAATAAAAAAGTCTTGGAGAGGGTTAGAGGTTAGAATCCAGTAACTGACATATTCCTTAAAATGTCTAGTTTTTCAAAAATAAAAAATTATGTGACATCCAAAAAAAAAAAGACCATGTGACTCATAAACAGGAAATAAAGTAGATAACAAAAATTGTATGTGAGCAGGACTAGATGTCATATTTGACATCAGAGACTTCAAAGTAACCATTAGTTCAAAAAAAATTTTGTTCAAAGTATTAAAGGAAATGGGAGAAGAGCGAGATGGCAGCATAAGAAGACTCTGAGCTCATCTCCTCTCATGAAACACCAAATCTATGCCTACATATAGAACAATTCCTCCTGAAGAAGCCCTGAAGGCTGATTAAACAGCTATTTCACATAGAAGGACCACACAGAAATGAGTAGGAAAGACATAGATATGGTATCCATGAGAACCCTACCCTCTTCAGAATGACCTAGAGTAGGGAGGGATATAGCTGAGTGGCCTGAGCATACACCGTGTTAGGACACACACACACACACAAAAACATGAAAACAAAGAACCAAAAAAAAAAAAAAAGTTTATAGGGAACCTAGATTATACAAGAAAAAATACGTTTACTATTTTAGAGCTTCTGTCAAATGGGCAAGGAACTGTTGGAGCCCTCTCTGGGGTCAGGGGCACTTGTCTGTGCCATTGTTGAATCCCCCTGAACTACTCCCAGCCCACAGTGGCTCTAGCTCTAGCCCTAGCTATCCAACCAAGGTGACCTCTGGCTCAGTGCTCCCTAGGGACTTCCCCAGCCAGGGCTGCTCTAGCTGCAGCTGACCTGTCAAAGTCACTAGACACAAGCAGTCTATACATGGGACACTCAAACACAGGGCCACTTCTTCAAAACTGGGAGAGTTAGATGTTTCACATAATTCATGGAAGCAGAAACAAAACTCAAACAAAATGGAGACAGAAGAATATGTTCCAAGTGAAAGAACAGAATAAAACCCCAGAAGAAAATCCCAAAGAAATGGTGATAAGTAATTTACCTGATATAGAGTTCAAGGAAATGATTATAAAGATGCTCACCAAACTTAGGAAAAGAATGGAGGAAATCAATGAAAAAATATAATAAATATTTAGAAAATATAGAAAAGAACCAATCAGAAATATAAATACAATAACATATAAAAATATACTGAATAGAATAAACAGCAGATTAGATGATGCAGAATAATGGAGTAGTGATCTGCAAGATCGAATTAGTGGAATTCACACAGTCAGAACAGCAAAAAGAAGAAATTTTTTAAAATGAGTTTAAAGGACCTCTTGGATAATGTCGGACATACCAGCATGAACATTATAGGGGTCCTGGAAGGAGAAGAGAAAAAGGAAGAAAAAAAAAAAAAACTATTTGATGAAATAATGGCTGAACACTTCCCTAACCTGGGGAAAGAAACACATCCAGGTACAGGAAGAACAGACAGTCACAAAAAAAGATGAACCCAAAGAGATTCACACCAAGATATGTTATAATTAAAGTGGCAAAAGTTAATGGGAAAATCTTAAGCAGGAGAAAAACAACTAATCGCATATAAGAAAAATATCATAAGATTATCTGCTGATTTCTTAGCTGAAACTTTACAGGCCATAACAGGGTAACAGGATATAGAATGATGAAAGGAAAAAACTCATGATCCAGCAAGTTTATCATTCATAACTGAAGGACAGATAGTTTTCCCAGACAAGCAAAAAATAATGGTGTTCGTTACCACTAAACTGGCCTTATAAAAAATGTTAAAGGGTCATGTTTGGCAGAAAAAGGCCACAACTAGAAAAAAGAAAGAATATGAAAGAATAATCTCACTGGTAAGGGCAAATGTATTTAAATTTCTGATGATTTACTTAACAATAAGTAGTTAAGAGATACACAAAATAAAGACTGGTAAAAATATGACACCAAAAACAAAAAATGTGTGTGTGTTGGGGGGAGGAAAAGTGTAGTGCTTTTAGAATACTTTTAACTTAAGTGACTATCAGCTTAAAGATACACAGATATATGTAAAGGTCATTATGTATGAACCTCATGATAACCACAAACTAAAAACCTACAATGAGTAACAAAAAATAATGAGAAAAGAATCCAAATATAACACTGAGGAAGCCATCAAAGTAGAAGGAAAGAAACTGACAAAAAAAGATAAGAACAGAAAATAACAAAAAACACAATGAAAATTAACAAAATGGCAATAGAGCATATCTGTTAATTATCATTTTATCTAATTTATTTATTTATTGGGTGGGCCACATCATGTAACATATGGAACTGAGGGGCAGAGTCTTAACCACTGGATCAACAGGGAAGTCGATTATCACTGTAAATGTCAATGGACTAACTACCCTAATCAAAACATATAGGGTGGCTAACTAGGTAAGTAAAAAAACAGAAAACAGAAACTGAGACCCATCTACATGCAGCCTATAAGAGGCACATCTTATATCTAAAGACATGCATAGATTGAAAGTGAAGGGATGGAAAAAAGTTCCATGTAAATGGAAAACAAAAGAAAGCTGGGGTACTGATACTCTGTATCACAGAAAATAGACTTTAAAACAAAGACTATAATAAAATACAAGGAAGAACATTACAGAATGAAAAAAGGGGTTAATCCAACAAGAGGACACAAAATTTGTAAACATTTATGCACCTAATATAGGAGCACCTAAATAGATAAAACAAATATTAACAGAAATAAAGGGAGCAATAGACAGCTATACAATAATAGTAAGGGATGTTAATACCCCACTTAAATCAATGGATAGGTCACCCAGGAAGAAAATACATAAGGAAACATGGCCTTAAAAACACATTAGACTATATAGACCTCATAGATATATATAGAAAACTCCATCCAAAAACAGCAGAACACACTTTTTAGGTGCACAAGGAATACTCTCCAGGATAGACTGCATGGTTAGACTACAAAACAAGTCTCAATAAATATAAAAAGTTTGAAATCAAGTCAAGCATATTTTCCAACCACAAAGGCATGAAACTAGAACTCAGTTGCAAGAAGGAAACTAGAAAGTACACAAACATGTGGAGACTAAGCAACATACTACTAAACAATCAGTGAAGAAATCAAAGAGGAAATAAAAAATTACCTTAGGACAAATGAATATGGAAATATAACTTTCCAAAACCCGTGGGATATGGGAAAAGTAATTCTAGGAGGGCAGTTCATAGTGATATAGGTACACCTCAAATAATAAGAAAAATCTGAAGTAAAAACTCGAAATGTATATTTAAAGTAACTAGAAAAAATAAACCAACCCCAAGGTTAGTGGAATAAAGCAAATCATAAAGATCAGAGCAGAAATAAATGAAATGGAGAAAAAACCCACAATAGAACAGATAAATGAAACTAAAAGTTAGTTCTTTGAAAAGATGAAATTGATACATTAGCCAGACTCACCAAAAAAAAAGTGTCTAAATACATCAGAAATGAAAGAGGAGAAATTACAATACCACAGAAATACAAAGGATAAGATAGAATGCTATGAATAACTATATATCAACAAATTAGACAGCCTAGGAGAAATGGATACATTCCTAGAAACATATAGTCTTTCAATACTGAATCAGAAATAAATAGAAAATGAATAAACTGGTTACTAGTAAAGAAATTGAATCAGTAATAGAAAGAGTCCCCTAAAGCAAAAATCCAGGTCCAAATGGCTTCCCAGATAAATTCCGTCAAACATAGTTGACGTACAATATTATATAAATTTCAAGTGTAGAATATAGTGATTCAGTTTTTAAAGGTTACACTACATTTATACTTATTATAAAATACTGGCTAAGTTATTGCATGTAATGTATTCCCTGTTATACAATAAATTCTTGTAACTTATATTTTATATTCCTAGTAGTTTTTAACCTCAATTCCCTATCCAAATTTTGCACCTCCCCTTTCCATCTCCCCACTGGTACTACTACTTCATTCTCTGTATCTGTCAGTCTGCTTCTTTTTTGTTATTTTCACCAGTTGTATTCTTTTTGATTTCATATATAAGTGATATCACACAGTATTTGTCTTTCTCTGATTTGTTTCACTTAGTGTAATACCATCCAAGTCCATCCACGTTGTTGTAAATGGCAAAATTTTTTATGCCTGAGCTGTTTTCCTCTGCATTTGTGTGTGTGTGTGTAAGGTTTCCCTGGTGGCTTAGATAGTAAAGAGCCTGCCTGCAATACAGGAGGCCTGGACTGCCAGGGGCCAGCATGAGGAACTCCACCCATGGCAAAGGTCATGAGGAAGGAGGCTTGGCATACACAAAGGCGTGATCAAGCCTCAGGAAACCCCCTGTTCCCGAGCACCTACCCCCAAAACCAGAGTCTATCTACTTTACTGTTTCATGCCCTCGCCTACACCTCTGACTTTATCGGGGGGCTGTTCCCCACCTGTTCTCTCGGAGGAGTTAGCTTACAGCTCCAAGTCAATAAAAATTCCTGGGCATGACAAGAGTGTTTCAGCTTACGGACTCCTCTGAAGGTTATCTAGCCCGCCTGTATAGGTTGGTCAGGCCACATGTGATTGTTTACAGCCTCCCAACCTGAGAGGCACGAGATGTTTTAGACTTACTAAAGGCAAATTCCTTTGGGAAGTTGGAAATTGTCAGTATAGTGGGTTGGTTAGGAATTATATTGGTGAAGGGTTTTTTCATTTGTTGTGCCAATAATTGCTGCTATTTCTCTGCCCTGGGTGTGACAAGGGTGTCTCAGGTCAAAACTCTCTGCTGACAGACTAGCTTGTGTGACAGGATTATCCATACTCCTGCCACTAGCACGATTGTTTACTACCTCTCAACCATAAACAGCACAGAGAGTTGGGAGTATTTAAAAGTCTTAATTAGCATAGGGCCTTTCTCATTGTTGAGTCAATGATTGCCACCAGGCCTCCATATCCTTAGGCACCTGGGAATATATTAATCAATGTATTTGGAATATAGAAAAGGAAATATAGTAGTTTTTAAGGTAGGCAATACTAGACTTTTTGAGTTAATGAATTTTCTCTTTTGTAATAGATCACTATACTTTGTTATGAATCACTGTGTCCTTGCTATGTAAAAATGTAACTTTATCACTATCATAAGATGAAATAGATCTTAAGGGGAACATTGGGGAAAGGATTTTCATTTGTTGGGCGGATGTTTGCTGCTAAATCTCCATATTCCCTGCCCTTATAATGAATATAACTAGCATATAGGAGAAATAAGTATTAACCTTTAAGCATGTAGGAGAAATAAGTATTAACCTTTAAGATTAATCATGTTAACCTTGGATTAAATAAATTCCTTTCTTGATTGTTACTCACTACACCCTCACCCTATAGGAAGGCAACTTTATTTGGAGGGTGGTGCCTGGTTTAAGAAAAAAACACCCTTGGAAAAAATAAGTTTTTTGGTTATCAGAAAGAAAGGGTCATAAAATGTCAGCAGGCCTCATGGCCAGAAGTTAATGTAAAACCCCTAAGATTTTTTTATGTAAAGCACTTGATTTTGATAAAGGTCAGGACTGCTGACCCCCGTGTGACTCTGTATTCATCCCTATGTGTAACAAAAGGTATATAAGCAAACCCAAAAATAAAGAAATGGGATCAGTTCCCGGAAAGACTGATTCCCCCATGTTGCTTCTTTCTTGCTCTCCGTTTTTCTGGCCGAATTCCCATCTGGTGCATGGGTACCTACCAAGCCTGCTAATTTTGCCTGGGCTTCTAAGATCGGACCACAGGGGCCTCAGTGCCTCCTCTCCTTCGGAAGAATGGGAAGATACCTGCGGCCTACATAGGTGGTGATTGGTATTCCATGTAAACCAAGTTATTCAGCCTCTTTTTCTCTGCTAATTTTCTAATCCCTCTCTATCTGTAATTAAGTAAGTTATTTCCAAGGATGCCAACTCCATCCCCACCTTCGAATCACCCTGGATTCACCCGGGATAAAGGAATGGCTATCCATTCCAGTATTATTGCCTGACAAAATCCATGGACAGAGCAGCCTGGCAGGCTACAGTCCATGGGGGTCACAAAGAGTCAGACATGACTGAGTGATTAACACTTTCTCTTTTCCACTTTATATATATATAGACAGAGTGCCTGAATTACTATGGATGGGGGTTTGTGACACTGAACAGGAGGCAGTAATCAAAACCATCCCAAGAAAAAGAAATGCAAAAAGGCAAAATGGTTGTCTGAGGAGGCCTAACAAATATCTGAGAAAAGAAGAGCAGTGAAAGACAAAGGAGAAAAGGAAAGTTATACCCATCTGAATGCAGAGTTCCAAAGAATAGCAAGGAGAGATAAGAAAGCCTAACTCAGTGATTAATGCAAAGAAATAGAGGAAAACAATAGAATGGGAAAGACGAGAGGTCTCTTCAAGAAAATTAGGGATACCAAGGGAATATTTCATGCAAAGATGGTCACAATAAAGGACAGAAATGGTATGGACCTAACAGAAGCAGAAGATATTAAGAAGAGGTGGCAAGAAAACACAGAACTATACAAAAAAGATCTTGATGACCCAGATAATCACGACGGTGTGATCACTCACCTAGAGCCAGACATCCTGGAATGCGAAGTCAAGTGGGCCTTAGGAAGCATCACTAAGTACAAAATTAGTGGAGATGATGGAATTCCAGCTGAGCCATTTCAAATCATAAAAGATGATGATATGAAAGGGCTGCACTTAATATGTCAGCAAATTTAGAAAACTCAGCAGTGGCCACAGGACTAGAAAAGGTCAGTTTTCATTCCAATCCCAAAGAAAGACAATGCCAAAGAATGTTCCAACACAATTGCATTCATTTCACACACTAGCAAAGTAATGCTAAAAATTCTCCAAGCTAGGTTTCAACAGTATGTGAACCAAAAACTTCCAGATGCACAAGCTGGATTGAGAAAAGGCAGAGGAACCAGAGATCAAATTGCCAACATCCACTGGATCATAGAAAAGGCAAGAGAATTCCAGAAAAGCATCTACTTCTGCTTTATTGACTATGCTAAAGCCTTTGATTGTGTGCATCACAGCAAACTGTGGAAAATTCTTAGAGATGGGAATACCAGGCCACCTTACCTGCCTCCTGAGAAATCTGTATGCAGGTCAAGAAGCAACAGTTAGAACTAGACATGGAACAATGGACTAGTTCCAAACTGGGAAAGGAGTAAGTCAAGGCTATATATGGCACCCTGCTTAGCTAATTTATATTTCATGCAAGATGCCAGGCTGCATGAAACACAAGCTGGAATTGATTCCCAGGAGAAATATCAATAATCTCAGATATACAGATGACATCACCCTTATGGCAGAAAGTGAAGAGGAACTTAAGAGGCTCTGGATAAAAGTGAAACAGGAGAGTGAAAAGACTGGCTTAATAATCCTCAACATTCAAAAACCTAAAATCAAAGAATCTGGTCCCATCATTTCATGGCAAATAGATGGGGAAACAATGGAAACAGTGACAGACTTTATTTTCTTGGGCTCCAAAATCACTGCAGATGGTGACTGCAGCCATGAAATTAAAAGAACGCTTGATAATTGGAAGAAAAGCTATGATCAAACTAGACAGCATATATAAAAGCAGAGACATTACTTTGCTGACAAAGGTCCATATAGTCAAAGTTATGGTCTTCCAAGTGGTCAAAAACAGTTGTGAGAGCTAGACCGTAAAGAAGGGGGAGCACCCAAGAATCGATGCCTTTGAACTGTGGTGCTGCAGAAGACTCTTAAGAGTCCCTTGGACTGCAAGGAGATCAAACCAGTCAGTCCTAAAGGAAATCAGTCCTGAATATTCATTTGAAGGACTGATGCTGAAGCTGAAGGAACAATACTTTGGCCACCTGATGCAAAGAACTGGCTCATTGGAAAAGCCCCTGATGCTGGGAAAGATTGAAGGCAGGAGGAAAAGGGGAGAACAGAGGATGAGATGGTTGGATGGCATCATGGGCTAGATGCACACGAGTTTAAGCAAAATACAGGAGTTGGTGATGGACAGGGAAGGCTGGTGTGTTGGAGTCCATGGGGTCACAAAGAGTTAGACACAACTGAGTGACTGAACTGAACTGAGCAACTGAATGGAACTGAACTGATATATCCATATATATGTATATAGATATAGATAGATAGATGATATATATATATAGAGAGAGAGAGATTGATAACTATAGACATATCACAACTTCTTTATCCAATCATCTCTTGATGGAAACTTAGCTTGCGTCTGTATCTTGACAAGTGTACATAATTCTGCTATGAATTTGGGGTGCATGTATCTGTTGTATCAGTTGTAACATCTCTTCTTTCATTTCATTGATTGCTCTCTCTTCTTGGTGAGTATACCTAAAGTTTTCTCAATTTTGTTATTTTTCATGTAACCAGCTCCTTCATTGATCTTTTCTATTATGTCTCTATTCCATTTATTTCTTCTCTAATCTTTCTTATTTCCTTCCCATACTAACTTTGGGCTTCACTGGACCTTCGTTTTCTAGTTTCCTGGGGTGCAAGGTTGTTGAGTCTTCTTTTTCTTTTTTTTAATTTTTATTTTTACTTTATTTTACTTTACAATACTGTATTGGTTTTGCCTTACATTGACATGAATCCACCACGGGTGTACATGCGATCCCAAACATGAACCCCCCTCCCACCTCCCTCCCCACAACATCCTTCTGGGTCATCCCCATGCACCAGCCCCAAGCATGCTGTATCCTGCATCGGACATAGACTGGTGATTCGATTCTTACATGATAGTATACGTGTTTCAATGCCATTCTCCCAAATCATCCCACCCTCACCCTCTCCCTCTGAGTCCAAAAGTCCGCTATACACATCTGTGTCTATTTTGCTGTCTTGCATACAGGGTCATCATTGCCATTTTTCTAAATCCCATATATATGTGTTAGTATACTGTATTGATGTTTTTCTTTCTGGCTTACTTCACTCTGTATAATCAGCTCCAGTTTCGTCCATCTCAACAGAACTGATTCTTAAAGTAGCCATTTATTGCTATGAACTCCCCTCTTGCATCTGCTTTTGAAGCATCCCATCAGTTTTGGTTCCACTTCCATTTTCATTTATCTTAGGTGTTTTTAATTTTTCTTTTGACTTTTTCTTTGACCTACTTCAATATCATGTGGTTTAATCTCCATACATTTTTTAATTTTCCAGTTTTCATATAATTTCTAGATTATGTAATCAGTTCAGTTCAGTCGCTCAGTCGTGTCCAACTCTTTGAAACTCCATGAATCACAGCACGCCAGGCCTCCCCATTCATCACCATCTCCCGGAGTTCACTCAGACTCACGTCCATCGAGTCAATGATGCCATCCAGCCATCTCATCCTCAGTCGTCCCCTTCTCCTGCCCCCAATCCCTCCCAGCATCAGAGTCTTTTCCAGTGAGTCAACTCTTCGCATGAGGTGGCCAAAGTACTGGAGCTTCAGCTTTAGCATCATTCCTTCCAAAGAAATCCCAGGGCTGATCTCCTTCAGAATGGACTGGTTGGATCTCCTTGCAGTCCAAGGGACTCTCAAGAGTCTTCTCCAACACCACAGTTCAAAAGTATCAATTCTTCGGCACTCAGCCTTCTTCACAGTCCAACTCTCACACCCATACGTGACCACTGGAAAAACCATAGCCTTGACTAGACGGAACTTAGTTGGCAAAGTAATGTCTCTGCTTTTGAATATGCTATCTAGGTTGGTCATAACTTTTCTTCGAAGGAGTAAGCGTCTTTTAATTTCATAGCAGCAGTCACCATCTGCAGTGATTCTGGAGCTCCAAAAAATAAAAGTCTGACACTGTTTCCACTGTTTCCCCATCTATTTCCCATGAAGTGATGGGACCGGATGCCATGATCTTCGTTTTCTGAATGTTGAGCTTTAGGCCAACTTTTTCGCTCTCCTCTTTCACTTTCATCAAGAGGCTTTTTAGCTCCTCTTCACTTTCTGCCATAAGGGTGGTGTCATCTGCATTTCTGAGGTTATTGATATTTCTCCCGGCAATCTTGATTCCAGCTTGTGTTTCTTCCAGTCCAGCGTTTCTCATAATTGTGGTCAGAAAATATTTTTGACATAATTTCAAGTTTGTGATCTAATATATGATCTATCTTGGGAAATGTTGTGTGTGCACTTGAGAAGAATGTGCATTCTGTTGCTTTTAGGTGGAATGTTCTGTAAATATCTAACTCCATCAGGTTTGAAATATCATTTTCCATCTGGTGGATGATCTACATGTTGATGTAAGTGGTCCATTAACATCTCCTACTGTAATTGTATTGCAATCTATTTCTCTTTAGGTCTGTAAATATTTGCTTTATATATTTAGGTGCTTCCATATTAAGTGCATAAATATTTATAATGTTATATCCTCTTGGTAGATTAATCCCTTTATAATTATGTTGTATCCTTCTTAGTCTCTTATTACAATCAAAGTCTACTTTGACTGATATAAGTAAAACTACCCTAGCTTTCTTTTGATTTCCATTTACATGGGACACCTTTTTCCAACTCTTTCAGTCGTTTTCTGTCCTTTTGAAAGGTTGCTGCCGCAAGCCTTGTGCTATGCCAGGATTCATGACCTCTGGAAGAGATTTCGATCCCAAGCCAGAAACCAGGCTTGACCACTTGGAGCTTTTTGTGTAACAGAATTTTATTAAAGTTTGAGATAGAGAAAGCTTCTGATATAGACATCAGAAGGGGGCAGAAAGAATGCCTGCCTGCTAGTTTTTAGCAAGGCATTTTCTGTCTGTTAGCGAGCTTCTAATCAGATAAAAGAAATACCTCAAGGCTGAGGGAGTTTCACCAGGCCCCTATCCCACAATATGCATTGTTGAGATAGGATGGCACAAGGTGTGTCATCTCTGGCCATAAAACAATTGACATGAATACTGGTTGAGTGATTGAGCCATTATCAGCCCAAGGTCTGAGAAAAGAAAAAAAGAGATTAGTCTTAGGCAGAACCTGTTTTCTCAACAGAGAAGGGGGGGAAAAAATCTGCCACTTGCAGTTTATTTCCTCCTGCCCCTTGGGGGCCTCTGACCGTCCTACCTGTTACCCTCCCACTTTTATCTAAAGTGCATTTCTTGTAGGAAGCATATATATCAGTCTTTTTCTTAATCTATCCAGTCCCTCTAGGTCCTTTGATTGCAGAATTTAGTCCACTTGCATTTAAATTATTATGCAATTAATTTATTAAAGTATGTGCTTACTGCCATTTTGTTCACTGTTTTATATATAACACTTTAGTTTGATTCCATTCTAAACTCAACATTTTTACTCTTCCCCACATTTTACGTTATTATATTTTACATCTTTTTTTATTTGTAGTTATAGTTAACTACAACTTTAACTATTGTAGTTATAGCTATTTTTACTACTTTTGTCTTTTAATTTTAATCCTATCTTTATAAGTGATTAATACACTACCCTGACTATATAAGGCCATGCTGCTGCTGCTAAGTTGCTTCAGTCGTCTCCAACTCTGTGCGACCCCATAGACGGCAGCCCACCAGGCTCCCCTGTCCCTGGGATTCTCCAGGCAAGAACACTGGAGTGGGTTTCCATTTCCTTCTCCAAAGCATAAAAGTGAAAAGTGAAAGTGAAGTCGCTCAGTCGTGTCCGACTCTTAGCAACCCCATGGCCTACAGCCCACCAGGCTCCTCCGTCCATGGGGTTTTCCAGGCAAGAGTACTGGAGAGGGGTGCCATTGCCTTCTCCTATATAAGGGTATACTTACTGGTAAACCTTTACCTACATTTACCAGTCCTGATGCGAAGAACTGACTCATTGGAAAACACCCTGATGCTGGGAAAGACTGAAGGCAGGAGGAGGGGATGACAGAGGATGAGATGGTTGTGTGGCATCACTGACTCAATGGACATGAGTTTGGGTAAACTCTGGGAGCTGGTGATGGACAGGGAGGCCTGGCATGCTGTGGTTCATGGGGTTGCAAAGAGTCGGACACGACTGAATGACTGAACTGAACTGATTTATTTTAATTGGAGGCTAATTACTTTATAATATTTTGGTAGTTTTTGCCATATGTTGACATGAATCAGCCACAGGTGTTCATGTGTCCCACCATCCCGAACCCCCTCCCACCTCTGTCTCAATCCCATCCCTCTGAGTTGTCACAGTGCACCAGTTTTGACTGCCCTGTTTCACGCACTGAACTAGGACTGGTGATGCATTTCACATATGGTAATATACATGTATCAATGCTATTCTCTCAAATCATCCCACCCTTGTCTTTTCCTACACAGTCCAAAAGTCTGTTCTTTATATCTGTGTCTCTTTTGCTGACTCGCAGATAGAATCATCATTACCATCTTTCTAAATTCCATGCTGCTTCTGCTGCTAAGTCACTTCAGTTGTGTCCAACTCTGTGCGACTGCATAGACGCCAGGCCACCAGGCCCCTCCATCCACAGGACTCTCCAGGCAAGAATACTGGAGTGGGCTGCCATTTCCTTCTCCATCTAAATTCCATGTACATGCATTAATACATTGTATCAGTGTTTTTCTTTCTGACTTACTTCACTTTGTATAATAGGCTCCAGTTTCATCCACCTCATTAGAACTGATTCAAATGCGTTCTTTCTAATAGATGAGTAACATTCCATTGTGTATACGTACAACTTCCTTATCCATTCATCTGCTGATGGACATCTAGGTTGCTTCCATGTCCTAGCTACTGTAAACAGTGCTGCGATGAACATTGGGGTACATGTGTCTTTTTCAATTCTGGTTTCCTCAGTTTGGATGTCCAGCAGTGGGATTGCTGGGTCACATGGCAGTTCTATTTCCAGTTTTCTAAGGAATCTCCACACTCTTCTCCATAGTGGTCGTACTAGTTTGCATTCCCACCAACAGTGTAAGAGGGTCCCCTTTTCTCCAGACCCTCTCCAGCATTTATTGTTTATAGACTTTTTGATGGCAGCCATTCTGACAGGCATGAGATGGTACCTAATTGTGGTTTTGATTTGCATTTTTCTGATAATGAGTGATGCTGAGCATCTTTTCATGTGTTTGCCATCCGTATGTCTTCTTTGGAGAAATGTGCGTTTAGTTGTTTGGCCCATTTTTTTGATTGGGTCATTAATTTTTCTGGTATTGATTTCTGGTATTAATTTTCTGCAGGAGCTGCTTGTATATTTTTGAGATTAATTTTTTGTCACTTGCTTCATTTGCTATTATTTTCTCCCATTCTGAAGGCTGTCTTTTCACCTTGCTTATAGTTTCCTTCATGTACAAAAGCTTTTAAGTTTAATTAGGTCCCATTTGTTTATTTTTGCTTTTCTTTCCATTATTCTCAGAGGTGGGTCATACAGGATCTTGCTGTGATTTCTGTCAGAGAGTGTTGTGCCTATATTTTCCTCTAGCAGTTTCATAGTTTCTGGTCTTATATTTAGATCTTTAATCCATTTTGAGCTTATTTTTGTGTATGATGTTAGAAAGTGTTCTAGCTTCATTCTTTTACAGGTGGTTGACCAGTTTTCCCAGCACCACTTTTTAAAGATTGTCTTTTCTCCATTGTATATTCTTGCCTCCTCTGTCAAAAAGATAAGGTATCCATAGGTGTGTTGATTTATCTCTGGACTTTCTAATTTGTTCCATTGATCAAAATTCTACCTTTGCGCCAGTACCATACTGTCTTGATGACTGTAGCTTTGTACTACAGTCTGAAGTCAGGAAGGTTGATTCCTCCAGTTCCATTCTTCTTTCCCAAGATTGCTTTGGCTATGTGAAGATTTTCATATTTCCATACAAATTGTGAAATTATTTTTTCTAGTTCTGTGAAATATACCATTGGTAGCCTGATAGGGATTGATTGAATCTATAGATTGCTTTGGGTAGTATACTCATTTTCACTATGTTGATTCTTCTAATTCATGAACATGGTATATATCTTCATCTATTTGTGTCCTCTTTGATTTCTTTCATCAGGGTTTCTAGTTTTCTATATATAGGTCTTTTGTTTCTTTAGGTAGGTTTATTCCTAAGTATTTTATTCTTTTCATTGCAATGTTGAATGGAATTGTTTCCTTAATCTCTCTGTTTTCTGTTAGTGTATAGGAATGCAAGGGATTTCTGTGTTAATACACAGAAATTTTATATGCAGAAATTTAATTTAATATGCAGAAATTTTATATCCTGCAACTTTACTATATTCCTTGATTAGCCCTAGTAATTTTCTGCTGGTGTCTTTAGGGTTTTCTATGTAGAGGATCATGTCATCTGCAAACATTGAGAGTTTTACTTATTCTTTTCCAATCTGGATTCCTTTTATTTCTTGTTCTTCTCTGACTGCTGTGGTGAAAACTTCCAAAACTATGCTGAATAGCAGTGGTGAGAGTGGGCACCCTTGTCTTGTTCCTGACTTTAGAAGAAATGCTTTCAATTTTTCATCATTGAGGATAATGCTTGCTGTGGGTTTATTATATGTGGCTTTTATTATCTTGAGGTATGTTCCTTCTATTGTGCTTTCTGGAGGGTTTTTATCATAAATGGATGTTGAATTTTGTCAAAGGCTTTCTCTGCATCTATTGAGATAATCATATGTTTTTTATCTTTCAATTTGTTAATGTGGTGTATCACATTGCTGTTGCTAAGTCACTTCAGTCGTGTCAGACTCTGTGCGACCCCACAGACAGAAGTCCATCAGGCTTCTCTGTCCCTGGAATTCTCCAGGCAAGACCCTGGGATTCTCCAGACAAGAATACTGGAGTGGGTTACCATTTCCTTCTCCACATCTCCTCTTGATCACTTCTAATTTACCTTGATATACCTGGGGAGTTCATATTTCAGTGTCCTTTTTGCCTTTTTATATGGTACATGGGGTTCTCAAGGCAAGAATTCTGAAGTAGTTTGCCATTCCACTCTCCAGTAGACCACGTTTTGTCAGAACTCTCCACCATGACCTATCCATCTTGGCTGGCCCTACATGGCACGGCTCATAGTTTCATTGAGTTAGACAAGCCTGTGGTCCATGTGATAAGTTTGATTAGTTTTCTGTGATTATGGTTTTCATTTTGTCCACCCTCTGATGAATAAGGATAAGAGGTTTATGGAATCTTCTGGATGGAAGAGACTGACTTTGGGGCAATCTGGGTCTTGTTCACAGATCCCATAGAGACTGAGCCAGACCTGTGTTTGTGTCTCCTGCAGAGGTTTGGGTCATCAGTGGACTACTGCAGGGGCAGGGGTTCTTAGTACAGCTACCCATGTCACACAGCCTGTCACATAAGCCTTCTTGGAGGAGGTTGCCATTAACCCCACCATACAGTTGCCGAGCAGATGACCCACAAACTACAGAACAATTATACCAAAGAAATTCTCGCACTGTTAAGAAAGCTCTAGGACCCAAAACAGATTGCCCAACCTGGGGATCTGGCAAAGGGACTGAGAACCCCCAGAGAATCTGACTTTTGAAGTCAGTGGGATTTGATTACAGAACTTACACAGGACTGGGGAAACAGACTCTTGGAGGGCACAAACAAAACTTTGTATAGAGAACTATACAAAGAGAACTAGAACCCAAGATAAAGGAGCTGTGACCCCAAAAGAGACTGACCCAGACCTGACAGTCAGTGTCCAGGAGTCTCTGGTGGAGGCGTGGGTTGGCAGTGGACTGTTGCAGGGTCAGGGACACTGAGTATGGCAGTGCGTGCATGGGACCTTTTGAAGGAGACCATTATCTTCATTACCTCCACCATAGTCTAGTCTCAGGTCAAACAACAGGGAGGGAACACAGCCCAGCCCATCAACAGAAAATTGGATTAAAGATGTACTGAGCATGGCCCTGCCCATCAGATGGGACCAGAAGCCATGATCTTAAATTTTAATGCTGAGTTTTAAGCCAGATTTTTCACTCTCCTCTTTCACCCTCATCAAGAGGCTCTTTAGTTCCTCTCACATGCTGCATTGACAGTGATATCATCTACATATCTGAGGTTATTGGGATTTCTCCTGGCAATCCTTATTCCAGCTTGTGAATTCATCCAACCTGGCATTTCACATGATGTATTCTGCATAGCACTTAAATAAGCAGGGGTACAATATACAGCCTTGTTGTACCCAAAGGATACATGCACCCCAATGTTCATTACAGCAGTGTTTACAATAGCCAAAACACAGAAGTAACCTAAATGCTCATTGACAGAGGAATGGATAAAGATGCAGTACATATATACAGTGGAATATTACTCAACCACTAAAAAACTGAAATAATGGCATTTACAGCAACATAGATGGGCCTAGACATTGTCGTACTGAATGATGTATGTCAGACAGAGAAGAAGTATTATACGACATCCCTTCTATGCAGAATCTAAAACAAAATGATACAAATGAACTTACAAAACCAAAACAGACTCATAGACTTAGAGAATGAACTTATGGTTGCCAGGCAGAAGGGACAATTAGGGAGTTTGCAATAGACATGTACACAATGTTATATTTTCCATGGATAATCAACAAGGAACTACTCTATAGCACATGCAACTCTGCTCAGTATTAGGTGGCAGCCTGGATGGGAGGGGGGATTGGGGGAGAATGGATACATATACATGTGTGGGTGAATCCCTTTGCTGTTCACCTGAAACTGAAAAACACTGTTAATCGGCTATAGTCCCTCAATAATACAAAGTTTAAAAAAAAAAAAAAAAACTGAAAAAAAACTAAGTTATGAATCAGGTATTACTATGTAAACTTATTAGTTTAAAAAGTATAGTTAGAATAAATTAAAGCTGTTTGCTCAGATGACTAAGGCTTTACTATTTGTAAAGCTTGGCTAAGGGAGTTATTCTCAGCATTTTGAATTTTGAAACTACAACTTTGTCATTTTTTTCCCTTGATTTCTGGTCTTGCCTGATTGAGCTAATTAGGCTCAGTCTCATCCTTGTCGACTGTATTTCAGATCAATTCAGTTCAGTCGCTCAGTCGTGTCTGACTCTTTGTGATCCCATGGACTATAGCATGCTAGGCTTCCCTGTCCATCAGCAACTCCCGGGGCCTACTCAAACTCATGTCCATCGTGTCAGTGATGCTGTCCGACCATCACATCCTCTCTCATCCCCTTCTCCTGCCCTCAGTGTTTCCCAAATGAGTCAGTTCTTTGTATCAGGTGGCCAAAGTATTGGAGTTTCAGCTTCAGCATCAGTCTTTCCAATGAATATTCAGGACTGATTTCCTTTAGGATTCACTTGCTTGATCTCCTTGCAGTCCAAGGGACTTTCCAGAGTCTTCTCCAACACCACAGTTCAAAAGTATCAGTTCGTCGGTGCTCAGCTTTCTTTATGGTCGAACTCTCACATCCATACATGACTACTCAAAAAACAATAGCTTTCACTAGACAGACCTTTGTTGGCAAAGTAATGTCTCTGCCTTTTAATATGCTGTCTAGTTTGGTCATAGCTTTTCTTTCAAGGAGCAATTTAATTTCATGGCTTCAGTCTCCATCTGCAGTGATTTTGGAGCCCAAGAAAATAAAGTCTGTCACTGTTTCCATTATTTCCCCATCTATTTGCCATGAAGTGATGAGACTAGAAATTTACTTTCTGGTATTTGTAGAGATTTGCAAGAGAAAGACAGTTGCTTTTAGTTCCCCTAAGAATAGGTCTGTCACCTAAAAGATACTAAAAGATTAATCAATAACAAGATTTTATAATGAAATTGAAATTTATCTTATGAGCTCTATGTCCTAGAATTTTAGAGTTTAATGTATCATGCCTGTGTGCATGCTAAGTCCCTTCAGTTGTATCCAACTCTTTGTGTCCCTATGGACTGTAGCCTGTTAGGCTCCTCTGTCTCTGGGAGTCTCCAAGCAAGAATACTAGAGTGGGTTGCCATGCCCTCCTCCAGGGGATCTTCCCAATCCAGGGATCAAATCTGAGTCTTTTGTGTCTTCTGCAGTGGCAGGCATGTTCTTTACCACTAGTGCCACCTGCAAAGCCAATTTATTATGTGTCAACTACAAATTGGCACTGGCTATGGGACGCTTACTCCTTGGAAGAAAAGTTATGACCAACCTAGACAGCATATTCAAAAGCAGAGACATAACTTTGTCAACTAAGGTCCATCTAGTCAAGGCTATGGTTTTTCCTGTGGTCATGTATGGATGTGAGAGTTGGACACTGAAGAAGGCTGAGTGCTGAAGAATTGATGCTTTTTAAGTGTGGTGTTGGAGAAGACTCTTGAGAGTCCCTTGGACTGCAAGGAGATCCAAACAATCCATTCTGAAGGAGATCAGCCCTGGGATTTCTTTGGAAGGAATGATGCTAAAGCTGAAACTCAGTATTTTGGCCACCTCATGTGAAGAATTGATTCACTGGAAAAGACTCTGATGCTGGGAGGGATTGGGGGCAGGAGGAAAAGGGGATGACAGAGGATGAGATGGCTGGATGGCATCACTGACTCGATGGACGTGAGTCTGAGTGAACTCCGGGAGTTGGTGATGGACAGGGAGGCCTGGGATGCTGCGATTCATGGGGTGGGAAAGAGTCGGACATGACTGAGCTACTGAACTGAACTGAACTGAACTGATGGGCACTTGCCATCTACCTCTACAAGGATGGAATCATGTGCTACTGAAGCCACCAACCTTCAACACCCCCTGAAAGGAATTCAGAATGGAAAGCAGAAATAAAGCACTTTGTACCCAGGGTAAAACTGGCAGGACAAGTCTTCAGATATTTTCAGGAGCCAATTTAAGGAGCCCAATTCTTGTATCTCCTCATATTTAGAAAAGCACTAAAGTCCTTCATGATGATGACTGTTACTTGTGACTGGAGAAAGCTTCACAAGACTGGTAGAAATCTTCTGGGAAAATATGTGCTTGATTTCATGTATTCCCCCTCCACCAAAACCGTGCTAAGTCACTTACTCATGTCCAACTCGTTGCAACTCTATGGACTATAGCCCTCCAGGCTCCTCTGTCCATGAGATTCTCCAGGCAAGAATACTGGAGTGGGTTCCCATGCCCTCCTCCAGAGGATCTTCCTGACCAGGGATCAAAACTGTGTCTCTTATGTCTCCTGCATTAGCAGGCAGATTTTTTACCATTACTGACACCTGGGAAGCCCTTCTCAGAGCTATCTGAGATGCTGTTTCCCAGGTCGCAGTCCTCATTTTGCCCAACATGAAAAAACTCACAGCTCTCACAATGTGCTTTTTTAAAAAATCAACAGTTGTAATGCAATGAGTGATGTGACCCAGAGTGGATTTCCCTCCTTTGCCTGAATTCTATGAGGAAGTGGAGCTTTGGTACCAGCAGCAGCCCATTGCACTGTTTGAAAGATAGTAGGGTTTGCTCAGTTGTAGGAGACTAAGCAGTCTTGGCTGAGTGGTTAGGTAAAAGGCCAATCTGACACTTCCTCAGTTTGGCTGCCTTAATAGAAATTGTAGGGATGAAAGGGAAAATATTAATACATGAGAGCTTTGCTCCACAGAAAAGGGACAACAGTCCTCCTGGCCAGTTATGGCTTTCTCAGGTGAGTGAGAAATTTACAGGAGTGGTAGAGGCCATGTCCTCATACTGTGCAGTGGTTCCATAGGGAAACCCACTCATTAATTAAAAGACTTACTCACCAGGGGCCATTAATAAGAATTAGACATTCAGCAATCTGCGCACTCACAGTGGCCTTAAACTGCTAAAGAAAGAAACTGAGACATGTAAAAAGAGCTGAAATGAGTCTGGGGTGACGCTTGGAAGAATTAAGCTCACAAGAAGCACATAGGCCCATCACACAATTTCAGTAGTGAATTTTATCCCTGACAAATTCAACAAACAATGGGAAATAGAATCTCTCAAAAACAGAAATGAGGAGCTTCAGAAAGCCAACCTCTGACTAACACTCCAGCCAGATTCATGTATAATATGTACAGAGCTCATACTTGCAAGTACATAGTTAACTGGGGAAATTATACTAAAGGAGCTCTCAACCTAAAATGGCCAAATTGGGGTTCTGTTGATATTCCAAAATTGATATACACAGTTAAACAAGCTGGCGATAATATCAAGCAGACTGAATGGAATACTTACTTTGGTATGCAGAAACTTCTCTTGAAACTGTATCAGAACAAAAAAGGCTGTTGGTACTCTGTTACTGTCTCTCCCTCTGCTCCCCCCGAATATCCTCTTCTATCTGAATTAACTGGCCAGATGCTATCTCTTCCAGATTATCCAATGCCTCCACCTCCTGCTGCTTCCCTCAATCAAGCAAAGAAGGATTAAAAAAAAAATCGGAAGTAATTATAGCTCCCTTAAGGAGAACTTAAAGCCTTAGCTAAGGAATTTCCTGATACAAGTCAGGATCCATTGGGATTTGCTAAGGAATTCAGGTTAACCATCTAGTCCTACAAGCCCAAGTTTTCAGATCTATATCAATTATTACAGCTGTTAGTTTCTGAAAGCAAAGCAAGGGAATGAATAGAGGAAGCAGCATGGAAACATCCCTTAATGGATTTGGAAACACAGGCTCAAAATGAATGTAAGGAATTAGCTCAAAAATAATTCAAATTTATCCCAGAGCTTTTTCCTAAAACTGTAGAATGGACAGAGATTCAACAGTGCAAGCAAGGATCAAATGAATCAATTCTGGATTGTTAGGAAGGGTTTAAAAAAAAAAAAAAACTTCTAAGCAATATTCTGGCTTGACACCTGAGTCATTTTTTAACCATAAAAATGACCCTTTACTTAATTCTGCCTTTTTAGAAGGGTTAGATGTGGATTTGACTACTCTAGTAATTAGACAGTGTAGGTTGGTCCAAGTTACACACAAACATTTGTTATGCTGGCTGATCAAATTTTCAGAATCATTAAAAGAAATAAAAGGGTGTATCTATGAAAACTAAGAACTTTCAATTGTGCCAATTAAGTACACAATACCAGTAGAAGGTTAACTGACTTCCAACCAGTTTCATTCCAACCCACAGAGAAAGTTTGCTTGAAAGAAAATAATAAGTTCTGAAGGGATAAGTCCTATATAAAGAACCTGATTTTTGCTTCCTGTGCCTTGAGGATCACATCTTACGTAGACAGATCTCACGGTAGACACATCTCAGAATCACATCTTATGTAGATCATCTTTAATTTCTGAAACTGAAGGGGGAAAAAAAGAGTATGAAGCCTTAATTTTTTTTTAAATTCCAACTGCTATTTATAAACTAATGAGTTTTATACTGTGGTATCTGATTCATGACCAAGCCTAGAGAATGAAGCTGGATATCTTGTCGTGTCTGGCTGGACATATGTATGTCTCAGTATATGTCTTTGGATAGTATTGCTGAAGTTTATTTGTAATAAGCTCCGATTTAATTGGTCTAAAGAAAAGCAAACACTTACAGTATCAACATTAAGTATAATACTTTTATTGTGGCTAGGTTTAATATAAGCTGAATAAGATCTTATTATATCTGTTGAAAATTTGTAAGCAAGGAAAGTAACTCAATGTGAACAAACTTTTAAGGAAAGAAATGTAAATGAGATAAGGACTTTTAGATAAAATCTGTTAAGAAAAATAATGTTTAAATCTCTTCAGATTTTGGTAACTTGAAAATCTAGGGTTGTGCAAAATTAAATGATCGAAGTTATTGAATAGGTAGGTCACTCCCAAATAAAATGAGATACTGAAGCATTAATTACTGAGCACTGGCTTCCTCTCACAGATAAGTTAAAGATATTTTGCACTATTAATTAATATGTTAGGTGCTATCCTGAAATGTTATCTATAAGAAAGCAAGTATTTTTAGAAATTATCACAAGTATTTGTGTTCACCAATCTAGAGTGCTGATATAAAGGACAGTTCATGGTTGTATAAGAAAAGTGGATGCATTTTTTTAGTAAAGAAGGTATGAGGAATTGAATTGCATTTTATTAAGGAAAAAGGTAGTAAGTCTGACTTACAGGTGTTTGTTACTGGATGGGCAAATTAAGTGATGGCTACAAAAAATGAGAAAGCTTTGTGGAAAGTAGACCCTGAAAAAAGAGTTTTGTGCATAGTACAAGTTTTCCTAAGATGATGAACTACCTTTGATAACAGATTTTAAGTTCCTTACTTTTAAGTGATCTGCTCTGTATTAGACTTTGAAATATTTTATTGCAACTTCAACTAAGTGAATAAATATTGTTTCACGGTGACCTATGATCGTATCTGAATGAGTGTTTTAACCTCTTGATATTTATTGATAAAATTTACTAAATCAAAATTTAATGAAGTCCTTTGACGTCTGTCTAATTTCAGGATGCTTCAAAGGGCCCCTGAAATATCCCAAAGAGAAATATTAAGCTAATTAGATTCATTTGGTATGTTAAATTACATGGGAAGTATTGTCAAATGAATAATAAATATTCTTAAGTTATATTATATGGTAAATATTATAATATAAATAATTGAGAAGTCATGTGGAATTCCCAAAAATGTGTTATGTTCTGATAAAATGATAGTCATAATTCTAGTTGTTATCTTAAAGTGTTATATGTCATAGCAGTAACCAAGCTTCTTTGTCAGTGTATTATAATCAGATTTAAATGTGCCTTCGTAAGTCTTTTGTCATTATAGACACTTATGGTTTCACTCTAATGCGTTGCAAAAAATGCTTTCTCTTCAAGAAGATATACAGAAAGAATCTTTGTTAAAATACAAGTCTCTAATTTTCACACCATTATACTGAACTGGGCAAGAAATTAAAGAATCTTAATGACATTCATAAACTGCTAACAAAAATAGTTAACAAAAGGACTCAGTGAACTGGTGAAAATGGTTACTATTTTTATGGTTTCTGTCTGAAAACTTACTGGTTTGAGTCTGTGTTTTCCAGGTATAAGGAAAACCATCCCCTCAAACTAATTATCAGTTCAGTTCAGCTGCTCAGTCGTGTCCAACTCTTTGCGACCCCATGGACTGCAGCATGCTAGGCTTCCCTGTCCATCACCAACTCCTGGAGCCTGTTCAAACTCATGTCCATCAAGTTGGTGATGCCGTCCAACCATCTCATCCTCTGTCATCCCCTTTTCCTCCCGCCTTCAATCGTTCCCAGCATCAGGGTCTTTACTAATGAGTCAGTTCTTTGTGTCAGGAGGCCAAAGTACTGGAGCTTCAGCTTCAGCATCAGTCGTTCCAATGAATATTCAGGACTGATTTCCTTTAGGAAGGACTGGTTGGATCTCCTTGCAGTTCAAGGAACTCTCAAGAGTCTTCTCCAACACCACAGTTCAAAAGCATCAATTCTTTGGCGCTCAGCTTTCTTTATAGTCCAATCTCACATTCATACATGACTACTGGAAAAACCATAGCTTTGACTAGATGGACCTTTGTTGGCAAAGTAATGTCTCTGCTCTTTAATATGCTGTCTAGGTTGGGCATAGCTTCTCTTCCTAGGAGCAAGCATCTTTTAATTTCATGCCTGCAGTCACCATCTGCAGTGATTTCGCTTAAGAGATTTAGGTGAATTCCTCTCTTTACAAGGTCCCCCATGGCACCCTACTCCAGTACTCTTGCCTGGAAAATCCCATTGACGGAGGAGCCTGGTGGGCTGCAGTCCATGGGGTCGCAAAGAGTCAGACATGACTGAGCGACTTTACTTTCACATTTCACTTTCATGCATTGGAGAAGGAAATGGCAACCTACTCCAGTGTTCTTGCCTGGAGAATCCCAGAGACGGTGGAGTCTGTGGGGTCGCACAGAGTTGGACACGACTGAAGCGACTTAGCAGCAGCAGCAGCAGCCAAATACCTTATGATTTCTGTACTTGTTAGTGAGGTAGCCTTCCTGATTTATCTGATAAAGCTGCTGGAAACCTAACATTTTACTCTCTGGATGGAGCAGCTAGACAGAAAAGATAAATGTTTTAATTCTGCATAAAAAGATGCCACAAAGAAAATTACAGGCAAACAGAACTAATGAACATAGATGCAAATAACCTCAAAATTCTAGCAAACAGAATCCAACAATATATTTAAAGAATCATACATCATGATCAACTGAGCTTTATCCCACAGATATAAGGATTCTTCAATATATGCAAATCAATCAATGTGATATACAATATTAGCAAACTGAGAGATAAAAATCATATGACCATCTCAACAGATGCAGAGAAAGCTTTTGACAAAATTTTTACACTCATTTATGACAAAAAAAAAAAACCTCTCCAGAAAGTAGGTATAGAAAGAACATGCCTCAAAATAATGAAGACCATAGATGATAAACTTACAGCAAACATTACTCTCAACAGTAAAAAACTGAAAGCATTTCTTCAAGATCAGGAACAAGGCAATGGTTCCCACACTCACCACTATTATTCAACATAGTTTTGGAAGTCCTAGGTACAGCAATCAGAGAAGAAAAAGAAATAATAAGGAATCCAGATTGGAAAAGAAGATGTAAAACTCTCACTGTTTGCAAATGACATGATACTCTACCTAAGATGCCATCAGAAAATTACTAGAGCTAATCAATGAATATAGCAAAGTTACAGGATATAAAATTAATACAAAGAAATCCCTTGCATTCCTATACACTAAGAATGAAAAATCAGAAAGAGAAATTAAGGAAACAATCCAATTCACCATTGTAACAAAAACAATAAAATATCTAGGAGTGAAATTACTGAAAGAGACAAAAGACTTGTATGCAGAAAACTATACAACATTGATGAAAGAAATCAAAAGATAGCAAAAACAGATTGAAAGATATACCATGTTCATGGACTGGAGGAATCTATATTGTGAAAATGACTATGCTATTCAAAGCAATCTACAGATCCAATGCACTCTCTATCAAATTATCAAAGATATTTTTCACAGAACTAAAACAAAAAATTGCACAATTTGTATGTAAATACAAAAGACTCGATGTGCCAAAGCAATTTTAAGAAGAATGGATCTGGAGGAACCAACTTTCCTGACTTCAGACTATACTACAAGGCTACAGTCATCAAGACAGTATGGTACTGGCACAAAAACATAAATATAGACCAATGGAACAACAAATAAAGCCCAGAGATAACCCATACACCTATGGGCACCTTATCTTTTACAAAGGAGGCAAAAATACACAATGGAGAAAAGATAGTCTCTTCAATAAATAATGCTGGGAAAACTGGACAGAGCCATGTAAAAAAAATGAAATTAGAACACTTCCTAACACCATATACAAAAATAAATTCAAACTGGATTAAAGACCTATATGTAAGACCAGAAACTATAAAACTCTTTTTTTAAAACAATATTGTAAAGTAATTATTATCCAACTAAAATAAATTTTTTAAAAGATCACCATTCTCCACACCACCACCAACCTCCCCCATAAAAAAATCAGGGTTTTCCCTGTGGTCCAGTGGTTAAGAATCCACCTGTCAATGCAGGGGAATTGCTTCAAGCCCTTGTCTAGGAAAGTCCCACATGCCGCAAAGCAACTGAAGCACCTAGAGCACGTGCTCCACAACAAGAGAAGCCACTGCAATGAGAAGCCAGCGCACTGCAACAAGAGAAAATGTTCATGCAGAAACGAAGTCCCAGTGCAGCCAATAATAAATAAATAATTCTAAAAAGAAAAAGAAAAAATAATCACACCGATAGCTGGGGCTTTTTGTTTTGTTGTGCGTGATTTAGAGTTAGAAGAGGAAACAGGGAAATACCTTACTATGGCAGCACTTTTTAAAAACCACAATTCCTCATGTACTAGAGACTCATAGAACAGCAGGCAAAAGGAGCGAAGGAGAGATGCAACTTCAAAAGAGCAGAAGTATACTAAGTGAAAAGTTGCTGGAAACTGAGAAAAGAGGCTGCCATATCAATCTGCCCTCTAAATACAGATGTTAAAGGAAGATTCCACTACCACGCCATTGGACAGAAATCAGAACAAAAGGAATTCCTCACTCACACTGGTTGGTTTGGTTTAGTTGTTAAGCCGTGTCCGACTCCTACAACCCCATGGACTATAGCCCACCAGGCTCTTTTGTCCATGGGATTCTCCAGGCAAGAATACTAGAGTGGGCTGCCATTTATAAAACTCTTAAGAGGAAAACATAGGCAGAACACTCTTTGACATAAATCACAGCAAGATCCTCTATGACCTATGTCACAGAGTTATGGAAATAAAAACAAAAATAAACAAATGGGACATAATTAAACTTAAAGAAGACCTAAATAGACATTTCTCCAAAGACATATAGATGGCTAATAAACACATGAAATGATGCTCAACATTGTTCATTATTCCAGAAATACAAATTACAAACTATAATTAGGTATCACCTTACACTGGTCACAATGGCCATCCCACCAAAATCCATAAACAATCCCGAGAGGGTGTGGAGAAAAGGAAACCCTCTTGCACTGTTGGTGGGAATGCAAATTGATATAGTCACTATCGAGAGCAGTATAGAGATTCTTTTAAAAAGAAGGAATAACACTACCATGAAGTGAAAATGTTGCTCCGTCATGTCTGATTCTTTGTGACCCCATGGACTGTAGACTCCCAGGGAAGAATATGGAATTCTCCAAGAAAGAATACTGGAATTGGTAGCCATTCCCTTCTCCAGGAGATCTTTCCGACTTTGGGATTGAACCCAGTTCTCCTGCACTGAAGGCAAATTCTTTACCATCTGAGCCACCAAAGAAGCTGAAAACTATCCTATGACCCAGTAATTCCAGTAATGGATATATCCACTGAGAAAACCAGAATTGAAAAAGACACATGTACCCCAATGTTCGCTGCAACAGTATTTACAATAGCTAGGACATGGAAGCAACCTAGATGTCCAACAGATGAATTGTTAAAGAAGTTGTGGGACCTAAACACAATGGAATATTTCTCAGCCATAAAAAGGAACACATTTGACTCAGTTGTAATGACGTGGATGAACTTAGATCATATTATACAGAGTGAAGTAAGTCAGAAAGAGAAAAACAGAGACGTGCAGTCCCAAGATGGCAGAGGAATAGGACAGGGAGACCACTTTCTCCCCCACAAAATCATCAAAAGATTGTTTGAATGTTGAACAGCTTCCACAAAACAACTTCTGAACACTGGCAGAGGACACTAGGCACCCAGAAAGGCAGCCCCGTTTCTTCAAAAGGAGGTAGGACAAAATATAAAAGACAAAAAGAGAGACAAATGAGTTAGGGAAGGAAACCAGTCCTGGGGAGGTAGTCATGAAGAAGAAGTTTCCAAACAGCAGGAAACCTTCTCACCAGCGTGTCTGTGGGTAGTTTTTGAACTCAGGGGGCAACGAAACTGGAGGAAAAAAAAAAAAAAAAACAACACAGAATATTCGCCTAACCACAACTCCAGCAGAGTAGCCCAGACGCTTGCATCCACCAGCAGTGATTGGGGGCTGGACAGGGAGGCGTGGGCTGCATGCTTAGGGTAAGGACCAGGCCTGAATGCCCTGAGGACAATCTGAGGGAGTTAACGTGAGACAGCAACCCAAACTGTGGGATAGCCAGAGAGAAAAAAAAAAAAGAGGACTTTCTTGCAAAAGGCCCTAACCTATCATGAAGACTGGCCCACCCAGAACAAAGGATTGAGTGAATGCCAAAGAAGAGCTAGCGGTTTGCGTACAGGCCCCTCCCCTCTGCTAGAGGCAGAGAGGCAGGCATGTGACAGCCAGAGCGGCAAGACAAGGGGCAATCTCAGCCCCAGAGACTGGCATCCTCCACCAAACTGTGAGGAGGTTCCCAGTTGCTAACCACGTCTTTCTGGGATCCTGGATGGTTGACATCTGCCACGAGGGTTGCAGCCTGAGATCAGTTCCCCAGAGGAGACACACAGCACACCTGAGACAGTCCTCTCAAGGCACACCCGGGAAACCAAGAGGCCAGGACTGGGGAGGTGATTAAGATGCATGGCCCACCTGGGACAGTGTGCTCACCAAGCACCTGGTTGCCTCAGCTGCTCAAACCTGAGAAAGGCAAAAAATGCAGGCCCAACCAAGTCTGTGCCCTTGCAAAGTACCTGAGAACCTGAATCTGAACAGCTTAGATGTTGGAAGTGCACAAACAGTAGGGCCTGCTTTGGACAGTACCCCTGCACAGCAGCCTGGAGCCTAAGCAGTGTAGACCTGGAAAGCACATGCCACCATGAGCTGGGGCAAACCCAGTGTGGTCCATACACTGCAAGCACTCCCTACACATGCCAGTGATACTTGTTTGCAGTGTTCCTCCCACCCCACAACACAACTGAACAAGTAAGCCTAAACAAGTGCGAAGAGTTGATTCATTGGAAAAGACTCTGATGCTGGGAGGGATTGGGGGCAGGAGGAGAAGGGGACGACAGAGGATGAGATGGCTGGATGGTATCACGGACTCGATGGACATGAGTCTGAGTGAACTCCGGGAGTTGGTGATGGACAGGGAGGTCTGGCGTGCTGCGATTCATGGGGTCGCAAAGAGTCGGATACCACTGAGCGACTGAACTGAACTGAACTGAACTGAATGCATACATAGCCAATCTAGAAACAAGATACTGATGAACCTATCTGCAGGGTAGCAAAGGTGATGCAGATGTAGACTAGTGGACACAGCAGGGGAAGGAAAGAGTGGGATGAACTGAAAGAGTAGGAGTGAAACATATATATTACCATATATAAAATAGATAGCTAGTGGGATGCTGTTATGTATCACTGGGAGCTCAGATGGGTGCTCTGTGACAACCTAGAGGGGTGGGATGGTGTAAGAGGTGGGAAGGAGGTCCGAGGGGGAGGGAACATACGTATACCTATGGCTGATTCATTTTGCTACATGGAAGAAAGCAATACAATATTGTAAACCAATTATCCTCCAATTAAAAATAAACACACAGGGACTTCCCTGGTGGTCCAGAGGTTAAGACTGTGATCCCAATGCAGGGGGCCCAAGTTCAATCCCTGGTCAAGGAACTAGATCCCACGTCCTGCAAGGGTTCACATGCCACACCTAAAGATTCTGCATGTCCAAATAAATATCAAAGATACTACGTTCTGCAACTAAGACCCACTGCAGCCAAATAATTTAAAAAATAAATAAATATGATTTTTATAAGTTTCAGCAAAGCAAAAAGCCTATTTGATCAATTATAGTTATATAAATTATTATCAGGCCAAGTTTACTGAAACCAGACTTTTTTATTTACCATAATTTAGTTTTAATTTGGATATATTTGGTAGAAATTAGAGAAATTTTAGAGAGAAAAAGATAATGTTTCAATGAACATTAAATATCAGTTACACTAATGGAGGTCTGTATTTACTGACTCATTTCACAGATAGTTCTTTGATGTTATGCTTTAAGTTAATTAAATTATTTAAAGGACACTTTAAGTATTGTTTCTGAGGCTTATCTCAGTAATCTCTGGATGAAGATAAGATGCCCCAAGACCTGTAAGCAGGGGATTATGTATACTGGAAAAGACACCATTTAAAGGACTGCCTCCAACCTGGATGGAAGGATTTTTTATCATGTACTCTTAACTAGCTTATGTACAGTGAAACAAGGGAAATTGACTCTTTGATTAATTGCCACTTCCATATGCCCCTGCACCAGACTGGTGACCTCAAACTCACCTTAAAACAATGCTCAAAGGAAACGACATTTAAAACAGGCCAAGAAGAAGACAACATCAGAAAATAGTTTACCCAAGATGCTGGACCTCATTCATATGATCGTTTAGTTTATAATGTTTTCTTGACTTCTTGGACCTTTGCATATGTTTTCTATCATGGACACAATCCTATGCTAATTTAAAAAATCAATCCAATTGCTGGGTTCTGGCCAATTACCTGTATGTAATACATACCTGCTTTGACCCTGGCCATAAATATGACTTTTCCTCTAAGTTACTCAAGCTCAGTCAGAGCAACAAGCAAAAATTTAGCCAAGGAATAAAACTTCCCACGATTATGGGATGGATTTATGTGGTTAACCCCAAGCTGTGGTCATTTAAGTTTTAAGGCCCTCCTTTATCTGGGAACAATCAAATTATACTAAGGATAACCAGCCTAGTAACATTGGAAAATTGGGCTTGGATCCTTATGAACAATGCTAATGTATAATTTCCCTGAAAGATAAAGATTGGTTCAGAACAGACAAAGTTAGATGATCTGAGTATATACTCGGCCACACTTGGCCACCTGATGTGAAGAGCCAACTCACTGGAAAAGACCCTGATGCTGGGAAAGATTGAAGGCAGGAAGAGAAGGGGAAGACATAGGATGAGATGGTTGGATAACATCACCGATTCAATGGACATGAGTTTGGGTAGACTCAGGGAGATAGTGAAGGACAGGGAAGCCTGGCATACTGTAGTCCAAGGGGTTGCAAATACTCAGACATGACTGAGCAACTGAGTTACACCTGATGGAAGTTCTTGGCTTAATTCTTACTTACGACTTTAATAATACTGCTAGCTATGTTATTTATTCTTTGCCAGTTTTGTAAGATTGTTGTTTCTTATATTACCAAATGTGTGACAGAGTCTCCTACAAAAATAGTTTCATATTAGATCAATGATTATAATAGTATAACTCTAGATATGGATACAGCAAGAAGGACCTGGACCATAACAAACTGAGTAAGACAGGTTGGCCCAGAACCCTTTGATTACTGTTGATAAGACCTAGTCCAGTAATAGCATAATAAGGGGACTATCAGTGAAACCTTCGCCAAACATAGGAGTGAGACTTCCTAGAACCATGGGATTGAAATGGTCATGAAATGTCTCCCAAAGTATGGTCAAATTTAGGACTAAGAAGGGGCCCTGTCAACTACAAATTGGCACTTGCCATGGGTACTTGCCATCTGCCTCTAAAAGGATTAAATCATATGCTGCTATAGCTGCTGATCTTCAACATCCCTTGAAAAGAGTTCACTGTGTAGAGTAGAAATGAGGTACTTTGTGTTCAAGGAAAAACTGGCAGGACAGATTTTCAGTTACATATTTTCAGGAACTGATTTTATGAACCCAATTCTTGTATCTCCACATATATAGAAAAGCACTAAAATCCTTCATGGAGATGACTATTCCTCATGACTAGCAAAAGCTTCATGAGACTGGTAGAAAACTTCTGGAAAAGTATGTGCTTGATTGCTTGTATTCTCCCTTTACCAAAATCACCTATATACTGATCTTTCCTCCCTGGCTCTTTGGAACAGTTTCTTAGAACTATCAGGGGTGCTGTCTCCCAGGCTGCAGTCCTCATTTTGCTCCAAATAAAATTTAACTCACAACTTTTATGTTGTGCATTTTTTTTAGTTGACACATGCCCTCAAAGGTTTATATAAGGCATTCAGCAAAGACCTTCTTTCTGAGTTTATAAACTCACAACAAAATCACTATTTTTATTTGTATTAGCCCTTGAATGTTAGTTTACAGTTTTTATTTATTTGTATGGCTCAGGTAACCCTACTGTTTTTCTTTAATATTTACTGAGGTACAGATTTATATGCTTTGTTTATAATACTACACAGGGAACGAATTCCCCAGTGAAACATGTCTATTCCACAATATAATTAAACAAAAGCAATGTAATTATCTTATTTAAGGTGTATTCAGTTCAGTTCGGTTCAGTTCAGTTCAGTCGCTCAGTCGTGTCCGACTCTTTGGGACCCCGTGAATCACAGCACGCCAGGCCTCCCTGTCCATCACCATCTCCCAGAGTTCACTCAGACTCATGTCCATTGAGTCCGTGATGCCATCCAGCCATCTCATCCTCAGTTGTCCCCTTCTCCTCCTGCCCCCAATCCCTCCCAGCATCAGTCTTTTCCAATGAGTCACAAGTATACCAATTTTATACACTTTCATCTCAATTCTGTCAACTTTTATATCTTTAACTTTACTCTTCATTAGCTAGCTACGGTTTTTCCAGTGGTCATGTATGGATGTGAGAGTTGGACTGTGAAGAAAGCTGAGCACCAAAGAATTGATGCTTTTGAACTGGTGTTGGAGAAGATTCTTGAGAGTCCCTTGGACTGCAAGATCCAACCAGTCCATTCTGAAGGAGATCAGCACTGGGTATTCTTTGGAAGGAATGATGCTAAAACTGAAACTCCAGTACTTTGGCCACCTCATACGAAGAGTTGACTCACTGGAAAAGACTCTGATGCTGGGAGGGATTGGGGGCAGGAGGAAAAGGGGATGACAGAGGACGAGATGGCTGGATGGCATCACTGACTTGATGGACATGAGTTTGAGTGAACTCTGGGAGATGCTGATGGACAGGGAGGCCTGGCGTGCTGCGATTCATGGGGTCTCAAGGAGTTGAACACAACTGAGCAACTGAACTGACCTGACTGAGGATCATATCAACAAGCTTTGATCTTACAGGAGGAGTTTTAAGACTTCTTTTTTCTTCTTTATTTCATTTCCTGCCCATTTTATCCATTTTTATATAAAAGGCTCCAAGATCCCCGCAGGGGTGTTGAGCGAAGGAATTCAGGCTCTTTGGCCTAAGTGTTGCCTCAAATAATTGCTGGTCAGGCATCTCATTGTAATTTTTTTTAGCCTCTTAAATATTTTTAAACTGGGATAAATACAATGCTCTTGTCCAGCTTTGAATGCTAGGGACCAGTAGGGAGTCACTTTGGGCCCATTTAACTTTAAGTAGTGTGGTAATATTAAAACCTTCTGTTTTAATCACATAAATGTCCATTTTGTCCCATTTTAAATAACCATCTAAAGATTTCATTATTCACTTGAGATAATTCTTTAAGAATTTGTAACTTGTACACGTGTACCCCAATGTTCATAGCAGCACTCTTTACAATAGCCAGGACATGGAAACAACCTAGATGTCCATTGGCAGACAAATGGATAAGAAAGCTGTGGCACATATACACAATGGAATAGTACTCAGCTATTAAAAAGAATATATTTGAATCAATTCTAATGAGGTGGATGAAACTGGAGCCTATTTTACAGAGTAAAGTAAGTCAGAAAGAAAAACACCAATGCAGTATATTAACGCATATTTATGGAATTTAGAAAGATGGTAACAACGACCCTATATGTGAGACAGCAAAAGAGACACAGATATAAAGAACAGACTTTTGGACTCTGTAGGAGAAGGCGAGGGTGGGATGATTTGAGAAAATAGCATTGAAACATGTATATTATCATATGTGAAAGAGATCGCCAGTCCAGGTTTGATGCATGTGACAGGGTGCTCAGGATGGTGCACTGGGATGACCCTGAGGGATGGCATGGGGAGGGTCAGGATGGGGGACACATGTACACCCACGGCTGATTCATGTGAATGTATGGCAAAAACCACCACAATAATCAACCTCCAATTAAAATATATTTTTTAAAAATAAATTTTTTAAAAAAAGAAAAAAATTCTACCTCATTGGAAATAGTATCTAGACTTTCCTTACAAGTTTTTCCTGTTAACATTAACTATTCTAATACTCTTATTAGCATCTGTAAGACCCATTGAGGGGAAGCAAAGACCTCAAAGGAAGCTTTCCAAACCAATTTTTCTTACTTGTTTTAAACTAAAGAATTTAGGTTAATCATTAGGTATATTTTTTCAACGTGTAATTTGATTTTTGTTTTTATAGGTACCAATAAAACAGCTGTTTATAATGAGAGTGCTCTAGATTCACTGATCTGTTAGTGTTGCCAATATGTGGCCATTAATAAAACCATTATATATATAATAAATATATATATATATACACTATAGTGATCCAAACCACTAAGATGCAAGAGGTTTCTTCATAAGAGAGTGGGGGAGGATGTAACCTAAGTAAACTCTGGAGAGTTTACTTTCAAAAATAGTACCACAGAGGTCAAGTTTTCAAAATATGTACATACAAATGCACAAGTACAAAGAAAGTCCTAGGAAAGTAATTTACATCTCAAAGACACTGAGAAATGCAAGTTCCCCTTTAGAAGGCCTTTGTTTAAAGTCAGAATTCTGAAATGATATTTTTACCAAGCCAGCTTTTTAACCTTAACTGTGTGTGTAATAAAAGAGCTCCCTCATTTTTAGGGCGAAATATCCTTTAATTCCCAAATGAGTAAATACTGATTGATACTGATCTAAAAACCTGGGTTTGTAGGTCTGAATAGTTGATTCAAAATTCTTAGCAAATCCCAATGGATTTTGACTCAGATGGAGAAATTCTTTAGCCAAGACTCTAAGTTCTGCTGGGGTCCAGGGTGTGTATTTAAGCACTAAGGACCGTTGACCTCTCCCTGTAATAGGTTTCACCTTAAAGGGAGATATAATCACTTCTGCTTTTTTTTTTTTAAAATCTTCTCTTGCTGGGGAAGGGAGCAGCAGGAGGCAAAGGAGTTGGAAGAGAAAAAGAGAGCATCAGAGCCAGGTAATTCAGATAGAAGAGGATACATAGGAGAAGCAGAGGGACAATCAGTGCTAGTGACCTTTTTTAGTCCTCATATAGTTTCAAGTAATTTCTTGTTAGTTTCCTGTAAAGAAGTTAGTCTATCATTTCCTCTTTTAGATACTTCTAAATACCAATCAAAATAAGCATTCCATTTAGTCTATTTGCTCTTAGGGCTAGCTTTTTCTAATTGTGTCTGCAAAAATATCAATTTTGAAATATCAAAAGAATCCCAACTTGGCCATTTTAAGTTGAGATCTCCTCTAGTATATTTTCCCCAAATAACTAGGTACTTGCAAGTAGGAGCTCTGTACATATTGTACATGAATCTGGCTGAGGTGTTAGTCAGAGGTTGATTTTCTAATGCTCCTTGATTCTCCACTTGAGAGATTTTATTTCCCATTTTACTTGAATTCGTCAGGGATAAACTTGACAAATGAAGTTGTGTGGTGGGCCAATGTGCTGCTGTGAGCTTAATTCCTCCAAGGCATCATCCCAGCGTTGTTTCAGCTTTCTTATGTGTCTTAGTTTTCTCCCTTTAGTAGATCCAGTTTCTTGGATTGCTAAATGGCCAATTCTTATTTTAGATTCCTGGCAAGCAAGTGTTTTATTTAATGAGTGGGTTTCCATATGGGACCACTGCACATTATGAGGACTCTCCTCCACCACTCCTGTAAATTTCTCAATCATCTGAGAAAGCTATAACCAGCCAGAAGGAGTCTTGCCCCTTTGCTTCAGAGCAAAGCTCTCATATAACATGTTCAAATTTCAGTTCAGTTCAGTTCAGTCGCTCAATCGTGTCTGATTCTTTGCTACCCCATGGACTGCAGCACGCCAGGCTTCCCTGTCCATCACCAACTCCCAGCGCCTACTCAAACTCACGTCTATTGAGTCAGTGATGCCATCCAACCATCTCATCCTCTGTCATCCCCTTCTCCTCCCACCTTCAATCTTTCCTACCATCAGGGTCTTTTCAAATGAGTCAGTTCTTCGCATCAGGAGGCCAAAATATTTGAGTTTCTGCTTCAGCATCAGTCCTTCCAATGAATATTCGGGACTGCTTTCCTTTAGCATAGACTGGTTGGATCTCCTTGCAGTCCAAGGGACTCTCAAGAGTCTTCTCCAACACCACAGTTCAAAAATATCAATTCTTCAGCACTCAGCCTTCTTTATAGTGCAACTCTCCTATCCACACATGACTACTGGAAAAATCATAGCCTTGACTAGATGGACCTTTGCTGCCAAAGTAATGTCTCTGTTTTTTAATATGCTGCCTAGGTCGGTCATAACTTTTCTTCCAAGGATCAAGTGTCTTTTAATTTCATGGCTGCAGTCACCATTTGCAGTAATTTTGGAGCCCCCAAAAATAAAGTCTGTCCCTGTTTCCACTGTTTCCCCATCTATTTCCCATGAAGTGATGGGACCAGATGCCATGAACTTAGTTTTCTGAATGCTGAGTTTTAGGCCAACTTTTTCATTCTCCTCTTTCACTTTCATCAAGGGGCTCTTTAGTTCTTCTTCACTTTCTGCCATAAGGGTAGCGTCATCTGCGTATCTGAGCTTATTGATATTTCTCCCAGAAATCTTGATTTCAACTTGTGCTTCATCCAGCCCAGCATTTCTCATGATGTACTCTCCTTACGAGTTAAATAAGCAGGATAACATTATACAGCCTTGACATACTCTTTTCCCATTTGGAACCAGTCTGTTGTTCCATGTCCGATTCTTATTGTTTCTTGACCTGCATGCAGATTTCTCAGGAGGCAAGTTAGGTGGTCTGGTATTTCCATCTCTTTCAGAATTTCCCAAAGTTTCTTGTGATCCACACAGTCAAAGGCTTTGGCCTAGTCAATAAAGCAGAAACAGCTGTTTTTCTGGAACTCTCTTGCTTTTCCAATGATCCAACGAATATTGCCAATTTGATCTCTGGTTCCTCTGCCTTTTCTAAATCCAGCTTGAACATCTTGAAGTTCATGGTTCACATACTGTTGAAGCCTTGCTTGGAGAATTTTGAGCATTACTTTACTAGCATGTGAGGTGAGTGCAACTGTGCGGTAGTATGAGCATTCTTTGGCATTGCGTTTCTTTGGGATCGGAATGAAAACTGACCTTTTCCAGTCCTGTGACCAACGCTGAGTTTTCCAAATTTGCTGGCATATTGACTGAAACACTTTCACAGCATCATCTTTTAGGATTTGAAACAGCTCAACTGGAATTCCATCACCTCCACTAGCTTTGTTCGTAGTGATGCTTCCTACTTTACTTTACATTCCAGGAGTGATTGTGGCTCTAGGTGAGTGATCATACCATTGTAACTGTCTTCACTTTTATCCCCACAATTTCTATTAAGGCAGCTAAATTGAGGGAAAGCATCAGATCAGTTTATCTAACCACTCAGCCCAGACCACTTAGTCTCCTACAATGGAGCCAAACGCTGCTGTCTTTCAACCAGCCCTCACTCCCAGTAACTTCACCTGGGCAAGCATTCCCTCATATCTCTCAACTTGGCTTCCAGTATCTTTCAACATGGATGGAACAAGTACCTGCTATACACCACCCAATAAAACTCAGGATCACCAAACAATACAAGGGATCTGAGAACCAGGGAAGACTTACTCAGTTTGTCTGGAATCCCCAAGGAGGTGGAAGAGGGCTGATACCAAGGCTCTGGTTCCTTGTGGAGTTCAGGTGAAAGAGGGAAGTCCACTCTGGGTCACTTCGTTGGTCTCCATAATGGTTGAAAACAAAATTTTGCACAACATCAGAGTTCTATTTGGGGCAAAATGAGGACTGCAGTCTGGGAGTCCAAGTTTCAGACAGCTCTGAGAAACTGCTCTGAAGAGGCAAGGGGTGGAGTCAGGTTATATGGAAATTTTGCAACAAAGGGCAGGTAGTCTGAACATCAAAACATTATTAAAGAAAACCAGATCCACCAAAGGGCTTCCCTCATAGCATGTAGCTCAGTCAGTAAAGAATCTGCCTGCAAAGCAGGAGACCCAGGTTCGATTATAGGGTCAGGAAGATCCCCTGGAGAAGGAAATGGCAACCCATTCCAATATTCTTGCCTGGAGAATCTCATGGCCAGAGGAGCCTGGCAGGCTACAGTCCATGGGGTCACAAGAGTTGGAAACAACTTAGCTACTAAACCACCAAGAAATTTAGTGTTTTTCTATGTATGGAAAGATGCTTGTCTGGGCTCATGGAAACCATTCCTTTGATATGCACATCACCTATCTGGAGCCTGAATCCTGTGTTTACACATCCTGAGTTTCCTCAGGGCTCACTGCAGCAAGTGGCTGCAGTCTGATTGCTGCTAGATGGCAGGTATTTTTTCCTTCCTGATTTCCCTCAGGACTCACCAGGCTCACCATTTGTGGTGGCTGCATTTGCTGGAGACTGTGACATCCTTGTTTACTGCTATGGCAGGAAATATTTCATTTCTCACTCTACATCCAGTTCCTGCCCATGTACTTTGAAAGCTTTTCTCCTTATTGTAGTCCCAAAGAAGGAGCAAGATCAGATTCCCAGGACTTCTTTCCATCCCCTTCCAGAGGGTGCTCTTTTTCAGAATAAATAAAAAACAGTGGGAAAACCTCCTGAGTGAATCTTTCAGCTTTTCTTCCCCTATTCCATGAACGTATCAGGAGTCCTTAATGGAGATCCCGAACTGGTCCTAGGCTCAAGAAGGAAGTAGGGACAGGCGTGGGAGTAGAGGGAAGAAAGCTCAAAGGGCAGAAAGGAAATGAGAAAGCAGGGAAGAAAACACATTCTTAGTTTGAATACCCTTCCCTTCCCACCAGCCCTACCAATAACTATACACAGACATCTATATAACTTTCTACAGACCCTACAAGTCCCAGCCTTATCAGGCAACCTCCTCTCCTAACACTCTCCCCCTTCCTCTTTTCCCTCTCATTTCACACTTTTTGCCATAGAAATGAAGTACACTTTACATTTCTAGGTTTTATTTCTTTTTTTTATTGTTTTTATTCTGGCCACTTTATAACCTCAATGAGGGCAATAAGAATTGAACCTCGAGGCTGAGAAGAATGGAGGCCCTGGAGGGGTTGAAAAGTTATGCCACACTGGTCACACCTCATCCCCAAGTTATTATAGCTAACAAACATCAATTTAATGATTTTGAGAACACAGAGGTCATTTTAAGGGAGCACAAGAGTCTGCCTGCAACTTTCTCTTCCCCAAGGAGGGCTGTTTTCCCTTACCACTTTGCAGGCTATAGAAGATCAACCCACAGAAAGTGGCAGTGAGCACTCTGGAAGATTGGTCTAGTTAATGAGATTCTAAAGTCCATATAGCCATCATTTTCTTCCCATATGTGTTTGCTGGTAAGGTTTTATAGTGTTTGAATGCATATATTATAATATGTGTTTTTAAATAAGGTGTCATGGCCCCATCACCTCCCTCCAGCAGTTTCATTTTAAAGCTCTAAACAGCTATGGGTGCCAGGGGAAGAAGGAACAGTTAGGGAATTTGAGATGGACAGGTAGACACTTTTAAAGCCTTCGACTGTGTGGATCAAAATAAACTGTGGACAATTCTTCAAGAGATGGGAATACCAGACCTCCTGACCTGCCTCATGAGAAACCTGTATGCAGGTCAAGAACCAACAGTGAGAATCGGACATGGAACAAGGGACTGGTTCAAAATTTGGAAAGGAGTACTTCAAGGCTGTATATTGTCATCCTGCTTATTTAATTTATATGCAGAGTACTTCATGGGACATGCTGGGATGGATGAAGCACAAGCTGGAATCAAGATTGCTGAGAGAAATATCAACAACCTCAGACAGGCAGATGACACCACCCTAATGGCAGAAAACAAAGAGGAACTAAAGAGCCTCTTGATGAAAATCAAAGAGGAGAGTGAAAAGTTGGCTTAAATCTCAACTTTCAGAAAACTAAAATCATGACATCTGGTCCCATCACTTGATGGCTAATAGATGGGGGAAAATGGAAACTGTGACAGACTTTATTTTCTTGGGCTCCAAATCACTGCAGATGGTGACTGCAGCCATGAAATTAAAAGATGCTTGCTCCCTGGAAGAAAAGCTATGACAAACCTAGACAGCATATTAAAAAACAGAGACATCACTTTGCCAACAAAGGTCCATATAGTCAAAGCTGTGGTTTTTCCAGTAGTCATGTACAGATGTGAGAGTTGAATAAAGAAGTCTGAGCCCCAAGTAACTGATGCTTTTGAACTGCAGTGTTGGAAAAGATTCTTGAGAATCTCTTGGACAGCAAGGAGATCAAACCAGTCAATCCTAAAGGAAATCAACCCTAAATATTCACTGGAAGAACTGATGCCAAAGCTAAAGCTCCAATATTTTGGCCACCTGATGTGAAGAGTTAACTCATTGGAAAAGACCCTGATGCTCGGAAAGACTGGAGGCAGGAGAAGAAGGTGACAACAGAGGAGATGGTTGGATGGCATTGCTGATTCAATGAACATGAGTTTGAGTAACTTTGGGAGATTGTGAAGGACAGGGAAGGCTGGTATGCTGTAGTCCGTGGGGTCATGAAGAGTCGGACACGACTGAGTGACTGAACAACAACAATGTACACACTGCTATATTCAAAATGGATAACCAACAAGGACACACTATGTAGCACATGGAACTCTGCTCAGCGTTGTGTGGCAGCCTGGATCAGAGGGAAGTTTAGAAGAGAATGGATACATATATATGCATGGCTGAGTCCTTTCAGTGTTCACTGGAAATTGTTACATCATTCTTAATTGCCTATAAGTGCACACATGCTCAGTTGCTCAACTGTGTCTGACTCTGTGACCACTTGAACTGCAGTTCACCAGGCTCCTCTGTCCATGAATTTTCAAGTCAAGGATACTGGAGTGGGTTGACATTTCCTACTCCAGGGGATCTTCTTGACCCAGGGATCAAATTTGCATCTCCTGTGTCTCCTGCATTGGCAGGTGGATTCTTTACCACTGAGCTACATAGGAATATCCCAGTACAAAATAAAACGTCTAAAAAGAAGTAAAAGCTCTGAAATTCTATGGTGTATGTACTAAATTCACAAAGTTTTTATCAGGTATAAAACAAACTGTAAGGATATTTTGTACAACTTGCAGAATATCCATGGAAGGGCAGTAATTAAATTCTGTTCCATTTGCCTGAGGGAAAAACAACTGGTGATCATTAATCTTAAGCCCATACATCTGGTCCATGGTAAAATGGCCAGGGGGCATGAAAAAAGGTGATGACTTATTCCAAGGATCAAGAGAAGCCATAAAGATGTTAAGTATCTTGACCTTTAAATTGATTGTTTCGAAAGGATATAAAAACTGCTGATAGTCCCACCTTGGGGGGGACTCTTTACCCTCTCTCAGTGTCTATGCTGAGAGCTTTGTACTTTCCTCTTGTTTAATAAATCCTATTTGCTTGCTACCATGAGTGTTTACATGTTCGTGGATTCCATCCTTTGGCTCCGTGGACAAGAACTAGGATTCCTGTCTCACTAGCAGGGTTACATTTTACTCCTGGACAATACTGCTGAAGTTTTTTAAGTTTCCTTGGTTCACTCCCTTCTTTTCCCAGCTATGCTGAATTTGCATCAGAATTAATAATGAACCCAGGGTCTCTTGATTTACTTCTGCTTGAGGGAGAGGAGGAAGCCCTTGGGCTGGAAATAAGTCTCAGGAAGCTTCTATGGAACAAAGAGGTTTCGCAATCTCTGTGCCTCCACGTGCTAGAGTGTGTATGGGGAGGTGGTATGAAAAATTGGATGGGATAGACAGCAAATCCCTCACCCCAGGTTCTGTTCAGATGAACCCAGCATGACCATTTTAAACCTCAGATTCGCAGCAGCAGACTAAAGTGGTGCAGTGTTTTGTGCTTTGGATCTAGAGGAGAAGGTAGAAAAGCCTGTGAGAGAATGGCCTAGATAACTGCTGGTCTGATTTTGTTTGCCTGTTTAGTTTAGTTAGTTCTGGTGAAATAAAAATTCATATTTTAAAGAAAGTCAAGGAAAATTCAAACAATTTTTTTCACTGCCCTTTTGCTTCATCTCTCCCTTCTATGCATTTTGTATATGCATTATGCATTGACCAGACCTTCCCAAAGGCAGGAATACCTGCTCAACTATATACAGCAAAATACTCTCCTAATACTAGCAAGATAACTGTTTAGAAGATAATATATAAGGGGTCATGATGACCCACTACTTTGTTCATGCAGATCTTTATTGTGTAAACTGTCAATATACCATGTGGTATATAACCTTCTATCTCAAAAAACTATGTAACTGTGCTTTGACTTCTTAACAGGTAGAACAGTTTTCAGAGCTCTCTAAAAGACCATCTCCTAGGTTATACTTTTCAGGCTGGCATGAATAAAATTTTTCACTTCTTTCATAGATGGAATATTGATTACTTTTTCATTGACATTTGCATGGCATTCCTGTCGGGATATCAGAAACACCCACCAGAGAACACCTGGAAGACACCCCTAACTGGCTCTTTGTACCAACATGGGCCCTTTGAGACTCACTGGCTTCTCCTAATATTTTAATCTCACTGTTTGAGTGATCCTAAAATTATTTGAGCTGTTTAAAATTAAGACTTGGACTCTTAAGAAGCATTAGTGCATTTTCTTAGGTATGGACCAATGGGGATCTGGGCAGGTGGCCCAGGGAAACATAAGTTGCTGGTTTTAGTTAAATTTGGCTTAACTTTAGAAAAGCATATGGCCTGAACAAACCATTTGCTAGTGAAATGAGAAACTGAATTATTCAGCTTCAAAGAACAAGGGACATTTGCTCCTTCCAGCCACAAGATATCCTGAGGTGATTAAGAACCAACACAAGTATCTGAGGATTAATCCTTGTGATGTTTAGTGGTCCCACAAGGAGTCTCACTATACTCATTAAGTAAATACAGCCCTTGCAGGGAGTATGACAAAGGCTAATCACCTAGTGCTCCAAGCATCCATGGCAGTTTTAGATTGTCAGAGGGAAAAACCAAGACACATAAAAGAGTTGAACTGATTGAAGGGTAACTCCTTGAGGAGCTAGACTCAGAAGTTGCACACATCCAATTAAACACATCATCCTCAGAAAGTTTATTCAGCTCATATCTCATATCTGAATTAGGCCACCAAAATAATAGTGGGAAGCTGTGCCTCGAAGGCCAAACAACTCCCAAACAAACAGGCACCTATGGGAAACCCAGCTGGGTTCATGTATAACATCAATGGAATTGACACCTTCAAGTATTTAACCAAATAGTAAGGTCTGACCAAATATAACTTGCCCTTGAGTTGGCCAAGGTGGGACACTTTAGATTTACCTAAGTTGGTTTACTTGCAAGCTCAATTAGAAAAATCCAGCTATAAGATCAAATAGCCAGAATAGGAAGTGCATTTTAATCAGTATTTAATCACTTTGAAAGACTCAAAGTGAGAGAATGATAAAATGGTCTCACTGCAAGAGACAAACCAAAAATTATTAGGAACAGTGGCCTAATAAAAAAGGAACTCAGATATCAGCGCTTATTCTCCCACTCTCTTTCCTCGTCTGTCTGGTTCTTCGAATTCTCTTCTTTTTGAACTTCCTTGTCCTGACCTTCTTGTTCTTCCACTTTCAATTTAAAAGGAAAAACTTATTGAGTCTAAGGGAAAGGATAAAGACAGCCCTAAAAAACAGCTGCCCCCTTTAAGGAGAAAGCTACAAGTAAAGCGGAGCTTGCTTTTATCTATATCCCTTGGACTAAGGCAGAAATTAAGAACTTAACTAAGGATTTTCCATATCCTTTATAGGATCCTTTGAAATTTGCTAAATAATATGACCTAACAGTAACAACCTATGAGCCTGGATATTCAGACTTGTAACAGTTTATACAATTACTAGTCTCTGAAAATAATGCAAAATAATGGCTCCAAGAAATGGGTCAGAAGATACTTATAGACGATTTTCATAAGCCTTCACCAGAAATACAGAGAAATTGCCCACAACCTATATTAATCTATAGGTAAAATCTTTCCAAAGGAAATAGATTGGGCAAAAATCCATCACTGTAAACAAAAGTCAGAAGAGACTTTTCTTGATTATTCCAAAACATTTGAAAATATAGTCAAACAGCATTCTGGCACTCACCCAAAGAGTTTTCTAAACCATCAGAATGATCCATTATTTTACTTGAAGGAATAAATGAATTGATATGACTGGTAATAAGATATGGACTTGATTGAGCTACTATGTATACTAATACACTTGTCACTGTTGCCAACAAACTCTCCAAAACTTTACACGAAAGAGAAAAGGAAAAAGCTGCTAAGGGTATGAATATGCAGTTACAACAGCTCAGCAGTCCATTGAGACTACCTAGCCCAAATCTCAGTCAGTCTCGAAACAACCACACCTGCCTTTGGAACCAAGCAGAACCCTGCAGGTCTCCCCTCTAAATACAAAAGCCCCTTTCATGTTCCCTGCCTTTTGTTTGTAGAAAAGCTGAAATCTCCCAGGCCTCTGTACGTCACAAAAAAACAAGCTCAAGTAGTTCATGATAAGGCAATAAAGTCGCAGATTCAGTATCTGATGCATATTCTTGAGTTGTTTTACAGATACTATTACTGCCACTATAAGGAAAAAGCTAACTGCATGATAGCCAGACTTTAGCTGTGACAGAAGATGCTCTATCTTGATGATGCCGTGAATCTATGTCTACCACAATTCCAAGAATTATCCTTAAGAGAGTATGATTAATACTATTGCTCATAGGTATCACCTCACAACACTTAGAATGGCCATCGTTAAAAAGTCTACAAGTAATAAATGCTAGATAGGATGGAGAGAAAAAGGAACTCTCCTACACTGCTGATAAAAATGAAAATCGGTGTAATCATTATGGAGGACAGTATGGAGGTTCCTTTAAAAACTAAAAATAGAGTTACTGCATGATCCTGCAATCCCACCCCTGGCCATATATCCAGAGAAAATTCTAATTCAAAAAGATACATGAAACCCAATGTTCATACAACACTACTCACAAGGACTGCCTTGGTGGTCCTGTGGTTAAGACTCTGTGCTTCCACTCCAGGGGGCATGGGTCATAGTAGCCAAGATATGGAAGCAGTCTAAATGTCCATTAACAGATAAATAGAGAAATAGGGAGATACACACACACACACATATACAATGGCATATTACACAGTAATAAAAACAGAATGAAATAATGCCATTTTCAGCAACATGGATGAACCTAGAGATCATCATATTGAACAAAGTAAGTCTGACAGAGAAAGACAAATATCATGATGTCATTTACATGTGGAATCCTTTTTAAAAATGGTGTAAGTGAACTTATTTACAAAACAGAAACAGACTCACAGACATAGAATATAAACTTATGGTTACCAAAGGGGAAAGGTCAGAAGTAGGGACAATAACTTAGCAGTTTGCAATTAATGTATACACACTATAATATATAAAATAGGTAGGCAAGGATTAGTATACAGCACAGGGAACTATACTCAATATCTTGTAATAATCTATAATAGAAAATAATCTGAAAAAGAATGTTATGTATGTATGCATGTATAACTGAATCACATTTGAAACCAACACAACATTGTAAATTAGACTTCAATTAAAAATAGGAAAGGAAAAACAAAACAAAAAACACTTCTGCTCATGATAAATTTCTTTGTGGGTATCAAAATAATTGTACCTTGTTCTGCCCATATAAGTAAATGGGCAAACTAAGTGAAGAGATGCTACAGAACCACATTGACATCTTCCACTCTAAGAATACAGCACCCTATGTTAGCATGAAGAGATGGACCTTCACCCATAATCCCACAAAAATGGAATGATGTTCTGACAAGTGGGGATTTGTATGCAGCTTTTGGCAAGAAAGAGCTCTTTGCTTGAAAGAGCTCTCTGCAAGAAGCCCCTTTGTTCTGTCACTTTAACAAAGCTATATTGTAACTAATCTTAAAGGAGGTACCACCATGCTCTACTCATCTCTGGCCCTATCATACCATTCATATCTTTTGATCACACAATACTTCACCTAACCTCTTGGTTCCTTCCATAGATCAAAGAAGTAGAAATGACGAAAAAGTGATTAACACATGCTCAGATTGTTTCCCTAGCTTCCCTTAACCTCTCAAATACCAAGGGAACTGTGTGAACAAGAAAGCATCTCAATGGCAAAAACCATCACAATATAGCAATTATCCTCCAGTTAAAGTAAATAAATAATATTTTTAATTAAAAAAAGAGAAAGATTAAGAGAAGTCAACAAGCCTGCATGCATTGGGAGATAGAGACAACTCAGACCCACTTGCCCTTTTGCCTTTAAAACCGTTCATGACCAGGCAGAATCTTGGGAGTTAGGTTTTGGAGGATGAGTCTGCATTCTCTCTAGATTGTCAGCATTCTAATTAAAAGCAACTTTTCTTTCTACCAACAACTGCCTCTTGGGTATTGACTTTCAAGTTGCAAGCTGCCAGACCTGAGAGTGGTAACTCCTTTATTGTGGAAAACCTGGACATTTTAAAAGAGACTGTCACAAATTTAAATAAGATTTAGAACAAGGCAGGATTAACAAAGAATGCAGGTGCTCTGAGGATTATGAGAAAGCATTCGCTCTCCTAACTACCTTAGGGGAAATTAAAATAACAATCATACAGAAAACTTCTAAAGCCCTTGGATACATGGGGGCTACATTATTTATTCTTAATCCTACCTTTATTCATTGCCCTCTCCTTCAAAGTAAACAGTGCATTCAAATGACAGGGGGTTCTAATTTACCTTTACAAGTTTTTAAACCAGAACAGTTACTTTTCAGTTAGGAACTATCACTGAAAGACATGTGTTCCTCTTGGTAAAATGTGCTCCAATTCACTTGATGAGGATGAGACCTTTCAGAGGTACACAATGCCCATATTATCTTTTCACCAAAGGGTGGAATGATTTTAGATTTATAAAACTTAGATGCAGACAAGAACATAATTACCAAGAAATTGATGGCAGTGAAAACAAGAGTACAGACAGATGAAAAGAAAGTTAACCATTTACTGTTACAAGTGCCTGAGGAACAGCAGTCATCTTTAGACATCAGTAAAATCAACTCAGCTATTCCAGTGGTTTTTCCAGTATTCATTTACAGATGTGAGAGTTGGACCATAAAGAAGGCTGAGTGTCAAAGAATAGATGCTTTTGACAAGGGCAGCGGGGGAGGAAGGACAGGGTGAGATGACCGGAGAAAATAGCATGAAGCATATACACTACCATATGTAAAATAGATAGCCAATGGAAATTAGCTGTATAACTCAGGGAATTCAAAGACAGCTCTGTAAAAATGTAGAGGTGTGGGAAAGGGTGGGAAGTGGGAGGGAGGTTTGAGGGGGAAAGGACATATGTACATATATGGCTAATTCATGTTGATGTATGGCAGAAATCAAACCAATATTGTAAAACAATTATCCTTCAATTAAAAATAAATAAATTTTAAAAAATCTTGTTTCCCTTCTTCCATTTTTGTTTTTTGTCTTCTGGGACTAATTGTTGAACTTGTAGGGGAAATTTATTAACAGTTAAATTGGGGTAAAGTTTAAGTAGTGGACATTCTCAGGGCTGGAGATGAATAGAACTTAAAGCAGCCTGTTTACGTGCTGAGCCAGCAAATTGATTCCCTTTGGCCTCTACTGAATCAGATTTGGAATGTCCAGGTATTTAGATAATGGCCAATTGTTTGGATAATTATGGAGTCTAATAATTCTTAGACTAATTTCCCATGTTTTTATGAATTGCACTGAGGAAGTAAATCCTCTTTCCGAAAGCATTCCAAAATCTTGAGCCAGTCCAAAAGCTTAGAGGACTATCAGTGTAAATATTTGCTATTTGATCTTTGGCTAGTTGAAAGCCCTGATTAGAGCAATTAATTGAGCTTGTTGTGCCAACTTTGGTTCTGGTAAGTAAAAACTTCAATTATGTCAAAAGTGGACATTATTGTATATCCAGCTTGGTAATGTTGCTGTTCATCCTTTAAGTAAGATCCATCTGTAAACCAAATTAAGTCAGCATTATTGATAGGACTGCTTGTAAAGCATTCCTAGGAGTAAGAAGATAATCCATTAGTAAAATGTAGTTGTGGCTGTTTTCTTCCTGTGGTTCTGGAAGCAAAGTTGTGGGGTTAAGATTAACTCATTGGGCCACAGTAATATTAGGCAAAGAAAGCAACAATACCTTGAAAAACGTGAGTGTACTCACAGAACAGCACTGAGTGTAATGGGAGTTTAAAGGAGATTCCACTAAATGTGAACATGGACAGTCAAATAAGACCCAACCGTGAGCTCTTAAGTAGTTTTGAACAAGACAGTTGTTGTTGAAAAAACTTGCATACACCATGAGGGTTCTTTTCCCTGAATCTAGGTGGTGGCTGTACTATCCTATGGGTTGATGCTGGTCACCATGTTTCTGAGTTAACACACCTCTAGGGCATTTCCTTTATCTTCATGCTCAAAGAGAAAAAATGGTAATTTATAGTTAGGATGGCCTAATGTCCAAGCCTGAATCAATGAAGATTTTAAGACATCTATAGCCTTTTCTCTTTTCTATTGTCCATTCAATTAGGCTTGATTGGTTGTACTTAAGTAACACATAGAGGCTTCCCTGATGGCTCAGATGGTAAAGAATCCACCTGCAATGCAGGAGACCTGGGCTCGATCCCTGGATTGGGAAGATCCCCTGGAGGAGGGCATGGTTACCCACTCCAGTATTCTTGCCTGGAGAATCCCTATGGACAGAGGAGCCTCGTGGGCTACACTCCATGGGGTCACAAAGACTCAGACATGACTGATAGACTAAGCGCACACACACACACAAGCATAGACAGAGGAGTTGGGAAATGAGGGGGTAAGGAGGTACTGAATTCCTATAATATCCAGTCAAACCTAGAAATCCTCTCAGCTATTTCTTTGTTTCAGGGAACAAGAAAGCTAGAATTCCCTTAATTCTTTCACAATCAATTAACAATCCTTCCTTGGATATCGAATGACCCAAATATTTCACGACTGGTAAACAAGAATTGCAGTCTGTCTTTGGACACTGTATGACCCTCAGAGGCTGATTGTTCTAACAGATAGTATCTCTTTCAGAGTCCTGTTCAGTTTTAGAACACAAAAGCAAATTCTTTATATACCGAATTAAAACAGAGCCATTAAGGAAGTGAGCAGCCAAATCAGGCTTAAGTATTTGAGAAAAATAAGTAGAGCCTTCAGTATAGCCTTATGGCATAACTATCCAGATATAGTGAAGATCTTCCCACACAATGGCAAAATAGTATTGGCTTTCTTCTTTCACTGTAGTACTAAAAAAATGCACTACACATTTCTATTACTGAGAAATAACAGGTAGTTTCTAGAATAGCTGAGAGCAGAGTGTAAGGATTAGGAAACACAGGGTGGCGAGGGATTACAGTGCTATTTATAGCTCTCAGGTCCTGAACAAACCTCCAGTCGTTATTTGACTTTCTTGCTGGTAAAATCAGCCTATTATAAGAATTGGCACAAGGAATTATAAGTCCTTTATCAAAGAATTCCTGAATAATAGGAATTCCATTTAATGCCTCCTATGTAAGTTCCGTTCAGTTCAGTTCAGTCACTCAGTCGTGTCCAACTCTTTGCAACCCCATGAATCGCAGCATGCCAGGCCTCCCTGTCCATCACCAACTCCCGAAGTTCACTCAAACTATGTCCATCGAGTCAGTGATGCCATCCAGCCATCTCATCCTCTGTCATCCCCTTCTCCTCCTGCCCCCAATCCCTCCCAGGGTCTTTTCCAATGAGTCAACTCTTTGCATGAGGTGGCCAAAGTACTGGAGTTTCAGCTTCAGCATCAGTCCTTCCAATGAACACCCAGGACTGATCTCCTTTAGAATGGACTGGCAGGAACTCCTTGCAGTCCAAGGGACTCTAAAGAGTCTTCTCCAACACCACAGTTCAAAAGCATCAATTCTTCGGCACTCAGCTTTCTTCACAGTCGAACTCTCACATCCATTCGTGACCACAGGAAAAACCATAGCTTCGAATAGACAGACCTTTGTTGGCAAAGTAATATCTCTGCTTTTTAATATGCTATCCAGGTTGGTCATAACTTTCCTTCCAAGGAGTAAACGTCTTTTAATTGCATGGGTGCAATCACCATCTGCAGTGATTTTGAAGCCCCCAAAAATAAAGTCTGACACTGTTTCCACTGTTTCCCCATCTATTTGCCATGAAGTGATGGGACAGGATGCCATGATCTTAGTTTTCTGAATGTTGAGCTTTAAGCCAACTTTTTCACTCTCCTCTTTCACTTTCATCAAGCAGCTTTTTAGTTCCTCTTCACTTTCTGCCATAAGGGTGGTGTCATCTGCATATCTGAGGTTATTGATATTTCTCCCAGCAAACGTGATTCCAGCTTGTGCTTCTGCCAGCCCAGCATTTCTCATGATGTACTCTGCATATAAGTTAAATAAGCAAGGTGACAATATACAGCCTTGACGTACTCCTTTTCCTATTTGGAGCCAGTCTGTTGTTCCATGTCCAGTTCTAACTGTTGCTTCCTGACCTGCATATAGGTTTCTCAAGAGGCAGGTCAGATGGTCTGGTATTCCCATCTCTGTCAGAATTTTCCACAGTTTGTTGTGATCCACACAATCAAAAGCTTTGGCACAGTCAATAAAGCAGGAATAGATGTTTTTTCTGGAACTCTTGCTTTTTCCATGATCCAGCGGATGTTGGCAATTTGATCTCTGGTTCCTCTGCCTTTTCTAAAACCATCTTGAACATCTGGCAGTTCACGGTTCATGTATTGCTGAAGCCTGGCTTGGAGAATTTTGAGCATTACTTTATTAGTGTGGAGATGAGTGCAGTTGTGTGGTAGTTTGAGCATTCTTTAGCACTGCCTTTCTTTGAGGTTGGAATGAAAACTGACATTTTCAAGTCCTATGACCACTGCTGAGTTTTCCAAATTTGCTGGCATATTGCGTGTAGCACTTACACAGCATCATCTTTCAGGGTTTGAAATAGCTCAACTGGAATTCCATCACCTCCACTAGCTTTATTCGTAGTGATGCTTTCTAAGGCCCACTTGACTTCACATTCCAGGATGTCTGGCTCTAGGTGAGTGATCACACCATCATGATTATCTGGGTTGTGAACATCTTCTTTGTACAGTTCTTCTGTGTATTCTTGCCACCTCTTCTTAATCTCTTCTGCTGCTAGGTCCATACCATTTCTGTCCTTTATTGAGCCCATCTTTGCATGAAGTGTTCCCTTGGTATCTCTAATTTTCTTAAAGAGATCTCTAGTCTTTCCCATTCTATTGTTTTTCTCTATTTCTTTGCATTGATCACCGAGGAAGGCTTTCTTATCTCTCCTTGCTATTCTTTGGAACTCTGCATTCAGATGATTATATCTTTCCTTTTCTCCTTTGCTTTTCACGTCTCTTCTTTTCACAGCTATCTATAAGGCCTCCTCAGACAACCATTTTGCTTTTTTGCGTTTCTTTTCCATGGGGATGGTCTTGATCCCTGTCTCCTGTTACAATGTCACGAACCTCCGTCCATACTTCATCAGGCACTCTGTCTATCAGATCTAGACCCTTAAACCTATTTCTCACTTCCACTGTATAATCATAAGGGATTTGATTTAGGTCATACCTAAATGGTCTAGTGGTTTTCTCTACTTCCTTCAATTTAAGTCTGAATTTGACAATAAGGAGTTCATGATCTGAGCCACAGTCAGCTCCTGGTCTTGTTTTTGCTGACTGTATAGAGCTTCTCCATCTTTGGCTGCAAAGAATATAATCAATCTGATTTCAGTGTTGACCATCTGGTAATGTAGATGTTGTCAAATATTTAGTAGATGCTAGGAATTATCAATAGTTACTTTATGGAACTTGTTGTTTTTGTCTTTTTAAATTAATTTAATTGGAGAATTATTTTACAATATTGTGATGATTTTGCCATACATCAACATGAGTCAGCCACAGGTCCACCCATACTCAACCCCCCTCCCACTTTATCCCTCTGGGTTGTCCCAGAGCACTGGCTTTGGGTGCCTTCATGCATCGAACTTGCACTGGTCATCTATTTTACATATGGTAATGTACATGTTTCAATGTTATTCTCTCAAATCACCCACCTTCACCTTCTTCCACTCAGTCCAAAAGTTTGTTATTTACATCTGTGTCTCCTTCGCTGCCATGCACATAGGATTGTCGTTAAATCTTTCTAAATTCCATATATATGCATTAATATACAGTATTTGTCTTTCTCTGACTTACTCTCTATAATAGGCTCCAGTTTCATCCAGCCCATTAGAACTGACTGAAATGCATTCCTTCTTATACATGAGTAATATTCATTGTGAATATGTACGACACTTCCGTATCCATTCACCTGCTGATGGATATCTAGGTTCCTTAGTCTGAAAGTTATGTCCAACTCTTTGCAACCCATCGACGGCAGCGCACCAGGCTTTCCTGTTCTTCACTATCTCCCGGATTTTGTTAAAACTCATATCCATGGAGTCGGTGATGCCATCCAGTGATCTCATCTTTCGTTGCCCCTTCTCCTGCCCTCAATTTTTCCCAGCATCACAGTCTTTTCCAGTGAGTCAGTTTTTTGCATCATTTGGCCAAAGTATTAGAGCTTCAGCTTCAGCATCAGACCTTCCAATGAATATTCAGGACTGATTTCCTTTAGGACGGGTGGTTTGATCTCCTTTCAGTCCAAGGGACTCTCAAGTCTTCTCCAACACCACAGTTCAAAAGAATCAATTCTTTGGTGCTCAGCCTTCCTTATGGTCCAGCTCTCACATCTGTACATGACTACTGGAAAAACCATAGGTTTGACTATATGGACAAAGTGATGTTCTCATTGTTGGCAAAGTGATGTCTCTGTTTTTTAATATGCTCTCTAGGTTTGTCATAGCTTTACTTCCAAGGAGCAAGCTGTCTTTTAACGTCAAGGCTACAGTCACAATCTGCAGTGATTTTGGAACCCAATAAAACAAAATCTGTCACTGGTTTCATTGTTTCTCCAACTATTTGCCATGAAGTGATGGGACAGGATGCCATTTTCTTAGTATTTTGAAGGTTGAGTTTTAATCCAGCTTTTTCACTCTTCTCTTTCATTTTCATCAAGAGGCTCTTTACTTACTCTTCCCTTTCTGCCATAAGGATGGTGTCAACTGCATATCTGAGGTAACTGGAATTTCTCCCTGCAATCTTCATTCTAGCTTGTGCTTCATCAAGCCTGGTATTTCACATAATGTACTCTGCATAGAAGTTAAATAAGCAGGGTGACAATATAGAGCCTTGACGTACTCCTTTCCCAATTTGGAACCAGTCTGTTGTTCCATGTCCAGTTCTAACTGTTGCTTTTTAACCTGCATACAAGTTTCTCAGGAGGCAGATAAGGTGGTCTGGTGTTCCTATCTCTTTATGAATCTCCCAGAGTTTGTTGTGACCCACATAGTCAAAGGCTTTAGTGTAGTCAATGAAGCAGATGGTTTTATGGAATTCCCTTACTTTTTCTATAATCCAACAGATGTTGGCAATTTGATCTCTGGTTCCTCTGGCTTTTCTAAATCTAGCTTGTTCATCTGGAAGTTCTCAGTTCACGTACTGTTGTAGCCTAGCTTAAAGAATTTAGATCATTACCTTGCTAGCATGTGAGATGAGTGCAATTGTGTGGTATTTTGAACATTCTTTAGCAATGCCTTTCTTTGCAATTGGAATGAAAACTGGCCTTTTCCAGTCCTGTGGCCACTGCCGAATTTTCCAAATTCACTGGCATATTGAGTGCAGTACTTTCACATCACCATTTTTTAGAATATGAAATACTCAGCTGGAATTCCATCACCTCCACTATCTTTGATCATAGTAATGCTTCCTACGGCCCACTTGATTTCACATTCCAGGATGTCTGACTCTAGTCCAGTGATCACACCATTGTGGTTTTCTGGGTCATTAAGATCTTTTTTGTACAGCTCTTCTGTGAATTCTTGCCACCTCCTTTTAATATCTTCTCTTTCTGTTAGGTCAATACCATTTCTTTCCTTTATTGAGATGAAATTTTTGTGGGCCTTTATAGTGGGTAAATGTATTTTGCATGTGGGAAGATTGTATATAATTTATGGTCATATGGGGAACCTATAGCATTTTAAAATTCACATGTACTTTACATGACATAAAATTAATCATTTCTGTGGTTTGGGGGACATTCACTAGGATATTCAAACATTAGCACTAATTCTGGAATATTTCTGTTGACACCCTCACCCCAAAAACCAAGCCATGCCTATTAGCAGTTAGTTCTAATTTGTCTCTCCTCCCACATCCTAGCCATTACAACTCTACAGATTACTCTCTCTACAGATTTATCTATTCCAATTATTTGGTATAAATAGAATATGATACATAATGTTATATATGGTTTCTTTCACTCAGTGAGTTTTCAAGATTTATTCATGTCCCAGCATGTATCAGTTCATTTCATTTTATTGCTGTATAAAATGCCATTGTATGGTTATGCTTCATTTGTCCACATCCATTTTATTTGTTCATCGAAAAGTGAATCTTTATTTGCATTGTTTTCATTTTTGGCTATTATGAATAATGCTCTTACCAGTCATGTTTAAGTACTGTATGGAAATATGTTTTCATTTCTCTTGGGTATATACCTAGGAGTGGAATTTCTGTATCATAAGGTAACTTTGTTTTTGAGGAATTGCCAAATTTATTTTCCATAGCAAAAGCACCATTTTATATTCCCTTACAGTTTGCTTTTTAACCGACTGATCACTTGGTATTGTGTTGATTAATTTCCACATTTTTAAAAAAAAATTTCCTTCTGCTATAAATTTCACATTTCAATTACAACACGTATTTTGTGTTACTAAAATCCTTCTAAAAATTTATTAAGACATGTTAATGACCTAAGATATAATCTACCTTGGACAATATTCCAGGTTCACTTGAGAATAATGGATATTCTGATGTGATTGCATGAAGTGTTCTACAGGTAACGATTAGGTCTGCTTCATAATTAGGGATGTTCAAGTATTCCATTTCCTTGCTGATCTTCTATCTATTTTTTCTTTCCATTATTGAAAGTAAGGTATTGACATATCCAACTATTGTAGTTGAATTACCTATTACTCCCTTCCATTCTTTCAGTTTTTACTTTATGTGTTTTAGAGTTTCATTGTGAGGTACATATAAGCTTAAACTGCTTTTTTTTAAACCATGGATTGATGATTTCACCATTATCTAATGTCCTTTCTCTCTACTGGCAATTTTATCTCAAAGTCTATTTTGTATTGTATTAGTATAGGAACTTCAGCTCTCTTCTGAGTACTGTTTCCATACACTATCTTTTTACTTTCAAGCTATTTGTGTCTTTAAAACTAAAGTATCTCCAGACAGTATTTAGTTGGACCATTTTTTACAAATCCATTCTGCCATTCTCTGCCTTTTAATTGGAGCATCTAATCCACTTACATCCAAAGTAATTATGGCTAAGGAAAGGCTTATTTGTGGCATCTGGATACTTAATGTTCCATATATCTTATGTCTTTTTTAGTTTTTCCATAACTTATTTTATTTCCTTTTTTAGTACTGAATATATTCTAGTGTATTATTTTCATTTCTATTACTATATCTTTTAGTCATTATTTGACTGGTTGCCTTAGGATTACAATTAACATCTTAATTTATAACAATCTAATTCAGGGTAACACTGACATAATTACAATAGTATATACATTTTGCTTCTGTATATCTCCATTTCTTTCCCAATCTGTATGCTATTAATGCCACAGACTACATTTTTATCTTTTTATTCTTTTATTAAAAGATAATTGCTTTACAGAATTTTGTTGTTTTCTGTCAAACCACAATATGAATCAGCCATAGGTAAACATGTATCTCCTCCCCTTTGAACCTCCCTCCCATCTCCCTCCCCATCCCAATCCTCTAGGTTGATACAGAGCCCCCGTTTGAGTTTCCTGAGCCATACAGCAAATTCCTGTTGGCTATTTTACATATGGAAATGCAACTGAACTGAACTGAATTTAAGTTTCCATGTTACTCTTTCCATACATCTCACCCTCTCCTCCCCCTCTCCATGTCCATAAGTCTATTCTCTATGTTTGTTTCTCCACTGCTGTCCTATAAATAAATTCTTCAGTACCATTTTTCTAGATTCAGTATATATGCATTAGAATACAATATTTATCTTTCTCTTCCTGACCTTCTTCCCTCTGTATAATAGGTTCTAGGTTCAGCCACCTCATCAGAACTAACTCAAATAAGTTCCTTTTTATGGGTGAGTAATATTCCATTGTGTATATGTACCACCACTTCTTTATCCATTCGTCTGTCAACGCACATCTAGCTTGCTTCCATGTTGTAGCTATTGTAAATAGGGCTGCAATGAACAATGGAATATATGTGTCTTTTTCAATTTTGGTTTCCTCAGGGAATATGCCTAGGGGTGGGATTGCTGGGTCATATGGTGATTTTATTCCAAGTTTTCTAAGGAATCTCCATACTCTCTATCATAGAGACTGTATAAATTTAAATTCCCAACACTGTAAGAGCATTCCCTTTTCTGCACACCCTCTCCAGAATTCATTGTTTGTAGACTTTATGATCCTGGCCATTCTGACCAGTGTGAAGTGATATCTCATTGTACTTCTGACTTGCATTTCTCTAATAACGAGTGATACTGAGCATCTTTTCATGTGTTTGTTAGCCATCTGTATTTCTTCTTTGGAGAAATGTCTGTTTAGGTCTTGTCCCACATTTTGATTGGGCTGGGTGTTTTTCTAGCATTGAGTAGTATGAGCTGCTGGTATATTTTGAACATTACTCCTTTGTCAGTTGTTTCATTTGCTATTATTTCAAAAGGGCTGTCTTCTCACCTTCTTATAATATCCTTTACTGTGCAAAAGCTTTAAGTTTAACCAGGTCACACTTGTTTACTTTTGTTTTTATTTCAGTTACTCTAGGAGGTGGGTCATAGAGGATCTTCCTTTGATTTATTAGGTCACTGATGGTTCTGCCTATGTTTTCCTCTAAGAGTTTTATAGTTTCTGGTCTTACATTTAGGTCTTTTATCCATTTTATCTTTGTGTATGGCATTAGGAAGTGTTCTAATTTAATTCTTTTATATATTGCTGTCCAGTTTTCCCAGTACCATTTATTGAAGAGGATGTCTTTGCACCATTGTATATTCTGGCCTCCTTTGTCAAAAATAAGCCCATAGGTTCATAGGTTTACTTCTGGGCTTTCTAGCCAATTGGTCTGTATTTCTGTTTTTGTGCCAGTACCATACTGTCCGGATGACTGCAGCTTTGAAGTATAATCTGAAGTCAGGAAGGTTGATTCCTCCAGCTCCATTCTTCTTTCTCAAGACTGCTTTGTCTATTTGGGGTCTTTTGTGTTTCCACATGAATTGTGAAATTTTTTGTTCCAGTTCTTTGAAAAATGCCATTGCTAATTTGATAGAGATTGCATTGACTCTGTAGATTGCATTTGGTAGTATATTCATTTTCACAATATTGATTCTTCCTACCCAGGAACATGGAATATCTCTCCATTTGTTTACATCATCTTTCTTTCATTAGTGTCTTATTGTTTTCTGTGTGCAGTTCTTTTGTCTCCTTAGGCACTCCTAGGACTTCCAGAACTCTGCTGAATAATAGTGGTGAAGTTGGACACCCTTGTCTTGTTCCTGAATTTAGGGGGAATGCTTTCAGTTTTTCACCACTGAGAATAATGTTTGCTGTAGGCTTATCATATATAGCCTTTACTATGTTGAAGTAGGTTCCTTCTTTGCACATCTTTTGAAGAGCTTTAATCATAAATGAGTGCTGAATTTTGTCAAAGGCTTTTTCTGCATCTATTGAGATGATCATATAGTCTTTATCTTTCAATTTGTTAATACGGTGTGTCATATTGATTGATTTGCATATACTGAAGAATCCTTGCATTCCTGGAATAAACCCAACTTGATCATGGCGTATGAACTTTCTGATATGTTGCTGAATTCTGTTTGCTAAAATTTTGTTGAGGATTTTTGCATCTATGTTCATCAGTGATATTGGCCTGTCCATTTCTTCCAGGTTAACCATTTTATTGCCATATAGTTGTTCATAATAGTCTCTTGTAATCCTTGCTATTTCTTCATTGTCTGCTGTAACCTATACTTTTTCATTTCTAATTTTGTTGATTTGATTCTTTTTTTCTTGATTAGTCTGGCTAAAGGCTTGTCAATTTTATCTTCTCAAAGAACCAGCTTTTAGTTTTATTAATCTTTACTATTGTTTCTTTCTTTTTTTCTTTTTTGTTTTTCATTTACTGCTGCTGGGATCTTTGTGATTTCTTTTCTTCTACTAATTTTGGGTTTTTTAAAATTCTTTTTCCAGTTGTTTTAGGAGTAAAGTTAGGTTGTCTATTCGATGTTTTATTTTTTTAGGTAGGATTGTATTGCTATAAATTTCCCTCTTAGAACTGCTTTTGCTGAATCCCATAGGTTTTGAATTGTGTTTTGTCATTTGTTTCTAGAATTTTTTTAAATTTCCCTTTTGATTTCTTCAGTAACCTGTTGGTTATTTAGAAACATGTTGTTTAATCTCCATGTATTTGTGTTTCTTACACTTATTCTTGTAATTGATATCTCATCTCATAGAGTGGTGGTTGGAGAAGATCTTGATATGATTTCAATTTTCTTAAATTTACTGAGGCTTGATTTGTGACCCAAGATGTGGTCTATCCTGGAGAATGTTCCATGTACACTTGAGAAGAAGGTGTATTCTTCTGCATTTGGATGGAATGTCCTGCAGATATCAAAGAGATCTACCTCATCTAATGTTATCATTTAAGATGTGTGTTCATTAATGTTCTATTTTGATGATCCGTCCATTGGTGTGAGTGGGGTGTTACAATCTTCTACTATTATTGTGCTACTGTCAATTTCTCCTTTTATGTCTGTGTCAGTCTTATGTACTGAGGTGCTCCTATGTTGGGTGCACAGATATTTACATTTGTTATGTCTTCCTCTTGGATTGATCCTTTGATCATTATGTAGTGTCCTTCCTTATCTCTTGTAACCTTTCTCTTAAGGTCTACTTTGTCTTGATATGAAGATTGCTACTCCAGCTTTCTTTTGCTTCCCATTTGCATGGAATATATTTTCCCATCCTCTCACTTTCAGTCTATATGTGTCCTTAGGTTGGAAGTTGGTTTCCTGTACACAGCATATATGTAGGACTTGTTTTTGTATCCATTCAGCCAGTCTCTGTCTTTTGGTTGGAGCATTTAATCCATTTAAAGTAATTATTGATATATATGTTCCTATTGTTATTTTCTTAATTGTTCTGGGTTGATTTTGTAGATCTTTTTCCTTCTCTTGTATTTCGTATCACTTTAACATTTGTTGTAAAGCTGGTTTGTTGGTACTGAATTCTCTTAAATTTTGCTTGTGTGAAAAGATTTTTATTTCTCCATCAGTTTTGAATGAGATCCTTGCCAGGCACAGTAATCTTGGTTTTAGACTTTTCCCTTTCAGTATTTTAAATATATCCTGCCATTCCCTTCTGGCCTGCAGAGATCAGTAGAAACGTATGGGGTTTCCCTTGTATGTTACTTGTTGCTTTTCCCTTGCTGCTTTTAATGTTCTTTCTTTGAACCTAGAAGTGGAATTGCTATGTCATTTAGCAATTCTATATTGTAACTTTTGAAAAATTGCTGAACTGTTTTCCATAGCAATTGCACCTTTTTACATTGCCACCAGAATCTAAATTCTTCATATTCTCGCCAACACTTTTCTTAAAAAAATATATATTTTTATATATATATGTATATATATATGTGTGTGTATATATATATATACACACATCCTTTGTAGCTGTGAAATGGTATCTCACTGTGGTTTTTATTTTGCAGTTTGTATACCTTTTTGGAGAAATGTGTACTTAAGACCTTTACCCAATTTCAGGTGGGTTTGTTTAACTATTGTTGAGTTTTAAATGTTTTTATGTATCCAAGGTATTAATCTCTCTTCAGATATATAGTTTTAAAATATTCTACAACAGATTTTAGACTGTCTTTCTTCTTTCTTCATAGCTTCTGATGCACAAAATGTTTTAATTTTCATGAAGTTCACTGTTACATTTATTTTTTTTTCGCTTTCTTTTTTTTGTTGTTATCATTTTTTTTCCTTTGTTTTAATTTACAATACTGTATTGGTTTTGCCATACATTGACATGAATCCACCACGGGTGTACATGCGTTCCCAAACATGAACCCCCCACCCACCTCCCTCCCCATAACGTCTCTCTGGGTCATCACCATTTATTTCTTGTGTTTGGTGTCATACTCATGAAATCATAATCATGAAATCCAATGTCATTAGTATTTTCTACAGGATTTTTTCCTAAGAATTTTAAAGTTTTATCATATAAATGTAGGTCTCTGATCCACTTTAATTTATGTATATGATATAGGAGCCTGGTGGGCTACTGTCCATTGGGTCAGAAAAGGGCTGGACAAGACTTAGCAATTAAACAACAACATATATGGTATACGGGTTGAATTTCATTTGTTTACATGTGAATATCCTAGACTGTCCTTTCCCTACTAAATGGTCTTGGCACATTTGGCAAAAATGAATCAATCATATATGCTAGGGTTTCTTTTTGACATTTATATCCTATTCCATTTATCTATGTCTCTCCTTAATACCAGGACCATCCTGTTTTATCTACTGTAGCTTTGTAGTAAGTTTTGAAGTTTGAGATTGCAAGTTCTCAAATACATTTATCTCCTTCAAGACAGTTTTAGCTAACATTGATTCTTTGAGATTCCACTTGAATTTTAGGATAGGATTTTCTATTTCTACCAAAAACAGTCTTTGAAATTCTGATAACAATTTTGCACTGAATCTGTAGATCATTTTGGGTAACATTCTCATCTTAACAGTATAAAATTTTCAAACCAATGAACATAGAATATCTTTGCATTTATTTAGGTCTTCTTTAATTTCTTTCAACAAAATGTTTTGTAGTTTTCAGAGTAGTAGCCCTTTGCCTTCTTGGCTAGATAAACTACTGAGAATTTAATTTGGAAATTGATTAATTTAGATTTTACAAGTCGCATTCAGGAAAGAATGCATCAAACACATTCACATTTCCGTTCCTTCTCTTTTTAAGCAAATGACACCCAGTTTACCAGCTTCATTTTTTAAGCCTAAGCTTAGCATGACACATTTAAATAACTGTCAAAGTATACTAAATTGCCAGCACTCATGCAAAAGTAGAAAACATCCTCAATTTATATTAGAAAAGTATTACCATTAATGCATTATTATCTTTCACTACTAAATACTGAGATCTTTTAAATACTTTTTGGTGGAAGATTCATCCTGGCTATTCTGAATTTAAAGCAGACTGACACTACTTGTATCATGCTTTAAACACAATGGAAAAGGTCTGTGTTGCTGTTAGTGTAGAAAAGAATCACAGCCACCTTATATCATTGGAAGAACTGATGCTGAAACTGAAGCTCCAATACTTTGGCCATCTGATACGAAGAACTGACTCAATGGAAAAGACCCTGATGCTGGGAAAGATGGAAGGCAGAAAGGCGAAGGGGATGAGATGGTTGGATAGCATCACTGACTCAATGGACATGAGTTTAAGCAAGCTCCAGGAGTTGGTGATGGACAGGGAAGCCTGGTGTACTTCAGTCCACGGGGTTCCAAGAAGTCGGACATGACTGAGTGACTGAACTGACTGACTGAAAGAGTATATACCGGCTTCCCAGGTAGCTCAGTGGTTAAAAAAAAAAAAATTCCTCCTGCCATTGTAGGAGCCATGGGTTTTGATCCCTGGGTTTAGAAGAAACCGTACAGGATAAACTGGCAACTCGCTCCAATATTCTTGCAGGGATAATCCCATGGACAAAGGAGACTGGAGAGCTACAGTCCATGGGGTTGCAATGAATTGGACACAACTGAGGCATCTGAGCACTCACACAAAGTGCATGTACAAATTTAGAACAATTTTAAAGAACCAAAACATATGGAACTATTATGAGGTCCCAACAATAACCTTGAAAGTCTATGACAAATAGGGGCTCCAGTGAACTGTTCATAAATAGTTTAGATTAGGTACAGTTGACTTCATTTTAAATCTTCAACATATGTCCCTATTAATCCTCAAATATATATAAAATGGGCTTCCCTGATGGCTCGGTGGTAAAGAAGCCACCTGTCAATGCAGGAGATATAGGTTTGATCCCTGGGTCAGGAATATCCTCTGAAGAAAGAAATGGCAACCAAATCCAGTATACTTGCCTGGGGAATGCCATGAACAGAGGAGTCTGGCAGGCTACAGTTCATGGGGTCACAAAGAGTCAGAAACAACTTAGCGACTGAACAACAATTTTAATATTTCAGTTAAATGCATGCAATTACTCCTTATTCAAACACAGCTGCTGCTCCTTGCAATTTTATTGTTAAGGACTTCAATTGACCATCTTTTTCAACTTCTACTCTTTCTTGACCATTCTTGACAATTCTCTTTGTAATGATTTTTCTGCCATTAATTTAGTAGAAGTTGATATAAACTTAATGTTGCCCATCCCACTGCCACTGCCATTTAATGATGTGGAAGAGAATAAAGTGAGGTCCCAGTGACCTAGTGAATTGAAGAATGTAAATCTTATGTCAAAAGAAGAAATCCCACCTCCAAAACTAGGAAATCCACGTATGGCTGAGAAAAATGACCCTGTGCCCATTATTGTTTCCATGGGGCACCTTGAATTCCCCAAAATGTCTTCAGATGGGTCTTTGAAGAAGTTTCCAGGACTCTCCAACAAATAATAACCTGACAACAAAGTTTGGATTATGAAATGTGTTCAGTTCAGTCGCTCAGTCATGTCCAACTCTTTGCAAGTCCATGAATTGCAGCATGCCAGGCCTCCCTGTCCATCACCAACTCCCGAAGTTCACCCAAACTCATGTGAATAGAGTCAGTGATGCCATCCAGCCATCTCATCCTCTTTCTCGCCTTCTCTTCCTGTCCCCAATCCCTCCTAGCATCAGGGTCTTTTCCAATGAGTCAACTCTTCGTATGAGGTGGCCAAAGTATTGGAGTTTCAGCTTCAACAACAGTCCTTTCAATGAACACCCAGGACTGGTCTCCTTTAGAATGGACTGGTTGGATCTCCTTGCAGTCTAAGGCACTCAAGAGTCTTCTCCACACCACAGTTCAAAAGCATTAGTTCTTCAGCGCTCAGCTTTCTTTATAGTCCATCTCTCACATCCATACATGACCACTGGAAAAACCATAGCCTTGACTAGACGGACCTTTGTTGGCAAAGTAACGTCTCTGCTTTTTAATATGCTATCTAGGTTGCTCATAGCCAAACTCAAATGGCCTATCAAAATGACTTCCACCTCCATCACTTGTTTTTGGTGTGCTTGTCACAGATGTCCCATTTTTTAATATCTGATGAATAAGTGAAAGTCACTCAGTTGTGTCTCACTCTTTGGGACCGCATGGACTATACAGTCCATGGAATTACCCAGACCAGAACACTGGAGTGGGTAGCCTTTCCCTTCTCCAGAGGATCTTCCAACCCAGGGATCGAACCCACGTCTCCCAAATTGCAGGTGGATTTTTTTACCAGCTGAGCCACAAGGCAAGCTCAAGAATACTGGAGTGAGTAGCTTATCCCTTCTCCAGAAGATCTTCCCAACCCAGGAATCGAACGGGGGTCTCCTGCATTGCAGGTGGATTCTTTACCAACTGAGCTATCAGGTAAGCCCTAGTATCTGATCAAACCTCATATGCCTCAGGTATTTGAATTTTCTCTCCTCTTCCTTAGTTTCAAGATTTTTATCCAGTTGCTATGCTATTGACAGTTTCCAATATGCCTTTTTAATATATTTGGCTGAAGCATGTTTTTGCATTCCTAGAACATCACAGTATTCCATTATATTTCAGCAAGCTGTTAGAAGGAGTCCAAGAATATGGAAGCAAGTGGCAAGAAGAAGTAGTGGTGGGGTGGTGGACTTGGTCTCCTGTTGGTTGAATCTGGCATAGCTGCACTGGTGATGGCAGTGCAGATGGCAGCTCCTCAAGATCTCCTCTCTCCTTGGATTTAATTGTTTAGATATTATTATAAATGGAATTGCACTCTTGAATTTAATTTTATTACTTCTGCCATACAGAACTACAACTGGTTTTTGTTTTCATCTGTTCCCTGCAAGTATGAATAACTTGTTTTCTATCTCTACTACGTTTTTTGTGGATTCTTTTGGATTTTTTAAAGCTTAGGTCATATAATCTGTGAACCGAGGTAGCTTTAGCCCTTCATTTTCAATGCTGATGCCCAATATTTCTCTTGTATAATAGTAAGAAATGAATGGCAAATGATGAAAGTGCAAATCCTTATCTTGTTAGTGATCTTAGGCGTAAAATTTGCAGCCTTTCAGCAATGAATATGATGTTAACTGTGGGGTCTTTCATAAATGTCCTATATCATGTTAAGAAATTTTCTCTACGTTCTTAGTTTTCAGAGAGGGTTTCTCATGAAATGATGCTAGAATTTGTCAAATGCCTTTCCTGCATCAACTGAGATAATCATGAGGGCGTTTTTCCCTTTACTGTAATCATATCAAATACTACATTGACTGATTTTATGTTGAACCAACTTAGCATTCTTGGAATAAATTTGACTTGTTCATGATGAGTAATCCATTTAATATGCACCTAGATTTGGTTTGATAATGTTTTATTGAGGGGTTCTGTATCTATATTCATATGGGATATTGAACTTATGGATTTTCATCCTTATTATGGTTTTATTTGGTTTTGTATCAGAGTAATGCTGCTCACACAAAATGAATTAGCAAGTGTTTCCATCTTCTTAATGTTCTGAAAGAGTTTTCTAAGTATTGCTTTTATTTCTTCTTAAATGTTTGGTGGAAATCCCACCAAAATTAATTCGGACTTAATTTTGTTGTCACATATTATGTTAGTGATTCATTCTTTTTACTTATTATGGGTCTGTTGAGATTTTCTATTTCTTCCTGAGTTACTTTAGGTAAATAGTGTATTTCAAGAATCTATCCATTTCTTCAAAGTTATCCAATTTGCTGGTGTACAATTTTTCATACCATTTCAGTTTTTACAATCCATTTAATTTTTTTAAGGTTAGTAGTCATGTTACCACTTTCATGTCTCATCTTATTTATACATATTCTTGCTCTTTTTCTTAGTGATGGACAGAGAAGCCTGGCGTGCTGTAGTCCATGGGGTCGCAAAGAGTCGGACATGACTGAGTGACTGAACTGAACTGATGAAGTTGAACTGAACTGAACTGATGGAAACTGTATCCTAAATTGATTGAGGAATTTCCATAGCATTTTCTATACTTGGCTGCACAATTTCCATTCCCAACAACGTGTATGAAGGTTCCTTTTCACTATAACCTTATCAACATTTGTTATGTCTTACCTTTTTAATAATAGCTATTCTAACAGACATGAAGCAATATCTTATGGTTCTGATTTTCATTTCACTAATTATTCATGCTGAAAATCTTTTCATGTGTCTATGTCTTTGTTGGAAAAATGTCTTCTGTATGTCTCCCTTGGGAAAATGTCTATACATTTCCTCTGCTTTGTTGATGATTTCCTTTGATAGGCAGACTATTTAGTTTGATGTAGTCCCATTTGTTTGTTTCTGTTTTGTTCCCCTTGCCCGAGGGGACATATTCAGAAAGATAATGCTGAGACTGATGTCAAAGGGCATACTGTCCGCTTTCATCTAGGAGTTCTATGGTTCCAGTTCTTACATTCAAGGCTTACATACAATTCATTTCCAGTTTCAGAGTGGTTTCATTTTTTCACCATGTGATTGTCCAGTTTCCCCAACACCATTTATTGAAAACAAGACTGCTTTTCCATTGTACGTTCTTTGTTCCTTTATCATAAATAATTGTCCATATATGGCGGTTTCTGCCAATACTATGATGTTTTCATTAACATAGTTTCATAATACACTTTGAAATCAGTGAGTGTTATACCTCCAAGCTTGATCTTTCTCTCAGGATTGCTTTGGCTATCTGGGGTAATCTGTGGTTCCACATAAATTTTACAATTTTTTTGCTCTGTTTTCGTGAAAAATGTCCTTAAGATTCTGATAGGAATTGTACTGAATTTATAGACTACTTTAAATAATATGGACATTTAAACAATGTTAATTTTTCCAATCTATAAGCAAGAAATATCTTTCCATTTATTTGTGCCTTCTTCAACTTCTTGCAACAATGTCTTATACTTTTCAGAATGCAGGTATTTTACCTTATTAAATTTATTGCTGAGTGCTTTATTCTTTTTGGGCTTCCCTTGTGGCTCAGCTGGTAAAGAATCCTCCCACAATGCAGGAGACCTGGGTGGGGAAGATCTCCAGGAGAAGGGAAAGGTTATCCACTCCAGTATTCTGGCCTGGAGAATTCCATGGACTGTATAGTCCATGGGGCACCAAAGAGTCAAGACATGACTGAGCGACTTTCACTTACTTTTTTGATACAACAGTAAATGGGACAGTTTTCTCCACTTCTCTGATAGTTCATTATAATGTACAGAAATTAAATAGATTTCTGCATATTAATTTTGTATCCCAAAACTTTACTGAACTCATCTCTTACTTATAATAGTTTTTTGGTGAACTCTTCAGGGCTTCATGATCTGTGGTTGATGAAAGTGGTGTGTTAAGTCTGCTATTATTCTATTGCAAATTTTTCCCTTTATGTCTGTTAATACCTGCTTTATATACTTAGGTGATCCTATATCAAATTCATAAATGTTAACAAGTAAAATATCCTATTCTTGTGCTGATCCCTTTATCATACTATAATGTCCTTCTCTGTCTTCTGTTAAAGACTTTGCTTTAAAGATTTTTTCTGATATGATTATTGCTATCCACCCTTTTCCTAATATTTCCTTTTCCATAAAATCTTTTTCCCATCCCTGCATTTTCAACATCTATGTTTCTTTAGCTCTGAAGTGAGTCTCATGTAAGCACATATATATGGGTCTTGTTTTTTACCCAATTAGCCACCCTAACAGAGAAGGCAATGGCACCCCACTCCAGTACTCTTGCCTGGAAAATCCCATGGATGGAGGATCCTGGTAGGCTGCAGTCCATGGGGTCGCTAAGAGTCAGGCACAACTGAGTGACTTCACTTTCACTTTGCACTTTCATGCGTTGAAGAAGGAAATGGCAACCCACTCCAGTGTTCTTGCCTGGAGAATCCCAGGGACAGGGGAGCATGGTGGGCTGCCATCTATGGGGTCACACAGAGTCAGACACAACTGAAGCGACTTAGCAGCAGCAGCAGCAGCAGCCACCCTAATGTCTTTTGATTGGAGCATTTAGTACATCGACATTTTAAGTAATTATTGATAGGTATGTACTTACTGCCATTTTATTACTTATTTTCTGATTATTTTTGCAGTCTTTCTTGTTTCTTTTTCATGTTTTAGTTTCTTCCTTTTTGGTTCTTGATTTCCTTTTGTGGTACGCTTGTTTTCATTTCTCTCACTGACAGTAACACAATAATAATAGGAAACTTAAAGACCCCTACTGACATAAATGGATAGATTATCCAGACAAAAAATAAAACACTAGTCTTAAATGACACATAAGACCAGGTGAACTTAATTTATATGTTTCTAATATATTAATTATATATTTATATATATTATAGTAAATAATATATAATAATATAACATACATTAACCTATTGATATTTACGTATTAACAATATTTATTATATATTATACTAATATTGCATTATAAATATATATTTTTATATATTTATATATCACTTATATATATATAAAGCATTATATCCAAAGCCAAATTGCTGATGGCTCAGAGGTTAAAGTGTCTGCCTGGAATGTGGGAGACCCAGGTTCGATCCCTGGGTCAGGAAGATCCCGTGGAGAAGGAAATGGCAACCCACTCCAGTACTTTTGCCTGGAGAATCCCATGGAGGGAGGAGCCTGTTGGCTACAGTCCATAGGGTTGCAAAGAGTTGGACACGACTGAGTGATAATATAACATATATTAACCTATTGATATTTACATATTATGTTAACAATATTTATTAAATATATATTATACTAATATTGCATAAATATATATTCTTATATATTTATACATCATTTATATATATAAAGCATTATATCCAAAAGCAGTAGAATACACATTCAAGTGCATGTGGAAGATTCTCTAGGATAGGTCACATAACAGGCCACAAAACAAGCCTCAGTAAATTGAAGAAAACTGAAATCATGTTAAGCATCTTTTCTGAACACTATGAGACTACACATCAACTATGAGAAAAAAACTACAAAGAACACAGAAATGTGAAGGCTAAACAATATGCTACTAAACAACCAATGGATCAGTGAAGAAATCAACAAGGAAATAAAAAACTACCTAGAGACAAATGATAAAGAAAATGTGACAGTTCAAAACCTATGGGACACAACAAAAGTAGTTCTAAGAAAGAGGTTTATAGCAATATAAACTTGCCTCTGGAAACAAGAAAAACATCAAAAAACAAAGTAACCTTATGCCTAAAAGAACTAGAGAAAGAAAAACAAGACCCAGTTAGGAAAAGTAAAGAAATCATAAAGATCACAGCAAAAATAAATGAACTAGAGACTAAAAACAAAAGAAATCAAACTAAAATCTGGTTCTTTTAAATGATAAACAAGAGTGGTAAACCATTAGCTAGATTCATCAAGAAAAAAAGGGAGATGGCTCAAATCACTAAAAATAAGAAATGAATATGAAGTTATAACTGACATACAGAAATACAAAGGATCATAAGAGACTACCACAAACAACTATATTCTACTAAAATGGACACCCAAGAAGAAATGAACAAATTCTTGGAAATGTACATTCTTCCAAGACTGAATGAGGAAGAAATACAAAACAGGAACACACCAATTACCAATAAGGAAATTGAACCAGTAATTTTAAAACTCCCAACAAATTCCAGGACCAGAGAGTTTGTCAGGTGAATTGTACCAGTCAGAGAAGAGCTAACATACATCCTTTTCAAACTACTTGAAAAAATTGCCGAGAAAGGAACACTTTCCCACTCATTCTATGAGGCCAGAATCTCCCTGGTACCAAAACTAGACAAAGATATCACAAAAAAAAAGAAAAGAAAATTACAGGCAAATATAAATGATGAACATAGATGCAAAAATGTTCAGCAAAATATTAGCAAACCAAATCCAATACTATAAGGATCATATACCATGAACAAGTGGAATTTATCCCATGGATGCAAGGAATTTTCAATATCTGCAAATCAATGTCATACACCACATTAACAAATTGAATAAAAATTCATGTTGATGTATGGCAAAACCAATACAGTAAAGTAAAATAAAGTAAAAGAAAAAAAAAAAGAGAAGGGCCTTAAAAAAGAAATCATGATTATCTCAATACATGGAGAAAAAGCTTTTGACAAAATTTAACATCCATTTAGGGTTAAAAAAAAAAAAAAAAAAAAAACCTCTCCAGAATGTAGGCCTAGAAGGAACATTCCTCAACATAATAAAAGCCATATATGACAAATTCATAGCTGAAATCATATCCATAGCTAACATCAGGAACCAGACAAGGATGTCCACTCTCACCAGTTTTATTGAGCATAATATTAGGAGTCCTAGCCATAGCAATCAGACAAGAAAATAAATAAAGCAATTTGAGTGATTATACTTATCCAGTTTATTCATGGGGTTGCAAAGAGTCGGACACGACTGAGCGACTGAACTGAACTGACATATAGTTTTTGCTGTAAGTTTATTAGATATTCATTTGAAGACTCTAATAGACACACAACAGTTAAGTTTCTATAGAGAATTATGATTACTTACTATCATTGTGGAAATAGATCATCATAAACTCTTCATCCTCACCATTTATATGTTGAGTAGACTGAGGAGGAAAAGGAGGAGCTGTTCCTGCTGTCTCAGGAATGGCAAAGGCAGAAAATGGAGGAGGCAGAAGGGGAAGCAGGAGAGGTACGCACTTCACAGGTAACTTTACAGAAATACATCATAATTTCTGTCTGAATTTTTTACCTTTTCATTTCTATAAAAGTGTTTCTATATGGTGCAAATCCTTCTTTCACTGTTTTAGTTTCAGCACCTGTATCGTGGAAGGGGCCATGTTATCAGTTCAGTCAGTTCAGTCGCTCAGTCATGTCTGAATCTTTGCAACACCATGAATTGCAGCACGCCAGGCCTCCCTGTCCATCACCAATTCCCGGAGTCCACCCAAACCCATGTCCAACGAGTCGGTGATGCCATCCAACCATCTCATCCTCTATTGTCCCCTTCTCCTCCCGCCCTCAATCTCTCCCAGCATCAGGGGCTTTTCCAATGAGTCAGCTCCTTGAACCAGTCTGTTGTTCCATGTCCAGTTCTAACTGTTGCTTCCTAACCTGCATACAGATTTCTCAGGAGGCAGGTCAGGTGGTCTTGTATTCCTATCTCTTGAAGAATTTTCCACTGTTTCTTGTGGTCCACACAGTCAAAGGCTTTGGCAGAGTCAATAAAGCAGAAATAGACGTTTTTCTGGAACTCTCATCCTTTTTAGAGGATCCAGCAGATGTTGGCAATTTGATCTCCGGTTCCTCTGCCTTTTCTGGAAGTTCACGGTTCATGTATCTCTGAAGCCTGGCTTGGAGAATTTTAAGCATTACTTTACTAGCATGTGAGATGAGTGCATGTTATAAAGGAAGTCAAAAGTAGTCGAGTAATGGGACACTCTGCTAGACTGTCTAATGTCAATTTGTTTTCTAGCACTGCTACTAAGTCTTCTTCCTTGTCGTCTGGTACTGGTTCAGAAAAACTCATCTCCATCAAGCTGTTCTCTGTAATTCTCTGGTGTGGTGTCTATTAGCTCTTGAGTTTCTTCAGGATCCATCTCTTTAAATACTCACCTCTTCCCATTATTATTATTATTTTTTTTTTGGTCATATCCACAATCCATTTCATGACTTATCTGACTGGCTCTGTAATAAATCCTGTGAAGTCATGTACAATATCTGCACACAGTTTTCTCCATCAGAAACATATTGGTTGGGGTTTAATGGCTTTTTATGTAACAATGATGACATCTCCAACGGTGTAATTCTTCTAGACTTTCACAACACTCTATTGTGGATCTCTTCCATAGCACTGGCAAACTTTTCCTTATAGATCTGTGTGTACAATGAGTTTTACAGGTTCTTATGACCCTCTGATCTACAGGCTGAATTAGAGACATTGTGTTTGGGGCATAAATCACTTTGACGCCTTCAGTATTGAACTCATGGGGTTCTGGACCTCCAGGGGCATTGCCAATATCAGAAGAACCCTAGAAGGCAGTCCCTTACTGGCAAAGTATTTCTTGACTTCAGGGACAAAGTATTAATGGAACTAATCCACAAAAAAGGGTTTTCATCCAGGCCTTCTTCTTGAACAACCAAAAGAATGGCAGATGGTATTTATCCTCTCCTGTCAAGGCTGAGGGGTTAGCAGCTCTATAGGTGAAGGCAGTCCTGTTCATAAACTCAAATACATTTGCACAAAACAGAAGAGTTATCCTGTCCTTTTCTTCCTTCAATCCTGATGTTTGCTTCTATTCATTACTAATAAAAGTCCCTTGTGGCATTTTCCCCTCAGGATAGGGCACTTCTGTCTATATTTTAAAAACCTGCTCAAGAAGTTATCTTTTCTCCTCAGTGATTTTCTTAATGGTATCGGGGGACTTATCTGCAGTGTCCTCAATGGCAGAAGTTGCTTCTCTTGTTATCTTGACCTTTTTAAAGGTTAACCTCTTTCTAAAATGATCAAACCATACTTTGTGGGCCTTCACCTTTCCTTCACTTTGCCATATACTGACATTGCTTTATTTTGAATATAGAGTCTATAGGTAGTGACTTACTTATATCATGCACCTACACAGAAGCTGCATTTTCAATATGAGATTTAAAAAAAAAAAAAAACACGTTATTTTACAAAATGTGCAAGGTTTTTAGGTTTGTTGTTAGCCACAGCAATGACTTTCCAAATTCCCCAGTTTTTTTTTTTTTTTTTTTTTTACAATGGATTTTTATACTGGATTTATCTTGAAATGGCAGGTATATGTAATATCATTCTTGTAATGTCACAAACTTTTCCCTGCTTCTTGGGAGCACTTCCAGCATCATTAGTGGCATTTCAAATCAGTACCATGATGTTACAGTAATACAAGGTTTACAGTATTGCACTAATAGAAAAAATATACAAAAACAAGGAAAAATCACTTTTTACTATGATACATAATTTGCTGGAGCCAAACTGCTCACACAAACATGATTAACATCACACAGTGTTTCAAACAGATCCTCCCAACACTTCTCTCACTGCCACAGCAACAGGTGTGTTGTGTGCTCAGTTACTGAGTCGTGTTTTTGCAACCCTATGGACTATAGGCCATCAGACTCCTCTGTCCATGGGTTCTCCCGACAAGAATATTAGAGTGGCTTGCCACATCCTTTTCCAGTAAATCTTCCCAACCTAGGGATTGAACCCAAGTCTATGCTGTCTCCTGCACTGGCAGATGGTTTTTTTGTTATTGTTTTTTTTTAAGCCCCCTGAGAAGTCTGCAACAGGAGGTGGCTGCAAAACAGAAGTGATGGTACACGACTCAGGAGGACTGTATCACAAAAGGTATTGCACGTTTCTTCCTTGATCTCTCTCTTGGATTATTCACTCTGAAAAAATCTAACTGCTGCACTGATGCCCACATAGAAGGAATGAAGTATTCCTACCGAAAGTAGTGTGACTCAGCAATGTTAAAAGTGAATCCTACAACCCAGCCAAACCTTCAGATGATTCCAATCTCATCAGACTTCCTGGCTCCAATATTCTCAGAACTGCTGTGCTAGAACTATCAGTTAAACTACAGTACGCAAAGTTCTCACACCTACAAACTGCAAGGAAATTAATGCTTGTTGTTTTAAGCCATCATATTGGGGCAATGTTTTATTTTTCTTTTTGGTCACTCCAGACGGTTTGCAGGATCTTAGTACCCTGACCAGGGACTGAACCCAGACCCCTGGCAATGAAAGTGTGGAGTTCTAATTGCTGGACTACTGGGGCAATTTTTTACACAACAGTAGATAGCTAATAAACATACTTGTATTGAAAACAAAAGTATTAAAATTTTAAAAGCAATTCTGAAAAATATACTAGATGATAATCCTTTCCAATGGTAACCAAAAAAAGATATTTGTAGAACAGGTCGAAGAGTATTCAAAAGGATTCAAGATATAGACAGCTTCTCTGTTAAAACTCTGAAATGACCTCTACAGAAAAGGAGACATTTATAAGCTGAGTGTCAATTTCTAGCATAAAACTGAGCTTGAGGGGGTTTCTGAGCTTGAGGAAAAATATGTGACCACAAGGTGGCAGTAACATACAGTGAGCTTTATTTGCATGCTACTCTAATAGACTTGTATGAACAATGGGGTATGTGGAAGTTATTCAGAGCATGAGACCTTCCAGAGGCCCATCAGTCAGAAGCATAAGAGGGCAAAAGAACTCCCAGAAAAAAAAGGGGAATAGGAGAAGGGACTTATTGTCGAGATGGTATCACTCAATAGCAAGACGGGGCATCTGGTTCAGAGAGCTCTGAAGGGCATTAGTGGCTCGGGCTTCATGCATACTACCAGGGTTTACTTTATTTGTTGCCAACAGATTTGTAAGTGCAGTTTTTCAAAGTATACAAATCAGGCAAGCCCTAAAAGGCTAAAAAATATACTTATAAGGGCACATTTAAAGCAATTGTATAAAATGTATTATTCGTAAAATGTGTTAATAACTGAGTTAAACACTGCTGGGCTTTCATGCTAGTTATTCTGGCCTGTTGTGAAGGAAAAAATGTAAGGCCAATGTACTGGGACTAACTTTGGCTTATGTATATAACAGCATACCCTACCACTTTGTATGTAGACAATCTTGGTAAGTAGTTTAATAGAAAATGTCATTCAATAGAAACTAACCTTTTTCCATTTTAGGTCACAGGGATTCTTCCTTGGGTTCTCTATAGGTTAAATAAATTAAGGATTAAACTCTGACCTTGGAAAAATACTTGAAAGATAGGTTATTTACAGACAACCAACTAAGTTTCACTTTAAATCTTGTATTTGTTTTCTATTCCTGACTAAAATTACCATGAACGTAAAAGCTTTAAATAACACACATGTCTTTGATCATGTTATCTGTGTGCCAAAGATCTGGGACACCTTAGCTGCCTCCACTTAAGAGTAATCAACTAGACTGTAATCAACATGTTGGCTAGGCTGTATTCTCATATGAAGGAATAGTTAGGAAAGAATATACTTCCAAGTTCATTCAGGTTGTTGACAGAATTCACGTTCTTGTGGCTATATAACCAAAGTTCCAGACATTTTGCTGGCTGCCAGCAGGAGACTGGTGCACACAGTGTCTGTTTCCCATGTGTCTCCCCAACATACTTGCTTATATTTTCAAAACAGTAATGAGTTTCTTCCTTCAGTCTGATAAGACAGTTTTATATAAAGCGATATAATCATGGAAGTGATTTTGGATCATATAATATAACCTAATCAAGCCAATGACATTCCATCACCTTTGCCATTGTTTACAATTTGCTATTGGTTAGAAGTCAAGGTACTGTGTGCATACAAGAGGAGCGGAATAAACAAAGACGTGAACACTAGTAGATAAGAAATCTTTAGGGGTTACCTTATGGTTTGTCTGCTACAGGTTATTTTTTTTTTTTTTAATGTAATAAGAGGGGCTGTTACTTACACATGATATCTCCTAGGGCTTCCCTGGTGGTTCAGATGGTAAAGAATCCACCTGCAATGCCGGAGACCTAGGTTTGATGCCTGGGTTGGAAAGATCCCCTGGAGGAGGGCATGGCAACCCACTCCAGTATTCTTGCCTAGAGAATCCCCATGGACAGAGAAGCATGGTTTAAGAAGATACCCAACTACTATCAATTTTATATACATATATGTATGTGTATATATCTATGTGTGAATATATATACGCACACACACATATACACTTGAGCCTCTGTTGTTATATGGGCTTCCCAGGTGGCTAAGTGGTAAAGAAGACACCTGCCATTGTAAGAGATATAAGATATAAGCCCATAAGAGATGGGCTCAATCCCTGGGTCGGAAAGATCCCCTGGAGTAGAAAATGGCAACACACTCCAATATTCTTGCCTGGGAAATCCCATGGACAGAGGAGCCTGGCAAGCCACAGTTCATGGGGTTGCAATGAGTCAGACATGACTGAGCGGTTGCGTACATACATAGACAGTTGTTACATATGACATGTATTCCTGGGAGAGGCCGGTGTCAGTTCAAGCCCTTGCAAGCGACTGAACCATACAAAATGGCTTCTGAGGAAGCAAAATTACACAGTAGTTTAAATGTTCAACAACATATAAAACTAATCCTCACAGTAGTCAACTTCATAATACTATATCTTGTTCTTTCTACATTTTAAAAAATATGCTGATAAAAGGAATATAGAGAAATATGCAAGTTTGGGGGAACCAAGTAAGAAAATGTATAATAGAATATCATTTATAAAATGTTTCAAAATAGAGGATTATGTCATTATGTCATCATAATGAATTCAATTAAATATGTTTTATATCTATATGATACCTTGCACTGAATCATTTTAAAAAATTAAGATCTCACAGTTGTTAAATTAATTTGACTAATGGAAAAGTGATGTTCAGAGGAGCCTCAAGTTGAAGAATAAGTTCTGCACAAAGGTTATTTGTAATGTATTTTTGGTCACTTATTTCAACAGTCAATCATAGAAAAATAACTGAAATTATTTAGTAGGTAGACAGTGTACTAACTGCTTGGATCAAGTTTGGAATACTGTTAATTCTACAGATAAAAATTGGCATCCTTACTATTGATGAGTCTTCAAATCCATAATGTATGTTTCTCAATTAATTGTTTTTTAGATTTCCTTCCCATTTATGTCACCACAGAGCTCTGAGTAGAGTTTTCTGTGCAATACTCTAGGTTCACATTAGTTATCTATTTTACATTTAGTAGTGTATATATGTCAATCCCAATTTCCCAATTCATCCCAGACCACCCCCTCACCATTTCCCACCTTGGAAAACATGTCAGTTTTCTACATCTGTGACTCTTACTTCTGCTATGAAAATAAGTTCATCTGTATCATTTTTCTAGATTTCACATATAAGTGATATTATACAATATTTGTCTTTCTCTTTCTGATTTACTTCACTCTAACTGACAATCTCTAGGTCTATGCAAATGCCAATACTTCGTTCCTTTTTTTACAGCTGAGTAATGTTCCACTGTATATATATACCACTTGTTCTTTATCTACACCCCTGCTGATGGACATTTAGGTTGGTTTCATTTCCTGGCTATTGTAAATAGTGTTGTAACACTAGGGTACATGTATCCTTTAGAATTATGGTTTTCTCCAGATATATGCCAAAGAGTGGGATTACTGGGTCATATGGTAGCTCTATTTTTAGCTTCTTAAGAAACTTCCATACTATTCTACATAGTGGCTATACAAATTTACATTCCCACCAACAATATAGGAGGGTTTCCTTTTCTCCACAAGCTCCCTAGCATCTATTATTTATAGATTTTATGACAGCTATTCTGACTGGTGTGAGGTCATATACCTCTCACTACAGTTTTGATTTGTATTTCTCTACTAACTAGTAATGCTGGGTGATGATTTCCTCCACTAAAATTTATAAGTTGAAAGATTATTTAAAATCAAATTTTAATTGATTCATAAATATGGGTTTATTCAAATTATATACTTTGAGGGAGGTTATACTAGTTGGTGCCTTAATATGTTTAAATGTCTTTACAATTTGTAATAATGTCACTTATTTTATTCATGATACTGATAATTTTATCATCTCTTTTTTCTTTGAGATTATAGAAGATAGCTTATCAAATTAATTGATTTTAAAAAGGTTTGCTTACCCTCACTAACACCAATGGACACATCATCTACACTGAAAACTAAGCTTTTTTGTGTTTCTACACGAAACACAAGCCTTAAATGACACATCAGACCTTATAGATTTAACTGTGATATAAATCCTGTGACTTATAGGACATTCCATCCAAAAGCAGAAGAATACACTTTCTTCTCAAGTAAACATGAGACATTCTCCAGGGACTACAACCTGGGCCAGAAATCGAGCATCAGTAGCTTAAGAAAAGGAAATCATATTAAATAGCTTTTCAAACCACAATACATGAAATTAGAAATCAATTATGGGAGGGGGATGTAAAAAACACAAACGCATGGAGGGTAAACAATATGTTTCTAAATGACCAATGGCTCACTGAAGAAATAAAAGAGGAAATCAAAAATAACAGAGATGAATAACAACAAAAGCACAATGATGCAAAACCTACAGGATGCAGCAAAAGTTCTAAGAGGGAAGTTTATAGTAATATAATTGTACCTCAGCAAACAAGAAGAATCTCAAATAAATAGCTTAACCTTTTACCTAAAGCAACAACAACAAAAAAGAACAAACAAAACTGAAATTTAGCAAAAGCAGACAATTCATAGCGGAAATAAATGAAGTAGAAACGAAGAAAGCAATAGCAAAAATCAATGAAAAAGGAAAGCTAATTTTTTGAGAAGATAAAATTGATAAATCTTTAGCCAGATTCATCAAGAAAAAAGGAGAAGACTCAAATCAATAAAATTAGAAAAGAAAAAGGAGAAGTTACAACTGACACCACAGAAAAACAAAGGATCATAAGACAATACTACAAGAAACTATATGCCAATAAAACAGACAACCTAGAAGAAATGGACAAATTCATCAAAAGGTCAAATTCACAGAAAAGCAGGGAATGCCTTTAAAGGAAAGCTGGGCAGCCACGATGAGTCACAAAATGGGTGGAGCCACCACTGTAGCCTCTCTCCCCCAACACAGCACAACCAGCAGCTGAGCAATAGTGAAAGTGAAAGTCAATCACATCTGACTCTTTTTGACCCCATGGACTGTATAGTCCATGGAATTCTCTAGGCCAGAATACTGGAGTTGGTAGTCTTTCCCTTCTCCAGGGGATCTTCCCAACCCAGGGATCGAACCCATGTTCCCTGCATTGCAGGAGGATTCTTTACCTGGAAAGCCCAAGAGAAAGATGCTAAAAAAAAGGTGGCCCTTGAGTGCCTGATGCGCTGAGCAATAGACAACGACCAGCCAGGGAAGCTCTTTGAGCATCAGCTGCCAGAGGCTAGAAAAGAATCCTAATGGAGCCATACCTCCTGCACCTGTGACTACCAACTTCCCTGTGCTTCTAATGCCACTGGGGTCCCTACAATCCAAGCAGCTCTGTAACCTTCACACCCAGAACTCACTGGGTCAACCCAAGTTTTCCACAGCATCATCCAGAGGAAACTCCTATGAATAGCCCACATGTAGAGGTGGGAATAAAACTATTATTGAGCTCCAGAAGCAGAGAGTCTAAGGTAGAAAATCGAAAACTTTTCCATCAGCTACACAAGCTGCAGACTAAATCCACACAATCAACTGTGTAGACTCTGTGTCTGAAGAATATCTAAAAAGAGAATGAGTGTTTCCAAAAAAGAAAACATTCTAGCTCTGTCACCTATGGACATTGGAAGCAAGCACACATGGGAGTAGGGTGAGATTAGAGTCCGAGCTGTAACCACAGGAACCACAGCAGGTCCAGAGACCAGCCCTCCTCAGCACTGAAGGTCTTCCTAGGGAGGCAGAGATGGGCTGTGGCTCACAAAGGGGGCAAGGACACTAACAGTTGAGACCCTAGGAAAACATTTATTATTATTTTTGTTTGGATTCATTGTTGTTGATTCTAGATTTCTTTTTCTTTAATTTTTACTCCCTTCATTTTTCTTTGCTGTTGTGATCATTTTTATTATGATTATTTCTACTTAGACTCTTGGGAATTTTTTTTCTAATCACACTTTTATTTCCTTAATATATTTCTCTGTCTACTTTGGCCTTCTGCTGTTCTATGTATTTGGGGGTGTTCTCTATTTCTTGTAGCTTTTCTTTAATATATATGGATCTTTTTTATATACTTCTACTTAACGTTGCTTTTTTATTTTTTTCACCTTTTTTGTTTATGTGTTTTGTTTTACTTGCTTTATTCCTCACTTGGCACTTGGTTTCGTTTCATGTTCTGTTTTGTGTTTCAGTTTTGTTTTAATTGGTTGATACCATGTTTAGTTTCTTTTGTTCCCCGGGTCACTCTCTTGTACTTTTGTCTTCTTTGGCCTTTTTTCTTTGTTTCTATGTGCGTTATGTTCCTTTCTTTTTGTTTCTCTTTGTCTGATTTTGCTTTTACCATTTGTCTGGGCTTCATTTTTTGTTTCTTGTACTGGGTTTATTGTTTGTTTGTTCTAATCCCCTTTATTGATATAACAAATGGCTCATGCAGTCTTGGTACCCTGACCAGAGGTCGAGCCTGACTATCTGGAGTTGGACTGCCCAGTTCAGGATGCTAGTGCCAGAGTAATCCTGACCTCAGAGATTATTGATCATGAGAACTTCCACAAAGGCTTCCGTCTGAATCAAAGACCTAGAACCACAAAACTGCCTGTAGCACCCAGGGCTGGACACCTCACACAAACAACAAGCAAGAGAGTAATATAAAACCAATCATGAACAGACAGGCTGCCACAGACATCACAATATTCACCACCTCACAAAGTCCTGCCCATCAGAGGGGGGAAAAAAACTCACCTTCACCCACCAGAACTTAGGAACAAGCACCTCCCAACACAAAGCCTACACAAGCAACTAGATGAACCTCACCCACCAGAAGCAGAGACCAAAAGAAAGGAAAAATATGAACCTATAGTCTGAAGAAAGCAGAACTCAAACACAGTAACTTAGATAAAATCAAAGTACACAGAAATATCATGCAGATAAAGGAATAAGGTAAAACCCCACAACCCCAAATAAAGAAAGACGAAATAAACAAACTACCTGAAAAAGAATTCAGAGTAATGATAGTAAAGATGATTCAAAATCACAAAAACAGAATGGAGAAAATGAAAGAATCATTTAACACATTTAACAAGGACCCAGAAGAAATGAGAAATAAGCAAACAGTAATGAACAACTCAATTACTAGAATTAAAAACATTCTAGAAGAAATCAATACCAGAATAACTGAGGCAGAAGAATGGATAAGTAAGCTGGAAGACAGAATGGTGGAAAAAAAAACTGCTGAAGAGCAGAATAAAGAAAACAGAATGAAAAGAATTGAGGATAGTCTCAGAGACCTCTGGAACAATATTTAATGCAACAACATTCTAATTATTGGGGTCTCAGAAGAAGAATCAAGAGAGAAAGGATCTGAGAAAACATTTGAAAAGATTATAGTCAAAAACTTCCCTAAGATGGGAAAAGAAATAATCAATCAAGTCCAAGAAGCACAGAGAGACCCTTACAGAATAAACCCAAGGAGAAACACACTAAGATACATATTAATCACACTAACAAAAATTGAACACAATGAAAACATATTCAAAACAGCAAGGGAAAAGCAACAAGTAACATAAGTAACATACAAGGGAATCCTCATAATGCTAAGAGCAGATCTCTTAGAAGAAACTCTGCAGGCCAGAAGGGAGTGACAGGATACATTTAAAGTACTGAAAAGGAAAATCTACAATCAAGTTTACTCTATCCAGCAAGGATCTAATTCAAAATCAATGAAGAAATGAAAAGCCTTACAGATAAGCAAAATTTAAGAGAACTCAGCACCAACAAACCAGCTTTACAACAAATGCTAAAAGTACCTCTCTAGGCAGGAAACACAAGAAAAGAAAAGACTTACAGAAACAACCAAATCCAAAACAATTAAGAAAAATTAACAATTTGATTAACAATTTAAAAAATTTATTACTATTTATTAATAAATATTTAAGTTTTTGACATTAAATGTAAATAGATTAAACACTCCATCCAAAAGTCACAGACTGGCTGAATGGATACAAAAACAAGACCTGCATATGTGCTGTCTTCAAGAGACACAGACTTAAAGTGAGAGGATAGAAAAAACATTCAATGCTAATGGAAATCAGAAGAAAGCCAAAGGAGCAATTCTAAAATAAGACAAAACAGACTGCACAATGAAGAATATTACAAGAGACCAAAAATAACACCACATAATGATGAACAGATCAATTCAAAAAGAAGACATAAAAATTCTGAATACTGATGCAAAGAAGAGCATCTCAAAACATAATACTAAAACTCACAAAAGGGGAAATTAACTGTAACACAATAATAGTAGGGGACTTGAATACCCAACTTACACTAATGGACAGATGATCCACACAGAAAACCAGGAAGAAATTAAGTGGTGTTAGTGGTAAAGAATTGCCTGACATACCTATTATCAATTAATCTTTGACAAAGGAGGCAAGAATATAAAATGGGAAAAATTCTCTTCACTAAGTGGTGTTGGGAAAGTTGAACAGCCGCATGTAAATCAATGAAGTCGGAACACATCCTCTCACCACACACAAAAATAAACTCAAAAGGGCTTAAAGACTTAAACATTAGGCAGGACACTATAAAAGTCCTCAAAGACAGTATAGGCAAAACATTGTCAAACATAAATCATACCAATGTTTTCTTAGGTGAATCTCCCAAGAAAAACAAACAAACAAAAAAAGGAACCTAATCAAAATTACTAGAAAAAAAGTGGGGGGAACTTATTCAAACTTAGTAGGAAAGACTAGACATTTCTTCAAGAAAATCAGAGATACCAAGGGAACATTTCATGAAAAGACAGGCACAATAAAGGACAGAAATGGCATGGACCTAACAGAAGCAGAAGATATTAAGAAGAGGTGGCAAGAATACACGGAAGAACTGTACAAAAAGATCTTCATGACCCAGATAACCATGATGGTGTGATCACTCACCTAGAACCAGACATCGTGGAATGTGATGTTAAGTGGGTCTTAGGAAGCATCACTATGAACATAGCTAGTGGAGGTAATGGAATTCCAGTTGAGCTATTTCAAATCCTGAAAGATGATGCTGTGAAAGTGCTACACTCAATATGCCAGCAAATTTGGAACTCAGCAGTGGCCACAGGACTGGAAAAGGTCAGTTTTCATTCCAATCCCAAAGAAAGACAATGCCAAAGAATGCTCAAACTACCATACAATTGCATTCATCTCATGCACTAGCACAGTAATGCTCAAAATTCTCCAAGCCAGGCTTCAACATTATGTGAACCATGAACTTCCAGATGTTCAAGTTGGACTTAGAAAAAGCAGAGGAAAAAGAGATCAAATTGCCAACATTCATTGGATCATCAAAAAAGCAAGAGTGTTCCACAAAAACATCTATTTCTGCTTTATTGACTATGTCAAAGCCTTTGACTGTGTGGATCACAAGAAACAGTGGAAAATTCTGAAAGAGATAGGAATACCAGACCACCTGACTTGCCTCCTGAGAAATCTGTATGCAGGTTAAGAAGCAACAGTAAGAACTGGACATGGAACAAAAGACTGGTTCCAAATCAGGAAAGAAGTATGTCAAGGCTGTGTATTGTCACCCTGATTATTTAACTTATATGCAGAGTACATCATGAAAAACGCTGGGCTCAATGAAGCACAAGCTGGGCTCAATGAAGCACAAGCTGGAATCAAGATTGCCAGGAGAAATATCAATAACCTCAGATATGCAGATGATACCACCCTAATGGCAGAAAGTGAAGAAGAAAATGAAGAGACTCTTGATGAAAGTGAAAGAGGAGAGTGAAAAAGTTGGCTTAAAACTCAACATTCAGAAAACTAAGATCATGGCATCCAGTCCCTTCACTTCATCGCAAATAGATGGGGAAACAGTGGAAACAGTGGCTGAATTTATTTTGGGGGGTTCCAAAATCACTGTAGATGGTGACTGCAGCCATGAAATTAAAAGATGCTTTCTCCTTGGAAGAAAAGTTATGACCAATCTAGACAGCATATTAAAAAGCAGAGACATTACTTTGTCAACAAAGGTCTGTCTAGTCAAAGCTATGGTTTTTCCAGTAGTCATGTATGGATGTGAGAGTTGGACTATAAAGAAAGCTGAGCACTGAAGAATTGATGCTTTTGAACTGTGGTGTTGGAGAAGACTCTTGAGAGTCCGCTGGATTGCTGGGAGATCCAACCAGTCCATCCTAAAGGAAATCAGTCCTGAATATTTATTGGAAGGACTGATGATGAAGCCGAAACTCCAATACTTTGGCCACCTGATGCGGAGAACTGACTCATTTGAAAAGACCCTGATGTTGGGAAAGATTGAAGAGGGGAGGAGAAGGGGACGACAGAGGATGAGATGGCTGGATGGCATCACTGACTCAATGGACATAAGTTTGAGTGAGCTCCAGGAGTTGGTGATGGACAGGGAGGCCTGGCGTGCTGCAGTTCATGGGGTCGCAAAGAGTCAGACATGACTGAGTGACTGAACTGAACTGAATCAAACTTACAAGCTATTGCACAGCAAAGGAATCCATTTAAAAAGAAAAAAAAAAGGAATAAAAACCACAGGGAAGAAAAATAAATGGAGGAATTCCCTAGTGGTCCAATGGTTAGGACTCTGTACTTTCACTGCTCAGGGTATGAGCTCAATCCCAGGTCAGATCACACAAGCTGCATGGTGCAGTCACAGAGAAAATGAAAATGGTTCCTAATCAAACTTACAAGCTTTTGCACACTCAAACAAAACATAAACAAAACAAAAAGACAATCTAAAGAATGGGGGAAATACTTGCAAGAGATGCAATGACTAGGGCTTCATTTTTGAAATACAGAAACAGCAAACACAACTCAACAAAAACAAAAACAGACAACCCATTCCAAAAACGGGGAGAAGACCTAAATAGATAAGCCTCCAAAGAAGACATAGAGATGGCAAATAGGCACATGAAAAAATGCTTATCATCAGTATGTATTAGAGAAATGCAAATCAAAACTACAGTGAGGTACCACCTCACACTGGTAAGAATGGCCACCATTAATACGTCTACTTGCCTGTGCTATACACTAGGTCCTTGTCAGTTACCCATTTTAAGTACAGCAGTGTGTACATATCCATTCCAAATTCCCAAACTATCCGTTCCCCCTAATGTTATGTGACAGCCTTGATGGGAGAAGAGTTTGGGGAAGAGTGGATACATAGATATCTATGGCTGAGTCCCTTTGGCTGTTCACCTGAAATTATCACAACACTGTTAATCAGCTAAATCCCAATATAAAACAAAAAGATTAACAACAACAACAAAAAAAAAAAACAAATAACAAGGACATAGGAACTTACCTGGTAGTCCAGTGATTAAGATTCTACACTGCAGGGATCACGGGGTTCGAACCCTGGTTTGAGAACAAAATTCCACAGGCAGTGTAGAGCAGCCAAAACAAAACAAAAAACACCTAAAAGGGAAAAAAAAAAAAAGTCTACAAATTACAACTGCTGTGGAGTGTATGGAGAAAATGGAAACCTCCTACAGTGTTGGTGGGAATATAAGGTGCACCCACTGCGCAATATAGTATGGAGGTTCTTCAGAAAAGTAAAAGTAGAAATACCATATGACCCAGCAGTACCACTCTTGGACATATATCCAGAGAAAATTATAATTGAAAAGATACATGCATAAATGTTCATGGCAGCACTAGTCACAATAGCAAAGACAAGTAAACAACCTAAAGGTACACTGACAGATAAAAGGATAAAGATGCTATGGTACACACACACAACGGAATAAAACTCAGCCGTGATAAACAATGAAATACTGCCATTCACAGCAACATGGATGCAACTACAGATTATCAGACTAAGTGAAGTAAGTCCAACAAAGACAAACACCATATGATATCTATATGTGGAATCTAAAATAGGACACAAATGAATCTATCTATGAAACAAAAACAAATTCATGGACATAGAAAATAGAATGGTTGCCAAGTGTGAGGGTTTAGGCAAGGCATAGAGTGGAAGCTTAGGGTTAACAGATGAAGACTATTGTACACAGAATGAATAAATAAAAAGGTCCTACTGTATAGAAAGGTGAACTATATTCAACCATAATGGAAAAAAAATATTTTTAAAAAGGCATGTATATATAACTGAATCATTTTGCTGTACAGCATTGTAAATCAACTATATTTCAATATAAAATTTTAAAAAAATAAAACACTAGAAAAAAGAAAACAAGCCAAGCTTAAAAAATGCTTTCAAAAATGGATATAAATTTGATTGATTCACCCATTAAGAATGTATGAGAGTTTCAGTTTTTTCACATCTACCTCAGGATTTCGTATGGTCAATGTTATGTATTTTAGCTCTTCTATCAAGTAAATGATGGTATCACATCCTGCTATTAATTTGCATTTCTCTAACTGTCAGCAATTTTCAATACCTTTCCATGTCCTTGGTGATACATCAGTAAATGTTCCTATGTGCATTTTTCCAATTTCTAATTATATGGTTTGCATTTCCATGGTTGAGTATTGAATATATAAACAGGAACATGCCCAGTGACACACTAGTGGTTCGTGGATATTTTCTCTGAGAATACAAATTATCTTTCCATTTTCTTCATACGGACTTCTGCAGAGCAAAACTATAAAATTTTAATGTCATCCAATTTATCAATTCATTTTGTTAAATGAATATTTTTTTGGCTGTCATCATTAAGAACAATTTGCCAAGTGCTAAGTCAAAAAAATTTTGTCCTATAGTTAAGTCTAAATGTTTTATACATTTGGGCATTTTACATTTAAATCCATGATCCATTTTGAGTTAATCTGGGCAGATGTGAGGTTTAGGTCAAAGTTCACTTTTACAATTTATGCCTGTTTAATTGATTCAGAAACTTGTATAAAAAATACTGATTCATGCAATTATCCTTCAGTTAAAAAATAAATAAAATTAAAAAAAGAAAAACATCTTTCATCCAGTAAATTGATTTTAGACATTAGTCAAAAACAGGCTGAGTATATTTCTGAAAATCAATTTCTGGGTTCTTTTTTTTTCTTTCATTGATATATGTCTCTTTTCCTCCACCAAAACCATGCACACTTGATAACTGATAACAGTTTAATGATGCAAAATCAGGTAGAGAACTGTTGCTGGGAATGAAATTGGTATAGCCCCTATGGAAAACTATATGGAGGTTTCTTATGATCCAGCAATCCACACCTGGGCACACAGTCAGAAAAAACATAAACTATAATTCGAAAAGATACATGCACACCAATGTTCATAACGGCACTATTTAAAATAGATAAGACATGGAACCAAACTAAATGTCCACTAATAGATGAATGGATAAAGAAGATGTGGCATATATATATATATGGAATATTAGTGAACCACAAAAAATGAAATAATGACATTTGCAAAAACATTTACTAAGTGAGGTCAGACAAAGAAAGATAAACATCATATGATATCCCTTATATGTAGAATCTTTTTTAAAGATGATACAAATTACCTTATTTGCAAAACAGCAATAGACTCAGAAAACTACGTTACAGAAATAAACACAAAATTGTAAAGCAGTTTTCCTCCAATTAAAAAAAAAGAGAAAACTAAGTTATGGTTACCAAAAGGGAAAGGAGGGAAGGATTAATTGTAAATCTGGGATTAACAAAAACAAACTACTATATATAAAATTATCAACACTCTACTGTATAGCACAGGGAACTATATTCAATATCTTGTAATAACCAATAAAGGAAAACAATTTTTAGAAAACCATAAATATACACATATACACATATAACTGAATCACTCTGCTATAAACCTGAATCACTATAAACAACTATACTTCAATAAAATAAATTTTAAAAATCAGGTAGAGAGGTAATGCTCACTGTATAATTCTTTCAATAAATTGTTTATTCTACTTACACTGTCTCTCCTATTGACGGACATCTTAAATGCTTCCAAATTTGGTCATTAATGAATTAAGCTGCTAAAAGTATACATGAGCAAGTGTTCGTGGGGACACAATTTTACAATTCCTATGGGTAAATACCAATAACCACAATTGGAGAATTGTATGGTAACGGTATGCTTACTTTTGTAAGAAATGACTGAACCAGCTTCAAAAGTGGCTTCACTACTGTGCATTCTCACCAGCAATGTACAACAATTCCTGTTACTCCAGGCCCTCACCAGAATGTAGTTTTTAAGTGTTCTGATTTTCATCATTCTAATATGTGTACAGTGGCTTTTTATGTTCATTTTCATTTTCTTGATAACATATTTCCCACCTGTATATTTTCTTTGGTGAGATGTATGTTAGTTCTTCTATTTACTATTTAATCAGATTGCATTCTTACTATTGAGCGCCTATTAGAGTTTTTGTGCAACCTGGATGATAGTCTTTTACCAAATGTTTCTTTTGCAAATATTTTCTACCAGTCTCTGGCTGATCTTCCTATTCTCTTAACATTATCTTTTGCAAAGCACACCTTTAAAAAAAAAAAAAAACTTTTTATTTTCTATTGGGAAATACCCAATTAACAATACTGTGATAGTTTCAGGTGAACAGCTAAAGGGTTCAGCCATAGGTACACATGTATCCATTCTCCCTCATAGTCTTCCCTAGTGTCTCAGACGGTAAAGAGTGTGCCTGCAATGCGGGAGACCCAGGTTCAATCCCCGGGTCAGGAAGATCCCCTGAAGAAGGGAATGGTAACCGACTCCAGTATTCTTGCCTGGAAAATCCCATGGACAAAGGAGCCTGGGGGGCCACAATCCATGGGGTCACAGTGTCAGACATGACTGAGCAACCAGCATACATTCTCTCTCAAACTCCCCTCCCATCCAGGCTGCCACATAACATTGAGCAGAGTTCCATATGCTATACAGTAGGTTCATGTTGGTTATTCATTTTTAATATAGCAACAACATTTTAAGTTTAATGAAATCCAGCTTTTAACTATATATTTCATGAATTGGGCCTTTGGTGTTGCACCAAAAATACACTCACTGCCAAATCAAAGACCATTTAGGTTTTCTGCTAGATGACATGACTGAGTGACTAACATGTACTGTTTAGCATAGGGAACTCCAGGCAAGAGTACTGGAGTGGGGTGCCATTGCCTTCTCCGCAGTTATATATATGTATGTATATATTTATGTATAACCACATCACTGTGCTATACACCTAAAACTAACACAACATTGCAAATCAACTACTTTTCAAGTATAAAAAACAAAACAGAAATAAACCCATGCACTTATGGTCAATTAATCTACAACAAAAAGGGGCAAGAACATAAAATGAAGACAGTCTCTTCAATAATTGATGCTGGAAAAACTGGATAGCTACAAGTAAAAGAATGAAATTAGGGACTTTCGTTGTGGTTCAATGGTCAAGAATATGTCTTTCAATGCAGGTTCAATCCATGGCTGGAAAACTAAGATCCCACATGCAAGGGGTAACTAAGCTTGCATGCCCCAACTACTGAGCTCCTGTACTCTTGAGCCCACAAATCACAACTAGAAAGCCCACATGCCACAACTAAGACTGAATGCAGCCAAATAAAGAAGGAATGAACTTAGAACATTCTTGAACAACACATACAAAAACGAACTCAAAATGGATTAAAGACATAAATATAAGAGTGGAAACCACAAAATTCCTAATGGAAAACACAGGCAGAACAGTCTGAAATAAATCAACAGTAGGAACAGTTTACTGGATCTCCTAACCAAAATCGAAAGATGTAAAAGCAAAAATAAACAAATGGGATCTAATTAAATTAAAATGCTTTTGCACAGCAAAGGAAACTATTAATAAAATGAAAAGACAACCTAGAGACTGGGAGAAAATATTTGCAAATTATATGATGCATGTATAAACAGTTAATAATTAGCATGTATAAACAGTTCATACAATTCAAAACAAAACAATCTGATTTTGAAATGGGCAGAAGAACTGAACAACCATTTTCCAAGGAGGAAATGCAGATGAGCAACAGAAATGAAAGGATGCTCAACACTGCAAATCATCAGGGAAGTGCAACAAAATGCTTCACAATGTGCTGAAACTCCAACACATCACAACCACAATGAGATATCACTTCACACATTTCAGAATGGCTGTCATCAAAAGTCTATAAATAACAAACATTGGTAAGGATGTGGAGAAAAGAGAACCCTAGCACACTGTTGATGCAAATATAAACTAGGGCAACCACAATGGAGAACAGCATGGTGTTTTCTTAAAATACTAAAAAATTAGAGTCACCATATTATTCAGTGATCCCACTCCTAGGCATATATCCAGAGAAAACTCTAATTTGAAAAGATACATATTCACCCAATGTCCCTGGCGGCAGTATTTCTAATAGCGAGACATGAACGCAGCTTGTTTCCATGGACAGATGTACAGATAATGTGGTACATATATAGAATAGAATACTACACAGAAAGAAAAACAAATGAAATAATGCAATTTGCAGCAACATGCATGGACCTAGAGATGATCATACTAAGTAAACTCAGACAAAGACAAATATAATGCTTATATGTGGAATGTAAAAAATTATACAAAATAACATATTCTGAAACAGTAATAGATTCACACAGAAAAGAAAACTTATTAAGGATACCAAAGGGGAAAGGGAGAAAGAAGGATCAGTTAGAAGTTTGGGATTAAAATACACATACTTTATTGCGCCCATCTTTGCATACAATATTCCCATGGTATCTCTAATTATCTTGAAGACATCTCTAGTCTTTCCCATTCTACTGTTTTCCTCTATTTCTTTGTATCTGATCACTGAGGAAGGCTTTATTATCTCTCCTTCCTATTCTTTGAAACTCTGCATTCAAATGTGTATATCTTTCCTTGTCTCCTTTGTTTTTCGCTTGCCTTCTTTTCAATGCTATTTGTAAGGCCTCCTCAGACAGCCATTTTGCTTTTTTACATTTCTTTTTCTTGGGGATGGTCTTGATTCCTGTCTCCCGTACAATGTCACAAACCTCTGTCCATAGTTCATCAGGCACTCTGTCAGATCTAGTCCCTTAAATCTATTTCTCACTTCCACTATATAGTCATTAGGGATGCAGAAATGGTAGGCACCTAACAGAAGCAGAAGATATTAAGAGAAGGTGACAAGAATACACAGAAGAACAGTACAAAAAAAAATCTTCAAGACCCAGATAATCACAATGGTGTGATCACTCACCGAGAGCCAGATATCGTGGAATCTGAAGTCAAGTGGGCCTTAGAAAGCATCACTACGAACAAAGCTAGTGGAGGTGATGGAATTCCAGTTGAGCTATTTAAAATCCTGGAAGATGATGCTGTGAAAGTGCTGCACTCAATATGCCAGCAAATTTGGAAACCTCAGCAGTGGCCACAGGACTGGAAAAGGTCAGTTTTCATTCCAAGCCCAAAGAAAGGCAATGCTCAAACTACTGCACAATTGCACTCTTCTCACACGCTAATAAAGTAATGCTCAAAATTCTCCAAGCCAGGCTTCAGCAATACGTGAACCATGAACTTCCAGATGTTCAAGCTGGTTTTAGAAAAGGCAGAAGAACCAGAGATCAAACTGCCAACATCTGCTGGATCATCAAAAAAGCAAGAGAGCTCCACAGAAACATCTATTTCTACTTTATTGACTATGCCAAAGCCTTTGACTATGTGGATCACAATAAACTGGAAAATTCTGAGAGAGATGGGAATACCAGACCAGCTGACCTGCCTCTTGAGAATCCTGTATGCAGGTCAAGAAGCAACAGTTAGAACTGGACATGGAACAACAGCCTGGTTCCAAATAGGAAAAGGAGTACATCAAGGCTGTATACTGTCACCTGCTTATTTAAATTCTATGCAGAGTACATCATGAGAAATGCTGGGCTGGAGGAAGCACAAGCTGGAATCAAGATTTCCAGGACAAATAGCAATAACCTCAGATATGCAGATGACACCACCCTTATGGCAGAAAGTGAAGAAGAACTAAAGAGCCTCTTGATGAAAGTGAAAGATGAGAGTGAAAAAGTTGGCTTAAAGCTCAACACTCAGAAAACTAAGATCATGGCATCCAGTCCCTTCACTTCATGGCAAATAGATGGGGAAACTGTGGAAACAGTGGCTGACTTTACTTTTCTGTGCTCCAAAATCACTGCAGATGGTGACTGCAACCATGAAATTAAAAGACACTTACACCTTGGAAGGAAAGTTATGGCCAACTTAGACAACATATTAAAAAGCAGAGATATTACTTTGTCAACAAAGGTCCATCTAGTTAAGGCTACGGTTTTTCCAGTAGTTATGTATGGATGTGAGAGTTGGACTATAAAGCAAGCTGCACACCAAAGAATTGATGCTTTTGAACTGTGGTGTTGGAGAAGACTCTTGAAAGTCCCTTGGTGTGCAAGGAGATCAGTCCTGGGTGTTCATTGGAAGGACTGATTTTGAAGCTGTAACTCCAATACTTTGGCCACCTGATGCAAAGAGCTGACTCATCTGAAAACTCCCTGATGCTAGGAAAGATTGAAGGCAGGAGAAGGGGACAACAGAGGATGAGATGGTTGGATGGCATCATCGATCAATGGACATGGGTTTGGATGGACTCTGGGAGTTGGTGATGGACAGGGAGGCCTGGCGTGCTGTAATTCATGGGGTCGCAAAGAGTTGGACATAACTGAGCGACTGAACTGAACTGAATATACACACTACTATATATAATGTATGAGTAGATAAGGAACAAGGAACTACTGTATAGGACAGGGAACTACAGTCAACATCTTGTAATAATTTACCATGGAAAATAAACTTGAAAAGAAAAATATATGTAAGTAACTTTGATGTATATCTGAAGCTAAAACATTGTAAATGAACTATATTTCAATAATGCTTAGAAAAATACGATTAAAAAAACATTGCCTGTGTCGGATTTTTTAATAAGTTCCTTCTTTTTTCTTTTTAAAAAATTACTTCAAACCAGTCAGAATGGCTGTGATCCAAAAGTCTACAAGCAATAAACGCTGAAGAGGGTGTGGAGAAAAGGGAACCCTCTTACACTGTTGGTGGGAATGCAAACTAGTACAGCCACTATGGAGAACAGTGTGGAGATTCCCTCAAAAACTGCAAATAGAACTGCCTTATGACCCAGCAATCCCCCTGCTGGGCATACACACCGAGGAAACTAGAATTGAAAGAGACACGTGTACCCCAATGTTCATTGCAGCACTGTTTATAAGAGCCAGGACATGGAAGCAACCTATATGTCCATCAGCAGATGAATGGATAAGAAAGCAGTGGTACATATACACAACGGAGTATTACTCAGCCATTAAAAAGAATACATTTGAATCAGTTCTAATCAGGTGGATGAAACTGGAGCCGATTATACAGAGTGAAGTAAGCCAGAAAGAAAAACACCAACACAGTATACTAATACATATATATGGAATTTAGAAAGATGTTAATGATAACCCTGTATGCGAGACAGCAAAAGAGACACAGATGTATAGAAGTGTCTTTTGGACTCTGTGGGAGAGGGAGAGGGTGGGATGATTTGGGAGAATGGCATTGAAACATGTATAATATCATATAAGAAACGAATCGCCAGTCTAGGTTCGATGCAGGATACAGGATGCTTGGGGCTGGTGCACTGGGATGACCCAGAGAGATGGTATGGAGAGGGAGGAGGCAGGCGGGTTCAGGATTGGGAACACATGTACACCCGTGGCGGATTCATGTTGATGTATGGCAAAACCAATACAGTATTGTAAAGTAAAATAAAGTAAAAAAAAAAAAAATTATTTACATTGGAGGATAATCACTTTACAATATTGTAATGGTTTTTCCCATACATCAGTATGAATCAACCAATGGTATACATATGTCCCCTCCATCCTGAACCCCCCTCCCAATGCCCTCTCTACTCTATTCCTACAGGCTGTCACAAAACACTGGCTTTGGGTGCCCTGTGCCATACATTAAATTCACACTGGTTATCTATTTTACATACAGTAATGTATATGTTACAAAAGTATTCTCTCAAATCATCCTGCTCTGTGCTTCCTCCACTGAGTCCAAAAGTCTGTTCTTTATGTCTGTCTCCTTTGCTTACCTACATGTAGGACCATCAGTACCATCTTTTTAGATTCTATATATATGTGTTAATATACAGTATTTGTCTTTCATTCTTACTTTGCTTTTCTTTTATTCTGTATCATAGGCTCTATTCACCTCATTAGACCGTCTCAAATGCATTTCTTTCTATAACTGAATAATATTCCACAGTGTAAATGTACCACAACTTCCTTATCCATTCATCTATCAAGGGACATCTAAGTTGCTTCCAAGTCCTAGCTATTATAAACAGTGCTGCAATTAACATTAGGGTATGTGTGTATTTTTCAATTCTGGTTTCATCAGGGTACATGCCCATGAATGGGATTGCTGAGTCACATGGTACTTTTCTTCATAATTTTGTAAGCAATCTCCATACTGTACTTCATAGTGATTGTATCAGTTTGCATTCTCATCAACACTGTCAGAAGGTTCCATTTCCTGCACATCCTCACCAGCACTTACTCTTTTCAGTTTTTTCTGATGAATGCCATTCTAACCAAAGTGAAATGACACCTCATTGTGGTTTTAATTTGCATTTCTCTAATAATGAGTGATGTTGAGGATCTTTTGTGTTTACTAGCCATCTACATTACTTTGCCAACAAAAGTCCATCCAGTCAAAGCTATGGTTTTTCCAGTAGTCATATACAGATGTGAGAGCTGGACCATATAAAAGGCTGCATGGCAAAGAAATGATGCCTTTGAACTGTGGTGCTGGAGAAGACTTCTGAGATTCCCTTGGACTGCAAGGAGATCAAACAAGTCAATCCTAAAGGAAATCAACCCTGAATATTCACTGGAAGGACTGACGCTGAACCTGAAGCTCCAATACTGTGGTCATCTGATGCGAAGAGCCAACTTATTGGAAAAGATACTGAACTGGGAAAGATTGAGAGCAGGAGGAGAAGGGGACAACAGAGGACAAGATGGTTGGATGGCATCACCAACTCAAAAAAGAACTAAAGAGCCTCTTGATGAAAGTGAAAGAGGAAAGTGAAAAAGGTGGCTTAAAACTCAACATTCAGAAATATAAGATCATGGCATCTGGTCCCATCACTTCATGGCAAATAGATGGGGAAACAATGGAAATAGTGACAGACTTTATTTTGGGGGGCTCCAAGATCACTGCAGTGACTGCAGCCATGAAACTAAAAGAGTTGGCTCCTTGGAGGAAAGTTATGATCAATCTAGACAGCTTATTAAAAAGCAGAGGCATTACTTTGCCAACAAAGGTCCATCTACTCAAAGCTATGGTTTTTCCAGTAGTTATGTATGGATGTGAGAGTTGGACTATAAAGCAAGCTGCAGACCAAAGAATTGATGCTTTGGAACTGTGGTATTGGAGAAGACTCTTGAGAGTCCCTTGGACAGCAAGGAGCTTCGACCAGTCCATCCTAAAGGAAATCAGTCCTGAGTATTCATTGGAATACTGAAGCTGAAATGCCAATACTTTGGCCACCTGACGCGGAGAACTGACTCATTTGAAAAGACCCTGATGTTGGGAAAGATTGAAGGCGGAAGGAGAAGGGGATGACAGAGGATGAGATGGTTGGATGGCATCACTGACTCAATGGACATGAGTTTGAGTAAGCTCCAGGAGTTGGTGATGGACAGGGAAGCCTGGCATGCTGCAGTCTATGGGGTCACAAAGAGTTGGACACGGCTATGTAACTGAAATAAACTGATACTTTCCAGGCAGTGCTACTGGTAAAGAACTCACTTGCCAGTGCAGAAGATGTAAGAGATGTGAGTTCAATCCCTGGGTCAGGAAGATCCCTTGGCAGAGGGCATGGCAACCTACTCCAGTATTCTTGTCTGGAAAATCCCATGGACTGAGGAGCCTGGCAGGCTGTGGTCCATAGGGTCGCAAAGAGTCAGACATGACTTAAGTGACTTAGCATGCAAATATACCCACATACATAAAAATTATTTTCCATGATATGTTATTATAAGATATTGAATAATTTCTTGTGCTATACAGTAAATCAATGTTGCTTATCTACTTTATGTGGAGTAGTTTGTATCTGTTAATCACATACCAATTTTTCTAATTTTTTAATTCTTAATGAAATATAGTTGATTTACAATGTTGTGTTAGTTTCTGATATACAGCAAAGTGAATCAGCTGTACATATACATATATCCCCTTTCTTGGATTTCTTTCTTATTTAGGTCACCACAGAGCACAGACTTCCCTGTTCTATACAGCAGGTTCGCATTAGTTATCTATTTAAAAAATGGCTTTTGGAGAAGGCAATGGCAACCCACTCCAGTACTCTTGCCTGGAAAACCCCATGGACGGAGGACCCTGGTAGGCTGCAGTCCATGGGGTCGCTAAGAGTCGGGCACGACTTGAGCAACTTCATTTTCACTTTCATGCATTGGAGAAGGAAATGGTAACCCACTCCAGTATTCTTGCCTAGAGAATCCCAGGGACGGAGGAGCCTGGTGGGCTGTCGTCCACGGGGTCGCAGAGTTGGACACGACTGAAGTGACTTAGCAGCAGTAGCAGTCTCTTAAGTCATGACCAACTCTTTTGTGATCGACAAAAGAGTTGTCGATCGACTGTAGCCCTCCAGTCTTTTTTATCCATGGGATTTCCCAGGCAAGAATACTGGAATGAGTTGTCCTTTCCTTCTTCAGGGTATCGTCCTGACCCAGGGATCGAACCCGCATCTTCTGCATTGGCAGGTGGATTTTTTTTACCACTGAGTCACCAGGAAAGCCTATTTTATACATGTGTGTTCAGTTGCTTCAGTTGTGTCTGACTGTGCTACCCTATCGACTATAGCCTGCCAGGATCCTATGTCCATGGGATTCTCTAGGCAACAATACTGGAGAGGGTTGCCATGCCCTTCTACAGGGGATCTTCCCAACCCAGGGATCAAACCCACATCTCTTACATCTCCTGCATTGGCAGGAGGGTTCTTTACCACTAGTGCCACCTGGGAAGCCCATTTTATACACAGTATTGTATATATGTCAACCCCAATCTCACCATTTATCCCACCCCCACTTCCTCCCTTGGTATCCATAAATTTGTTCTCTATTTCTGTATCTCTGTTTCTCTATTCCTGCTTTGAAAATAAGTTCAACTGCTTCATTTTTCTAGATTGAATATATTAGCAATATTATACAATATTTTTCTCTTTCTGACTTAATTCACTCCGTACAACAGTCTGTAGGTCCATGCACAACCCGAAAATAGCACAAGTCCATTCATTTTTATGGCTGAGTAATATTCTATTGTATGTATGTACCATATTTTCTTTATCCACCCCTCTGTTGATGGACATGTAGGTTGCTTCCATGTCCTGGCTATTGTAAATAGTGCTGCAATAAACACTAGGGTGCATTTATCATTTTGAATTATGGTTTTCTCTGGATTTATGCCCAGTAGTGCAATTCCTGGGTCATATGGTAGCTCTATTTTTTTAATATAAAATTTATTTATTTTAATTGGAGGTTAATTTTACAATATTGTATTGGTTTTGCCATACATCAACATGCTTTTGAAGGAATCTCCATACTGTTCTGGATAGCAACTGTATAAATTTACTTTTCCACCAAAAGTGGAAAAGGGTTCCGTTTTCTCCACACCATCTCCAGCATTTATCATTTCCAGATTTTTTGATGATGACCATTCTGACCAGTGTAAGGTGACACCTCATTGTAGTTCTGACTTGCATTTCTCTACTTAGTGACATTGGGCATGTTTTCATGTGTTTGTTGGCCATCTGTATGTCTTCTATGGAGAAGTATCTATTTAGGTCTGCCATTCATTTTTTGATTGGGTTGTTTTTTTGAGACTGAATTGCATGTGCTGCTTCCACATTTCTAATTTATCCATCGCCAACCTCCCCTTGCCCTTTAGTAATCATAAGTTTGTTTTCTATGTCTGTGGGCCTGTTCTGTTTGCTATACAGATTCATTTGTATTATTTTTAGATTGCACATATAAATGGTATCATATAGCATTTGTCTTTCTCTGACTTACTTTATGAAATACAATATTCTCTATGCCCATTTGGGTTACTGCAAATGTCAACATTTCATTCTCTTCTATGGCTGAGTAGTTTTCTACTGGGTATATACCACATCCTCTTTATCCATTCATCTGTTGATAGACACCAAGTTTGCTTTCTTATCATAGCTATTGTAAACAAGGCTGCTATGAACACTAAGTTGCACATATATTCTCTAATAGTTTTCATTTTCTTTGGATATATATATATATATATATATATACACCCAAGAGTAGAGTTGCTGGATCATACAGTAGTTCAAAATAATTGGTTATGACAGTATTTAGTAGCTTGCTATTCCAGTAATGAGACATATTTTTTATGTTCTCTACTTGCCCATCCCCACTGACATCAATTTACAGCCTGTTTTATAAATAAATTTTGATTGGAACACATATGTATTCATTAATTTGCATGCTTTCCACGACTGTAGAGTTCGGTAGTGTGACAGATACCATATGGTTTAAGGCACAAAGTTTAAGACATTCACCATCTGGCACATTAATGGAATAAGTTGTTGGTCTTTCTAGTAAGATATTATCAAAGAAAAATTACACTGATTTATTTAAATAGTACCAAGCATCAGGAAACATTTTGATAACCAAAAAAATCACTTTTTTCTGCTTCATTTCACATTTAACCTCAGGAAAATATCACTTTATTTGCTCCTGTTATACTTGCATGTGCCAAAACATCATCTCCATGTCTGTACTTTTACTATGGACACTTTTACATAACAAAATCCATTTTAGATTCATCTATATTGCTATCATTTCAGTTCAGTTGCTCAGTTGTGTCCGACTCTTTGCGACCTATGGACTGTAGCCCGTCAGGCTCCCTGCAATCTTGATTCTAGTTTGTCACTCATCCAGCCCAGCGTTTCTCATGATGTTCTCTGCATATAAGTTAAAAAAGCAGGGTGACAATATACAGCCTTGGACATACTCCTTTTCCTTTTGGAACCAGTCTGTTGTTCTATGTCCAGTTCTAACTATTGCTTTTTGACCTGCATACATATTTCTCAAGAGACAGGTCAGGTGGTCTGGTATTCCCATCTCTTTCAGAATTTTCCACAGTTTCTTGTGATCCACACAGTCATAGGCTTTGGTATCAGTAATTCATTATGCTTTTTTTGGAGAGTAATGCTACACTAAATGGATGTAGAATATTTTATAGATCCACTAACCTGTTGTGGGCCATTTGACTTCTTTCAAGTTTGGGCTGACAAAATAAAGGTAATTTTAAGAGTATACATTAATGAATAGTTCTATATGAGAAGAAATGTTGTTATTTCAACTTAAGATAAATGCATATGAGAGCAACTGCCTGGTTATATCATAGCTTTAGAATTAATTTTATGAAAAAAACTGACAAATTGCTTTTACAAGGTACCTGTTCCATTTGACAAACAATGCCTAAAACTTCCATTTATTCTATATCTTTAGCAGCACTTGGAAATACTGGGTTTTTTCACTCAGCCACTCTAGTAGAGATTTATTTATATCACAGTGATTTCTAATTGGCATTTCCTTACTGACAAGTGATGTTAAGTATTTTTCCATTTGCTTACATATCACTTTATCTTTAATAAAGAAGAATATTTCCATCTTTTGCACATTTATTTTATTGTAATTCATGTACAACAATGTTCAATTTTTAACATCCTTCTAGCCTCTAAAAACTACTGTCTTTATAGCTTTTCGCATTTTAGACATATCGCATAAATAAATCATGCAGAAAGAGGCATCTGAATCCAGCTTCCACTTGAATAGTATTTTCAAATTCATCCATGTTGAACAAGTATCAGCACTTCATTCTTTTTATTATACTTTATTTCACTTTCTTGATACTATCTCTTCAAGAACAAAAGCTACCATATTTTGATTTTGCTGCTTGTGGTTTAGACTTAATATCAAATCTAAGGTCCTACAGATGTACAACTATGTTTTCTCTTAAAAGTTGTGATGTTAGCCTTAAAATTTAAGTCTTTGATTCATATTTTACTCATCTTTGCAAAGTGTGAAGTTGCTGGACCAAATTTATTCATTTCTATGGGGGTATTCACTTGTCCCAACATTATTTGTTGAAAAGATTGATGTTCCCCACTGTAGTGTCTTGACACTCTTGTCAGGAAATCAATTAATCATATATAAGTGGGTACATTTGTGGATTTTCCATTTCTGTCCTTCCATATAGTTATATAACCTGTATGTTTACCCTTACAATTTTACCCTGAGGTCTTAATTATTGGATGTCTGTACTAAGCTTTCTTAACAGTTTACTGTTTTCTTTTCTTAAATTTTATTTATTTTTGGCTGCATCAGGTCTTAGTTGTGGCACACAGGATCTTTGTTGCAGCATGCAGGTTCTTTTCTTGTCGCACGGGCTCCAGAGTGTGTGGGCTCAGTAGTTGTGGCATGTGGACTTCGTTGCCCCATGGCACAGAGAATCTTAGTTCCCTAACCAGGGATCAAACCCATGTGCCCTGCATTGGAAGATGAATTCTTAACCACTGGACCACCAGGGAAGTCCCTGTACTGAGGTCTAAAATCAGGAAATGTGACTTCTCTAATGTACTTTTTTCCCTAGACTGCTTTGTCTATTCTGTATCCGTATTTCCATATGAATTTTATACTCAGCTTGCCAATTTCTACAAAAATGCCAGCTGCGACACTGAGAGAGGTGTCACTAACTCTCTAGGTTAATTTGAGGATGAATGTCAATTGTATTCATTTCTGAAAGCTGTCTAACAGTCAACAACTGGAAAGCTTAGCAAAAGAAAAATTAGTTCTTCCACAGTTCTGGAGACTGGAGGTCTGAAATTAAACTTGTCATGTTAACACAAGTAAAATTACTTATCTCACAGTTCTAGAAGATAGAAGTCTGAAATAAAAGCACTCATAGAGTCATGTTTCCTGTGAAGGATATAGGAGAGAACATATATCATGACTTTCTAAGCTTCTATTCTGGCCATCAATCCTTTGTGTCTCTGTTCTCGTAGACACATCACGTCAATCTCTGTCTTTGTAGTTACACAACGTTTTTCTGTATATCTCTTTCTCTGTGTGCCCTTTCCTCTTCTAAGAATACCAGACATACTGGATTAAAATTCCAATCTCCCCAGTATGACCTCAGATTAACTTAATGACATCTGCAAAGCCCCTATTTTCAAATAAGGTAAATTCGTAAGAAGCAGGGATTAGAACATTAACACATCTTTTAGGGAAACATAATTCAATTGATGATACCATCTTAACATTACTAACTCTTCCAATCCATGAAAATGAGGTATGATTTGAACTGCTCAATTCTTCTTAAATATTTTACAATATGGTTTTTCTGGATCTCAACGTAAGTCTTACACTTATTTTGTTCAGTTCATGCCTAAGCATTTTATTCTTTTGGATATTGTTGCAGATTAAATTGGTTTTGTATTTATTCAGATTATTCATTGCTACTATACAGAAAAATAACTCATTTTTCTATAATTTCTTATATTATGCAACCTTTCTGAATTCATGTATTAGGTCTAATTATGTAATGTGGGTTACCTAGGATTTTCCATATACAAAATCATTTCATCTGTGAATATAGTTTTTGTGCTTCAGTACCAATCTAGACGCAATTAATTTTTCTTGCCTAGCTGACCTGGATAAAAGTTCTACTGTAATGTCAAACAGAAGGAGTAAGAGTAGACATTCATATCTTATTCCTGAACTCAGGGGAAAAATACACAGTCACTGAATACATTAGCTGTAGATTATTCCTAGATATATATTATCTGGTTAATAATGTATATTACCTAACTTCTCTTCCTAGTTTGTGAAATGTTTTCAATATGAATAGGAACTGGATATTTCCAAATGCTTTATATGCATCTATTGAGTTTATGTGCATTAAAGAAAAAAAAACCAGGGTTACTTCTTTTAATGTCATATTTTAAGAGCATTTCAAAATATGTTAGAAATATACTCTTTCACTCAATGACTGCTTTTTTTCATTTTCCTAGCACTTTCCTTTGAGAGAAAAATTTTTGTGAAGTCAAATTTACTTATTTTTTCACTTGTGGGTAATCCTTTTGTTGTGCATGTGTCTATGCTAAGTCACTTCAGTCATGTGGACTCTGCGACCCCATGGACTGTAGCCAACCAGGCTCCTCCGTCCATGGGGATTCTCTAGGCAAGAATACTCAAATGGGTTGCTGTGTCCTCTTCCAGGGGATACTCCCAACCCAAGGATCAAGCATACATCCCTTATGTAATACTGTAAATGGTATTAACTAAATTTTGTTTTCCAAATATTCATGGCTAGTATACTGAAATGCATGCCCTTTATTGGTTTTTCTTGCCTTATGGGTATTGGCTAAAACTTCCAGGGCAAATTTGAACAGTAATGGTGAAATCAAAGATACTCACCCAGTTTCTGTTCATAGAAGGGGAAACCATTCTGTCTTTAATGATTGATACTACCAGTGTTCCTGAGATTCCACTTACAACATTAATGAGGTTGCCTTCTCTTCTAAATCTGCTAAGCATTTTTATTATGAATAGGTTCTAAATGATGTCAAATGCTTTTCTTTTTGCACCTACTGAGATATGCTTTCTTTTCTAGTTATATGATTGCCTTCCAAATACTGAATTACTCTTTCAGTTCTGAACTAAATCATTCTATTCTCCTTTAAATAGGCATGCTCTCAAGGGAAACTATTTTATCACAGTCAAACAAACCTCACAAAAGGGAAATACCCAACTTTTGTTCCCTACAGCCTTTGATATAGAGAAAAGAAAATACCTAACTCCAGAATCCTTGAGCCTCTGACAGGAGGAAGTTCAGTTCAGTTCAGTCGCTCAGTCGTGTCCAACTCTTTGTGACCCCATGGACTACAGCATGCTAGGCGTTCCCTGTCCATCATCAAGTCCTGGAGCTTACTTAAACTCATGTCCATCGAGACAGTGATGTCATCCAACCATCTCATCCTCTGCATCCCTTTCTTCTCCTGCCTTCAAACTTTCCCAGCATCAGGGTCTTTTCAAATCTTACCCAGCATCAGGGTCCTCCAGCTTCTGACAGGAGGAAGGGAAGCACCCAAATTCACCCCTTTCTAGCCTCTCTGTCCAATCTGAAGTGGGAAAAAAGCAAGAATCATTTGGGAAGGTCACAGACAAGGGATACAGGTCAACTAAAAGACTAAAAGACTGAGACTTTATAATCATTTATAATCATAGGATTATAAATGCTACTCTTCTCCCCTACATACCTTACAATATATTAACAAGGCTCCTCTTTACACTTTTCAGAGGTCTCCTTGGGTTGCCTCCTATTTCCAGGGATTATAGTGTACTTAATAGTGAAGAAACAGGGGAAATGTTTCTATGTCACCCTTTCTAAAACAGAAGTCCTTGTACCTGTTTTATAAATAAAGTCTTAATGGAAAATAGTCACACTCATTCATTCATTGTCAAAGGTGACTTGTGCTACAAAAACAGAGGTAAGTAGTGTCAGAGATCAGGTTGTAAAAGCTTAAAATACTTCTGACTTGGTCTTTACAAGAAAAGCTTTCTGATCCCTGTGTTAGAGGGCATAATGATGGGGAGGGAGGTGGAAGGACGGTTCAGGATTGGGAACACGTGTACACCCGTGGCAGATTCATGCTGATGTATGGCAAAACCAATACAGTATTGTAAAGTAAAATAAAGTAAAAAAATAATAATAATAAAAAAAGACGGCATAATGATGAAATCCCAAATAGCAACAAAAAGGATAAAATATTATGAATAAGCAGAACATGTTTAAAATATATACTAAGATAACCATAAAATACACATTAAAAATTCAAAAAGAGCCTTAGATAAATAAAATGACACCCTTTGTTTTTGGATTAAGCTGTCTTATGATCTTCAAGACATTATTTATAAGTTTATAAATTTTAAAAACATAATTTTATAAATGTAATTGAATCCTCCCCAAAAAAATCCCAATGAGTTTTACAGAGGTACATGAATTGATCCTGAAGTTTAAATGGAAAAATAAATTCACATTAATTTCAATGGAAAAGAACAAGAAAGTCCAGAAATAGATCCAACTTTATGTAAAAGCTTACTGTATCACAGTCCATATGCAGTTAATAATGTATTGCTTTACATCTTGCAGTGTTATAAACTCATAGCTCTCTGTTCTTTATGTTACTTTTTTATATATAATACATGTATAAATGTTGTAGACCTCATAAGACAATGTTATAGTTCTAATTTTTAATCAGGTACTCGTCTCATAAGCTATTAAGAGAGAAATTGGGGGGGGGGGGGATTTTGTATTTACCCAGATATTTACCAGTTCTAATCCTCTTCATTTTTTTCTGAAGATCCAAGTTTCCATTAAATTTCATTTACTTCCATCTTAAGAACCTCCTTTATCGTGTTATAATATAGATCCATTTGTAACAAATACTCTTTCTTATAGCTTTCCTTTATTGAAAATATCTTTATCCCATCTTCATTTTTGAATATTTTCACTGGATATTCATTAAGGGTTGACAGGTTTGTTTCTTTATCCCCCGCTAACAACTTAAAGTCGCTGTTGCATGCAGTTTCATTGAAATGGTTTCTAATGAGAAGTCAGAAAGTAATAGGATCATTGTGCCTGATTATATGTAACTTTTCTCTTACTAAGATTTACACTTTGTGTTTGGGTTCAGACACTTTAATTATGTTTAAATAGTAAACATAATTAAAGTAAACATTATGTTTACTTTAAAAGTAAAGACTTCTTTACTTTTATCATACTTGATATTTAACATATTCTATCTGCAAATTTTTAATTTTACTCAAGTTTGAGAAATTTTCAGTCACTAACAAAAGGTTTTTCCCCATGTCTCTCTCTCTATCTCTTCTGATATCCCAATTACACAGGTTTCTGTGGCTATGTTCAGTTTTTCTCACTCTTTTTTAACTCTTTTCTTCACATAGGATAATTTCTATTTATCTGGCTTCAAGTTCACTTTTTCTTCTGTCAAGTCTATATATATATAAACAAAAGTTAAATCCCTTCAATGAACTTTATATTTCAGAAATTATATTATTCCTTTCTAAAATTTCCATTTATTTCCTCTTCATTAGTTCCTTGTTGAGAGTTCCCATTTTTCTGCTGAGATTTTCATGCATTGAAAATATGTTGTTTCACTTCTTTGAGAACAGTTTAAAACGCCCACTTTAAAATTCTCAAATCCAAGTTTACAATTTTGGTTTACCTTAGAGTACAAACTTTCTTTTCTGTAAAGAATGTGTAACCTTTTTTTTTTTTTTGGTTCTTCATAAGAATGAACACTGTAATCCATAGAAAGGCTACTATAAAAATAATGCACAAAATATAAGCTAAATATTAAACAGAAAAACTAAAATAGAATTTTAAAAATATTCAACTGTTCCCAGAAATGCAAGAAAGGAGGAACAGGAAATTAATAATAGAGAAAACAAATAAAAAGCCAAAAATAAAATGCTAGACTGCAGCTGAGGCACATCAATATACATTAAATGTTAATGGAATAAATGCTCCAATTAAAAAGGCAGAAACCATTAAGAACAAATTTAAAAATTAAGATAAACTAAATATGAAGTACAGGGATTAACTTTAAATATAAAACAGAAACAGAATGAAATGGATGGAAAAATGGTATCCCAAGGAAATGATAAGGATAAGTAGACTAGTTGTACTAATAGTAGATAAAACAGATTTTAAAACAAAACTTATTACTAGAAATCAAGGATTCAGACTGGGACTTCCCTGGCAATTCAGTGGGTAAGACTCTGCACTCCCAATGCAGGGTGCCCGGGTGTGATCCCTGGTCCAGGAACTTGTTCCTATATGCCACAATTAAAAGATCCCACAGGAGGCAACAAAAACCCCAAATACCGCAACTAAGACGCAGCACAGCCAAATAAATTAACAACAACAACAAAAAAGACCAAGGTCTAAAAAAGGACTGATTCAACAAGACAGAACAATCATAAATGTATGTGTACTAAGTAACAGAATATCAAAGTACAGGAAATAAAGACTGACAAAAGACAATTCCACACTCATGGCTGCTAACTTTAAACCCCTCTGTAATGGAATTCCAGTGGAGCTATTTCAAATCCTAAAAGATGACGCTGTGAGAGTGCTCCACTCAATATGCCAGCAAATTTGGAAACCTCAGCAGTGGCCACAGGACTGGAACAGGTCAGTTTTCATTCCAATTCCAAAGAAAGATAAAGCCAAAGAATGCTCAAACTACCACACAATTGCACTCATCTCAAATGCTAGTAAAGTAATGCTCAAAATTCTCCAAGCCAGGCTTCAACAGTACATGAACCATGAACTTCCAGATGTTCAAGCTGGATTTAGAAAAGGCAGAGGAACCAGAGGTCAAACTGCCAACATCGGTTGGATCATAGAAAAAGCAAGAGAGTTCCAGAAAAACATCTATTTCTGCTTCATTGACTATGCCAAAGCCTTTGACTGTGTGGATCACAATAAACTGTGGAAAATTCTGAAAGAGATGAGAATACCAGACCACTTGACCTGCCTCTTGAGAAATCTGTAGGCAGGTCAAGAAGCAACAGTTAGAACTGGACATGGAACAACAGACTGGTTCCAAATAGGAAAAGGAATATGTCAAGGCTGGATATTGTCACCCTGCTTATTTAACTTACATGCAGAGTATATTATGAGAAATGCTGGACTGGATGAAGCACAAGTTGGAATCAAGATTGCTGGGAGAAATATCAATAACCTCAGATATTCAGATGATACCACCTTTATGGCAGAAAGTGAAGAAGAACTAAAGAGCCTCTTGAGGAAAGTGAAAGAGGAGAGTGAAAAAGCTGGCTTAAAGTTCAACATTCAGAAAACTAAGATCATGACATTTGGTCCCATCACTTCATGGCAAACAGATGGGGAAACAGTGGAAACAGTGTCAGACTTTATTTTGGGGGGCTCCAAAATCACTGCAGACGGTGACTGCAGCCATGAAATTAAAAGACGCTTACTCCTTGGAAGGAAAGTTATGGCTAACCTAGACAGCTTATTAAAAAGCAGAGACATTACTTTGCCAACAAAGGTCCGTCTAGTCAAAGCTATGGATTTTCCAGTAGTCATGTATAGATGTGAGAATTGGACTATAGAGAAAGCTGAGCACCAAAGAAATGATGCTTTTAAACTGTGGTGTTGGAGAAGACTCTCGAGAGTCCCTTGGACAGCAAGGAGTTCCACCAGTCCATCCTAAAGGAAATCAGTCCTGAATATTCATTGGAAGGACTGATGCTGAAGCTGAAACTCCAATACTTTGACCACCTGATGTGAAGGGCTGACTCATTTGAAAAGACCCTTACGTTGGGAAAGACTGAAGCCGGGAGAAGGAGGGGATGACAGAGGATGAGATGGTTGAATGGCATCACTGACTCAAGGGACAGGAGTTTGAGTAAACTCCAGGAGTTGGTGATGGACATGGAGGCCTGGCGTGCTGCAGTCCATGAGGTCGCAAAGAGTCGGACACGACTGACCAACTGAACTGAACTGAACTGAAGCAACTGAGAGACCCACAAAAAAATTTAGGAATTTATACATGCATAACAGATATGGACAATGTTATCAATCACCTAGATTCAATTTATATTCTTAGATAATACACCAAAAATGACATAATGCACATTATTTCCAAATGTACCAGGTAGGTTTACCAAGATGGACCATATTCTGGACCATAATACAGTCCACATATAAATAAAAACATTAAGATCATACAAAATGTAAACAGGAGACCCCCAAATATATGGAAGTTAACCACTCCTTTAAATGAACACTGACTCAGTGAAAAAAATTATAAGAAAAACTAGATGACATTTGGCATTGAACAATAATGAAAAGGTATTTTAAATCCATGTGTATGTGTTAAGTCTCTTTAGTCATGTAGGATTCTGTGCTACCCTGGGGATTCTCCAGGCAAGAATAGTAGAATGGGTTGCCACCCACTTCTCCAGGACATCTTCCCTACCCAGGGATCAAACCTGCATCTGTTACATGTCCTGCACTGGCAGGCAGATTCTTTACCCCTAGCACCACCTGGGAAGCCCTTTAAATCTGTCAGATCAGCTAAATAGAGAAATTTATGACTTTAAATGTCTATGTTAGAAAAGAAGGAAGGTCTCGAATCAATGCTCTAAGCTGAGGGCAAGGCAGGGGGAAGGGTGCTGATCTACAACCCTCAGGCCTGTGTTGTTTCTGTAAATAATGTTTTATCAAAACACAGCCACATTCAGTCATTTAAGAATTATCTATGGCTGACTTCTGCCACAATGCCAGCACTAAGCAATTGTGAAAGGCCATATAGTCCATAAAGCTAAAATATTATGCTGTCCTCTAATAAAAATTTTGCTTAAGATTCCACCTTATGAAAGTAGGAAAGGAAGACAAGTCAAATTCAAAGCAAGCAAAAGGAAATTATAAAGAAAAGAACAGAAATCACTGAAATAAAAATTGAAAAACATTAGAGAAAATTTTAAAACTCAGAACTGATAAACTAGATAAAAAAACAAATTTCTAATATCAGGAATTAAATAAGGAACATCACTATAGATGTTTCATACATTCAAAAAATAATACAGGGATATTATGAACTGATATATAGTTTCCAAGAAGTACTATTAAAAGGAAAATTCAAAGTGCAATATGTTAAAGAACAAATATATCATGCTGCCTATTGGGTGAGAAGGGAAAATAAGAAAACATATATTTGTGTTGGCAGAATAGAGCAGAAAACAATGAACACGGTAACCCATAAGGGATGAAGAGACAAATGAGGTAGAATGGATACAGAAGAGTGTGATTTACATTTCTCTGAGTGTAACCCTTTGTATATTTTTTACTTATTAAAGCACATTACTATCCTAAATATTCAAAAAATAAAATTATATCAATAAGAACATAATGGAAGGAAAACTAAACAAATGAACACAGTTACATTTTCAGTTTAGACCATAACCACAGGGAAAGGAAAGGAGGCAAATGAGATGGGGAAAAGGAAGAGAAAGAGGAAGGATCATGGCAGTGGACAAGGAAAGGGGAAGAATGGAAGGGATGGAGGAAGAAAGGATGGATTCAAGTATCTTATAAACATAGTATCTGACAATACACCCTCAGTCTTGGGCAATGCAGCAGGGTGTCAGGGGGTGAGCAGCCAGAGATGTGAAAATTAACCCTTAACTTCTTAACAGGTTTATTGAGTTTTGTGTGAAGCAGTTTTGAAAATATTTTAGATACACTGTAAGATTGCACAATTGAGTAAATATTTTTGATGTTGTGGGAGCCAGTTTTCTCACTGTGCACAGACAGAAAAGACAAACATGGAGTGAGGTAAAGCAAGAAAGAACACTATAAGGATGGATTAGAATTGAAGGTACAGTATGAACACACGAAAATATGTATATGTTTGTGTGTATATGTATTTATGTATCTGTATATATATATGCATGTACTTTCTAACTCTATACACTGAAAGGGCTAAGAAGAAAAGACCTCAGGAGCAATGAGCAACCAAGCACTGAAGTCTTGGTTTGTAAATACTATCCCTCCATTAAAAGGAACCAAGCCTCCTAGAAAAAAACAGACAATTGCAGGATGAGGCAGGATAGGTATAAGATGAATCTTATGATGACAAAAATAAGGAAATGTTCAAATAAATATTGGGGACATATTACAAGTACATAATAAACAGTTTTCAAGGGCTCCCACTGGCCATATCTAGAACATTTTGAACACAAAAATAATTAAGAAATATAATGAATTATAAACCATTGTAAAAAGGCTAAGAATTTCAATCCTTCATAATCATAAATCAAGGAGAGGGTAGGTCTTGTTCTTATAGTATTATCCTGAGACCTGACTGGTAAATGTGAAGACAGAACTAGAGTTACAGAACAATCACAGTAAAGAATGGGCAAGGAAAAAGGCTAAGTACAGAGGGATATTTTTATGGTATGCAAGATATTTTCATGATCTCAAAATGTCTCACTACATTTTGATGGAAGCACTAACAATGTGAATACTCTGGTTGCCATATTGTACTACAGTTTTGCAAGGCTGTAGAAATGCTGCAGATTAAAGAAGGCTAAAAAGATTATGACAACTAAATTTAATATTTACCCATAGGCTGGATTTTGGAGAAGGAAAAAGCAACCCACTCCAGTATTCTTTCCTGGAGAATCCCATGGACAGAGGAGCCTGGCAGGCTACAGTCCACGGGGTAACAAAGAGTCAGACACGACTTAGTGACGACTGAGCAGCAGCAGGCTGGATTCAGGACGAGATAGGGTAAAAAGGCTATAAAGAACATTGTTATGGAATGTGAAGAATAGTTTAGAAATATGAGGTTGACAAATGTACTGTGGTTATTAAAAACAACAACAACAACAACAACTTTGTTTAGAAAGTATCCACTGAAGTATTTAGGGGTAAAGGAACAAATATTCTAGAAAAAAAAAAAATTATACAGAGTGGAAAGGGAAGAGCACAAAAGATAAAACTAGTCACGGAAAATGTAAACAACAGACAAATCCTCATAAGAGAATACATGTGTTCCTTATATTACTTTTGGTATGTTTTTGTAAGTTTAAAATTATTTTCAAGGGAAAAAAATTTTTAAAGGAATGATATCCAGAACACTTTTTTAAAACTACTATAGACTGCAATCCAGAATATTAAAAATAATAGTGTCACACATCAATTAACAAAATTAAAAGACAAAACAACCCAACAGATAGCAGTAAATGATAAAAACAGAAACATTCAGAAAAGGTAAACAGAATTATTAATAAGCATATGAAAAGATCTTCAACATCACTAATAATTAGTGAAAGGCAAATTAAAGCACAAGATATAATTTCATATCAATCATATTGGCAAATAATAACAAAGTTTGCAAAAATAAGCAGAGGGGAAAAGGGATATGGAGAGGAAAGAAAATGTTACTGAGAAACCAATATTTTCATATTCTTTGGTGAGAATGTAAATTGGGACAATCACTCTGAAGAGTAACACATATTTCACTTTATATACTACATAATTTCACTTTAACAAAAACACTACAGAAATTCTCATCTGTGCATAAGAAGTCCTCTAAAGATTTTACTATAGCCTGGTATTTCATAGTAAATAACTGGAAACAACCTAAACATCTATCAGTGGGATAACAGATCCACTGTATTTTCACCAAGTGCACTATGATACAGTAATTGAAATGAATTGGCTAGACTAATATACTTATCAATATAGATGAATCCCAGAAAAGACATTGTAAATAGCTACTATGGATACACCGCTCCATAGTTACTGAATATCCTGTACCTCAAAAATAATGATGAGTGAAAAAACCAAGTTGTGGAATACATAAAATATGATAGGATTTTAATAAAGCTTAGTAGCATGGAAAAACTATTACTATATAACTAAGCAGTGAAAGTATTTTAAAAAGCCCATGGTAAGGACATACAACTTCAGAATAGGACTTACTTGGGGCATGTGATGAAGAGGGGGCTTTGACAAAGTTTTTAAAAATCTGAAACAGAATATGATAAGGTTTAAGATTTGTTAAAGCAGGGTGGTGATAACAAACACTCAGTTTGTCATTCTCAATATATTCTGTTTGAAATATTTCTTTTAAAAATTTCAGGAAACCAAACAGGGACTCTGTGTCAACCTAGAGGGGTGCGATGGGGAGGGAGACGGGTGGGAGCTTCAAAAGGGTATATACCTATGGCTGATTTATGTTGAGGTTTGACAGAGAACAGCAAAATTCTGTAAAGCAATTATCCTTCAATAAAAAATAAATTAATTTAAAAAATTTAGATGGCTTACTTTCCAGGAGAACCAGAGGGTAGAAGAGATTCAGCTCTTAAGGGGCACAACCAAAATCTCACATACTCTGAGATCCTGGGAAGAAGCAATAATGTGAAAGGAGCCTGGATCAGATGCTCCTGCTGATCCTGCAGAGGCTCTGGGAGAGTCAGGAGGTAACTATAGCTCATCCTGGGGTCACACATGCTGGCAGTAACTATTTTGGGGAGCTCATTCTGTCAGGAGGATATTGGTGCTGGAGAGTACCATTTTGGAATCTTCCCTCTAGCTTATTAGGGATGGAACTGGGCCCACCCACCAGCCTGTCACCATCAATACTGGGATGCTTAAGGTCAAGCAGCTAACCAGATAGCAAACACAGACCCACCCACCAGCAGGCCTTAGGACCCCTTCAGCACCTAGCCACCCTCAGACACAGGCCACCCATCAGTGCACCAGCACTAGTCCAGGGACTCTGAGGGCTTACAGTCAGCCATAGAGACCCAGCTCACCTATCAGTGAGTGGGCAGACACCAACTCTGAAACCCCAGGTTCCTGCAGCCAGAGACACCAGGACCCAGCTCTGGCTATCAGCAGATGAGCATTAGCCCCAGGACATCAAGGGTCCTGGCTGCACCCACCAGTGGGTGGGAACTAACCCTGGGATACCCTGCACCCTGGTTGTGCCCACCAGTGAGAAGACACCAGTCTTAGGACCACCACAGCCTCACAGCCTACCACTGTCAGACCCACCACATGCACCAGAGGCTGCACCAACTCTGGGACCTGCTGGGCCCCAGCCTCATGCACCAGAGAAGTAGACATCAGCTTCAGGATTCCCCAGGGCCCTGCAGTCAAAAACCGTGGGACCTGGCTCTGCACACAAACAGATTGGCACTAGCCCCAGGGAGACTGGGACACAACTTCACCTACCAGCAAGCCAACAGCTGCACTGAGACACTGTGGGCCCTTCAGTCAGCTACCCCAGGATCCAGCCCACTCATCAGCTGACCAACACCAGGTTTGGGACACTCCAGACCCTTCAATGGATGAATGGATAAAGAAGATGTGGTATGTGTACAAACACACACATACACACACACAAAACAGATTACTTAGCCAAAAAAAAAAAAAAATGAAATCTGACCTAGAGGGTATTATGCTATAGTTCAGTTCAGACACTCAGTCGTGTCCAACTCTTTTCGACCCCATGGACTGCAGCACGCCAGGCTTCCCTGTCCATCACCAACTCCAGGAGTCTACTCGAACTCATATCCCTTGAATCAGTGATGCCATCCAACCATCTCATCCTGTCATCCCCTCCTCCTCCTGCCTTCAATCTTTCCCAACATCAGGGTCTTTTCAAATGAGTCAGATCTTCCCATCAGGTGGCCAAAGTACTGGAGTTTCAGCTTCAGCATCAGTCCTTCCAATGAATATTCAGGGTTGATTTCCTTTAGGATGGACTGATTGGATCTCCTTGCTGTCCAAGGGACTCTCAAGAGTCTTCTCCAACACCACAATTCAAAAGCATCAATTATTATTATGCTAGGTGAAATTTAAAAAATAAAACAAATGAACAAATATAACAATACAGAAAAATAAATACAGAGAACAGATGGTTGCCAGAGGGGAATGAGTGGGCAGAAGAGAGAGAGAGATGAGGGTAAGTTTAAAAGGGGCAAACTTCCAGCTGCAAGACAAATGAGTCACAGCTATGGAATGTACAGTGTGGAAATATAGCCAATAATTATATAATAGCTTTGAATGGTGACAGATGCTAAGTAAACTTATGATGATCATTTTGAAATATACAGAAATATGAAATCAGTATGTTTGTTGTACAACAGGAACAAACAGTATTGTGGGTGAATTATACTTCAAAATAAACTAACTCATATAAAAAGACACCAGATTTATGGCTACCAGAGATTGGCAGGATGGTGTTGGGGGGACTGGATGAAGGCAGTCAAAAGGTACGAGAAATAAGTACTTATATAAGATAAATAAGTTCTAGGGATGTATGATACAACAAAATAAATTAACATTGGTATATGTTATACATGGAAACTCTTAAGAGTAAACCAATCCTGAGTCCTCATCACAAGAAAAAATTTTATTTATTTAATTTTGCATCTATATGAATTATGGATAATCACCAAATTCACTATAGTAATCATTTCATGATGCATGTAAGTCTAATCATTATGCTGTATGCCTTAAACTTATACAGTGCTATATGTCCATTATATCTCAATAAAACTGAAAGAAAAATATAGAAAAAAATGAAAAATATTGGTAAATTAAAAACAGTTACAAATAATTTCATTAACTGCTGCTAGGTAGGGAGAGGTGAATCGATTGGAAAGGAGCACACAGAAACTTTCATAGGTGATGGAAATGAAACACTTATGAATCTTTAGGGGTACAAAATTTGCCACCCCAAAATGTTTCTCTTTGGCATGAGGATTAATTTTGGCTGATTATTTATAAACAACAGAAGACTCTGGAAGACTTTCTTCATACCTATCCTGAAACTACCTAAAGAATATAGATTAAGGGCCTGTTCCTGGAATAGAGCTATCACCAGAAATATCTGCAAATAATATGGACTAGCTGTGATGGGAGGAAATTCAGCAAGACCTAGAGATCAAGAGTCTACTCCCTGTCAGGTTGTCTGCATTTACATACCAAATGTTTGCTTTTCCATTTCCATGTGAATTGCCTTCCTTCCCTGTGAGGTCCCAAACCACTACCCCCAACAACCTCTTTTGTCTTTAGCTAAAGATGGTATTCAAAGTGAAGGCTTCAGCCATTTTGACCAGTTAGTCAATATTCCTGACTCTGTCTCAAGTACACATATTCTTGAACTTTTGTTTGATTTTTTCCTGTTACTCTCCTATAAATCAATCATTTCAATTTAATTATTAGACAGTCCAGAAGAATCTATAAGGTTAGAGAAAATTTTCTTCCCAACAATACATTTTAATATATGTAAACTATACTTCAAAGTTTTAAAGTGAGATTATATGAGCTTTTATTTTTTTTTCAATCTTACTTTACTTGTTTTAAAAAAGAAGAGGTATCACACTGCCTGATTTCAAGGATTATTATAAATTTGAGGACACTTGGACATCTTTATGACATTGAGTCTTCAGGTCCATGAACATCTTATTTTCCATTTACTTAGGTCTCCTTTAATTTCTTTCAGCAATACTTTGTAGTTTTAGTGTACATGTCTCTCACTTCTTTTGTTAAATTTATCACTATTTTTTCTGTTATTGTTCATGGTAATGTTTTTATATTCAAATTTCTAATTATTTGTTGCTACTACAGAAAAATATAATTGATTTTTGTGCATTGATCTTGTAGCCTATAACCTTACTGGTCTCAACTATTAGTTCTAATAGCTTTAAAAAAAGAGTCCCTCATATTTTCTTCTTAGATCATTATGTCATCTGCAAATAAAAACAGTTTGAATTTTCCTTTTCATAAAATAAAATAAAAGAGAAATAAAATTACACTGAAGGACTTGCTGAATTTCAGATGCTGTTTCAAAAGACATCTTAAAGTCTTTTTGGATGAAAAAGCATTAGTGTATAAAACATATTTTTATCACATATTGAAGTTTTCAAATACAAATTGGCACTTGCTATCTACAAGGATAAAATCACGTGCTGCTGCAGCTGCTGACTTTCAACACCCCCTGAAAGGAGTTCAGTGTGGAGAGCAGAAATGAGGACAGGACTGAGTGACTGAACTGAACTGTGCTGGTTTCGGGGTGGGGTAAGGGTGTGGAGACTGGTAGGACAGGTCTTCAGATAGGTATTTTCAGGAGCCAATTTTATGAGCCCAATTCTTGTATCTCCTAACATCTAGAAAAGCACTAAAATCCTTCATGGTGACACAGCTGTTCCTTGTGACTAATGAAAGCTTCACGAGACTAGCAGAAATCTAGAAAAACATGTACTAGATGGCATGTACTCGCCCTTCACCAAAATCACATATATACTGTCTGTCCCCTGACCTCTTCCCTCTCCCAGAGCAGTCTCTCAGAGTTCCTTGAGGTGCTATCTCCTGGGCTGCAGTCCTCATTCTACTCCAAATAAAACTTAACTCACAACTCTTACATTCTGCATTTTTTTAAGTCTACAAAGTACTGACGCCATAGAGTGAAGAATGGGGATAATTACTTCCACAACTCCTCACAACAGGACAAATTTCTGTGGCTCATGCATTTCTATTTTCTTTTATAACACATTTTGTTGTGTAATCTTAACTCCCTCAGTTTTTCCTCTACTTACCATGGATTCAATGTTTACCACCAGCCCTTTTATAACAATCAATTCTATTCCTATTGTTGACCAAAAAATCAACAGTCAATCTATGAAGGAAAAGGAAAATTTTGTTCAAGTCAAATTGAGGAGTATAACCCAGTAAGAGCCTCTCAGAAAGCTCAGAGAACTGTTCCACACATAAGAGGTCAAAACTTTTGGGACAGAAAGGTGTACATTAAATGACATACATAGTTTGCACAATTCAGATCTCTAAGTGGTGGACATTGTGACTCCATACAAGATTAAGAAGGAATGTTATCTTTTAAAGAGTTGCCTGGTTGATGCTAGGAGAATGTTGCTCCTTATGACTGAACAGGTATTTCTGCTGATAGAGAGCTTTGGTCGATGCATTATGCAGATACACAATGCACAGTAGACAGGAGAGAGGAGGCCAGACAACAGAAAAGAAGTTTTAGTTTTAAATATTCCTTGATTTGCCTTAAAATATGAATTTTTATATTTTTATTTACTTCTTGATTGACTATATTTCACTGCTAAATACCTTTTTCAAGAAAGGTTCATGGATGCTAATTTCATGAATAATTTTATATTTGATTATTTCTATCGCCTTAATACTTGAAAGACAGCTTTTCTCTTTTGAGTGATATGGTAACAAATTTGGTGACATTTTTAAAGATGAATTCCAGTCACTATGGTGAACTTAGAGTTCTATGGGAAACTGCCCTTCACACAACTCAAAATAGAAAGTGAAAGTGAAAGTCACTCAGTCCTGTCCAATTCTTTGCGACCCCATGGACTATACAGTCCATGGAATTCTCCAGGGCAGAATACTAGAGTGGGTAGCTTTTTCCTTCTCCAGAGGATCTTCCCAACCCAGGGATCCATGTCTCCTGCACTGTAGGCAGATTTCTACTCAAAGTAGAAATGCTGGATAAAACAGAACATACTGATAAAAGATCAAAGAGAAAAGAAGAAATTCCTCAGATACCAGAAACAAAGACAGAACTCAAAGCCACTGATGTGAAGTCTAGGTAAGAAGTGTAGTCTCCAGAAAGTAGAAGAGCTTGGGGCAAGGTTTCCTGAGTGGAAGGTCTTACGGGTCAGACAGTGACAATTCACAGTTCCACAGCCAACATATAAAAGTACCCCTCTCTTACCATTGCCAATACTAGTTGTCTATTTAGTTTTATTCCAACCTAGCAGGTAAGTATTGCACTTAAAACGTAATTTGCGTTTCCTTCAGTATATTTTCTATACTTATTATTGACTTGGACAGGCACTTCCATGGAATTATCTACTCATATCTTTTACCCATTAATTGACTATTTTTCTTGCAAACTCTTTGAAACAGCAGAGACAGAAACCCTTTACCTTTTGTGCACAACACAAATTAGTTTTCTTTCAAATTCTGTTTAAGGTATATTTTACCATAAAAGTTATTTTGGAACTTAAATTTATCTTTTAAAAGATTTCAAGTTCTGCTTTAGCTGGGGTCTGTAATTTTCACAAGTGAAAAAAGCTGAATTTTCAGATATATTAAAAAATTCAAAGTCTTCATATCTTCATCAACTCTTCTACTTCATGCACACATAGCCTAACCTTAACAAGTTTAATATCAACAATCATCTGGATTGGATCCTCTCCTCAATTTTCTCCAAGTTTGTTTTTTCTTCATGGCTCAATTTGCTAGAAACCAAGGACTTTGGGGCAGATGAAGCAGACTTCTGACTAAAGAATATTACGTACCATAGATGAAGGTCATCTCATAATGATAAAAGGGTTAAGAAAGACTTAACAATGACAAAAGCCTCAAAACAAATTAAGCAAAAATTAACAGAACTTCAAGAAGAAATGGACTGACTGCAATTATGTAGAGATTTCAATATATTTCTCTCTATAATTGACACAAAAAGTGGATAGAAAATCAGTAAACGTATAGATTGAACAACTCAATCAACTAACTTGACCTGGCTGATATTTCTGCAATGCTTCAGCCAACAGCAGAACACACATCCTTTTTTGAGTACATACTGAGCATTTTTAAGATAGATCATAATCAGGACTATAAAACAAAATTTAAAAAAATGCAAATAACATAAAGTATATTCTTTGACTATAATAGAGTTAAAATAGGTAATAATCCAGAAAGATCTCTGGAATATCTCCCAAATATATGCAAGCTAAACAGCACACTCATGGATCAAAGAAGAAATCGATGCAGAAATTAGAAGTAGTTTAAATATAATAAAAATTAAAGTAAATCAAAATTTATGGAGTGCAAGCAAAGATGTACATAGGAGAAAATAGCATAAAAACCTCTATATGAAGTCTTAACTCAGTGACCTGACCTTAAGAAACTATCAAAAGGGCAAATTAACCTAAAGGTAAGTAGGAGGCAAAATTCAGCATAAAAGCAAACAAAAAATCAATGAAATTGGTAACATAAAATAATAAATAAAATCAATGAAGTCAAAATGTAGATCTTTGGGAAGATCAATGAAATTAATAAACCTCTGGCCAGGCTGATTAGAAAGCAGAGAAAATGAGAGAAAGCAGGACAGCATTACCACAAATGAGATAGGTGACATCACCCTATTATATACACATAAAAAAATGATAAGTGAATTTTAAGAACAAGTTCTTGTCAATAAACTCAACGACTGAGATGAATGGTCATATTCTTTAAAACATGAACACTATCAAAGCTCACTCAAATATAAGTATATAACCTAAAGATATACATTAAACATTAAAAATCTTCCCCAAAAGAAAACATCAGGCTAAGATGAATTCACTGGTGAATTCTACCAAATATGTAAGGATGAAATAATAGGGATTCTACAAACATTATTTCCGAAAATTAAAGAGGTATTTCACCCCAACTCATTTTAATGAATTAGGCCATGTTGATACTAAAACCTCACAAAGACATAAGAAAAATACAAAGGAATCTCCCTCATGAAAGTAAATGCAACAATTAACAAAATTTGAGCAAATCTAATCTAACAACATCTTGACAAAGTAAGGTTTATCCCAGAAACTCAGACACGATTCATAATTTAAAAATCAATGTAGTTAAATACATTGAATTCCAAAAGAAAAACCACATAATCATCTCAATGAACATAAAAATAGCACTTGACTAAATTCCAAGCTCATTCAATACTTTAAAACTCAAAAATCTAAGAATGAAAAGAAACTGATTTAACCTAATAAAGGATATCTACAAAACAAAAACCTACAGCTACTAATATCCTTAAGGTGAAAGACTAAATGCTTTCTCCTAAAGGGAATAAGACAAAAATGCCCATTCCTACCACTTATATTCAATACTGTATTGGAAGTTCTAGGCAGTAAATAAAGGGAAAAAACTAAAGAAAATTAGATTAGAAAAGAAGTAAAATTGTACTTATCTTCAAGTGAAATAATCTTATAAGTAGAAAGTCCTAAGGAATCCATAATAAAACAAAAAAACTAACAAAAAAGATTAGGAAGCAATAGATTACAGGATTTAAACCCCCAAATCAATTGTATTTCTATACTACAGTAAGTCATCCAGAAATGAAATTGAGAGCTCCATTCTGAATAGCATCAAAAAACAAACGAAAAGATTTATACCTAAAAACTACAAAACACTGCTTGGAAAAAGTGAAGGATATATATAAATGGAGAGAAAGTTATGAAAATCTATGTTTGGATTAGAACACTCTCATCAAACTGATCTACAAAGTCAATACAAACTATGTCAAAATCCCAACAGGCTTTCTTTCTTTCTTTTGTAGAAAATAGCAAATGATCCTAAATGCAAAGAATACAGAATACCTGAAACAACTTTGAAAAACAACAAAACTATTAGGTCTTTCATCACAGATTTTTTTTTTTTTTTTGCTACACCCCAAGGCATGTAGGTCTTAGTTCCCCAAGCAGGGATGGAACCCCTGCATTGGAAGCATGAAGTCTTAACCACCACTGGACCATCAGGGAAGTCCCTCATTACCAGATTTTAAAATGTTACCTTAAATCTACAGTAAACAAGACAGTGCTACATTGATAATAGATACAGAAAATAACTGATATATTGGGCTTGATCAAAATTAAAAATGTTAGTGCTATGGATAAACACTATAGAAAATGAAAAGACAAGCTACATAGTGGGAGAAAATATTTGAAAATCTTATTTTTGCTAACTTTGTGTTCAAATTCTATAGATACAATAAGAAAAAATTAGAAATGGAGAAAAGGTTTAATTGTTATTCCTACAAATACATATGAATGAGCAATAAGCAAATAAAATGATGCTCAACCTCATAAGCTTAACGAAATGCAAAATAAAACCACAACAAAATACCACTTCACACAAACTAAAATGGGTATAACAAAAAACACAGGCAATAACAAGTGATGATGAGAATGTGGAGAAATGTGAACTTTGATATATTGTAGGTGAGAATGTAAAATAGTATAGGCACTTTGAAAAACGGTTTGCAGTTTCATTAAAAGCTAAATAAATATGACCCAGATAATCTACTCCAAAAAAATTTACACAAGAAAAATGAAAATATACAAGAAGATGTACATCCATGTTCACAGCAACATTTATTAATAGACAAAAGAAAAACAAAAAGGGGAAACAAATGAACTTTGTCAAGTGCCAAATGGAAAAAAACAAAAATAAACTGAATAATATTCAGCTCTAAAAAAGGAATATGTGATATGCTACCACAAGGATCAACCTCAAAAAGATTTTGAGAATTCCCAGGCAGTCCAGTGGTTAGGACTCAGTGCTTTCACAGCCTTGGTCCCAGGTTTAATCCCTGGAGGAATTAAGGTCCTGTAAGCCTTGCTGCATGGCCAAAAAAACAAAGAAAAGAAAAAAAGACTTTAATAAGTGAAGAGGGGGGTCATACTATATAAACATTATGTAATTTCATTGATACGAAATATCCAGAAAAGGCTCATTTTAGATAGATCAGTGGTAGCCTGGGGCTGAGGACAGAACAGGACTGAATATAGACAGGTTGAAGGAATTTTTGGAAATAGTGAAATGTCCTAAAACTGGATTGTGGTAACAGCTGTACACTGTACACAAATTTAATGAAAATAAGTGAATTGTGCACATACAGTGAATAATTTTTTGGTATGATATTATATCTCAATAACACTTAAAAAGAACCAAATTGAAAAATGTTTAACTAAAAAAAAATCACCTACAACAAAAAAAATTCACTTCAGATCTCAATAGCAGAATGGAGACAGGGAAAAACAGTCACTGAATTCGAAGACAGAAACTGCCCAATCTGAATAACAGAACAACAACAACAAAAGGCTGAAACAAGACAGAGACTCAGGCCCGTTGGGGCAATATAGAAAAGTCTGGTATACAAGTCTTCAGATATCAGAATGAAGAAAACAATATACTGCAGGAAAAAATATTTGTAGGAGTCAAAAATTTCCCAAATTTGATTGAAAGATAAATATATATATATATGTATATTCCATCACCTCAGCAAGCCCAAACAAGATAAGCTGAAAGAAAAAACATTCAAAAATATTAGTCAAACTGCTAAAAAAAAAAAAGAAAAATAAAGAAAAAACTTGCAAGCAGCTACAAAAATCACTTTTCCTATGGGGAAACAATGATTCTAAACAACTGCAAATTTCTCATGAGAAACAATGGAGGTGATAGATGGTATAAAAGTATCTTTATTTAAAGTGCTAAAAGAATAGATAATGGTTTCCTTATCTAGTATCTCCTTATTCAATAAAAATGTCCTCCAGGAATACAGGTGAAATGAACACATTCTTAAGATGCAGGAAAATTAAGAAAATTCATTTCAAACAGCATTGAGATGAAATGATAGAGTTCTTTAGTCTTGAAGGTAAATAATGATCTTTAAGAATGAACAACAGAACTGGTAAGTGACTAAAGGACCATTTTTCTTTTTCTAAATAAGTTCTTTAAAATATATGAGACTCTAAAATATGAAAGGAATCATAATACAGTCTGGTGGGCTTTCAAAACACTTAAAAGGAAATCAGTCCTAAATATTCATTGGAAGGACCAATGCTGAAGCTGAAACTCCAATACTTTCACCACCTGATGTGAAGAATTGACTCATTTGAAAAGACCCTGATGCTGGGAAAGATTGAAGGCAGGAGGAGAAGGGGACGACAGAGGATGAGATGGTTGGATGGCATCATCGACTCAATGGACATGAGTTTGAGTAAACTCTGGGAGTTGGTGATGGACAGTGAGGCCTGGCATGCTGCAGTCCATGGGGTCACAAAGAGTCGGTCACGACTGAGCGACTGAACTGAAATGAACTGAAGACACATAGCAACTACTTTTTTAAAAATGAGGAAGTTTAAAGAGATCTAAGTGTATGTTTTACCTGAAGTGGTAAAACATTAAATCTATACAAACTGTTAGGTGATTACTAGGTCTGTATATTGTAATCTCTACAGCAACAACAACAAAATAAATTGAAGAGATGCAACCAAAAGTTTTAAAAAGAACATTAAGTTTTGAAGTGAAGTTGCTCAGTCCTGTCCATGGAATACTAAAAAAAGTTGAAATAATGCAAATGAAACAGTATCAACAAACAAAAGTAACAAAGATGACAAAGCTCAGATACATTAGAAACAGCATGACTATGTTCCTTAAGAGAAGACAAAAAGCTTGACAACTGCAAATAAATGATTTTCTTGACCTTAAAGTTAAGCCACTGTGGCAAAGAGTTATGAAGAAATTTAGAGAAGAGAAGGTGCCTACAAGGAATGATAGAATCTGAGCAACTGATTATTGGAATAATGCCACAGAAAGTCATATAGAAGCAGGTAGGAATATTATACTAAAAATTATAATCAATTGTTAATGGCCAAATGCAGGGCCCCTCAAGGTTTCAAAAACAGGTGTCAGGCTGTACTGGCCTGTAGTCTTTATCAACAGGTGGCCCCAGGGAAGATCACAGAGACAGATTCCATTTGTGCTGTATGGGGAAGGGGGAGTAGCAACTATGTGTGAAATCCTGCAGGAGGTCTCTCTTCTATCTCTCTTACAAAAAAAAAAAAAAAAATTCTTAATCTCAAAGTAAGCTCACCAAAACCTGTGGCCTGAAGCACTGGATAGAGTAAGAGAGGGCAGACCAAAATTAATACCAGACCCATCTCCCCTAAGGAACAAAAGCCTAAATGGACAATGTGGGGAAACTCAGTGGTGGAAACCAACTACATCTGGGTAAGGGAGAAAAAAAACAAACCTTTAGCCCTAGGGAGGAACATGAATACAAGCTGCAAGCAGCATTAAATATGAAGGTGGAAGAAAACTTATACAGGCTATATTCTAAGACCCAGAATAAAAGAGCCAGTTTAAAATTAAAATAATATACAGGGGAAAACTGAAGAGGAAAGATCCTCTCTGGGAAGAAGTGCAATGGGGGAAATCCAAAGCCAAGCAGGGACAGAGAAACAAGTTATCATTATACGATTCAAAGTCTCTAGTGCACTGAGATAACATAGTAACAAACTTCAAAAAAAGCCCAATTCTCACTGCTGCTGTTGCTACTAAGTAGCTTCAGTCATGTCTGACTCTGTGCGACCCCATAGACAGCAGCCCATCAGGCTCCCCCATCCCTGGGATTCTCCAGGCAAGAACACTGGAGTGGGTTGCCATTTCCTTCTCCAATGCATGAAAGTGAAAAGTGAAAGTGAAGTCGCTCAGTCGTGTCCGACTCTTAGAGACCTCATGGACTGCAGCCCACCAGACAAGTGTGATACAAAATTCCACATTAAAAGCCTAGACAAAGGAAAGGTATGTTTTTCTCAAAGAATAAAACATATTTACTTCAATATCTACTATCTTATATAACATATCTGACTTTCAACAAATTATAATGTAAATCAAAAGAGTGATAAAAATAAATGCCTGAAAAAGTATAATCTTTAAAACCAGACTCAGATACAAGATGTGGGAACTAACAGAATATTTTAGATAACTAGGATAACATGTTTGAAACATAGGCAACAGACAAGCTCACATAAGTAATATCAGAAGAGAGGCAGAAACTATAAGAAGCAATCAAATTAAAATGGTAGAAATTAAAAACGCATTAACAGAAATAAAGAATGCCTTTAATGGGCTCATAATTATATTCAACACAAATGAATAATCAGGAAACTAGAACACAGGTTGACAGAAACTATCTAAAGTAAAATAATACAAAACTAAGAGGAAAAAAAAAAACATTCAGGACGAAACTACAGACAGTAAAAAGATCAGTAGATTGCCAGAGGTTAGGGGATGGAGGGAGGGATAAATAGGCAAAGTACAGAGGATTTTTTTAGGGCAGAGATTCTGATTAATAGTTTAATTTTGAGTACACTGTCATTATCAATTGGTGCAAACCCACAGAATGTACAACAGCAAGACTGAACCCTAATGTAAACTGGACTTGGAGGATGATGGGTTAATGTAGGTTCATTAGTTGTAGCAGAAGTACCACTGTGGTGGGGAATGTTGATAATGAGAATGGCATTACATATGTGAGGGAAGGGAATATATGGGAAATCTCTGTACCATCCTTTGAACTTTACTATGAACCTAAAATGGCACTAAAAGAGCAAATTCTGTTTTTTTAAAAAATGACTTTAACTCAAATCCATACAAAGAAATAAACAGAGCCAGAAAAGTTTAACTATATAGGTAAAAATAAATGATAGAATATAATGCTTTACTCTTTAATTCTAAAATGACTTAAAAGAGAACTGGATAGATAGACACTGTTCTGGCAGTTCAGTGGCTAAGACTCCATGTTACCAATGCAGGGGGCAAAGGTTCGATCCCTGGTCAGGGAACTGAGATCCTGAATGCTGCACAGTGTGGCCAAAAATAAAAATATAAAACAGAGAGAGAGAACTGCATAAAAGATACAAAGATAAAACAACTATAAAACAGTACTTTGGGTTATAACATGTAAAGACCTCATTTGCACAGCAACAGCACAAAGAAGAGAGGATGCAAAAAAAAAAAAATTGGAAGATTTCACACAGTATTGAACATGAATTAATATTAACCTGAAATAGATGGTTTCAAGTTAATCTGCATATTATAATGTCTTGAGCAAAATTTAAAAGTACACTAAAAATAAGGTTTCCTATCACCAGCAATTGGCACGTATAGGTTTTAAAATTTTGTAATCATTCTAATATGGGAATAGGGATATCTTTTTTTTTTAATTGAATTCCACTAATTGCAAATCAGCACCTTTTCATTGGCCCATTTGCCATCTCTGTATTTTCTTTGGTGAAGTGTATGTTCAGATCTTCTACCCAATTTTGTCTTCTTTGTTTTCTTATTGTTGAGTTTTAAGTTGTTGTTGTTTAGCTGCTAAGTCATGTCCGACTCTTTGCGACCCCTGGAGCCAGGCAGGCTCCTCTGTCCATGGGATACTCCAGGCAAGAATACTGGAGTGCATTTTAAGAGTTGTCAATATATTAAAGTCCTCTATCAGACAGAGGTTTTGCAAAATGTTCTCCTGAGTGTGTTAGTCACTCAGTCACATCCAACTCTTTGCAACCCCATGAACTGTATTCAGTCAGGCTCCTCTGTCCATGGGATTTCCACTTGGATAACCCAGAGGGATGGTATGGGGAGGGAGGTGGGAGGGGGTTTCAGAAGTGGGAACTTATGTACACCCGTGGCGGATTCATGTTGAGGTATGGCAAAACCAATACAGTATTGTAAAGTAAAAAAAAAAAAAAAAAAAAAAGATGGCAAAAGGGATAGATGGGGAAAAAAAAAAAAAACTTGAGATGTAAAAAAAAAAAAAAAAGAATACTGGAGTGGGTTGCCATTTCCTTCTCCAGGGGATCTTCCCAACCTTGGGATCGAACCTGGGTCTCCTGCATAGCAGGTAGATTCTTTACCATCTGAGCCACCAGGGAAGCCCCAAAATGTTCTCCTAGTCTGTGGCTTTTGTCTTTTCATTCACTTGACAGTGTTTTGTCAGAGCAAACATTTTTTTTTGCTGCACCCCACAGCTTATGGGGTCTTAGATTCCCAACCAGGGATTGATTGAATCCAGACCACCTGCACTGGAAGCATGGGGTCCCAACCACTGAACCACCAGGGAATTTCCAGAGCAAATATTTTTAATTTTATATAAGCCCTACTTATCAATTTCTTTTTTGATGTCGTATCTAAAACTCATCAGTTCAGTTCAGTCACTCAGTCATGTCTGACTCTTTGCGACCCCGTGAATCACAGCATGCCAGGCCTCCCTGTCCATCACCAACTTCCAGAGTTCACTCAGACTCACGTCCATCGAGTCGGTGATGCCATCCAGCCATCTCATCCTCAGTCGTCCCCTTTTCCTCCTGCCCCCAGTTCCTCCCAGCATCAGAGTCTTTTCCAATGAGTCAACTCTTTGCATGAGGTGGCCAAAGTACTGGAGTTTCAGCTTTAGCATCATTCCTTCCAAAGGACACCCAGGGCTGATCTCCTTTAGAATGGGCTGGTAAACTCATCACCAAACCCCAAATTACATGTTCTCCTGTATTTTCTTTCAGAAGTCTTACACTTTTCCATTTTCTACTTAGGTGTATGTTCCATTTTCAGTTCATTTCTGTAAAAGGGTGAGGGTCTCAAAGTAGGTTCACTTTTTAACCTGTGGATATACAATTATTCCAGTACTTGTTGATAAGACTATCCTTTTACCATTTTACAGCTTTTCTGCCTTTCTCAAAGATTAGTTTGCTATATTGTATGGATTATTTCTTAGTCGTCTATTCTATTCTATTGATGCATGTGCCTATCCTCTTATTAGCTACATGCTACTGTCATAACTACAGCTTTATATATACAGTAAGTTTTTAAACCAAGTGGTATCAAAACCAACTTTGCGCTTCTGCACTGTTACCTGTTATAGATAATTAGCCTTTCCATAAAAGGTTTAGTCAACTTATCAACAAAATATTTTGGTGGAATTTTGATGCAAATTACATTGACTCTATAGCTCAAGGTAGAAAAATTTGACATTTTAACAATATTGAGTTTTCCAAACCATGAACAGAAAGTATCTCTCCATTTATTTAGATCTTATTTGATCTCTTTCCTTAGTATTTTCTGGTTTTTCATCAACAGATCCTGTACATATTTTGTTAGATTTATACCTAAGTACTACATTTTTGTTTGGTGCAACTGGAAATGGTATTTTTAAAATTTATTTGACTGCACTGGGTCTTAGTTGTGGCATGCAGGATCTTCGATCCTTGTTGCAGCAGGCAAACTCTTAGTTGTGGCATGTGGGATCTGGTTCCCCAAGCAAAGATCAACCCAAAGCCCCCTGCATTGGGAGTGTGGAGTCTTAGCCACTGGACTATCAAGGATGTCTCTGGAAATAGGAATTTTTTTTTTATTAAAAATTCCAATTGTTCATTCCTGGTATGTAAGCAAATTATTGACTTTTGTATATTCAAAACGTATCCTGCATCCTTCTTATTCTTGCTTATTAGTTCTACATTTGAGGGTTAGTTTGATTACTGTTTCATAACTTTGCTTTAAAGAACTACATCACTAATCAGTATACTTGTCTCTCTTATATTAATAGAGAAAATGTGCATCTCTTTTTGCCATCAGAGGTGTATTTAAATGTAACAATGTTTCCAATACTGTATTATGAATATGACTGTAATATGAATATGACTATAATACTGTACTCCATAAAGTTTTAATAACACTTCATTCAGTATAATATAGGTTATCATATCAATTACACTAGGCTACCATAAAGCAATCATACCGCTGCTTCTTCACTGTTAATGCATGAATCAGTATACTTGTAAATATATATTAACTTTTGTTTTTACATTATGTTTTCATTTTTGGTATCTATTATCAGTAATATGGAAGAGGGCATGGCAACCCACTCCAGGATTCTTACCTGGAGAATCCCCATGGACAGAAAAGCCTGGCAGGCTACAGTCCATAGGGCTGCAAAGTCAGATATGACTGAAGCAACTTGGCACGTCAGTACAATACTGATGGAGATACTGATAGAAATCTTGTAAACAGATGACATATGCTTAAGGTCTCAATAAATACAATAGAGTACCATAAATGTATTTTCCTTATGATTTGCTTAATAACATTTTCTTTCTTTTAGCTTACTTTATTGTAAAAATAAGTATGTAACACATATATCATACAAAATATGTGTTAACTGTTTATGATATAGGTAAGGCTTTTGGTTAAGTTCTTGAGGAATCAAAAGTTAATATGTGGATTTTCAACTGCCTGGAGGATTGGTGCCCCTAACCCTTGCACTGTTCAAGGGTCAACTTTACTTGCAAATCACTTATCTGCTAAGAGTTTAATATCCAAATTATACCAAAAGTTATAATAACTCAATAATGAGAAGGGAAACAATCTACTTAAAAACTTGACAAAATATTTAAACAGACATTCCATCAAAAAAAGATATATAAAAGGCTAATAAAAACATGGAGGGAATTCCCTGGTAGTCCAGTGGTTAGGACTCCTCACTTTCACTGCCAAGGGCACAGATTCAATCCTTGGTCAGGGAACTAAGATTTGGCAAGCAGCAGGGCGGAGCAAAAAAAAAAGGAAATATTCCGTAATTCATTAGTCGTTAAGAAAATGCAAATTGAAAGTACAATGAGATGCAATTTTACTACAACAGAATGTAGTAACATATGTAGAGAAAAATGTAAAAATCATTAACCATACCACACTGCTGGTGGGAATGTAATATTAAGGTTAATTTGAAAAAGAATTTGGAAATTCCTTAAAAAGTTAAATTATCCAATATGATCCTAAAATTCATAAGAGAAGTGAAAAGATCCATACAAAGATTTCCATGTGAATGCTCACAGAAGCATAATCTACAATAGCCAATAAAATAGAAACAATCTAAACTCACAAGTGTTTAATGCAGAAGCAAAAACTGGTATACTCATACAACTGAATTGTATCTACAAACAAGTGAAATGTTGATACCTATAAAAATACAGATGAATTTTTAAATAATCTATGTGAAAGAAATCAAATAAAACATTACATATTATATTATTCCAATTGTATAAAAGGTCCACAAAAGGCAAATCTACAGAAGCAAAAGTAGATTAGTGTTTGCCAGTAGTTAGAGGTAGGAACAGAAATTAAATTTAAACTAATATGAGGAATGCTACTGGGATAGTGAAAATGTTATAAAAAGGAATTAGGGTAATGCTTGCAGAACTCATTAAATTTAATAAAAATATTTAATCGTATACTTTAAATGATCAAATTAAATGGTATGTAAGTTTTATCTCAAAGAAAAGTCAATTTTTAAAATTGGAATGGTATAACACTGAAAGAAAGATGGACATTGTCATATGGATAGCCATGCCATGTATCTATTTACTCTAATTATTTGACTTAAAAGGTGGCTCAGATGGTAAAGAATCTGCCTGCAGTCTGGGAGACCTGGGTTTGATACCTGGATTAGGAAGATCCTCTGGAGGAGGGCATGGCAACCCACTCCAGTATTCTTGCTTGGAGAATCCCCATGGACAGAGAAGCCTCACAGGTGACAGTTCACAGGGTCACAAAGAGTCGGACATGACTGAGCAATTGAGCACACACACAAAAACCCAACCACCAACTTACTGGTGGATATGGAAAGATAAAGGAATGACATCTCTCAAAAGATATAATAACTCCATATGCATATGCACCCAACAAGATTTTAAAAATACAGAAGACAATAAATGATAGGTGTGAAAGGAAAAAAAAATTCAAAAGTATTTTGACATTTCAACATTGCTCTCTCTCGAAGATCCTCTGTGCCACAATCAAGCCCTAATGCAGCCAAAATTGCTCTCCCAAAAGTTAATACAGTCAGAAAACCAGAAAAAATATGGAAGGCCTGAACAAAACTATCAACCAACTTGATATAATTAAAGAACACACCAAACAACACAACAAAATACATATTCTTCTAAAATACATATGTTTAATACTGATAAAGCCAGATCATGTTCTGATCTATAAAACAAATCTCACTGAATTTAAAAAATAGTAATATAAAGGGCATTCTAGAACATAAAATCAATCTAGAAATTAACAACAGAGACACATCTGGAAAATTCCCAAATAAATGGAAATTAAACAACAAATGTCTAAATAACAGAGATCAAAGAGAAAATCTCTAGGAAAATTAAAACTGAAGACACTGAACTAAAAGACAATGAAAATATAATACATAAAAATCTGTGGGATGTGGCTAAAGCAGTGCTAATAGAAAGGGGCTTCCCTGATAGTTCAGTTAGTAAAATATCCATCTGTAATGCAGGAAACCCCAGTTCAATTCCTGGGTTGGGAAGATCCCCTGAAGAAGGGAAAGGCTACCCACTCCAGTATTCTGGCCTCGAGAATTCCATGAACTGTATAGTCCATGGGGTCGCAAAGAGTTGGACACGACTGAGTGATTTTCACTTCACTTCATTTCACTTCACAGCACTAAATACCTATACTGGAAAATAATAAAGACCTAAAATCCAAAACCAAAGTTTGTATTAAAGAAACTAGAGAAAGAAGAGCAAATAAAGCAAGCAAAAGGAAGAAAATAGTAAAATCTAGAACAGATATAAAAACGGAAACACCAAAAAAAAAAAAAATCAATAAAACCGAAAGTTGGTTCATTAAAAACCTTGAATAACACAGGTTTCAACTGCATGGCTCCACTTATACAAAGTTTTTTTCAGACTTCCCTAGTGTTCCAGTGGTTAAGAAGTGAAAGTGAAAGTCGCTAAAAGAGTCGTGTCCAACTCTTTGCGACACCATGGAATTCTCCAGGCCAGAACACTGGAGTGGGTAGCCCTTCCCTTCTCCAGGGGATCCTCCCAACCCAGGGATCAAATCCAGGTCTCCCGCACTGCAGGTGGATTCTTTACCAGCTGAGCCACAAGGGAAGCCCAAGAATACTGGAGTAGCCTATCCCTTCTCCAGTGGATCTTCCCCACCCAGGAATCAAACTGGTGTCTCCTGCATTGCAGGCAGATTCTTTACCAACTGAACTATTGGGAAAGCTGACTCCACCAGTCAATTCAGGGGACACAGGTTAGATCCCTGGTCCAGGAAGATTCCACATGCTGAGGCAACTAATTCCATGCCTCGCCACAACTACTGAGCTCATGTGCCACAATTTTACTAAAGTCTATGTACCCTAGAGCCTGAGCTCCACAACAAAAAAAGCCATAGCAATGAGAAACCCACACATCACAACCACAGTAGACTCTGCCCATTGCAACTAGACAAAGTCCACATGAAGTAACAAAGGCCCAATGCAGCCAAAAATAAACAACAAATAAATCTTTAGAAAACAACAAAGTTGTTTTTCAACAGTAAATACAACAATACTACATGATCCACAACTGGTTGAATTCACAGATTCGCAGATATAGACAACTCATCTATAAGTTATACATAGATTTTCAACTGTGCCCAGGGTTGGCTGACCAAAATAAACAAGAAAGAAACCACAGAAGAGAAAGAAATTATAAATAATCAGTTTTACAAATAATGCCAAAGACTTTATAAGGAAAATAAAGTAATACTACAAACAATTCATTCTTATGAATTTGATAAATTACATGAAATGGAATAATTATTTGAAAGATGGAGACTACCAAAACTTGCTCAGGAAAATCTGAATAGCCCTATATCTTGTAAATAAATTGGACTGGGAAGTTAATAACCTACTAAAGGTGAAAAATCCAAGCCGAGATGGTTTCATTGGTAAATTCTACCTATCAAGGAAGAAATAACACCAATTCCACACAATCAATTCCATTAAAAAGAAAAGGAGTGAGTAGGATCCAAATATGAAGCCAATACTACTACTCTGTTCACAAATCCAGAGAGAAACATCATCAGAAAATTACAAATCAATATCTCTAATGAACATACAGATATAAAAACTGTCACAAAATGTTAGCAGATCAAATCCAGTAGTATTTAAAAATACCACAATCAAGTGGGTTTCATCTAAGGAATGTAAAGTTCGTTCAACATTCAAAAATCAATGAAATTCCATATCAACAATTTAAATAAAGAACAGGGGGACTTCTGTAGTGCTCCAATGGCTAGGAATCCATGCGTACAATGCAGAGGGCCTAGGTTTCATCCCTGGTCAGGGAACTAGATCCCACATGCTGCAACTAAAGATCACACACTGCAACTAAAGATCCTGCATGCTGCAAGTAAGACCTAGTGTAAAGAAACAAATATTTTAAAATAAATAAATAAATAAGAAAGACCATGCAGCTATCTCTCTAAATTTAGAAAAAGAAACTTGAAAAATTCATATTTTCATGGTAAAACACTCACAAAACTATGAACAGAATGGGAAGTGCTTAACCAAATAAAGGGCATCTATATAAGACCTACAGCTAACAGATACAGGAAAGAAGGAAAGTATGCCCTTCCTCTCTACCCTACTCAACATTGTATTGGAAGGTCTATCAGATCAATAAAGCAAGAAAAACAATTATAAGACACACATGTTGAAACAGAGGAAATTTTAAAGGCCTTTATTTCTTTATCTGCAGAAAAAATGTGTCCATCTAGAAAATCTCAAATAATCTACCAAAAAAGAAAAAAAAAAAAAAAAACCCACCCATGCCTTATAATTAAAAAGTGAATTTAGCAAGGTTGAAGAATATCAGGTCAATAAACAGAAGTCAATTATATTCCTATATAGAGCTACAAATATTAGAAGTTTAAAATAAAGAAAAAAATAAAAATAACACAATTTATAATACCATCCAAAAACTGAAGTTCTTAATATAAATGTGTACAGCATCTGTATGTTAAAAACAACAAAATATTAATGAAGTAATCAAAGAAGATTTAGATAAATAGGGAGAAATACCATGTCTATGAATCAGAAGATTTAGTAAGGTATCAAATCTACCCAATCTCATCTATAGATTCAATGTCATCCCATTCAAAATCTCAGCAATCTTTTTGTAGATTGTTTTTAAAGGTACTTTTGCAGATAACAGTAGGACAATAAAATGGAAAGAGACCTCAAAGACACAGCACAAAGGGAAAATTTACCTAAAGGGTGACAATCGTTTAGGAAAACCAGAGGCAACTACCCTAGGTAAGCACCCCTGCTCACTAAGTAGGTGTGTCACTCAGAAAAACAAGCCACTTCCTCTATCCTCAGCTCCAGATCAGCAGTGCAGAGGTTTTGCCAAGGGGTAGGAACAGGCTATAATAAAGAGCACAGAGGTATCGCCAAGGGAACCAAGTGAATTTGAAACAAGCTGGGGGAAAGTTGAATCCAAAAAGTACTCTTAGAAAGAACAGAAATTTTGGTGGTAAGCAATTAAGAGGCTGGTAACTGCATGAGAGCAACACACTGAAAGAACATCAGTTATAAGTTTACCAGAGAGAACCAGGAAAAGAGATAGGTAAGAATAGCCCTTGTGAGGTCTGTACATATGCTCTCAGACTACAGTAAAATTAAACTAGATTGATAACTAAAAGAAAACTGAGAAATTCCCAAATACATGTTTTGTTTTTTTTTTAATTTTTATTTTTACTTTATTTTACTTTACAATACTGTATTGGTTTTGCCATACATTGACATGAATCCACCACGGGTGTACATGCGTTCCCAAACATGAACCCCCCTCCCACCTCCCTCCCCATAACATCTCTCTGGGTCATCCCCGTGCACCAGCCCCAAGCATGCTGTATCCTGCATCAGACATAGATTATTTTAAATAACACACTTCTAAGTAGCACATGGATCAAGGAAGAAATCTCAAGAGAATTTAAATTTTGAGCTAAATGAAAATAAAAATACAATTTGTTAAAAAGTTGCAGGATACAATGTATGCAGTACTTAAAGGGAAATTTATATATTGAATGCATATATTAGAAACAAATAAAAATCTAAAACCAAAAATTTAAGCTTTCACTTTAGGAAACTAGAAAAGAAGAACAAATTAAATTCAAATTAACCTTAAAAAAGAAGAACACAGCAGAAATCAAATTAAAAATAGCAAACAGACAAAATCAGTAAAACCTAAAGCTGATATTTTCAAAACAGCAAAAAAATCAATAAGCCCCCAGCAAAGATAACTATGAATTAAAAAAAGAGAAGACACTAATTACTAGTATCAGAAATGAATGCGGGGGTGGGCATCACTACAGATTCCATGGACATTAAGAGGATAAGAGAAAAGTATTCTTAGGGGGAAGCACACTGACTGAAACCGCCTGCTCTGGCTAGGCATCATAGTAACCATTTGAATGACTTGTTTTATGACAGGAGGTTCTGGTAAGGAACATGGAACTAATAAGCCTCCACCAACAGGCAGAGTTTGGGAAAGGTCAAAAGGAGACACCACATGTCCAACCACCTCCCAGAATCCTCCTCTCTGGCATCCATCTTGGCTGAACAAGGCGTGCACCACCAGGAAGGACTCTGAGTCAGAATGATTGGCTAAAGACAACCCAGAAACTAATCCTACCACCATAAAACCCAAGACTGCAAGCCATGTGACAAAACAGTTCTCCTGGTTTCCCTTACCCTCCTGCTCTCCACCCAGGCGCCCTTTCCCAGTAAAATTTCTTGCTTTGTAAGCACATGTGTCTCCTCAGACAATTCATTTCCCAGTGTTAGACAAGAGCCCAGTTTCGGGCCCTGGAAGGGGCCCCCTTCCTGCAACAGTATGAGTAATTATAACTACAAACTTGATAATCTAGATGAAACAGACCAATTTCTTAAAAGAAACAATCTGCCAAAACTGATACAAGAAAAAATAGACAATTTCATTAGGCCTATATCTATTAAAGAAATGGAATCAATAATTAATAGCCCTCTAAAACAGAAAGCACCAAGTTCAGATGAGTTCACTGGTGAACTTAATCAAACATTTAAGATATTATACCAATTCTCTACAATTTCTTCCAGAAGATAGAAGCAGAGGCAGTATTTCCTCATTCTATGGAGGCCAACATTATCCTAATACCAAAAACAAAGACATTACAAGAAAACCATACACCAATATCTCTCATTAATGTAGATACACATATCCTCAACAAATTAGCATTTTGAATTCAACAAAATAAGACAAGAATTTTACACCATAAGGGACTTCCCTGGTGGCTCAGATGCTAAAGAATCGGCTTGTAATGCAGGAGACCCAAATTCGATTCCCTGGTTGACAAGATCCCCTGGAGAAGGGAATGGCTACTCACTCCAGTGTTCTTGCCTGTAGAATTTGATGGACAGAGGAGCCTGGCAGACTACAGTCCATGAGGTTGCAAAGAATTGGCCATTACTGAGTGACTAACACTTTCACTTTTTTCACATGCACCATAACAAAGTGGGGTTTATTCCAGGTATGCAAGACTAATTCAATGTTAGAAAAATCAATGAACGTAAACCACTGCATCAACAACTAAAGAAAAATCACATGATCATATCAATAGATAAAGAAAAAGCATCCAACAAAACCCAATATCCATTCATGATAAAAATTCTGAGCAAACTAGGATTATAGGACTTCCTCAACTTGATAAAGAGCATCTACAAAAAAATAATAATAATAATAATAATAATACAGTTAATGGTGTGAAACTAGAAGAATTTCCACAACAATCAACAAGAAGTCAAGGAAGGCCCCTCTCACCATTCCTTTTCAGCACAGCACTGGTAGTTCTAGTTAATGTAACAACAACAAAAAAAAGATTTTAAAAAAGGAAGTAAAAGGAATACAGACTGGGAAGGAAGAAATATAACTTTGTTTGGAGAGGACATGCCCAGCCATATAGAAAATCCTAAAGAATTAACACCCAAAAAATAAATAAATTTTAAAAACTTGGAACTAGTAATTACACCAAGGTTGCAGGATACAAGGTTAATATACAAAAGTCAATCGCCTTCTTATATACCAGCAATAAAGAAGTGGAATTTGAAGTTAAAAACACAATAATGTTTACATTTGCACTCCTCAAAATAAGGATATAAATCTAAATATGTATAAGATCTATATGAGGAAAACTACAAAATTCTGATAATAGAAATCAAATAACTAAATAAGCAGAGTTACATTTCATGTGTATGGAGAGGGAGAGTAAATATTGTCAACGTGCCAGTTCTTCCAAACTCAATGAATGTTACAGCAGGCAGGTAGCTAGGTATGAGCAGAGAAATGGGGGCAGGGGCCAGGTGGCAGGAAATCAAGCATCTTGTAAACCGCAGGGGTCCACAGACAGACAAAGAAAAGCAGGAACCTTCAGAATGACCGGAAATTGGATGATTAGGGTCCCAGTAGTAGACAAAAAAAGGTGGGGAAAGGCAGGAATCTCCTGAGTCCAAATGCCAACTTTTTCTCATTGTTCTCCTATTTTCATAACGATACCATTAGCCTTATACATAAGTACTCATCTTGCACCAACACCATACTTTGGAAATAAGCTAAATGAGGGAAAAAAATCCCTCCTGCCCTCGGGAAAATGGAGCTGGAATGAAAATTCCACCCCTTCATTTCTTTGCCCCTCATAACCCACTTGCCAAAGAGGCCAAGACCTGCCAGCCCACTCTGAGAGCTTATTCATGCTTAAATCAACTTCTACTATACTTTCTCAAAATCTCTGCTTCTTCTCTGAATTCTTACTAGAGGAAGAAAGAACCTCAAATTTACCAGCAACAAACAGACTCAATCCAATCCAAATCAAAATTTCAGCAAATTATTTTGTGGATATCAAATACTGATTTTAAATTTTATATAGAGAGGCAAAAGATCCAAAATAGGCAGCACAATACTGAAGAACAAGGTAATGGGACAGGCACTCTAACTAAAGACTTACTGTAAAGCTATAGTAATCGAGACACTGCACTACTGATGAAAGAATAGACAAACAGGTCAGTAGAACAGAATACAGGGTGTAAGCCCAAAACTAGACCCACATGATTCAGTCAACTGATCTCTGACAAAGAAGTAAAGACAACGGAAGAGAAAAAAAGTCTTATCAATAAATGGGACAGACAATTGGAAATCCACATGCAATAAAATGAATCTAGACACAGACTTTACACTCTTTACAAGTGAAAAGTGAAAGTGAAGTCACTCAGTCTTGTCTGACTCTTTGCAACCCCATGGACTGTAGCCTACCAGGCTCCTCCATCCATGAGATTTTCCAGGCAAGAATATTGGAGTAGGTTGCCATTTCCTTCTTCAGGAGATCTTTCCAACCCAGGGATTGAACCCAGGTCTCCTGCATTGTAGGCAGACGCTTTACCATCTGAGCCACCAGGGAAGCCACCACTCTTTACAAAAATTCACCAAACAGATCATAAACATAAATATAAAATACAGGTAAGGCTATGAAATTCTTCTAAGGAAACAGGAGAGAGTCTAGATGATCCTGGATATGGTGATGACTTTCTAGATACAATATCACAGGCAAGATTCATGAAAAAATAACAGATAAGTTGGACTCAGGAATGGCTTCGGAATCTCCTCCTGTATGAACCTCCGTCCATAGTTCTTCAGGCACTCTATCAGAGCTAATCCCTTACAACAAGGAGAGATAAGAAAGCCTTCTTAAGGGACCAATGCAAATAAATAAAAGAAAACAATAGAAGGGGAAGACTAGAGAGCTCTTCAAGAAAATTTACAGATACCAAGAGAACATCTCATGCAACAGTATGGACCTAACAGAAGCAGAAGTTATTAAGAAGAAGTGGCAAGAATACACAGAAAGTGAAAGTGAAGTCGCTCAGTCATGTCCAACTCTTTGCAACCCCATGGACTGTAGCCTACCAAGCTCCTCTGTCCATGGGATTTTCCAGGCAACAGTACTGGAGTGGATTGCCATTTCCTTCTCCAAGGGATCTTCCTGAACCAGGGATCAAACCTGGGTCTCCCGCATTGTAGACAGACGCTTTACCATCTGAGCCACCAGGGAAGTCCTGAGAAGAGCTGTACAAAAAAGGTCTTAATGACTTTCAAACTACTGCACAACATTTTTAAAAAATGTTCAAACTATAGCATGATTGCGCTCATTTCACGTACTAGCAAGGTAATGCTCAAAATCCATCATGCTAGGCTTCAACAGCACATGAACTGAGAACTTCCAGATGTTCAAGCTAGATTTAGAAAAGGCAGAGGAACCAAAGATCAAATTACTAACATCCACTGGATCATAGAGAAAGCAAGAGAATTCCAGAAAAACATATACTTCTGCTTCATTGACTATACTAAAGACTGTGTGGATCACAACAAACTGTGGAAAATTCTTAAAGAGATGGGAATACTAGACAACCGTATCCACCTCCTGGGAAATCTGTATGCAAGACAAGAAGCAATAGTTAGAATCAGACATGGAACAACAGACTGGTTCCAAATTGGGAAAGGAGTACATCAAGACTATATTGTCACCTTGCTTATTTAACTTACATGCAGAGTACATCATGTGAAATGCCAGACTGGATGAAGCATAAGCTGGAATCAAGATTGCTGGATATCAATAACCTCAGATATGCAAATGAAACCACCCTAATGGCAGAAAGTGAAGAGGAACTGAAGAGCCTCTTGAAGAACGTGAAAGAGGAGAGTGAAAAAGCTGGCTTAAAATGCAACATTCAAAATACTAAGATCATGGTCTCCTGTCCCATCACTTGATGGCAAATACACGGGGAAACAATGGAAACAGTGTCAGACTTTATTTTCTTGGTCTTCAAAATCACTGTGGACGGTGACTGCAGCCATGAAATGAAAAGACGCTTGCTCCTTGGAAAAAAGCTGTGATAAACTTAGACGGCATATTAAAAATCAGAGACATTTGCCAACAGACATTCCAGTACTTTGGCCACCTCATGCGAAGAGTTGACTCATTGGAAAAGACTGATGCTGGGAGGGATTGGGGGCAGGAAAAGAAGGGGACGACAGAGGATGAGATGGCTGGATGGCATCACCAACTCAATGGACATGACTTGAGTGAACTCCAGAAGATGATGATGGACAGGGAGGCCTGGCGTGCTGCAATTGATGGGGTCGCAAAGAGTCGGACATGACTGAGCAACTGAACTGAGCTGATGGTTTTTCCAGTAGTCATGTGTAGATGTGAGAGTTGGACCATAAGGAAGGTTGAGCACCAAAGAATTGACGCTTTCAAACTGTGATGCTGGAGAAGACTCTTGAGAATCCCTTGGACAGCAAGGAGATCAAACCAGTCAACCCTAAAGGAAAACAACCCTGAATATTCATTGGAAGGATGCTGAAGCTCCAATACTTTGGCCACTTGATATGAATAGCCAATTCACTGGAAAAGACCTTGATGCTGGGCAAGACTGAAGGGAGGAGGAGAAGGGGGGAACAGGATGAGATAACCATCTCCGACTCAATGGATATGAATTTTAACAAACTCCAGGAAACAGTGAAGGACAGGGAAACCTGTTGTGCTGCAGTCGATGGGGTGGCAAAGAGCTGGACACAGCTGAGCGGCTGAACAACAACATAGTTGGACGTCATTAAAATTAAAAACTTCTGTGGCGGATTCATGTTGATGTATGGCAAAACCAATACAATATTGTGAAGTAATTAATCTCCAATTAAAATAAATAAATTTATATTAAAAAAAGAAAAGAGAGAAGAGAAGGCAAAGACTGGAGGAAATGTTTATAAAAGATATATCTGATAAAATATTGTCATCCAAAATGTATAAATATGTTGAAAACAATAAGGAAACAAATAACCCAATTAAAAACTGGGCAAAATGCTTGAACAGAAACACCTCATCTAAGATATAGACAAGGCAAACAACATATAAAAACATGCTCCACATCATATGTCATTAGAGAAATGCAAATTAAAGTAACAGTGAGAAACCAGTATGCACCTATAAGAATGATCAAAATCCAGAATACTGGTAACACCAAATGCTAGCAAGGTTGCACAGCAACAGGAAATTTTTCATTCACTGCTAGTAGAAATGCAAAATGGTAGAGCCACCTTACAAAACATTCACATAGATTTCTATGAAACTATATTCTTCCAATATGATCAGCAATGAAGTTTCTTGATATTTACCCAAGGGAGTTGAAAATTTATGTTCCCACAAAAACCTGCACACTGATGTTTGAAGGAGCTTTAATTCATTAATTGCCAAAACTTGGAAGCAACTGAGATGCCTTTCTGTAATTGAATGAATAACTAAACTGGTATATTGAGAAAATGAAATCTTATTCAGTGCTAAAAAGAAATGAGCTATCAAACCATGAAAAAGTAAGCAGAACCTTAAATGCATATTACTAAGTGAAAGAAGCCAATATGAAGAGGCTACATATTGTATGATTCCAGTATCTGACACTCTGGAAAAGATAAAACCACTGAGATAGTAAAAAGACCGATGGTTGCCGGGGTCTAGAAGGGAGAGAAGTATGAACTAGCACAGCACAGAGCATTTTTACGGCAGTTAAAGAAAAACCAGGAAACTAGGATAGCCAAAACAATTTTGAAGGGAAAAAAAAACAAGATTAAAGCTAGAGCACTGACACTACCTATTTTCAATGTTTACTTCAACACTTACTATGCAGTATCAGCCAAATGATTGACACATGGATCAGGGGAACAGAATAGGGTATCTAGAAATAAACCCATACATATATTCAACAAAGAGTACTTGAATTATTAAAGGATGAGGGAATAGGATGACTTCAAAAGAGCATGAAAGAAACTTTTTAGGTTATGATATTTTGATTGTAGTGATGTCTATACTATGGAATGTGAAAACTCACACAGCTGTAAACTAAAGAAAGTGGATTTTATATTATATAAATTATACTTTGAAAAATTTAAATAAAAAATTTACCAAACACTGCATAGTGAGAAAATCAAAATCATGATATAAATATATAAAGATAACAGAAAGGAACAGCAGTGAGCATGTATATAACATACCTGAATTCAAGATGGGGGTAAGAAGGATATGTACATGAAGGAGAGTTAAATCATCATCTAGAATGGGCAATTAATAGATAATGGCTAAAGCTTTAAAATAAAGCTATACTAGTATATTATTTAGATATATTGATCCAAGTAATCAAAAGATAAAGTTCAAAGTGATTTAGTTACCTCTGAGAATGGAAAATTAAGGGGTAAGGGAAATAAAACGTGGTTTTTTCTTTTTTTTTTTAAACAAACTTAAAAAACTATATAACTCTATTATATGCATATAGAACTTTTATTTCTAAATTTAAATTTTTCAAAGTATATCCAGTTGGTGAGTATGTGCCACTAGTTCACCGGTACATTAAACTACTATCTAGTTAACCTATAAACTCCATTTCACATAAAGGTAGCTTCCCCGGTAGCTCAGTGGTAAAAGAATCTGCTGGCAATGCAGGAGACACAGGAGATACTCAGGTTCAATTCCTGGGTCAGGAAGATCCCCTTGAGAAGGGAATGCCTACACACTCCAGTATTTTTCCCTGGAGAATCCCACAGACAGAGGTGCCAGGCAGACTAGAGTTCATGGGGTTGCAAGAGTCAGACACGACTTAGCCACTAAACCACCACCACCAAGAATTCTTTAAAGTATCCCCAGATGGGGATGGGAATACTTCTAAATATGAATAAAAAGCATCTTTCCCAAAACCAGACATTACCATAAACAGCAGGCAGCCATACAGAATAAAACTGCAACTTCATCAGCTGGAACCTCTGAGACCGAGCACTGTCTACAAAAGTAAATTTTGAGTTTCACCCCAACCAATGAGTAAGACTGAAAATATTTCACTATAAAAACTTGATATGTAGTATCACAAAGGTGGGCCCTAACTACCTATACTTCCACCAAACTGGAGCTTTCCCCTCTAACCTACACTGTCAGTCTTTATGAATAATCCTCACTTCTATAAAGATAGGAGTCTTGTCCTGTATCATCAGTTCTTTAGTTAAAGTCCTGACCAATAAAGAACAGAAATGATATGGACCTAACAGAAGCAGAAGATATTAAGAAGAGGTGGCAAGAATACCCAGAACTATATAAAAAAGAACTTCAGGACCCAGATAACCACGATGCTGTGATCACTCACCTAGAACCAGACATCCTGGAATTAGAAGTCAAGTGGGCCTTAGGAAGCATCACTTCAAACAAAGCTAGTGGACTCAATATACCAGCAAATTTGGAAAACTTAGCAGTGGCCACAGGACTGGAAAAGGTCAGTTTTCATTTCAATTCCAAAGAAAGACAATGTCAAAGAATGTTCAAACTACCACACAATTGCATTCATCTCACACACTAGCAAAGTAATGCTCAAAATTCTCCAAGTCAGGCTTCAACAGAACGTGAACCGAGAACTTCCAGATGTTCAAGCTGGATTTAGAAAAGGCAGAGGAACCAGAGATCAAATTGCCAACATCCACTGGATCATCAAAAAAGCAAGAGAGTTCCAGAAAAACATCTATTTCTGCTTTATTGACTATGCCAAAGCCTTTGACTGTGTGGATCACAATAAACTGTGGAAAGTTCTTCAAGAGATGGGAATACCAGACCACCTTATCTGCCTCCTAAGAAATCTATATGCAGGTCAAGAAACAACAGTTAGAACTGGACGTGGAACAACAGACTGTTTCCAAATCGGGAAAGGAGTATGTCAAGGCTGTACACTGTCACCTTGCTTATTTAACTTATATGCAGAGTACATCATGAGAAATGCCAGGCTGGATGAAGCACAAGCTGGAATCAAGATTGCTGGGAGAAATACCAATACCCTCAGATATGCAGATGACACCACACTTATGGCAGAAAGCAAAGAAGAACTAAAGAGCCTCTTGATGAAAGTGAAAATGAGAGTGAAAAAGTTGGCTTAAAGCTCAACATTCAGAAAACTAAGATCACTGCATCTGGTCCCATCACTTAAGGGCAAATAGATGGGGGGACAATGGAAACAGTGATAGACTTTATTTGGGGGGGGGGTTCTCCAAAATCACTGCAGATGGTGACTGCAGTCATGAAATTAAAAGATGCTTGCTCTTTGGAAGAAAAGCTATGCCCAACCTAGACAGCATATTAAAAAGCAGAGACATTACTTTGCCAACAAAGGTCTATCTAGTCAAAGCAATGATTTTTCCAGTAGTCATGTATGGATGTGAGAGCTGGATTATAAAAGCTGAGTGCCAAAGAACTGATGTTTTTGAACTGCAGTATTGGAGAAGACTCTTGAGGGTCCCTTGGACTGCAAGGAGATCCAACCAGTCCATCCTAAAGGAAATCAGTCCTGAATTTTCATTGCAAGGACTGATGCTAAAGATGAAACTCCAACACTCTGGCCACCTGATGTGAAGAACTGACTAACTGGAAAACACCCTGATGTTGGGAAAGATTGAAGGCGGGAGGAGAAGTGAACGACAGAGGATGAGATGGTTGGATGGCATTACCAACTCAATGGACATGAGTTTGAGTAGGCTCGAGGAATTGATGATGGACAGGAAGCCTGGAGTGCTACAGTCCATGGGGTCGCAAACAGTCGGACACAACTGAGCGACTGAAGTGACTGACTGCTCCAGTCTGCACCAACCACCAGAGGACCACGATGCTAACATCTGTCTGTCTGAATAACATAACTACCTAGGAGTTTCCTGCTGAAACGTTGTACTTACCATTTTGGATTCCATCCATCGGAAACCCAGGCCAGATTAGACACACATTTGCTCCATCTGCTACCCTTCTAACATGAACTTCAAGCCAGTGGTTTTCAAGCTGTTAGAAGAGTTTACACTCTTAAACCTATTGAGCACTCAAAAAGTTTTAGTTGATTTATTTACATTAGAAAGTAAACTAAAAGGCTCTAAAAATATTTGAAATACTTATTAATAGTTTATTTGTTAGGACTTCCCTTGCAGTCTTATGCTTAGAAATTCATCTGCCAGTACAGGTATAGTTTCAATTCCTGGTCTGGGAAGATTCTACATGCCATGGGACAACTGAGCCCATGCACCACAACTACTAAGCCCACAGTCTAGAGTTCCCAAGCCACAACTACTGAAGCCCTTGTGCCCTAAAGCCTGGCTTCCCAACAGGAGAAGCCACCAAAATAAGAAATCCACAAATGGCAACTAGACAGTAGCCCTTGCTTGCTGCAGGTTGAGAAAGCCCATGCACATCAACAGAGACCTAGGGCAGTCAAAAATAAATTAATTAATTAGAAAATAGTTAATTTGCTAATTCAATAATTTGGCTAATTAACTATTTACTGTTTCATTTAAAAATAGTACATGTATTTTTAACATTTATTTACATGCTAACATAAATAACAAATTTTTTCTGGGAAATGGCTGTATTTTCAAAACCAAACAACCTTATGGATGAATGATGTTGTTTTTTAGCTCAGCTGGTAAAGAATCTGCCTGCAATGCAGGAGACGCTGGTTTGATTCCTGGGTCAAGAAGATCTCCTAAAGAAGGGATAGGCTGGGACTTCCCTGGTGGTCCAGTGGTTTACACTCTGAGCTTCCACTGCAGGGGGCACAGGTTCAACCCCCGGTCAGAGAACTAAGATCCCATATACTGTGTGGCACTGCCCAGTATTCTTGGGCTTCCCTGATGGTTCAGATGGTAAAGAAGCAGCATCCAATGCAGCAGACCTGGATTTGATCCCTGAGTTGGGAAGATCCCCTGGAGGTGGGCATGGCAACCCCCTCCAGCATTCTCCCCTGGGGAATCCCCATGGACAGAGGAGCCTGGTGGGCTATAGTCCATGGGGTCACAAAGAGTCAGACACGACTCTGCGACTAAGCACAGCACAGCACACATATACTTTCACACACAGCACACATATACTAATGTCTAGTTAAAAGACAGCTGGAACCTCATGCCTGTTTCTGCATTCAAACTACTATGAAATGTTTCACTTGGGTTGAAATATATGAAAAAACTCCTAACAAATACATGGTTGAAAACAAATACATTAAAATCCTTTCAGATAATCATGGATAGTTTTCATCAATACTACACCAAAATTCAACATGCAGTTTCTCAAAGATTAGTTGAAATGTAAGAATCTGAAACCATATCAACAAACTGTTCATATTCAGTTATATAATGGTTAGGTAGCATCACTGACTCAATGCACATGAGTTTGAGCAAACTCAGGAGATAGTGAAGGACTGGGAAGCCTGGTGTGCTGCAGTCCATGGGGACGCAAACTGCATGGACACAACTTAGCGACTGAACAACAACAAATATTAGAATACATCAACCTGTCTTACCTTTTCAATGGATATTTGACCCATGCATGATTTTGGAACATTCTACAGAGGCCCCTTCATGGATCACTGCCTTGTCATGGCAAAGGGGGTTTGCGTAACACGATGAAGCTATGAACCATGACATGTAGGGCCACGCAAGATGGACGGGTCATAGTGGAGAGTTCTAATAAAAGGTGATGCACTGGAGGAGGGAATGGTAAACAACCCCAGTACACTTGCCATGAGAACCTCATGAATTATATAAAAGGACAAAAAGATATGACACCGAAAGATGAGTCCCCCAGGTCCGAAGGTATCCAATATGCTAATGGGGAAGAGTGGAGGAGAACTACTAATAGCCCCAGAAAGAATGAAGCGGCTGAGTTAAAGCAGAAACGACAATCAGCTGTGGATGTGTCTAGTGAGGAAAGTAAAATCCGATGCTGTAAAGAATATTGCATAGGAATCTGGAATGTTAGGTCCATGAATCAAGGTAAATTGGACGTGGTCAAGCAGGAGATGGTAAGAATAAACACTGACAACTTAAGAATCAGTGAACTAAAATGGATTGGAATGGGTGAATTTGATTCAGATGACCATTATATCTACTACTGTGGACAAGAATCCCTTAGAAGAAATGGAGTAGCCCTCATAGTCAACAAGAGTCCAGAATGCAACCTCAAAAATGACAGAATGATCTCAGTTCATTTCCAAGGCAAGACATTCAATATCACAGTAATTCAAGTCTATGCCCCTACCACCAATGCTGAAGAAGTTGATCAGTTCTATGAAGACCTAGAAGACCTCTTAGAACAATCACCAAAAAAAGATGTTCTATTCATTATTGGGGATTGGAATGCAAAAGCAGGAAGTCAAGAGATACCTGGAGTAACTGGCAAGCCTGGCCTTAGAGAACAAAATGAAGCGGGGCAAAGACTAACTGAATTCTGCCAAGAGAACGCACTGGTCATAGCAAATATCCTTTTCAACAACACAGGAGACAATTTTATACACGGACATCACCAAATGGCCAAAACTGAAATCAAACTGATTACATTCTTTGTAGCCAAAGATGGAGAAGCTGTTATACAGTCATCAAACACAAGACCTGGAGCTGACTGTGGCTCAGATCATCAGCTTCTCATAGCAAAATTCAGGATTAAACTAAATAAAGTGGGGAAAACCACTAGGCCAGCCAGGTATGACTTAAATGCCCTATGAATATGCAGTGGAGGTAACAAATAGATGCAAGGGATTAGAATTTGTAAACAGTACGCCTGAATAACTATGGACAGAGGTCCATAATATTGTACAGGAGGCAGTGAACAAAACTATCCCAAAGAAAAAGAAAAGGAAGAAGATAAAGTGGTTATCTGAGGAGGCTTTCAAATAGCTAAAGAAAGAAGAGAAGTAAAAAGCAAGGGAGAAAGGAAAACATACTCAACTAAACACAGATTTCCAAAGAACAGCATGAAGAAAGACAAGAAGGCCTTCTTCAATGAACAGTATATAAAACTACAAGAAAACAACAGAAGGAGAAAGACTAGATATCTCTACAGGAAAACTAGAGGTATCAAGAGAACATTTTGCCCAAAGATGGGCACAATAAAGGACAGAAACATAAAGACCTAATTGATGCTGAAGAGATCAAGAAGAGATAGAAATACACATAACTGTACAAAAAGGATCTTAATGAACCAGATTATTATGATGGTGTGGTCAGTAACCCAGAGCCAGACATTCTGGACCTTAGGAAGCACTGCTGTTAATAAAGCTACTGGATGCAATGGAATTCCAACAGAACTATTCAAAACCCTAGATGATGATGCCATCAAGGTATTGCATTAATATGTCAACAAATCTGGAAGATGCAACAGTGGCCATAGGACTGGAAAAAGTCAATCTTCATCCCAATTCCCAAGAAGGGTAGTACTAAAGAATGTGTTAACCATTGGACAATTGCATCTCCCATGCTAGTAAGGTGATGCTTAAAATCTTGCATGCTAGGCTTCGGCATTATATGAATCAAGAACTTCCAGATGTCCAAACTGGGTTTAGAAAAGGAAGACGAATCAGAAAGCAAATTGCCAACATTCGCTGGATCATAGAGAACGCTAAGGAACTCCAGAAAAACATCTATCTCTGTTTCATCGACTATGCCTAAGTCTTTGACTGTGTGGATCATAATAAACTGTTGCAAGCTGTTAAAGAGATGGGAATACCAGACCATAGTACCTGTCTCCTGAGAAACCTGTATGTGGGTCAAAAAACAACAGTTAGAACCCTGTATGGAACAAGTGATTGGTTCAAGATTGAGAAAGGAATACGACAGGACTGTCTACTGTCACCCTGTTTGTTTAACCTATATGCTGAGCACATCATGAGAAATGCCAGGCTGGATGAGTTACAAGCTAGAATCAAGATAGGTGGGAGAAACATCAACAACATCAGATATGCAGATAATATCACTCGAATGGCAGAAAGCAAAGAGGAACTACAGAGCCTCTTGATGAGGGTAAAGGAGGAGGGTGAAAGAGCTAGCTTAAAACTAAACATTATGAAGAAGGGCATGGCAACCCACTCCAGTATTCTTGCCTGGAGAATCCTACAGACAGAGAAGCCTGGCAGGCTGCAGTCCATGGGGTCACAAAGAGTCAGACATGACTGAAGCGACTTAGTATACACTTATCTTTCATAGCTTGATCAAAAATTAAATAAATATTAAAAGTTAAAAAATAAATTAAAAATATTTTAAAAACTAAGATCATGGCATGAAGCCCCAATACTTCATGGCAAGAAAAGGGTGAAAGGTGAAAGTAGTGACAGATTTCCTCTTTGTGGGCTCTAAAATAACTGCAGATGGAACTGCTGTCATGAAATCAGAAGACGTTTGCTTCTTGGCAGGAAAGCTATGACAAACCTAAACAGTGTGTTGAAAAGCAGACATTACTCTGCTGACAAGGTCCGTATAGTCAAAGCTACACTCTTCCCAGTGGTCACGTATGGTTGTGAGAGCTGGACCATAAAGAAGGCAGAGTGCTGAAGAATTGATGCCTTCAAACTGTGGTGCTGGAAAAGACTCCTTAGAGTCCTTTGGACAGCAAGGAGATCAAACCAGTTAATCTTAAGGGAAATCAACCCTGAATATTCACTGTAAGGACTAATGCTGAAGCTGAAGTTTCAGTATTTTGGTCATCTGATATGAATAGCTAACTCACTGGAAGTCACTGATGCTGGGAAAGATTGAGGGCAGAAGGAGAAGAAGGCATCAGAAGATGAGACGGCTGGATGGTATCACTGATGCAATGGACATGAACTTGGGCAAACTTCAGGAGATGATGAGGGACAGGGAAGCCTGGCATGCTGCAGTCCACGGGGCTGCAAAGAGTCAGACATGACTGGGTGACTGAACAACCACCATAGAGGTCACCTGGAAAATACTGGTTCAAAGAGTAACACAGATCTTCAAAATGTTGGCATGTTTCATTAAATAATATTTTAAAAATCACATTCATTAAAATCTCATCTTATGTCATCAAAAAGTCTTCTAATATTGGGAAGCTATAAAGTTCACACAGGTGGATACAAGTTTACAAAAATTCTAAATTTTGTTTGAAAGCTCAAATTTAAGATGGGTAACAAATAGTAATGGTATGGACCTAACAGAAGCAGAAGATATTAAGAAGAGGTGGCAAGAATACATGGAAGAACTGTACAAAAAAGATCTTCATGACCCAGATAATCATGATGATGTGATCACTAATCTAGAGCCAGACATCTTGGAATGTGAAGTCAAGTGGGCCTTAGAAAGCATCACTACGAACAAAGCTAGTGGAGGTGATGGAATTCCAGTGGAGCTGTTTTAAATTCTGAAAGATGATGCTGTGAAAGTGCTGCACTCAATATACCAGCAAATTTGGAAAACTCAGCAGTGGCCACAGGACTGGAAAAGGTCAGTTTTCATTCCAATCCCAAAGAAAGGCAATGCAAAAGAATGCTCAAAGTATCGCACAATTGCACTCATCTCACATGCTAGTAAAGTAATGCTCAAAATTCTCCAAGCCAGGCTTCAGCAATATGTGAACTGTGAACTCCCTGATGTTCAAGCTGGATTTAGAAAAGGCAGAGGAACCAGAGATCAAATTGCCAACATCCACTGGATCATCAAAAAAGCAAGAGAGTTCCAGAAAAACATCTATTTCTGCTTTATTGACTATGCCAAAGCCTTTGACTGTGTGGATCACAATAAACTGTGGAAAATTCTGAAAGAGATGAGAATACCAGACCACCTAACCTGCCTCTTGAGAAATCTGTATGCAGGTCAGGAAGCAACAGTTAGAATTGGACATGGAACAACAGACTGGTTCCAAATAGGAAAAGGAGTACGTCAAGGCTGTATACTGTCACCCTGCTTATTTAACTTCTAGGCAGAATACATCATGAGAAACGCTGGACTGGAAAAAACACAAGCTGGAATCAAGATTGCCAGGAGAAATATCAATCACCTCAGATATGCAGACGACACCACCCTTATGGCAGAAAGTGAAGAGGAGCTAAAAAGCCTCTTGATGAAAGTGAAAGAGAAGAGCGAAAAAGTTGGCTTAAAGCTCAACATTCAGAAAACGAAGATTATGGCATCTGGTCCCATTACTTCATGGGAAATAGATGGGGAAACAGTGGAAACAGTGTCAGACTTTATTTTGGGGGGCTCCAAAATCACTGCAGATGGTGATTGCAGCCATGAAATTAAAAGACGCTTACTCCTTGGAAGAAAAGTTATGACCAACCTAGATAGTATATTCAAAAGCAGAGACATTACTTTGCCAACTAAGGTCTGTCTAGTCAAGGCTATGGTTTTCCCTGCGGTCATGTATGGATGTGAGAGTTGGACTGTGAAGAAGGCTGAGCGCTGAAGAATTGTTGCTTTTGAAGTGTGGTGTTGGAGAAGACTCTTGAGAGTCCCTTGGACTGCAAGGAGATCCAACCAGACCATTCTGAAGGAGATCAACCCTGGGATTTCTTTGGAAGGAATGATGCTAAAGCTGAAACTCCAGTACTTTGGCCACCTCATGCGAAGAGCTGACTCATTGGAAAAGACTCTGATGCTGGGAGGGATTGGGGGCAGGAGGAGAAGGGGACGACAGAGGATGAGATGGCTGGATGGCATCACAGATTCGATGGACTGAGTCTGAGTGAACTCCGGGAGATGGTGATGGACAGGGAGGCCTGGCGTGCTGCAATTCATGGGGTCGCAGAGAGTCGGACACGACTGAGCAACTTAACTGAACTGAACATGTAGTATCAGTTGTTTTCCTTGAAGGAATAAACTTACTTCATTTATTTAGGAAAAATATATATGCCTAATACCCAAATATGAAAGAAAACTCATAGTTCGTCTATCAGTAATTCTTGTAAGTAAAATGCTGAAAGTGAAAAAACTTAGTAACCAGTTTGCAATGCTTCAGGCGATTTTCCTTAAGGTGATCATCACAATTCAGTTTGCAGATGTGCTTCAAGTGTACTTCCCTTTTCATCACACAATATTAAGACATACATTTAGTAAAATTTATAACATTTACTGTTCAAAGGTATTTTTTAAAGAGAAACTGGCTTTTAAACAAAACTACAGGTACATGGTAAAGAACACCATGTCTACTGGTAGTCTGCCTCATACTCAGGCAGAAACATTTATTTTCTGCTGCTCTGACACCATCATTGAAGATGTCAACACAGCAAAAATAAATTTAACAACTTAGTACTATTATAACTTTTTTTTCCCACTTTGCGGATCCTTCAAAAAGCTGAAAAATGTTTTATACTGTTGGCCACCACCTTGGGCGATACATTCCCCTAGATTTACTCTCACTCTATTATGACTTATTGCCCATTCCCAACAGTACTACTGATGTCTGCTGCTGCTGCTGCTGCTGCTGCTGCATCGCTTCAGTCATGTCTGACTCTGTGCAACCCCACAGACAGCAGCCCACCAGGCTCCCCCGTCCCTGGATTCTCCAGGCAAGAACACTGGAGTGGGTTGCCATTTCCTTCTCCAATGCATGAAAGTGAAAAGTGAAGGTGAAGTCGCTCAGTCGTGCCCGACTTTGGAAGGGAATCTTAAATATATAACATATATTTTTACCTAACAAAATAGAAAGTGTAACTATAACAACCTTTTCTAGATGCCCCCTACATTAAACTACCTCAGACAACTCTGTTTCATATGTTTGTCTCCTAACTTGCAGTCAGACTTATGAGCTGCCATTTGTAATGATGATTGTTGTATCATGCTATCAACCCTCTTCTAAATCTGCCATGAACTTAGAAACCAGATTTATTAGAATTATGTATTAAAGGCTCCAAGTGAGGGATACATTGAAATGTATTCAGTACATTGGACACAGCTGATTTTCTTTCAGCTGTCCAAAATCCTTTTTATTCTACATCTCTGTTGTGTGCAAGACAAGTTAACTAGCTAAACAGATGAATTCCACACATTAAGATACTGTACTTGTGTTTAAAATGAAGGTTTATCTAGATAACTCAGAATCCACACAAAAAGAGGTTTGAGGAATCAACAATTGAAGACCAGTGTTTAAATAAACTTTTAAGATAACTGTAGATTCACATAAAGAAAAAGTAAAAGATAACCCTTTTATTATTTATCTACATTCTTCCAATCTATCAGTATCCACCAGGATATCAATAGTCAAGATGCTGAACATTTCCATTAACACAAAGATACTTCATGTGATCTTTTATAACCACATCCACCACTCTCCTTTATCCAACCTCACCCCTAAAAATAAAAAATCACTATAGTCCCCATTTCTATAATTCTATCATTTCAGAATATTATACAAGTGGTAGTATACTTTTGAAATTAGATTTTTTTTTCCCCCACTCAGCATAATTCTCTGGGGATTCATCCAGAGAACTGTGTGTTACCAACTTCATTCTTTCTTATTCCTGAGTGGAATTATGTGTGTCAAGAGTTTGGCTAAGCTATTCCAGAGGGTTAATGTCCTGGCATCCATTTTGTTTGGTCAAGAGGCCTGAAGGTGCCTTGAACTGACACTAGCCTCTTGTGCAAGCACATGCCCTAAATAAGTCTGTGGAGTCACAAGCAAATTTAAGTCCTGATACAACTGCTCCAACGGTTGGCTTTTTACTATCTGACTTCTAGTTTATTTTCTGCTGCTGCTACTGCTGCTAAGTCACTTCAGTCATGTCCGACCCTGTGTGACCCCATAGACAGCAGCCCACCAGGCTCCCCCGGCCCTGGGATTCTCCAGGCAAGAACACTGGAGTGGGTTGCCATTTCCTTCTCCAATGCATGAAAGTGAAAAGTGAAAGTGAAGTCGCTCATTCATGTCCGACTCTTCGCGACCCCATGGACTGCAGCCTACCAGGCTCCTCCGTCCATGGGATTTTCCAGGCAAGAGTACTGGAGTGGGGTGCCATCATGTTCTAAATAATAGCAATTTATGAGATATGCAGTTTACAAATAACTTCTGCCACTTTTTAGCTTCTTTTTACATCCTCTTAAGAGTGTCTTTGGCAGAGTAAGAGTTCTTAATTTTATTAAGTTTACTTCATGAATTTTTCCCTTTACATGCCATGTTTTTGATATCAAGTATATGAACTCCTTGCCTAGTCAAATATTCTAGACTTTTCCTATGTTTTCTTCTAGAAGGTTTATAGTTTTAAGTTCTGTGTTTTACCCTAAGTCTGTAATTTGGTTTTAGTTCATTTTTATATGACATGTGAAACTTGGGTCAAAGTTTATTTTTTTGCCTATAGATATCCAGTATTTCCTAGTGGCTCAGACGGTAAAGAGTCTGCCTGCAATGTGGGAGACTCAGGTTCGATCCCTGGGTCAGGAAGGTCCCCTGGAGAGGGGAATGTCAATCCACTCCAGTATTCTTGCCTGGAAAATCCCATGGACAGAGGAGCCTGGCAGGCCCCAATCCATGGGGTCAAAAAGAGTTGGACACGGCTGAGCAACTGACATACTCATATCCAGTTGCTCAAGCACCATTGCTAAAAAGGCTCTCTTTTCATAGTGAACTATTTTTCCACTTCAGTCAAAAATTAGTTGGGCATAATTGTGTTTGTCTCAGTTCTCTTCTGTATTGATCTATGTGTCTATCCCTCTACCAATATAAAACTCTCTTGATTATTGCTAGGTATTAATAATAGTTTGATGGACATGGACTTGGGCAAACTCCAGGAGATGGTGAGGGACAGGGAGGCCTACGTGCTGCACTCCAAAGTGTCACAAATAGTCAAAAATGACTGGGTGACTGAACAAAAACAATAACAGAATGATTCCATCAATTTATTCTTGTTCAAAATTGTACTAGCTATTCCAGGGCCTAAGCCTTTCATTATACATTTTAGACTAAGCTTGACTATACCTATAATAGAAAAACATACTAGGTTTTAAACAGGGATCCCATTAAACCTATATTACTCTGGAGACAGCTGACTTCTTTACTAAACATGAACATGAACATGGTAGATATCTTCAGTTTTTTTTAGGTTTTCCTTAGTTTATTGTATCACCATTTAGTGATTTCCAGAATACAGATCCTGTATGTGTTTAGTTAAGATGAACAAAGCTAGTGGAGGTGATGGGATTCCAACTGAGCTATTTAAAATCCTAAAAGATGATTCTGTTAAAGAGCTGCACTCAATATGCCAGCAAATTTGGAAAACTCAGCAAAGGCCACAGGACAGGAAAAGGTCAGTTTTCACTCCAATCCCAAAAAGGGCAATGCCAAAAAATGGTCAAACTACCATACAATTGCACTCATTTCACATGCTAGTAAGGTAATGCTCAAAATCCTTCAAGCTAGGCTTCAACAGTGTATAAACCAAGAACTTCCAGCTGTACAAGCTGGATTTAGAAATGGCAGAGGAACCAGAGATCAAATTGCCAATATCTGAATAATATAAGAGAATTCCAGAAAAAACATCCATTTCTGCTTCACTGACTATGCTAAAGCCTTTGACTGTGTGGATCACAACAAACTGTAGAAAATTCTGAAAGAGCTGGGAATACCAAACCACCTTACCTGCCACCTGAGAAATCTGTATGCAGGTCAATAAGCAATAATTAGACATGGAACATGTTCCAGACATGGAACAATGGACTGGTTCAAAATTGAGAAAGGAGTACATCAAGTATATCAAGGCTGTATATTGTCACCCGGTGAGATGGACCATAAAGAAGGCTGAGCGCTGAAGAATTGATGCTTTTAAATTGTGGTGCTTGAGAGGACTCCTTAGTGTCTCTTAGACTGCTAAGAGATAAAACTAGTCATTCCTAAAAGAAATCAATTCATTGGAAGGACTGATGCTGAAGCTCCAATACTTTGATCACCTGATGCAAACAGCCAATTATTGGAAAAGACTTTGATGCTGGGAAAGACTGAGAACAGGAGGAGAAGGGGACAACAGAGGATGAGATGGCTGGGTGGATCACTGACTCAATGGACATGAGTTTGAGCAAACTTTGGGAGATAGTGAAGGACAGGGAAGCCTGGCATGCTGCAGTTCATGGGGTCACAAAAAGCTGGATAGAACTTAGCAACTGAACAACAACAAATATCTAAGTATTTTATTTCCTTAGAGTAGTTGCAAATTATATTCTACTTCTAAATTTCACTTTCCACACATTCAATGATAGCATACAGAAATGAGATTAATTTTCTGTATTGATCTTGTAGCCTGTGAAATTGCTCAAATTACTACATCTAGGAATTTCTTGGGTTTCTGTAGATTCCTTGAGATTTTCTACACAGACATGTTATCTGCAAATAGGAACAAATTTCTTTCTTACTTACTAGGATATATTTTCTTGCTTTACTACAGTGACTTGAATTTATGGTACTCTGTTGAATAAAAGAGGGGAGAAAAGACATCTTTTTCCATTTTCATGACTTTAAAGGTAAGTGTTCAGTCTTTCATCATTTTGTATGACAGTAGCTATGGGATTTCTATAGCTGCTATTTATCAAGTCAAGGGAGTCAGCCTATATTCCTCATTTTCCAAGAATTATCATGAATGGGAATTTGATTTTGCCCTATGACTTTCTGTCATCAATATAATCATATGATTATTCTTCTTTAGCCTATTTATAAAGTGTATTATATTGATTGATTGATTTTCAAATGCTAAATTACCCTTGCATATACTTGGGAAAATTTCACTTGGTTATCATGTATATATTTTTTCATATCCTATCAGATTTAATCTGCTAATGTTTTGTGTAAAGTATTTTGGATTTAAGATGATGAAAGATACTAGTCTGTGGTTTTATGGGGGTATTGTACTAATTTTGAATGTTTTTGTACCCTAATTTCATATCACGGTAACACTAGTATCAAAATGAGTTCTATATTTTAAAGAGATTGTGTAAACTTGGTTTTAATTATTCCTTAAATAATGCACAGCATGTAACAGTGAAGTCATCTGGGTCTTGAGATATCTATTTTATAATCTTTCAAATTACACTTTCAATTTATTTAATTGCTGTGGGACTATTCAAGTTTTTCATTTCATCTTGATTTAGATTTCATAGTTTGTTGATTTTGAATAATTAGCCTTCTATGTCTAAGCTGATGAATGTATGAGTATAAAGTTGTTTGTATTATACCCTTATTATTCTTTCAATGGCTGCAGGATCATTCCTAATACAATGGCTTGTCTTCTCTATCTTTGTTATTCTTGCAAGAAGTTTACAAACTACATTAAACTTTTATTCTGCTTAGTTTCTCTATTGTTTTCCTATGCTCAGATTCATCCATTTCTTACCTTATTTTTTCCTTCCTTTTGCTGGTTTTGGTTAAATTATGTTTCTTACTAGTTTCTTGAGATAGGAAATAGATTACAAAATTGAGACCTTTCCTCTTTTCTAATGAAAGTATTTAGTGGTATAAATCCCCCTCCATACAATGTTTTAATACTGTGTCACATATTTTTGATAGCTGACCTTACATTTCTTTCAGATACATATATATGCACATAAATATGTGTGTACACACATACATAAAAATTTCCCCATTGAGACTTCATCTTTGGCCCACAGATTATTTTATTTATTATTTTTTTTCCCTTCCCTCCCAGTCCCTCTCCTGCAGATTATTTTAGAAAGTATTGTTTAATGTCTAAGTGGTTAGAGAGCTTTCTGTTATTTTTCTATTATTAACTTTTAGTCTGAGTCCATTGAAATCAGAATATACTGTTTATGATTATGATTACAATTGTTTTAAATTTGTTAAGGTTTGTTTTATGGTTAAGGTTTGGCCTATCTTGGTAAATCTTCCAATTACTATGGAAAATATTATATACTATAAAACAGCATGTATTATTCAGGAACAAAAAGAAATGAGCCATCAAGCCAAGAAAAAACATGAAGGAACCTTAAAATGCACACTGCTAAGTGAAAGAAGTAAAGTGAAAAGGCTACACATAATATATCAATACAATTCCAACTGTGTGACATTCTAGAAAAGGCACAGCAATGGAGGTAGTAAAACTGTCAGTGCTTGTCAGGAATTTGGGGGGTGGGGTAGGATGAGAAGGCAGAGCACAAGTGGTTTTTAGGGCAGTGTAACTACTCTTGAGTGAAACTGTAATGATGGATGCATGTATCTATATATATATTTGTCAAAAAACAAATAAAGTGTATAATACAAAGAGTGAACCCTAATGTAAGCTTTTGTTTTTGTTGTTTTTAATCACTAAGTCCTGTCCAACTCTTTTGTGACACCATGGACTGTAGTCTGCAAGGTTCCTCTGTCCATGAGATTTCCCAGGTAAGAATACTGGAGTGGGTTGCCATGCCCTCCTCCAGGGGATCTTCTTGACTCCAGGGATTGAACCTGCAGCTCCTGTATTGCAGGTGGGTGCTTTTAGCTTGGTGGGCTGCTGTTCATGGGGTCTCACAGTCGGACATGACTGAAGCGCCTTAGCATGCATGCATGCATGCATTGGAGAAGGAAATGGCAACCCACTCCAGTATTCTTGCCTGGAGAATCCCAGGGACAGAGGAGCCTGGTGGGCTGCTGTCTATGGGGTCGCACAGAGTTGGACATGACTGAAGTAACTTAGCAGCAACAGCAGCAGCAGCTTTACCACTGAGCAACCAGGGAAGCCCCAATGTAAGCTTCAGTTAATAATATATCAATATTGGCTCAACTGAGATAAATGTACTGTGATACATTTAAGACAGCAATATAAGAAACTAGTTTTATGGGGTGTGGGGTGCTAAGGGGACACCTAGGTATTTTCTGTACTTTCTCCTCAATTTAACTGTAAACTTAACACTGCTCTAAAAATAAACTCTATTAATTAAAAAATAATAGTGCAGATTCTTCTATTGTTGGGTAGAGTGTTCTATGAACCCCAGTTAGAACCTGTTGATTTACAGTGCTATTGAGTTCTTCTGCATGACTACTGATTTTTCAATTGTTCTCCCAGTTTCTGTGAGAATATTGCTGAAATCTCCAACTGCACTTATGGATCTGTCTATATCTCATTTCAGCTTTATCAGTTTTGCTTCACATATTTTACAGTTCTATTGTTTGGAATACAGGCTTTGAGATTGCCATATCTTCTAAGTGAACTTTATCATGAAAAAGGTCCTTCTCGTTAGTAAATTATTTTGTCTGAAGCATATTTTACCTGATATTAACATAGCCACAACTGCTTACTCTTGATTAAGGTGTACATGGTATATCTCTGCCTATTCTTCTACCTTTGTTGTTGTTGTTGTTCAGTCGTGTCAGACTCTTTGCAAACCCATGGACTACAACACACCAGGCTTCCAACTTCACCATCTCCCAGAGCTTGCTCAAACTCATGCCCATTGAGTTGGTGATGCCATCCAACCACCTCATCCTCTGTTGTCCCCTTCTTCTCCTCCCTTCTACCTTTAATCTACCTAATCATATTTGAAGTGAGTTTGTAATTAACATATATAATTTCAGTTATGGTTGCTATTTCATTCTGACAACCTCTTGTCTTTTAAATGGTACATTTAAGCCATTTAAATCTAATGGAATTAATAATATATGAAGGCATAAGTCACCTTTCTTGTTTTTCTTCTGTTACCTTAGCTTTCTATTTCTCTGTCGTCTTTTACCTACCTCTCCATGGGTTACTTGAACATTTTTTTTTAGAAATCTGATTTATCTCTTGTGTTTTTTTAGTATGTTTCTTTATATAACTTTTGAGTGGTTATGCCATATTATATATACATTACTTATCACAGTCAATACTGTCAACACTTTACTAGCTCAAGTGTAGAAATCAACCTTCCTTTATGTTCCTTCATCCTCCCCCACTTATAATCATCTTAAATATTTCCTTTAAATACATTTTAGATACAACAACAAAGCATGATCCATTAAAGCAAAAATTGCTAAGTTGGACTTAAATTAAATAGCACTACTCTGTGAAAGTGGCTCAGCAGTAAAGCATCCACCAGCAATGCAGGAGACACAGAAGGCACAGGTTTGATCCCTAAGTCTGGAAGATACCCTGGAGAAGGAAATGGCAACCCACTCTAGTATTCTTGCAGGAAAATCCCATGGACACAGGAGCTTGGTGGGCTACATACAGTCCATGGGGTCGCAAAGAGTTGGAGACGACTGACATGACTGAGCATACACACATGCACTTTGTGAAAGAGTACAAAGAGGATGGAAAAACAAGGCAGATTTGGAGAAGATATTGCAAAACATATATGAGATAAGGGACTTGTACTCAAATAAATAAAGACCTCTAAAAACTCAATGATAAAGTAAGAAACTCAGTCAAGAAAATAAACAAAACATATGAATAGTTACCTCACCAAATAAGATACACAGATGACAAATAAGGATATGAAAAGATGCTCAACATCATAGGTCACAAGAGAAAGTGAAAGTCACTCAGTCGTGTCCACCTCTTCGGGACCCCATGGACTACATAGTCCATGGAATTCTCTAGGCCAGAATAGTAGAGTGAGTAGCCTTTCCCTTCTCCAGGGTATCTTCCCAACCCAGGGATCAAACCCAGGTCTCCCACAATGCAGGTGGATTCTTTACCAACTGAGCCACAGGGAAGCCCAAGAATACTGGAGTGAGTAGCCTGTCCCTTCTCCAGGGGATCTTCCCAACCCAGGAATCAAACTGGGGTCTCATGCATTGCAGGCAGATTCTTTACCAAATGAGCTATGAGTGTAGGTCATAAGAGAATTACAAGTTAAAACAATGAAACACCACTACATTAGAATGAATAATTAAAAAAAAAAAAAAAAGACACATGCTAGCCAAAACAGCAACAGAAACTCTCATTCACTGCTAGTGAGAATGCAAAACACAACACTCACTTTGAAAGATAGTTTGGCAATTTATAACAAAATTAAACATACTCTTAACACACAATCCAGCAATCATGTTCCTTGGTATTTACCCAAAGGAGCTGAAAAGTTTTGTCTACACGACAATCTGTATATGACTGTTTATAGTAGCTCTATTCAAAAAGCTATGGACTTTAGTTAATAATAATAGATAAATCACCAAAATTTGAAAGCAACTAAGATGTTCTTCAGATGGTGAATGGTAAGTAAACGATGGTATGTCCAGACAATGCAATATTCTTCAATGTTAAAAAACAAAGTGAGCTATCAAGCTATAAAAAGACAGGAAGGAACCTTAAAGGCATATTGTTAAGTGAAAGAATACAGTCTAAAAAGGCCATATACTGTATAATTCTGACTACATGACATGGAAAGGGAAGGCAAATCTACAGAGACAGTAAAAGGATCAGTGCTTGTGAGGGGTTGGGAGGGAGGGGTGCACAGGAGAAGGAGGGATGATTAGAAGGAGCACGGGGAAATGATTCTCTATGATACTTTAATGCTGGATACATGACATAATGCATTTATCAAAACCCATAGAGCTGTACAACACAAAGAGTGAACTTTAAAGTAAACTATGGACTATAGTTTATAAAATATATGAATAATGATTCATTAGTTGGAACAAATAAACCACACTAATACAAGCTGAGCAAACATGCAATCTGTGTGACTGGAGTGAGGGCTAGTATCATAACACTATCCACAGTTTTCATAGGAACACTCTATACTATCTGCTTGCTGCTGCTGCTGCTAAGCCGCTTCAGTCGTGTCCAACTCTGTGCGACCCCATAGATGGCAGCCCACCAGGCTCCCCATCCCTGGGATTGTCCAAGCAAGAACACTGGAATGGGTTGCCATTTCCTTCTCCAATGCATGAAAGCGAAAAGTGAAAGTGAAGTTGCTCAGTCGTGTCCGACTCTTAGTGACCCCATGGACTGCAGCCCACTAGGCTCCTCCATCCATGAGATTCTCCAGACAAGAGTACTGGAGTGGGGTGCATTGCCTTCTCCAACTACCTGCTTGATTTTACTATAAATCTAAAACTGTTTATAAAGTAAAATCTATTAATCTTAAATGTTTTTAGTTTAAGAAAAAAGACAATTAAGTATCTAGTAGGGAGAAGGGGGACAGATTTTCTCCAGAACCATCCACAGCAATATTGAAAGGCCAGAGAAAAACAGAGCAAGTATAAAGTTCTGAGAAAAAGAAAGCATGAACTAAACTTATTATGCTCATTGCTATTTAAGTATAAACACAAAAGAAGTCATTGTCCAACTTTAAAAACTCAGAAACAAAAACATCTATGAGAATTTTATGGAAGGAAAACACAAAACTATTTTTAGATGAAATTGACAGACAGCTACTAAAATTTATATGGAAATCAGAAGTCTAGAATAGTTAAAGTAATTTTTTAATAACAGTTTTAAATGTTCTGTTACTTTTTTTTTTTTTTTTTTGGTTGTGTTATAGCCACGCGTTCCGGGAAACAAACTCACTCAGAAGGACAATGCAGATAGTGGAGTGCAGTTTATTACACCGGCGGTCCCAAGGCAGAGTCTCCTCTTAGTCAAGGACCCCGACCAAAGTTTGTGAAAATCTTTTATACCCCACGTGAACATGTCCGAACCCACCAACCCAATTTCCTTGAGACTTACATAAAACAAAGGAAGGGTAAATACAATCACAATAACCCCATTATTCAAGTGTTAGGTGTTCAAACAGTTAATAATCTTAATAATCAAAAGCCTGCGGTTACACTCCAATAGATACAGAAAGAATTTATGACCTGTCCGGAGGCAGGGGTGATTAGAGCATATTTTCTCTTAGGCGATGAGTAACCTGGATGTGATCTTCAAGATTCCCCTATCCAGAGGGGGTCTTATCCTTCTATTGTAGTTTCCATAGGCACTAAGCACAGAGTCCAGAGTCCATTGGAGAGGTGGCCAAGGATGATCAGCATGAACAGGCCTAAGATGGGGTCCAGGCCCTATGAATTCCTTCTTCAGTTGCACTGGGTCTTCTTTGCTGTACATGGGTTTTTGCTAGTTGCAGAGAGTGGGGGCTATTCTCTAGTTGAGGTGCACAGGCTTCTCACTGAGGTGACTTCTCTTGTGGAGCACAGGCTCTAGGCGCATAGGCTTAGTTGCTAAACAGCATGTGGGATCTTACCAGAACAGGGATCAAACCCATGTCCCCTGCACTGGCAGGCAGATTTTTATCCACTGTATTACCACCAGGGAAGTCCCTAGGCAATTTTCTTAGAAGGGAAAAAAGTTGGAAGGACATAAAGTACTTGATGTCAGGAGTTAATAAAAAAGCTACAGTAATCAAGAGCATCGCATTGCTTGCTAGCTTGCTTGATCGATCAGCTGTGTCCAACTCTTTGCAATCCTTTGGACTGTACCCCGCCAAGCTCCTGTCCATGGGATTCTCCAGGCACAAATACTGCAGTGGGTAGCCACTCCCTTCTCCAGGGGATCTTCCTGATTCAGGGATCGAAGCTGTGGTCTCTTGTGTCTCCTGTATTGCAAGCAGATTCTTTACCCACAGAGCCACTTCTTGGTATCTTTTGGTATTAGTAAGAGGGAAAATACAAAGATCAATGGAACAAAATGAAACAGAACCAGAGCAACAAATATGCAACAAACTGGTTCTGACAAAGGTATCAAATCAATTCAATAAGAAAAGGGAAATCTTTTTAAGCAATAATTCTAAAATAGCTGAATATCCATATGTAAGAATAATAAGCATTGACCTTAACCTAATGCCAAATGCAAAAATTAAGTTGAAATAGATCAAAGACCTAAACATAAATTAAAAGTATAAAACTTCTAGAAGAAAACATTGAATATTTTTCCCACCTTGACATTATGTAAGTATTTTTTTAGGTAAAACACAAAAAGAATAAACCATTAAAACAATTATAAAATGAATTTCATTTAAAAAATTGATTTTTGAATGACATCCTTTAAGAAAACCAAAAGGCACACCAGAAAATGAAAGAAAATATTCACAATACATATATCTGACAAAAGACTTCTATCTGGAAAATATAAAGAAACTTTCTACCTCACTATTAAGACAGACAATCAAATAAAAAATGGACAAAAAATTAGGACATTTCACCAAAGAAATAGATTTAAAATAACACATGAAAAGATACTTAACGTCATAATCACTAGGGAAATGTAAATTAAAATGACAAGACACTACTACGCACTTATTAGAATGGCTTTAAGAAAAAAACATGAAGTGCCAGTGAGGATGGAAACTCTCATGTATTTCAGACAGAAATCTAAAATGGTAAAGTTTTTTTTCAGAAAACTGTCAGTCTCTTATAAGGATAAATATACTCTTACTACATAACCCAGTCATCTTACTTGTAGGTATTTCCCAAAGATAAAAATCAAAATATATCTCTATACCAAAAACAGTATCCAGATACTCACTGAGGCATAAACTGAAGACACCAAAAAGTTCTTTGGCAAGTGAATGAAGAAACAAAACATACTGCAATAAAACTATGGCACTGTCAATTTTAAATTATTTGTAAATGATATCTAAATTGAAAAAAAGAATTAAGAAAACAATTCCATTCACCATTGTAATGAAAAGAATAAAATATTTAAGAATATATCTACCTAAAGAAACTAAAGACCTATATATAGAAAACAATAAAACACTGGTGAAAGAAATCAAAGAGGACACTAATAGATGGAGAAATATACCATGTTCATGGATTGGAAGAATCAATATAGTGAAAATAAGTATACTACCCAAAGCAATCTACAGATTCAATGCAATCCCTATCAAGCTACCAGTGGTATTTTTCACAGAGCTAGAACATATAATTTCACAATTTGCATAGAAATACAAAAAACCTCGAATAGCCAAAGCAATCTTGAGAAAGAAGAATGGAACAGGAGGAATCAACCTGCCTGACTTCAGGCTCTACTACAAAGCCACAGTCATCAAGACAGAATGGTACTGGCACAAAGACAGAAATATACATCAATGGAACAAAATAGAAAGCCCAGAGATAAATCCACACACATATGGACACCTTATCTTTGACAAAGGAGGCAAGAATATACAAAAATCCACACACATATGGACACCTTATCTTTGACAAAGGAGGCAAGAAAATACAATGTATTAAAGACAGTCTCTTTAACAAGTGGTGCTGGGAAAACTGGTCAACCACTTGTAAAAGAATGAAACTAGAACACTTTCTAACATCATACACAAAAATAAACTCAAAATGGATTAAAGATCTAAACGTAACACCAGCAACTATACAACTCCTAGAGGAGAACATAGGCAAAACACTCTCCAACATACATCACAGCAGGATCCTCTATGACCCACCTCCCAGAATATTAGAAATAAAAGCAAAAATAAACAAATGGGACCTAATTAAGCTTAAAATCTTCTGCACAACAAAGGAAACTATAAGCAAGGTGAAAAGACTGCCTTCAGAATGGGAGAAAATAATAGCAAATGAAGCAACTGACAAACAACTAATCTCAAAAATATACAAGCAACTTATGCAGCTCACCTCCAGAAAAATAAACAACCCAATCAAAAAATGGGCCAAAGAACTAAATAGACATTTTTCCAAAGAAGACATACAGATGGCTAACACACACATGAAAAGATGCTCAACATCATTCATTATCAGAGAAATGCAAATCAAAACCACAATGAGGTACCATTTCACACCAGTCAGAATGGCTGTGATCCAAAAGTCTACAAGCAATAAATGCTGGAGAGGGTGTGGAGAAAAGGGAACCCTCTTACACTGTTGGTGGGAATGCAAACTAGTATAGCCACTATGGAGAACAGTGTGGAGATTCCTTAAACAACTGGAAATAGAACTGCCTTATGACCCAGCAATTCCACTGCTGGGCATACACACCGAGGAAACTAGAATTGAAAGAGACACGTGTACCCCAATGTTCATCGCAGCACTATTTATAAGAGCCAGGACATGGAAGCAACCTATATGTCCATCAGCAGATGAATGGATAAGAAAGCAGTGGTACATATACACAATGTAGTATTACTCAGCCATAAAAAAGAATACATTTGAATCAGTTCTAATCAGGTGGATGAAACTGGAGCCAATTATACAGAGTGAAGTAAGCCAGAAAGAAAAACACCAATACAGTTTACTAACACATATATATGGAATTTAGAAAGATGTTAACAATAACCCTGTATGCAAGACAGCAAAAGAGACGCAGACGTACATAACAGACTTTTTGACTCTGTGGGAGAGGGAGAGGGCAGGATGATTTGGGAGAATGGCATTGAAACATGTATAGTATCATATAAGAAACGAATCGCCAGTCTAGGTTCGATGCAGGATACAGGATGCTTGGGGCTGGTACACTGGGATAACCCAGAGGGATGGTATGGAGAGGGAGGTGGGAGGGGGGTTCAGGAGTGGGAACTTATGTACACCCGTGGCAGATTCATGTTGATGTATGGCAAAACCTTAAAGTAAAAAAAAAAATTTTTAATTTAAAAATAAAATAATGAAAAATGAAAATAAATTGAAAAAAGACAAATAACAAACTTGAGGAAAATATTTGCATTTTATCCCTTTAAACATATAAATAATTACTTGAAATTGCAGCCAAAAATAACCAAAAGCCCAATAAATAAATGGGAAGAAAAGAAACAACTACTTGCAAAACAAAAAAACTATAAAAATGACACTTAAATGAGAAAAAGTTCAAACCCCCCAAATTTTTAAATCCAAATTTAAAAAACACTGGGATGTCATTCCTCACCAAATTGGCAGTATTTTTAAAATTTGAAAATGGGGAAATCCGAATAAGAACAATGGGCTGAATCAATATCAATCCTTGTTTTGTTCCCTCAAGTTTTGCAAAATGTTACAATTGGTAAAAACTGGGTAAACGATACATGGGTTCTCTCTTTATTATTTCTTACAACTATATGTGAATTTACAACTATTCCAAAATAACCACGCCACTGCATATGATAGTGAAAAGACTGAAAAAAGTTTAATTAAGAGATCCTTGGTTAAATATGGTAAACACATATAAAGGAAAAGTAAGAAGCCACTGCAAATAGAAGCATGTATGCATATCTAATGTATGAATATATATGTACTTATAACCATGTTCATTTTTAAATGCAAAAAATATAAACAGCATGTTTGATAAGATCCTACATTTGCTTAAAACAAATACAAACATACATGCACATTCATGTATATATTATGTATAAGGAAAACGCATTCAATTGGTGAAGCTGTGAGGACATAGGCACTCTCGCACATGGCCAGTACAAATGCAAACTGTACAATCATTTTGGAAGGATATTTGGCAATACTTAAAACAGCAAAGCAATTAATAACTCTTATACAAGTATCTACCCTATAGATACATCTTCAACAATATAAAAATTTATATACACAAATGTATTCATTGTAGCCTTGTTAGCAGTTGGAAAACACTAGAAAGAATCTGAATGCCTATACATAAGAGATTAGCTAAATAAACTATACTTCATGCAATCAGTGAAGTATATGGCAATATAACTAGCAGGTAGAGAACCAGCCTACCAATGCAGGAGATGTGGGTTTGATCCCTGGCTTGGAAAGATCCCCTGGAGGAGGGCATGGCCACCCACTCCAGTATTCTTGCCTGGAGAATCCCATGGACAGAGGAGACTGGAGGCTACAGTCCATATGGTCACAAAAGAGTGGGACACTAAATAACCAGCTCCAAGCAGGATCCCACAGGACAGACCCCTCCCCCATATACTCCTACTGTAGCTCCTCTTTGAAGTACCCAAATAACAGTACCTCATGCATATTTCTGGAGAAGGCAATGGCACCCTACTCCAGTAGTCTTGCCTGGAAAATCCCATGGGTGGCAGAGCCTGGTAGGCTGCAATCCATGGGGTTGCTAAGAGTCGGACAGGGCTGAGCGACTTCACTTTCACTTTTCACTTTCATGCATTGGAGAAGGAAATGGCAGCTCACTCCAGTACTCTTGCCTGGAGAATCCCAGGGATGGGGGAGCCTGGTTGGCTTCCATCTATGGGATCGCACAGAGTCGGACACAACTGAAGCAACTTAGAGGCAGCAGCAGCAGCACGCATATTTCCTGAGTTTTTCAGATGCTAAATACCACCACCAAATGGAAGAAAATTAACTACTTGATTATGCAGATATGGAGCCTAAGGACTGGTAATGTTGACATAAACCAAAGAATTGTGCAGGAGCTGATCGCAAACCCTGGAACGTCCCTCCCTCACCCTGCCTTTAAAAATGCTTTGCTGAAACCCTTGGGGAGTTAGGTGTTTTTTGAGCAGGAGCCACCCATATCTCCCTGCTTGGCCCTGAAATACACTTTTCTCTGCTCCAAACTGGACGTTTTGGTTTCTTTGGCCTCACTGTGCACCTCCTTCAGTAACAACAACAAAACTGAAAATATACAAAGTATTTTCTCAAACCATAATATAATTCAACTAGAAATTAATAACAGAAAGATGACAGAAAACTCCTTAAAGAAGTTAAAGTTTAAAGACAATTACATTTTTCATCCTCAGAAGTTAAATCTTTCTTATATTTTTCATAATTCAACTTAACATTTTTAGTCATTCTTCTACATTCATAACAATTGTTTTATGCTCAAAATTCTCCAAACTATGCTTTAACAGTACATAAACTGAGAACTTCCAGATGTTCAAGCTGGATTCAGAAAAGGCAGAGGAACCAGAGATCAAATTGCCAACATCCATTGGTTCATGAAAAAAGCAAGAGAGTTCCAGAAAAACATTTACTTCTGCTTTGTTGACTAGGCCAAAGCCTTTGATTGTGTGGATCACAACAAACTGTGGAAAATTCTTAAAGAGATGGGAATACCAGACCAGCTGAACTGCCTCCTGAGAAATCTGCATGCAGGTCAAGAAGCAACAATTAGAACCAGACAGAGAACAACAGACTGGTTCCAATCTGTGAAAGGAGTAAGTCAAGGCGGTATATTATCACCTTGCTTATTGAAATTATATGCAGAGTACATCATGAGAAATGCCGGGCTGGAAGAAGCACAAGCTGGAATCAAGATTGCCGGAAGAAATATCAATAACCCCAGATATGCAGATGACATCACCCTTATGGCAGAAAGTGAAAAACTAAAGAGCCTCTTGATGAAGGTGAAAGAGGAGAGTGAAAAAGCTGGCTTAAAACTCAACATTCAAAAAACGAAGATCATGGCATCCAGTCCCATCACTTCATGGAAAATAGATGGGGAAACAATGGAAACAGTGAGAGAATATTTTTGGGGGGCTCCAAAATCACTGCAGATGGTGACTGCAGCCATGAAATTAAAAGACGCTTACTCCTTGGAAGAAAAGTTATGACCAACCTAGACAGCATATTAAAAAGCAGAGACATTACTTTTCCAACAAAGGTCTGTCTAGTCAAAGCTATGGTTTTTCCAATAGTCATGTATGGATGTGAGAGTTGGACCATAAAGAAAGTTGAATGCCGAAGAATTGATGCTTTTGAACTGTGGTGTTGGAGAAGATTCTTGAGAGTCCCTTGGACTGCAAGGAGATCAAGCAAGTCAATCCTAAAGGAAATCAACCCTGAATATTCATCAGGACAGATGCTGAAGCTCCATTACTTTGGCCACCTGATGTGCAGAGCCAATTCGTTAGAAAAGACCCTGATGCTGAGAAAGACTGAAGGCAGGAGGAGAAGGGGAAGACAGAGGATGAGATGGTTGGATGGCATCACCGACTCAATGGACATGAGTTTGAGAAAGCACCAGGAGATGGTGAAGGACAGGTATGGCAGGTGTGCTGCAGTCTATCGTGTCACAAAGAGTCAGACAAGACTGAGTGACTGAACAACAGTAACAGAAAGCCATTAATTCTGTCATCTATGTCATTTCAGAGTCAGCTTCAACTGATATTTTCCTCATATAGGTATTTTCCAGATCTATGCCAGCCTGACATTGTTTTTTAAATCTACTTTATTCACTTTTCAAAGTGAAACTTTTTGTTACCTTACCATTCTTTCCCAACATATTGGTAGTTAAAAACTACTGCCATAAGATAGTTATACAGCCCAATTAAAAAATGGGCAGAAGAGCCAAATAACATTTTTTTCAAAGAAGACATAGAGACAGCCAACAGGTACATGAAAAGATGCTCAATATCATTAATCACCAGGAAAATGCCAATTAAACCACAATGACTATTATTAAAAAGACAAGAAATAAGCAGTGAGGATGTGGAGAAAAGGGAACTCTTATGTACTGTTGGTAGGAATGTAAACTGGTACAGCCACTATGGAAAACAGTATGGACGTTACTCAGAAATTAAAAACAGAACTACCTTATGATCCACCAAGTTCACGTCTGGGTATTTATCCAAAGAAATCCTCATCCTAATTCCCAAGAAGGGCAGTACAAATGAATGTTCAAACTACCAGACAATTGCACTCATCTCCCATGATGGTGAGGTTATACTCAAAATCCTGCATGACAGGACATGTGAACCAAGAACTTCCAGATGTACAAGCTTGATTCAGAAAAGGCAGAGAAACCAGAGGTCAAACTGCCAACATTCACTGGATCATAGAGAAAGCAAGGGAATTCCAGAAAAACATTTACTTATGTTTCATCAATTCTGCTAAAAGCTTTGACTGTGTGGATCATAATAAACTATAGGAAACTCTTAAAGAAATGGGAATACCAGACCATTTTACCTGTCTCCTGAGAAACCTGTATGCCAGTCAAGTAGCAGCAGTTAGAACCTTGTTTGGAACAACTGACTGGTTCAGGATTAAGAAAGGAGTATAAGGCTGTTTATTGTCACCCTGTTTATTTAACTTATATGCAGAGCACATCACGTGAAATGCTGGGCTGGAGGAGTCACAAGTTGGAAATCAAGACTGCCAGGAGAGAAAAAAACAAAAAAAAAGATTGCTGAGAGAAATATCAACCACCTCAGATATGTGGATAATATCACTCTAATGGCAGAAAGTGAAGAGGAACTAAAGAGTCTCTTGATGAGGGTGAAGGAGGAGAGTGAAAAAGCTGGCTTAAAACTAAATATTAAAAAAAAACTAAGGTCATGGCATCCAGCCCCATTATTTCATGACAAATGGAAGGGGAAAAGGTGGAAGCAGGGACAGATTTCCTCTTCTTGGGCTGTAAAATCACTGTGGATTGTGACTACAGCCATGAAATAAGATGGCCATTGCTTCTTGGCAGGAAAGCTGTGACAAAGCTAGACAGTATATTAAAAAGTAGAGACATCAGTTTGCCAACAAAGGTCCACATAGTCAAGGCCTTTCCAGTAGTCACGTACGGTTGTGAGAGCTGGACCATAAAGAAGGCAGAGCACCCAAGAATTGATGCTTTTGAACTGTGGTGCTGGAGAAGACTCTTGAGAGACCCTTGGACAGCAGGGAGATCAAACCAGTCCATCTTAAAGGAAATCAAGCCTGAATGTTCATTGGAAGGATTGATGCTGAAGCTGAAGCTCCAGTACTCTAGCCATCTGATGGGAAGATCCAACTCATTTAAAAGGACCCTGATGCTGGGAAAGATTGAAGGCAGAAGGAAAAGACGAAGACAGAGGATGAGATAGTTGGATGGCATCACTTATGCAACGGACATGAAAACTCCAGGAGCAAACTCCAGGAGATGGTGAGGAAGAGGGAAGCCTGGCATGCTGCAGTCCATGGAGTCACGAGGAGTCAGACACGACTTGCCAACTGAACAACAATTTGAAGAAAATAAAAACACTAACTTGAAAAGACATTTGCTCTCCCATGATCACTGCTGCATCATCTACATAGTCAAGGTATGGAAACAACTTAAACGTCCACCAATAGATTAATGGATAAAGAAATTGTGGGATGTGTGTGTATGTATGTGCATGTGTGTGTGTGTGTGCTTGCTTGCTCAGTCATGTCCAACACTTTGTGACCTTATGGACTACAGCCCGCCAATCTCCTCTGTCCATGGGATTTTCCCTGCAAGAATACTGAAATGGCTTGCCATTCCCCCCTGCCCCCCACAAAAGAGATCTTCCCAACCCGGGGATCTTCCCAACCCAGGGATCAAACTCGTGTCTCCCACATCTCCTGCATTGGCAGATAAGATTCATTATCACTGATCCACTGGGGAAGCCCATGCCTGCCAATGCAGGAGACAAGGTTTTGATTCCTGAATTGGGACAATCCGCTGGTGAAGGAAATGGCAACCCACTCCAGTATTCTTGCCTGGGAAATGCCATGGACAGAGGAGCCTGGCAGGCTATATATAGTCCATGGAGTTGCAAGAGAGTCGGAAACAACTTAGCAACTAAACAACAACAATGTGTGTATACAATATATAAATACAATGGAATGTTAGCCATAAAAAATAATAAAATCTTGCCATTTTTGACAATACAGATGGACCTCAAGGGCATTATGTTAAGTGAAAGAAGTCAGACAAAGACAAAGGCTGTATGATCTCTTGTATGTGAAATCTTTTTTTTTTTTAATCGTAGATACAGGGAACAAACTGGTGGTTGCCAGAGGCAGGGATGGAGGGTAGGAGAAATGGGAAAAGAAACTAAGAGACCCGTAGACAGCATCAAGCATACCAACAAAATAAGAGAGCCAAAAGAAAAAGAAGGAGAGAAAGGGATATCAAGAATATTTGAAGGAAAAAAAAAAAAAAAGTCAATGTTGACATACTCACTAAGAGACCAGACACATTCTCCAGCATCACATCTTTGAAAAATGTTCCCTGGGATGTGTCCAGCAAGGCCTGCAATTCTTGATTGAAATCCACACTTACTTCCTTGCTTTCTAAAACATCATGGATACTTTGCTTCTAAGACAGCATCCCTGACAAATTCTAACGGAGGCATTGTAGAAGGGGACTATATGCATAGCATTTGGTGTTTCAGGCATATGCGTTTTTCCGCTGACTTTCCATGTGCCCTTTAAACATAATCAGGGATATAGATATATACATTCTAAACAACAACTATTTACTGAAAAGAAATATCACATGAGGTATAGTGTAACATAACCTGGAAATGTTCAAATCAAGTCATAATTCGTACTTCCAGACAGGTTATTATAAAATTTGAGAACACAAAACAAAACTGTTTTCCCCATCCATTTTAAGTACATCTACAGATACATCATAAAGCAAACAAAATCCCTGAGCTGCCAATATTTAACCATGACTATAGGTGGATCAGTCCCCAAATAAACTTCAAGTTTCTAATCTGTGAAATGGTTTACCAATTATTTAGAATTTTTAAGAGTTCCAATGACTTGGTGAGTAAAGTATATCGAGTGTAGCAAATATAAAATAAACAGAAGTAATAGATCTATTTTTATTAAAATGACAGAGAACCTTGAAGAAATATTCAGAATCCTGCAGGACAAAACAGGCTTCATATAAAACTTGGGATCTGAAGTTGTAACCTCTCTCTTCTCGATACAACTCAGGTGTTCATTATAAGTTTTAAGACATACAATTCAGAAGCACAAGCCACAAGACTTCTGTATTGTAAGATGGGCCCAGTCTGACTCCTCTCAATTTTCTAAGTGATCTCCAAGTATCGATTATCATTGTCTGCTTTGTATCTTCATCTTATCAATCTGTGAAAAGGTTTTAGATTTAGTCTGATTTAGTCTAATTAAAGCTGTTCTAATCCTTCAATATTCTTCACAGGTCCCCAAATTATATTTCTGTATGCTATTTTTTTTTATCCAAAATGCAGACCAAAACTAAGGAAACAATATTCTCTGTTCTTCATTCAGTTTTCAAATTCGAATAAAGGGTAATTATGAAAAAGGAGTGTTTGAAGAAACAATGCCCAATCTACATATCTTAAGAAATCTAATGAATCTGGAATAGAATAAACTCAAAGAGATCCACACTGAGCCATAGTATAATTAAAATGTTGAAAACCAAGAAAAAGAGAGAATCCTAAAATTAATAAAGGTAACTCATCAACAGAAACCATGGAAGCCAGAGGCAATGGAATGGCATACTTTAATTGCTGGGAGGTAAAAGAGTTCTGAATCAATGAATCTATTTCTGATAAAACAATCTTTCAAAAAGAAAGGAAAGAGATTAACTTATGGCAAGACAGCATGAGGAGCTCGAGTGTCCTGTTCCCCACTGAAACTGATAAAAACCATTAAAAGAAAAAAAAAAAAAAAAGCAACCGTTTAAACCCTCTGGAAGTGGTTTTAAGAACAAACAACAAATGAAGAAATATCTATTCAAGAATATCTTTTAAAATTCACTAAGAAAAGTGAGCCTATGGTATCTGAACCAAGACTACTCTCTCCCTCCCTCCCTCTCCCATCCTAGCTCAGAGAGGAAGACTCTACTCAAGACTCCTGAATTCAAGGCAAAAAATTCTCTCTCCACCACCACCACCCATTTAGAGGGCTTTCTTCTTTGGAAGTACAGGGCATTCGACTTTCCCATCCAGCTACCTAGCCTGTTGCTAGGGCTGAGTCCTGAACAATTGTGGTTTAGAGGTAGGGGTTCCTTTCTGCAACCTAACCCCCAGTGGTGGAATGAAAACTTTAACTGGATGTGGTATGTGGAGAATACTGGGGCCCTGAACATCCTTGCCCTGGGTTGTGAGGAGTAAATGGTAAACTGAGAGGACCTCTGGTTGCACTCTCCCCTCCACTAAGCACTCATCTAGCACAACAGAACTGTCACTCAGAAACTTGCCATTGTCCCTACCCCCACCTCCAGAGACCAGACTCAAAGCTTTTGCTTGAGGGAAAAAGTAGACTTTAAAACAGATAGCTCCTATTCTCTTCTCAAAGGAACTGAACTGACTTCATTTGCAAGACCATGGAGAAAGTCAAGCCTAGAGGAGCACTGAAAAAACAGCAAGGTTGTAAAGAAAATCTATATGCAGATCAGGAAGCAACAGTGAGAACTGGACACGGAACAACAGACTGGTTCCAAATATGGAAAGGATTATGTCAAAGCTGTATATTGTCACCCTGCTTATTTAACTTATATGCAGAGTACATCATGAGAAACGCTGAGCTGGAAGAAGCACAAGCTGGAATCAAGATTGCTGGGAGAAATATCAATAACCTCAGATATGCAGATGACACCACCCTTATGGCAGAAAGTGAAGAAAAACTAAAGAGCCTCTTGATGAAAATGAAAAGTAGCTTAAAGCTCAACATTCAGAAAACTAAGATTATGGCACCTGGTCCCATCACTTCATGGCAAATAGATGGGGAAACAGAGGAAACAGTGACAGACTTTATTTTGGGGGGCTCCAAAATCACTGCAGATGATGATTGCAGCCATGAAATTAAAAGACGCTTGTTCCTTGGAAGAAAAGTTATGACCAAGCTAGATAGCATATTAAAAAACAGAGACATTACTTTGCCAACAAAGGTCCGTCTAGTCAAAGCTATGGTTTTTCCAGTAGTCATGTATGGATGTGAGAGCTGGACTATAAAGAAAGCTGAGTGCCCAAGAATTGATGCTTTTGAACTGTGGTGTTGGAGAAGACTCTTGAGAGTCCCTTGGACTGCAAGAAGGTCCAACCAGTCCATCCTAGAGGAGATCAGTCCTGGGTGTTCACTGGAAGGACTGATATTGAAGCTGAAACTCCAATACTTCGGTCACCTGATGCAAAGAGCTGACTCATTGGAAAAGACCCTGATGCTGGGAAAGATTGAGGGCAGGAGGAGAAGGGGACGACAAAGGATGAGATGGTTGGATGGCATCACCAACTCAATGGACATGAGCTTGAGTAAACTCCAGGAGTTGGTGATGGACAGGGAGGCCTGGCGTGCTACAGTCCATGGGGTCACAAAGAGTCAGACACAACTGAGCGACTGAACTGATTGACTGAACTGTAAAGAAAAGCAATTGGGAGAAGATTCAAAATATACGCCAAACTGTAGGTCAACGAGTTTGCAGGTAAGAAATCGGCAGTAAGGCTACTGGAAAGAACCCTCCTGGAGCCAGAACAAATATCAAACACTAACCTCTGCTAACTATTTCTTCAAAGGACCCACAATTTGATTGAATTAGTTTTCAGAGTAGTTTATGCCCTCGGGCATTATGGAAAACAAAGGATCAGTAAATGGAGCTTGGCTGCTGGCTGCTGGGTGTGGTCAGAGAAAGACAGCTCTAACAAAACTCATCCCAGGGTGATGGTGGGTATATTCAAATTGCACCTCCCTAAAGAACAACATCAGGGACCTAACCTTGTAGGAAAGGAAACTACAATGAGATACCATTTCACACCCTCTAGGATGGTGGGCTGCAGTCCATGGGGTCACTAAGAGTCAGACAGGAATGAGCGACTTCACTTTCACTTTTCACTTTCATGCACTGGAGAAGGAAATGGCAACCCACTCCAGTGTTCTTGCCTGGAGAATCCCAGGGATGGGGAGCCTGATGGGCTGCCGTCTATGGGGTTGCACAGAGTCGGACACGACTGAAGCAACCTAGCAGAAGCAGCAGCAGCAGCAGCAGCAGCAGCAGCAGCAGCAGCAGCAGCAGGATGGCCAGAATTGGATAAAGTCGATAATGACAAGTGCTGGTGAGAATGTAAACAAGTTAGAGCCCTCATACTGCTGAGTGTAAAATGGTGCAGCCACTTTGGAAAAAAGTCTAACAGTGTCTCAAACTATTAAACACAGAGTTGCTATATGATCCAGCAATAACTCTTAAGTATACACCTATAGAAATGGAAACATATTTCTATACAGAAACTTGTACATGAATGTTTTAGCAGAATCATTCTTGATAGCCTAAAGGTAGAAACAACCCAAATGTCCAGATGGATGAACAAAGGAAATGTAGTATATCCATTCTATGAATGGAAGTCATAAATGGGATATAAAGTACTGATACATGCTACAACAATACATGAACTTTGAAGCAATATGCTAAATGAAAGAAGGCAATCACAAAAGGCCATATGATTCTATTCATATGAAATATTCTAAACTGGAAATTTTACAGAGATAAAAGTAGATTAGTGGTTACCTAGGGCTGGACAGGTGGGGTTCAAGGGGCAGTTCAGTTCAGTTCAGTTGCTCAGTCGTGTCTGACTCTTTGCAACCCCATGAACCGCAGCACACCAGGCCTCCCTGTCTATCACCAACTTCCGGAATCCACCCAAACCCATGTCCATTGAGTCTGTGATGCCATCCAACCATCTGGCTTATGGCTAAAGCATATGGACTTCCTCTTAGAGTGATGAAAATGTTGAAAGATTTGGTGATGGCTGCACATATACTAAAAAACTACTGAACTGTACACTTTAAATGGGTGGATTGTATGGTATGTGAATTATATTTCAATAAATCTATCAAAAGAGAACTGAAGGAGACATTGACATTCCCAGATAAACAAAAGCTGAGGAAGTTCACTGCTGACAGACATGCCCTACAAGAACTGACAAAGGGAGATCTTCAGAATAAAATGGAAGGATAATAGATGAACTCGAAACTATATGAAGAAATAAAGAACACAAGCAAAGGTAACTACAAGGGATTCCCAGGTGATTCAGTGGTAAAGAATCTGCCTGCCAATGCAGGAGACCCAAGAGACTCAGGTTTGATCCCCTGGGTCAGGTAGATCCCCTGGAGGAGGAAACAGCAACCCACTCCAGTATCCTTGCCTGGGAAATCCCATGGACAGAGGAATCTGGTGGGCTACAGTCCGTGGGGTCACAAAGAGGTGGATACAACCGAGTGACTGAGCATGCATGCAGCAGCAGCAAAGGTAACTACATAGGTAAATATATAAGCTAGTATTATTGTATTTTTGGTTTGTAACCCCTCTTATTTTTTCTATATGATTTAAAAAGAAATGGACAGGATAATCCTAAAATTCATATGGAATTACAAGAAGCCCTGAATAGCCAAAACAATCTTGATAAAGAACACAGTTGGAAGATTGACACTTCTCAATTTTAAAAATTAACACAATCAACAGTAATCTAAAGTATGGCAGTGGAATAAGGATAGGCACAGAGACAAATGAAATAAATTTGAAAGACCAGAATAAATCCATACACCTAAGCCAACTGATTTCAACAAGGGTGCCAAGACCATTCAATGGGGGACAGTCTCTCCAATGTGTAGTGCTGGGACAACTGGCTATGCACATGTAAAAGAATAAAATTGGATCTCATATCATTTATAAAAATAACTCAAAATGGATATATGACATAAATATAAGAGCTAAAACCATAGAACACTTAGAAAAATACATAAAGATAAATCTTCTTAGATTTATTTGGCAAAGAATTTAGCAAAGAATTCTTAGATTTGACACCAAAAGTACCAGCAAAAAAAGAAAAAAATAAAGAAAACTTAAAAAATCTGTATACCAAAGGACATTACCAAGAACATGTAAAAAACATATACATAATGGGGGGAAATTTGCAAAATTCTAAATATTTTATATATATATATATATATATATATATATATATGATCAGATTACTATCCAGAATATGCAAAGAATTTATAGCTCAACAACAAAAAGACACTCAAATTAAAAATGCACAAATGGCCAATAAGTGCATCAAGGTAGCCAAAATCATTGGTGATTAGGGAAATCTGAATCTAAACCACAATGATATAACACTCCAAACACACTAGAATGGTTGTAATTTTTAAATTAAAAAAAAAAAAAGGAGATAACAAGTGTCAACAAGGAAGTGTGATAATTCTACGTTTAACTTATAGAGAAACTGTCAAACTATTTTCCACAGTGGCTGCACCATTTTACATCCCAGCAGCAATGTATGAGAGCTCCAATTTCTTTACTTCCTTGCCAACACTTGTTTCCTGGTTTAATTTCTTTTTAAAAAAAAAACTGGATTCTGCCCTCAAATTTAGAAGAAATTTCAATTGGTCCCTGTTACTGCAGCCCAACACTTAAAATTCAACTTTTAAAAATTTCCCTTCAAAATGTATAAAAAATAACCCATGCTAGAAAAAAGTTCATTACATCACAAAAGTTTAAGAAATGCATGGGGAAAAGAATCACTTTTTTTTTTCTTAAATATTTATTTGACTGTACCTGGTCTTAGTTGCTGCAGGCAGGATCTAGTTCCCCCTACCAGGGATTGAACCAGGCCCCCTGCATTGGATGCACTGAGTCTTCTTAGTCACTGGACTACCAGGGAAGTCACAAGAATCAATTTAAAATAATGGTTATTTCTGAGGAGGAAGGAAGGGATGCAATCAGGGATGGGTACACAGAGCACTCCAACTATAATGGTAATGTTTAGTCTTTTATGTTTTGCTGGTGAGAAAAGAGGTTCACTGTGTTATTCTTTATATGTTTCTATATCTCTTAAGTATTTCATAACATATTATAGAAGGCCCCCCAAAAAGACAAAGAAAACAAAGTTTATCCAACATTCCTTCATCACTCACTGCTGTTGCTGCTTAATCACTTCAGTCGTGTCTGCCTCTGTGCAACCTTATGGAATGTATAGCCCACTAGGCTCCTCCCTCCATGGAATTCTCCAGGCAAGAGTACTGGAGTGGGTAGCCTAGCCCTTCTCCAGGGGATTTTCCCGACCCAGGAATCGGGTCTCCTACATCGCATGCAATTCTTTACTAGCTGAGCTACCAGGGAAGCCCTCATCACTCACCACCACCACCAAAAACATTAAATTATACTAGACAGTATTTTACAGCTTACATTCTTCACATAACAATCCATTATAGCATTCTCTAGATCAATAGAGGTAAATCTGTTTCCACAGTTACAAAATATCTCATAATATCAATGTCCCAAGATTTATTCAAACACTCTCCTACTGACGGATATACAGGTTTTTTCCAGTTGTCACACAAACAAAGCTACAAAGGCATCCTTGTTCATATATCCTTACACACTGGTACATTTATTTCTGTAGAATGGATTCTTAAAAGTCAGAATATTATGTTCCAGTATTTAGTCAAGCAATATTCGTATTTTTTTATTTCCTTACATACTGTCAGATCATTTTTTTCAAAGGTTGCAGCAATTCATAGTCTTTCCAGCAAAGTATGAGCGAGATGTGGGCATTTCTTGAGGGAAATTTCTTTTAACCACATAAGCATTTAATAGATTAAATTCAGTTTTACTGTCTTCCCATATAGTAAACATGTAATGATATTATGCTTAACATAAATTTATTTTCACCAAGAGATCTGAACACAGGAAATTTAGCTCTTTTCTTACTTAGTGAGTAAACAAGCTAACAATTCACAATATAATGTAGCAACTCCCTGAAATATTATCTATACACACACACACACACCCCTCAATCTCTAAGATGTTTCTTGGACACATGTTAAGTATTATAAGACCAAAAGTCCTCATCTGAAGTATATATAAAAGGCATAGAAAAAAATTATTTTAATCGAGCCCACCATGAGTATATTACAAACTGATTGGTCTATCAAAACTAAGTTTGCACATGGAAAGGCAGCCCTTAGGAATTAAGGACCCGCAGGCCCAACAGTTAAGCAGTTCCTGAAAGCGCCTTAGGGAGAGAGAATTTTGCGGCGGCATGGTGTCAATAAAAACCCATTCAAACAAGTTAAAAAAAAAAAAAAAAGGAAAACGACCCAGAATACCCACCAGGAGCTAGTTTCTGCAACCACCTATCCTCATCCGTGATAGTAAAGTGATTAAGGAGAGAGAAATTACTCTCCAATATTTTGAAGAAAGAGAAAAATGAAATGTAGACCGGCTCCTCCCCCACTCAGTCAGGCCAAGCGATGCCGAAGTGTGTAACCTTACTAATGGTCACTTTTCAACTCGATGCGAGTTTCAGCACTCACCACAACACAAATAATCCGCAAGTTTCTGGACATTCCTTAGGAGACTCGTCCTTTGGCCGTCTTTTCACATAAAGTATGCCTGCAGCGCTTACACCCTATGCAAATGCCGCCATCTTAGGTTTCAGATGAGCCCTAGGGCGGTAGAAACCTGGGCTAGGCGTCACAGCCAAATAGGCCCCGCGCAGAACCGCCGTGCACTCCCAAAATGGCTCCCCCGGCAACGTGACCCAGCCGCCCTGCGGCCCCTCCCCCAGTGTTCCTGAGAGGTTGCGCTTCCTATTACAGCCTGTACCGCCGCTGAAATTACCTCCTTATTCCTCGTTTTCTTTTCCTTCACTTCTTTTTTCTTTTTCTATCCCAAATTTCTTTTACCTTTGTCCCGACCCCTTTCCACATTTCTACATATCTCTCGTTCTAGTCAACTTTCACCTCACACATGTGTGACATTTTTTAATACACAAATTTATCTTTCTGTTATTTTACCAAAGTATCACAAATGATAAGGTAAACTGAGATCTGATTTTTTCGTATTTTATAGATGAGGAAAATAAGGTTCAGAAAGTGAAAGTGTTAGTCATTCAACGTCTATATTTATCAAAACGTTTATCTTTTTTGGTTCCTCTCCATGAGGGAAAATGTACTAGCTGGATGTAAGCCACCAAAACATTTTTTAAAACCCAGACTGAAACTTGTTTGTAATGCATTACATGTGAATGGTGTGAAAGGTTAGTGGGGGGAAGGTTTGTGCCGCACAGTTAAGGAAGAGACAATTTAGAGGTCTTAATTCCTTTCCAAAGGAATAGTTTCTACATTCTAAAGTTATCTCTAACTTTCTACAAGAACCCAGCATAGAACACCTCATTCTATTCATATGCATCATTACTTTCTCTTTCTTTATATTGCTATTATCATCCTCAAATAGGAGGTAATGGTAGAGAATTGTATAAACACCTGGGCCTTGATGTGTGGCCATTCTTATGTAAAATACAGCATACAGCAGCCAATTTGTGTTGTCAGTAATGTGTGTAGTGAGGTGAAAGGGTCTTAATTTAAGCTTAAAGTACATCCTTTCCTGAGGTTTAGCTATATTTGAGCACGATTTGGAAACTGGTCGGTAGTCACCAGAAATCAATTGCAAGAGGAACTGCTGAACTCTTGAGAAACAAGTCACTTTAAGAGAGGATGGAGTCAGGCAGGCAACCTAGGATAAATGGAAGATCAATTCTGGGTATTGCAGAGAATCTGTTGCTTCAATTAACTTTTTTCCATCAAGTGGCATATCTCTTGGTTATACAACAAAATGTATTTATTTTAAGCTAGGTACACAACATCTCTCTGCAGTGATTTAATTATAAGTAGAAAGGTAATGAAGCCTATGACAGGTTTGTTCTGATGCTCTAGGGATGTTTTCTGTCTGGATTTTAAAGAAATACATATAAGTAATCAGCAGGACTCTTTATAGAACAATAGGCTTGTGAAGCTGCTAGTCAATTTTAGATGGGGAAAAGATCGCTGGATGCACTGGTTTTATTTAGTGGTGTTTCAAACTGGAAGGTGCTGGACCCAGAGATCTAGGGGCAGAAAAGCCCTATTAATTCCAAGGTGGAAGCCAAGGTGAAAGCTTCATACCCCTGCCCCCACCCACTCACATTATCCCCAGTTGGCCTGCCTTCATTCCAACTGGAGAAAAAAATGCCTCCAGAAAAATACCAGAGACAGTTTGGTTTATTCTTCAAGGCTGATCCTCTTAGCTTTCTGGATTCTACTGGTCCAGTCAATACCTGTTCCATTCTCTATGAGAGTCCAATTTTCCTCTTTCATAAGTAATTGTTCCAAAAGTAATAAACTGTCTCCTGCAAATATATAAAATTCAAATAGGCAAAAGAAGGATTGGAGTTTTACCATTATCCAGCCATGTTTAGCAGGCACTTACTTACAAAGAGCTCTCAGTTGGAGAATTTACAAAAAAATCGCACAGACCTCTGGGTCTGTGATAACAATTGATAACAAGTTTCTGTTATCTTTGCATTCATAGTCTAAGACATATAAGTGAGTAATGGTTCTATAAGTGACAATCAAAATAATTGATGCATGCAAAAGTTAGACTCTGCATTTGATTTGAATACATTCATTTTGAAACATGAATTTGATGTGGCAAATAGGAGAGCGGATGTAAGTTTATTCATTCATTAATCAGAACTTACATGTAAAGACCAGACCACCTGAACTGCCTCCTGAGAAATCTGTATGCAGATCAAGAAGCAACAGTTAGAACTGGACATGGAACAACAGACTGGTTCCAAATCTGGAAAGGAGTACATCAAGGCTGTATATTGTCACCCTGTTTGTTTAACTTATATGCAGAGTACATCATGAGAAATGCCAGGCTGGATGAAGCACAAGCTGGACTCAAGATTGCCAAAAGAAACATCAATAACCTCAGATATGCAGATGACACCACCCTCATGGCAGGAAGCAAAGAACTAAAGAGCCTCTTGATGAAAGTGCAAGAGGAGAGTGAAAAAGTTGGCTTAAAACTCAACATTCAAAAAACTAAGATCATGGCATCTGGTCCCATCACTTAATGGCAAATGGATGGGGGGTGGACAGTGGAAACAGTGAGAGACTTTATTTTGGGGGGCTCCAAAATCACTGCAGATGGTGACTGCAGCCATGAAATTAAAAGATGCTTACTCCTTGGAAGAAAAGTTATGACCAACCTAGATAGTATATTAAAAAGCAGAGATATTACTTTACCAACAAAGGTCTGTCTAGTCAAAGCTATGGATTTTCCAGTAGTCATGTATAGATGTAAGATTTGGACTATAAAGAAAACTGAGTGCCAAAGAATTGATGCTTTTGAACTGTGGTGTTGGAGAAGGCTCTTGAGAGTCCTTTGGACTGCAAGGAGATCCAACCAGTCCATCCTAAAGGAGATCAGTCTGAGGGTTCATTGGAAGGACTGATGCTGAAGCTGAAACTCCAATACTTTGGCCACCTGATGCAAAGAGCTGACTCATTGGAAAAGACCCCGATGCTGGGAAAGATTGAAGGCAGCAGGAGAAGGGGACAACAGAGGATGAGATGGTTGGATGGCATCACTGACTCAATGGACATGAGTTTGAGTGAACTCCGGGAGTTGGTGATGAACAGGGAGTCCTGGCGTCCTGCAGTCCATGGAGTCGCAAAGAGTCAGACATGACTGAGTTACTGAACTGAGCTGAACTGAAATGTGAAGGCTTACCTCCCAACTCTCAATTCTATTGCATTGATGTATATGTCTAACTTTATGTCAGCATCATGAGTCTTAATTTCTGTAGCTTTGAAATAAGTTTTAGAATCAAAAATAATTAGTTCTACAATTTTATTCCTTTTTCCTTGAATTCTTTTAGCTATTCTGATCTCTTGCAGATCCTTATGAATTTTAGGATTAGCTTGATAATTTTTGAAGTAATAAAGGTGGGGTTTTGATAGGGATTGTGTTGGTATGTAGAAAATAGGGGGAAATAATGACATTAAATCTTCTATCCCGTGAACAGGAAATGAATGTTTTCCCATATACACAGGTTTTCTTAATTTTTTTTCAGTGACATTTTGAACCTTTCTATGAACAAGTTTTATAATCTTTTGTTGAATTTATTCCTAAGTTTTGTTATGCTATTTTAAATGGAATCTTCCTAATTCATTTTCAGATTTTTCATTGCAAGTGTATAAAGCTACAACTGATTGTTATATATTGGTTTTGTATTGTACAACCTTGTTAAAATTGTTTATTAGTTCTAGTTGTAGTAGTTTTGCATGGATTTTTTAGGACTTTCTATATACAAGATTACATCATTTAAAAGTAGATATAGTGGACTTCCATGGTGGGTCACTGGCTTAGACTCTATGCTCCCAATGGAGAGGGCCCAGGTTTGATCCCTGGCCAGTGAACTAGATCCCACATACCTCAACCAAGAGTTGGAATGCTGCAACTAAACATCCTGCATGCTGCAGCAAAGATTGAAGGTCCCACGTGCCACAACTAAGACCCAGCATAGCCAAATAAATAAACAAAATTATTTAAAATAAAAAATATAATTTTATTTCTTTCTTAATTTGGATATCTTTTATTTCTTTTTCTTGCTGAATTGCCCTGAACCTCTACTGCAAAGCTGAATAGAAGTGGTGAGAGTAAACAGCCTTAGCTTGTTCCTGATCTATGGAAGAAAGGGATTTCATAGGTGCTGTATTAGCTTCCTATTGCCACTATAACAAATTACTGCAGTTAGTGACTGAAAATAATACAAATTTATTCTCTTAACACTTTTGGAGGCCAGAAATCTGAAATCAGTTTCACTTAGTTAAAATCAAAGTGCTAGCAGGCCTGTGTTCCCTCTGGAGGCTGCAGGGGACAATCCACTTCCTTGCATTTTCTTCCTTTAGAGACTGCATGCATCCCTTGGCTTACAGGCTCTTTTTCCATCTTCCAACCTAGCACTGTAGCATCATCTCTAATCTCTCACCTCTGCTTCCTGTCTCTCATCTTTTCCCTTTGACTCTGATCCCCTGCCTCCCATTTAGAAGGAAATTTGCGATCACACTGGGCACATCTGAATAATCCAGCATAATCTCCCCATCTCAAGATTTTAATCACATCTGCAAAGTATCTTTTACCATATGAGATAACATGTTTATAGGTTCTGGGAACTAAGACAAAGACCATTATTCGGGTAAGTTCTCTTCTATTCCTAGTTAGGTGTGTGTTTGCTCTTTTCATGAAAGAGTTTGAATTTTGTTAAAGGTTTTTCTACATTTATTGAGATGATCCTGTGGTTTTAGTGCTTTTTCTATCAGTAGGGTGATTGATTTTCCTGTGTTGAACCAACTTAGCATTCCTGCAATATATCCCACTTGGGTGTGACATATAATCCATTATACATTTCCAGGCCCAGTATGGTAGTATTTTATTGAAGATTTTTGTCTCTATATTCTTTAGTTTCCATTTCACATATTTTTATCTGGTTTTGGTATTGGGGTAATTCTGGTCTCAGAGAATGAGTTGAAAATTGTTTCTTCCTCTCCTGTCTTTTCGGAAGAGTTTGTGAAGGACTGTTAATTCTTCACACGTTTAGTAGAATGACCAGTGAAGCCACCTGGGCTGGGGTTTATCTTTATATGCTTTTCTTTGATTACTATTTCTCTCTCTTCACTTTTAAAGGTCTACTCAGATTTTCTGTTTCTTCTTAAATCAGTTGTTGATAACTTTTCTCTTTTTTCATGCTACCTATCTATTTCAGATGAAATTTCTACAGGACTTAAGTTATCAGAATGTTTATGAGCCAAGTCATTGGTTGCTTTTAAGTCAGAAGTATTCATAGAGGTAACTTTTCTCTGCTTAAAAATGAAGATTGGACTTCCCTCATGGCCCTGGAGAACGAAATGGCAACCCACTCCAGTATTCTTGCCTGGAGAATCCCACAGACAGAGGAGACTGGCAGACTACAGTCCATGGGGTTGCACAGAGTTGGACACAACTGAAGTGACTTAGCAGGTAGGCAGGCATGGCACAGTAGACAGGAATCCACCTGCCAATGCAGGGGACACTGGTTCAATCCCTGGTCCAGGAATATTTCACATACTGAGGAGTAACTAAGCCTGTGTGCCATAACTACTGAGCCCCACTCTAAATCCCATGAGCCCCAACTACTGAGCCTGTGTGTTGCAACTACTGAAGCCCACACACCTAGAGCCTATGCTCTGCAAAAAAAGAAGCCACTACAGTGAGAAGCCCATGTGCCACAACAAAGAGTAGCCACTGCTCACTGCAACTAAAGGAAACCCATGCAAAACAATGAAGACCCACTGCAGCCAAAAAAAAAAAAAAAAAAGAAGATTGTGAGGATACTTTATTTTTTCATAGCTTCACTTCAAATGTGAAATTAGGGCATCTATAATTTCCTCAATTTCTATTTGATATGCATTTTCTCCACAATAATTGATGCTTTCATCTGGTGATTTGAATATTTACAAATTATTTACTATTTTTCATTTATTGTTGATAAAGGTTTACATTTATAAAGCATACTTTCCAAGTTGGTTTTTTAATTAGCATTAAAAATATATAGAAAATGTATATGTGAACACACATATTTTCTTTTGCTTCAGGCTCATATATGGCTCAGCACACAGCACTGCCAGTTTCTGGCTTTACTTAAAATTTCAATATTTTGCTCACCATGGATCTATTGGACTAATTTTATTTTTTTTAATATTGCATTTGCAACTTCATGTCCACTAGGATGACCGTAATAAAAAAGACAAGCATTGGTAAGAATGTAGGAAAATAGAACACTTATATATTGTTGGTGGGAATGTACAATGAAGGACAGTTTGGCCCTTCCTCAAAAAGGCAAACCTAGAGTTACCACATGACCCAACAGTTCTACTCTAAGTATATGCTCAAGACAAAATATGATATCTTTGGGTTTCCCTGATGGCTTAGATAGTAAAGAATCTGCCTGCAATGTGGGAGACCCAGAAGGGAATGGCAGTTCACGCCAGTATTCTTGCCTGGAGAATTTCATGGACAGAGGAGGCTGGCAGGCTACATACAGTCCATGGAGTCACAAAGAGTTGAAAGTATCTGCCCAAGACAAAATATATGTCCACACAAAAATCTTGTTCATAACTGCATTATTCATAACAGTCAAAAAAAACAAATGTCCATCAACTCATGAATGGGTAAACAGAATGCAGTATATCCATTGAATGGATGAACCTTGAAAACATTACAGAAAATTAAAGCCAATCCCAAAAGTATAATTTAACTTACATAAGATGTCTAGAATAGGCAAATCCATAAAGACAGAAAATACACTTGTAGTTGCCTAAAACTTAGAGGAGAGGAGTTGAGGTTGAGGAGACTGAGTACAAGGTTTCTTTTTGGAGTGATGAACATGTTCTTAACATATATTGTGGTGATGTTGCACAACTCTATAAATATGCTAAAAAACTATATTATTGTGCACTTTAAATTTAAAATAAAGCTGTAAAAATATTTTTTCATTTTACATATGATAAAAAAAAGTTAAGCTGAATGATAGTCAAGACTAGAATCCAGGACTCATTGTGTTTTCACTGCATCCTGCAATTATTGCACACAGATCCCTGTTTAGTCTCATCAGGTCACAGTGCTGGAGCTATAAGAAGTGTGGCTGGATGAGTCTAATTTTCTATCTTCCTTCATATCCTCAAAATTTGCTCTCCTAGATATTCGCAAAGCCTCAGCCAACACTAGAAAAGGATAAGGGAGGCAAGAGTGAATAGGTCTTTAGCCAAAGGATATATACACATTATACTGGATATACTAGAGTTCTCCATAATGAGCTCTGTGCCAGCTTCTTGCTTTTTGTCAAGTAAACTAACAAATTACATTATTGACCATCTCTAAAGAAAAACCTCAGTCTACTCAAATATAAATTGAAGCTCTCTGCCTGTTACACTCTATGTAATTTCAAGGAAATCCAAAATATATGTTTCTGATTTATTTGCAGTTCAGTTCAGTTCAGTTCAGTCGCTCAGTTGTGTCCGACTCTTTGCGACCCCATGAATCGCAGCATGCCAGGCCTCCCTGTCCATCACCAACTCCCGGAGTTCACTCAGACTCACGTCCATCGAGTCCGTGATGCCATCCAGCCATCTCATCCTTGGTTGTCCCCTTCTCCTCCTGCCCCCAATCCCTCCCAGCATCAGAGTCTTTTCCAATGAGGCAACTCTTCGCATGAGGTGGCCAAAGTACTTGAGCTTCAGCTTTAGCATCATTCCTTCATCCCAGGGTTGATCTCCTTCAGAATGGACTGGTTGGATCTCCTTGCAGTCCAAGGGACTCTCAAGAGTCTTCTCCAACACCACAGTTCAAAAGCATCAATTCTTCGGCGCTCAGCCTTCTTCACAGTCCAACTCTCACATCCATACATGACCACAGGAAAAACCATAGCCTTGACTAGACAGACCTTAGTCGGCAAAGTAATGTCTCTGCTTTTGAATATATTATCTAGGTTGGTCATAACTTTTCTTCCAAGGAGTAAGCGTCTTTTAATTTCATGGCTGCCATCACCATCTGCAGTGATTTTGGAGCCCCAAAAATAAAGTCTGACACTGTTTCCACTGTTTCCCCATCTATTTCTCATGAAGTGATGGGACCAGATGCCATGATCTTCGTTTTCTGAATGTTGAACTTTAAGCCAACTTTTTCACTCTCCTCTTTCACTTTCATCAAGAGGCTTTTCAGTTCCTCTTCACTTTCTGCCATAAGGGTGGTGTCATCTGCATATCTGAGGTGATTGATATTTCTCCCTGCAATCTTGATTCCAGCTTGTGTTACTTCCAGTCCAGCATTTCTCATGATGTACTCTGCCTAGAAGTTAAATAAGCAGGGTGACAATATACAGCCTTGACATCCTCCTTTTCCTATTTGGAACCAGTCTGTTGTTCCATGTCCAGTTCTAACTGTTGCTTCCTGACCTGCATACAGATTTCTCAAGAGGCAGGTCAGGTGGTCTGGTATTCCCATCTCTTTCAGAATTTGCATTTACCTCATAAAAATGTCTAGAAAGAGTTATATGCTGCCCCAATGCCTCTTTTGGCTTCCTAAAAAGCCTTTTAAGTTATCTTTTGCTATTCTTAAAAGTAGACCTTTCTGTGCCAAGGATGGCTATTTGTTTTTGATATGCCAAAGTGCTGCACTATGATTCAAATAGGCTTTGCAATTTGAATAATATCTAAAAGCTTCAACCAAAGATTGAAAAGCAAAATCTAAATTTTGTCATAATAACCTCACTGAGATCTTGGGCTTCCCAATCAGACCACCATCACACTTTGAAATTAGATTCTAGGCATACCCTGGAGACTCAGATTTTAAAACATCTCCAGGTTCACTCTCCTTACCTTTCTACTCTTCTACTTAAACATGCAAGAATTGCTCTTCCTCGATGATCACACAAAAAGATATTGGGCTTCTAGTGAGGCAGATAGGATTAAGCCTTAGTCTAGAGAAACTTTGGCTGAAATAGTTTATGGATGGCCCTAATATTCCAAGACTGTAAATGCCTGAATGCTAAAATAACTGAGGTTTAAGAGATTACCTGATTTAGACTAGCTGGTAGGGCTAAGGAAATTGAGAAGCAAAAGAGACTATAAAAAAGTTTGAGAACTTCCCTGGTGGTCCAGTGGTTAAGAATCCACCTGCCAATGCAGGGGACATGGGTTTGATCCCTGGTCCAGGAAGATCCCACAGGCTAAGAAGTAACTAAGCCCATGCACCACATCTACTGAGCTCTAGAACCTGAGGGTCATAACTATTGAGCCTACCTGCTGCAACTACTGAAGCCCGTGCAACCTAGAGCCCATACTCTGCAACAGGAGAAGCCACCACAATGAGAAACCCAGACAACTGTAACTAGAGAAAGCCAGCACAGAGCAACAAAGATCCAGTGCAGCCATAAATAAATAAATAATTGTAAAAGGTTTCTAAGGATTTATAACAGCAATAACTAATGCTTACATAGTATGCCAAATATTAAAGAGATTTACACATATCTGCTTATTTATTTGTGCAGCAATCCTATGAAATTGGTACAATTATCCCATTTTATAGATGGAAACCAGAGGTTAAGCAATTGCCCCCAAAGTCAAACAATTAGCAAGTGACAGAGACTAGGATTTAAAAATAGGCAACTAGGATCTGGGGCTTCCCAGGTGGCTCAGTGGTAAAGAATCCAGCTGCCAGTGCAGGAGATGCTGGTTGGATCCCTGGGTCGGGACGATCCCCTTGAGAAGGAAATGGCAACCCATTCCAGTATTCTTGCCTGGAAAAACACCATGGACAGAGCAGCTTGGTGGGCTGAACCCAGTACATGGGTTCGTCAAGAGTTGGACATGACTTAGTGACTGAATGACAACAACAACTAGGATCTAGATCCATGAAATGCTATCCTATATATGACTTTCCTAAGAAACTAGTCCCTCCCTTCACCCTCCCAAATACCAGCTCTCAGGTGCCTGGAACTCTACAGATAGATATTGAGATCTCCTTTTAACTTAAGGCTTTATATTCTATTAAAATGAGTACAGTCTCTTTTTAGAATGAATGAGGTTTGTTTCAAAGGCTTGCTTTTAAGTTCTTGGGAATTTAGAGTGCATTTTCCTGTAGAAACAACATTGTACATAATAGTTAAGTTCTTACGTCAGACTGTAGAAATCTGACTTTTGGAAAACTGAACCATAAAAATAATATAACTGACATTAGCCTCAGGCATCAGAAGAAGAAAGCTCTGCTGTTCATGGCATGGAGTATAGAGGGAGGAAAGGAAGAGAGTTACTTTTCCTTTCTTGAGCATAAACCCAGTCCATCAGCACAAAATTCAAATAAGAAGGGTTGCTTTTTGTAGCCCCTTGCTTTATAGAGCTCCTCCCCCCAGACTCTTTTTTTTTTTTTTGCACCTACAGAATTACTTTATTTGCAAAATAACTCTTGATTTAAATACCAGACTTCAGGTTCAGTGTATTTTTAACAAATGAAAACATTTGGTTTTCTGAGTTACAATCAAAAACAACTGTTAGGACGTAAACAACTGAAAAAATGTGAATCAAAATTATAATCTAATAAGCAAATACCTTACAAGAAGAAATCAGCATAAGTTAATGCAGTGCATCCTTAAGGAACCAGAAATGTCACGGGGGCTGCTACTTACTTCTCTAAACATTTACTGTATCGTCTGCTGCTACTTGGGAAGCTGAGGGACAGCAGTTATAATTTGTAGTTAATAAAGTGTTCTGAAACAAGCTGAAATTTCCTTAAATGAAAAATAAACATATATAGATTTCAGTTTTTATTGTACAATATTGACACTACTGGGAAAACAATGCGTGCATGAAACATCAAAAGATTTAATTTACGTGACAGAGGAAAAAACAAAAAATAATTTTTACAAAATCAAACTGCAGGTAACAAATTTGAAAGGACTATTCACTTCTTTATACAGAAGTCTTTCTGAGCACCTAAAATAAATCTAAAGAGCAGCATAAAGACCACTGAAATTGATTAGTTCAACATACAGTGAAGAAAATAACATTTAAAAAAATCTCAATTGAAAAAACTACGAATTATCAAATACTTTAGATTTCCTAACTTTCTTTTACAAGTTTTGTGGTTCATACTCAAAGTTCAATCTGTGTTTTAACATTTTTAAGTTCAGACATGCCAAAGCCTAAAAGTACAGAAGACTTGTGATTTTGTATTGCTTTCATGCAAATATACCTTCTTTTTCCGAAAAATGAAGCCACGTCTATTTTCCACACCCATAAGAGTGAGGATAACAATTCTATTTCCTTTTTACTGGGATATGGTCTCTTGTGGAAATAATCCCTAAGAAACTGTTTTTTGTCTTCGTAAGAACGGTCTTTGTACTTTTTAGGATTTAATGCTAAAATCTGAAGAGTGTCTTGAGTACCAAAACCTTCAGGCTCATCCTAGGAGATCACATGTGTACTTTTACTACAAAACAAAATATGTACTTTTGCTGCACATAGTAGTTTTAAATAACAGCTATTTATTAGCTCACAGTTCCTCTGGGTCAGAAGTCTGGAATGGTTTAGCTGGATCTTCTGCTCAGGGTTCACATGGTTAAAATGAAACTATTGATCAGGGGCTGCAGTTCTCATCTGGGCTTCAGGATCTTCTTCCAAGCTCACTCAGGTTGTTGACAAAGTTCAGTGCCTTGCATGTATAGGACTGAGGTTCCTGATTTCTTGCAAGCTGTCAACCAGGGTCCACCCTCAGCTCTAAGAGGCTGCTCGCATGCCTACCCACTTATCCTCTTCTATTTTCAAGCCAACAACAAAACACTTCTCGGTGCATCCCGTCCCACTAGCAGTACAATTCTCTGACGTGTTTGCCACTAGTTGGAGAAACATTCTACTTTTAAAGAACTCATTGATTAAATCAGGCCCAACTATAGATAATCTCTCTATTTTATGGCCAAGTGATATAGAACTTTATTTATTTATTTTTAATATAAATTTATTTATTTTAATTGGAGGTTAATTACTTTACAATATTGTATTGGTTTTGCCATACATCAACATGAATCCGCCACAGGTATACACGTGTTCCCCATCCTGAACCCCCCCTCCCTCCTCTCTCCCCATACCACCCCTCTGGGTCGTCCCAGTGCACCAGCCCCAAGCATCCAGTATCATGCATTGAACCTGGACTGGCGATTCGTTTCTCATATGATATTATACATGTTTCAATGCCATTCTCCCAAATCATCCCACCCTCGCCCTCTCCTACAGAGTCCAAAAGACTGTTCTATACATCTGTGTCTCTTTTGCTGTCTCACATACAGGGTTATCATTATCATCTTTCTAAATTCCATATATACGCATTAGTATACTGTATTGGTGTTTTTCTTTCTGGCTTACTTCACTCTGTATAATAGGCTCCAGTTTCATCCACCTCATTAGAACTGATTCAAATGTATTCTTTTTGATGGCTGAGTAATACTACATTGTGTATATGTACCACTGCTTTCTTATCCATTCATCTGCTGATGGACATCTAGGTTGCTTCCATGTCCTGGCTATTATAAACAGTGCTGTGATGAACATTGGGGTACACGTGTCTCTTTCAGTTCTGGTTTCCTCAGTGTGTATGCCCAGCAGGGGGATTGCTGGGTCATAAGGCAGTTCTATTTGCAGTTTTGAAGGAATCTCCACACTGTTCTCCATAGTGGCTATACTAGTTTGCATTCCCACCAACAGTGTAAGAGGGTTCCCTTTTCTCCACACCCTCTCCAGCATTTATTGCTTGTAGACTTTTGGATCACAGCCATTCTGACTGGTGTGAAATGGTACCTCATTGTGGTTTTGATTTGCATTTCTCTGATAATGAATGATGTTGAGCATCTTTTCATGTGTTTGTTAGCCATCTGTATGTCCTCTTTGGAGAAATGTCTATTTAGTTCTTTAGCCCATTTTTTGATTTGGGTCATTTATTTTTCTGGAATTGAGCTGCAGGAGTTGCTTGTATATTTTTGAGATTAGTTGTTTGTCAGTTGCTTCATTTGCTATTATTTTCTCCCATTCTGAAGGCAGTCTTTTCACCTTGCTTATAGTTTCTTTTGTTGTGCAGAAGCTTTTAAGCTTAATTAGGTCCCATTTGTTTATTTTTGCTTTTATTTCTAATATTCTGGGAGGTGGGTCATAGAGGATCCTGCTGTGATGTATGTTGGAGAGTGTTTTGCCTATGTTCTCCTCTAGGAGTTGTATAGTTTCTGGTGTTACGTTTAGACCTTTAATCCATTTTGAGTTTATTTTTGTGTATGGTGTTAGAAAGTATTCTAGTTTCATTCTTTTACAAGTGGTTGACCAGTTTTCCCAGCACCACTTGTTAAAGAGATTGTCTTTAATCCATTGTATATTCTTGATATAGGACTTTAATTTCATCTGAAAAATTAATTTACAGCAGTACCTAGATTAGTATTTGACTGAATAGCTGGCAGAAGGTGTGTGTACACCAAGAACTTAAGAATCTTGGGAGGCTAACTTAGAATTCTATCATACCACTGAAATCTGTTAGGCCTCACAGAGTGACCTACCCTCTCCACCAGAACCCAATCTCCCACCCTTCTAGAGATATATGTATACATAGAAAGAAGATACTTATTAATCTAAACACATTTCCATATAGTGTATTTTCAGGCAGCATAACAAATTTATGAGAAAAACTCAGGCCATTTGGTGAACAGTGTTTTGGGGCAGAGGGCCATCATGAAGTCAGGCAAGACCTATTTGGTCTTGATCTACCCTCTTCCTGTCCTGTAAGCTGTTCCTATTTATCACAGTTTCCCCCCCACACACAGATATTTTCTGTAAATTCACTCCATTTTCCTCTTTATGGCTCAACTGCCAGTTGCATCAGGGGCCCTGGAGAAGAGGTAGAAAGATAAAAGAATGAGAGAATGGAGATGATAGTAGATGATTGCGTGAAAGTGTCATTTATGAATCAAGCATTTATAAGTTAGAAATTGTACAAAATATGATTTCAGATGTTGCAGGAAAGCTCTTTGTCCTACATGGTTTCACAAAACAGTTCACAAATGCTCAAGAATGACAAGTCATAAGACCTGTCTTATCACCTTTAATTAGGACCTTGAGAGTAAAGCTTGAATTCCTTAAGGATACTTGTCATTCCCTGAAGAGGCCTTGATTTCATATGAAGGCAAATGATCTCTCTCTCTGTCTGTCTTGTCTCACTTGCTCTCACTTTCACTCAAAGTTCAACGCAAATTTTCAATTGTTTTTCACTTATCCTGTACTTTCAAGAGGATAGTAGGACCTATTTCTGTTTCATATACCTAATTTAACATATGACCACAAGCAAAATCAGGATTTTAACTCATAAACCAACTATCAATTCCTCCATATTTCTGATCCTTTCATTCACCAGCTAAGCACTCTGGAGTTATAAAAATATAGGATATCATACTCACCTTAAAGTAGCTTAGAGTCCATTGTTGTATGTTAGTCGCTCAATGTCTGGCTCTGTGACCCCATGGATTGTAGCCCACCAGGATTCTCTGTCCATAGGATTTTCCAGGCAAGAGTATAGGAGTGGGTTGTCATTCCCTCCTCCAGGGGATCTTCTTGACCCAGAGATTGAACCCAGGTCTCCTGCATTGGAGGCAGATTCTTTACCATCTGAGCCACCAGGGAGCCCTGGTGGAAGAGTCCCATAGAAGAGCCAGAACATGTAGAAGCAGCCATGCAATCAAGGTTGTAAATGCCAAACAGCTATCACCGCTTCCTGAATAAAGTCCAAGCTCTTAAGCCTAGAGGTCAAACCACCTCTGTGTGCTTATGTCTACTCCAGGCTCATCTTTTTCTACTCTCTATCCTCCCTGGATAGGGTCCCAGGGCTTTACAAAACCACTTTACACAGTATCCTATCATACCAATGCTGTGTATCTTACTTTTGCCTGAGTTGTCCTTGCCTCCCACTCCTTACTTTTCACCACTTCAAATGTTACACATCCTTTGAGACTTGAGTCTTGAAAATTTTTGTGACCACAGCAGTCTTTCCCTTCTCTGAACTGCAGCACTGGCTATTGGTACCACTCATTTCACCCTTGGAATACAACTGTTTTGGGAGAAACTTAAAAATATATATATATATTCTCTTTAGTCTTTTCTCCCCCATCAGATTCTAAGGGGATTAAGAGTCTGAATTTTTAAATTTCTAAGTTTCTCATAACATAGCCTGACTTAGTGCTCAGTTAAAACTTGGCTAATCTACTGATCAGAGTCAGGAGAGGGAAGTGGTGGGAAATGACTTTTTAAGGGACATTGAGGCCTCTTAGAGAAGTGTAACCATTGCTCATGAAATACTCACTCTAGGTAGCTATTTTAGGTATAAAAACCACAAAAGGATCAATTTTTTCCTCTCAGAAGAATAAGCTTGTCTCTATAGTAAATCTGGCCAGGCTGTCCTGAGGAAGCTATACAGACTTGAGGTCATGTCATTTCTTGACTCGCAACTTCCATCCCTCAGGAAAGACAATGCCTAGATCTAAAAAAGTTTATTTCTAGAAAGAAAATAACTTTAATAGAAATTTAAAACTTGTACAGTAACTCTCAGAAATGGGTCCAACCTGATGTTTTAAATGAAAGAGAGAGGATAGGGTCCCAGGGCTTCCCCCTCACTCTTTTTCCTGCCTCCAGGTACTTCCAACAGAAACTTAAACTAAGTACAAAAGCATTATCTTACTTACAGTTTTAACTTGCACACCAGGGCTTAGCACAATGCCCTGATTTTTTTTTGTGTGTGTGTATTATGTATTATATATATACAAATATATTCACACTCAGCAAAGAAAGGTTTCTTGAAATGGAAAGTTAAACATGGACTCTTAGAAGTTACAGATAAATGATATCTAGTATTGAGAACAAGACAGAGTGGGTGTTTTGACTAATCAGTCAACCACCAACAATTAATAAGTATCTCATACAAGACTCTGAAGCTGCCACTTCAAGAGATACAGAGACAAATAATACATGATCTTTGCATTCCAAAAATTCACAGACTCATTGCAAATAGAAGACATACTTACAAATGAAACAATTCCAGAAAAATATCAACTTAGCATAGAAGCAAGAATCAGACTATAACTCAGGAATAGGCCTGGGTCATTATTGACAATTTATTCATTTGTGACCTTGGACAAATTATCTCTCTGAATGTATTTCCTCCTCCTTTTTCCACCTAACTCATAGTGCTATGCAATAGTTCAGATGAGTGAGAGGATCTACATATGTAAAATAATGTAAAATGCCAAGCTAAAGTAACATATAGTTAAAATATCATATTGTTATTATATTAAACAGGTTGGTTCAGATTATAGGTGTGCCCTTTGGTGCCAGCATCAGCACAAGAAACCTAGGCAGGAATTCCTAAAGCAAAGAGGACAGTTTCCTCGCTCACCCCTTATTTACCAGTTTTTAAAATAAGTTTACTGAGGTATGATCAATACACAAAGTCTGTACATATTTAATGAATAGGACTTGATGAATTTGGAGAAAGAAATGGCAACCCACTCCAGTATTCTTGCTTGGAAAGTCCCATGGACAGAGGAGCCTGGCAGTCTATAGTCCATGGGGTCGCAAGAGTCAGATGCTACTTAGCAACTAAACTACCACCACCACTTGATGAATTTGGAGGTAAATATATACATGCAGCCATCACCATGATCTGTGTCATGAACATATACATCAACTCTAAAACTTTCCTCCTATCTTCTTATTATTTTTGTGTGATAAGAACATCTAACATCTACTCTCTTAGCAAATACAGTACAGTATTGTTAACTATGGGCACGATGCTGCACAGTAGATCTCTAGGACTCACCCATCTTGCACAACTAGAACTTTGTACCCTTTGACTAATACTTCCCCATTTCCCCTTCCCCCTAATCCCTGAAAGCCACCATTCTACCCTCTGCTTCTGTGAGTTTGGCTATTTTACTGTCCTCATATAAATGGTGTCATGTGGTATTTATCCTTCTGTGTCTGGCTTCTTTCACCTAGCATAATATTATCCAGGTTCATGATATCCAGGTTTCCTCCATTTTCTTTCCTGGAAGTCTCCCTCTATACACACACATTTATAGTCAGATGAAATCAATTTTTATTAAAGGTTAAATGTAGTCTTTTAAAGTTGTGAATGTCAGTCACAAAATGATAACTTGAGGAACATGGATGCAAATTCCCAAAGAAATCTCCCTACCATTTCCCATTTGGAGATAAAAAGATACTAAATTTGGCATAGTCCTTGCCCTCAAATAACCCTGGATAGCCAATTGAATATCTCCCAGGGAAGAGAGAAGTAACATAAATGAGTTAAATTATCGAATAGAAGACAATAAGGCGTTATAGAGACTATGGGCAACTAGACAATGCATGTTCCATATGATGACATTTCTACTTAAAAATCAAGAAAATGAACTGGAACACAAAATCTCAAAAGACCTGTCTACTTACTCAAAAGGTTGCCCAAAAAATGCACTTGGTTGCTCTTTTGTCTTTCTTGGCCAACTGGTACCCACCATGCCTAATCTCTTTCCAGCTCTCTGCACATTTTTCATTTAAAGAAAGGGGACCTGGCAGTGGCAGTGAGGACCACTCTGGATAGGGAAATTGGAAATCTGATTTTTAGTCTCAGTTCTGGTTCTCTTTTTCCACTTGCCTATTCCCAAGTACCCATCCTGAATATATTGCACAAGGTGACAGTAGGTCTTTGAGCCTCAGTTTCATTAACTATAGAAGTAAAAGACTTGGATTCTGACCCCTAAAATGCCCTTCAACTGAGATGTTCTGTATTTAAACTTGGGCTGAGGAAGATGTAGTATTGGTAGCTCTTTTCCTGTTACTCATGCCAGAATTCCACCTGTCCCTGGTCCTGGGAACAGCCACATTAACTTTGGATTGACTCAGACTCAGAGGAGTCAGCTTTCTTTGGATGAAAAGTTTCTTCCTGACAACTTTGCCTTTACTCAGAGAAGAGGGCTACCTTTGCAGAAGGAAACCAGTTAATACCTCTTTGATCCCCTGCCGCTGATGCAAGCAAGGAAGAGGGATTGGATGCAGGAGGTGAAAGCCAAGAAGTGACATCTAAGGAAAGTGACAAATGCCAGCAACAAAGATATCTGAGAGATCTTTGGCCTTTGGCCCTCTTTGCTTTGCAATGATGAGATATGTGGCCCATATCTACCTCAGTCACGTCCTAGTTTTCTATCGACTTTCACCTGGTACCTATCCCAGAGTATCCCATCCTGGATAGCCCACTCAACAGAAACATCAAGAGAGTGGTGTTGGGGGGAAGCCATGTAGGGATCACTGTGAGTATGTGTGTTTGGAGTAGGAGGACAGAGGGCAGTGAAATTCTGGGGTCACTTCTCCTCACAATACAGTGAACAACTGAGAGGTCTGGCTGATAAGGGAGACTGAGAAGAGAAAGACAAAGGAATTGCATCAAGAAGGATGCTGCCAGTCAGGTTGAAGGGGGTTGTGTGGTCCCAGAGCCTATGGGTAAGCTATTTACATAGGAAAAACAGAGAGGAGGGAGTTTGGGGCTGAAAAAGAGGAATTAGGTAATTGCTCCCTGGTCCAGGGAACAGTAACTTGGGGAGATGGACTTGCAGCCCCTCCCCTCCAAACTCATTCAACAGGTGGCTCAGCTGCATAGGCAAAAGAGCTAAACTCAGTGATGCTCTTCACTACCCCACTACCCAGACACCCTCTACCCATGGAGGGGAAATCTGTGGCTTTCCCTACTGCTACTGTCACTTGTTTCCCTCTCTTTCTGCTCTCTCCTAGCACTAGGCTAAGAATTTTTTGAGGGAAATGGGGTGGGAAAGTTACCCTTCTCCAATTCTTGCCTTAGAAAGGAACAAAAGTTGACTCAGGATCAAACAAGTCAATCCTTCAACCCAAGAAACTGTCCCACCTCCAAGGGCTCTTAAAGCAAGAAGTTAAGAGCAGGGTAGGGTAGCATAAGATGTTGTCTTTACCTTGTTTTACAGCTCTGGTGGTCAGCTTCCACACTCATCATTTCACTGAAGAATATGAGGCTAATACTGGTAAGTGGTTCCTGAAGCTCTTCTCATCACTTCTCTCCTCGAAAAAAGGAAACAGACGCCTTGTGCAGAAATAAAAACTCCCATTAGTTCCTTTTTCACCCTCTCCCCACACCCCATATCAGAATTCCACCAATTTAGTCCTCTTCTTTTTCTCTAACCTTTGTCTTTGTCCTTCAGATGAGGCCAAAGCATCAAGAGATGAGGCTGTCAAGTCTGAACCTTCTAAGGGAGGGGCAATCTCCCCCTAGATTTCCGTGGGCCTCCCTCTTTCAGAAAGGCTATCCAAAGATGTGAAATTAAAGGAGAAAATCTGAGAAAGTAAGGATGGCATAAGGTAAAAAGTACACTTTTTCAATCAGAAAGTGCTGTCTAGGAAAGACAGAAAAAATAGATATTACGTACACATTTTTCCCCTCTGTGTTTGTCTCTATCTTCTGTGTGTGAATATGTATGTAATGTCTATATGTGTATATTTAAAGTATAATGTATGTGATTATGAGAGAAGAATTTATTTTTTGGTTGGCATTTTTATTGAATAATATCTTAATTGATTTTTATTGCAGTATATTTGCTTTTTACAATGTTGTATTAGCTTCTACTGCACAGCAAAATGAATCAGCCACACATCTACATATATCCCCTCCTTTTTGGATTTCTCTCCTATTTAGGGCACCACAGTGCATTAAGTAGAGCTCTCTGTGCTATACAGTATGTTCCCATTAGTTAAGAATTTAAACTAAGCTGCATATAGCATTACTTTCCTGGCAGTCTAGGAGTTATGCCAATCATTTTCCCAGGAAGTGATTAAATGACTTTAAGAATTATTTTTCTAAGATTTTCTAGGTTGATACCGTGGCAAGCTGGCAGAAGATGTGCTAGCATTTCCAAGAGACAAGAGAAGTACTGTGCTAGAAGCCCCAAGGGCAGTAAGTGAGTGGTATGTTCACTGTAACCAAGCTCAGCCAGCCCTCTCCTTTATGAAATTTTCCTCCCTTGGAACTTGGCTCTGGCTAATTAAAGCACTACTATTCACTGAATTTTCTGTGACAGATCAAGGGGGAGCCCAATTATCTAGATGCCATTTTACAAAGTATCAGCCTAGGCATTACATGCCCAAGTGATAGCCATGTATCCACTCCTAAGACTAGACCAAAGGCAAGGTATTGGCGGCAGTGGGCAAGAGGGAGAAGTAAGTCTTCAGAAAAATTAGAAAGCAGGTGAAGCTGAATCCTTGCACCTGTCCTTTTCTGAAAGATGTATCCCTCTCAGGCGTTCTGTCTACCCCATCCCAACTTTCTCACCTGACATCTAAAACCTGATCCATTTCCCATTAATGAATGGATTATAGACCGTTTTCCCACTTAAACAGCTATTTCAGTTCTGAAGACCCTTAGAGATTATGTGTTCACCAGTCTCGATTTTCATTTAGCAAAGAGTTTAATAATATGGAAGTGACTTGCCCACAGTCACACAGCAAATTGTAGAACTGAAAATTACTCCTAATTCCTTGATCCATGTTTTCTACCACAACCCAGTGAGTCTTAATTTCTGTTCTGTTAGTTAGGTGCCTTATAGTCCCACTGTGTTTCTATAAAGTGGGGAGCAGATCTATCTCCAGGTTCAGAGTACATGTTTTTTCATGTAAGAACTCTTTCTACCAATCTCCTCATTGGTTTATCTGTATGTATGTCACACTGGCTCCAACAAAACTCATTACCCTGTCAACGTTCAACTGCCCAATATGATGAGGGAGAAGGGCCTCCCAGTGGCAACCTGGTAGGAGGATTCTGACCTATATAACTCTTCCCATGGTTTGAGTCCCTATGTATTTAATAGACTGGCCTCTGGAAGAACAATAGATTTTGAAATTACAGGAAGTGTGATAGTGAGTTGAAAGCCACATATATAGGCCCAGATACCTCAATATTAAAGCTGAGTAGCAAGCAGGAAGGCCAGAGATTCCAGAAAGAAAACAGGAGATATTTCCTGTTTGAAACCTCCTTGGCATTGTTATTCCTTATGCCTATCTCACAAAGTGTAAAAATGACACACCTCTCACATTTCTGAACAAGGTCTTCAGATTTGTGTGGATATTTCCACACCAAGAAGTCAGCTTCTCCATTACTTGGAAAGATAAAATGAAATCAGAAAACTTGGAGTGACCTCAAAAACCATAAAGAATCCATGCAATGCCAAAAAATATCAGATGAGTTCTTTTCATTGAAGTATTTTAGTGTTTATCTCCACATCGATCAACTCACTGCCTTTGTAAACAAATTCTGTTTACACCATCCAATTAAACTCTTAACCATGGCCATTGGTAAGAATGTCATATAATAAAGCATTTATTTCTTAGGCATTTGTGATTAGAATGGTATTATATTTAATACTAAGACTTTCAAGACATCATATTTCAGAGTCTTATAATATCCCAATCATTTGGAGAATTCCTTTAGATAATTCTTCTAGAGTTGAATCATTGTAGGTGAGATTTAGTGGAAAAAATGAATGTGAATATATTTGATTAATAAATTTAATTTCCCATCAAATGTATAAAACTAATACACAGCATCTTGCTCAAAACAATGCTAAATATTCAAAGATATTTCAGGAATATCTAGAAAGATAATAATAGCTTGTTCATTTCATAATTAGTTCTGAGACTGCTATGAAAGCCTTTAGTCATTACAAATCTGAAATCTACTTTAAAAAAATGGTACACCTAATTTTATAAAAGGCAAACTAAACTTCCAGAGAGTTTCAGTATATTGTCTACAGACACACAATAAGATTTCAATTTCTTCTGAATCCCAATCCACATCACACTTCCCTTCAGGTTTACCTCTTAATTTACTCATTCAAAATTTTCGTTCATTACTCATTAACCAAAAAAAAAAAAAGGTGGGGGGAGGGGGCTGAGATGCATGTCTGAGTGTTTGTTCTACTTATCCTTTTAAAAAATATTCTTATGTATTTATTCATGGCTGCAGTGCGTTTTCGTTGCTGCCCACAGGCTTTCTCTAGTTGCAGAGAGCAGGGATATTCTTCATTGACAAGCGTGGACTTCTCATTCCGGTGACTTTTCCTGTTGTGGAGCACAGGCTTTAGGTGATCAGGCTTCAGTAGTTGCGGCTCATGGGCTTTAAGAGAGCACAGGCTCAGTAGTTGCGGTGCATGGGTTTGGTTGCTCTGCTGCATGTGGGATTTGCCCAGACCAGGGATCAAAGCCATGAATGACTTCTGCATTGGCGGGAGGATTCTTAACCACTGGACCACCAGGGAAGCCCTCTACTTATCCTTGACTTCTCCAGCTACTTTTTCACGTGTTCTTTAGTTCTTTTTTATGGCCATGGCTTGGGGCTTGTGGGATCTTAGGTCCCCAACCGGAGGTCGAATCACGGCCCTAGGCCGTTTAAGAGCAGAGTCCTAACCACTGGACTGCCAGAGAATCCCCTGTTCGTCTCTAATGCCTCAACCTTGATTTTAACAAACAATGCCACTTGTAAATGAGACTTGGAGAAGGAATGCAGAGGAGAGAAGATAAAAGGAAAGAAGACTTAGTCTGGAATGTGTTTATCTTTCTTGGATTGATCTTTCTGATGAAGAGGAAAATTGCTACTTAGTTCAGCTCCTAAAGAAGGCTAGAGATTTGGGATTGTGCTGTGAGGGGAAAGTAAGGGATGGGAAAGAAAAGGTAAGAAAGAAAAGAGGAGTGAGTGAAGATAAGTAGTAGGTGAATGTGGGTACAAGTGTGGGAAGTGAGTAGGGTCCAAGTATTAGGGTAAAATGATAGAAGCAAGTGCTGAGGTGAGTGTCAAGGAGTGGAAGGAAAGGTGGGGAGCAAGGAGAGATAAGTGTTGAAGGAGAAGCCCTAAGGTTTTAGTCCCAAGTGCTGCACATTTGAGCTACTGCAGTTCAGAAGTATGTGTGTTTATTTGTGCGCACATATGTGATTAATAGCTGGCATCCCAGAATTCTGTGCTCACACTAAAAAATGAATCTCTATTCACACATTTTCCCGAGAAGCAAAACAAGAGAAAATAAGTTAGGTGGGTCTTTGCAGTTTTTTTAACAGAGATTTTCTCCTGAGATTGGCTCCCAGAACTTCCAAAACCATGCACAACTGATCAGAGTGTTGATGGTGGAAAATACCCCATTAGTAAATGTAGCCTTAAGGACTTTGCAGAGAAGTTGTTTGGTGTCTATTCAGAGTAGCAACCTCTAATCTTCCTCACTCAAGGAATCTGGAGGTGGAGTGCAAGCAAAAATATGAATATGGATCTTTCAGACATTTTTCTTCTTTAAAGTGGTAAGGATAAACTCAGCTTTGTCCTATCAATTGATTTTTCTTTCCCCACTATTTCCACCCAGAATGATCCTACCTTCATCTGTATTTTTCCAACTCAGGTATTTGAACAGCTTTGCCTATAAGAGCTCCAGGCCATAATCATGCTGTTCCCATGTTTGCCTCTACAAACCAAACTCTCTGGGATCCATCCATATTTCATTCTACTTCTCAGCCTCACCTTTTTCCATTTATGCAAAGAATAGTAATGTTGTCATCTTCCCTGAGCAAATCAATTGTTCCTTCCCATGAGCTGATGACTTGGTTTGTGTCTACTTTGTCACAGACTATAGAAGCTACCATCTCATCCACCTCCTGTTCCTTAATCGACGTGAGCCTCAACATCCCCATGCTGCTGGTAGCCAATGAGCTTTTCTCGCCTCTTTCGCTTTTCCCTCTTCCCTCATTCTTACGGTCCTGAGAAGGCCTTTCCCATAGAAAGCATTAACTCTTAATCCTTGCCCAAGTCTCTGTTTCCTAGGAAAACTCAGATGATAAAAATACTGTTTATCTTACAGCAGTGGTCCCCAAACTTTTTGGCACCAGGAATCAGTTTCAGGGAAGACAGTTTTTCCAAGGACCAGGGTTGAGGGGATGGTTTCAGTATGATTCAAGTGCATTAAATTTGTTGTGCACTTTATTTCTATCAGTATTACATCAGTTCCATCTCAGATCATTAGGCATTAGATCCCAGAGATTGGGGACGCCTGTGCTGTGGAACCATCTTCTGTCATCAGAAGACATTGTACAGGTTCCCAGTGACTCAGATAGCAAGCTCTCTGACAGGGAGTATGTTTGAAACCTTCCAGAAGTTGTGTCAGGAAGTGAACCCAGAAAACTCAGCTTGGTGACAGGGTCAACTACAGTATTCAAGTCAGTGGGGATGGGGGGGCGGTGGGCAGTAACAATTGTGTGAACAGCAGCAGTGGAAGCAAAAAACAGAAGGTGGCTCATTTTTCACCGAAGTCTCCTAAGTCTTCCTAAATCTCCCAGCATACAAACAGGCACTGACCTCTAAGAGCAGGGCATCTACTACCCATACTTGAAAAGTCAGAACTAGTGAGCTGAGAATTAGAGCATTTTTTTCTTTCTCTTCCTATATTATTTATCTTGGTTTCTAACTTTGTGGTTTTCTGCTCTCATTGATTATTTCTATGGAAGCAGAAACTCTCTGAGAAGATCCATCCCTTCATACTCCCAGATGCCTCTTCATCAGATTATGTCTGCCCTTAGCTCAGACAAGGTAGAATTGGGTTCCCTGAAACTGTCACTACTGCTTAGTACTTTAGGGGATACACCACTTGTGGCTGGTCTTTAGGTACTTTTTTCCTCCTCTCCATCTTATTCATTTATTTTTTTATTTAAAAACTATTTATTTGGCTGTGCTGGGTCTTAGTTGTGGCACATGGGATCTTCAGTTTTCATTGTAGCATGCAGGATTTTTAATTGTTGCATGTGGGATCTAGTTCCCTGACCAGGGATAGAATCTGGGTCCCTTACACTGGGAGCATGGAGTCTTAGCCACTGGCCCACCAGAGAAGTTCCTTATTCATTTATTTTTAAAGCCTAATAAATGACCTTGTTCCTAAGATTTTGTTTGGGTTTCTCTTCTTTTCCCCAAGATGATCCCAGAGACTTAACAGCTATGTGTAGAAGAATGAAATTGGAACATTTTTCTCATACCATATATGAAAATAAACTCAAAATGGATTAAAGACTTAAATGTAAGGCTGGAAACTATAAAACTCCTAGAAGAAAACAGGAAGTCTTAATATATTTTTTGAATCTATCTCCTTAGGCAAGGGAAACAAAAACAAAAATAAACAAATTAGAACAAACTAAACTTAAAAGCTTTTGCACAGCAAAGGAAGCCATCAGCAAAAAAAAAAAAAAAAAACAACTACTAAATGGGAGAAAAATATTTGCAAATGATATGTCCAGTAAGGGGTTCATATCTAAAATAAGCAAACAGCTCATATTCAAAACGAAAAACCATATAAAAAATGGGCAGAAGACCTAAAATAGACATTTTCCCAAAGAAAACATATAGATGGTCAACATGCACAGGAAAAGTGTTCAGCATGGCTAATCACCACAGAAATACAAATCAAAACTACCATGAGATAGCACCTCACATCTGTCAGAATGGCTATTATCAGAAAGACAACAAATAGTATTTGCTGGCGAGGGTGTGGAGAAGAAGGCAATGGCATCCCATTCCAGTACTCTTGCCTGGAAAATCCCATGGATGGAGGAGCTTGGTAGGCTGCAGTCCATGGGGTCGCCAAGAGTCGGACACGACTGAGCGACTTCACTTTCACTTTTCACTTTCATGCATTGGAGAAGGCAATGGCAACCCACTCCAGTATTCTTGCCTAGAGAATCCCAGGGATGGGGGAGCCTGGTGGGCTGCCATCTATGGGGTTGCACAGAGTCGGACACAACTGAAGCGACTTAGCAGCAGCATAGTATACTGTTGGTGGGAATGTAAATTGGTGCAGCCACTGTGGAAAACAGTGTGGAGATTTCTCCATTTTGGGTATTGTGAATAATATTTAAAATTTTCTTCTGAAATTGTTCATTGTCACTGTATAGAAATACAACTGATTTTATATCTTTCACTACTGGTGAACTGACTTATTAGCACTAGCAGTATTTTTCTGGATGTTTATGATTTTATATACATGTGTAAAAGATCATGTCACCTATGAATGAAGTAAGCTTACTTCTATTTTTCCAGTTTGGATCCTTTATGTCTTTTTCTTCCTTAATTGCTTGGTTAGAACTTACAGGGCAATGTTGAATAGCAATGGGGGAAGTAAGCACCCTTGTCTTGTTCTTGATCTTTGGGGGAAAACTTTCAGATCTTCACCAATGAGTCTCATGTTTGCTGGGTTTTTAAAAAAATAAATGCCCTTTATCATGTTGAGGAAGTCCTTTTCTATTCTTATTTTGCTGACTTTTATGATGATAAAGCATTGGATTTTATCAAATGCTTTTTCTGCATCAGTTAAGATAACCATGTTGTTTCCTACATTTCATCAATGTGGTATAGTATTACATTGATTGATATTCATACGTTGAAGCACTGTTGCATTCCTGGGATAAATTCTGATTACTCATGGTTATAATTTTTTTTTATATATATGTTGCTGGAGTCAGTTTGCTAGCATTTTGTTGAAAATTTTTGCATTTTTGTACATAAGGGATCTTGGTCTGTAGCCTTCTTTTTTAAGACGTCTGTCTAGCTTTAGTGTCATGGGATGAAATATGATTTTACCAGTTAAAATCATAACTCTTTTAACTGGTGTTAATTCTTGAAACTTTTGGTAGATTTCACTAGTGAAGCCATCTGGTCCTGGATTTTTCTTTGTTGGAAGGTTTGACATAACTGATTTAACTGCCTTACTTGGAATAGGTTTTTCAGGTTTTCTATTTCCTCTTGAACCAGATTTGGTAGCTTGTGTGTTTATTGGAATTTTCCCATTTCATCTGGGTTATCTAAATTTTTGGCCTTCAATTGATCCTAATAATCACTTATTACTATGTAATTATAGTAGTCACATTATTATAATAGTAATCACTTATTATAACCTTACAAAAATAAAGAAGGTAAAGTCTTTTTCTGTTAGATGGTAGCAATGCCTATAAGGTTTTGTTTTTTTTTTAATTATAAAACAAGGTCCATTTTCTTCCCCCGACACAAGTAAGCCACAATAGTTGTGCATGCTGCCACCCCCACAGCAGATGTCCAGATGAGAAATGGGGAGTGGTAAGTGGGTACAAAAATATGACATAATACTCTTATCTTTTTTTTTTTAAGCAATCTTTCTTCATTAAGCACTCCTCTGGTTCCTCTTAGTTGTTTCTTTTTCTCCCCCTTAGATTCCAGAGTTCTGAAAAAGTTGATTCTAACAGTTTTCCCCAACCTAATGGTGGTTGCTTTAGTGGATGGATAAATCCTTGGAGTTTCCTCTCCTTCATTCTTAGTGATGCCATCCCTCCCCCCAACATTTAATTTTGATTATGAAAACTTTCAATCACACAGAAAATATAAAAGAATAGTACACTGAAGACCTACCACAAAAATTGTACCATAGACATGTTGTTACCCTTGTTTTAAATCACATAACCATTTATCTATGAATCTATGAGTCTGTTAACTTTTCTTATGCTTTGATGCATTTCAACATAAATTGCAGACTTCCATAAACTCTCTTGTTCTTTTTTGATAAACATAAAAACCTCTCCCAACATCCTAATCTACCCTTGAAGGACACCATAAGTGGTGTGTGTGTGTGTGTGTGTGTGTGTGTGTGTGTGTGTGTGGTGGGACAGGACTACAGGAATGTCCCACATACTCTGATGAGGTTAGTAGAATCTTGAGCTAGTTAAAAGATCCTCAGGGCATGTTGCCCAACTTTTTATCTGATCAATCTCTCAATAGCATCCCCACAGAATCCACCATTAGCTTGTATACCTTCAGGGATTGGCATCTCACCAATTCTGGAAGTAGACTGGTCCATCTTCGGACAACTCAAAATATTCAGACATCCTTATTCAGACATCCTAGAGCTACACACATGGGGCTTCCCTGGTAGCTCAGCCGGTAAAGAATCCTCCTGCAATGCAAGAGAGCCGGTTTCGACTCCTGGGGCGGAAAGTTCCCCTGGAGAAGGCAGAGGCTACCCACTCCAGTATTTTTGGGCTTTCCCTGGTGACTCAGATGGTAAAGAATCCACCTGCAATGTGGGAGACCTGGATTCCATCCCTGGGTTGGGAAGATCCCCTGGAGGAGGGTATGGCAATCCACTCCAGTATTCTTGCCTGGAAAATCCCATGGTCAGAGAAGCCTGGCAGGCCATAGTCCATGGGGTCACAAAGAGTCGAAAATGACTGAGCGCCTAAGCACAACACAGCACTGAACTACACAGAAGATTAATCATCTCTCTCCCACTGCAGACAGTTCTTATGAGTTGTAAAGAGTCCTTCCTCAAGTATTCCCTTCTCCATATGTCCTGGTTCCTTTAACTACTCACTTCCCCATCAGCCTGCTAATTCAACTCTGAATGCTTTACCAAAGTCCTCTTTAAATGGCATGAGTCGAAGCCATGGACAAACGCCCATTAAGGTGGGCTGTTCAGATTAGAGGTAGTTGAGTACTTTTCTTTCACTCTTAACTGAATCTGTATAAGACGTTTTCCCCTTTGACTCAGACCTTAGCGGAGCTTGGTATAAGACGTTGGCTCTTTCCCCACAAGCGACTGTGTTTCTTTGATTATTCCATGCTGCCATCTGGTGGCTCAAACAGGTAGTTCCTGCCTGCCCCTCCCCCTCGCCTTCGAACTATGAGAGCAGGGGAGAGGAGGTATAGGTTAACAAAATAAAAAGCCTAGAAGTAAAATAATCGAAGTCTTTTTAAAAGAGGACTTGAATCCTCCCCCCGCCCCATATAATTCCTGCTGTGTGTCCTACATTTGGGAGAACGAAAGTAGAGGGAGTGGGCACAGCTAGGGTACAGCCCCAGAAAATATGCTGAGACTATCCCATTTCGGTCCAACTCTGACTTTCAGCAAGTCACTTTTCCTTTTAGTATCTCAGTTTCCACACTTGTGATCCCAACAGATTTATCAAATGAAGTCAAGCAGAACTGAAGGCAAAGCCAGGCTGTGAAAGGAAGAAAGTGAAGTGGGCTGAAAGTCGGGGAGGGAGGCAACAGGAAGGAGATAAATAAACCCTGAACTTGATAAACAGCAAGAAAGTGCTGGGTTGCTGCAGGGTATGCTGGGCCCTAAGCATGTATTTTGGGGGCTTACCTTTCTATATAAGTAGTTCTTTCTATAAAACTCATTGGCCCAAGAGAGATGTAGTGATTTAGCAATGAAGATTTAGAATGATGGGTAGAGAAGAGGTACTTAAATACTTGTTTATTAAACAGTTCATGTGGAAACTCTCCATAAGGGCTGAGTACCATCTCTACATTTTTAGGTCTCGAAACCATTTCTTCATGTTTTTTATTGTCAAGTGAACCATACTTGTCTAATTTCACGTCTTCCCTTACTAGAAAAAGGTAGCAACACTTGCTACTTCCAGAACAAAGGCTCTTTAGAAACTGTTTGTGTCTTCTGCATTTCTTTTAGCCCAAGTCTTGGCATCGGATCTTGGTAATTTAGAGCCTTAAAATGTCCCGTGTCTGATGTGAATGAGAGTACCCCCAAATTAGCATGTCAACACCAATTGGGGGCCTAATCTCACCCGATCCCATGAAAGATTACTGTGACAGTCAATGGGAATAATCTTCAGTCTGGAGACCCTCTTGGAACCAGGGCCTAGCTGCAGAACTCCAGGACAACCAATTTATAACTTGTCTTTTCACCTTTTAAGGGGTTTGTGGGAAACAAAAGGTTTTGATTTCAAAAATTCAAATTTATCATTTTTTTTTTGTAGTCGATGCTTTTTGAGGTTTGCTTTAGAAAATTTTCCCTAATCCAAGGTCTAAAAAGTATAGAACATTTCCACAATTGTAGAAAATGCAATTGGACAGGCCTAGTTACCCTAATTATGGGTAGCCTGTGTAAAAGACACAATAAGTTGAAACAGGTTAAATTCTATAGTGAGGTCAGATTCGGGATGATACTATTAGTTAGTGTCCTATACAGAAGGAGCTTAGGACTGCTCTTCATAGTGTTGCTGCTGGTTACAGTTGACTTGCTATTTACCTCCTGATGATTAGTCTAGATTGAAATCACAGGTGTTATATAATAACTACTTATATAATCAAATCATTTCTTTCTGCTGACTGAACGTTATCAAAGTGGTTGTAGCTATTTATTGCCTTTTACAGGTATGGTTTCCCTGGTAGCTCAGTTGGTAAAAAATCTGCTTGCAAAGCAGGAGACCTAGGTTCAACCCCTGGGTGGGGAAAAATCCCCTGGAGAAGGAAATGGCAACCTACTCCAGTATTCTTGCCTGGAAAATCTCATGGACAGAGAGGCCTGACACACTATAGTCCATGGGGTCTCAAAGAGTTGGACAGACTTAGCAACAGAACTGCCACTAGCTTTTAAATCAAAACCAAAGAAAACAACATTCCTCAACCTTAATTTACCACTCTATGCAATGAAAGATTCTTTTTCTTTATTTGTCTCATTAGAAACTTGTGAAAGATTAAATTAAGGTGAAATCTTTAAGACTTACAGAAATACATATACCATATATATGAAACCCATTTCCTGCCCCAAATCTGGAGAGCATAGCAGATTTGTTTGAAGGCATTTGCTTCTAAGTGTTCAGGAAGGGTTCAGTGGAAAATTATGCCACTTTTACAATATAATATTCCTTATTCGGAATGACAAGTCAGAGTACCATTTTATGTGAACCAAGAGCACTTCGAAGATGGAGTGTGTCCTTTAAGGAAGAAAATTTTGCATACTTTATAACTTACCTGGAGACTGGAGGGCATAGTTACCTGTTCGTATTTGGGTTGTTACACTTTCCAGTTCAGCCACAGGGAGGGCAATGTATCCTTTGATTTTCTAGTTGTGTGGAATAGTTGGTTGTTTCCCTCAGGTTCTCTGTTATTTCTCTGATAAACAATATAGGACAGTTTATGAGATTAATTGCTTCTCACTGAAATAGCTATGTTTCTGGGGGAGGCTTTGGCTTTTATATGAGCATTTTCCTACCAGTTACTGGCAGCGGGTGAACTTCACTATTGTATTCTTATGACTGCTTCAATGTTGGGGTCTTCAGATTCACGGAGTAAGTAGAAAATATACTGAAGATTAAGGGTTCTCAGTTTAAAAGTTACAAGTAATATAGATTGGTTAGGGGCTAAGTCAGCATTCTGTGAAATGATTTTTCTGTCCTCTCTCTTGCTCACTTAGAAGCACTTCCATTCTTCTATTTTCAGGGGCCACAGAAATGCAGAGTGCTGGAGTAGAAAATACACTGACTCAGAATTACAGTATGTGACTTTGAGCACATCATGTAACCTTTATGGGTCTCTTTTCCGAGTAAACCTTCACTATCACATTAGATAACGGAAGGGAAAGTCCCTTGAAGAGGGTTCTAACGTTAATGTATTGCCCCTTCCTAGCTTCTTTGGTTCCTATGTCTGGTGGAGAGTTATTCATTCTGACTAAATGAGGTATTTGGATAGTTTATTAACATATCAAAGCTCTACCCCCCTCCTTCCTCCTATTTCAAAACCAAATTAAACTAAAGCCTTTTCATTTGTTACACTGTTTAGGAGAATTTTAGCATCAGTTATCTAATTTGATTTACTTAACGTCCCTATTTTACAGACACGAACCCATTGAAAACCCTTTGAAGTCATGGCTCCTGGACTAGAAATGAAGCCTACTTCCAGTATAATGTTCTTTTTAGTATATTGCTATTTTCTTGAACTCTCTTTTTCTTGTTACTGGGTAAATTTTTGAACCGGCTAAACTACAAATATGTCTGGCTTTCAATCTTCTAGGCCACTCCTCTTCTATTCCCTCCGCCCTCAGTCCCCTCCCTCTCACTTCTTAAAGCGCTGCCCTTTGCTGCGACCGCCATATTTCTTCTTTTCCCGAGGTGGAAGCTTATTAATATTGGATTTCTTTGCCCGTGTGGTTCTTTCTGGAACATTTTCCAGACCCCAACCATGCCTTATGGCGTATTTCTTGGAAAAAATTACACCAAAAATTCATAAAATATTTTTAAAAACCTAAACTTTCTTCTAGTATTTTCTTGACACCTTCTCAGTATTTTACAGATACTTGGGGATATTTTAAGGCAATTTTCCATTTTAAAGGACTTTTTCTTTGGAATGATTTTTGGTTGACTTCTCTGGTTTTTTGTGGTTTCTTTTTCTTTTTCTCCTCCTTTTCTATATTTTTTGCCCATCGGGGCTGTGGATACCTGGTTTTAGTGAGTATATAGATATGTGGATAGATATATTATTATTGTTATTATTTTTTACCCAACGGGGTCATGGATACCTGCCTTTTATTTTATTTTTTTAAAATTTGCCCATCGGGGCCACGGATACCTGCTTTTAATTTTTTTTTTCCCCCTTAGCCCATCGGGGCCTCGGATACCTGCTGTGTACCCCCTCTCTCCCTAACCTTCTGGCCCATCGGGGCAATGGATACCTGCCTCTTTTTTAAATGTGTTTCTTTCTTTTCTTTTTTTTTTTTGCCCATCGGGGCCTCGGATACCTGCTTTAATTTTTTTTTTTCCTTGCCCATCGGGGCCTCGGATACCTGCTTTAATTTTTTTTCCTTGCCCATCGGGGCCGCGGATACCTGCTTAGATTTTTGTTTTATACCACCCATCGGGGCTTTATATGGTTGGAAAAGTGTTGGGTTTTGTGGTTCCTTGTACTATCTGGAATGTCTACAAAATTTTGCTGCTAATCGTTTGTGTTGTGTGAGTGGACCTACGGCTTTGGTTGGGAGATGACTTTGCAGTTAGGCTAGAGGGTTGGTTAGGCTGGGGAGGAAAGATGGCGGCCACTTCAGATTTGCCGCCCAGCTTGGCTGAGGGGTAACTGTGCTAAGTATCACTAGGAAGGTAAGATGAATAATGTGACAGGCAAAGGTATGCATTGCATGAGTTAAATGTTTTGAATGAGCTGACTTGGGTCATGTTAGGAGCTTGGCATGAATTGTGGTATCCTGAGGTGGGAAAACATAGGATCATCCTATGTCATATTACAAGGGTCTAATGGAAAATGAGCGGGAGAAGAATTAGGCGCAGTGTTCAAAATGGCGATTTTGACCTTGCAGCATTGCTTAGCATGGCTCTCTGCTTTGTTAGAGTGTTCAAAATGGCGGATCCATTTTGCCGCAGTGTTCCAGTGGCGGGAAGCCACATCATGGGTGTCTTTGTTCTAGTGTGCAGCATGGCGGTAGAAATATTCTGTTACATAGTAGAAGATGGCCGCTTAAGTACTTGCCGCAGTCTAAAACATGGCGGGCTTTTGTCTCTGCCGTGTGCATTTCCTGATAGGTTTTGCTGCAGGGACAATATGGCTGACCTTGTCATGTGGATATCATGGCTGTTTGTCACGTGGATATCGTGGCAGGGGTGTTTGACCGTTACATTCTTGGCGGGCTTTGCATCAGGAGGGCCTGCCGCATTGTTAAAGATGGCGTACTTTGCCGCGGAAAAAGTGAAAGGAGGGATTGGCAGTGTTAGATTGCCGCGTGCCCCACCCAATCAGAAAGGGTGGTAGAATTGGTCACAGCCAGTTAGTGAAGGATGGAATTAGGTGAGTTAGCATAGCACCTCACTGCCGTCTCTATTCAGCCAGTCAGGACTGGCCACATTTGTACTAATCTCAGTGGGTGGTACCAAAGTCTTTCCAAGGACATTTGGCCTTTCCACTTCCTCCCTCCCTCTCACTGGCTCCCTCCCCTCCCTCACTGCCACTTGTAGTGCTGGATATTAGGTTGTGCAGGCAGAACCTTACGCCATTCCTCTGCATTGGTGCCGTGGCCAAAGCCCTTCCCCCACTTCCCCCTCCCCCGCCCCCTGCTCTTCTGCGCTGTGGCCAGGGGCAGTGCTCCATGCCTGCTAAGTGTGAACTTGGCGGTGAGTCGTGGCAAGGACCAGAATGGATCGCAGATGATCGTTGGCCAACTGTTGGCAGAAGAGGAATCCCTGCCTTCCTCAAGAGGAACACCTACCCCGTGGCTAATACTGGGGTCGGATTTTGATTTCTATTTATTTATTGGATGTCAGTCGTACATAGTTTGATTATGTGGTTTGCTAGTGTTTGATTTCAGCCTTAAGTGACTAGTATGGAAATGTATTTAGGGGCTTTATTTGTAAAATTCATTTTAATTACATTTAATGGGTTTTCATATTTGGATTCCTTTAAAATTCCTTAAAATTTTCAATTTCTTTTTTACAAATCCCTCAACCTTTTTTTGTATTTAGATATTCAAAGTCAAATGATATACCATTAAGAATTTTTTTAAACTATTTTTTTACTTTGAACTTGACTTCATAAACTACTTCCCTTTGGATTTTTGAAGAGTCTTATAGCATAGAAGTAATTAATTAAAAATTTAACGTTATGACCGAATGTGAAAAGGAATATTTGAAGGTCCACTCAGGTTCAGGCCTTGCTTTGTCCCCACTCTTAATGCTGCACTCATTGACTAATGATCCACAAACCTGCAGGAAATCAATTGCTGTGAATTTGCTTCTTCTATTTGAATGTATTATATTGGAGAATTATTGTTCATAATTTCAATTTTCTGTGGTCCCCTGCCTCCACAGCCCCTAGCTCCTCCTCAACCCCGTTCCCAGCAATCCCCTTTCTGGCCCCAGCCCCTGCCCCGGCCCCAGCCCCTGCCCCGGCCCCAGCCCCAGCCCGGCCTGGCCCCTGCCCCAATCCCAGCCCCAGTCTCTGGCCCTGCCCCAGCCCCAGTCTCTGGCCCTACCCCAGCCCCAGCCCCAGCCCCAGCCCCAGCCCCAGCCCCAGTCCCAGCCCCAGCCCCAGCCCAGCCTCAGTCTTGTTTCTGCTTAAAGCCACTGCAATTTTTGTTGATTCAGTGAAAAAAATAAGTTGTCCATTGCTCATCCATTAGACTGGGATACCCTCTCTACCTCTAGCATTCCTGATCTTGAGTGCTGGCTATCCAAGTCACCATTTTCAGTTAATCTACAGAATCCCATTTGTCCCTTGGCCCATGTTAAAAAAAAGAATCCATTCACCCTTTGCATTAATGTTGAGAAACATTAACTAACTGAGAGCTTCATATCAGACAGTTATTGCCCATGAGTCTAGTTACTCATAATCTTCTCAATCCCATGTCAATAAGGGAGAAACCATTCCTCTGTCATTGCTGCAGTCCTCACAATCCTAGTTTTCTGGATGGTGCATATTTACTGAGCTGACCACCTAAACTCTTCGTACTGAGTGAAGTTGCAATTGCCCATAACCCTGCCTATTGGATTAGATTCCAGTCCAAAACCCTCTTGCATTCAGCAAAGGGCACAAAAAACTCAATTTTTTTGGTTAATGTGCTCAGTCCCAGTTGTCATAGCCTTGTCCATTAAACAAAGGCATCCTACCAGTTTTGTCCTGCTTCTGGGGAGTCCTGTTCTTGTACAATTGAAGTACCAAATTGTAATTTCTGTTTCCCCCATTAAGCAATGATCCTCCATCCTATTTGCATTGCTCTTAGGCATTGCTGATTGCCTGAGACCATGTTCCTTGAATTATTAATGTGTAGAATCCCAATTGTTCATTACACAGGTCCTTTGCAACTTCTTTGCACTGTAGCAGAAGTGCTCATCTTAAAAGTCACTTACTTTGGAATATTAATGGATTCAGTTATTGTTGATCACGGTCCTGCTTAACAGGTAAGATCCACCCATGCTCTTTTCATTGCCCCTATGTAGTTCGGACTACCTGCCACCTTGGGTTAATATATAAAATTCTCATTTCCCATGATCCTATCCATTAGTCTAGGATAGCTCTTACTCGATGCCATTTCTTCTGAGGAGTTCTGATTACCCAAAGTCCCTTCTCTTATTAAAAAATTGATGTGCATAATTGTGTACATCCATGGTCACATGCAATAAAAAATGAAACCCCACACTTGGTGGAATATTGCTGGGTCGTGCAGATTATTCAAGAACTCAGCTCTTGGACAGTTAATTTGCATAGCTGCAGTTGTCTAGAGTCCTGTCCGTTTTAATGGGCCATTGCTATCCTATTTGCAAGCTACGTGAGTTGAACTCTCAAGGGCCCTTCTCTTGAATTTATAATGTCCATAATTGCTTTTGTCCCTGTCCTGTAAACTAGTCACACTGGCCCACTTTGTCTTTGACCAGGGCACCCTTACTACTTAAGAAGTCGGAACTAGAACAGTTTATATGCACAAACCTAATTGATTACACCTCGGGTTTTTGTATCAGGAACTCTGCATCATCTTTACTTCTGAAAGGGTGCTGATTAAGTAAGGCCATTTCCTAAAATTGTTCATTTGCAAAACTGGAATCCCTAGGGACTCCTTCCTTTTAACTAGAAGCCCAACCCCAACTAACTGCCTTTGCATTACAGCAGAGGATACTTGGGGCAGTTAATGGGCTTGATTATACGTAGAGACCCTTTGGCTGGTTTAATATCCGCTCCCCTACTGAATGATTTGCATTACCACAGGCAGTACAAAGGAATGATAATGGGTTTATACAGCTACAGTCCCTTATGTTAACCTAGAAACCCATCCCCACCTCTCTGTATGACTGCATAGGGTACTTGGGACTGTTAAAGAACTATATTGCAGCTACAATTCCTTTTGTTAGTCTAGAATCTGTTCCCTTCCTGCTTGATTTGCATTACCACAAAGGGTACAAGGGACTGTTAATGTGCTTAAGTGGAGTTACAGTCCTTTAAGTTAACCTACGATTCCATTAGCACCTAACTCTCTTTTTATTAATGCACAGCGTATGTGGGACTTATTCCTGAGCTTAATTGCACTACTGTCCCTTTTGTTAGTCTAGAATTCCATCACTCTACTCAGTTTGCATTACTCTAGAGTGTACCAGAGACTGTTGACATGCTTTTAAATGCATCTGCAGTCTCTATGTTTAACCTATGATCCCATTCCCAACTATATCTCTTTGTAAGACTGCAGTGGATACTTGGGACTGTCAAAAGGCTCTGTTAGAGTTACAGTCCCCTCAGTAAAGACTCCCATGCCCTCCTACTTTATTTGCATTACCAAAAGGGGGACAATGGACTTGTAATAGGCTTTATTACAGTTATCATTCCTTCAGTTAAACTGCAATCAGTTCCCTTCTTACTGAATTTGCATTACCACAGAGGGTTCAGGGACTGTTAATGTGCTTAAAGGCTGCTGCAGTCCTTATGTTAACCTAGGATTCCATCACCAACTATCTCCCTTTCATTACTGCAGAGCCTACATATGACTTCTTAATGGCTTTAACTATACTGCTGTCCCTTATCTTTGGTGGGTAGTCCATGTGTGCAGTGGTGTCCGACTCTGGTGACCCCATGTACTGTAGCCTGCCAGGCTCCTTTGTCCATAGGATTCTCCAGGCAAGAATACTTAAGGGGGTTGCCATGCTCTCCTTCAGGGGCTCTTTCCCACCCAGGGATCAAACCTGCATCTCTTAGATCTGCATTGGCAAGCGGGTTCTTTACCACTAGCCTTGGACCCCATCCCCTCCTAAATCCGTTTACATTACCAAAGACTACACAAAGGACTGTTAATGTGCTTAGATGCAACTACAGTCCTCCCTGCTTTTTAAACCTAGGATCCCATCCCCCACCTAACTCCCTTTTCCTGACTGCAGATTACCTGAGACTGTTCCTGTACTTAAAAGTAGCTAGTTCCTTCTCTGAGTCTAGATTTCCATCCACTCCTATGTGGTTTGCATTAACACAAGATACATAGACTGTTAATGTGCTTAAAAGCAGCTACAATGTCTTATGTTAACACAGGATTCTGTCCCCAGCTAACTATTTCACGACTGCAGAGGGTATTTGGGACTGGTAATGCACTTACCTGCCTATACAGTCTCATCTGTTGGCCTACTTCCCCATGATCTCCTACTAATTTGAATTATAAAAGAGGGTATGCTGCTAAATCACTTCAGTCGTGTCCAACTCTGTGCAACCCCAGAGACAGCAGCCCACCAGGCTCCCCCGGCCCTGGGATTCTCCAGGCAAGAACACTGGAGTGGGTTGCCATTTCCTTCTCCAATGCATGAAAGTGAAAGTGAAGTCGCTCAGTCGTGTCCGACTCCTAGCGACCCCATGGACTGCACCTACCAGGCTCCTCCGTCCATGCGATTTTCCAGGCAAGAGTACTGGAGTGGGTTGCCATTGCCTTCTCCAAAAGAGGGTATAAGAGACTGTTAATGTGCTTTACTGCAGCCACAGTCCCTTTTGTTAATTTAGAATCATTTTTGTTCTTACTGGATTGGTGTTACCACATAAAGTAACTGGGACTGTAATGTGCTTAAATCCAGGTACAGTCCTTTCTATTAATCTAGGATCCCATCCTCACCTAACTCCCTTTGTATTACTGAAGAGCCTACAGGGACTTGCTAATGGGCTTAAATGCACTGCTGTCCTTTCTGTTGAGTCTAGAACCCCATTTCTCCTAGTCAGTTTGCATTACCCCAGAGTGTACAAGAGACTTGCTGTGCTTAAATGCATCCACAGTCTGTTACGTTTACCTGGGACTGACCCTATTCCCACCTAACTCTTTTTTAATGAGAGGGTACTTGGGCTTAACTGGAACTTCAGTCCCTTCTCTTACCCTAGGGTCAGTTTCTTTCTTACTCGATTTGTAGTACCACATAGAGTAACCAAGACTGTTAAGGTGCTTAAATGCATTTACAGTCTTTTATACTTACCTGTGTTTGTTGCATGACTGCAGAGGTTACTTGGAATAGTTAATGGAGTCAATTAGAGCTACAGTCTCTTCTGTTGAGATTCCCATGCCCTCCTACTCCATTTGCATTACCAAGGGGGATACAAGGGACTGTTAATGTGCTTAAATGCAATGTGCTAGGATCCCATCCCCCACCTAACTCCCTTTTCCTGACTGCAGATTACCTGGGACGGTTCCTGTTCTTAAAAGTAGCTAGTTCCTTCTCTGAGTCTAGATTTCCATCCACTCCTATGTGGTTTGCATTAACACAGGATACATAGACTGTTAATGTGCTTAAAAGCAGCTACAATGTCTTATGTTAACACAGGATTCTGTCCCCAGCTAACTATTTCACGACTGCAGAGGGTATTTGGGACTGGTAATGCACTTACCTGCCTATACAGTCTCATCTGTTGGCCTACTTCCCCATGATCTCCTACTAATTTGAATTATAAAAGAGGGTATGCTGCTAAGTCACTTCAGTCGTGTCCAACTCTGTGCAACCCCAGAGACAGCAGCCCACCAGGCTCCCCCGGCCCTGGGATTCTCCAGGCAAGAACACTGGAGTGGGTTGCCATTTCCTTCTCCAATGCATGAAAGTGAAAGTGAAGTCGCTCAGTCGTGTCCGACTCCTAGCGACCCCATGGACTGCACCTACCAGGCTCCTCCGTCCATGCGATTTTCCAGGCAAGAGTACTGGAGTGGGTTGCCATTGCCTTCTCCAAAAGAGGGTATAAGAGACTGTTAATGTGCTTTACTGCAGCCACAGTCCCTTTTGTTAATTTAGAATCATTTTTGTTCCTACTGGATTTGTGTTACCACATAAAGTAACCGGGACTGTAATGTGCTTAAATCCAGCTACAGTCCTTTCTATTAATCTAGGATCCCATCCTCACCTAACTCCCTTTGTATTACTGAAGAGCCTACAGGGACTTGCTAATGGGCTTAAATGCACTGCTGTCCTTTCTGTTGAGTCTAGAACCCCATTTCTCCTAGTCAGTTTGCATTACCCCAGAGTGTACAAGAGACTTGCTGTGCTTAACTGCATCCACAGTCTGTTACGTTTACCTGGGACTGACCCTATTCCCACCTAACTCTTTTTTAATGAAAGGGTACTTGGGCTTAACTGGAACTTCAGTCCCTTCTCTTACCCTAGGGTCAGTTTCTTTCTTACTCGATTTGTAGTACCACATAGAGTAACCAAGACTGTTAAGGTGCTTAAATGCATTTACAGTCTTTTATACTTACCTGTGTTTGTTGCATGACTGCAGAGGTTACTTGGAATAGTTAATGGAGTCAATTAGAGCTACAGTCTCTTCTGTTGAGATTCCCATGCCCTCCTACTCCATTTGCATTACCAAGGGGGATACAAGGGACTGTTAATGTGCTTAAATGCAATGTGCTAGGATCCCATCCCCCACCTAACTCCCTTTTCCTGACTGCAGATTACCTGGGACGGTTCCTGTTCTTAAAAGTAGCTAGTTCCTTCTCTGAGTCTAGATTTCCATCCACTCCTATGTGGTTTGCATTAACACAGGATACATAGACTGTTAATGTGCTTAAAATAGCTACAATCTCTTATGTTAACACAGGATTCTGTCCCCAGCTAACTATTTCACGACTGCAGAGGGTATTTGGGACTGGTAATGCACTTACCTGCCTATACAGTTTCATCTGTTGGCCTACTTTCCCAAGATCTCCTACTTATTTGCATTATAAAAGATGGTATAAGAGACTGTTAATGTGCTTTACTGCAGCCACAGTCCCTTTTGTTAATTTAAAATACTTTTTGTTCCTACTAAATTGGTGTTACCACATAAAGTAACTGGGACTGTAATGTGCTTAAATCCAGCTACAGTCCTTTCTATTAATCTAGGATCCCATCCTCACCTAACTCCCTTTGTATTACTGAAGAGCCTACAGGGACTTGCTAATGGGCTTAAATGCACTGCTGTCCTTTCTGTTGAGTCTAGAACCCCATTTCTCCTAGTCAGTTTGCATTACCCCAGAGTGTACAAGAGACTTGCTGTGCTTAACTGCATCCACAGTCTGTTACGTTTACCTGGGACTGACCCTATTCCCACCTAACTCTTTTTTAATGAAAGGGTACTTGGGCTTAACTGGAACTTCAGTCCCTTCTCTTACCCTAGGGTCAGTTTCTTTCTTACTCGATTTGTAGTACCACATAGAGTAACCAAGACTGTTAAGGTGCTTAAATGCATTTACAGTCTTTTATACTTACCTGTGTTTGTTGCATGACTGCAGAGGTTACTTGGAATAGTTAATGGAGTCAATTAGAGCTACAGTCTCTTCTGTTGAGATTCTCATGCCCTCCTACTCCATTTACATTACCAAGGGGGATACAAGGGACTGTTAATGTGCTTAAATGCAATGTGCTAGGATCCCATCCCCCACCTAACTCCCTTTTCCTGACTGCAGATTACCTGGGACGGTTCCTGTTCTTAAAAGTAGCTAGTTCCTTCTCTGAGTCTAGATTTCCATCCACTCCTACGTGGTTTGCATTAACACAAGATACATAGACTGTTAATGTGCTTAAAAGCAGCTACAATGTCTTATGTTAACACAGGATTCTGTCCCCAGCTAACTATTTCACGACTGCAGAGGGTATTTGGGACTGGTAATGCACTTACCTGCCTATACAGTCTCATCTGTTGGCCTACTTCCCCATGATCTCCTACTAATTTGAATTATAAAAGAGGGTATGCTGCTAAGTCACTTCAGTCGTGTCCAACTCTGTGCAACCCCAGAGACAGCAGCCCACCAGGCTCCCCCGGCCCTGGGATTCTCCAGGCAAGAACACTGGAGTGGGTTGCCATTTCCTTCTCCAATGCATGAAAGTGAAAGTGAAGTCGCTCAGTCGTGTCCGACTCCTAGCGACCCCATGGACTGCACCTACCAGGCTCCTCTGTCCATGGGATTTTCCAGGCAAGAGTACTGGAGTGGGTTGCCATTGCCTTCTCCAAAAGAGGGTATAAGAGACTGTTAATGTGCTTTACTGCAGCCACAGTCCCTTTTGTTAATCTAGAATCATTTTCGTTCTTACTGGATTTGTGTTACCACATAAAGTAACTGGGACTGTAATGTGCTTAAATCCAGCTACAGTCCTTGTATTAATGTAGGATCCCATTCCCACCTAAGTCCCTTTGTATTACTGAAGAGCCTACAGGGACTTGTTAATGGGCTTAAATGCACTCCTGTCCTTTTGTTACCTCTAGAATCCCATCTCTCCTACTCAATTTCCCCAGAGTGTACAAGAGACTTGCTGTGCTTAAATGCATCCACAGTCTGTTATGTTTACCTGGGACTGACCCTATTCCCACCTAACTCTTTTTTAATGAAAGGGTACTTGGGCTTAACTGGAACTTCAGTCCCTTCTCTTACCCTAGGGTCAGTTTCTTTCTTACTCGATTTGTAGTACCACATAGAGTAACCAAGACTGTTAAGGTGCTTAAATGCATTTACAGTCTTTTATACTTACCTGTGTTTGTTGCATGACTGCAGAGGTTACTTGGAATAGTTAATGGAGTCAATTAGAGCTACAGTCTCTTCTGTTGAGATTCCCATGCCCTCCTACTCCATTTGCATTACCAAGGGGGATACAAGGGACTGTTAATGTGCTTAAATGCAGTGTCCTAGGATCCCATCCTCCACCTAACTCCCTTTTCCTGACTACAGATTAGCTAGTTCCTTCTCTGAGTCTAGATTTCCATCCACTCCTACGTGGTTTGCATTAACACAGGATACATAGACTGTTAATGTGCTTAAAATAGCTACAATCTCTTATTGGGGATTCTGTCCCCAGCTAACTATTTCACGACTGCAGAGGGTATTTGGGACTGGTAATGCACTTACCTGCCTATACAGTCTCTTCTGTTGGCCTACTTCCCCAAGATCTCCTACTTATTTGCATTATAAAAGAGGGTATAAGGGACTGTTAATGTGCTTTACTGCAGCCACAGTCCCTTTTGTTAATTTAAAATACTTTTTGTTCCTACTGGATTTGTGTTACCACATAAAGTAACCGGGACTGTTAATGTGCTTAAATCCAGCTACACTCCTTTCTATTAATCTAGGATCCCATCCTCACCTAACTCCTTTTGTATTACTGAAGTGCCTACAGGGACTTGCTAATGGGCTTAAATGCACTGCTGTCCTTTCTATTGAGTCTAGAACCCCATTTCTCCTAGTCAGTTTGCATTACCCCAGTGTACAAGAGACTTGCTGTGCTTAACTGCATCCACAGTCTGTTACGTTTACCTGGGACTGACCCTATTCCCACCTAACTCTTTTTTAATGAGAGGGTACTTGGGCTTAACTGGAACTTCAGTCCCTTCTCTTACCCTAGGGTCAGTTTCTTTCTTACTCGATTTGTAGTACCACATAGAGTAACCAAGACTGTTAAGGTGCTTAAATGCATTTACAGTCTTTTATACTTACCTGTGTTTGTTGCATGACTGCAGAGGTTACTTGGAATAGTTAATGGAGTCAATTAGAGCTACAGTCTCTTCTGTTGAGATTCCCATGCCCTCCTACTCCATTTGCATTACCAAGGGGGATACAAGGGACTGTTAATGTGCTTAAATGCAATGTGCTAGGATCCCATCCCCCACCTAACTCCCTTTCCTGACTGCAGATTACCTGGGACGGTTCCTGTTCTTAAAAGTAGCTAGTTCCTTCTCTGAGTCTAGATTTCCATCCACTCCTACGTGGTTTGCATTAACACAAGATACATAGACTGTTAATGTGCTTAAAAGCAGCTACAATGTCTTATGTTAACACAGGATTCTGTCCCCAGCTAACTATTTCACGACTGCAGAGGGTATTTGGGACTGGTAATGCACTTACCTGCCTATACAGTCTCATCTGTTGGCCTACTTCCCCATGATCTCCTACTAATTTGAATTATAAAAGAGGGTATGCTGCTAAATCACTTCAGTCGTGTCCAACTCTGTGCAACCCCAGAGACAGCAGCCCACCAGGCTCCCCCGGCCCTGGGATTCTCCAGGCCCTGGGATTCTCCAGGCAAGAACACTGGAGTGGGTTGCCATTTCCTTCTCCAATGCATGAAAGTGAAAGTGAAGTCGCTCAGTCGTGTCCGACTCCTAGCGACCCCATGGACTGCACCTACCAGGCTCCTCCGTCCATGGGATTTTCCAGGCAAGAGTACTGGAGTGGGTTGCCATTGCCTTCTCCAAAAGAGGGTATAAGAGACTGTTAATGTGCTTTACTGCAGCCACAGTCCCTTTTGTTAATTTAGAATCATTTTTGTTCCTACTGGATTTGTGTTACCACATAAAGTAACTGGGACTGTTAATGTGCTTAAATCCAGGTACACTCCTTTCTATTAATCTAGGATCCCATCCTCACCTAACTCCCTTTGTATTACTGAAGAGCCTACAGGGACTTGCTAATGGGCTTAAATGCACTGCTGTCCTTTCTGTTGAGTCTAGAACCCCATTTCTCCTAGTCAATTTGGATTACCCCAGAGTGTACAAGAGACTGTTACTGTGCTTAAATCCATCCAGTCTGTTATGTTTACTTATGACCGCATTCCCAATAGTTAGTAACTCTGTTGCAGTATCACAGAAAGTGGAAGGGCCTTTACTGTGCTTAAAAACAACTGCAGTCCCTTATGTTTACCTAGGAGGCTATCCCACCCAACTCCCTTTTAATGACTGTAGAATGTACTTGGGACTATTGATGGGTTTAACTGCAGCTACTGTCCCTTCTATTAACCTACTGTGAATTTCTTTCTTACTCGGTTTTTAGTACCACATAGAGTAACTGGGATTGCTAATATGCTTAAATGCCTCTACAGTCCCTTATGTTAACCTAGAATCCCATTCCCACCTGACTCCCTTTTTTATTACTACAGAGCCTACAGGGACTTATTAATAGATTTAATTACACTACTGGCTATTCTGTTAGTCTAGAATCCCATTTCTCCTACTCAGTTTGCATTGCCCCAGAGTGTACAAGAAACTGTTACTGTGCATAAATGCATCCACAGTCTGTTGCTTGCCTATGACCCCATTCCCAACAGTCAGTGACTCCCTTGCACTACCACAGAAAGTAAAAGGTACTGGTACTATGCTTAAAAGCAACTACAGTCCCTTTTGTTTACCTATGACCCTATCCCACCCAACACCCTTATAATGGCTGCAGAAGTTACTTGAGACTATTAATGGGCTTAACGGCAGCACAGTTCCTTCTGTTAATCTAGAATCAGTTTCCTTCTTGCTGGATTTGTATTACTACATAGAGGAACTGGGATTGCTAAGGTGCTTAAATGGAGCTACAGTCCTTTGTGCTAACCTAGGATTCTGTCTCCATCTAACTAGTTTTCATGACTTCAGAGGGTACTTGGGACTGTTATTGCACTTATCTGCTTAAACAGTCTCATCTGTTGGTCTAGATTCCCATTCTCTGCTACTCAGTTTGCATCATAAAAGAGGGTATAAAGGACTGTTACATTGCTTAAATGCAGCTACAGTCCCTTTTAGTAAGGTGGGATCCCATTCCCACCTAATTCCCTTTGGAGCATCCCAGAGGCTCCCAGGGACTTTCAGTGTACATAAGTGCAGATCCAGGCCCTTATATTAACCTTGGATCCCATTCCTACCTAATTCCCTTTTTACCACTGCAGAAGGTGCTTGGGACTGTTAATGCACTTCCTGTCTATACAGTCTCCTCTGTTTAGATTCCAATGCCCTCCTAGTAAATTTGCATTATAAAAGGATACAAGGGACTGTTTATGTGCTTAAATGTAGCTATAGTCCCTTATGTTAACCTAGATCTCATTCCCACCTAACTCCCTTTTCATTACTGCAGAGCCTATATGGGACTTGTCAGTGTACTTAATTGCACTGCCATTCGTTCTATTATTCTAGGAGCCCATCCCTCCTAGTGGATTGACGTTATCCCAGAGTGTTTGAAGAGGTTGTTACTGTGCTTAAATGCATCCACAGTCTATGTTTACCTATACCCCCATTCCCACCTGACTCCCTTGCACTACCACAGAAGGTAAAAGGACTGGTACTGTGCTTAAAAGCAGCTACAGTCTCTTATGTTTACCTAGGACCCTATTCCCACCTAACTCCCTTTTTTACTGCAGAGGGTACTTGGAACTGTTAATGTGCTTTATTGCAGCCACAGTCCCTTTTGTTAATCTAGAATCATTTTCGTTCTTACTGGATTTGTATTACCATATAAAGTAACTTCGACTGTTAATGTGCTTAAATCCAGCTACAGTCTTTTCTATTAATCTAAGATCCCATTCCTATCTAACTCCCTTTTCATGACTGCAGAGGGTACTTGGGGCTGTTAATGCATTTGCCTGCCTATATAGTCTCATCTGTTGATCTGGATTCCCATGCCCTGCTACTCAGTTTGCATTGTGAAAGGATACCAGGGACTGATATGGTGCTTAAATGCAGCTACAGTCCCTTATGTTAACCTAGGATTCCATTCCCACCTGACTTCTTTCTCATTAATGCAGAGCCTATATGCTGCTGCTACTGCTAAGTCACTTCAGTCGTGCCCGACTCTGTGCAACCCCGTAGACGGCAGCCCACCAGGCTCCCCCGGCCCTGGGATTCTCCAGGCAAGAACACTGGAGTGGGTTGCCATTTCCTTCTCCAATGCATGAAAGTGAAAAGTGAAAGTGAAGTCGCTCAGTCATGTGCGGCTCTTAGCGACCCCATGGACTGCAGCCTACCAGGCTCCTCCGTCCATGGGATTTTCCAGGCAAGAGTACTGGAGTGGGTTGCCATTGCCTTCTCCGGAGCCTATATGGGACTTGTCAAAATGCTTAATTGCACTGCTGTCACTTCTTAGTCTAGGAGCCTATCCCTCCTACTCGATTTGTATTACCCTGGAGTGTAAAGACTTAACATGGTTAAATGCATCTATAGTCTCTTAGGTTTACCTATGATCCCATTCCCATTTAAATCTTGTTGCATGACTGCGGAGGTTACTTGGAATAGTTAATGGCCTCAATTAGAGCTACTGTCCCTTCTGTTAGTTGAGATTCCCATGCCCTCCTACTCAATTTGCATTAGCAAGGGAGATATAAGGGACTGTTAATGTGCCTAAAAGCAATGACCTAGGATCCCATCCCCCATCTAACTCCCTTTTCATGACTGCAGATTACTTGGGACTGATACTGTGCTTAAAAGTCCCTAACAGTTCGTTCTGTTAGTCTAGATTTCCAGCCACTCCTACATGATTTGCATTAACACAGAGTGTTCATAGACTGTTAATGTGCTTAAAAGCAGCTACAGTCTTATGATAACCTGGGATTCTGTCCCCAGCTAACTACTTTTTCATGACTGTGCAGAGGATATTTGGGACTGGTAATGCACTTACCTATCTATACAGTCTCATCTGTTGGTCTACTTTCCCATGCTCTCTGACTAATTTGCATTATAAAAGAGGGTATAAGGGACTGTTAATGTGCTTTACTGCAGGCACAGTCCCTTTTGTTAATTTAGAATCATTTTTGTTCCTACTGGATTTGTGTTACCACATAAAGTAACTGGGACTGTCAATGTGCTTAAATAGAGCTATAGTCCTCTATATTAATCTAGGATCCCATTCCCACCTAACTCTGTTTTCATTATTGCAGAGCCTACAGGGACTTGTTAATGGGCTTAAATGCACTGCTGTCCTTTTTGTTAAGTCTAGAATCCCATCTCTCCTACTCAACTTACATTACCCCAGAGTGCACAAGAGACTGTTACTGTGCTTAAATCCAGCCAGTCTGTTATGTTTACCTATAACCCTGTTTCCCAACAGTCAGTGACTCTCTTGCACTACCACAGAAAGTAGAAGGGACTGGTACTGTGCTTAAAAGCAATTACAGTCCCTTATGTTTACCTCGGACCCTATCCCATCTAACTCCCTTTTAATGACTGCAGAAAGTACTTGGGACTGTTAATGGGCTTTACTACAGTTACAGTTCCTTCTGTTAGTCTAGATTCCCATCCACTCCTACATGATTTGTATTACTACTGACTGTACAAGAAACTGTTAATGGGCCACAGTCCCCTCTGTTATTCTGAAATTTTTTACTTTTACTTGATTTGCATTACTGAAGATGCTACAAGAAACTGTTAATGTGCTTAAATGGAGCTACAGAGTCTTACATTTATCTAAAATCCTGTTCCCACCTCATCCCCTTGACATGATCGTAGAGAGTACTTGGGACAGTTCAAGGGCTCAATTAGAGCTATAGCCCCTTCTGTTAGTCACGATTCCCATGCCCTCATACTTGATTTGCCTTACCACAGTGAGTACAATGGACTGTTAATATGCTTAAAAGGACCTACAGTCCCTCAGGTAACCTAAGATCTCATTTCCACCTAACTCCCTTTCCTGCCTACAGAGGGTATTTGGGACTGTTAATGAGGTATACTGCAGCTGCATTCCCTTCTGTTATTGTACATTCTTATACCCTCTCACATGATTTGCAGTACCACAAATTGTACAGTTTAGTTCAGTTCAGTCACTCAGTCGTGTCCAACTCTTTGTGACCCCATGAATCACAGCATGCCAGGCCTCCCTGTCCATCACCAACTCCTGGAGTTCATGCAAACTCATGTCCATTGAGTCAGTGATGCCATCCAGCCATCTCATCCTCTGTCGTCCCCTTCTCCTCCTGCCCCCAATCCCTCCCAGCATCAGGGTCTTTTCCAATGAGTCAACTCTTCGCATGAGGTGGCCAAAGTATTGGAGTTTCAGCTTCAGCATCAGTCCTTCCAATGAACACCCAGGACTGATCTCCTTTAGGATGGACTGGTTGGATCTCCTTACAGTCCAAGGGACTCTCAAGAGTCTTTTCCAACACCACAGTTTAAAAGCATCAATTCTTAGGTACTCAGCTTTCTTCACAAATTGTACAAGGGACTGTTAAACGTGATTAAATGGAACAGCAGTTTCTTATATTAATCTAATATCCTATTCCCACCTAACTCTGTTTTCATTAATGTAGAGCCTACATGGACTTGTTAATGGGCTTATTTGCACTGCTCTTCCTTCTGTTAGTCTAGATTCCCAGGCCACCCTCGATTTGCATTACCAAAGAGGGTATAATGGACTCTTAATATGCTAAAATGCTGCTACAGTCCCTTATATTAACTTAGGATCTTATCCTCAACTAAAGCTCTTTGCAGGATTGCAGAGGATGCTTGGGGCTGTTCATGGCCTTAAATACCACTACATCCCTTATGGTAACCTAGGATCCCATTCCCAATTATTAATATCTTCCTTTTAATTACTGCAGAGCCTACATAGAACTTGTTAATGAACTACCATTGTTCCTTCCCTTTGTTTAGATTCCCATCTCCTAAAGATTTACATTACCACAGAGGATACAATGGACTGTTAATGTGCCCATACAGTTCTTTTTCCTCCCCCTCCTTTTTAAAACCCAGGATCCTATTCCCACCTAACTCCCTTTGCATTACCAGTGACTGTACAAGTGCCTGCTAATGTTTTTAAATGCAGTTACAGTCCCTTGTGTTAACCTAGGATCCCACCCCCAACTAAGTCCCTTTGCATGATTTCGGAGGATACTTTGAACTATTAATGTGGTTCACTGCAGCTACATTCCCTTATCTCATCTAGGATCCATTCTCTTCCTTCTTGATTTGCATTATCAGAGAGGATAGAAGGGATGGTTAATGTACTTAAATGGAGCTATAGTCCCTTATGATAATCAGGATCCTATTTCTACCTAACTTCCTTTGTATTACTTCAGAGCATACAGAGGACTTTTTAATGGGCTTAATTGCACTACTGTCCCTTCTTTTAGTCTAGATCTCCATCCTTCCTACTCCATTTGCATTACCCCAAAGTGTACAAGTGACTTATTGTACATAAAGGCAGTTGCAGTCCCATGTTTTAGTCTAAGATTCCCTCTCCCCCTTTAATTCCCTCTACATTACCGAAGGGGATACAAGGGTCTGCTAATGTGCTTAAATGCTGCTTGCAGTCCTTTATGTTACCTAGGATCCCATCTCCACCTAACTCACTTGTCAAAGAGGCTACAAGGGACTGTTAATGTGTTTAAATGCAGGTATAGTGCCTTAACATCAAAATCCATTCCTGCATAACTCCCTTTTTCAGGACTACAGATGGTAATTGAGACTGATAGTGAGCTTTATTGCACTTACAGTCTCTCTTAGTCTAGGATCCCATTCTCTCCTACTAGATTTACATTACCACGACTGTACAAGGGACTTTTAATTTGCTTAAATGCAGCTGTAGTCCCTTATGTTAACCTAGGATCCGATTCCCACCTAACTTCCTTTTCATGACTGCAGAGGGTACTTAAGGACTGTTAATGCATTTACTTGCCTATACAGTCTCATCTGTTGATCTAGATTCCCATGCCCTCCTACTCAATTTGCATTATAAAAGAGGGTACAAGGGACTATTAACTTGCTTAAATGCAGCTACAGGCCCTTACGTTAACCTAGGATCCCATTCCCACCTGACTCCGTTTGCATCATCCCAGAGGCTACAAGGGACTTTCAATGTGTTTGAAAGTGAAAGTGAAGTTGCTCAGTCGTGTCCGACTCTTTGCGACTCATGGGCTGTAGTTGGCCAGGCTCCTCCGTCCATGGGATTTTCCAGGCAAGAATACTGGACTTGGTTGCCATTTCCTTCTCCAGGGGATCTTCCTGACTCAGGGATCAAACCCAGGTCTCCTGTATTACAGGCAGACTCTTTTACCATCTGAGCCACCAGGGAATCCCAATGTGTTTAAATGCAGGTAAAGTCCCTTATGTTAAGTTCGAAGTCCATTCCCACCTAACTGCCTTTTTATCACTGCAGGGGGTACTTGGGACTGTTAATGGGACTGTTCTTGCTTATCCAATCTCATTGGTCTAGATTCCCATGCTCTTCTACTCAATTTGCATTATAAAAGAGGGTACAAGGGACTGTTAATGTGCTTAAATGCAGCTACAGTTCTAGGATCTCACCCCTCTCTACTCACTTATGTTACTTGTTGGTATTTGGGACAGAAAGGTGCTTAAATGCAACTGTGGTCCATTTTGTTAACCTAGGGTCCCATGCCCTCTAACTCTTAACATTACCTGGGAGTGTATTGGGACTGTAGAACTGCTTAATTGCAACTGTGGTCCCTTCTCTTAGTCTGGAGTCCATGCTCTCCACAGTTTTGTTTATATTACCACAGAAGGTACTGGGAACCTGTGAATGTGCCTAAATGCAGATGTGGTCCCTTTTGTTAGTTTAGGATCCCAGGACTTCCTTTACATTATCTGTGAAGGCATTTGGGACTGTCAAGGTGATAATTGCTGCTGTGTTCCCCTCTGTTGTCTAGGATCTTGTTCCCTCCTACTTCCACTTCCTTTGCATTACATGGAAGGGTGCTTAACTGTAGCTATGGTCCCTTCTGTTAGCCTAGTTTCCATTCCCTTTCCACGTCCTTTGCTTACCACAGAAGGTACTGACTATTGTGGTGCATCTTATCCTCTCACATTACACCTTGGGGTCCCGAACACTAAGGCCCCTCTTTTTGTGCTTTTTAATGTGCAGTTGCATTTGTTCCTCTTCCTCTGCAGTGTAGACTCCACTCATTTCCCTTGTATTCAGTGGTGGATGTCCTTTACTCAAGACCTTTGTACTAGAATAAAATGAACCACGACAATTCACCACGAATATATTCTTTCACTTCAGTCCCTTGTAGTCTGTTTTATATGAATTACCGCCATTACTTTTTTCTGGGAATATTTACATGCAAAATTCCAGTGTTTAAGGCCCTTGTATTTTAATTAATATTCCTCCCTTTTTGCGTTATATCAGGGGATGTTATTGACCCAAACTCTTTCTCTTGGGACTCAATGTGCATGTGCCCTCATGACAAACTAACATATTGAATTTTTAGTATTAAAGCAGGGACTACTGACTAGTTTTTCTTTTGGACAGTTAATGTGCAGAATTATACTAAGAACCCATCCCATTCCACCTCCTTTGCATCAGGGGTCCTAATCAACTGGCTGCTTCTTCTGTACAGTTTAAATGTGCATAATTTCAGTAGTCCATGCTCCCTTATGTTAAACTAGGATCCCATATCCTTGCTCCATTTACATTACTGCAGGGACTTCTGACTAGCTAAGATTCACTGTCTTGGACTGTTAATGTATGTACTTAATGTTTGCTCCTGTACCTGTACCTCAGGTAAGGACCCTCCCTATTCTATTTATATTTCAGCAGGAGATGCCTACTATTCAAGATCTTACACACTATTGCAGTTAATGTGCACAATCTTAGTTGTCTTGTACACATTCTCAGTTGTCCACAGCTGTGCTTTTTAGATCAGGGCCCTTTCACTTATTGAAGCACAGGTTAACTTACCACCTTAAAGCCCTTGTTCTGGGACTGTGACTATGTGTAATTACACTATGGTCTTCTGAGTTAACTTGTCTCCCTGACTCTTTTCATCCCCTTTGCTTTACTGCATGGGGTACTGTCCACTTAAGGCCCCTTTCTCAAATATGTGTAATGACAATTACATTATAGGGGCTTCATACTCCTTTAAGATTCTTATATTTGTACAAGGTATATGATTTTAATTGACCACACCATGTCCCTTCAACATTAATTTACATAATTGCAACTTAGTTCATCTTATCCTGTTGCCTTCCCTTTCCTTAGCTTGTGAATGTACATTCTTGTGCACTAGACAAGGACCCTCCCCCTCACTTCCTATGCCTTCCAGTAAGTTTGCCAATTGCTAAGACCTTTCCATTTGGACAATTAATGTGCAGAGTTGCACTTTCCCATAACCCTATTACTTCTAGGACTATTGTATCTCCTTTGTAATAGTGCAAGGGATACTGTTTCCCCGCCAAGATCCCTTACTGTTAGTATACATAATAGAAATTCTTGTCTTTATCAGTATACTTCGGTAATACTCCCTCAGCCAGCTATCATGACCTCAGCTCTTGGACAATTAATATGCACCAATAATACATCAAGTGTATGATCTTTAGATAGGATCCCTGTAGCCTCACTATGGATCAGGAGTACTGACTTAAGGCTTCTTTTTTTGACTCTGGGTGTGAATATTTGCTGTTATTCATACACCCTTCTATTAGAGTAGGACATCATTCCCACATACCCCCTTTGCATTACTTCATGGGCTGCTGATGACACAAAACTTTTACTGGGACTGCTGATGAGCACAATGGCAGTTGGCAATGGGTTTTTCTCCCTGGTCTTGTTAGGCAAGCACTCCCAGCTCCAATTTCTCATGGTATAATAAACTATAAACACTGCACTATGCTGTGAACTTGTCCATCAAAGGGTGACCCACATTCCCACTCCTTTTGCGCTGGCTCCAGTGTATCAAATCCCAAGTAATCATGGCCTTTCCCTTATCTTCCCTCTTCAAACCCCTTGTCTGCCCTTGGACCCTTCTTATGGATTTTTAATGTTCACAATTTCAGGTGTCCATCCATCCAGATAAGATTATGCTCCCTCACCCCTCCCACCCCTGCCCTGCCCCTTTTGCATTGCTGCTGGGAAATGTTGACTGAGCAAAACTCCTTCCTCTTGGATTTACAATGTTAACAGTCCCAGATGTCATTGTTTTGCCCGCTTTGAATTTCTATAATTCCCTGTTGCACTTTCCTTGGTCCCACCCGTCAGGCACGGACTCTTCCACTTCCTTCTTTGCATTACTTCTGAGTAGTGCTGACCACCACAGCCCCTTCTGTGTTATTAACACAGTATTGATTGTCCCATTTTTAAGCCCATCAGCCTAAGAGCTCCCTACCATTTTGATGTTATATTTGTGCAGTATGGACTACCAAAAGCAGGCCAGAACTAGGTGACTGGGCCTTTACTCCTTTTCCTGCATTTGTTAATGATCCCAGTTCCGATTATTGTCATATTCTGGGGACAGAACCATTCCTGATCCCCTCTGTTACTGCTTTACTAGGCAAAATGCTCAAGGCAAGTCAGACCCAAGGGAACTGGATTGCTACCCTTTATTTGGGGTTTTCATTATATATAAGTATCATTTGAAAATTGACTTCCCAGGAAGGAAGGTTAGCACTATCTGTGCATTCTTCCTTTCAAAGCAGATTGCCTGGCTATGTCTCTCCTTTCCTTTTGTATATTGCCATTGTATAGTGTCAATTGCCAGGATACAACCAAAAAGTTTCTTTTTTATTTTTTAAGAAAGACATCTGGATTGCAGGGTGGAATTGATAACCTGGTCATTGAAATTTTGAAGTCGGTAAACCCATTTATATCATGTACCTGATGACCAGTGTCTCTCATTTTACTAAGGGTGGTGAGTCTGTGGATAGACCACTGTGACTTTGATATTATAGTATATTACTAAAGGAGTTCTAGAGTGGAACTCTTAAGACCAGTATCTTTGGGCTCTACCACCATTTTCAAACCACTTCTTGTTTGGGCTTTACCAGTATTCACTTCTAGGAAAAACTATCTAAACTTCCTAATCGTTAAGTTTCTTCATCTGGAGTTCCAACTAGTCCGTACTTATTTCAAGAAGATTGCTGTAAAAGAATAAAATGAGAGACCATGCTGAGGTGCTTTTGAAAACCATAGATCACTTTGTTTGATTAATCTATTACATTTTATGTACCCTGTTTAATTCTGCTATTTTAAAGTTACCTAAAGCACCACACTGAAGTGAGGACTTAGAAACGATGGAACCAGTTTCCCCATTTTATATGAAAAGAAAAATAAGCCAAGGTCTAATCAGTCTTTTGGATATAAATTTCAATAGTGAAAATGAATACAATGAATAATATCTCAGCCTCTAGTGTACAAGGTGTTTGGCAGAGAAGTATTTAATATGGAACTGCTGAAGCAAGTAACTAATTATCACCACAGCAGTTCTTTCTAATCACTGAAAAAGGATACTGTTGTCTGAGAAGGATGTCAAAAGATCGGCCCAGCTCAGGGTGCAGTTTGCACTACTAGCTCCTTGGACAGCTGTAAGAAGAGTCTCTGGCTCTTTAGAATACTGTAAGTACTACTTTGTAGCTATTAAGTAATCTTTTTCCTGTTCCATTTTCTTTCTCTTAGATGCTACCCATACAAAAATTGGAGGGTCCTTCCATGTTTCTACCTCATCTGTAATTTATATATCACCATATGAGTTAACAAAATTACAAAATTAATATTGTGTATATGGCCCTATGCTAGGCTGTATTGAAGTGAGGGATAGAAATGCTATAGTTCTATATAATCTCATCCCCAATATGGTTATATTGTTAAAAAAGCTAATATAAGCACACTTGAAATAACTGTAGAACATAATAATCAAGTACTGTCTTGTGTGAATTATATGTTTTAGAGTTTTAAAAAATGAGCACACTAGGGTTTGAAGTTGATAGGGTGAACTTGAGGTAGGTTAACTTTTGTCTTTGGTCCAGGACATGATTACTATTACAGCCACCTGGGTAGTATAATGTTTATTTTAATGTCATTTGGTTTTTACCTTTTTTGAACACACGGAAAGTGATTAGAAATAACACCTGGCCATTGTGTTTGGCTCTATCCAGGCTGGCAAATTGTTGATTGTTTTAAGCTTGAGTTTTTCAAGCTCTAGGGATTGGGAGTATAAATCTGATATGTTAGAACTTTGTATGCTTTTTATTCTCTCTCTGCCCAAGAACAGATGAGAGTAGCAGTGTCTTTTTAGTTTGAGATATTTGTGGATCCTGTTTGGCAAGAGGGCAATAGAGAAATATGTTTTATAAGACCATGACTTTCCCCTCTTCCCTTTCACCTTTTTCAACAAATACTTTTGTGAGCTAAAAAGATTAGCCTCTCTGGTGTAAAAAGAACAAAGATCCAACTGAAAAAATATTAACATCAAATTTGAAAACTTTTTTTTGTGCATGTTCATGTATCCCAGCAAGAGCAAGAAGAATTATATTAATGAGCTGGGCTTCTCTCACTGCCCATTTTAATTAATATCCATATTTCCTCACTGCTTGTTTCCCCCAGCCAGTGCCTAAAGATATTTGTCTGACTGACTGGAGGTAATATATGAATAGTCCTGAGCCTTCTTGTTTCTCAAACTGAAGTAATCTGTCAGGATGCAGCACCTTTTAAAGAAACAGGTTTTTTGAGATCCTAAAGAGTAAATGTTTTGAGTAACACTGACTTAAGTTATTTGAAATGTAAACATGGTTTCCAATTTCAAAATAGCTTTGTCAAAAATATAATATTTTATATAACATTTTAAATAATTTATATAGACCTTGGAGATCGTGAGAATATATCCACAAACCCCCAGGGTTCTTATCACCCCAATTTGAGAAACACTGGTCTGTGCTTATGAGATCATTAATTGTAGTTAATCAAGTTATCATTCAATGTTAATATACAGCTATAACTATTTATTGGAATTTGTTTTAAAGGGATGAATTCTGAGCTGGTTCCCCCCCACTCAAGAGGAAGGATGGATCAAGTTTAGGTGGAGTGAAGGCTGCACTGGACAGCATCCAAAGGTGAATCTTGGCGTTGTATTTCAGTTCATTGCTTGAAATAAAATCTGTAGCAGTTGTAGAAAGGAATGCTCTGGGAATGTTGGCATCTTCAAACTCAAGATAAACCTTTAATTCAACAGATATTTATTAGACCAGGCACTGGAATAAATAGTAAAATCAAAGACATAGTTCCTGTCCAGGAATCTGCTATCTCATGGTGGATACAGAAGTGAACAACTTATTATGGTATTGGGCAGTTTGAGTATCATAAAATTTGGGGGAAATTCTGTGGTTCATAGAGGAAGAAGACTGGGGGAAAACACTGTTACTAAGCAAAGTGATCAGTTCAGTTCAGTTCAGTTCAGTCACTGAGTCATGTCCGACTCTTTGAGACCCCATGAACTGCAGCACGCCAGGCCTCCCTGTCCATCACCAACTCCCAGAGCCTACCCAAACTCATGTCCATTGAGTCGGTGATGCCATCCAACCATCTCATCCTCTGTTGTCCCCTTCTCCTCCTGCCCTCAATCTTTCCCAGCATCAGGGTCTTTTCAAATGAGTCAGCTCTTCGCGTCAGGTGGCTACAGTATTTGAGTTTCAGCTTCAACATCAGTCCTTCCAATGAACACCCAGGACTGATTTCCTTTAGGATGGACTGGTTGGATCTCCTTGCAGTCTAAGGGACTCTCAAGAGTCTTCTCCAACACCACAGGTCAAAAGCATCAGTTCTTCAGTGCTCCGCTTTCTTTATAGTCCAACTCTCACATCCATACCTGACTACTAGAAAAAAACATAGCCTTGACTAGATGGACCTTTGTCGGCAAAGTAATGTCTCTGCTTTTTAATATGCTGTCTAGGTAGGAAATATAACTTTCCTTCCAAGGAGTAAGTGTCTAGGATTTGTTTGATGTTGACATAAAGATTCTTATAATGTGGTAATTCTTGATCAGGGATCTGGAAGCCATACCTGGTTCTTTCCACACTATACCATAACATAAAAAATACTTTCAAGATAGTAAACCTGACTTAGACTTTCTTCAGTGACCTCCTATCCTAGAGTAAGGGCAGGTAACCAATTATTAAAAATGATCAAGGCAATTGTACTTTTAGGCAGCAGTAGCAATTCCTCTGCTGCTTTGCATCTTGAAGTATTTTCAGCACCTTTAGGCCACAAACTTAGACAGCCCTTAAAGTAGCTGTTGGTTTGACTCATACTTTCATTTAGCTTTTTTTTCTATACTTGTTTAGTTCTTCTGTGATACTGCCAGTGCTGACTATTACAGGACCTTAGGGAGACAACAAGCTAGAGATGTGAGACAGGAGATACCTATATCTAATATTTCAGGTTAATGCTTCTTAGTGGGTTTTTTGTTGTTGTTGTTGTTGCGGTTTTCTCAGCATTTAAAAAAAATTTTATTTTTTTTAATTGAAGGGTAATTGCTTTAAAGAATTCTGGTGTTTTCTGTCAAATCTCACCATGAATATTATATTGAGCCCTGCCCTGTCTTTCTTCTCAAGGACATTCCAAGCATATCAGACCTGAAGACTGCAAGCAACTTTAAGAAGCTCCATATTCAGCAGGTCTTTCCTTTTGAGAATCTGAATAAGCTCCAAGCAATTTAATAGGATGGCTTGCAGTTTCCCTGGAGAGAAAGGTAGTGTAAGGAGCTTATTGTGTGAATTTTGTCTTTGGGTTTAAAGGCTTTAACTTCCTATAGCTCTCCTTTTAAAAACTGAACATGAGCCAATTTTCATCAATTTTTATACATTTTTTCTTTTTGAGTGTAAGAGTAGAATAATAGAGACCCAAGGGCCCGTGTAAGCTACATTATTGGATCCTTGTTTTTCCTTTTGCATAGATTTGCTTAGTTGTTATAGTAACTGAGGTTTTGTGTGCCTGTACCCATTCTTGATTTTTTGAATATCCTGGTACTTTGGTGGTACCTCATTTATATAAGCTATTAAAGAACTATACCATGTAGATTGAGGAGAAAACAATTCTGTTTACCTTGGCAATGCTCCAACGTCTTACTGCTTAATATACAAATTATTAATAAAAGAAGGGAATGCTACAAAACTAGGTGAGAGAGACGTACTTTTGTTGAGATGGATCGCTCAGTTCTTACCATAGTGCTTTATAAAAGAAGCCTGAGGCAATGTCTTACAGAATTCATATGGTCAGAACACACTGGAATTCTTCTCAAGTGGCTTGATGGCTCTCCTGATAGAGAAAGCTAGCTCCTCCTTTTGTTATTTTCAATCTCTTAATTTCTTGACCTGTATTTTTTGAGGACACAAGGACATTAAAAACCTATGCTATCAAGCAGGGTCCCCAACCTGCAGGATCTAATGCCTGGTGATCTGAGGTAGAGCTGATGTAATAATAATAGAAATAAAGTACACAACAAATGTAATGCACTTGAATCATCCCAAAATCACTTCGCCAACCCTGGTCCATGGAAAAGTTGTCTTCCATGAAACTGGTCCTGGTGCCAAAAAAGTTAGGGACCACTGCTCTAGAGGATTATTCATCAGTAGAGACTGGTGACTAAAACAAAATATGGGAATCTGGGTAATTATTCAGCTCTAAATTGCTCTTGGAAATGAAGGGAATACAAGGAATGGAGCTTGAATGAGTAGAGGAATTTGCATGTTGTTAGGCTGGTAGCTCGGAGAAGGTGATGGCACCCCACTCCAGTATTCTTGCCTGGAAAATCCCATTGACGGAGGAGCCTGGTGGGCTGCAGTCCATGGGGTCGTGAAGAGTTGGACACGACTGAGTGACTTCACTTTCACTTTTCACTTTCATGCATTGGAGACGGAAATGGCAGCCCACTCCAGTGTTCTTGCCTGGAGAATCCCAGGGACAGGGAAGCCTGTTGGGCTGCCGTCTATGGGGTCGCACAGAGTTGGACATGACTGAAGTGACTTAGCAGCAGCAGCAGCAGCAGCAGCAGCAGCAGCAGCCTGGTAGCTATTAATAGAATATAAAGCTCTACACAGTTCTAAATCTCCAGTCCTTAATCTGAAGAAAAGGGTAGACATGGTTTAATTTAACCCCTAGTTACTCATTGGGACAGACTTTCCCAGTGTACTGCATTTCAGTAATTTATTTTTCTTTTATCTCTTTTCCAGATCTACCTCAAAAGAATAGGCCTGTTGCTTTACAGTGTTAGTGACCCATTCCCTTTGACGATTCCTAGGTGGAGATGGGGCATGAGGATCCTCCAGGGGAAAGATTCACTACCACTGAGCAACAACTCTAGGCCAGGAGGTTATACCAAGATTCTTTCCCGGGCCCAGTTAAGAAGGTGAAGTCTCAAGACAACCACCACACATCCAGAGGTGGGTTAACTGTCCCTAAAAGCATAATAATTAGTCTTTAATTTCTTGTTTTTCAGTATACATTGCACTTAGCTTTCCATTTAGATTGTTTTAGTCATTGTCATCTATGTCTGCTTTGGTTAAAAAAAAAAAACAAAAAACTGCCTCCTAATTAACCTGGGAAGTAACTGAGTGTGACATCGGTTAAAATGATGATGTGAAGAAAATAGCAGGCTGCATTAGTTAGGGTGTTTAGGATGGGACTGTAGTCTGTGGTAGAGGCGCACAGCTAAGTTTTAGGAGAACATGGATGATGACTGACACATCTATGACACTGATCATGGACCAATCGTCATTCTCCCTCTGATCCCCAAAGTCTCCCTTGAGGCCCTGTTGGAGAATTTTGCCAATCATTTACATACTTCAAGATGCCTTGGGAAAGCTGTGGGACAAAACAAAAAACAAGCTGTTGAGAAGATAAAATAGAGATTTATCTTTTTATGCTCTGCCTGCTAATTGACAGAAGCTTCACAACTATGAATGGGAATGTGATTAGAAGTGGCACAAAGTTGTCTATCATTAGACTGGATCTAAAGAACTAGCACACTGTATACTTTAGGTCACTGATGAGAGAGGATGGTTAGGGGGATGCAGGTTGAGAGGTAGAGGTAAGTGTTCAGTGTAAAAAGTCCTGATTGTGTAGGCTTTGTAAAGATTACTATCCAATTAAAGGAATAAGGCTGTGATTGATGATGTTTCCAGTGCCTCACCAAGTGTTATTCAGTTCAGTTCAGTTGCTCAGTTGTGTCCGACTCTGCGACCCCATAAACTGCAGCACGCCAGGCCTCCCTGTCCATCACCAACTCCCAGAGTTTACCGAAACTCATGTCCATTGAGTTGGTGATGCCATCTAAGCATCTCATCCTCTGTCATCCCCTTTTCCTCCTGCCTTCAATCTTTCCCAACATCAGGGTCTTTTCCAATGAGTCAGCTGTTCGCATCAGGTGGCCAAAGTATTGGAGTTTCAGCTTCAACATCAGTCCTTCCAATGAACTCCCAGGACTGATTTCCTTTAGGATGGACTGGTTGGATCTCCTTGCAGTCCAAGGGACTCTCAAGAGTCTTCTCCAACACCACAGGTCAAAAGCATCAATTCTTTGGTGCTCAGCTTTCTCTGTAGTCTAACTCTCACATCCATACCTGACTACTGGAAAAACCATAGCCTTGACTAGAGGCACCTTTGTTGACAAAGTAATGTCTCAACTTTTTAATAAGCTGTCTAGGTAGGAAATATAACTTTCTTTCCAAGAACTAAGTGTCTTTTAACTTCATAGCTGCAGTCACCATCTGCAGTGATTTTGGAGCCCCCCAAAATAAAGTCAGACACTGTTTCCACTGTTTCCCCACCTATCTGCCATGAAGTGATGGGACCATGATATTAGTTTTCTGAATGTTGAGCTTTAAGCCAACTTTTTCTCTCATCTCTTTCACTTTCATCAAGAGGCTCTTTAGTTCTTCTTCACTTTCTGCCATAAGGGTGGTGAGCATCTGCATATCTGAGGTTATTCATATTTCTCCCAGCAATCTTGATTCCAGCTTGTGCTTCATCCAACCCAGTGTTTCTCTGCATATAAATTAAATAAACAGGGTGACAATATACAGCCTTGATGTACTTCTTCTCCTATTTGGAACCAGTCTGCTGTTTCATGTCCAGTTCTAACAGTTGTTTCCTGACCTGCATACAGGTTTTTTAAGAGGCAGATCAGGTGGTCTGATATTCTCATCTCTTTCAGAATTTTCCACAATTTATTGTGATCCACACAGTCGAAGGCTTTGGCATAGTCAATAAAGCAGAAATAGATGTTTTTCTGGAACTCTCTTGCTTTTTCCATGATTCAGCAGATGTTGGCAATTTGATCTCTGGTTCCTCTGCCTTTTCTAAAACCAGCTTGAATATCTGGAAGTTCATGGTTCACGCATTGCTGAAGCCTGGCTTGCAGAATCTTGAGCATTACTTTACTAGCATGTGAGATGATTACAATTGTGTTGTAGTTTGAATATTCTTTGGCATTGCCTTTCTTTGGGATTGGAATGAAAACTGACCTTTGCCAGTCCTGTGGCCAATGCTGAGTTTTCCAAATTTGCTGGCATATTGAGTGCAGCACTTTCATAGCATCATCTTTTAGGTTTTGAAATAGCTCTACTGGAATTCCATCACCTCCACTAGCTTTGTTTGTAGTGATACTTTCTATGGCCCACTTGACTTCACATTCCAGGATGTCTGGCTCTAGATGAGTGATCACATCATCATGATTATCTAGATTGTGAAGATCTTTTTTGTACAGTTCGTCTGTGCATTCTTGGTACCTCCTCTTAATATCTTCTGCTTCTGTTAGGTCCATACCATTTCTGTCCTTTATCGAGCCCATCTTTGCGTGAAATGTTCCCTTGGTATCTCTAATTTTCTTGAAGAGATCTCTAGTTTTTCCCATTCTATTGTTTTCCTCTATTTCTTTGCATTGATTGCTGAGGAAGGCTTTTTTATCTCTCCTTCCTATTCTTTGGAACTTGCATTCAAATGGGTATATCTTTCCTTTTCTCCTTTGCTTTTCGCTTTGCCTTTTTTCACAGCTATTTCTAAGGCCTCCTCAGCCATTTTGCTTTTTTGCATTTCTTTTTCTTGGGGATGGTCTCGATCCTGTCTCCTGCACAGTGTCATGAACCTCCATCCATAGTTCATCAGGCACTCTATCACATCTAGTTCCTTAAATCTATTTCTCACTTCCACTATATAATCATAAGGGATTTGATTTGGTTCATACCTGAATGGTCTAGTGGTTTTCCCCAAGTGTTATTAGGCAAGACACTTTCCTGTTTATGCCACAGTTTCCTATTCTGTTGAATGAGGCAGTTATATTAGTTTTATCTCTAAGGATCTAAAAGTGTCAACTTTATATTTTTCTAAGCTCCATAGAGACAGTTTCTATAGCTCATTAATTTGTATCTTCCTATAACTCTAGCACAGTACTCAGTTAATACTTCTTCATGGCATTTACATGGTTTCTTTCTTGTTTTCTTTTGTAGCTCCTGGTTGTTCCCTTCATATTTGCCAAATCATTATCTTTCCCTGAAGCAGTGCAAAGAGCAAGAAATGTGAACACACCAAGGAAGATCAACATGCCTGGCATGCTAGCATTTTAGAATAGCAGAATGAAGTAAGTTGTTGTTGGTGTAATCCTATGAGCATTACTTTAGAGCTAATGTCTGTTTGATGGAGGTTTGTGTGGGATTACGTATAGTGATCTATGGTGGAAGAGGTGCTGAATGTGAGATGGGAGGATGATCAGTAACCTATATTAACAGTTGGTTTCACTAAAGCAACTCAAAAGATAATATAGTCTGTGTACCAATTGTGTCATAGGGTAATTTAGTTTCACCTTGTCTGTCTTTTCTACATAGATCATTTGCCACCCTTAGAGGCCTAGACATATAGAAACTTAAGCCAAAAACGTTTCTGTTTTTTGCTGGAAGTCTGGCCCCTCTCGCTCTTGTGAGTGAATCTGCAGTTCGGATATAATATTAAAGAAAACCTAGTCCCTGGAGCAGCCATTATAATTGTCAAAAGTATGAAAATCAAGTCAATTTTATAAAGGAATGGGGAAAAATGAAGATAGAAAATGAGAGGACTAACTAGGTGCTCTCTAAAGGCCCTTTACTATGTATAATATTCACTTATGTGTGGCACCTTATTTGGCTCTCCTGGAAGTCTTGGGAAAGTTGTAGCAGAATGTTGAGGCACATATTCTGTGTTTACTGTGAGATAATATGAGATGGGAGGTGAGATGAGATGTGAGATTAATGTAAATTGCCACTTATTATGTGAACAACCTTTTGGCAATTTAGAGTCTGATTAGACTTGTCTGTTTGTGAAGCTTAAATGAAATCATGTATGTAAAGTGCTTAGTACACTGCCTAGTACATGATAGGTAAAAGATAACCTAAGAAGTTTCATAAGTTCAGTTGACACAATACAAGTGACCACTGATACCATCTAGTAGCACATAGTTGGTGTGGTTTGATTCTATGTAAAAAATTCCCAAATTAAAAGTTTGTAAGTAGAAGAGTATCTGTGTTGGTGGTAATTGTTGTTATTATAATTATTATTGTTAATAATATAAATAGTATTGATACTAATAACAGATTATTGCAATTATTAATGTACTTTTTTTGTTTTCTTCTCTTTGTGATGTTTCTTGTGCCTATCATGCTCCTCACTGTATTTTGTCTCTTCTATTTCTTACCCTCTTCCACCAATGTCTGTCTTTGCTTATCTTTTATACTCATAAGTGTGTATTTGTTTGCTTGTCTATTTCTTCTTTGAATGTCTTTGGTCTTTCTTGTCTAAAGTATGTCTTACCCATTTCCATGATTCTCTTGCTAGTTTCTTCTCTGTATATCTTTGTCTCGTTTACTTTTTTGTACCCAGGAGTGGTCTGCGTCTTGTCTTGAATGTCTCTCTCTAGTTTTCTTCATTTTGTTGCTGATTCTACTTGCTCTGCTAGATCTAGCTCTTCTTTCACTGTTCTCTTTGAGCCTCTTGAGTTATGTGTGCCTTGTGCTCATTTCTTGCTATGCCTGCCTCTCTTCTTTTTCTCTTTGTGAACTCTGTCACCCATTCCCCTTGTTGGTTTGACATTTCACCTTTTCTGATACTGGCTACCCTTCTGCTGTTTCTACTCTTTATCTTGCATATTTCTCTTTTCTACATATTCTTTGTGCCTTTCTTGGGCCATTTTCTCTTTTTCCCCATGCTTTGTGTGCCCCAGTCTCTCTTTATTCTTTGTGGTTTTCAGTTTCAGCATTCATCTCTGTTCTCTTGGTTCTTCTCTCGTTTTGCCTTTCTATTCACTTTTGAGTATTTCTTTAGTCTATGTCTCCCCCTCTTCGATTTCATGCAATTCTCTCTCCTTGCATATTTTTTTGTGCATGTGTGTGTGTGTGTGTGTGTGCTCTTTTGTGTGTTTGTAAAGGCGCCTCCTAACTGCTTCCAGTAGGTGCAGAGTGTCAGCTATCAAAATAAGCATTGCAGAGCTGTTTGTTATGCCAGGCCACCCTGTGAGATGAACCAAAACCAACAGAAGGTCCAAGGGTCTAGACTGGAGTTGGATAGAAGACTCAAGTCTCAGTGAGACAGAAGGCCAAAGACCCAGGATGGGATTAAAAAAACCTGTCTTGAAGACCTGTGACCCAAAAGATGGAAGCGCCCTAGCACATATAAAGACCCAGGACTCAAACCTATCTATATAAGACAGAAGGCCCAAGAGAGACAGATATTTCAAGACTAAATTAGATGGAAACCAGAGGTTCATGACAGAGATACCAGGAAAGAAAGAAGCCCCAGGACCAAAGGAAATTCCAAGATGAGACTCTTAAACCCCAGCTCTTTTCTATTGCTAACCCTACGCTTGGACATTTTGAGTTCTCCCTTCCTTCTTCTCATGTCTCCATTTATATCTACTTCTTTTGAGATGTCCTTTTTGATGTTGCTGTTACCTTTAAAAAAAAAATCTTTAGATCAGTAATATTATGCTTTGGCCTGTTTTTATTACAGTTTTTAGCCACTTATTAAGTTTTTGAAGTTTTAAACTTCCATTTCTCTTCACCTCCTCTCCACTTGAGAGGGACACATAGCTGACATTATATTTCAGTCCCCTCTTTCCTCAGAAGCTCTAGGCTGATGAGAGAAGGAAAGTATCAGGTTCAGTTATTGAGGGGAAACAAAGTGCCAAGCTAAGTAGAGAAAATGTGAAGAGATGCTCCACAGGCCAATGAGAATTAGACAAGAAATACACAGATGTGCCAGTTTGCTGAGAAGTGTGAGCCAGCAACATGTTACTTATTTGAGCTTGGGTGAGCAGGACACCTGAGGTTTGGGATTCTTATTGATGGTTATGAAGGAGGATTGGGCCTAACACATAATGAGGCCCCAAGGAAGGAGCGTGAACTCCCTGCTCATAGTAGTGGCCTAATAATGTGGTAAGCTGCATAAGTTTTATCCCTCGGTTTAATACCCACCTCTAGGCTTAAAGGTGAGAAAATTTGGGAATATTTAGCAGGTTTAATCCTTTCATTGATTTTTTTCCTTTTACCATAAGGAAAGTTAATTTTAGTGATAATATATATGAAAGCACTGTAAAACACAAGAAAAGCAAGACATTCTCATTAATAATGTATTGGCACTCATGCATAGCTAATATTTGAAAATGCATTGTCAGTTGTGAAGCATTATGTAAATCAAGGGTTATCACACCCTTTTTGTAAAGGGTCAGATGGCAATTATTTTATACTTTGCAGGCCATATCGTCTCTCTCTGCTTTTTTTTGTTTAAAGTGAATATGGTCTGTGGGCCACAGTTTATCACCCCTGATGTAATTTTCCAGGGACTGTGTGCTGAATGATATTAATTTCTTTCTTTGTGCCTGTCCCTGTATGCATTAAGGATGCAATGATTACTTATGGTCATATCCAGGTGATATGAAGAAAAATATATGAATGGGAGTTATAAACTATTATGCACTTTAAAAGCTTGTCACAATTTTCAGAGTTGATGAATGAACATTGATTACATGTTATATACATTTCTAGGCACTGTATAATACAAAGAACAAAAGCGTGAATAAAGTACTTTCTCAAAAGTATGAAATACTGTACAGATATTAGGAATTAAGTCTATGATAAATGAGTAATTCATGTTTTGTGGCCATTGTGTTTCTGTGGCTCTGGTGATTTTGAGTAAAGATGTAGTATTCCAAGTCACAGAAAAGAAAACATTGTTCAGTCGCTAAGTCGTGTCTGACGCTTTGTGACCCCATGAATTGCAGCATGCCAGGCTTCCAAACCCTTAAACTATAAAGTATACTGCAAACACAAGGGATTTAAGCTATTGTGATTACTTATAATGTGCCGGATAACATCCTGGGCACTACAGATGTCAAAGGAAAAAAAGTGTTCTTATTATAGAATGATTAAAAATTTTAGATAGGCAGAACATTTTAAAGTGCTTTGTACTAAAGCACTGTATAAATACCAATGGGCTATATGTTTATGAATGAATGAATAAGTATTAATTTCCTTATATATGCCAGCTATTGTTTCAGGTACTGTGAAATCCAAGACAATGCTCCCAAGTAATAAGAGGGATGTTTATGTCCTATACTACTTAGACATAAGGAATTAGATATTACTTATTTTAATCAATAAAGACTTTACTGATGATGTTGAGCTAAATTATTACCAGTATATTTTCCAAGGTAACAGGAAAAATGTAATGAATGAGATTGAGCTTTCTAACTATAAAATGCTACATAAATATAAAACATTAGGTGTTTTCTTTGTGAACAAAACTTATGTTGAGACAGACATTTGTTTGTGTGTGTTAGTCATTCAATCATGTCTGACTCTTGCGACCCCATGGACTGTAACCCATCAGACTCCTCTCTCCGTGGATTTCTCCACACAAGAATACTGAAGTGGGTTGTCATTCCCTTCTCCAGGGGATATTCTTGACCCAGAAACTGAACTCAGGTCTCCTGCACTGCAGGCAGATTCTTTACCATCTGAGCCATAGATGCTCATTGTGTGCTTGACCCACTATGAGAAAGGTAGTATAAAACTCTCAGTATACAAACTGAGAGTTTAAATACTTGGTAAATGAATGGGTCATTAATATTAGTTGCCTACTATGTGAACTCACTGTTATAGGCACTAAAGAGACACACAAATTTATTATTTTATTGTGCCTACAGCTGAGAACAGGCAATACACATGTTAATATTTTGTGAACTCTAAAAGCACCATATAAGTATAATTATTGATTTCCTCAGTTGGTATGCCTAATACTAGGCTTGCAAAATTGTATCATAGTTATTATACCATGAAAAAAGTCAGAAAAAATTTGAGCAAGGATTGTTAATTATTGAACACTTCAAATATGATACATAAAGGACTAAATGTCTGATGAATGCAAGACTGGATGATAATTATATGCCAGTCTCCTTGATAAGCATAAGATATATGAAGATAATCCATCTTTACTGTGTTCTGGGCAGCAGAATGTAATGTATAAAATCAATTTGTAGGTCTTAAACTGGCATATATAAGCCATATCTGCTGAATGAACATTGATTACTTACTCTCTCTTATTCCAAGAGAGAGCAACTAGGGATGCAAAAATTCATTGTCATTATTGTTGAACCTGCAACAGAGATCTGTGTAAATTTTACAAAGCTTACTGTTCTATACAGATCTAAAGAATTAACTGTTGACTTAATGAATGGTTACTAATTACTTTCTATCTATAAAGCTCGGAACTGTGTATGCTCTAGGATATAAAAATGACTCTCCTTATCAGATGGTGTAAATAACATGTGTGGGAATCCAGACTAAAAGTTGCTTAACCATTGCTCAGCTTATTTGATGATAAAAACATGGGCAGAATGGAATTGTGCAAGGCAGTATGCTGAATGCTGAGCTAGGTGGAAAGATAAAATCCAGACCAGAAGGCCACTTGCTCCCTGGCTTGACTGAAGGAATGGAATTCTTTTGTTTCTTTGTTTAAAGAGCAAGATGTTGTCATTCTCCATTGGTCTTTTAAATGCTGAATATGGAGGTGAATTCAATCCACTCTGGCCTGGCATAGAGACACTGAAAGAGTAAAAAATGGTTCAGGTTGGCTTTTAGATTAATTTGATGAACAGTGTCTTTTATGTAAAATACATCATTCTAGGTCCTGAGCATAAGAGATGTGAAATGGGCCTAGTCTAAAGGGCTTTAGATAGATCAAAGATCATAACTGAAGATCCAAAAATGTATTTGAGTTTTGAGTAAATATTTGAGTTCCCGTTCCCTAGATCCTATTCCTGTTCCTTGAATTCTTGTTCCTATTTTCTTGGTTAAGTCTGGTCCAGACAACCTATTGACTTTCCTTGGAAACTTAAAAAATAGAAAAAAAATATTGTTCTTTCAATGTAAAATGAAGATATATTTCTTGGCTCTAGAAAGTATCAATGTCATGTGCTCATTGACCTAGATTGAAGCCAGAAGATTAATAAAAGGCCTCAGAGTTTGTCCTTTAATTCATTAATATTCTGTTTTTATTATAATTAAATGGGTAAGATGACAATTAGGATTATTATGGCATAGAGTCAGGAAGATGATAAAAAAGATCCTTCCTAGATTTTCCATATTTTGTAAATTATTCACTTGAATGAAGTACTGTTCTTAACTGCTGAGGAGAATGAAGAGATTTAAAAGACCTAGACCAAAATATACTTTAATTTCACTAGTTCATGGAGGACACACAAGAACAAATATAATAGGAGATTGCAATTCTTTCATTAGTTGGAAAAACTAAAGTAGCTGTGATGTTAAGATACTGAGATGGAATGATTAAACAGATCACCTTCTCTTTGGCATGTTTTGTAGAGAAGGAATAAAAAAGCTTTTCAGTTATTCATACAAGCATTGAAGAAGGTGATGCTAAATGAAATAGATCTGGTAAAAAGGTAATTGTCTTGGAGATGCAGTTAAAAAAACATGAAATGGAGTGAAACTTCATTGAATGAGTGTCTATTTCAAGGCATTGTGCTAATTCCTAGATAGAAAACAAAATAGATCTTGACTGAAAGACACTTACTTGACTTGGAAACTGGTATATAAGAGAAAAGGTTATTGTTAATTAATTTTTAAAATTTATTCATTCATTCTGCAAGTATGTTTGAGTGCCTATTGTAAATAAGCTCCTTAGCTGGATTCTAGCTGGGTTCTCTAGCTAGCCCCCAGAGAGAGACATGAGAAAATGAATGCCTTCCCAGAGAACTTAAAATTTGCCTTTTGGCCTGTTTTCTGATCAGGGCTAAATGGCTTACTTCCTCAATAATATTGTGTGATTTAATTCCTATTCCATCTTAAGCCACTCTGGCCACTACAATAAGCAGGGGTTTTTACTGAACTTGCTCCTTAAGTTGCAGGATCCTTCCTTATAATAAAACACTTCAGTTTTCCTAACCCATCCCTCATGAAAACTGGTTGTGACCATAGTGAGCCAAAAGAGGGATGAGAAGCAACTGATTCCCAAACTTCAGTCTCGTTGGTACCAACATTGAAGAACCACTCATACTCAAATCACAATTGGTTCTGAAACACACTTACAGTTTTGTCTATGACAAATATACACTGCATAAGTCTTTTTTAAAAACAATCTTCCAATATTACTTAGCAAGTTTGGAGATGGAGACATGATTTGTGTTTTGCAACAACAGCTTCTCAACTAACAGCTTAGAAATCTTTTCTTTTTCACCATCAAAACCTGCTTAAGATACGCCTTGAAAATAGCCTAACAATTTTACCATGCTTAAGTCTTAAGAATAATAGAAATTGAAAGTATTTGGCAAATATTGGAGGGAAAAAAAATCTACATATAGGCCCAAATGGGCTTTGGCCTTTTCTATTTTTAAATCACTCATAGAGGGTGGGATAGGAGGAAGAGTGAAAGAAAAGGTCAAGCCTGATTCTAAAAAGGGTTGGTCTTAAAAGCATTGCTACCTCCAGATCTAACTTGGGGGTTGCTGTTCTTAGTGTAATTCAGTTTTAATAACTGGTCACTGTTAAGATGAGGACAAAGTCCTTTGTCCCTACTCATTTCTAAAAGTTTGGCCTAATGGCTATCAGTTAAGCCTGGGGTTATATAATTATGGAATTTATTAAATCTATGTGACCTCTCCATCATAAGGTAGTCTTAAAGCTAAAGTCAATCCACTACATAGAAAGAGGACTTTATCATTCACTATAATTCATACATACTTTCAAAGCATCTAAACTTTAAAGTTTACATGGCAAGACAACAATACCATCTGTAAATATAGAAGGAAATAGAAGAATGGCAGGAGATAGTTGATGGAGGTAGCGAATTTGAAGGTCATTTGGGGTAATGTTTGTAGTTTTTCCTTTGTACATTTTTACTTAGGTGTAAGGTGTATCTGATATTAATAATGTTTGTTGTTTAATATGTACTATTAGCTGGACTCAGTAACTCCCCTTTCTCCAGGTAGGGATGAGAGATGCATTATTGGAAAGGAGAAAGTAACAGTCTTCGTTTCACAGTTTCTGGCATCCCAAGGCCACCACTACTGATAAACAAGAATAATAGAACATTCTGTCATCTGATTTTTGTGGCATAAATGAAACTGTGAACAAATTTTTTTCTTAAGAAGAAGAAATGGCTTTACATCTACCCTTTTACCTTAAAAGGATCTATGCCAAAATGCTCTGATGAATGGAAGACACACTTGGACTTGTGAACTGATGTGAAACACATAATATCTAAGCCTTGGTTGTTTTGAAGATTGATTCGGATAACCACCAAAAAAGCAACCTAAAGCTGTCTATATGTCACAACTGAGACAAATTGGGGAGTTTGTTGTTTAATGTCAAATAAAAATGTACTGTTTTGAAAGCTTTGTTTTTGATGCTAAAACAAGTTCTACCTCACTGTCCTTTCCTAATCACACTAGTTACCTCAGTTTTTAAAAAAGGTTGTCTTAACCACCCAGGTTGGGTAAGTGATTTGAGGTCTCATTTTTTCCTCCTAGCTTCAGTTGCTTTGCTTAGAAATGCTGAGCAGCACATAGCCAATTTTAAAGATGTGTGAAGCAAAATTATTGAAGAACAAGGGTGGGATAGGAATAGGGCATAGAAAATTTAAGGCTGTGGAAAGTAGGATGTATCCAGGAAGGTAATCACTGTAATGAAAGTAACAGGTCCAATCCTTGAGTAGCTGAAGGGATCTTTGATGTTCTTAAAATTAAATACCCAAATGTTAGATTGGTGACTTCATAGGCAGATGACCCCATGCAGTGTTTATAGGCAAGAGTTTCTACTCCTTTGTTGGCATCTTATGCCATTCTTAATTTGGCTAGAGACAGTGCTCAGCTCCCTCTAACAAATGTCAATCACCACAATTTTTCCCCCATCAAAGGTTTTTTTTTTTCCCCAGATTTTTTTTTTTTTAACATGTCCATCTTTGGAATAAGACTTGCTGGAATAATGGCCAATGTAGAGGAAATAAACCTGTAATGGAAGTCACAGAAGAGGCTGCAGAATTTAGGATAGTATGGCACAGAAGGAATTTGTTATCAGGCAGGGGCTCCCATATCCTAGAGTTACAAAACAAATGTTAATCTGGTGGGGAGGACAGTCTGCACAGTACCTGATGGGCTGATTGATCAGATACCAATGCCCTTTAGTTGCTTCTGTGATCCTTGCCTATATTCTAGTCCTTTGTCATCTTAGTGTTTGCATCTGTTCTGTCAAGTGCTCTCTATTTCCTAATGTCTCTGAAACATCACATTCTCACTTTTATTAAATTAGTCTGTGATGTGATTTCCAAGGTACTGCTACTGCTACTGCTAAGTCACTTCAGTCGTGTCTGACTCTGCAACCCCATAGACGGCAGCCCACCAGGCTCCCCTGTCCCTGGGATTCTCCAGGCAAGAACACTGGAGTGGGTTGCCATTTCCTTCTCCAATGCATAAAAGTGAAAAGTGAAAGTGAAGTCGCTCAGTCGTGTCCGACTCAGTGACACCATGGACTGCAGCCCACCAGGCTCCTCTGCCCATAGGATTTTCCAGGCAAGAGTAATGGAGTGGGGTGCCATTGCCTTCTCAAGCCTCTATCTCCCTTTATTGGTAGGTGATGTCTGATGTTCCATTATCTGGAGTTGAGTTTCTGATTCTTTAATATATGATAAAGCAAGGAACGTTTTTCTTTTTTTATCTACACAGAAACAACAGTGCCTTGCCCATATGAGATACTCAACAAATACCTGTTGAATTATACTTAAACTTTAGGACCCTCTAGGAGAGTAAACATGACATTCTATACCTAACGCAAGTACAACTAATAGCATCTCTCCTAATCCATAGCAGATGGTATTAAAAGAATCCTAATATTCCTTCTATGCCTAGTCCCAGGAGACTGCTGGTTGTCCATCAAAATATATTCTCCCCTTGTTTAACATGTGGCTGCTAAGCTAGACTACGTTTCCCCCCTTCCTTTGTAGTTATGTGTTGCCAGATGATTATAACCAATGAAAAGTGAATGAAAATGATAGGTGCCATTTATGGGCCTGGTTTAAGGTATGTTCCCTTCTACCTTCTCACCACCTACAAACTAGGCAATGGCTATCCACCTTCAACCTTTTAGATGATAAATCATTCCTTATGAGATGGAAGTACAATGACTTGAGAAAAAAGGAAGTTGCCCTTCTGCTCTGAACTTTTAAAATTGAAATGGTCATGTCTCAATGACAGGAAATAATATTTATTTAAACATTGAATTGTTGATTTTCATTCTTACAGTAGTCTATTCTTTTCTCCATAACTCAAAACAACTGGATGCAGCAACACAATCCTTTACACAGCATTTCATATAATTGCTACTAGTAATAAACTTTCAGTTATGACCTCAAAAAAGTTTCTCTTTTGTTCCACACCCTACTGTCTTTAAGATATGTAAGATTTTAGTTGTGCTGTTGAGGCCTACTACTAAGTTTTCCACTTTGTTTCCCAACAAAATTAGTAATGTCAGAACTCAGCTATGGTAACTTTTACAGGTTATAGATCTACCATCAAGTTGTTGTCCAGGATATGCAAAGGGGAAGCAAATGGTTTTAAGTTCAGCAAGCCATAGACTTGGTACTGCTTAACATAATTAAGCCTTCCAAATGTCTTCAGTAAGTCCATAATTAAAACAGTCAGATGGATCATCACCTTCAAATAAACAAAGCCAAAAGGGAAAAGGAGGCTGAGTAGTACATTTAAGAAATGTTTATTTAATCCTTACTAACTGTTAGTGTTAGGCACAGGTGAATAAAACTTTAATAGACATTGTCCCTGACCAAAGGTAACTTAAAATCTATTAGAGGAGACCAGACAAGAGCCAAGGAAATCTAAACATAGTTATACATTGTGATAAGAACATTAATAAGAAATAGGATGCAGTGATAAGTGGGAGGGGCATATTTACTTTAGAAAGGGTGGTTGAGAAGGAATATATGAAAAGATCATACTTAAACCTCAGGATAAAGAAGTCAATCCAAAGGGAATGGATTGTACTTGCCATGTAAGGTAAGTAAACTACAGCCAGCAAACTACAGGTCATGGGTCAAATCTGATCTGTTTTATGTATATATATACACACAAAGTGGCCTGAATCCTAAGAGTGATTTGTACATCTTTAGATAGTTAGAAGGAAAAAAATGAATATTTCAATATATATGAAGTTCAAATATTGGTGTCCGTTTATAAAATAATTTTTGGATACAGCCAAAGTAATTAGTGTTGTCTATAGTTTCTTGATGTTAGAATAGCATAGTTGAATACTTCTAACTGAAACCATATGCTGCTGCTGCTGCTAAGTCACTTCAGTCGTGTCCAGCTGTGTGCGACCCCATAGACGGCAGCCCACCAGGCTCCCCCGGCCCTGGGATTCTCCAGGCAAGACCACTGGAGTAGGTTGCCATTTCCTTCTCCAATGCATGAAAGTGAAAAGTGAAAGTGAAGTCTCTCAGTCGTGTCTGACTCTTAGCGACACCATGGACTGCAGCCTACCAGGCGCCTCCATCATGGGATTTTTCAGGCAAGAGTACTGGAGTGGGGTGCCATTGCCTTCTCTGAAACCATATGACACAAGTTTAAAATAATTCCTATCTGGCTTTTTACAAAGAATGCTTGCCAACCCCTGGGCTAGACTATAGAAAGTCAGGAGGATAATGGCATGAGATACAGTTGGAAAGGTAAGAAAGAACAATATCATGCAAGACCTTATATGAAAGAGAGAGACAGAGGAGATGAGTAGATTAGTTTGAAATGTATTAATTAAAAAAACTTGCTGTACAATGTGAAACCATTGAAAGTTAGGAAGCAAAGGAGTATCTACATTTTAGGAAGATTATTATGACATTTGATTTTCAATCATAATGTAGAAGATAATAAAAAGCCATCAAGCCCATTGTAACAACTATAGAAAACCTAAGCAAATAAAACACAGACATTGGGAATTTCTAGATTCCACGTAAAGACATAGCAGGCTGGAAAAGACATTACTCCCACAATAACAATAAAAAAGCCAGATAAACTATAAAATCATAACTTGAATCCATTAGACAGCTGAGATTACAGGGCAAACAATTAGCCTGAATTTTTAGGAAAGATGTGTGCATTCAGGAGAAAACATGAGCTCTGGCTGACCTCTGCCAATGGAAAGAAAATGAGACATCCCTATAAGCAGGTTATAGGAATTTGACTAAAAGTTTCAACGAATTTCTAAAGGTCAAATGTGGGTTAGTATGAAACTATAGACCCCCTGGGAGCCACAGACAGAAGGTAAATTCATAACCTTGCAGGTTCTTTCCTGTAGACTTCTTTGAGAGCTTATGAGAATAATTAGGGAATGGACAAGAGAGTGAAAATAACCACCCTTGGGAAAAGATTGGAAGAGAGTAGCAGACATGTTTATGTGAAAGGTATGAAGCTCTACCAAAACCATTCCCAATAAGAAAGAAAACTCTTCGTGACTCTATGAAAGGAGAGTAAACTATTGCTCTTAGGTGACCCAAAACAACTGCAGAAAGAAAAATCTTCTACTTCTGAAGAAGGCCAAGAAATGCTCCTAGGACCAAAGCACTAGAGATTTTCCCTACCACTGGAGATTACCATGAAGGTACTACCTTTTAAAAAAGGGAAATAGTATCTGTTAATGTTAAAGCTATGGTTGAATGAGAAAAATGGAAACTCTCTCACTCCCTACCCTCAACCAGATAGGAAACACTGAACAGCAAGAAACTGGAATCTACAATGGTGGAAGGGCAAGAGATCTCACACATGGAAAGGAACATTTAGGGAAGGCCTTAAAGCCTTCTCTTAAAGCATTCAAGCTTTAAAGGAGTAGGAGCACTGAGAAAAATCTGGTAAACCACCACCCTAGGAACAATGTGATGCTAGAAAAATTCGCAACTGATGGTGAACTGAAAGTGATTAAAACAATAACAAAACCAACTCAACTCCCAATTAAATTGAGTCAACATGTACTAAAGTCCTAACAGAAGGGTCATGCCAGTTTCTAGATAACCTTTACTTCTATCTCTATTGTTCTATATACTATATACAGCAGTCAATTTAAATTGCAACATGTAGGGGAAAAAAAGCAAAAGAAACGACTCAAATGGGAAGTCTCTCAACAGAACCTGAGTCAGAGACTGCCCAGAATCTAAAAAGTACTAAAATTAATATGTTAAAGGGTCTGATGGAAAAGGAAGTCAGCATGAACAAAAGGAGAATTTTAGGAGACAGTTGAAAATCATCAGAAAGTTTCTAATAATGCTAGAAACAAAGATGGGGACAGAGATGAAAAATGCCGTTTTAAAATATAATTTTATTTATTTATTTATCTTTGACTGTGTTGGGTCTTCGTTGCTTTGTGGGTTTTTCTCTAGTTGTGGTGAGTGGGAGCTACTCTCTAGTTGCAGTGCACAGGCTTCTTATTGTGATGACTTCTCTTATTGCAGAGCACAGGCTCTAGGGCACATGCGCTTCAGTAGTTTTGGTACGTAGGCTCAGTAGTTGCGACTGCTAGGCTGTAGACCACAGGCTCAATAGTTATGGCTCGGAAGCTTAGTTGCTCTGCAGCATGTGGGATCTTCCTGGAGCAGATATCTAACCTGTGTCTCCTGCATTGGCAGGTGGGTTCTTTACCACTGAGCCACCAGGGAAGCCCTGAAGAATGCCTTTTTATGAGCTCATAAATATGCTAGACAAAGGCAAAAAGAAAAAGAAAATCAGTGAACTTTAATATAGGTAAGCAGAAAATTACAAAAACTGAAACTAACCCACTGAACCAAAAAATAAAAACAAAAACCAAACAAAATAACCACCCTAATACCCCAAGCAGGATTTTTTTAAAAAAAATCTAGACATATTATATTCAAATTGTTGAAAGTCAAAGGTTAAGAATATTTGAAGGTATTCAGGAAGAAAGTGAAATTGTATACAGAAGAACAAGAAAATTATAGCAGACATATCAGACATCTTTCAAGCCAGGAAACAGTGGAGAAGAATTTTTAAAGCACCAAAAGAAGAAAAAGTGTCAGAACAAATTTTTCCACACAATGAAACTATCTTTCAAAAGTGATAAAGAAATCTAAAAAATAGTTTGAGAAAATCCACTACTACAAAAACTACACACAAGAAACATTAAATGAATTTTTTTCATGAAAAAGGACTAAGATACCAAACAGAGCCCTGAATCTATTAATATATAGAGAAAAGATCTCTACAAATGGATAGAATGTAGGAAGTTTAAAAAGTATTTTTACTCATTTTATCACTCTTCCAGAAAATTGACAGCAATGATATTATTTCAGAACAGTCTTCATGAACATTTTACTAGCCATCTTAACGAGGGCAGTAAGGTGAGAAGAACAAAAAGAACACATAGTAAAGGGAAAAAATGAAAATGATTTCTATGTTCATATGACATGAATCTTAATGTGGAAATTCCCATAGAGATTACACAGATCTATTAGCTCTAATAAGAAAATGTGTTAAGATAATAGGATACAAGATTCACATATAAAAATCAAGTTTATGTAATAAACAAACTGAAATGAAATAGCACCTTAAAATGTAGCTATTTTGATATAAGTCTAAGAAAATATGTGGAAGATCTGTATCTTGAAAACTAAAAAAGTATTGATTAAAAGAAACAAAATAAATGGAGAGGAATACAGTCATTAGGAATTGGAAAAGTCAATACTGTTGAATGATGTCACATTTTTCAAAATTCAATGGAATCATGTATTATTCACTCGTGTAAATCTTCTTTGGTTCAGCATAAATTCTGTGTATTTTACTGACATATAGTTACATACACCCAATTGTATCCATTTAAAAGTTTACAATTTGGGGAATATGGACATATGTGCACACAAAAATTAATCCATAGTCAGAAAAAAAATCAGACCAGTGGTTACTCTATCAGGGTAGTTGTGGAAATTTTAAGGGTCATGAGCAAACTTGCAAGGGTGACAGTTATGCTCTCTATCTTGATAAGGGTTCATGTTGCATCAGTGTAGTCATTTGTCCAAAACTTACTGAACAGTATCATTTTGTTTTTCTTTGTTTAAACAATGGCTGCAAAAGAGAACTAAAAAGACTGAATTGTACATAATAATATTAAATTAAAATACAAGGCAGAGGAACCAGAGATCAAATTGCCAACATCTGTTAGATCGTAGAAAAAACAAGAGAATTCCAGAAGAGCATGTACTTCTGCTTCATTGACTACACTAAAGCTGTGTGGACCACAACAAACTGGAAAATTCTTAAAAAGATGGGAGTATCAGACCACCTTACCTGCCTCCTGAGAAACCTGTGTCAGGTTAAGAAGCAACAGTTAGAACTGGACATGGAACAATGGACTGTTTTAAAATTGGGAAAGGAGTATGTTAAGGCTGTGTATTGTCACCCTGCTTATTTAACTTATATGTAGAGTACATCATGCAAAATGCCAGACTGGATGAGGCACAAGCTGGAATCAAGATTGCTGGGAGGAATATCAATAACTTCAGATATTCAGATGACACCACCCTTATGGCAGAAAGTGAAGAAGAACTAAAGAGCCTCTTGATGAAAGTGAAAAAGTAGGCTTAAAACTCAACCTTCAAAAAACAAAGATCATGGCATTTGGTTCCATCACTTCATGACAAATAGATGGGGAAACAATGGAAACAGTGACAGACCTTATTTTTTTGCGCTCCAAAATCACTGCAGATGGTGACTACAACCATGAAATTAAAAGACACTTGCTCCTTGGAAGAAAAGCTATGACCAAACTAGACAGCATATTAAAAAGCAGGGCAATTACTTTGCCAACAAACGTCCATCTAGTCAAAGCTATGGTTTTTCCAGTAGTCAGGTATGGATGTGAGAGTTGGACTACAAAGAAAGCTGAGTGCCGAAGAATTGATGATTTTGAACTGTGGTGTTGGAGAAGACTCTTGAGAGTCCTTTGGCCTGCAAGGAGATCAAACCAATGAATTTTAAAAGAAATCAATCCTGAATATTCATTGGAAGTTCGGTTCACTTCCGTTGGTCAGTCATGTCCAACTCTTTGTGACCCCATGGACTACAGCATTCCAGGCCTCCCTGTTAATCACCAACTCCTGGCATTTACTAAAACTCACGTCTATTGAGCTGGTGATGCCATCCAACCATCTCACCCTCTGTTGTCCCCTTCTGCCTTCAATCTTTCCCAGCATCAGGGTCTTTTTAAATGAGTCGGTTCTTTACATCAGGTGGCCAAAGTATTGAAGTTGCAGCTTCAGCGTCAGCCCTTCCAATGAACACTCAGGACTGATTTCCTTTAGGATGGACTGGTTGGATCTCCTTGCAGTCTAAGGGACTCTCACGAGTCTTCTCCAGCACCACAGTTCAAAAGCATCAATTCTTCAGCACTCAGCTTTCTTTATAGTCCAACTCTCACATTCATACCTGATTACTGGAAAAACTGTAGCCTTGACTAGACACATCTTTGTTGGCAAAATAATGTCTCTGTTTTTTAATATGCTGTCTAGGTTGGGCTTTTCTTCCAAGGAGCAAGCATATTTTAATTTCATGGCTGCGGTCACCACCTGCAGTGATTTTGGAGCCCAAAGAAATGAAGTTTGTCATTGTTTCCACTGTTTCCCCATCTTTTTGCCATGAAGTAATGGAATCAAACATGAGTCTGAGTGATGGACAGGGAGGCCTGGCATGCTGTGATTCATGGGGTCGCAAAGAGTCGGACACGACTGAGCGACTGAACTGAGCTGAACTGAACTGAATGGGACCAGATGCCATGATATTAGTTTTCTGAACATTGAGTTTTAAGCCAAAATTTTCACTCTTCTCTTTCAATTTCAACAAGAGGCTCTTTAGTTCTTCTTTGCTTTCTACCATAAGGGTGGTGTCATCTGCTTATATGAGGGTATTGGTATTTCTCCTGGCAATCTTGATTCCAGCTTGTGCTTCATCCAACCCAAAGTTTCTCATGATGTATTGTGCATATAAGTTAAGTAAGCAGGATGACAATATATAGCCTTGACATACTCCTTTCCCTATTTGAAAACAGTCTGTTCTTCCATGTCCAGTTCTAACTATTGCTTCCTAACCTGCATACAGATTTTTTAAGAGACAGGTCAGGTACTGTATTCTCATCTCTTTAAGAATTTTCCACAGTTTGTTGCAATCCACACAGTGAAAGGCTTTGACATAGTCAATAAAGTATAAGTAGATGTTTTTCTAGAACTCTCTTGCTTTTTTGATGATCCAATAGATGTTGGCAATTTGATCTCTGGTTCCTCTGCCTTTTCTAAAACCAGCTTGAACATCTGGAATTTCATGGTTCACGTATTGCTGAAGCCTGGCTTGGAGAATTTTGAGCATTACTTTACTAGCGTGTCAGATGAGTGCAATTGAGTGGTAGTTTTAGCATTCTTTGGTGGTGCCTTTCTTTGGGATTGGAATGAAAACTGACCTTTGCCAGTCCTGTGGCCAATGCTGAGTTTTCCAAATCTGCTGGCATATTGAGTGCAGCACTTTCACAGCATCATCTTTCAGGATTTAAAATAGCTCAACTGGAATTCCATCACCTCCACTAGCTTCGTTTGTAGTGATGCTTTCTAAGGCCCACTTGACTTCACATTCCAGGATGTCTGGCTCTAGGTGAGTGTAAGTGATCACAACATCATGATTATCTGGGTCTTGAAGATCTGTTCTGTATAGTTCTTCTGTGTATTCTTGCCACCTCTTCTTAACATCTTCTGCTTCTGTTAGGTCCACATCATTTCTGTCCTTTACTGTGCCCATCTTTGCATGAAATGTTCCCTTGGTATCTCTAATTTTCTTGAAGTGATCTCTAGTCTTTCCCATTATATTGCTTTCCTCTATTTCTTTGCATTGATCACTGAGGAAAAACCTTAGAGTAATGGTGAAGCAACCCTCAACAGCCAAGAACACCCAATGAGATGGACGCACTTATACAGAGAAAAGAAAAGAGGAAAAAGAGAAAAATTAATGAAAGGAGAAAAATAAGAGTCAAAGAGAGGAGAGCAATCAAGCCAACAATCAAATCCCTCAGTGAAAATGGGTATTAAAAATTAAGATTCTGAAAAATGCAAAATCAAAAACAAAACATCAACAACAAAATTAAAAACACAGAGTTTATTTAAAAATAAGACTTTGTATAGCAAACCAATACAATATTGTAAAGTAATTAACCTCCAATTAAAATAAATAAATTTATATATAAAAAAAGAACTACATTAGCACTATGTAGTGAAAAAAGGGACAATAAAGGCGGGGAGATATATAGAGATTGGTAGTGTGAGGAATGTTCAAGTGATCCTTCTGGTTTCCTGCTCTATTCAATTTTCCTACTCAGAAAGTCCTCCAACATATGTAGGAAGGTCTCTGGACCTGTTGTGGGCAGTGTGGTCAGCTCAGACTCAAATCTTTTCTTGTTCCAGCTTGTTCATGCATGCTTAGTCACTCAGTCATGTCTGACTCTTTGTGATCCCATGGACTGTAGGGTGCCAGGCTCCTCTGTCCATGGGGATTCTCCAGGCAAGAATACTGAGTGGGTAGCCTATCCTTTCTCCAGGGGATCTTCCCGACCCAGGAATCAAACTGGAGTCTGCTGCATTTCAGGAAGATCCTTTACCAGCTGAGCTACTAGGGAAGCCCCATTCCAGTTTCTACTTGCTCTCAAAGTCTACAGTTGCCTCTGAAGTTAAGTCTCAGGCTAACTGTAGGAATTTAGACCACTGTGCTTGCAACTTCCATAACAGTTTCCCCCTTTTCCGTTTTCTATCCCAGCCCCTGCTGTTCTCCTTTGGTTTTGGACCAGCAAATACTTGGAAAAAGAAGAGAAGCGAAAGACAAAGGAGAAAGGGAAAGATATATTGAACTGAATGCAGAGTTCCAGAGAATATCAAGGAGAGATAAGAAAGCCTTCTTAAGTGAACAATGCAAAGGAATAGAGGAAAGCGATAGAATGGGAAAGACTAGAGATCTCTCCAAGAAAATTGGAGATACCAACAGAAAGTTTCATGCAAAGATGAGCACAATAAGGGACAGTGAACAGCAAGGACCTAACAGAAGCAGAAAAGATTAAGAAGAGATGGCAAGAATCTACAGACAAACTATACAAAAAAGGTCTTAATGACCCAGATAACCATGACTGTGTGGACACTCACCTAGAGCCAGACATCCTGGAGTGTGAAATCAAGTGGGTCTTAGAAAGAATTACTGCAAACAAAGCTAGTGGAGGTGATGGAATTCCAGCTGAGGTATTTCAAATCCTAAAAGATGATGCTATTAAACAGATCATGATGCTGTTAAAGTGGTGTACTCAATATGTCAGTAAATTTGGAAGACTCAGCAGTGGGCACAGGACTGGAAAAGGTCAGTTTTCATTTCAATCCCAAAGAAAGGCAATGCCAAAGAATGTTCAAACTATCATATAATTGTGCTCATTTCACATGCTAGCAAGGTAATTCTCAAAGTCCTTCAAACTAGGCTTCAGCAGTATGTGAACTGAGAACTTCCAAATGTACAAGCTGGATTTAGAAAAAGCAGGGGAACCAGAGGTCAAATTGCCAACATCTGTTGGATCATAGAAAAAGCAAGAGAATTCAAGAAAAAGATCTACTCCTTCATTGAGTACACTAAAGCGTTTGACTGTGTGGATCACAACAAACTGTGGGAAATTTGTAAAGAGATGGGAATACCAGACCACCTTACCTGTCTCCTGAGAAACTTGTATGCAGGTAAAGAAGCAACACTTAGAATTGGACATGGAACAACAGACTGGTTCAAAATTGAGAAAGGAGTATGTCAAGGCTGTATACTGTCACCCTGTTTATTTAACTTATATGTAGAGTTCGTCATGTGAAGCTGGAATCAAGATTGCCAGGAGAAACATCAACAACTTTAGATATGCAGGTGATACAACCCTATGGCAGAAAGCGAAGAGAAACTAAAGAGTCTCTTGATCTAAAGAGGAGAGTAAAAAAAAAAAAAAAAACTGGCTTAAAACTCAACATTAAAAAAATTAAGATCATGGCAACCAGTCCCATCACTTCATGGTAAATAGATAAGGAAAAAGTGGAAACTGTGGCAGATTTTATCTTCTTGGGCTGCACAATCACCATGGACAGTGACTGCAGCCACAAAATTAAAAGATGTTTGCTCCTTGGAAGAAAAGCAATAACAAACCTAGACAGAGTATTAAAAATCAGAGACATCACTTTGCCAACAAAGGTCCATATAGTCAAAGCTATGGTTTTTTCAGTAGTCATGTATGGATGTGAGAGTTGGACCATAAAGAAGGCTGAGCACTAAAGAATTGACGTTTTTTAATTGAGCTGGAGAAGACTCTTGAGAGTCCCTTGGACAACAAGAAGATCAAACCAGTCAATCCCAAAGGAAATCATCCCTGAATATCCATTGGAAGGACTGATGTTGAAGCTGAAGCTCCAGTACTTTGGCCACTCTATGTGGAGGGCCAGCTCATTGGGAAAGATTCTGATGCTATGAAAGATTGAGGGTGAGAGGAGAAGGTAGTAACAGAGGATGAGACTGTCTGATGACATCATCAACTCAATGGACATGAGTTTAAGCAAACTCTATGATATGCTGAAGGACGTGGAAGCCTGGAATGCTTCAGTCCATGGCGTCAGAAAGAGTTGGATACAACTTAACAACTGAACAACAACTATTTATGTTTTTCTGCAGTGTCTGGTGTCTGCCTGGACATGAAAAGGTGAATGTAGCTGCTTATTAGGGCTCACTTGCTCAGTTTTGCTGGGTTGAGGGACGGGTACAGAAGTAACAGCTGGGGTGTGTGGGGATGCCTGCCACAGCTGGAATCTGCAGGAAGTTGCCACAGTCTGAGGTGGGAGGTGCACTTCCATAGTATAGTTGGTCCTGGGTTTTGGTACCCTTTTCAGAATCAAGACACTCAGGCTCTCAGGAAGATGTGGTAGTGACCCACAGCCACTCACAGATTGGCGGTAGCTGTGATCTCTGGGCCTGAGACTGTAAAGGCCCTCTGGCTTCTGCCTCCAAAGCTTGTGCATGGTTCTCTGCCTCTGGAGCAGCAGACCCCAGCTTATTCATCCTGCTTCAGCATTTGCTAGTGGAGGTCCTTTGTTCTATGTGTGCATGGAATTAGAGTATGGTGTTAGAGCCTTCCTGCAGGAATGATCTTTTGCTTCTCTAGCAGTCCCAGGCTTTTCATGGTCTGCCTCGGCTGTGTTTCATTAGCCCCCTCAGATTATCCTCATGACTATCAATGCTGATCCTCTCCTTGAGGTCTGAATCCCGAAGCCTGAGCCTCCACACCCAGCCCCTACTCTCTGTGGCAGTTGTGAGAATGTTACCCACTTTTTGGCTGGGAAGTGCCATTCAGCACGATCTCTGTGGTGACTTCTCTTTGTTTTGCCTTCTGAATATTCACTGTTTCACTGCCCTCTGAGGTTCTAAAGCTCCCCCCTGACTCCACCTGTTATGGGGTTTTCCAGTGTGCAGAAACTTTTCCTCTTTCACGACTCCCTCTCCAGGGCACAGGTCCCTGTCCCAAAATTCTTTGTCTCCCTCTTTGTCTTCATCTTTTACCCTATCTCATTCTGAGGAGATATATTTGCCTTTCTGGAAGTCTGGGGTCCTCTGCTGGTATTCAGAAAATGTTCTGTGTGTGTGTGTGTCGGCGGGGGGGAGGTGATCTTTCCATCTGATTTCTCCACCATCTTGAATCTGGATCTGCAAGAGATTATTGATTTAGTAATATAGTAGAACAGCTAAGGCACAGTAGAAACAGGGGTGAGCCTCTTAGGAAAAGGAAGACATTTAAAAGCAACTATGTATACACTTCCCAGAAGACTCTTGAAAGTCTCTTGGACCGCAAGGAGACCAAACCAGTCAATCCTAAAGGAAATGAGTCCTGAATATTCATTGGAAGGATTGATGTTGAAGCTGAAACTCCAACACTTTGGCCACCTGATGTGAAGAACTAGCTCATTGGAAAAGACCCTGATGCTGGGAAAGATTGAAGGCAGGAGGAGAAGGGAATGACAGAGGATGAGATGGTTGTATGGCATCACAGACTCGATGGATATGAGTTTGAGCAAGCTCCGGGAGTTGATGATGGACAGGGAATCCGGGCGTGCTGCAGTCTATAAGACTGCGAAGAGTCAGATACGACTGAGCGACTGAATTGAAATGACTGATACAGTCCCCAATTTCAAAACTTACTACACTAATCAAAAGAGTGTGCTGATGACATAAAGACAGATATACAAGCCAATGAAATAGAATTGGGAGGTTAGAAATAAAGCGCTTCTTCTTCTGCTGCTGCTAAGTTGCGTCAGTTGTGTCCAATTCTGTGCAACCCCACAGACGGCAGCCCACCAGGCTCCTCTGTCCCTGGGATTCTCCAGGCAAGAATACTGGAGTGGGTGGCCATTTCCTTTTCCTAAAGCACTGCATATATGACCAAATGATTTTCCAAAATGGTGCAAGGATCATTTCCCCCAAAATGGAGGAAGGACATTTTTTTCCAGCAAATAATGTTGGGAAAACTGGATGCATGCATGCATCCTCAGTCATTTCAGTCTTGTCCAACTCTGTGACTCCATGGATTGAAGCTCACCAGGCTCCTCTGTCCATAGGGTTATCCAGGTAAGAATACTAGAATGGGTTGCCATGCCCTCCTCCAAGGGATCTTCCTGACCCAGGGATCAAACTGGCATCTCATGAATCTCCTGCATTGCAGGCAGATTCTTTACCCACTGTGCTACCTGTGGTAACATTAACATTTTTTTAAAAAGTGTTTGTGGGGACGCAGTCCTAAGATGGCAGTGGAATAGGACGAGGAGACCACTTTCTCCCCCACAAATTCATCAAAAGAACATTTAAACGCTGAGTAAATTCCACAAAACAACTTCTGAATGCCGGCAGAGGACATCAGGCACCCAGAAAAGCAGCCCATTGTCTTCGAAAAAAGGTAGGAAAAAATATAAAAGACAAAAAAAAGAGACAAAAGAGGTAGGGATGGAGCTCTGTCCCTGGAAGGGAGTCTTAAAAAGAGAGAAGTTTCCAAACACCAGGAAACACTCTCACTGCCAAGTCTGTGGCGAGCCTTGGAAGCACAGAGGGCAACATAACAGGGAGGAAAAATAAATAAATAATTAAAACCCACAGATTATGAACCCGATGGTAACTCCCCCAGCAGAGAAGCAGCACAGACGCCTGCACCTGCCACTAGCAAGCGGGGACTGGGTTGGGAGGCGTGGGCTGCATTGCTTAGAGTAAGGATCGGGCCTGAATGCCCCGAGGGTAACCAGATCAAACTAACTTGGGCTAGCAAGCCAGACTGCAGGATAGCTACCACGTGAACAGCTCTAACCTAAGACACTACCAGGACCACGCACAAAACAAAGGACTGAACAGAATTAGCTGGCTGCAGCCCATCCTCCTCCGGTGACAGGCAGCCAGAGCTGGAAGGGGGCAATCGCAGCCCCAGAGAGACATTATCTACCAAACTGTAAGCAGGCTTCTTTGCTAGCTAAGACTTCCTGGGGTTCTGAACAGTCATCATCTGCCTGAGAAGGTATGCCTGTTGTACACCCAGAAAACTGAGCAGCAGGGACGGGAGAGGCGATAAGTTGCAGCAACTGCACTCACCAAACACCTCATCACCTGAGCTGCTCGGACTTGGGAAGGGCACAAAACGCAGGCCCAACAGAGTCTGTGCATCTGAGGACTACCCGAGTGCCTGAACCTGAGCGGCTTAGACCTGGGAGGTGCATCCAGCCCAGGGCCAGCCTCCGACGGTTCCCAGCGGAGCAACCTAGAGCCTGAGCTGTGTGGGCAGGGAGGGCACATGTGTCATGAGTGAGGGCAGGCCCAGTGTGGCTGAGACATGGCGAGCACATGCCAGTGTTATTTGTTTGCAGGGTCCCTCCCTCCCCACAGTGTGACTGAACAAGTGAGCCTAAAAAAAGTGTCCACCACCACCCACCTTGTGTCAGGGTGGAAATCAGACATTGAAGAGACCAGCAAAGAGAAGAAGCTAAAACAGAGGGAACCGCCTTGGAAAAGACAGGTGCAATCGATTAAAACCCTGTCGTTAGTACCGACTACATAGGAAGGGGCCTACAGATCTTGGGAAATATAAGCCAGACCAAGAAACTATCCAAAAATGAACTGACACCACACTACCCACAACAACACCAGAGAAAGTCCTAGATATATATTTTTTTACTATTTTTATGATCACTCTTTTTTTTCCTTTTTTTAAACTTAAAAAAAAATTTAAGTCCTCTATTACCCCTTTAATTTTCATTTTTATAACCTATTACTTAAAAAAAGACCCTATTTTTTAAAGCAGACTTCATATATATATTTTAATAATTTTTGTGACTTTTTTTTTCTTTTCTTCTTCTTTTCTTTAATATTGTATTTTTGAAAATCCAACCTCTACTCTAGATTTTTAATCTTTGCTTTTTGGTATTTGTTATCAATTTTGTACCTTTAAAAACCCAATCTTCAGTACCCATTTTTACTTGGGAGTGAGATTACTGGCTTGACCACTCTCTCCTTTGGACTCTCCTTTTTCTCCACCAGGTCACCTTTGTCTCCTCCCTCTCCCTTCTCTTCTCTACCCAACTCTGTGAATCTCTGTGTTCCAGACAGTGGAGAACACTTAGGGAACTGATTACTGGCTGGATCTGTCTCTCTCCTTTTCATTCCCCCCTTTTTTCCTCCTGGTCACTTCTGTCTCCTTCCTCCCTCTTCTCTTCACTGTATAACTCCATGAACATCTCTGAGCAGTTCGGAGTGTGGAACACACATAAAAAGTGATTACTGGCTAGCTTGCTCTGTCCTCTTTTGATTCCACCTCATCTCATTCGGGTCACCTCTAACTCCCTCCTCCCTCTTCTCTTCTCCATGTAACTCTGTGAACCTCTTTGGGTGTCCCTCATTGTGGAGAAACTTTTCATCTTTAACCTAGATGTTTTATCAATGGTGCTGTATAGAAGGAGAAGTCTTGAGACTACTGTAAAAATAAGACTGAAAACCAGAAGCAGGAGGCTTAAGTCCAAATCCTGAGAACATCAGAGAACTCCTGATTCCAGGGAACATTAATCGATAGGATCTCATCAAATGCCTCCATACCTACACTGAAACCAAGCACCACCCAAGGGCCAACAAGTACCAGAGCAAGACATAGCACACAAATTCTCCAGCAACACAGGAACACAGCCCTGAGCTTCAATATAAAGGCTGCCCAAAGTTACTCCAAAACCATTGACATCTCATAACTCATTACTGGACACTTCATTGCACTCCACGGAGAAGAAATCCAGCTCCACCGACCAGAACGCCTACACAAGCTTCCCTAACCAAGAAACCTTGACAAGCCACCGATACAACCCCACCCACAGCGAGGAAACTCCACAATAAAGAGAACTCCACAAATTGCCAGAATACAGAAAGGCCACCCCAAACGCAGCAATATAAACAAGATGAAGAGACAGAGGAATACCCAGCAGGTAAAGGAACAGGATAAATGCCCACCAAACCAAACAAAAGAGGAAGAGAGAGGGAATCTACCTGATAAAGAATTCTGAATAATGAGAATGAAAATGATCCAAAATCTTGAAATCAAAATGGAATCACAGATAAATAGCTTGGAGACAAGGATTGAGAAGATGCAAGAAAGGTTTAACAAGGACCTAGAAGAAATAAAAAAGAGTCAATATATAATGAATAATGCAATAAATCAGGTCAAAAACACTCTGGAGGGATCCAGCAGTAGAATAACGGAGGCAGAAGATAGGATTAGTAGAAGATAGAATGGTAGAAATAAATGAATCAGAGAGGAAAAAAGAAAAACGAATTAATAGAAATGGGGACAATCTCAGAGACCTCCAGGACAATATTAAATGCTCCAACATTCGAATCATAGGAGTCCAGAAGAAGAAGACAAAAAGAAAGACCATGAGAAAATACTGGAGGAGATAATAGTTGAAAACTTCCTTGAAATGGGGAAGAAATAATCACCCAAGTCCAAGAAACCCAGAGAGTCCCAAACAGGATAAACCCAAGGTGAAACACCCCAAGACACATATTAATCAAATTAACAAAGATCAAACACAAAGAACAAATATTAAAAGCAGCAAGGGAAAAACAACAAATAACACACAAGGGGATTCCCATAAAGATAACAGCTGATCTTTCAATAGAAACTCTTCAGGCCAGGAGGGAATGGCAAGACATAGTTAAAGTGATGAAAGAAGATAACCTACAGCCCAGATTACTGTACCCAGCAAGGATCTCATTCAAATATGAAGGAGAAATCAAAAGCTTTACAGACAAGCAAAAGCTGAGAGAATTCAGCACCACCAAACCAGTTCTCCAACAAATGCTAAAGGATCTTCCCTAGACAGGAAACACAAAAAGTGTGTATAAACTCGAACCCAAAACAATAAAGTAAATTCCAAAGGGATCATACTTATCAATAATTACCTTAAAAGTAAATGGGTTGAATGCCCCAACCAAAAGACAAAGACTGGCTGAATGGATACAAAAACAATACTCCTATATATGTTGTCTACAAGAGACCCACCTCAAAACAAGGGACACATACAGACTGAAAGTGAAGGGCTGGAAAAAGATATTCCACACAGACAGAGACCAAAAGAAAGCAGGAGTAGCAATACTCTTATCAGATAAAATAGACTTTAAAACAAAGGCTGTGAAAAGAGACAAAGAAGGACACTACATAATGATCAAAGGATCAATCCAAGAAGAAGATATAATGATTAAAAATATATATGCACCCAACATAGCGCCACAATATGTAAGACAAATGCTAACAAGTATGAAAGGGGAAATTAACAACATAATAATAGTGGGAGACTTTAATACCCCAAACATACCTATGGATAGATCAATTAAACTGAAAATTAACAAAGAAACACAAACGTTAAATGACACAATAGACTGGTTAGACCTAATTGATATCTATAGGACATTTCACCCCAAAACAATGAATTTCACCTTTTTCTCAAGTGCACACGGAACCTTCTCCAGGATAGATCACATCCTGGGCCATAAATCTAGCCTTGGTAAATTAAAAAAAATTGAAATCATTCCAAGCATCTTTTCTGACCATAATGCAGTAAGATTAGATCTCAATTACAGGAGAAAAACTATTAAAAATTCCAACATATGGAGGCTGAACAACATGCTGCTGAATAACCAACAAATCACAAAAGAAATCAAAATATGCATAGAAATGAATGAAAACACAACAATCCAAAACCTGTGGGATACTGTAAAAGCAGTGCTAAGGGGAAAGTTCATAGCAATACAGGCATGCCTCAAGAAACAAGAAAAAATTCAAATAAATAACCTAATTCTATACCTAAAGCTATGGTTTTTCCAGTAGCATGTATGGATGTGAGAATTGGACTGTGAGGAAGGCTGAGCACTGAAGAATTGATGCGTTTGAATTGTGGTGTTGGAGAAGACTCTTGAGAGTCCCTTGGACTGCAAGGAGATCCAACCAGTCCATGCTGAAGGAGATTGGCCCTGGGATTTCTTTGGAAGGAATGATGCTAAAGCTGAAACTCCAGTACTTTGGGCACCTCATGCGAAGAGTTGACTCATTGGAAAAGACTCTGATGCTGGGAGGGATTGGGGGCAGGAGGAGAAGGGGACGACAGAGGATGAGATGGCTGGATGGCATCACTGACTTGATGGACGTGAGTCTGAGTGAACTGTGGGAGTTGGTGATGGACAGGGAGGCCAGGCGTGCTGCGATTCATGGGGTCGCAAAGAGTCGGACATGACTGAGTGAGTGAACTGAACTGAACACCTAAAGCAACTAGAAAAGGAAGAAATGGAGAACCCCAAGGTTAGTAGAAGGAAAGAAATCTTAAAAATTAGGGCAGAAATAAATGCAAAAGAAGCAAAAGAGACCATAGCAAAAATCAACAAAGTCAAAAGCTCTTTCTTTGAAAGGATAAGTAAAATAGACAAACCATTAGTCAGACTCATCAAGAAAAAAAGGGAGAAAAATCAAATCAATAAAATTAGAAATGAAAATGGAGAGATCACAACAGACAACACAGAAATACAAAGGATCATAAGAGACTACTATCAGCAATTATATGCCAATAAAATGGACAACTTGGAAGAAATGGACAAATTCTTAGAAAAGTACAACTGTCCAAAAGTGAACCAGGAAGAAACAAAATCTTAACAGACCCATCACAAGCACGGAAATTGAAACTGTAATCAGAAATCTTCCAGCAAACAAAAGCCCAGGTCCAGATGGCTTCACAGCTGAATTCTACCAAAAATTTAAAGAGCTAACACCTATCCTACCCAAACTCTTCCAGAAAATTGCAGAGGAAGGTAAACTCCCAAACTCATTCTATGAGACCACCATCACCCTAATACCAAAACCTGACAAAGATGCCACAAAAAAAGAAAACTACAGGCCAATATCACTGATAAACATAGATGTAAAAATCCTGAACAAAATCCTAGCAATCCAAATCCAACAACACATTAAAAAGGTCATACACCATGACCAAGTGGGCTTTATCCCAGGGATGCAAGGATTCTTCAATATCCACAAATCAATCAATGTAATACACCACATTAACAAATTGAAAAATAAAAGCCATATGATTATCTCAATAGATGCAGAGAAGGCCTTTGACAAAATTCAGCATCCATTTATGATAAAAACTCTCCAGAAAGCAGGAATAGAAGGACCATACTTCAACATAATAAAAGCTATATATGACAAACCCACAGCAAACATTATCCTCATTGGTGAAAAATTGGAAACATTTCCCCTAATGTCAGGAACAAGGCAAGGGTGCCCACTTTCACCACTACTATTCAACATAGTTCTGGAAGTTTTGGCCACACCAATCAGAGCAGAAAAAGAAATAAAAGGCATCCAGATTGAAAAACAAGAAGTAAAACTCTCACTGTTTGCAGATGACATGATCCTCTACATAGAAAACCCTAAAGATTTCACCAGAAAATTTCTAGAGCTAATCAATGAATATAGTAAAGTTGCAGGATATAAAATCAACACACAGAAATCCCTTGCATTCCTATGCACTAATAATGAGAAAGTAGAAAAACAAATTAAGGAAACAATTCCATTCACCATTGCAACGAAAAGAATAAAATACTTAGGAATATATCTATCTAAAGAAACAAAAGACCTATATATAGAAAACTATAAAACACTGGTGAAAGAAATCAAAGAGGACACTAATAGATGGAAAAATATACCATGTTCATGGATCAGAAGAATCAATATGGTGAAAATGAGTATACTACCCAAAGTAATCTACAGATTCAATGCAATCCCTATCAAGCTACCAATGGTATTTTTCACAGAGCTAGAACAAATAGTTTCACAATTTGTATGGAAATACAAAAAACTTCGAATAGCCAAAGCAATCTTGAGAAAGAAGAATGGAATGGGAGGAATCAACCTGCCTGACTTCAGGCTCTACTACAAAGCCACAGTCATCAAGACAGTATGGTACTGGCACAAAGACAGAAATATAGATCAATGGAACAAAATAGAAAGCCCAGAGATAAATCCAGACACCTATGGACAAAGGAGGCAAGGATATACAATGGATTAAAGACAGTCTCTTTAACAAATGGTGCTGGGAAAACTGGTCAACCACTTGTAAAAGAATGAAACTAGAACACTTTCTAACACCATACACAAAAATAAACTCAAAATGGATTAAAGACCTAAACGTAAGACCAGAAACTATAAACTCCTAGAGGAGAACATAGGCAAAACACTCTCCGACATACATCACAGCAGGATCCTCTATGACCCACCTCCCAGAACACTGCAAATAAAAGCAAAAATAAACAAATGGGACCTAATTAAAATTAAAAGTTTCTGCACAACAAAAGAAACTATAAGCAAGGTGAAAAGACAGCCTTCAGAATGGGAGAAAATAATAGCAAATGAAGCAACTGACAAACAACTAATCTCAAAAATATACAAGCACTTCCTGCAGCTCAATTCCAGAAAAATAAACAACCCAATCAAAAAAGGGACCAAAGAACTAAATAGACATTTCTCCAAAGAGGACATACAGATGGCTAACAAACACATGAAAAGATGCTCAACATCACTCATTATCAGAGAAATGCAAATCAAAACCACAATGAGGTACCATTTCACACCAGTCAGAATGGCTGCAACCCAAAAGTCTACAAGCAATAAATGCTGGAGAGGGTTTGGAGAAAAGGGAACCCTCTTACTCTGTTGGTGGGAATGCAAACTAGTATGGCCACTATGGAGAACAGTGTGGAGATTCCTTCAAAACTGCAAATAGAACTGCCTTATGACCCAGCAATCCCCCTGCTGGGCATCCACACTGAGGAAACCAGAATTGAAAGAGACACATGTACCCCAATGTTCATCACAGCACTGTTTATAATAGCCAGGACATGGAAGCAATCTAGATGTCCATCAGCAGATGAATGGATAAGAAAGCGGTGGTACATATACACAATGGAGTATTACTCAGCCATTAAAAAGCATACATTTGGATCAGTTCTAATGAGGTGGATGAAACTGGAGCCAATTATACAGAATGAAGTACGCCAGAAAGAAAAACCATCAATACAGTATACTAACGCATATATATGGAATTTAGAAAGATGGTAATGATAACCCTGTATGTGAGACAGCAAAAGAGACACAGATGTATAGAACAGTCTTTTGGACTCTGTGGGAGAGGGCGAGGGTGAGTTGATTTGGGAGAATGGCATTGAAACATGTATAATATCACATAAGAAACGACTCACCAGTCCTGGTTTGATGCAGGATACAGGATGATTGGGGCTGGTGCAGTGGGATGACCCAGAGGGATGGTATAGGGAGGGAGGTGGGAGGGGTGTTCAGGATTGGGAACACATGTACACCCGTGGTGTATTCATGTTGATCAATGGCAAAACCAATACAATATTGTAAAGTAATTATCCTCCAATTAAAATAAATAAATTTAAATTAAAAAAAGTGTGCATCAAAGGATGCTAACAATAGATTAAAGAGATGATTAGTGAAGGGGGAGAAAATGTATGCTGATCACATAGCTTAGAAGTGGTTAATAGTGAGACTATATAAAGAACTCCTACAACTCAACAACAAATACAAAAACAACTTAATTAAAAAATTAGGAAAGAGATTAAAAAATTCTCCTAGGAAGATACACAAATGTCCATTAAGCCACTGAAAAGATGCTCATCACTAATTATGAGGGAATGCAAATCAAGATCACAATGAAATACTGCTTCATATCCATTGTTTTCCAGTCGCTCAATTGTGTCCGACTCCTTGGACTGCATAGACTGCAGCACACCAGGCTTCCCTGTTCTTCACCATTTCCAAGAGATCGCTCAAATGCATGTCCATTGAGTTGGTGATGCCATCCAACCATTTCATCCTCTGCCGTGCCCTTCTCCTCCTGCCTTCAATCTTTCCCAGCATGTGGGTCTTTTCTAAAGAGTCAGCTGTTTGCATCAGGTGGCCAGAGTACTGGAGCTTCATCTTCAGCATCAGTCCTTCCAATGAATATTCAGGACTGATTTCCTTTAGGATGGACCGGTTTGATCTCCTAGCAGGCCAAGGGACTCTCAAGAGTCTTCTCCAACACTGCAGTTTAAAAGCATCAATTCTTCAGTGCTCAGCTTTCTTTATGGTCCAACTCTCACATCCATATACGATTACTGGAAAAACCATACCTTTGATTAGATGGACCTTTGTTGGCAAAGTAATGTCTCTGCTTTTTAATATGCTATCTAGATTGATCATAGCTTTTCTTCCAAGGAGCAAGCGTCTTTTAATTTCATGGTTGCAGTCACCATCCACAGTGATTTTGGAGCCCAAGGGAATAAAATCTGTCACTGTTTCCATTGTTTCTCCATCTATATGGCATGAAGTGATGGGACTGGATGCCATGATCTTCGTTTTTTGAATGTTGAATTTTAAGCCAGCTTTTTCTCTCTCTTCTTTCACTAAGAGACTCTTTAGTTCCTCTTTGCATTCTGCCACAAGGGTGGTGTCATTTGCATATCTGAGGTTATTGATATTTCTCCTGGCAATCTTGAGTCCAGTTTGTGCTTTATTCAGCCCGGCATTTTGCATTAATGTACTCTGCATGTAAGTTAAATAAGCAAGGTGACAATATACAGCCTTGACGTACTCCTTTCCCAATTTCGAAGCAGTCCATTGTTCCATGTCCAGTTCTAACTGTTGCTTCTTGACCTGCATACAGGTTTCTCAGGAGGCAGGTATGGTGGTCTGGTATTCCTATCTCTTTACCACTTTCCCACAGTTTGTTGTGATCCACAAACTCAAACACTTTTAGTGTAGTCAGTGAAGCAGAAGTAGATGCTCCTCTGGAATTCTCTTCCTTTTTCTATGATTCAGTGAATGTTGGCAATTTGATCTCTGATTCCTTTGCCTTTTCTAAATCCAACTTGAACATCTGGAAGTTCTCGGTTCACGTCCTGTTGAAGGCTAGCTTGGAGAAATCTGAGCATTACTTTGCTAGCTTGTGAAATGCATGCGATCGTGTGGTAATTTGAACATTCTTTGGGATTGGAATGAAAACTTGTTTTTCCAGTCCTGTGGCCACTGCTGAGTTTTCCAAATTTACTGGCATATTGTGTGCAGCACATCCATTATGATGACTTTTAAACAAAAAGCAAATGAGAATTTTTGACAAGGATGTGGAGGAATAGAAACTTTTGTGCATTATTGAAGGGAATATAAAATTATGCAGCTGCTGTGGAAAATAATATATCAGTTCCCCCCAAAATTATTTTATGATATGACCCAGCAATTCCATTTCTGAGTATATACTCAGAATTGAAACCAGGGACTTGAAAAGATGTTTGTAAAACCATGTTCATAACAACATTATTCACAATAGTAAAAATGTATAAGGAAAACGTCAACAGAATAGGAATAAATAGTTGTAAACTATTTATTTGATAATGGATTAATAGCCAAAATATATAAAGGACTCCTACAACTCAATAGCATAAATACAAAGAATCTGATTAAAACATGGCCAAAGACTTGAATCTTGTCTGGAGAAGACATACAAATGGCCAACAGGTATATGAAAAAGTGCTTGGCATTGCTAATTTTCAGGGAAGTTCAAAACCACAATGAAATGTCATCTCACATCTGTTAGAATGACTATGAATTTTTTTAAAGAAAAATCAAAATCACAGTGAGATACCACTTTATATTCCTTAGGATGGCTATTATTTGTTTAAAAGGCAAAAGGTAAGTGTTTGTCATGTTGCGGAGAAATTGTGTTGGGAATGCAAAATGGTGCAACTTCTGTAGAATATAGTATGAGGTTTTCTCAAAAAATTAACAGTAAAATTACCATATGACTCAGCAATCTCACTTCTAAGTATATATCCAAAAGAATTTAAATCAGAATCTAGAGAGATATATTCATGCTTATTGCAGCATTATTTGCAATAGTCAAGATATGGAAAAAAACAAAATGTTTATTGACAGATGAATGGACAAGGGGAGTATATACATACACAGTATGTTATTCTTTCTTAAAATGGAAGAAAATCCTGCCATATTCAACAACATGGATGAGCCTGGGGGACATTCTAAGTGAAATGCACCAGTTACAAAAGGACAAATACTGCATCATTCCACTTAAAGGAGGTCTATAAAATATTCAGACTCAGAGAGAGTAAAATGATAGATGCAGGGGCAAAGTAAAACCAAGGAATTGTTGCAGGAAGAGGGACCCCTTCCAGGGCCCGAAACTGGGCTCTTGTCTAACACTCGGAAATGAATTGTCCAAGGAGACACATGTGCTGACAAAGCAAGAGATTTTATTCAGAAAGGGCACCCGGGTGGAGAGCAGTAGGGTAAGGAAACCCAGGAGAACTGCTCTGCCACGTGGCTCACAGTCTTGGGTTTTATGGTGATGGGCTTAGTTTCTGGGTGGTCTTTGGCCAATCATTCTAATTCAGAGTCTTTCCTGGTGGCGCACGCATTGCTCAGCCAAGATGGATGCTAGCAAGAGGGATTCCGGGAAGTGGACGGACACGTGGTGTCTCCTTTAGACCTTTCCCGAACTCTTCCGGTTGGTGGTGGCTTATTAGTTCCATATTCCTTATCAGGATCTCCTGTCATAAAACAGCTCATGCAAATGGTTACTATGGTGCCTGGCCAGGGTGGGCTGTTTCAGTCAGTGTGCTCCCCCTAACAGCTCCCCCCTGAGAGACTTCATACTCAAGATACTTTTTGGGAATTGGGGCGGAGGTCTCTTTCTTCTGTAACTTCTTCCTGCTGTGCATGGGCATAGGCCTGCCTAGCAGAGCAGAAGTCTCTCTCTACCTGATCTAAGTTGGGGTGTTCCACATCTGAAACCAGCTTCCACCCTTGTAGTAACAGCAATTTAGTTGGCCCCTCTCAGAGATGAAATAGACAAGGGCCAAACAGGAGACTTAACAGGATGGTCATCTCTGGTCCCTGGAAACAGAAGGCAACATTTGGGGTGAGGGTTGCAGGGTTTGTGACCCTTTCTGATTGGTTGGTGGTGAGGCAACAGAGCTGTGCTCCAGGAATCTTGTGTTCAGTCTGAAGTTACCATCCTCCACCTGGGTGGGGGCTCAAAGACATTGTTATGCATATTTCTTTGAGTAGGAACCAGGACTCTGTCTGGAGGCTGTACCAACATTTGATTGTTTCTGTTTTTGTATCCCCTCCCTTCCCTGATTAGCAATTGTTTGAATCGATTTGGAATTCAGGGAAGGTCAAGGAGGCTGAATGAAGCCTATATCCTACAGATAAGAAATGGAGAACACAGAACAGATCTGTACTCCAGAGCCCCACAGAGTCCCGCTCAGTTTTAATTTAGGGAACTGGGCAACTCTGACTGTAATAACTCCTTGTCAAAATGGGGCATAGGACTGCCTCAACTTGGAGTATAGACACTGAATTGGAAGTATTTCTGAGTTCCAAGTTCTAGATCTGAGTCTTGTATGATTAAAATCCTAATCCCTTGGTCTGCCATTTTGGTGTAACAGACCCAATTAGAAGTAGTTGGAGGAGTGATAACTGGAATTTAGTAGACAAAATAAATCTCATTTCTTTTTAGAAGAATAGGCCTGAAACCCAGTCTGGACCTGGCACTTCAGGAAGACTTGTAGCCATGTAGCCAGTTGCCTAGTTTTACAAAAAGTAAGGTTACTAGCTTCCAGCAGACATTGTTTTGAGAATGGTGGCATCCAAGCCTGACACGACTCAGAAAACTCAAGTGTTTAGCAATACAAGGTCTAATCTGAAAGTACACCCATAGCATCACCTAGTTATTTCCCAGGATATCTGAACAATAGCTACTCTATTTTGACTTTTAATTGTAAACTTTTCCTTAATAGCCAAAGCAGATTTCACTGTTAATGACGTCAGTGTTTCTCTAGGTATGAGAAGATGCAAGAATTGGGACTCATAAAATCTTCTCCTGAAAAGATCTAACTATCTGAAGGCTTGTTCTGCCAGTTTTTCCCAGAGCACAGAGTGCCTCATTCCTGATTTTCACCCTGAACTCCTTTGAGGGGCGTTGAAAGTCAGCAGTTTCAGCGGCCATGATTTAATCTTTGTAGATGTAGATGGCAAGCGTCAGTTTTCAGTTGACAGAGCCCCTTTTTGCTCATAAACTTGACCGTGATTTTGAGGGGGGCATTTCATGACCATTTTATCTCATGGTACTGAGAATGTCCATTCTCACATTTGGCAAAGATTTTGTTGACAGGCCACTCAATGTGCTGTTACCAGACTAGGCCATAAAACAGTATCCAAAATTCTCTGGACCACCTGTCTTACTAGCTTCTTGGTCCAGGAAAATATTCCCTCTTGTTGCTTCTTGCCATATCTAGAGTTACACTGTTACCATCATCGATCTCATATGGGACTATATATTATTGTATTAGAGGCCTCAGACACACATTTGACAGTGTAAGAAACAGCAATTTTATAAAACAGGTGAAATACAAATAACACAGCCAGCAGTATTAGTAAAGTCACAAGTAAGTCTTATGTAAAGAACTTCCATTAGATGTAGCCCAGTATATCTCAGGTCATCTGACTTAGTCTGCTCTGTAGAATCTTTATCTTCCAGGGAAATTATATATTGGCACCATCTATAAGGCACATAGCCCAGTTTTCTAGTGTTACTAGACTGATTATCCTTAGTATGATTTAATTGTTTCCAACACAGAGGAGACATTAAACCTAAATTACTATAGCCTGGTATTATCTATATAAATCCAACCCATAATTGTGGGAGATCTCCCACTCCTTTGCAGAAACTTTTCTTGTTCTGATTGAGTTTGGGTAATAGAAAAAAGCTCAAATTTATGGCCAGAGTCAGTTCAGTTCAGTTCAGTTCAGTGGCTCAGTCGTGTCTGACTCTTTGCGACCCCATGAATCGCAGCACGCCTGGCCTCCCTGTCCATCACCATCTCCCGGAGTTCACTCAGACTCACGTCCATCAAGTCCGTGATGCCATCCAGCCATCTCATCCTTGGTCGTCCCCTTCTCCTCCTGCCCCAATCCCTCCCAGCATCAGTCTTTTCCAATGAGTCAACTTCGCATGAGGTGGTCAAAGTACTGGAGTTTCAGCTTTAGCATCATTCCTTCCAAAGAAATCCCAGGGTTGATTTCCTTCAGCATGGACTGGTTGGATCTCCTTGCAGTCCAAGGGACCCTCAAGAGTCTTCTCCAACACCACAGTTCAAAAGCATCAATTCTTCGTCGCTCAGCCTTCTTCATAGTCCCAACTCCCACATCCATACATGACTACTGGAAAAACCATAGCCTTGTCTAGACGGACCTTAGTCAGCAAAGTAATGTCTCTGCTTTTGAATATACTATCTAGGTTGGTAAGTAATGTCTCTGCTTTTGAATATACTATCTAGGTTGGTCATAACTTTTCTTCCAAGGAGCAAGCGTCTTTTAATTTCATGGCTGCAATCACCATCAGCAGTGATTTTGAAGCCCCAACAAATAAAGTCTCTCACTATTTCCACTGTTTCCCCATCTATTTACCATGAAGTGATGGGACCGGATGCCATGATTTTCGTTTTCTGAATGTTGAGCTTTAAGAGCAGGCATTATTAATTGCCTGCCAGTGAGGGGATCCTATCTAGTAATATCACAGTGATCTGAATAGGACTATAATTTTTTTTTAAGTAAATTTTCTCAGGGCAAACCAGTTAGAGTCTGACAGTAGAGAAATTTACCAAGGTAACCCAGAACTAGACAGGTAATTGGCCACAAACCCAACAATTGGATTGATTTTTAAAACTAGCATAGGATCAGGCCTATGATAGAAAAGCATTTGATTTATATGCAAAGGTCAAAGAAGTCAAGAAAACATAAATGATCATACGAATCGGGTCCAGCATCTTGGGGAAGCTGTCTACCTCTGATGTCGTCATCTTCTCATCCTGGTGTAGTATAGTTTCTCCTGATAAAAAAAAGTCCTTCCATCCATGTTGGAGACAGTCCCTTAAATTATGTCTTTTTCCAGTCCTGGTTGCAGGTCATGAGGCATCTGATCTTCATCCAAAGATAGATTACTGAGATAAGCTTCAGAAACAAACTTAGGGTGTTCTTCAAGAATTCAATTAAATTTTACATTAATACCACATAATAGCAAAGAACTATCTAAAAGATGAGTCTTACTAGATGCAGACCTCCATTAACAAACTGGGATTTAACATTTTTGAAATATCTTTTTCTCCTTAAAGTTACCCATATTTTTATTAAATATAACCAAATTAAGGCTAGTTTGTTTGCAAAATAGGTCTGTTCTCACTAATTTTGGTCTGATGATTTATATAACCATAATTGATTATAGACTTTTTATTTTGCTGAAACATTTATAGAGTCTCAGATTGAACTTTTAAAATAAAACATTGCTGGGAAACTCACACCAAAGGCTTATCACAGATTTTGCCTAACAAATCTAGGTGAATTCTTCCCTTTTTAAGGTCTCAAAAATTCCTTGAGATTTTTGTACCCGTGAGATAAACTTCCTAACTCATTTGATAAACTTACTGGAAACCTAAGAACTTCCAATTTTTGGAGGAGTCAGATAGAAAATATAATTGTTTTGTTTATAACGTTTAATTTTACCAAAGTAGAGTACATCATGAGAAACGCTGGACTGGAAGAAACACAATCTGGAATCAAGATTGCCAGGAGAAATATCAATAACCTCAGATATGCAGATGACACCACTCTTATGGCAGAAAGTGAAGAGGAACTCAAAAGCCTCTTGATGAAAGTGAAAGAGGAGAGTGAAAAAGTTGGCTTAAAGCTCAACATTCAGAAAACAAACATCATGGCATCTGGTCCCATCACTTCATGGGAAATAGATGGGGAAAAATTAGAAACAGTGTCAGACTTTATTTTTTTGGGCTCCAAAATCACTGCAGATGGTGACTGCAGCCATGAAATTAAAAGACGCTTACTCCTTGGAAGAAAAGTTATGACCAACCTAGATAGTATATTCAAAAGCAGAGACATTACTTTACCAACTAAGGTCTGTGTAGTCGAGGCTATGGTTTTTCCAGTAGTCATGTATGGATGTGAGAGTTGGACTGTGAAGAAGGCTGAGCACCAAAGAATTGATGTGTTTGAACTGTGGTGTTGGAGAAGACTCTTAAGGGTCCCTTGGACTGCAAGGAGATCCAAGCAATCCATTCTGAAGGAGATCAACCCTGGGATTTCTTTGGAAGGAATGATGCTAAAGCTGAAGCTCCAGTACTTTGGCCACCTCATGCGAAGAACTGACTCATTGGAAAAGACTGATGCTGGGAGGGATTGGGGGCAGGAGGAGAAGGGGACGACCAAGGATGAGATGGCTGGATGGCATCACGGACTTGATGGACGTGAGTCTGAGTGAACTCCGGGAGATGGTGATGGACAAGGAGGCCAGGCGTGCTGCGATTCATGGGGTCACAAAGAGTCGGACACGACTGAGCAACTGAACTGAACTGATTGTCATAATTAGTTTGAGAGGAAGATTTTCCCTACTCCCTGAAAACATAAGATTCAAACCCATAATTTTTCAGATAGAAACCATAATAGTTATAAGCATATTCACTGGTTCATTCAGTCCTTTTGTTAGCTTCTGTGAAGTCATCAGGTTTTCTATTAGATTACCAGGACATATCAGAATGTTAAAAACTCCATATAATTTCTATGTTATCTGTATTAGTAATTTTACCATACATTATAACATGAGCAGATTTATTACTCATTTGATAATCTTTTCCATGTAATTTAACCAACCAAATAAACACAGTTTAATATCTCTCTTTGGGATGTTCCAGGGGCCCTCTGAAGCACCCCAAAGTTAGCTAGATATCAAAAGAACTTCAAAAGAGTTCTATTTAGGAAGTTTTATCAAAAAGATCAATTAAAAGGGTTTAGAACATTTTGTCAGATTTAGTCAATGTTGATGGGTGTATCATTTAGCTTGTTGATAGGTCACAATAGGCCTAAATACCAAAGCTCAAGGTCTAGTGAAAGTCAACTCCGCCATCTTGGACCTAGTTGACTCTAACCAGTTCTTTTGCTGTGTCATTCTTAACAAAATCCATTTATCTAACTAATTGTAATCCAATTTGAGAAAATCCTGATCGTGTATAACTCTTCTAAGTATTTTATCATACCTTTTTTTTTTAACTGAAAACATACTTCCTACTTTCTTTAGCAACCAATAACTAACTTTTATATTAGCATTTTATAGATTGGTGAGCATAAATACCATTGATAATTTCTAAAACGCTTGCTTTCTTAGAACATTTTAGGATGGCACCAAATATTATTCATTTATAGTCCCAAATCTCTTTAGTTTCTCTGTAAAAGGAAATTAGTGTTTAGTAGTAAATGTTTCAAAATCTTATTTTATTTGGAAATGACCTAACTATGCAATAGACTTTCAACACTTAGCACAACCCTTAGAAATTTAAGCTATGCCAATCTGGAGAGACTATTTTAGACAGATATTTCTAAAGAATAATTATTCTTAATAGAGTTTATATAAAAGCTCATATCTCATTTACATTTTTTAGAAGTTTCTTCACTTGAGGTAATTTCCTGTTGACAAATTTGTAACAGATATAATATTTAACTTATATTAAACCTAGGTACAATGAAAATATTCTACTTAATGTTAATTACTCTAAGACATGTCTATATTAGATAGGTCAACAAACAAACATTAATATCAGGTACTTAACATTGACTATTTCCCACTTCATATGAACCTGGAATTTATTAATTTAGAATTACTTGATTTGTAAGTGCTTCCCTTTTTTTAAGCCAAATAAATAGAGCTCATTTACAAATTAACCTCAAAAATATTACCCAGAGACAAAGACATACCAAGACATATTTAGACAGACACAGTGCAAGATCTAGCTTCAAGTCTTTTTTCCCTTTTTCCTCAGTGTCAGGAGTTAGAGATGGTCTAGATAAGTGTTCCTGAGAGCCCTGGTCTCAAGGCACAGGGAAAGAAAATCAAGTTCTAACAAAATGGCGGCAGGTCTAAACCAAATGGTGGCCAGACAAAGCAAAATGGCCATCAAAAATCACAACACAAAACACAGAGTTAAAACACACACATATTAACCTGGCAGTCCACATCAAAGTGAAAGTGAAGTTGCTCAGTCATGTCCGACTGTTTGCAACTCATGGACTGTAGCCCACCAAGCCTCTCCATCCATGGGATTCTCTAGGCAAGAATACTGGAGTGGGTTGCCATTTCCTTCTCCAGGGGATCTTCTCGACCCAGGGATCAAACCCAAGTCTCCCACATTGCAGGCAGACGCTTTAACCTTGGCTCTACCAGGGAAGCCCTTAAATACAAGAATACAGTCTCTCAGAAAACCTCCTATAAAGACACAGAACTTCAGATCTAAGTACCAACATCAAAGATTTCAAGGGAAGAAAGGAAACCAGGTTGAAAGAAGGGGGAGGAGGCGGGAGAGGCGGCAAAAGGTGTGGCCTTACAGACGTCTCCTGCCACCTACAGATACCCAGGCATTATGGGACTTTTTCCTGGGCCTCCAGAGAAGGGAGGACTGGAACTTGGCCCTACCAGAAATCAGACCAGACCAGAACCAGAATTCAAGTTCTCTGCCAAGTGGAGGTGATCAGTCTCCAATCCTCAGCCCAGGCTGAGGGCCCTTTGACCGGATTCCTGCATCCAGGACCGGGGGACTAGAAAAACAGGGAGGGATAGGAAAGGTTAAGGAGAGGAAAGAGAGAGGGAAAGGGAGAGAGGTCAATAAAGCCTCTTGTTCCTTACCGGTTGGGGCACTCTGGTCAGTTGTCCATGTCAGGAGGAGACCAGGGACAAAAAGGGCCCAGTTGTGGCTGCTGGGTCTGGTCCATTGGCAGGCAAGCTGGCCCCTGAGTACCCCAAGTTGTCAGGATGTCAGTCTCAGCAAAGAAGAGTCCCCCCAGAGTCGCCATTTGTTGGAGGAAGGGGGACCCCTTCCAGGGCCCAAAACTGGGCTCTTGTCTAACACTCGGAAATGAATTGTCCAAGGAGACACATGTGCTGACAAAGCAAGAGATTTTATTCAGAAAGGGCACCCGGGTGGAGAGCAGTAGGGTAAGGAAACCCAGGAGAACTGCTCTGCCACGTGGCTCACAGTCTTGGGTTTTATGGTGATGGGCTTAGTTTCTGGGTGGTCTTTGGCCAATCATTCTAATTCAGAGTCTTTCCTGGTGGCGCACGCATTGCTCAGCCAAGATGGATGCTAGCGAGAGGGATTCCGGGAAGTGGACGGACACGTGGTGTCTCCTTTAGACCTTTCCCGAACTCTTCCGGTTGGTGGTGGCTTATTAATTCCATATTCCTTATCAGGATCTCCTGTCATAAACAACTCATGCAAATGGTTACTATGGTGCCTGGCCAGGGTGGGCTGTTTCAGTCAGTGTGCTTCCCCTAACAGAATTGCTGCTCAAAGGGCATAAAACTCCATTTATGCAAGATAAATAATTTCTAGAGACATGTTATCTCTAGATTGCACTTGTTAATAATAATGCATACTTAACCATTTAACAGGTGAAATTGCATGTTGTGTTTTTACCATTATAATATATATTTTAAACTACATAAAAATGAAAATACAACTCATCAAAATTTGTGGTATGCAGAAAAAGCAATGTTTAGAGGGAAAATTATAGCACTGAATTAGAAAAGAAAATTTAAGCTATTTCTTCATTAGAAAAGAAGAAGTAACTAAAATCAATAATCTAATCTTCCATTTCAGTAAACTAGAAAAATAAGGGCAAATTAAATTCAATATAGGCAGAGTAAAATAAATAATTAATTTGAGAAGTATGAGGATTTCTATCATCACTACTCCTATCCAATATCATACTGGAATCCCTAGCTAGTAAGACAAGAAAAAGAAAGAAAAGTATACAGTTGGGAAGAAAGAAATAAAACAATTCTCCCAATATTATATGACTCTTTATGTAGAAAAATGTCAAAGAATCATCAAGATATCTCCCCAAACTAATAAGCAATCACAAGAATGTTTCAGATACAAGTCAAATATGTAAATGTCAGTTCCTTTCTGATAGACCAGCTATGAACAACTGAAAATTTAAAATAAGTATACAATGTCATTTTCATTAGCAACAATAATGTAAAATACTTAGGTATAAATCTAATAAAATACATGAAAAATCTTATGAGAAAAACTATAAAACACTAAATGTAAGAAGCTAAAAACACTTAAATCAATATTGGCTTATCAATTGTTTAATAAAGAATTAACCTCTATTCTTAATTTCAAACAACAGATGTGACTGAAACGTTCTCTAACTTATTCATGAAACCAGTATTTATCTGATACAAAAGCTAAACAATGGCATCACAAGAAAAGAAAACTATGGACCAGTACCCTCTATGAATATGGAAGCAAAAATCTGGAATGAAATTCCTGTAAATGGAATATAACAGTGTGTTAAAAAAATTATTCACCGTGACCAAGTAGGATTTATCTTAGGAGTGCAAGAGTGACTCTGTTCAGGGAAGCACATTGACTGAAACTGCCCACCCTGGCCAGGCACCATAGTAACCATTTGCATGAGTTGTTTTACGACAGGGGGTCCTGGTAAGGAACACAGAACTAATAAGCTACCACCAACTGGAAGAGTTCAGAAAAGGTCAAAAGGAGACACCACATGTCCGACCACCTCCCAGAATCCTTCTCTCTGGCATCCATCTTGGCTAAACAAGGCGTGAACCACTAGGAAGGACTCTGAGTCAGAATGATTGGCTAAAGACAACCCAGAAATTAATCCCATCATCATAAAACCCGAGACATCAAGCCATGTGGCAGAGCTGTTCTCCTGGGTTCCCTTACCCTACTGCTCTCTACCGGGGTGCCCTTTCCCAATAAAATTTCTTGCTTTGTCAGCACATGTGTCTCCTCGGACAATTCTTTTATGAGTGTTAGACAAGAGCCCAGTTTTGGACCCTGGAAGAGGTCCCCCTTCCTGCAACAACTCAATATACAAAAATCAATGAGTAATATACCACATTAAGAGAATGAAAAAAAAAAACCCAATATGGTCATCTCTATTGATGCAGAAACAGCATTTCACTCTATTTAATACACTTTCATTATAACAGTCACTTAAAAAATGAATAGAAGTTATGTCAGTTTGCCAGGGCTGCCACAATAAGATGTCACAGACTGGTTTAAAATATTCTCACAGTTCTGGAGGCTAGAAGTCCAAATTTAAAATGTTGGCAGGTATTTTTTGTTTTTGTTTTTGTTTGTATCTGTCTTTTCTTAGCTTGTAGATGGTTGAACTTCTCACTGTGTCTTCACATGGTCACATGCATGCACATCCCTGGTGTGTCTTGGTGTGTACAAATTTCCTCTTATAAGGACACTAGTCAAATTGGATTAGGACCCACCCTAATGGCCTCAGTTTAACTTAGCTACCTCTCTAAAAGGCCTTGTCACCAAATATAGTCACATTTTGATGTACTGGGGTTTAGGGATTTGAGTTATGAATTTTAAGTTAAGTTAGTTAAGTTGCTCAGTCCTGTCTGACTCTTTGCAACCCCATGGACTGTAGCCCACCAGGCTCCTCCGTCCATGGGATTCTCCAGGCAAGAATCCTGGAGTGGGTTGCCATTTCTTTCTCCAGGGGATCTTCCCGACCCAGGGATCGAACCCAGGTCTCCCGCATTAGAGGCAGATGCTTTAACCTCTGAGCCACCAGAATTTAGCCCATAACAGTTGAGAACTTGCACAACCTGATAAAGTACATCTATGAAAAACACACAGCTAACACACTCAGTGGTGAAAGACTAATAACCTAATTCCTCTAGGTCAGGAATTAGATGAGAATGCTAATTTTCACCATTTCTATTCAATATTGTTCTATAAGATAAAGCCAGAAAAATTAATCAAAAAAGGGGGGAAAAAAGCATCCAAATTTGAAAAGGAGAAAGTAAAACTATCTTTATTCACAGATTAATTTTTTATTTTAAAAATTTTTATTGGAGTATTGTTGATTTCTGGCCTGGAGAATTCTTTTCTTTTCACTTTCATAGTTGATTTAGTGTTGTGTTGTGCTTCCCTGATAGCTCAGTTAGTAAAGAATCCACCTGCAATGCAGGAGACCCCCGTTCGATTCCTGGATTGGGAAGATCTCCTAGAGAAGGGAACGGCTACCCATTCCAGTATTCTGGTCTGAAGAATTCCATGGATTGTATAGTCCATGGGGTTGTAAAGAGTTGTGTTAGTTTCTAATATACAGCAAAGTGAATCAGTTATGCATATGCATATATCCACTCTCTTTCAGATTCTTTTTCCATGTAGGTCATTACAGGGTATTGAGAAGAGTTCTCTGTGCTATAATAGTACATCCTGATTAGTTATCTATTTATATACAGTAGTATGTATATGTCAATCCCAATCTCTCAATTTATCCCTCTCCCCCTTGCCTCCTGATAACCATAAATTTGTTTTCTATCTGTGACTATTTGTTTTCTAAATAAGTTCATTTGTACTATTTTCTTAGATTCCACATATAAGTGATATCATATGATATTTGTCTGTCTTACTTACTTCACTCAGTATGACAATCTTTAAGTCCATCCATGTTGCTGCAAGTGACAATATTTTGTTCTTTTTTACGGCTGAATAATATTCTGCAGTATATATGTATCACATCTTCCTTATCCATTCCTCTGTTGATGGACATTTAGGTTGCTTCCATGTCCTGGCTATTGTAAATAGTGATGCAATGAACATTGGGGTTCAACAGATGACATATTTTTATAGAGAGGAAACTTAAAAATCCACAACACTATTTCAGATTATGAATACATTCAACAGTGTTGCAGGATACAAGATCTACATACAAAAATCTGTTGCATTTCTGTACACTAGAAATAAGTAATACAAAAATGAGTTGAAGAAACTAGTCCATTAATAATAGTATTAAAAGAGTAAAATATTTAGAAATAAGTTTAACCAAGGAGATCCAAGACTTGTACATTGGATACTACCTAACATTGAAAGAAATTAAATAATATCTAAACAAATGCAAGGACATCCAATGATTATGGATAATAAGAGTTAATATTGTAGATGGTGCTACTTCCCAAAGTGATCTAGAGATTCAGTACAATTTGTGTAAAAATATCTACTGCCATTTTTACAAAAATGGACAGGTTGAACTTAAAATTCATATGGAACTGTCAGGGACCCCAGATGGCCAACACAATTTTGAAATAGAATGTAGTTAGAGTACTCATAATTCTTGATTTTAAACTTACTGTAAAGTTCAGTAATCAAATCACTGTAATACAGGCATAAGAATAGACATAGAAATGGAATAGAATTGAAAACCCAGAAACAAACCCATATATTTCTGGTCAACTGAGATTTTAAAAATTGGCGTATAGTTGCTTTATAATATCGTGTTACTTTCTGCTGTACAAAGAAGTGATTCAGCTATACGCATATATATATATATATATATATATATATATATATATATATATATATATATATATATATATATATATACATATACATATACCAAATACGTGAACCGTGAACTTCCTGATGTTCAAGCTGGTTTTAGAAAAGGCAGAGGAACCAGAGATCTAATTGCCAACATCCACTGGATCATGGAAAAAGCAAGAGAGTTCCAGAAAAACAGCTATTTCTGCTTTATTGACTATGCCAAAGCCTTTGACTGTGGATCACAATAAACTGTGGAAAATTCTGAGAGAGATAGGAATACCAGACCACCTAACCTGCCTCTTGAGAAATCTGTATGCAGGTCAGGAAGCAACAGTTAGAACTGGACATGGAACAACAGACTGGTTCCAAATAGGAAAAGGAGGACGTCAAGGCTGTATATTGTCACCCTGCTTATTTAACTTCTAGGCAGAGTACATCATGAGAAACGCTGGACTGGAAGAAACACAAACTGGAATCAAGATTGCCGGGAGAAATATCAATCACCTCAGATATGCAGATGACACCACCCTTATGGCAGAAAGTGAAGAGGAGCTTAAAAGCCTCTTGATGAAAGTGAAAGAGGAGAGTGAAAAAGTTGGCTTAAAGCTCAACATTCAGAAAATGAAGATCATGGCATCTGGTCCCATCACTTCATGAGAAATAGATGGGGAAATAGTGGAAACAGTGTCAGACTTTATTTTTTTGGGCTCCAAACTTACTGCAGATGGTGACTGCAGCCATGAAATTGAAAGACACTTACTTCTTGGAAGGAAAGCTATGATCAACCTAGATAGCATATTCAAAAGCAGAGACATTACTTTGCCGACTAAGGTCCGTCTGGACAAGGCTATGGTTTTTCCAGTGGTCATGTATGGATGTGAGAGTTGGACTGTGAAGAAGGTTGAGCACCGAAGAATTGATGCCTTTGAACTGTGGTGTTGGAGAAGACTCTTGAGAGTCCCTTGGACTGCAAGGAGATCCAAGCAGTCCATTCTGAAGGACATCAGTTCAGATCAGTCGCTCAGTCGTGTCCGACTCTTTGCGACCCCATGAATCACAGCAAGCCAGGCCTCCCTGTCCATCACCATCTTCCGGAGTTCACTCAGACTCACGTGCATCGAGTCAGTGATGCCATCCAGCCATCTCATCCTTGGTCGTCCCCTTCTCCTCCTGCCCCCAATCCCCCCCAGCATCATAGTCTTTTCCAATGAGTCAACTCTTTGCATGAGGTGACCAAAGTACTGGAGTTTCAGCTTTAGCATCATTCCTTCCAAGGAAATCCCAGGGTTGATCTCCTTCAGAATGGACTGGTTGTATCTCCTTGCAGTCCAAGGGACTCTCAAGAGTCTTCTCCAGTACCACAGTTCAAAAGCATCAATTCTTCAGTGCTCAGCCTTCTTCACAGTCCAACTCTCACATCCATACATGACCACAAGAAAAACCGTAGCCTTGAGTAGACGGACCTTAGTTGGCAAGGTAATGTCTCTGTTTTGAACGCACTATCTAGGTTGGTCATAACTTTTCTTCCAAGGAGTAAGTGTCTTTTAATTTCATGGCTGCAGTCACCATCTGCAGTGAGTTTGGAGCCCAAAAAAATAAAGTCAGCTACTGTTTCCACTGTTCCCCATCCATTTCCCATGAAGTGATGGGACCGGATGCCATGATCTTCATTTTCTGAATGTTGAGCATTAAGCCAACTTTTTCGCTCTCCTCTTTCACTTTCATCAAGAGGCTTTTAAGCTCCTCTTCACTTTCTGCCATAAAGGTGGTGTCATCTGCATATCTGAGGTGATTGATATTTCTCCCGGCAATCTTGATTCCAGCTTGTGTTTCTTCCAGTCCAGCATTTCTCATGATGTACTCTGCCTAGAAGTTAAATAAGCAGGGTGACAATATACAGCCTTGATGTCCTCCTTTTCCTATTTGGAACCAGTCTGTTGTTCCATGTCCAGTTCTAACTGTTGCTTCCTGACCTGCATACAGATTTCTCAAGAGGCAGGTTAGGTGGTCTGGTATTCCTATCTCTCTCAGAATTTTCCACAGTTTATTGTGATCCACAGTCAAAGGCTTTGGCATAGTCAATAAAGCAGAAATAGCTGTTTTTCTGGAACTCTCTTGCTTTTTCCATGATCCAGTGGATGTTGGCAATTAGATCTCTGGTTCCTCTGCCTTTTCTAAAACCAGCTTGAACATCAGGAAGTTCACGGTTCACGTATTCCTGAAGCCTGGCTTGGAGAATTTTGAGCATTACTTTACTAGCATGGGATTTCTTTGGAAGGAATGATGCTAAAACTGAAACTCCAGTACTTTGGCCACCTCATGCGGAGAGTTGACTCATTGGAAAAGACTCTGATGCTGGGAGGGATTGGGGGCAGGAGGAGAAGGGGACGACAGAGGATGAGATGGCTGGATGGCATCACAGACTCGATTGATGAGTCTGAGTGAACTCCGGGAGTTGGTGATGGACAGGGAGGCCTGGCGTGCTGCGGTTCATGGGGTCGCAGAGAGTCGGAGACGACTGAGTGACTGAACTGAACTGATATATATGCAGATGGTGACTGCAACCATTACATTAAAAGTCGCTTGCTCCTTGGAAGAAAAACTATGACCAACCTAGACAGCATATTTAAGACCAGAGACATTACTTTGCTGTCAAAGGTCCATCTAGTCAAAGCTATGGTTTTTCCAGTAGTCATGTATGAATGTGAGAGTTGGACCATAAAGACAGCTGAGTGCCAAAGAGTCAATGCTTTTGAACTTTGATGTTGGAGAAGACTCTTGAGAGTCCTTTGGACTGCAAGGAGATCCCACCAGTCAATCCTAAAGGAAATCAGTCCTGAATATTCATTGTAAGGACCGATGCTGAAGCTGAAACTCCAATACTTTGGCCACCTGATGTGAAGAATTGACTCACTGGAAAAGACCCTGATGCTGGGAAAGATAGAAGGTAGGAAGAGAAGGGGATGACAGAGGATGAGATGGTTGGATGGCATCACTGATTCTATGGACCTGAGTTTGAGTAAGCTTTAGGAGTTGGTGATGGACAGGGAAACCTGGCATGCTGCAGTCCATGGGATTGCAAAGAGTCGGACATGACTGAACGACTGAACTGAACTGATACATATGTATGTATGTATATATGTATATGTATGTGTGTGTATATATATATATATATATTTATATATATATTTGTATATATATATATCCCTTCCCTCTTGGACATCCTTTCCACCCACCCATCACATCTGTGGGGAGAAACCAAATTAACCAAGATGGCGTGTTCAGGCTCTCTCACCCTACGTTTTGTAAATAATGACTATGTAACAGCTGAGAGCATTTGTAGCACTGCACATATGCATCACAAGGTATTTGTTGGTCATGGGTTATGTGCAGTATGCATGTGTGAGTTCCACCTGAAGTGTGGTGGCATTACTTCTGCATCACAGCTGTGTCTATTGGGTCAGCCACGAGAGGAGAGAATATAGTATGTCTACTGCTATGGCTGCTGCATCAGCCAGGAGAGAGGTTGTGTTGTGTTAGATTTTGCTGTGGTTGCTGCTGTGGCTGCTGCATCGGCTAGGAGAGAATAAATGTGTGTGCAGGTCCTATGGCTCCTCGAGTCTTTTTCCAGCCTCTTGGCTTGTGCCTTGCCTACCCTGGGTTTAGGGAACAGTGTGGATAATGTGAACAGTGAGACATTTGGTGTCATGAACAGAATCAGCAAACAACATCCATCTAGGTCACAACAGAGCACTGAGCTGAGCTCCCTACACTATACAGCAAGTTCCCAATAGCTATCTGTTTTACACATGGCAGTACAAATATGTCAACCTCAATCTCCCAATTCATCCCATGCTCCCCCCATGTCCACGTGTCCATTCCCTATGTCTGTATCTCGATTCTTGTTCTATAAATAGGTTCATCTGTACCATTTTCTAGATTCCATATACATGTAAATATACAAAAAATATTTATATATTTATGTAAATATAAATGTAAATATACCATATTTGTTCTCCTCTTTCTGACTTTACTCTGTATGATAGACTCTAGGTCCATCCACCTCTCTACAAATGACTCAATTTCATTCTTTTTTTTTGACTGAGTAATATTCCATTTTATATATCTACCACATCTTTATTCATTCCTCTGTTGATGGACATTTAGGTGGCTTCCATGTTCTGCCTATTCTAAATAGTGCTGCAATGAGTATTAGGGTGCATGTATCTTTAAAATACAGTTTCCTCACAGTATATGCCAAGTAGTGGGATTTCTGGGTCTTATGAAAGGTCTATTTTTAGTTTTTTTTTTTTAAAGGAAACATTGCTGCAATGGTAAATGGGATTGTTCCCTTGATTTTATTTTCTGATCTTTCATTCGTGGCATACAGGAATGCAAGAGATTTGTGTGTATTAATTTTGTATCCTACAACTTTACTAAATTCATTGATTAGTTCTAGTGGTTTCTAGTGGCATCTTTAGGATTTTCTGTGTATAATATCATGTCATTTGCAAACAGTAACATTTTTACTTCTTATTTTCCAATTTGAATTCCTCATTTCGTTTTTGTCACGCGAGTGTATGTTCCTTGGTTCTTTGTCTCATCACAACAAAGATTTGGAGCGATGGACATTAAAGCCCTTGGCGTGTCACAGCTCTTGGGTCTTGGACAAACCGTGTTATAGCTCTTAGGCAAATCAGTGTTACAGCTCTATTTTATTTAGAGGCTAGCAGGAGAACCCATCCTCGAAGCGTGAGGGCATGCCAACCCAAAGACTTGAAGAGAAGAGAGTGGAGGAGCGTATGGGGGAGGGGGAGGGAGAGAGAGAGAAAGAGCACATGCATGCGGGAGAGAAAGAGAGAAAGTGCTTTGGCTCCTCCTTTTATAAGTTTTTTCCCTCCACTTGGGCCTGCCCTATGCAAATTGGGCTTAGCCAAGAGTGCTGTTTGTTCTACCTGAAGTCTTCACTCTGGTCTTCGGACCTTCTTTTGCTCTATTTTTGTGGGCTTTTCCCTTCCTTGTCTTTTAGCCACCGCCATTTTGGACTCCTTTACCCTATTCTACATACCTAACAGTTTTCTTCTCTGATTGCTATGACTAGGACTTCCAAAACTATGTTGAATAATAGTAGTGAGAATGGACATCCTTGTAAGGTTCCTGATCTTAGAGAAAATGCTTTCAGTTTATCACCATTGAGAATAATGTTTGCTGTGGGTTTATCATATATGGCATTTATGTTGAGGTAGATTCCCTCCATGCCAACTTTCCTGAGAGTTTTTTTTTTTTTTCTTGTGTACTAAAGTTTTATTAAATTATAAAGGAGATAGAGAAAGCTTCTGACATAGACATCAGAAGGGGGCAGAAAGAGTATCGCCTTGCTAGTGTTAGCAATGGAGTTATATACTCTCCAATGAATCCAAATAATGTATGGAGGTTGTAAAGATCTCACCAGACCTACTCCCATAATTTACATTTTAAGATAACAGGATTAGCTAGAAGGTTTAGTCCAGAGACTGCCTTCAGGCAGGATACATTATTGTTATATAATCCTTGCAGAGACCAGACTTACTCCCATAATTTACATTTTAAGATAACATGATTAGCCAGGTTTAATCCAGAGACTGTCCTCAGGCAGGATACATAATCCTAAGGAATGTAGAGGAAAAACAGTTTGTCCTTTCTTCCTCCTTGAGAATTCCAGATCCCTCTCTCCTTGGAAGCCCCTAGACTCATCAACCTGCCTAGGAAATGACTTTCTCATTCCCCCCTTTTCTTTTAGGAGAATTATGTTGCCAAGGGAAAGGGGTGTTGTTTTGGTTCCATAACTACTTCCTGCTGTTTAGGGGCATGGCCCCTAAATTGTTGAGGCAACATATTCTCCTAACTGTCATATTGAGGCTCTGTGATCTAGAGGCCCCAAGTAATAGTTGGAGGAGGCTGTGGCACTCGTAGGAGCTTGGACAACCATTTGTAACTTAAAAACTTTCATGCGACTAGAAACAAATCCAATTACAGTTACAGATGCAGGGAGCAAACAGCAAAAATAGAACAATCAGAATTACTGTAATTAAGATAGTTTAAAAGTTACGTTGTGTCCATAGTTACATCAGTCCATTCTAGGATTGTTAGATGTCATCAGTTTAAGAAGAGGCATCACGTATGATTGTTGTCGAAGGTATTCGCAGACTTGGAGAAAGTCTTTTCCTTGAAGTGGAGATGTCCACCACGGGAAGCCTTCCACTGATGAAGAGGGAAGTGCTCCACAGACCCAGCAGTTAGACCAATTATGAAATGTTGTGTAGGAGTGAGCCCAGGACAGAAAGGCATTGTCTTGAGGATCAAACAGCAGACTCAGGATTTTTTGAGTCAGCAGAAGTAGGCTCACATAGATTATCAGGCCCATCTTTTGGCTCTTCCAGACAGTCCCATTATGGAAGCAGATCGGGAAGAAAGAGGACCAGGGGCTTCAGTAAGCACGAAGTAAGTTGCCCCAGTATCTAAAAGGAAATCGACAGATTGCCTCCCACAGTTATTAATACCTGGGGTTCCTCAGGTGTAATTAGGATGGGAGCTTGTGTGGGGACCCCCAGGCACCTTCAGTCCTGATTGTCTTGAGAGTCCGACACCTGAAAACTACACCTCTGGGGGCAGTCTCTCTTCCAGTGTGGTCCTTTGCAGACCGGACTTGGAGCTGGGGGCGGCTTAGATGCCTGAAGGCAACTCCGCTTGCGGTGTCCCTCCTTTCCACAGTAATAGCAAGCCCATCGCTTTTCACTTGGGTCCCTCTGGGCATTTTTCTCAGGCTGTTTAAGAACGGTTTTCATAGCCATTGTGAAGGCTTCCACCTTTTCCTTTGTCTTTTTCTGCCTTTCTTTTCCTCATATTCCCTAACATTATAGACTGTCTGATCCAGTTGTAACAGATTATTTAAAGACTGATTTGGTCCATACGCCTGTTTTAATAGCTTACGGCGGATATCTGGAGCCTACTGAGTGAGAAATCTATCTTTTAAGATCACTTTTCCCTCTTCACTTTCGGGATCAATCTCAGTGAATCTGCAAAGGGCTTCTCTCAGTCTATCTAGGAATTTACCAGGAGCTTCCTTCTCCTCCTGTTCTATGTTTGCCAATTTGCTGGAGTTACCCCACATGTGAGGTCAGGGGCAGTGGCTGAGAGTTCCAGGCTGCGATGGTGCAAGAATGGCCGAGAGGAGCTACCCAAGTCCGAGGTCAGGGGCAGGGGCTGGGAGGAGCTACCCCGCATCCGAGGTCAGGGGCGGCAGGGAGAAGCCACCTCACACCCGAGGCCAGGGGCAGCGGCCAGGAGAAGCACCCCGAGGAGCTGTGGCTGCACAGGCATAGGAGGGCCTAGAGGAGCTATCCCACTTTGAAGGTCAGGAAGGGTGGCGGTAAGGAGATACCCCTCGTCCAAGGTAAGGAGCAGTGGCTGTGCTTTGCTGGAGCAGCCGTGTAGAGATACCCCATGCCCAAGGTAACAGAAAAACAAGTAAGATGGTAGGTTTTGCAAGAGGGTATCAGAGGGCAGACACACTGAAATCATACTCACAGAAAACTAGTCAATCTAATCACACTAGGACCACAGCCTTGTCTAACACAATGAAACTAAGCCATGCCCGTGGGGCAACCCAAGACCGGTGGGTCATGGTGGAGAGGTCTGACAGAATGTGGTCCACTGGAGAAGGGAATGGCAAGCCACTTCAGTATTCTTGCCTTGAGAACCCCATGAACAGTATGAAAAGGCAAAATAATAGGATACTGAAAGAGGAACTCCCCAGGTCAGTAGGTGCCCAGTATGCTACTGGAGATAAGTGGAGAAATAACTCCAGAAAGAATGAAGGGATGGAGCCGAAGCAAAAACAATACCCAGCTGTGGATGTGACTGGTGATAGAAGCAAGGTCTGATGCTGTAGAGAGCAATATTGCATAGGAACCTGGAATGTCAGGTCCATGAATCAAGGCAAATAGGAAGTGGTCAAACAAGAGATGGCAAGGGTGAACGTCGACATTCTAGGAATCAGTGAACTAAAATGGACTGGAATGGGTGAATTTAACTAAGATGACCATTATATCTACTATTGCGGGCAGGAATCCCTCAGAAGAAATGGAGTAGCCATCATGGTCAACAAAAGAGTCTCAAATGCAGTACTTGGATGCAATCTCAAAAACGACAGAATGATCTCTGTTCATCTCCAAGGCAAACCATTCAATATCACAGTTATCCAAGTCTATGCCCCAACCAGGAACGCTGAAGAAGCTGAAGTTGAACTGTTTTATGAAGACCTACAAGACCTTTTAGAACTAACACCCTCAAAAGATGTCCTTTTCATTATAGGGGACTGGAATGCAAAAGTAGGAAGTCAAGAAACACCTGGAGTAACAGGCAAATTTGGCCTTGGAATGCGGAATGAAGCAGGGCAAAGACTAATAGAGTTTTGCCAAAAAATGCACTGGTCATAGCAAACACCCTCTTCCAACAACACAAGAGAAGACTCTACACATGGACATCACCAGATGGTCAACACTGAAATCAGATATTCTTTGCAGCCAAAGATGGAGAAGCTCTATACAGTCAACAAAAACAAGACCAGGAGCTGACTGTGGCTCAGATCGTGAACTCCTTATTACCAGATTCAGACTCAAATTGAAGAAAGTAGGGAAAACCACTAGACCATTCAGGTATGACTTAAATCAAATCCCTTATGATTATACAGTAGAAGTGAGAAATAGATTTAAGGGCCTAGATCTGATAGATAGAGTGCCCGATGAAGTATGGAATGAGGTTTGTGACATTGTACAGGAGACAGGGATCAAGACCATCCCCATGGAAAAGAAATGCAAAAAAGCAAAATGGCTTTCTGGGGAGGCCTTACAAATAGCTGTGAAAAGAAGAGAGGTGAAAAGCAAAGGAGAAAAGGAAAGATATAAGCATCTGAATGCAGAGTTCCAGAGAATAGCAAGAAAAGATAAGAAAGCCTTCTTCAGCAATCAATGCAAAGAAATAGAGGAAAACAACAGAATGGGAAAGACTAGAGATTTCTTCAAGAAAATTAGAGATACCAAGGGAACATTTCATGCAAAGATGGGCTCGATAAAGGACAGAAATGGTCTGGACCTAACAGAAGCAGAAGATATTAAGAGGAGGTGGCAAGAATACACAGAAGAACTGTACAAAAAAGATCTTCAAGACCCAGATACTCACGATGGTGTGATCACTCATCTAGAGACAGACATCCTGGAATGTGAAGTCAAGTGGGCCTTGGAAAGCATCGCTATTAACACAGTTAGTGGAGGTGATGGAATTCCAGTTGAGCTGTTTCAGATCCTGAAAGATGATGCTGTGAAAGTGCTGCACTCAATATGCCAGCAGATTTGGAAAACTCAGCAATGGCCACAGGACTGGAAAAGATCAGTTTTCATTCCTATTCCAAGAAAGGCAATGCCAAAGAATGCTCAAACTACCGCATAATTGTACTCATCTCACATGCTAGTAAAGTAATGCTCAAAATTCTGCAAGCCAGGCTTCAGCAATATGTGAACCATGAACTTCCTAATGTTCAAGCTGGTTTTAGAAAAGGCAGAGGAACCAGAGATCAAATTGCCAACATCCGCTGGATCATGGAAAAAGCAAGAGAGTTCCAGAAAAACATCTATTTCTGCTTTATTGACGATGCCAAAGCCTTTGACTGTGTGGATCAAAATGAACTGTGGAAAATTCTGAGAGAGGTGGGAATACCAGACCACCTAACCTGTCTCTTGAGAAATCTGTATGCAGGTCAGGAAGCAACAGTTAGAACTGGACATGGAACAACAGACTGGTTCCAAATAGGAAAAGGAGTATGTCAAGGCTGTATATTGTCACCCTGCTTATTTAACTTCTATGCAGAGTACATCATGAGAAATGCTGGACTGGAAGAAACACAAGCTGGAATCAAGATTGCCAGGAGAAATATCAATCACCTCAGATATGCAGATGACACCACCCTTATGGCAGAAAGTGAAGAGGAGCTTAAAAGCCTCTTGATGAAAGTGAAAGAGGAGAGTGAAAAAGTTGGCTTAAAGCTCAACATTCAGAAAATGAAGATCATGGCATCCGGTCCCATCACTTCATGGGAAATAGATGGAGAAACAGTGGATACAGTGTCAGACTTTATTTTGGGGGGCTCCCAAATCACTGCAGATGGTGACTGCAGCCATGAAATTAAAAGACGCTTACTCCTTGGAAGAAAAGTTAATGACCAACCTAGATAGTATATTCAAAAGCAGAGACATTACTTTGCCGACTTAGGTCTGTCTAGTCAAGGCTATGGTTTTTCTTGTGGTCATGTATGGATGTGAGAGTTGGACTGTGAAAAAGGCTGAGCGCCAAAGAATTGATGCTTTTGAACTGTGGTGTTGGAGAAGACTCTTGAGAGTCCCTTGGACTGCAAAGAGATCCAACCAGTCCATTCTGAAGGAGATCAGCCCTGGGATTTCTTTGGAAGGAATGATGGTAAAGCTGAAACTCCAGCACTTTGGCCACCTCATGCGAAGAGTTGACTCATTGGAAAAGACTCTGATGCTGGGAGGGATTGGGGGCAGGAGGAGAAGGGGACGACCAAGGATGCGATGGCTGGATGGCATCATGGACTCGATGGACGTGAGTCTGAGTAAACTCTGGGAGTTGGTGATGGACAGGGAGGCCTGGCATGCTGCAATTCATGGGGTCGTAAAGAATTGGATATGACTGAGTGACTGAACTGAACTGAAAGGCTTAGCATGTACTTGCCTGAGTCCTTCAACAATACATCTGACAAAATGACTCTGATCCCATCTTCCTTTAGGTGTGTTTTAGTCCCAGTCTGGTTCTGTAGTAGGGACCACCTGATTTCCAGTGGGGAGGGCGGTTATCTCATCCTCCTTCTTCCCTACTGACTTATTATTAACTATTCACCTCCATAAGCAACTGCTTTTCCCAAAACTCGAGTTTTTGATTCGGGAGTCAGCGTTTGTCCCAAGATATACATCACATCCTTGCAAGTAAGGTCATAAAGCAGAGTAACACCTTTTAAAGCTCCGATATATTTTTCTGGGTCCTCTAAATAGTCTCCCAGGTCCTCCTTGATTCTTTCTATTTCTTGATAAGAAAAAGGCTTGTTAACTCTCATAGACTGATTACTTCTGGTGGGTGCTTCATGAAGAGGCAAAAGCTTTTGTGGCTGTTCCTCAGCCTCTCTGGCTGCTCTGTCCATATAATCCTAGGGATAGATTGGAGAAACTTGCTTTTTTTTCTTTTTTTTTTTAATCTCTTTGTCTCCTGTCCTCCATCTCTTCTAGTAAAGTAGTAAGACAGGAATGAGCTGAAGGAGTCACACCCAAATCTACATCCTTAGGACATAAGTCTGGCATATTTTGCATAGAGAAAAAGGGCAACACATATGCTACTTCTACCCGTTTGCCTTGTTTTCTACAGAACTGGTCTAACTGTAAAACAGTATCATACTTAAGAGATCCTCCAACTGGCCACAGTTCTCCATCTTCCAGTGGATACCACAGCCATGCAGCATCACATAGAAAGACCAGGTGTGTCTTCTTTAAGCCCTGGGGATGAAATCTATCCCAGTTTTTCAGGATACAGTTCAAAGGAGTGAGGCTGGAATTGTTAGCTCCCATCTTGTCCTGAAGAATCCCAAATGAGCCCCCAAGATGAAAGGTTGTTGCTGAACCATGCAAAGACGCTGGAATTCTTGGCCTCTGGAGGAGAAGAATTCAATCCAGGGCCAGAGATGAGGCTTGATAGCTCAGAGCTTTTGTGTAATAAAGTTTTATTAAAGTATAAAGGAGATAGAGAAAGCTTCTGACATAGACATCAGAAGGGGGTAGAAAGAGTACCCCGAGCTTTTTTTAAAATCATAAATAGGTATTGAATTTCATCAAAAGCTTTGAGATGATCAGAGGTTTTTATTATTTAATTTGTTAATATGGTATATCACATTGATTAATTTGCTTATATTGAAGAATCCTTGCATCACTGGGATAAATCCCACTTGATCATGGTGTATGATCCTTTTAATGTGTTGTTGAATTCTGTTTGCGAGTATTTTTTTGAGGATTTTTGTGTCTAGGTTAATCAGTGATATTAGCATATAGTTTTCTTTTTTGTAGTATCTTTGTCTGGTTTTGGTATCAGGATGATGGTGACCTCATAGAATGATGTGTGGCAGTTTTTGAACATGAGTTTGAGCAAACTCTGGGAGATAGTGAAGGACACTGAAGCCTGGCATGCTGCAGTCCATGGGGTCACAAAGAGTTGGACATGACAGTCAATGAAGAATAATAACAACAGCAAAATGTTTGGCAGAACACACCTCTGAAACCATCAGGTCCTGCAGTTTCTTTGGTTGGAAGTTTTAAAATCACAGTTTCAATCGGAGTGCTCGTGATTGGTCTGTTCATGTTTTCTATTTCTTTCTGCTTCAGTCTTGGAAGGTTGTACCCTTCTAAAAATTTGTCCATTTCTTCCAGGTTGTTAATTTTACTGGCATATGGGTGCTTGTAGTAATCTCTACAAGAGATAACTTTGTATTTTTGCAGTGTCAATTGCAATTTATCCCTTTTTCATTTATAATTTTATTGATCTGAATTCACTCCCTTTTTTTTCTTGAAAGCTGGCTAAAGGTTTATCAACGTTTTTAATCTTCTCAAAGAATCAACTTTTAGTTTCATTGATTTTTGCTATTGTTTTATTTGTTTTAATTTATTTCTGCTCTGATCTTTATGATTTTTTTCTTCTATTAACTTTGTGTTTTTCTTGTTCTTATTTTTCTAGTTGTTTTAGGTATGATGTTAGGTTGTTTATTTGAATATTTTTCTTGTTTCTTTTTTTTTTTCTTAGCTGATATAAATACCTTTATTTTCAAAGCAATGAAACGTGGCAACATTCATTCACAAGAGAATTTTTCATAATATAGATCTCAGCTACAGTCTTACAAATACTTTGACAAATATGGTTCACTATAAACCTGTAATTGCCTGATACTGTGCAATTCAAAAGATTTTGTACCATTACTGTTGACATTAAAATGGACTATCTTCATTTGTTCAACATGAAAAAAGAAAATGGGTAAGTGTTTAGAACTGAACATCTTATTATACTTCACTAAAGTGACAACAATATATTTATTACAACCTCAGTAAAGCTAATGCATGAAATGTTCCCTTGGTATCTCTAATTTTCTTGAAGAGATCTCTAGTCTTTCCCATTCTGTTCTTTTCCTCTATTTCTTTGCATTGATCGCTGAAGAAGGCTTTTTATCTCTTCTTGCTATTCTCTGGAACTCTGCATTCAGATGTTTATATCTTTCCTTTTCTCCTTTGCTTTTCACCTCTCTTCTTTTCACAGCTATTTGTAAGGCCTCCCCAGAAAGGCATGTTGCTTTTTTGCACTTCTTTTCCATGGGGATGGTCTTGATCCCTGTCGCCTGTACAATGTCACAAACCTCATTCCATAGTTCCTCAGGCACTCTATCTATCAGATCTAGGCCCTTAAATCTATTTCTCACTTCCACTGTATAATCATCAGGGATTTGATTTAGGTCATACCTGAGGGTCTAGCGGTTTTCCCTACTTTCTTCAATTTGAGTCTGAATCTGGTAATAAGGAGTTCACGATCTGAGCCACAGTCAGCTCCTGGTCTTGTTTTAGTTGACTGTATAGAGCTTCTCTATCTTTGGCTGCAAAGAATATAATCAATCTGATTTCGGTGTTGACCATCTGGTGATGTCCATGTGTAGAGTATTCTCTTGTGTTGTTGGAAGAGGGTGTTTGCTATGACCAGTGCATTTTTTGGCAAAACTCTATTAGTCTTTGCCCTGCTTCATTCCGCATTCCAAGGCCAAATTTGCCTGTTACTCCAGGTGTTTCTTGACTTCCTACTTTTGCATTCCAGTCCCCTATAATGAAAAGGACATCTTTTGAGGGTGTTAGTTCTAAAAGGTCTTGTAGGTCTTCATAAAACCATTCAACTTCAGCTTCTTCAGTGTTCTTGGTTGGGGCATAGACTTGGATTACTGTGATATTGCCTTGGAGACGAACAGAGATCACTCTGTTATTTTTGAGATTGCATCCAAGTACTGCATTTTGGACTCTTTTGTTGACCATGATTGCTACTCCATTTCTTCTGAGGGATCCCTGCCCACAGTAGTAGATATAATGGTCATCTAAGCAAGAAGAGATAAGAAAGCCTTCTTCAGCGATCAATGCAAAGAAATAGAGGAAAACAACAGAATGGGAAAGACTAGCGATCTCTTCAAGAAAATTAGAGATACCAAGGGAACATTTCATGCAAAGATGGGCTCGATAAAGGACAGAAATGGTCTGGACCTAACAGAAGCAGAAGATATTAAGAAGAGGTGGCAAGAGTGCACAGAAGAACTGTACAAAAAAGATCTTCACGACCCAGATAATCACGATGGTGTGATCACTCATCTAGAGACAGACATCCTGGAATGTGAAGTCAAGTGGGCCTTAGAAAGCATCACTACAAACAAAGCTAGTGGAGGTGATGGCATTCCAGTCGAGCTGTTTCAAATCCTGAAAGATGATGCTGTGAAAGTGCTGCACTCAGTCTGCCAGCAGATTTGGAAAACTCAGCAGTGGCCACAGGACTGGCAAAGGTCAGTTTTCATTCCAATCCCAAAGAAAGGCAATGCCAAAGAATGCTCAAACTACCGCACAATTGCACTCATCTCACATGCTAGTAAAGTAATACTCAAAATTCTCCAAGCCAGGCTTCAGCAATACGTGAGCTGTGAACTTCCTGATGCTCAAGCTGGTTTTAGAAAAGGCAGAGGAACCAGAGATCAAATTGCCATCATCTGGATCATGGAAAAAGAGAGTTCCAGAAAAACATCTATTTCTGCTTTATTGACTATGCCAAAGCCTTTCACTATGTGGATCACAATAAACTGTGGAAAATTCTGAGAGAGATGGGAATACCAGACCACCTGACCTGCCTCTTGAGAAATCTGTATGCAGGTCAGGAAGCAACAGTTAGAACTGGACATGGAACAACAGACTGGTTCCAAATAGGAAAAGGAGGACGTCAAGGCTGTATATTGTCACCCTGCTTATTTAACTTCTATGCAGAGTACATCATGAGAAACGGTGGGCTGGAAGAAGCACAAGCTGGAATCAATATTGCTGGGAGAAATATCAATCACCTCAGATATGCAGATGACACCACCCTTATGGCAGAAAGTGAAGAGGAACTAAAAAGCCTCTTGATGAAAGTGAAAGAGGAGAGCGAAAAAGTTGGCTTAAAGCTCAACATTCAGAAAATGAAGATCATGGCATCTGGTCCCATCATTTCATGGGAAATAGATGGGGAAACAGTGGAAACAGTGTCAGACTTTAATTTTTTGGGCTCCAAAATCACTGCAGATGGTGACTGCAGCCATGAAATTAAAAGACGTTTATTCCTTGGAAGACAAGTTATGACCAACCTAGACAGCATATTCAAAAGCAGAGACATTACTTTGCCGACTAAGGTCTGTCTAGTCAAGGCTATGGTTTTTCCTGTGGTCATGTATGGATGTGAGAATTGGACTGTGAAGAAGGCTGAGCGCTGAGGAATTGATGCTTTTGAACTGTGGTGTTGGAGAAGACTCTTGAGAGTCCCTTGGACTGCAAGGAGATCCAACCAGTCCATTCTAAAGGAGATCAGCCCTGGGATTTCTTTGGAAGGAATGATGCTAAAGCTGAAAGTTCAGTACTTTGGCTACTTCATGCGAAGAGTTGACTCATTGGAAAAGACTCTGATGCTGGGAGGGTGGGGGCAGGAGGAAAGTGGACGACAGAGCATGAGATGGCTGGATGGCATGACTGAGTCGATGGATGTGAGTCTGAGTGAACTCCGGGAGTTGGTGATGGACAGGGAGGCCTGGCGTGCTGCGATTCATGGGGTTGCAAAGAGTCGGACATGACCTAGCGACTGAACTGAACTGAACTGAACTGTCATACATAGCTTTTATTATGTTGAGGTATGTTCTGTCTATTCCTGCTTTCTGAAGAGTTTTTATCATAAATGGATTTTGAATTTTGTCAAAGGTCTTCTCTGCATCTATTGAGATAATCATATGGCTTTTATTTTTCAATTTGTTAATGTGGTGTATTACATTGATTGATTTGTGGATATTGAAGAATCCTTGCATCCCTGGGATAAAGCCCACTTGGTCATGGTGTATGATCTTCTTAATGTGTTGTTGGATTCTGATTACTAGAATTTTGTTAAGGATTTTTGCGTCTATGTTCATCAGTGATATTGGCCTGTAGTTTTCTTTTTTTGTGGCATCTTTGTCAGGTTTTGGTATTGGCATGATGTGGCCTCATAGAATGAGTTAAGAAGTTTACCTTCCTCTGCAATTTTCTGGAAGATTTTAAGTAGGGTAGATGTTAACTCTTCTCTAAATTTTTGGGAGAATTCAGCTGTGAAGCCGTCTGGTCCTGGGCTTTTGTTTGCTGGAAGATTTTTGATTACAGTTTCAATTTCTGTGTGTTAAGATTTTCTTATTTAGAAAATAAAATTATTATTTATTATTATAAGATTATTATTATTATTAGTTCTTATTTAGAAAATCTTAAGATTTTCTATTTCTTCCTGGTTCCGTTTTGGAAAGTTGTACTTTTCTAAGAATTCGTCCATTTCTTCCAAGTTGTCCATTTTATTGGCATATAGTTGCTGGTAGTAGTCTCTTATGATCCTTTGTATTTCTGTGTTGTCTGTTGTGATCTCTCTATTTTCATTTCTAATTTTGTTAATTTGATTTTTCTTCCTTTGTTTCTTGATGAGTCTGGCTAATGGTTTGTCAATTTTATTTATCGCCTCAAAGAACCAGCTTTCGGCTTTTTTGATTTTTGCTATGGTGTCATTTGTTTCTTTCACATTCATTTCTGCCCTAATTTTTAAGATTTCTTTCCTTCTACTAACCCTGGGGTTCTTCATTTCTTTCTTTTCTAGTTGCTTTAGGTGTAGAGTTAGGTTATTTATTTGACTTTTTTCTTGTTTCTTGAGGTATGGCTGTATTGCTATGACCTTTCCCCTTAGTACTGCTTTTACAGTGTTCCATGGGTCTTGGGTTCTTTTGTTTTCATTTTCATTTGTTTCTATGCATATTTTGATTTCTTTTTTGCTTTCTTCTGTGATTTGTTGGTTACTCAGCAGCATGTTGTTCAGCCTCCATATGTTGGAATTTTTAATAGTTTTTACTCCTGTAATTGACATCTAATCTTTATTGCATTGTGGTCAGAAAAGATGCTTGAAAGGATTTCAATTTTTTTGAATTTGCCAAGGCTAGATTTATGGCCCAGGATGTGATCTATCCTGGAGGAGGTTCCATGTGCACTGAGTAAAAGTTGAAATTCATTGTTTTGGGGTGAAATGTCCTATAGATATCAGTTAGGTCTAACTGGTCTATTGTATCACTTAAAGTTGGTGTTTCCTTGTTAATTTTCTGTTTAGTTGATCTGTCCATAGGTGTGAGTGGGGTATTAAAGTCTCCCACTATTATTGTGTTATTGTTAATTTCCCCTTTCATGCTGTGGCTGCTGCTAAGTCACTTCAGTCGTGCCCAACTCTGTAAGACCCCATAGATGGCAGCCCACCAGGCTCCCCCATCCTTGGGATTCTCCAGGGAAGAACACTGGAGTGGGTTGCCATTTCCTTCTCCAATGCATGAAAGTGAAAAGTGAAAGTGAAGTCGCTCAGTCGTGTCCAACTTGCAGCGACCAATTGGACTGCAGCCTACCAGGCTCCTCCATCCATGGGATTTTCCAGGCAAGAGTACTGGATTGGGATGCAGTTGCCTTCTTCCCCTTTCATAGTGGTTAGCATTTGTCTCACGTATTCCAGTGCTCCTATGTTGGGTGCATATATATTTATAATTGTTACTTCTTCTTCTTGGATTGATCCTTTGATCATTATGTAGTGTCCTTCTTGTCTCTTTTCACAGCCTTTGTTTTAAAGTCTAATTTATCTGAAATGAGTATTGCTACTCCTGTTTTCTTTTGGTCTCTGTTTGCATGGAATATCTTTTTCCAGCCCTTCACTTTCAGTCTGTATGTGTCCCTTGTTTTGAGATGGGTCTCTTGTAGACAACTTATACAGGGGTCTTGTTTTTGTATCCATTCAGCCAGTCTTTGTCTTTTGGTTGGGGCATACAACCCATTTATGTTTAAGGTAATTATTGATAAGTATGATCCCATTGCCATTTACTTTGCTGTTTTGGGTTCGAGTTTATACACCCTTTCTGTGTTTCCTGTCTAGAGAGGATCCTTTAGTATTTGTTGGAGAGCTGGTTTGGTGGTGCTGAATTCTCTCAGCTTCTGCTTATCTGTAAAGCTTTTGATTTTTCCTTCATATTTGAGTGAGATCCTTGCTGGGTACAGTAATCTGGGCTGTAGCTTATTTTCTTTCATCACTTTAAGTATGTCCTGCCATTCCCTCCTGGCTGAAGAGTTTCTTTTGAAAGATCAGCTGTTATCCTTATGGGAATCCCCTTGTGTGTTATTTGTTGCTTTTCCCTTGCTGCTTTTTATATTTGTTCTTTGTGTTTGGTCTTTGTTAATTTGATTAATGTGTGTCTTGGGGTATTTCACCTTGGGTTTATCCTGTTTGGGACTCTCTGGGTTTCTTGGACTTGGGTGATTATTTCCTTCCCCATTTTAGGGAAGTTTTCAACTATTATCTCCTCAAATATTTTCTCATGGTCTTTCTTTTTGTCTTCTTCTTCTGAGACTCCTATGATTCGAGTGTTGGGGCGTTTAACATCGTCCCATAGGTCTCTGAGGTTGTCCTCATTTCTTTTTTTTTCTTTTCTCATTTTATAAATTTCATTGCTTTCTTTAAAAAATTTTATTTATTTATTTTAAATTTAATTTTATTATTATTATTTTATTTTACAATATTGTATTGGTTTTGCCATACATCAACATGAATCCACCATCGTGTTCCCAATGCTGAACCCCCCTCCCACCTCCCTCCCCATACCGTCTCTCTGGGTCATCCCAGTGCACCAGCCCCAAGCATCCTGTATCCTGCATCGAACCTAGACTGTGATTCATTTCTTATATGATATTATACATGTTTTGATGCCATTCTTCCAAATCATCCCACCCTCTCCTTCTCCCACAGAGTCATGTCCTCACTTCTTTAATTCTTTTTTCTTTTTTTTTCCTCTCTGTTTCATTTATTTCTAACATTCTATCTTCTATCTCACTTATCCTATCTTCTGCCTCCGTTATTCTACTGTTGGATCCCTCCAGAGTGTTTTTGATCTCATTTATTGCATTATTCATTATATATTGATTCTTTTTTATTTCTTCTAGGTCCTTGTTAAACCTTTCTTGCATCTTCTCGATCCTTGTTTCCAGGCTATTTATCTGTAACTCCATTTTGTTTTCAAGATTTTGGATCATTTTCACTATCATTATTTGGAATTCTTTATCAGATAGATTCCCTATCTCTTCCTTTTTTGTTGGTTTGGTGGGCATTTATCCTGTTTCTTTACCTGCTGGGTTTTTCTGTGCCTTTTTATTTTGTTTATATTGCTGTGTTTGAGGTGGCCTTTCCATATTCTTGGAGAAGGAAATGGCACCCCACTCCAGTATTCTTGCATGGAGAATCCCATGGACGGAGGAGCTTGGTGGGTCCATGGGTCGCAAAGAGTTGGACATGACTGAGCGACTTCACTTTCACTTTCCGTATTCTGGCAGTTTGTGGTTCCTCTTTATTGTGGAGGTTCCTTCCTGTTGGTGGGATTGGACGGGTGGCTTGTCAAGGTTTCCTGGTTAGGGAAGATTGTGTCAGTGTTCTGGTGGATGGAGCTGGATTTCTTCTCTCTGGAGTGCAATGAAGTGTCCAGTAATGAATTTTGAGATGTCAGTGGGTTTGGTGTGACTTTGGGCAGACTGTATATTGAAGCTCAGGGCTATGTTCCTGTATTGCTGGAGAATTTGCATGGTATGTCTTGCTTTGGAACTTGTTGGCCCTTGGGTGGTGCTTGGTTTCAATGTAGGTATGGAGGCATTTGATGAGCACCTATCAATTAATGTTCCCTGGAGTCAGGAGTTCTCTGGTGTTCTCAGGTTTTGTACTTAAGCCTCCTGCCTCTGGTTTTCAGTCTTATTCTTACAGTAGCCTCAAGACTTCTCCATCTATACAGCACCAATGGTAGGTAAAACATCTAAGTTAATGATGAAAAGTTTCTCCACAGTGAGGGACACCCAGAGAGGTACACAGAGTTAAGTGGAGAAGAGAAGACGAAGGAGGGAGTTAGGGGTGACCAAGTGGAGAATAGTGGGAATCAAAAAGGGAGAGAGCAAGCTAGCCAGTAATCACTTCCCTATGTACTCTCGACAGTCTGGATCCCTCAGAGATGTTCACAGAGTTACACAGAGAAGAGAAGAGGGAGGAAGGAGACAGAGGTGGCCAGGAGGATAAAACGGGGAATCAAAAGGTGCAAGACAGACCTAGCCAGTAATCAGTTCCCTAAATGTTCTCCACAGCCCAGAACACACAAGGAGATTCACAGAGTTGGGTAGAGAAGAGAAGAGAACAGGGAGGCAGGAGATAGAGGCGATCTGGTGGAGAAAAAGGAGAGTCCAAAGGGAGTGAGAGCAATCAAACCAGTAATCTCACTCCCAAGTAAATATGGGTACTGAAGATTGGGTTCTTAAAGGTACAAACTGATAACAAATACCAAAAAGCAAAGATTAAAAATCTAGAGTAGAGGTTAGATTCTCAAAAATACAATATTAAAAAAAAGTGACAAGAATGATAATATATATATATATATGTATATGTATATGAAGCTTGCTTTAAATAATAGGGCCTTTTTTTCAAAGTAATAGTAGGTTATAAAAATGAAAATTAAAGGAGTAAAAGAGGACTTACAAGTGACAAAATTTTAAAAAATGCTAACAGTAAAAATATATCTAGGACTTTCTCTGGTGGTGTTGTGGACAGTGTGGGGTCAGTTAATTTTCCTTGATCTGGCCTATACTTCTCAAGATCTATAGGCCCCTTCCTATGTAGTCGGTGCTAACTGCAGGGTTTTAATCTATTGCACCTGTCACTTCCAAAGCGGTTCCCTCTTTATTTTAGCTTCTTCTGTTTGCTGGTCTCTTCAGTGTCTAATTTCCGCCCTGACACAAGGGGGCGGTGGTGGTCACTTTTTTGGCTTACTTGTTCAGTCGTGCTGTGGGGAGGGAGGAACACTGCAAACAAATATCACTGGCATGTGTGGGGAGTGCTTGCAGTGTCTGGGCCACACTGGGTTGCCCCGGCTAACAGTGTGTGTGTTTTCCCAGTCTACACTGTTCAGGCTCTAGGTTGCTCTGCCGGGAACTGTCTGAGGCGGGCCCCTACGTTACATGTACTTCCCAGGTCTAAGCTGCTCAGGTTCAGGTTCTTGGGTACTCCAGAAAGGCACAGACTTGTTTGGGCCTGCATTTTGTGCCCTTCCCAGGTCCGAGCTGCTCAGGTGATCAGATGCTTGGTGAGCTCAGTCACCCCCGTTGGGGGCTGTGGCTTCTCACCTCTCCCATCCCAGCTGCTTGGTATTCTGGGTGTACAACTGGTGCACCTTCTCAGGTGTGCCGTGTGTCTCTTCTGGGAAGCTGATCTCTGGCTGCAACCCTCCCAGTGGATGTCAACCGTCCAGAATCCCCAGAAGTGTTGGTTAGCAAGGAAGCCTGCTTGCAGTTTGGTAGATGGTGCCTCTCTGGGGCTGGGATTACCCACTTCCAGCTCTAGCTGCCCTCCCCTGCATGTCTCAGGTGGGGGATGGGCCGGTACGCAGCTGGCTAGAGCTGCTCAGTCCTTTGTTCTGTGAGCGGGCCTGGCGTTGTCTTAGTTTAGGGCTTTTCGGGGGATAGCTATCCCACAGTCTGTGTTGCTATCTCCAGTTAGTTCCCTCAGATTGCCCTCTGGGCATTCAGGTCCGGTCCTTACCCTAAACAATGCAGCCCGCACTTCCCTGCCCAGCCCCCACTTGCTAGTGGCTGATGCATGCCTCTGCGCTGCTTCTCCGCTGGGAGTTGCTATTAGGCATGTAATCTGTGCTGTTTAATTATTTATTTAGTTTTCCTCCCGGTTATGTTGCCCTCTGAGGTTCCATGGCTCACCACAGACCCGCCGGTGATAGTGTTTCCTGGTGTTTGGAAACTTCTCTCTTTTTAAGACTCTCTTCCCAGGAGGGATCTCCGTCCCTACCTCTTTGGTCTCTTTTTATCTTTTATATTTTTTCCTACCTCCTTTCAAAGACAATGGGCTGCCTTTCTGGGTGCCTGATGTCTTCTGCCAGCATACAGAAGTTGTTTTGTGGAATTTACTCAGCGTTCAAATGTTCTTTTGATGAATTTGTGGGGGAGAAAATGGTCTCCCTGTTCTATTCCTCAGCCATCTTCTGAATATTTTTCTTGTTTCTTGATGTAGGATTGAATTGTAATTTCTCTCTTAAAACTGTTTCACTGCATCTCATAAGGTTTGGATTGCTGTGTTTTCATTTTCATTTTTCTCTAGGTATTTTTTTTTAATTTCCTCTGATGTTTTCAGTGATCCATTGCTTGTTTAGTAGCATATTGTTTAACCTCCACTTGTTTGTGTTTCTTAGGTTGTTTTTTTCTTGTGGTGTGTTTCTAGTCTCATAGCATAGTGGTCAGAAATGAGGCTTGATCTGATTTAAATTTTCTTAAATTTCCCAAGGTTCCCATTGTGGCCCAGCATGTAATCAACTTTAGAGAATATTATCTATACACTCAAGAAGAATGTATATTATGCTGTTTTTGAATGGAATAATCTATAAATACCAATTAAGTCTATCTGATCTAATGTGTCATTTAAGGCCTGTGTTTTCTTATTGAAATTTTTGATCTGGATGATATGTCCATTGGTGAAAGTGGGGTGTTAAAATCCCCCACTGTTGCTGTGTTGCTGTCAATTTCCCCTTTTATGGCTGTTAGTATTTACCTTATGTATTGAGGTGCTCAATATCAACAACTAAACAAAACAAACCCAGAACAGCTAAATAAATGAATAAAAGTTAAAAAGTAAAATAAAGGGAAGAAATTAAAAATTCTTCTCTATCAGTTTCCTTGCCCCCACTGCAAGCTACACCCTGCTGCACCTCCCCAGTAGGCCTCCAAGACTTCCCAATAGGTCTTGGAGGTCTGGACCTGTTGTGTCATCCCTACCTTTATGTGTACTCCTCTCACTGGCATCTGTTCCAGAAGCTGGTTTGGAGTGCCCTTACCCACTCCAGCCAGCTGAGGTTCAGGCCTCCATAGGGACATGTACAGTGGCTGGATAGTTAGAGGAGGTCTTGGAGAGGACGGTGCTGCTCTGCCCGTCTGGAGCCACCTGTTCAGAGGAGGTCCTGTCAGGTTTGGTAACTGCCGTGACTGGCATAGCTGAAGGAGGACTTGGAAGGGGATGACGCTTGATCTGCTTGGATCCACATAGACAGATGAGGTCCTGTTGGGGGTGGCACTCGGGCTGCCAGGGTCTGTGTGGCCAGAGGAGTCTTTGGTGGGGGTGGGGCTCAGGCCCAGGACCTGCATTGTCAGAGTAAGTCTTGCAAAGGAGCTAAGGCCAACAAACCATATAGCTGGAAGATGCCTTAGGTGGGGTGGGGGTGGGGGTGGGGTTAGGCAGCTCAGGCCTGGGAGTCACATGTCCAGAAGAGGCCCTGGGGAAAGAAGGCTCAGGCTCAAGGACTCATGTGGCTGCAAGAGCCTTGGGGAGTCAGTTCAGGCCCTGGGCACCCATGCAGCTGAAAGAGGCCCTGGCATGGGTCGGGCCCCAGGCCCAGGATCTGCACAGCTGAAAGGGGCCTTAGGGTGTGGAGTTTCAGGCTCAGAACCCCAGAAGGCTCACTAGGGCCCAAATGGGTGGGGGAGATGCTGGTTATGTTCCTCTCTGATCCCCAGAAAGGTTCTCTCCATCTTCGCTGATCTCCCAGCTGTAAGTGGCCTCTCCAAATGCAGGATTCTCTCCCATCCCTCACCCCCCATGAAGGATGCCAGTCCCATCCTGCCCCCACTTTTCCGTTTCCTCCTTCCTTCCTTCCTTCTCACGTCCTATCTGGTCCTGTAGGGCTTCCTCCCATCCCCTTAGGTGTCCAAGTATCCCCACCAGTGACTACTTGGTGTTCTAGTTTTGAGAAGACATGAATTCCATGTCCTCCTACTCTGAGATCTTGATTCAACCCATCAAATGAGTTTTGACAGGGTGCCATGACCATTAAACAATCAGCAAACAGTGCTAGGAAATTGGTAGAGCAGAAGGATGTGTGCTCATCCCTTCTTACAAGAACATGAGAATCACAATTAATTGCCAAACAACTGTTGACAAAAACTCTGGAACCTGCCAAAAAAGATAACCATACATCCAAAGACAAAGGAGAAGCCACAGCAAGATGGTAGAAGGGGCAGAACGAAATCTCATACCCACCAGGTAGGAGATCCACAAACTGGTAAACAGTTCTACCACAGAAATTCTCCCACTGGAGTGAACTTTCTGAGCCCATGTCAGGCTTTTCAGTCTGGGGTCTGTTGATGGGAGGAGTAATCTCCAAAGACTCTGACTTTGGAGGCCAGCAGTATTTGATTACAGGAATTTCACAGGACTGAGGGAAATAGAAAGTCCACTCTTGGAGAGCACACACAAAGTTTTGTGTGTACCAGGACCCAGGGAGAAAAAAGCAGTGACCCCATAAAAGACTGGTCAGAACTACCTGCTAGTGTTGGGGGAGTCTCCTGCTGAGAGGGGCTTGGCACAAGGTGGAGACAATGACACTGGCAGCAGCAGTTCTGGAAAGCACTAGCCCCACCAATCATCCTGTAGGCTCCAGTGCTGGGTCACTTCAGGCCAAACAACCAATAGGAAGGAAACACAGGCCTACCAGTTAGCAGACAATTGGATTAAAGTTTTCCTGAGCATGACCTTGTCCACCAAAGGAGCAAAACCTAGGTCTAACTACTACCACTCCTTCCCATCAGGAAGCTTGCAGAAGCCTCTTAGATATCCTGATCCACTGGAGGACAGAGGGCAGAATCAAGAAGAATTACAACCCTGCAGCCTGTGAAATGAAAACCACAATCATAGAAAGTTAGATGAAGTGAAAAAAAATGGAGGATTATGTCCCAGAAGAAAGAAGAAGATAAAACCCCAGAAAAATAACTAAGTGAAGTGGAGATAGGCTGCTTTCCAGAAAAATAATTCAGAATAATGAGAATGAAGCTGATTCAGAATCTCAGGAAAATATGGAGGCAAGGAACAAGAAGATGCAATAAATGTTTAACAAAGATCTAGAAGAACTAAAGAATAAGCAAACAAGGATGAATAATACAACTGAAATGAAAAATACACTGGAAAGAATCAAGAGCAGAATAAGTGAGGCAGGGAACAGATGTGACCTGGAAGACAGAATGGTGGAAATCACTGCCTCCAAACAGAATAAAGAAAAAAGAATGAAAAGAAATTAACTCAGTCTAAGAGACCTTGGGACAACATTAAAGAATGCAACATTTGCAATATAGGGGGAGGGGGTCCCAGAAAGAGAAGAGAGAGAGAAAGGATCTGAGAAAGTACTTGAAGAGATGATAACTAAAACCTTCCCTAGCATGGGATGTCAGTTACCCAAACCCAGGAAGCACAGAGAGTCCCAGGCAAGATAAATCCAAGGAAGAACACATTGAATCATGGTAATCAAAGTGACAAAAATTTAAGACAAAGAAAAAATATTAAAAGCAACAAGGGAAAAAGACAACATACAAGGGAACTCTCAAAAGGATTGAGAGTTTCTCAGTAGAAACTCTGCAGGTCAGAATGGAGTGTCAGGATACATTTAAAGTGATAAAAGGGCAGAACCTACAACAAGAATATCAGCAAGGCTGTCTTTCAGATTCAATGGAAAAGTCAAGATCTTTACAGACAAGTAAAGCTAATAGAATTCAACACCACTAGACCAGCTTTGCAACAAATGCTAAAAGAACTCCTTTATGTAGGAAAGAGACCAACAACTTAAAGCAACATTGTACATATATAGACTGCTATACCAAAATCTCATGGGAACAGCAATTCCAAAAACTACAATAGATACACACACAAACAAATAAAAAAACAACCCAAACACACTAAAGATGGTCATCAAATCACAAGAGTGGAGAATAAAAGAGGAAGAGAAGAAAAAGGACCCACCAAACCAAATTCCAAAACACTTAAAATAGTAATAGGAACATACATATCAATAATTACCTGAAATGTTAATGGATTAAATGCTTTAATCAAAAGATATAAACTGGCTGAATGGTTACAAAAACAACACCTCTATATATGCTGTTTACAAGAGATCCACTTCAGACCTAAAGATACACATACAGACTAAAAGTGAGGGGATAGAAAAAGACTTTCAAAAAGAAAGATGGAGTAGCAATACTCATATCAGATAAACTAAACTTTAAAATAAGGATTTTTATAAGGGACAGGCTTCCTTGGTGGATCAGACGGTAAAGAGCCTGCCCACAATGCAGGAGACCTGGGTTTGATTCCTAGATTGGGAAGATCTGCTGGAGAAGGGAATGACACACTCCAGTATTCTTGCCTGGAGAATTCCATGAACAGAGGAGCCTGGAGAGCTAAAGTCCATGGGGTCTCAAAGAGTCAGGCATGACTGAGCAACTAACACACACACACACACACACACACACACACACACACACACACACAGGGACAAAGAAAGACACCATGTAATGATGAAGAGGTCAATCCAACAATAAGATATAACAATTGTAAATATATATGTACCTAACACAGGAGCACTTCAATATATAAGGCAAATACTAAGAGTCATAATTCGGAGAAGGCAATGGCAACGCACTCTGGTACTCTTGCCTGGAAAATCCTGTGGATGGAGGAGCCTGGTAGGCTGCAGTCCAGGGGGTCGCAAAGAGTCAGACATGACTGAGTGACTTCACTTTCAATTTTCACTTTCATGCGTTGGAGAAGGAAATGGCAACCCACTCCAGTGTTCTTGCCTGGAGAATCCTGGGGATGGGGGAGACTGGTGGGCTGCCATCTCTGGGGTCGCACAGAGTCAAACACGACTGAAGCGACTTGGCAGCAGCAAGAGTCATAAAGGGAGAAATTGACAGTAACAAAAATAACATTGGGGGATTTTAACAGTCCAGTTCATCAAGGGATAGCTCATCCAGACAAAAAAATCAGTGAGGAAATACAAGCCTTAAATGACACATTCGACCAGATGGACTTAATTTGTATTTATAGATCATTCCATCCAAAAGCAGAAGAATACACAGTCTTCTCAAAATACACACATAACATTCTCCTGCCTCCAGCATGACTACATGCTAGGCCACGCTTCCCAAAGCAAGCCTTGGGAAATTTAAGAAAATATAAATCATATCAAGCAAACACAACACTACAAGATTAGAAATACATCACCAGAAAAAACTGTAAAAAAGAAAATCAGATGGAGGTTAAACAATATCCTACTAAATAAACAATGTATCACTGAAAAAATCAAAGAGGAAGTAAAAAATATCTAGAAAAAAATGAAAATTAAAACACAACAATCCAAACCTTATGGGATGCAGCAAAAGAAGTTCTAAGAGGGAACTTGATAACAATTCAATCTTACCTCAAGAAGCAAGAAAAATCTCAAGTAAACAACCTAACCTTACACCTAAAACAAATAGAAAAAGAAGAACAAACAAAACCCGAAGTTTGTAGAAGGAAAAAAAATCATAATAATCAGAGCAGAAATAAATGAAATAGTGACAAAGAAAGCAATAGCAAAAATCAGTGAAACTAAATGCTCTTTCTTAAAAGATAAAATTGCAAACTGTTAGCTAGACTCATCAGAAAAAAAAAGGGAGAGAATTCGAATCAATAAAATTAGAAATGAAAATGGAGAAGTTACAACTGACACAACAGAAATACAAAGGCTCATAAGAGACTACTACAAGCAACTTATGACAATAAAATGCACAAAGTGTAAGAAATGGTAAAATTCTTAGAAAGGGACAATTTCCCAACACTGAACCAGGAAGAAATAGAAAACATGAACAGATCAATCACAAGCAGTCTAATTGAAACTGTGATTTTAAAACTCACAAATAACAAAAATTCAGGACCTGCAGGTTACAGAGGTGTATTCTATCAAACACTTAGAGAAGAACTAACACCTATCCTTCTGAAATTGTTCTAAAAAATTGCAGATGAAGAAAAACTCTCAGACATCATCCTATGAGGCCACCCTCACCCTGATACCAAAACCAGAAAAAGATGTCACAAAAAAAGAAAATTACAGGCTAATATCATTGATGAACATAGATGCAAAAACATTCAACGAAATACTAGCAATCCAAACCCCACAATACATTGAAAGTATCATACACCATGATCAATAGGATTTATCCCAGAGATGCAAGTATTTTTCAATATCCACAAATTAATCAATGAGATACACCACCTCAACAAACTGAAGAATAAAGACCATATGACTATTTCAATAAAAAAAATCTAACAAAATTCAGCATCCATTTATGATAAAAGCTTTCCAGGAAGTAGGCATAGAGGGAACATACCTCAACATAGTAAAGGCCATAAAAGACAAACCTGCAGCTAACATCATACTCAACAGTGCAAAGTTGAAAGCATTTCCTCTAAGATCAGGTAAAAATCACTTGCTACTTATATATTCAACATAGTTTTGGAAGTCCCTAGTAATAGTAATCAGAGATGAAATAGAAATGAAAAGAATCCAAATTGGAAAAGAAGTAAAACTGTCACTGTTTGCAGACGATGTTACTATACATAGAAAATTTTACAGATGCTACCAGAAAACTACTAGAGCTTCATCAATGAATTTGGTACAGTGGTAGGTTTCAGAATTAATACATAGAAATCTTTTGTATTTCTATATACTAACAATGAAATATCAGAAAGAGAAATTAAAGAAGAAATCTTATTTACCATCACATCAAAAATAATAAAATACTTAGAAAAGGGCTTCCCTGGTGGTTCAGTTGTAAAGAATCCTCTTGCAGTGCAAGACTTGGGTTCAATCCCTGGGTCAGCAAGATCCCCTGGAAAAGGAAAAGGCAACCCACTCAAATACTCTTGCCTGGGAAATCCCGTGGACAGAGGACCCTGGAGGGCTACAGCCCATTGAGTCACAAAAAAGTTGGATAAGACTTAGCAACTGAACAATGACAATGACAACAACCTAGAAAAAAAACCTGTCTAAGAAGCAAAAGACCTGTAATCTGAAAACTATAAGATACTGATTAAAGAAATCAAAGACTACAGAAGCAAATGGAGAGATATATCATGTTCTTGGATTAGAAGAATCAAGATTGTCAAAATGACTATACTACTGAAAGCAATCTACATATTCAATTCAATCCCTATTAAATTACTGATGGCATTTTTCACAGAACTAGAACAACACATCTTAACATTTGTATGGGGATACAAAAGACTCTGAATAGCCAAAACAATCTTGATAGAAAAACGGAGCTGGAGGAATTGGTCTCCCTGATTTCAGACTATCATAAAAAGCTGTAGTCATCAAAGCAGTATGGTAGTGGCACAAAAATAGAAATATAAATCAATGAAACAGGATAAAATGCTCAGAAATAAACCCACAAACCTATGGTCAACGAATCTATGACAAAGAAGGCAAGAGTATACAGTGGTGGAAAGACAGTCTCTTCAATTGATGGTGCTGAAAACAGGACCAGTTCAGTTCAGTCGCTCAGTTGTGTCTGACTCTTTGCAACCCCATGAACTGCAGCATGCCAGGCCTCCCTGTCCATCATCAACTCCCAGAGTTCACTCAGACTCACGTCCGTCGAGTCAGTGATGCCATCCAGCCATCTCATCCTCGGTCATCCCCTTCTCCTCCTGCCCCCAATCCCTCCCAGCATCAGAGTCTTTTCCAATGAGTCAACTCTTTGCATGAGGTGGCCAAAGTACTGGAGCTTCAGCTTTAGCATCATTCTTTCCAAGGAAATCCCAGGGTTGATCTCCTTCAGAATGGACTGGTTGGGTCTCCTTGCAGTCCAAGGGACTCTCAAGAGTCATCTCCAACACCACAGTTCAAAAGCATCAATTCTCCAGTGCTCAGCCTTCTCCACAGTCCAACTCTCACATCCATACATGACCACAGGAAAAACCATAGCCTTGACTAGATGGACCTTAGTTGGCAAAGTAATGTCTCTGCTTTTAAATATGCTATCTAGGTTGATCATAACTTTTCTTCCAAGGAGTAAGTGTCTTTTAATTTCATGGCTGCAGTCACCATCTGCAGTGAGTTTGGAGCCCAAAAAAATAAAGTCTGACACTGTTTCCACTGTTTCCCCATCTATTTCTCATGAAGTGATGGGACCAGATGCCATGATCTTCGTTTTCTGAATGTTGAGCATTAAGCCAACTTTTTCACTCTCCTCTTTCACTTTCATCAAGAGGTTTTCAGTTCCTTTTCATTTTCTGCCATAAGGGTGGGGTCATCTGCATATCTGAGGTGATTGATATTTCTCCTGGCAATCTTGATTCCAGCTTGTGTTTCTTCCAGTCCAGCGTTTCTCATGATGTACTCTGCATAGAAGTTAAATAACCAGGGTGACAATATACAGCCTTGACATACTCCTTTACCTATTTGGAACCAGTCTGTTGTTCCATGTCCAGTTCTAACTGTTGCTTCCTGACCTGCATACAGATTTCTCAAGAGGCAGGTCAGGTGGTCTGGTATTCCCATCTCTCTCAGAATTTTCCACAGTTTTTTGTGATCCACACAGTCAAAGGCTTTGGCATAGTCAATAAAGCAGAAATAGCTGTTTTTCTGGAACTCTCTTGCTTTTTCCATGATCCAGTGGATGTTGGCAATTTGATCTCTCGTTCCTCTGCCTTTTCTAAAACCAGCTTGAACATCAGGAATTAGAAAGAATGAAATAATGCCATTCGTAGTAACATGGATGGATCTAAAGATTGTTATACTGAGTGAAGTCAGACAGAGAACGAGAAATACTGTATTATATTGCTTATATGCTGTATCTAAAAAGAAATGATACAAATGAACTTAGTTACAAAATAGAAACAGCCTCACAGAATTAGTAAACTTATGGTTACCAGCGGGGAAGGGTCGGGAAGAGGGATAGTTTGAGATTGACATATACACACTGTGCTCTCTCTCTGTATGTATGTGTATACACACACACACACACACACATATATTTATATATATATACACACACACACTGCACAGGCCCTTAGTTGTGGCATGTAGGATCTAACTTCCTGACCAGGGATTGTACCTAGGTCCCCTGCATTGGGAATATGGAGTCTCAGCCTCTGGACCAGCAGGGAATTCACTGTATAATCTTCTATATTAATGTAAAGCTTCAATGGGTAATTATAAAAATTATTTTATTAACAAAATATTCAATAAAATTCACATGGTTAATGGAGTTCGTTATTTTAATACTTAAAAGTAAGTTAAAATAATTATTCAGAATAAAGACAAAAATAAAACAAAAACAAATGGTGCTGAGAGAAGTGGATATACCCTTGAAAACAATGGAATTGGACTCTTCAGTTTCTCTTCAAAATTACTCAAAATTGACCAAAAACTTAAGAAAAAGAACTAAAAATATGAAAAAAAAATTAGAAGAAGATATCCTGGGATATCTTAATTAACTTCGATTTGGCAATAGATTCTTAGGTCTGACACCAAAAGTACAATAACCAAAGAAAAATAGATAAATTGGAGTTCTACAAAATTAAGAATATTTGTGTATCCAAGTAACAAACATTGGTGAGGATGTGGAAAAAAGAGAATCCTCATATACTGTTGGTGGGAATGTAAATTGGTGCAGCCACTGTGGAAAACAGTATGCAGGTTTCTCAAAAAATTTAAAATAGATCTACCATATATATATGACCCAGAATTCCATTCTTTGGTATATAGCTGGGAAAAAAAGTACTAATTCTAAAAGATACATGCCCCCTAATATTCATAGTAGCAGTTTCATAATTGCCAAGGTATAGAAGCAACCTAAGTGTCCATCAACAGATGAACAGAAAAAGAAGAAGTAGTATATATATGCAATAGAATACTTCTCAACTATAAAAAGAATAAAATTTTCCCATTTTCAGAAATATGGAGAGTCCTGGAGGGCATTATGCTAGTGAAATAAATTAGACAGAGAAATACAAATGCTATATGTTATCACTTATATGTGGAATCTAAAATATATAACATAACAAATTAGTGACCATAACAAAAAAAGAAGCAGACTCACAGATATAGAGAACAAACCAGTGGTTACCAGTGAGGTGGGGAAAAGGGCAATACAGGGGTTGGGGGGAGGGAGGTACAAAGTTCTGGATATAAGATAGGTTACAAAATATTGCATGACACATGGAATATTTTGTAATAACCACTAATGGAGTGTAATCTTTAGGAATGTGTAAAATAATAAACAGTTAAAAAAGAGAAAAAGAATTTTTTTTTGAATCAAAGGATACTGTCAAGAAAAAAATACAACCTATAGAATGACTGGAAATATTTGAAAACCCTACATTTGACAAAGGCCGACAGGCCAGCGCACTAAGTGCGGCCGAGAGCTACCCCACGTCCAAAGTCAGGGACAGCGGCCCAGAGTACCAGGCTGCAATGGTGCAGGAACGGCCGGGAGGAGCCACCCCGCGTCCGAGGTCAGGGGCTGCGGCTGAGAGGAGCTACCCCGCGTTCGAGGTCAGTGGCGGTCAGGAGGAGACACCCTGCTCCGAGGTCAGGGCGGCAGCCGGGAGGATCTACCCAGCGTCGGAGGCCAGTGGCGGCGGGGAGGAGACACCCCGCATCTGAGGTCAGAGGCGGCTGGGAGAAGCCACCGGGAGCCCGAGGCCAGGGACGGTGATCCTGAGGAGCCACCCTGAGCCCGAGGCCAGGGGCGACAGCTGGGTGGAACCACCCACGCCTGAGGCCAGGGCCGGCGGCCAGGAGGAACAACCCGAGGAGCAGTGGCTGAGCAGGCACAGGAGGGCCTAGAGGAGCTATCCCACGTTGAAAGTCAGGAACGGGGCGGTAAGAAGATACCCCTCGTCCAAGGTAATGAGCAGCGGCTGTGCTTTGCTGGAGCAGCTGTGAAGAGATACCCCACATCCAAGGTAAGAGAAACCCAAGTAAGATGGTAGATGTTGTAAGAGTGCATCAGAGGGCAGACACACTGAAACCATACTCACAGAAAACTAGTCAATCTAATCACACTAGGACCACAGCCTTGTCTAACTCAATGAAACCAAGCCATGCCTGTGGGCAACCCAAGACGGGTGGGTCGTGGTGGAGAGGTCTGACAGAATGTGGTCCACTGGAGAAGGGAATGGCAAGCCACTTCAGTATTCTTGCCTTGAGAACCCCATGAACAGTATGAAAAGGCAAAACGATAGGATACCAAAAGAGGAACTCCCCAGGTCATTAGGTGCCCAATATGCTACTGGAGATCAGCGGAGAAATAACTCCAGAAAGAATGAAGGGATGGAGCCAAAGCAAAAACAATACCCAGCTGTGGATGTGACTGGTGATAGAATCAAGATGCAATGCTGTAGAGAGCAATATTGCATAGGAACCTGGAATGTCAGGTCCATGAATCAAGGCAAATTGGAAGTGGTCAAACGAAAGATGGCAAGAGTGAACGTCGACATTCTAGGAATCAGCAAACTAAAATGGACTGGAATGGGTGAATTTAACTCAGATGACCATTACATCTACTACTGCGGGCAGGAATCCCTCAGAAGAAATGGAGTAGCCATCATGGTCAACAAAAGAGTCTGAAATGCAGTACTTGGATGCAATCTCAAAAACGACAGAATGATCTCTGTTCATCTCCAAGGCAAACCATTCAATATCACAGTTATCCAGGTCTATGCCCCAACCAGTAACGCTGAAGAAGCTGAAGTTGAACGGTTTTATGAAGACCTACAAGACCTTTTAGAACTAACACCCTCAAAAGATGTCCTTTTCATTATAGGGGACTGGAATGCAAAAGTAGGAAGTCAAGAAACACCTGGAGTAACAGGCAAATTTGGCCTTGGAATGTGGAATGAAGCAGGGCAAAGATTAATACAGTTTTGCCAAAAAATGCACTGGTCATAGCAAACACCCTCTTCCAACAACACAAGAGAAGACTCTACACATGGACATCACCAGATGGTCAACACCGAAATCAGATTGATTATATTCTTTGCAGCCAAAGATGGAGAAGCTCTATACAGTCAACTAAAACAAGACCAGGAGCTGACTGTGGCTCAGATCACGAACTCCTTATTACCAGATTCAGATTAAAATTGAAGAAAATAGGGAAAACCGCTAGACCATTCAGGTATGCCCTAAATCAAATCCCTGATGATTATACAGCGGAAGTGAGAAATAGTTTTAAAGGCCTAGATCTGATAGATAGAGTGCCTGATGAAGTATGGAATGAGGTTTGTGACATTGTACAGGAGACAAGGATCAAGACCATCCCCATGGAAAAGAAATGCAAAAAAGCAAAATGGCTGTCTGGGGAGGCCTTACAAATAGCTGTGAAAAGAAGAGAGGTGAAAAGCAAAGGAGAAAAGGAAAGATATAAGCATCTGAATGCAGAGTTCCAGAGAATAGCAGGAAGAGATAAGAAAGCCTTCTTCAGCGATCAATGCAAAGAAATAGAGGAAAAGAACAGACTGGGAAAGACTAGAGATCTCTTCAAGAAAATTAGAGATACCAAGGGAACACTTCACGCAAAGATGGGCTCGATAAAGGACAGAAATGGTCTGGACCTAACAGAAGCAGAAGATATTGAGAGGAGGTGGCAAGAATACACAGAAGAACTGTACAAAAAAGATCTTCACGACCCAGATAACCACGATGATGTGATCACTAATCTAGAGCCAGACATTTTGGAATGTGAAATCAAGTGGGCCTTAGAAAGCATCACTACAGACAAAGCTAGTGGAGGTGATGGAATTCCAGTCGAGCTGTTTCAAATCCTGAAAGATGATGCTGTGAAAGTGCTGCACTCAGTCTGCCAGCAGATTTGGAAAACTCAGCAGTAGCCACAGGACTGGCAAAGGTCAGTTTTCATTCCAATCCCAAAGAAAGCCAATGCCAAAGAATGCTCAAACTACCGCACAATTGTACTCATCTCACATGCTAGTAAAGTAATGCTCAAAATTCTGCAAGCCAGGCTTCAGCAATACGTGAACCGTGAACTGCCAGATGTTCAAGCTGGTTTTAGAAAAGGCAGAGGAACCAGAGATCAAATTGCCAACATCCGCTGGATCACTGAAAAAGCGAGAGAGTTCCAGAAAAACATCTATTTCTGCTTTATTGACTATGCCAAAGCCTTTGACTGTGGATCACAAAAAACTGTGGAAAATTCTGAGAGAGATGGGAATACCAGACCACCTGACCTGCCTCTAGAGAAATCTGTATGCAGGTCAGGAGGCAACAGTTAGAACTGAATATGGAACAACAGACTGGTTCCAAATAGGAAAAGGAGTGTGTCAAGGATGTATATTGTCACCCTGGTTATTTAACTTCTATGCAGAGTACATCATGAGAAATGCTGGACTGGAAGAAACACAAACTAGAATCAAGATTGCCGGGAGAAATATCAATCACCTCAGATATGCAGATGACACCACCCTTATGGCAGAAAGTGAAGAGGAGCTTAAAAGCCTCTTGATGAAAGTGAAAGAGGAGAGTGAAAAAGTTGGCCTAATGCTCAACATTCAGAAAACGAAGATCATGGCATCTGGTCCCATCACTTTATGGGAAATAGATGGGGAAACAGTGGAAACAGTGTCAGACTTTATTTTTTTGGGCTCCAAACTCACTGCAGATGGTGACTGCAGCCATGAAATTAAAAGACGCTTACTCCTTGGAAGAAAATTTATGACCAATGTAGATAGTCTATTCAAAAGCAGAGACATTACTTTGCCAACTGAGGTCCGTGTAGTCGAGGCTCTAGTTTTTCCAGTGGTCATGTGTGGATGTGAGAGTTGGACTGTGAAGAAGGCTGAGCGCCAAAGAATTGATGCTTTTGAACTGTGGTGTTGGAGATGACTCTTGAGAGTCCCTTGGACTGCAAGGAGACCCAACCAGTCCATTCTGAAGGAGATCAACCCTGGGATTTCTTTGGAAGGAATGATGCTAAAGCTGAAGCTCCAGTACTTTGGCCACCTCATGCAAAGAGTTGACTCATTGGAAAAGACTCTGATGCTGGGAGGGATTCGGGGCAGGAGGAGAAGGGGTTGACCAAGGATGAGATGGCCGGATGGCATCACGGACTTGATGGACGTGAGTCTGAGTTAACTCCGGGAGATGGTGATGGACAGGGAGCCCTGGTGTGCTGTGATTCATGGTGTCGCAAAGAGTCAGACAGGACTGAGCAACTGAACTGAACTGATAATAAGCTTTTACAACTCAGAAAATAAAAGATAACCCAATTAAAAGATGAGCAAAAAAACTGAATGAACATCTCTCTAAAAAGATATACAAGTGACCAATAAACACATGAAAACATGCTCCACATCATTAGTCATTATGGAAATGCAAATTGAAACACAATGAAATGCTAGTTCATACACAGTAAAAGTGAAAGTGAAGTCACTCAGTCGTGTCCGACTCTTTGTGGCCCCATGGATTGCAGCCCACCAGGCTCCTCTGTCCTTGGGATTCTCCAGGCAAGAATACTGGAGTGGGTTGCCATTTCCTTCCCCAGAGGATCTTCCCAACCCAGGGATTGAACCCAGGTCTCCTGCATGGCAGGCAGACAGTTTAACCTCTGAGCCACCAGGGAAGCATACACAGTAGGATGGCTATAATAAAGATAAGAAGTGTTGACAGGATATTAAAGAATTGATACCCTCATATATTGCTGGTATATATGTTAAATATTGTAGGTATTTTGGAAAACTTTTCAGTTGTTCCTCAGAAAGTTAAACATAGCATGATCATGTGATTCAGCAATTTCATTCTTATATATATACCCAGAACTGAAAAGTGGTAATCAAAGAAATAGTTGTAGACAAATGTTCATAGTAACACTATTTACATTAGTAAAAGTTGAAAACATTCCATATGTCCATCCACTGATGAAGGATAAACAAAATGTAAATCCATATAGTGGGTTATTATTCACCCATAAAAGGAATGAAATGTTAATATGTACCATTAATATTAATGGTATAAGAAAGATGAACCTCAAATACTTTATGGTGAGTGAAAGAAGCCAGTCACAAAAGTCCATATATGATTTCATTTATATGTGAAATGTTCAGAACAGGTCACAATAATAAAGGTGAGGTAATTTATAGTTGTCAGAGACTAGGGGAAGGGGAAATAAAGAGTGAAGAAAATATTTATCTAATACAAAATAATGCAGTAGAAGAGAAATAGAAACAAAAAAGACATGGGACATATAGAAAACAAAAAGTAAAATGGCAGAAGTGAATCCAACTACATCAAAGTTAACATTAAATGCAAATAGATTAAGCAATCCAATCAAAGGAGTTTTCCAGGTCAGACAAGAAAAAAGAACCTACTATTTACTGCCTACAATAGATCCAATAGATTCAAAGACCCAAATAGGTTGAGAATAAAGAACAGAAAAAGCTATATCATGGAAAGAGCAGTGAAAAGAAACCTGGAGTGGCTTTAAAACAAACAAAAAACTGTTACTAAGATAAAGAGAGACATTCCATAATGATAAACAGGTCAATACATTGGGAAAATAATATAAATTTATATGTAGTTAACAAGAAAGTTACAAAATACATGAAGCAACCAGTGACAGAAATGAAGGACAAAATGTACAATTTATTGATATTATTTGGGGTTTTCAATACAACACTTTCAAAAATGTATAGAACAATTGACAGAATATCAACAAGGAAATAGAAGAATTTAACAACAGTGTAGACCAACTAGACATTACAGATATCTACAGAACAACAATAGAACTCAACAACGATAGAAAAACCCTTCTCATGGACAAAGAACACGCCCCAAGAATACAAAGAAGGGCATAAAATAAATTTCAGTGCATTTTAAGGAACTGAAATTATACAGTCTATGTTCTTCAACCACAATGGTATGAAATTAGAAATCAACACAACCATCTGGGTACTAAACAACACATCCCTAAGTAACCAATGAACAAAAGGAGAAATCACAAAGGAAATTAGACTATACTTTGAGATGAGTGGAAATGAATATACAACATAAAACTAATAGGATTGAATGAAAGCAGTGTGATTAGAGGAAAATTTGTACCTGAAAACACTTATAAAAGAAGAAAGATTTCAAGTTAGTAACCTCACCTTCCACCTTAAGACACTGGAAAGAGAAGAGTAAAATAGCCTAAAGCAAGAAAAAGAAAGAAAATGATAAATATTACAGGGAAAATTAGTGAAATAGAAAATAGAAAATTAATATGGAATATCAATAACAACAAAAGTTGGTTCTTCAAAAAGATCAACTAAATTGACAAACTTTCAGCTAGACTTAGCAATTAAAGGAGAGAATAAAATCAGAATAAAACTGAAGATGTGACTGCCAACATTACAGAAATAAAATAATTATATGAGAATGTTATAAACTGTATTTCAACAAGTTAATAACTTATATGAAGTGGACAAATTACTAGAAAGTCAGAATGCACCTAAGCTGACTCAAGGGAAAAATAGAAATAGACCCATAAAAACTAAAGAGATTGAATAAGAAATTGAAAACTATCCATAAAGAAAAGCCTATGCCCATATGGCTTCTCTGGTGAATTCCACTAAACCTTTAAATTGGAACTAGTATCAATATTTACAAACTGTTCCAAAATATAAAAGAGCTAATCCTTCCAAATTCATTCTATGAGGCCATTATTGTCCTGATACAGAAACAAGACAAAGGGATCTCAAACAAAGAAAAACTATAGATGAACATTCCATATAAATACAGAGAAAAACATCTTTGAAACAGTAGTAGCAAGCTGAATCCACAAACATTAAAAAGATAATAAACCATGACTAGTGGGGATCAATATAATACATCACACAAATTGAATGAAGGATAAAAAACTACATGATCATCTCAACTGATGCAGATAAAGCATTTGATAAAATCCAGCATTCTTGCATGATTAAAAAAAAAACCCACACACTCAGCAAACTTAAGAGAAGTAAACTTCCTCAACCTGACAAAGGGTGTCTACAAAAAATCCACAGCTTCTATCATATTTAATGCTGAAAGAAAGAATGTGTTCTAGCTAAAACTAGGAACAGTGATATATGTCAGTATTCTTGCCTTGAGAACCCAGCTGTGGATGTGACTGGTGATAGAAGCAAGGTCCAATGCTGTAGAGAGCAATATTGCATAGGAACCTGGAATGTCAGGTCCATGAATCAAGGCAAATTGGAAGTGGTCAAACAAGAGATGGCAAGAGTGAACGTCGACATTCTAGGAATCAGCAAACTAAAATGGACTGGAATGGGTGAATTTAACTCAGATGACCATTACATCTACTACTGCGGGCAGGAATCCCTCAGAAGAAATGGAGTAGCTATCATGGTCAACAAAAGAGTCTGAAATGCAGTACTTGGATGCAATCTCAAAAACGACAGAATGATCTCTGTTCATCTCCAAGGCAAACCATTCAATATCACAGTTATCCAGGTCTATGCCCCAACCAGTAACGCTGAAGAAGCTGAAGTTGAACAGTTTTATGAAGACCTACAAGACCTTTTAGAACTAACACCCTCAAAAGATGTCCTTTTCATTATAGGGGACTGGAATGCAAAAGTAGGAAGTCAAGAAACAACCTGGAGTAACAGGCAAATTTGGCCTTGGAATGTGAAATGAAGCAGGGCAAAGACTAATAGAGTTTTGCCAAAAAATGCACTGGTCATAGCAAACACCCTCTTCCAACAACACAAGAGAAGACTCTACACATGGACATCACCAGATGGTCAACACCGAAATCAGATTGATTATATTCTTTGCAGCCAAAGATGGAGAAGCTCTATACAGTCAACTAAAACAAGACCAGGAGCTGACTGTGGCTCAGATCACGAACTCCTTATTACCAGATTCAGATTAAAATTGAAGAAAATAGGGAAAACCGCTAGACCATTCAGGTATGCCCTAAATCAAATCCCTGATGATTATACAGCGGAAGTGAGAAATAGTTTTAAAGGCCTAGACCTGATAGATAGAGTGCCTGATGAAGTATGGAATGAGGTTTGTGACATTGTACAGGAGACAGGGATCAAGACCATCCCCATGGAAAAGAAATGCAAAAAAGCAAAATGGCTGTCTGGGGAGGCCTTACAAATAGCTGTGAAAAGAAGAGAGGTGAAAAGCAAAGGAGAAAAGGAAAGATATAAGCATCTGAATGCAGAGTTCCAGAGAATAGCAAGAAGAGATAAGAAAGCCTTCTTCAGCGATCAATGCAAAGAAATAGAGGAAAAGAACAGACTGGGAAAGACTAGAGATCTCTTCAAGAAAATTAGAGATACCAAAGGAACACTTCACGCAAAGATGGGCTCAATAAAGGACAGAAATGGTCTGGACCTAACAGAAGCAGAAGATATTAAGAGGAGGTGGCAAGAATACACAGAAGAACTGTACAAAAAAGATCTTCACGACTCAGATAACCATGATGATGTGATCACTCATCTAGAGCCAGACATCTTGGAATGTGAAATCAAGTGGGCCTTAGAAAGCATCACTACAGACAAAGCTAGTGGAGGTGATGGAATTCCAGTTGAGCTGTTTCAAATCCTGAAAGATGATGCTGTGAAAGTGCTGCACTCAGTCTGCCAGCAGATTTGGAAAACTCAGCAGTGGCCACAGGACTGGCAAAGGTCAGTTTTCATTCCAATCCCAAAGAAAGCCAATGCCAAAGAATGCTCAAACTACCGCACAATTGTACTCATCTCACATGCTAGTAAAGTAATGCTCAAAATTCTGCAAGCCAGGCTTCAGCAATACGTGAACCGTGAACTGCCAGATGTTCAAGCTGGTTTTAGAAAAGGCAGAGGAACCAGAGATCAAATTGCCAACATCTGCTGGATCATGGAAAAAGCAAGAGAGTTCCAGAAAAACATCTATTTCTGCTTTATTGACTATGCCAAAGCCTTTGACTGTGTGGATCACAAAAAACTGTGGAAAATTCTGAGAGAGATGGGAATACCAGACCACCTGACCTGCCTCTAGAGAAATCTGTATGCAGGTCAGGAAGCAACAGTTAGAACTGGACATGGAACAACAGACTGGTTCCAAATAGGAAAAGGAGTGTGTCAAGGCTGTATATTGTCACCCTGCTTATTTAACTTCTATGCAGAGTACATCATGAGAAACGCTGGTATGGAAGAAAAACAAACTAGAATCAAGATTGCTGGGAGAAATATCAATCACCTCAGATATGCAGATGACACCACCCTTATGGCAGAAAGTGAAGAGGAGCTTAAAAGCCTCTTGATGAAAGTGAAAGAGGAGAGTGAAAAAGTTGGCTTAAAGCTCAACATTCAGAAAATGAAGATCATGGCATCTGGTCCCATCACTTTATGGGAAATAGATGGGGAAACAGTGGAAACAGTGTCAGACTTTATTTTTTTGGCCTCCAAACTCACTGCAGATGGTGACTGCAGCCATGAAATTAAAAGACGCTTACTCCTTGGAAGAAAAGTTAATGACCAACCTAGATAGTATATTGAAAAGCAGAGACGTTACTTTGCTGACTAAGGTCCATCTAGTCAAGGCTATGGTTTTTCCTGTGGTCATGTATGGATGTGAGAGTTGGACTGTGGAGAAGGCTGAGCACTGGAGAATTGATGCTTTTGAACTGTGGTGTTGGAGATGACTCTTGAGAGTCCCTTGGACTGCAAGGAGATCCAACCAGTCCATTCTAAAGGAGATCAGCCCTGGGATTTCTTTGGAAGGAATGATGCTAAAGCTGAAACTCCAGTACTTTGGCCACCTCATGCGAAGAGTTGACTCATTGGAAAAGACTCTGATGCTGGGAGGGATTGGGGGCAGGAGGAGAAGGGGACAACCAAGGATGAGATGGCTGGATGGCATCACTGACTCGATGGACATGAGTCTGAGTGAACTCCGGGAGATGGTGATGGACAGGGAGGCCTGGCATGCTGTGATTCATGGCGTCGCAAAGAGTTGGACAGGACTGACTGACCGAACTGAACTTTTATTCAACATTTTATTCTGGGTTCTTGGCAATGCAGTTAGACAAGAAAAAGAATCTAAAGGTATCCAGAGTGGAAAAGAAAGGTAAAACTATTTATAGATTTCATGATTTTATATTTGGAATATTAAAATAAGAATCCAATAAAAACATATTAGAAATAATAAAGAATTTAACAATGTTCAGTTCAGTTCAGTAGCTCAGTCATGTCCAACTCTTTGCAACCCCATGAACTGCAGCAGGCCAGGCCTCCCTGTCCATCACGAAATGTTACAAAATACAAAAATCAACATACAAAATTAATTATAAAATACAAAAGAAAATTCTATTTACAATGATATAATAAAATATTTAGGATTTTTTTTTGTAACATAAGAAAAATAGTCAGTTTAATAATTACAACAATTAAGCATGTCTAGTCAAGGGCAGGACACCAGCGGGGGCATTTGTGGAGCATCCCCATGGCTGTAAACGGGGTCCTTGAGTGCCCTATAGAATCACGGGCACGGGCACTGGGGGCCCTCGGGGAGTTCCCAACAATGGCCCAACCTGCTGCAGAGAACGTCTCCCGGCCGCATAAGGCTCCAGTATGTCCCCTCTCGCCTGGGTGAGGACATGGCTCCGTCTCCTCGTTTATGGAAGGTGGTGGCAGAGGTGACTCCAGCAGGCAGACAACACCTTCCTGACATCCCTTGGGACCCCGAGCCCCTCAAACGTCCCACAGACACACGGTTGCAGTCCACTAAGAACAGGGCAGGTTTGCAGAAAGAACCACTCAGATGCATGGTCTCTGCTCCTTAAAAACCTTAGTAAAACCCTGGGACCCAGGAAGGATGTGTTACACAAGCATGTCAACAGCCACCCCTCGGGAGAAGGGGTGATGAGAACACACGTGTGTCCCCTCGGTGCTAAAGTTAACAGTTAAGGCAGGTTCTGTGGGTGCCCCATCGGGGTGTGGGCGGCAATACCACCTGTCACAAAGTGCTAGAGAGTCAGGTGATGAAGTGGTTCCTGAGTTAGAATTTGCTTGAGACAGCAAACTTCAGTACATTCGATTGGACTGTTTCCCACTGAGAGGTCTCACGCATCACCAAAGGGCCTACTGTGAAAACAGGGCTTACAAAACACCCCAAGGACTATTTTTTCTAGCCCTACCACTAACCAACAAAATAAAATGCTAAGCACAAGAAGTCTGCAGTTCTTTGGATCACAGACATTCTGACTGGTGTGAAGTGGTACCTCCTTGTGATTTTGATTTGCATTTCTCTAATAATGAGTGATGTTGAGCATCTTTTCATGTGTTTGTTAGCCATCTGTATATCTTCTTTGGAGAAATGTCTATTTAGTTTTTCGGCCCATTTTTTTTGATTGGGTCATTTATTTTTCTGGAATTGAGCTGCATAAGTTGCTTGTATATTTTTGAGATTAGTTGTTTGTCAGTTGTTTCATTTGCTATTATTTTCTCCCATTTAGAAGGCTGTCTTTTCACCTTGCTTATATTTTCTTTTGTTGTGCAGAAGCTTTTAATTTTAATTAGATCCCATTTGTTTATTTTTGCTTTTATTTCCAGAATTCTGGGAGGTGGATCATAGAGGATCCCGCTTTAATTTATGTCGGAGAGTGTTTTGCCTATGTTCTCCTCTAGGAGTTGTATAGTTTCTGGTCTTACATTTAGATCTTTAATCCATTTTGAGTTTATTTTCGTGTGTGGTGTTAGAAAGTGATCTAGTTTCATTTTTTTACAAGTGGTTGACCAGTTTTCCCAGCACCACTTGTTAAAGAGATTGTCTTTACTCCATTGTATATTCTTGCCTCCTTTGTCAAAGATAAGGTGTCCATATGTGTGTGGATTTATCTCTGGGCTTTCTATTTTGTTCCGTTGATCTATATTTCTGTCTTTGTGCCAGTACCATACTGTCTTGATGACTGTGGCTTTGTAGTAGAGCCTAAAGTCAGGCAAGTTGATTCCTCCAGTTCCATTCTTCTTTCTCAAGATCTGCAAGCAATAAATGCTGGAGAGGGTGTGGAGAAAAGGGAACCCTCCTACACTGTTGGTGGGAATGCAAACTAGTACAGCCACTATGGAAAACAGTGTAGAGATTCCTTAAAAAATTGCAAATAGAACCGCCATATGACCCAGCAATCCCACTGCTGGGCATACACACTGAGGAAACCAGAATTGAAAGAGACACATGTACCCCGATGTTCATCGCAGCACTGTTTATAATAGCCAGGACATGGAAACAACCTAGATGTCCATCAGCAGATGAATGGATAAGAAAGCTGTGGTACATATACACAATGGAGTATTACTCAGCCATTAAAAAGAATACATTTGAATCAGTACTGATGAGATGGATGAAACTGGAGCCAATTATACAAAGTGAAGTAAGCCAGAAAGAAAAACACCAATACAGTATACTAACACATATATATGGAATTTAGAAAGATGGCAATGATGACCCTGTATGCAAGACAGCAAAAAAGACACAGATGTATATAGCGGTCTTTTGGACTCAGAGGGAGAGGGTGAGGGTGGGATGATTTGGGAGAATGGCATTGAAACATGTATACTATCATGTAAGAATCAAATCACCAGTCTATGTCCGATGCAGGATACAGCATGCTTGGGGCTGGTGCACGGGGATGACCCAGAGGGATGTTGTGGGGAGGGAGGTGGGAGGGGGGTTCATGTTTGGGATCGCATGTACACCCGTGGTGGATTCATGTCAATGTATGGCAAAACCAATACAGTATTGTAAAGTAAAATAAAGTAAAAAAAAAAAAAAAAGAAGTCTGCAGTTCCCATTACAAGGTCAAGTGTCATCATAGTTAATGTCGGCCCCCGGACACACCCACTGAGTAGGGAGCCTGAGGGCGGGGCGCAGGCGGGGACCACAGGCACCCAGACCTGCAACTGCTCAGAACTCATGGACGTCTGCCAGCCCGACGCAGTGAGAGAAGCGCAGGTCAGAGTTGCATCTAATGCCACGTGGGACACCCAAGACATCCCTGATCCAGGAGCTGGGGCTTGGGCTTTTAAAGATACTACACTTATCCTTTACATGTTCATCTCACTTTACAAACGACCTCTTCAGAAGAGTGGGGCAGAGGAGCAGGTTCCATGAACTGGCTGGACCCCGGGCTGGGCTCCAGGCCCCGAGGACAGGCTCCCTCCCCCGGGCCCTGGCCATCTGGATTCAACATGGGGTGGGGTGGGGGAGGGTCCTCGTCTTAACCCCGACTCCTTGGGGAATCTCAGGCATGTTCTATTGCTGTACTTTTACAGAAACAGTGCAGACACTGCCTTCTCAGTGAGCATGGAAGGCCTGCCCACCGCCTCCGATGGGACAGAGTGCCCACCTGCACCTGGCAGCATGTCCTCACAGGCTGCAGCAATATGCAATAAATAACACACTTTATTTACAAGCTCCAGTGAGCTCTCTCCTTCTGGGAGGACAGGACAGTACACCTGGCCAACTTACCAGACCAGCCCCCACTCCAGGCACTCTCCACCACACACGTGCTCACATGAGGCAGACATGCACATACCTGTCACGGGACCCAGTGGCAGCAGATGTGGTTCCTCGTATTCAGGGCTGAGGCCCAGACCCCTGGGTTCAGGCTAAGTGAGGCACATGGCAACTGTAACCCTGGTCTACCAGGAGACTGGGGTGGGAAGATGGGGCCTCTGCAGGTCTAACCAGGTGAGCTGCAGGCAGACACTGTGGGAAGTGTTTCTGGAGCACTGTGGGGGGTGGGGTGGGGGTCGGGGAAGCAGAGCATGCACCCTCAGAAACACTTGTGTGTCTCCAGCCTCTGGTCCCCACGAATGGTGAGCAAGAGACCCAGGGAGCAGGACCAGAGAGGTTAGTGGAAGGGGACTGCAGCCCAGGAGTCAGTCCAGACAGAACCACCATCGTATGCATTCAGAATGGGGCATTTACAGGGAACGTATACATAATATTTACACATGTTCACTCAGAGCCTGCAAGTCCAGATGCCGTCACTGCACTTATTGTAAAACTAGGTACTGGATGTGGAGGGGGAGACATGCAGTCTGGCCTTAGCGCCTGTACCTCACAGCCGCCCCAGGCTGCACGTCTCCACACGCAGAAAGCAGTGGCTGTGCAGCCCCTCCCTGCAGCCTTGAGTGTCACGGGCCGGGGTTGCGGGGCTCCAGCTCGGTCTCATAACCAGTCTTAATGAAGCACCAGCACGCCCCTCAGAGATTCATCTCATCCCAAGCAGGGTCGTTCAGGTTCTTGAGAACCTTCTTCACCAGTTTCTCCAGGTCTTTGCAGGCTCTCTGCTTCTCCTCCAGGGACTTCTTCATCTTCTTCTTGTCCTGTCGTAACTCCTGGACTTCATCTTCTAGCACGTACACGGTGTCAATGAGACTCTTTTCTTCTGTCACTGTCTGACCATTACTTTTAGTTTCTTCAACTATTATTTTCTCTTCTTCTGGAAGCAAAACTTGTGGAGCAGATTCTTTGTATGAACTTGAGTTGAATGTCTGCCATGTCTTGGCGCTGGTGCAGTAAGCCTTGATGACCTTCAGGATCTGGGCATCCTCCTCCAGGGCAGCTGTGCTTTTCCTCAGTGCGAACTCCTTGTCTGAAGGTTTCCACTCCGGCCTACGCTTGGGGAGCAGCTTCTTCATGGTCTTGGAACTCTTACTCAGGTCCTCTTTGTAGCAGAGGGCAGCCAAGGGCGGCAGGTGGGGGTGCGGGTCACAAACAGGTCAGGCTCCAGGGCTTGGGTGTCTTTGGAGGCTCTAGGGGCCCCCTGTTGATTGATGGTGGTGTGTGGAGTGCAGTGGTGGGAGGGGTGGGGCCGCATGTGGTAGGCAGGCGTCAGCAGCATAGGCTTGCTGTCCACATGCTTGCTGGACCGGGTGATGGAGTGGGAAGCAAGGGTATGAGACAGCACAGAGTGAGGCTTGATGGTGGGGTTTCCCACCAGGGTGATCTTCGTCTGCTTCTGCAGATGGTCCACCCACTCGTGGAGGTCCTGCTGGTTGTTTCAGGACACCAAGATCCACTCGATCATGCTCCCTGATATTTCAAACGCATTTCTATGATTTTCACTGTCCTCAAGATTTGTGATTGTCATTCCTGTCATTGGTAGCTTTCCTTGATATATAAAACCACTCATCCTAGGACTGACAGATGACATTAGCAAAATATTTGGAAAGAGTAGAAGATAGCTTTCATTCTTTTCCTCACTGCCAGCACACTGGATCAGGACCTGGGACATGTAAACAATGCTGCCCAGGGTCTTGATGTTGTTGCCCTCCCAGCTCCGGATGGCCCCTGTCAGGATCTGCAGCTCCAACTCCTTCCTCTTCCACACCTCCTGACACTGCACTGAATGGTTTTTGAAGGCAGTCATGGATTCCTGAATATCTTGTCTGTCTGGGTGATAAACCTCCATGTGTCTCTCCAGCTCCTTGAGCAGCACAGGGTACTTGTCCAGGCACATGTGGACAGTGCTGCCAGTGGTTAGCATGAGAATCCCTGGGCTGCTGGTACCAGGAGCCAGCATGGAGAATCCTGCCCATGGCAAAGGTCATGAGGAAGGGGGCCTGACAAAACTCATAGGCGAGATCAGGCCTCAGGGGTCCCCCCTGGATTTTCTCGAGCATCTACTCCCAGAACCAAAATCTGTCTGCTTTACTATATTATGCTTTCCACCTACTCTTCTGACATTACAGGGGGGCTGTCTCCCCAGCATATTTTTCTGGAAAAAGTTAATTTAGAGCTTTTAGATAATAAGTCTCCTGGGCATAATAAGAGTGTTTCAATCCAAAAACCCCTCTGATAGCTTTCTAGCCTCCTGCCAGACTCTTACAGCTGCGCATGTGATTGTTTGCGGCCTCCCAACCACAAGAGGCACAAGAAGCTTAAAACATCCTAGGAATGTAGGGGCTTCCAAGGAGTCAAAATCATTAGAATAGGACTGATTAAGGGTTTCATTTGTTGAGCCAATACTTGCTGCCAAGTTTTCATATCTTTTATTTGTAGATATAGTTGGTATATAGAAAAAACAGGTAGTAGCCCTGGTATTAGCAACATTAGATCTTTGAGTTAAGTACTTTCTTTGTTATAACCCACTGCACCTTTGTTCTACAGGAACGTAACTTTATTTAGTACTTTGAGGGTGATGCAGATTAAAGAAAAAACACTTCAAGGGAAAATGAGTTTTCTGGTTGATAGACATTTATCTAGGAAAAGAGCCATAAAAATGTTAACAGGCCCCCTGGCCAGAAGATGATGTAAAACCACCTGAGACCTTTTGTATACGGGAAGGTAGGCAGAAAGAAAGCCTGGTCTCAATAAGGGTCAAGACTGCTGCCCTTGCATAACTCTGCATACTCCATTATTTCTTTATGTAGAACTTGGGGTATATAAGCTGCTTTTGAAAATAAAGTTGTGGGTCTGGCACTGATGCTTGGCTCTCCCATGTCGTTCTTTTCTCCCTTTTCTGGCTGAATTCCCATCTGGAGCGCGGAGGCTCACCATGTATACTTATTTGTCCTGGCTTCTAAGACCCACACGAGAGGGAGCCTAGGGTGGGCCACCCTCTGCTATTCAAGCGGGTGCTGGTGGCCTACGTAGATGGTGCAAACCCCTTGTCTCAGAGTTTTATTGGTTCTCCGCGTAAACCAAGTTATTCAGCCTCTTTTCTCCACTAATTTTCCTGCTACATTATTCTTTCCTAATCTCTCTTTGTATCTCTAATAAATAAGTCTCTCCTCACCAACTCCATCCCTGCTTCGAATTCCCTGGATCCACTGGGGCTGGACCCCGGCATGCTGGCACCCTTCATCTCTATGAACTCTCCCAGCTCCTCACTGTGCTCCGTGAGAATGCTGACCGTGGATGGTGGTTGGCACAGTACGCCAGGTACAGGGTCTTTGTTTGTGGCATCAGGCTGAGGAAGCAGGCCCCAACCCTCTGTTGGGTCTCTGGCATCTTGGTGCATTCTTCTAAAGACTATACAAGCATTTGCTGGAAAAAAACATATTTCTTCAGATTTCCCATTAAATATGAAGTGTTTGCTGAACTTAACTTCTCACTGGTCTGCAGGGGCCATAGGTAGATTGAAAGCAGTTTGAAGTTCTTTAGAATATTCATTTTCTTTTTCCAAACTATTCTGTAGCACCACATTGTAACAGCTTTTGTTAATGACAGTCGTATCAAATCCTTTGGGAGGGCTCTTCAAGATTCCAGGTAAGTAGTTGCTGGAGAACCAGCCAGTCCTGCCGTTGTGTGTGCCCTCCCACCAGCCCCTGTCCTCCACCCACGTGATGTGGATGATATCTCCTTTTGTGAAGGACAGCTTGTCTTCATTCTTCTGCTGGAAGTTAAACTTGGCTCTGATGACCAGCTGATTGTTGCTATTATCGCTCATATCCAAACTACACTACTGGCCCTGGAACAACTGTTAAGTCCTACCATGAAGGCTGCGGTCCCAGGGAGTCAGAAGACTTGATCTGGTGGGAGGAGGGCCAGGCGCACATGAAGTCGCTCCCCAGGCTGATGTCTGCTGTTACTTTATTCAGCGTCACTAAGGAGCTGAGGACCTTGTTGAAATTCTGCCCCTGAAACAAATAATTTGCATCAGATGTCTCCAGCTGCAGGGACACCTGGCAGCCTCGCAGGAACTCATGAATGTTGCTCAGGCACTCACCCTTGCTCCGGGGCTCCGGGTAGACCTGCAACACCAAGCACAGGTGCTGAGCACTGTGCATAGGTCACAGGCACGCCCAGAGGTGAGCCCGACGTGGCCCTCTGCAGGCATACCCGCCCCTCATGTGACCAAGGCGGGTGGCCCTGGTGGCCTGGAGTGACCCTGGCCGCCCCTCAGAGCCTGCACACTCGGCCACTGCCTCTCCTCATATTTAAGATCAATTTAACAAAAAAGTGCAAAACTTTTGAAAAAGGGGTCAAAGATAACAGCATAGGAAGACCCTGAGCTTGCCTCCTCATATATAGAGCAATTCCTGCTAAAGAACAACTAATTGGCTGATTGAACTGCTACTGCAAAGAGAAGCATAACATAGAAATGGGTAGAAGAGATGGGAACATGGAATCTGCAAGGACACACCCCTGATGTGGAGATAGGGAGGGATATTGCTGAGGAGTCAGAGGTAGGGAGGGTAGGGAGGGATATTGCTGAGGAGTCAGAGCACAGACTCACCCACCTTGAGACACAGTGAAAAAAACAGCAATTTAAAAGTCATCTAGACTATAAATAAAGGAAATCTACTCATTAACCCTAGAGCTTTGGGTTAATGGGCAGGAAATTGGAGGTCTCACCAGGGTTGGAGTTATCAGTGAACGCCCCAGGCATTCCCTCAGGCCCATGCCCACTCCAGCTCTAGCCATTTCACCAAGGGCAGTGTCAGGTGAAATTGCCCCTAGCCACTCCCAGGATTGTGCTTAATTCAGCTCCAGCTGTTCCACCATGGAGGCCTTGTTACAACACTTCCTGAGACTGCATCCAGCCCAAGCCCACCCTAGCCCCAGCTGTTTTGCCAAAGTGGCCCCAATGTGGCACACCCCACAAGGAATTACCCTGGCCCAGGCCTGTTCCAGCTCCAGCCTTCGCATCAAGGTGGTCTCAGGAACATCACTCTCTGGGAATCACCACCAGTCCAACCCTCTTCAGCTCAAGCCACTCTGCCAAGGTTGCCTCAGTTCAGCACTCCCCAGGGACTTCCTTTGGCTCATGCCTACTCCAGTTTTACTAATCTGCCAAAGCTTCCAGGTGCAAGCAGTCTAGACAGGGGATGCTCCCACACAAGGCCCTCCTTCACCTATTCATAGAAGCAAAGACCAAAAGCACACAAAATGAGGAGTTAGGAATATGTTCCAAATGGAGGAACAAAATAAAAGCCCAGAAAAATAAAACCCCAATGAAATGGAGATAAATATTTTACATAATAAAGAGTTTAAGAAACAATCATGAAGATACTCACTGAACTCAGCAGAGTGGAGGAACTCAGTGAGAACTTCAACAAATATTTTAAAAATATAGGGAAGAACAAACCAGAACTGAAGAATATAATGACTGAAATAAAATATATTCTAGAGGTAATCAACAACAGATTACATGATACAGAAGAATGGATAAGTAATCAGGAAGACAGAATAGTGGAAATCACTCAATCATAACAGGAAAAAAAAGAATTTTTTAAAGTGAGGATAGTTTAAGGGACCTCTGGGACAACATCGAGTGTTCTAAGATTCATATTATATGGGTCCCAGAAGGAGAGGAGACACAGGAAGGGATGGAAGACTTATTTGAAGAAATAATGGCTGAAAACTTCCCTAACCTAGGGAAGGAAATAGACATCCAGGTACAGGATGCACAGAGAGTCCCAAAAAGATGAATCCAAAGAGATCCACACCAAGTCATCACAATTCAAATGGCAGAAGTTAAAGAGATAATCTTAAAGGCAGCAAAAAAAAAAAAACCACAACTAATTACATAGAAAAGAAACCCAATTAAACTATTAGCAAAATTTTCAGCAGAAACTTTACAAATTTACAGGCCATAGTGCAGTGGAAGGATATACTTAAACTACTGAAAGGAAAAAACTTACAACCTAGAATAATCAATTCAGTGCAGTAATCATTCAGAATTGAAGGACAGATAAAGAGTTTCTCAGATATTCAAAACTAGAGGAGTTCATCACCACTAAACTGGCCTTTTCAGAAAATTTAAAGTACATTTTTAAGTTAAAAAAAAGGCCATTACTAAAGTAAAGTACATGAAAGAAAATATCTCATTGATAAAGGCAATTAGACACAAAGTCAAAAGATGTATTGACAAAAGATATTATCAAAAACATAAAATGTATGTTGGGGGATAAAAATAGAGTATTTTTTGAATGCCTTCAAATTTAAGTGGCTATCAGCTTAAAATAGATGACTACAAGATAATATATATGAATCTCTTGGGAACCACAAACCAAAAACCTACAATGAATAGAAAATAATAAAGAGAAATGACTGTAAAAATAACACTAAGAGGACATGTTAGGCCACAAAGAAGTTTAAATTTAAGAAGATTGAAATCATACTAAGCATTTTCCCTGACCACAATGCTGTGAGACTAGATGTCAATTACAAGGAAAGAAACACAAACATGTGTAGACTACACAACATGCTACTAAACAATCAATAGGTCAATGAAGAAATCAAAGTGGAAAAAAAACACTTTAGAAAATTGAAAATGAAGACACTTCTGTCCAAAATCCATGGAATGCAGCGAAAGCAATTCTAAAAAGTTTATAGTAAAAGGATTATATCAAGAAACAAGAAAAATCTTAATCTAAATATACATGTACAGAAACTAGAAAAAGAAGAAAAAACAAAATCCAAAGTTAGTGGAAGGAGGGAAATAATAAAGCTCAGATTTGAAATAAATGAACTAGAGACTAAAAAAATTAGAAAAGATCAATAAAACTAAGAGTTGGTTCTTTGAAAAAATTAACAAAATTGACTAACAAATGGCTAACAAATGTTTAGCCAGATAAGAAAGAGAGCACAAATAAATAAAATTACAACTGAATGAGTAGAAGTCACTACAACCACCACAGAAATACAAAGAATCATGAAAATATTATAAAAAATTATATGCCACAAATTAGACAATCTAGAAGAATGGATAGATTCCTAGAAACACACAGTGATTCCAAGAATGAATCATGAAGAAATAGATAATCTGAATAGATTGATTACTATTAATAAAACTAAATCAGTAATCTAAGAACTGTCAAAAAACAAAAGTCGAGGTCCAGATGACTTCACAGGTGAATTCTGTCAAACATTTAAGGAAGAGTCAATACCTATCTTTCTCAAAGTAGTCTCAAAAATTGAGGAGGAAGGAAAGGTTCCAAACTCATTTTATGAGGCCAGTATTATCCTGATATCAAAACTCGACAAAGATACCACACACAAAAACATTATAGGCCAATATCTCTGATAAACATAGACACAAGAATCCTCAACAAAATATCAGCAAATCAAGTTCAATAATACATTAAATGGATTATATATCACGATCAAATGAAATTTATCTCAGGAATGCAAGAACAGTTCAAAATCCACAAATCAGTCAACATGATACACCACATTAACCAAAATAAACAAAACCATATGATCATCTCTCTAAGTGCAGAAAAAGCTTTTCACAAAATTGAACATCAGGGACTTCCCTAGCAGACCAGTTAGGACTCAGTGCTTTCACTGTCATGGCCATGGGTTCAATCTCTGGTCTGGGAATTAAGATCCTGCAAGCTGCACAACATGGTAAAAAACCTGAACATTCATCTATGATAAAATCTCTAAAGAAAGTGGGTACAGAAGATACATAATATCATAAAGGTCAAATATGACAAACCCACAGCTAACATCATACTCAGTGGTGAAAAGCTGAAAGGTTTTCCTCTAAGATTAAGAAGACAAGGATGTTGAGGGGAGAACAAAATGGTGGAGGAGTAGGTGGATGTGAAGTACATCTCTCTCCATGGATACATCAGGAATACACCTTCAGATGCAGAAGTGAGTGCAGAACACCAGCTGAGAGAGGACAGGAGTATCTGACCAATGGAAAATATACACCACCATGCAAAACTTGGTAGGATGAAGGAACTAGAGGGAAAAAACAGGAGTGTCAGTAGGACTGGATCTGCCCTCAGCAGGTGGGGGAACTGAAGCAAGGGTCCGAGCCCCACATTGGGGCAATTGTCTGAGTCAGAGGAGAAACATTTAAGGCTGAGAGTGAAACAGCTGATCTGTGGCAGCCTAAATGGAATGAGAATCAGACAGTCCTTGATGAAGTCATAAATACCCTGGATAGAAATGCTGGTCCCCTGGAAGGCACAGCAGCTGGGAGCTGGAATTGTGGAGCAATCCCAGGGTGAGGACTGCTGTTGACTGCGGAGAGACGGATTGAGGGGATGTAAGGGAGGAGATCGTGGTGGGAAATGTCAGTGGAGGAAAGCCAGGCAGCCATGGAAGCAAGGCAATATTGCTGAGTCATGCATAGGGGGTGGAGGTATCACCATAGCCTCTCTCACCCCACACGCCAGCATCCGCAGCTGAACAATAGAGAGGCTGGCCCATCAAACACCTGACACACTGAGTCCTACAGAGTAGGACCCCACCCAGGGTGCCCTTTTAAGTGCCTGACCTGCCGATCTACAGAGTAGGACCCCAGCCAGGGGGGCACCTCTATGTGCCTGACATGGTGAACAACAGAGAAGGATCCCAGGAACGGGAGCCTTCTAAGTACCTGAATGGGCAGAGCTACAGAGAAAGACTGGTCAAAGAGGCCTTCTGATTGCCAGCTACAAGAGGCTCAATAAAAGACTCTGATAGGGCCATAACTCCTGTGGCAGAGGCAGTCCATGTCCCTGCACATTTGGTGCTGCCAGGGTCCCTGCAAGCCAAGCAGCTGCGCCCCACCTTCATACTCAACTCTCACTGGGGCTTGTGTCTGTGTCTATAGGGTCACTTGAGGCGTGCCCAACTCTTTCAGACCCTGAAGACTGTGGCCTGCCAGGCTTGTTTGTCAGGGGGAATCTCCAGGCAAGAATACTGGAGCATACTGGCCAATCCTGGTTTCCATACTGTTCTAGAGCACTATATTTCCTGCTGCCCTAGCCACCAACTCCCCTGAGTATCTGGTGCTGCCAGAACCCCTGCGACCCAAGCAGCTGCACCACCTGCACACCTGGCCCTCACAGGAGCAAATCCAAATCCTCCAAGGCAGCCTCAGGAGCAAACCTCACTGAACGACCCACATGCAGAGGTGGAAATAAAACCACAAATGAAACCCAGGGGCAGTGTCACTAAGGAAAAAGATCCAAAAACTTCCCACCAGCTGTACAAGCTGTAGATTAAATCCACATGATCAACTAGGCAGACTCCGTGTCTATGGGATACATAAAAGGACACTGAGAGCTCCCACAAATGAAAACGCACTAGTTCTGATAGCTGTGGACAATGGAGGGATGAACACACAGGAGTAGGACCAGATTGGAATCTGAGCTGCCTCAGTAGCAGGTCCAGAGATCAGCACAGTGTTGGAGGGCATCCTAGGGAGGTGAGGTGGACTGTGACCCCCAGTGAGGGAAAGGACTCTGACAGCAGTGACTCAAGGAAAACATTTATTGTTCTTATGTTTTGACTTGTTCTGTAGATTCTTCCAGATGTTTTTTTCTTTTTTCCCCCCTTTTCCCCACCTCGGTTATAAGTTGTTAATTTTATTGGCACTATGAAATCTAATTAAGCCTTTGAGCTATTTTTATCCTCAATCACATTTTTTCATTGTTTTTTTAAATCTCTGCCTCTACCCTGGGCTTTTGCAGTTCTGTGGAGTTTTCCTATTTTTTCTTTTATTTTTTTAATTTAATTTTGAAAACCTATTATTAGTTTTTCTACATTTATTCCTTTGTCTCCTTTTCCTACTGTTCTTTTCCCCTTGCAGTTAATCTTTAATGTGTATAAATCTTCTTCATATATCTCTATTTAACTTTGCATATCTATTCTTTCTTGTCTTTCCTCTCAAAATATTTGTTAGTTTTGTTTTTATTGCTTTATTCCTCACTTGGCGCCTTGCTTTAGGTTTGTCTTCCAATTTGTGCTTTAGTTGGTTTTGTTCTTAATTGGTAAATATAATTTTTGATTTCCTTAGTTTGCTGGGTCAATCTACTGTGCTTTATTTTTGTTGAACTGTTTTAATTTTTCTTATGGGTGTATATGTATATTCCATTATTTTAATTATTATTTGCCTTATTTTGTAACTGCCATTTGTCTGGGGTTCATCTTTGGTTTCTCATTTTGGGGTATTTGTTTTAATTTTACTTAATGCCATAACAAACCACTTGTGGAATTTTTGTTCCTAACCAGAGATCAAGCCCTTAGCCTTTGGAGTAGGAGCACTGACTCCAAGACCCTAGACTACCAGAGAACTAATCCTCAGTGAGTTCAGTGAGTTCAGTCGCTCAGTCGTGTCTGACTCTTTGCGACCCCATGAATCGCAGCACGCCAGGCCTCCCTGTCCATCACCAACTCCCAGAGTTCACTCAGACTCACATCCATCAAGTCAGTGATGCCATCCAGCCATCTCATCCTCTATCGTCCCTTTCTCCTCCTGCCCCCAATCCCTCCCAGCATCAGAGTCTTTTCCAATGAGTCAACTCTTTGCATGATGTGGCTAAAGTACTGGAGTTTCAGCTTTAGCATCAGTCCTTCCAAAGAAATCCCAGGGCTGATCTCCTTCAGAATGGACTGGTTGGATCTCCTTGCAGTCCAAGGGACTCTCAAGAGTCTTCTCCAACACCACAGTTCAAAAGCATCAGTTCTTCAGTGCTCAGCCTTCTTCACAGTCCAACTCTCACATCCATACATGACCACTGGAAAAACCATAATCTTGATGAGACAGACCTTTGTTGGCAAAGTAATGTCTCTGCTTTTAAATATGCTATCTAGGTTGGTCATAACTTTTCTTCCAAGGAGTAAGCGCCTTTTAATTTCATGGCTGCAGTCACCATCTGCAGTGATTTTGGAGCCCCAAAAAATAAAGTCAGCCACTGTTTCCCCATCTATTTCCCATGAAGTGATGGGACCAGATGCTATGATCTTCGTTTTCTGAATGTTGAGCTTTAAGCCAACTTTTTCGCTCTCCTCTTTCACTTTCATCAAGAGGCTTTTCAGTTCCTCTTCACTTTCTGCCACAAGGGTGGTGTCATCTGCATGAGGTTATCGATATTTCTTCTGGCAATCTTGATTCCAGCTTGTGCTTCTTCCAGTCCACCGTTTCTCATGATGTACTCTGCCTAGAAGTTAAATAAGCAGGGTGACAATATACAGCCTTGACGTCCTCCTTTTCCTATTTGGAACCAGTCTGTTGTTCCATGTCCAGTTCTAACTGTGGCTTCCTGATCTGTATACAAATTAATCAAGAGGCAGGTCAGGTGGTCTGGTATTCCCCATCTCTCTCAGAATTTTCCACAGTTTATTGTGATCCACACAGTCAAAGGTTTTGGCACAGTCAATAAAGCAGAAATAGATGTTTTTCTGGAACTCTCTTGCTTTTTCCATGATCCAGCAGATGTTGGCAATTTGATCTCTGGTTCCTCTGCCTTTTCTAAAACCAGCTTGAACATCTGGCAGTTCACAGTTCATGTATTACTGAAGCCTGGCTTGGAGAATTTTGAGCATTACTTTACTAGCGTGTGAGATGAGTGCAACTGTGCAATAGTTTGAGCCTTCTTTGGCATTGGCTTTCTTTGGGATTGGAATGAAAACTGACCTTTGCCAGTCCTGTGGCCACTGCTGAGTTTTCCAAATCTGCTGGCAGACTGAGTGCAGCACTTTCACAGCATCATCTTTCAGGATTTGAAACAGCTCGACTGGAATTCCATCACCTCCACTAGCTTTGTTTGTAGTGATGCTTTCTAAGGCCCACTTGACTTCACATTCCAGGATGTCTGGCTCTAGATGAGTGATCACACCATTGTGATTATCTGGGTCGTGAAGATAATTTTTGTATAGTTCTTCTGTGCACTCTTGCCACCTCTTCTTAATATCTTCTGCTTCTGTTAGGTCCAGACCATTTCTGTCCTTTATCGAGCCCATCTTTGCATGAAATGTTCCCTTGGTATCTCTAATTTTCTTAAAGAGATCTCTAGACTTTCCCATTGTGTTGTTTTCCTCTATTTCTTTACATTGATGGCTGAGGAAGGTTTTCTTATCTCTCCTTGCTATTCTTTGGAATTCTGCATTCAAACGAGTATATCTTTCCTTTTCTCCTTTGCTTTTCACTTCCCATCTTTTCACAGCTATTTATTTGTAAGGCCTCCCCAGACAGCCATTTTGCTTTTTTGCATTTCTTTTTCTTGGGGATGGTCTTGATCCCTGTGTCCTGTACAGTGTCATGAACCTCATTCCATAGTTCATCAGGCACTCTATCTATCAGATCTAGTCCCTTAAATCTATTTCTCACTTCCACTGTATACTCTCATAAGGGATTTGATTTAGGGCATACCTGAATAGTCTAGTGGTTTTCCATACTTTCTTCAATTTAAGTGTGAATTTGGCAATAAGGAGTTCATGATCTGAGCCACAGTCAGCTCCTGGTCTTGTTTTTGTTGACTGTATAGAGCTTCTCCATCTTTGGCTGCATAGAATATAATCAATCTGATTTCAGTGTTCACCATCTGGAACTAACCCTAAGGAATATCAAATAGTGAGAACTCACACAAAAGAAACCTCTTGAATACAGGACACAGCATCACCCAACTACCAGTAGCACCCTGTGCAGGACGCCTCATCTAAACAACAAACAAAACAAAAATACAAACTTAATCATTAGCAGACAGGATTACCACCTCATTGAGCCTTGCCCATGAGATAAAAAACAAATAAACAAAAACGCAGGACAAATCTCACCCTATACGAAGCTTACACAAACCACTGGGCCAGGAGGGCAGAAACCAAAAGGAAGAAAGAATTCAACCTTCTTCAAGGAAATAATTCAACTTTCTTTGAATCCTGGGAAAAGGAGACCTCAAACACTATAAGCTAAAAAAAATATTGAAAAGGCAGAGAAATACTACACAAATGAAGGAACAAACTAGAAACACAGAAGTCTAAACAAATGAAGAGGAAATAAGCAAACTACCTGAAAAAGAATTAAGAATAATGATAGGAAAGATGTTTAAAAACCTTGAAAATAGAATAGAGAAAATGCAAGAATCAATTAACAAAGACCTAGAAGAATTAAAGAATAAACATACAGAGACAAACAATACAATTACTGAAATTAATAATACTCTAGAAGGAATCAATAGCAGAATATCTGAAGCAGAAGAATAAATCAGTGAGCTGGAAAATAAAAAACTTGGTGGTGGAAATAACTTCTGAAGAGCAGAATAAAGTAAGAAGAATGAAAAGAACTCAGGATAGTCTCAGAGACCTCTGAGAAAATATCAAATGCATCAACATTCGAATTATAGGGGTCCCAGAAGAAGAAGAGAAAAAGAAAGGGTTTGAGAAAATTTTTGAAGGGATTATAGTTGAACATTTCCTCAACGCGGAAAAGGAAATAGTCAATCAAGTCCATGAGGCACAGAGTCCCATACAGGATAAACCCAAGGAGAAACAGGCCAAGACACATACTAGTCAAACTACCAAGGACTAAACACAAAGAAAGAATATTAAAAGCAGCAAGGGAGATGCAACAAGTAACATATAAGGGAAACCCCATACGCTTCACAGCTGATCTTTCAACAGAAACTCTGCAGGCCAGAAGGGAATGTCAGGATATATTTAAAGTACTGAAAGGGAAAAATCTACAACCAAGATTACTGTACCCAGCAAGGATCTCATTCAAAAATTGATGGAGAAATTAAAAGCTTTTCAGACAAGCAAAAGTTAAGAGAATTCAGTACTACTAAACCAGCTTTACAACAAATGTTAAAGGGACTTATATAGTCAAGGAGTATAAGAGAAGAAAAACGATCTACAAAATCAAACCCAAACAATTAGAAAATGGCAATAGGAACATATATATCAATAATTACTTTAAATGTAAATGGATTAAATGCTCCAGCCAAAAGACACAGACTGGATGAGTGGATAGAGAAACAAGACCCATATACATGCTGTCTACAAGAAACCCACTTCAGACCTAAAGACACATATAGACTGAATGTGAGAGGTTGGAAAAATATATTCCACACAAACAGGAAGCAAAAGAAAGCTGGAGTAGCAATCTTCATATCAGACAAAATAGACCTTAAAGAATATTACAAGAGATAAGGAAGGACACTACATAGTGATCAAGGGATCAATCCAAGAGGAAGACATAACAATTGCAAATATCTATGCATCAGAGAAGGCATTGGCAACCCACTCCAGTACTCTTGCCTGGAAAATCCCATGGACGGAGGAGCCTGGTGGGCTGCAGTCCATGTGGTCGCTAAGAGTCGGACACGGGTGAGCGACTTCACTTTCACATTTCACTTTCATGCATTGGAGAAGGAAATGGCAACCCACTCCAGTATTCTTGCCTGGAGAATCCCAGGGACAGAGGAGCCTGGTGGGTTGCTGTCTATGGGGTCACACAGAGTCGGACACGACTGAAGCGACTTAGCAGCAGCAGCAGCAGCATGCACCCAACACAGAAGCACCTCAATACATAAAACTAACACTAACAGACATAAAAGGAGAAATTGACAGTAAGACAATAATAGTAGGAGACTTTAACACCCCAGTCACACCAACGGACAGATCATCAAAACAGAAAATTAATAAGGAAACACAAGTCTTAAGTGATACATTAGATGAGATGGATCTCATTGATATCTTTAGGACATTCCATCCAAATGCAGAAGAATACGCCTTCTTCTCAGGTGCACATGGAACATTCTCCAGGATAGACCACATCTTGGGTCACAAATCAAACTTCAGTAAATTTAAGAAAATGGAAATCATATCAAGCATCTTCTCTGAACACAGTGCTATGAGGCTAGATATCAATTACAAGAAAAAAACTGTAAGAAACACAAACACATGGAGATTAAACAACACATTTCTAAATAACAAATAGGTTACTGAAGAAATCAAAAGGGAAATAAAAATTTTCTAGAAACAAATGACAATGAAAACACAACAACTAAAAACCTATGGGATGCAGCAAAAGCAGTTCTAAGAGGGAAGTTTATAGCAATACAATCTTACCTCAAGAAACAAGAAAAACCTCGATTCGACAACCTAACTTTACACCTAAAACAACTGTAAAAAGAAGAACAAAGAAATCCCAAAATTAGTAGATGGAAAGAAATCATAAAGTTCCGAGTAGAAATAATTGAAAAAGAAATGAAAGAAACCGTAGCAAAGATTAATAAAACTAAAATCTGGTGCTTTGAGAAGATAAACAAATTTTACATACCTTAAGCCAGACTCATCAAGAAAAAAGAGAGAAGAAACAAATCAACAAAATAGTGAAGTAAGCCAGAAAGAAAAACACCAATACAGTATACTAACGCATATATATGAAATTCAGAAAGATGATAATGATAACCCTGTATGCGAGACAGCAAAAGAGACACAGATGTATAGAACAGTCTTTTGGACTCTGTGGGAGAGGGTGGGATGATTTGGGAGAATGGCATTGAAACATGTATAATATCATATATGAAACGAGTCGCTAGCCCAGGTTCAATGCATGATACTGGATGCTTGGGGCTGGTGCACTGGGACGACCCAGAGGGATGGTATGGGGAGGAGGAGGGAGAGGGGTTCAGGATGGGGAACACGTGTATACCTGTGGCGGATATATGTTGATGTATCACAAAACCAACACAATAATGTAAAGTAATTAACCTTCAATTAAAATAAATAAATTTGTTTAAAATAATGAAAAAGGGTACTGGCACAAAGACAGACATATAGATCAATGGAACAAAATAGAAAACCCAGAGATAAATCCGCACACATATGGACACCTTATCTTTGACAAAGGAGGCAAGAATATACAATGGAGTGAAGACAATCTCTTTAACAAGTGGTGCTGGGAAAACTGGTCAACCACTTGTAAAAGAATGAAACTAGATCACTTTCTAACACCGCACACAAAAATAAACAAAAAATGGATTAAAGATCTAAATGTAAGACCAGAAACTATAAAACTCCTAGAGGAGAACATAGGCAAAACACTCTCAGACATAAATCACAGCAGGATCCTCTATGATCCACCTCCCAGAATTCTGGAAATAAAAGCAAAAATAAACAAATGGGATCTAATTAAAATTAAAAGCTTCTGCACAACAAAGGAAACTATAAGCAAGGTGAAAAGACAGCCTTCTGAATGGGAGAAAATAATAGCAAATGAAGCAACTGTCAAACAACTAATCTCAAAAATATACAAGCAACTTATGCAGCTCAATTCCAGAAAAATAAATGACCCAATCAAAAAATGGGCCAAAGAACTAAATAGACATTTCTCCAAAGAAGACATACAGATGGCTAACAAATACATGAAAAGATGCTCAACATCACTCATTATCAGAGAAATGCAAATCAAAACCACAATGAGGTACCACTTCACACCAGTCAGAATGGCTGCGATCCAAAAATCTGCAAGCAATAAATGCTGGAGAGGGTGTGGAGAAAAGGGAACCCTCTTACACTGTTGGTGGGAATGCAAACTAGTACAGCCACTATGGAGAACAGTGTGGAGATTCCTTAAAAAATTGCAAATAGAACTACCTTATGACCCAGCAATCCCACTGCTGGGCATACACACTGAGGAAACCAGAATTGAAAGAGACACATGTACCCCAATGTTCATCGCAGCACTGTTTATAATAGCCAGGACATGGAAACAACCTAGATGTCCATCAGCAGATGAATGGATAAGAAAGCGGTGGTACATATACACAATGGAGTATTACTCAGCCTTTAAAAAGAATTCATTTGAATCAGTTCTGATGAGATGGATGAAACTGGAGCCGATTATACAGAGTGAAGTAAGCCAGAAAGAAAAACACCAATACAGTATACTAACACATATATATGGAATCTAGAAAGATGGCAATGACGACCCTGTATGCAAGACAGGAAAAAAGACACAGCTGTGTATAACGGACTTTTGGACTCAGAGGGAGAGGGAGAGGGTGGGGTGATTTTGGAGAATGGCATTCTATCATGTATACTATCATGTAAGAATTGAATCGCCAGTCCATGTCTGACGCAGGATACAGCATGCTTGGGGTTGGTGCATGGGGATGACCCACTGAGATGTTATGGGGAGGGAGGTGGGGGGGGGGGGTTCATGTTTGGGAACACATGTAAGAATTAAAGATTTTAAAATTTAAAAAAAATAAAATAAAATAAAATAATGAAAAAGGAGAAGTTACAACAGACAATGCAGAAATACAAAGGATTATAACAGACTATTATGACCAACTATATGGCAATAAAATGCATAACCTGGAAGAATTGGACAGATTCTTAGAAAAGTTTGATCTTTCAAGACTGAACAAGGAAGAAATTGAAATTATGAACAACCCAATTACAAGCACTGAAATTGAAGCTGTGATCAAAAATCTCCCCAAAATCAAAAGTCCAGGACCAGATGACATCACAGGAGAATTCTGTCCAAAAATGGGGCAGAGGAAGGAATACTTCCAAACTCATGCTACAAGACAACCATCACTATGATACCAAAACCAGACAAAGACAGCACACAAAAAGAAAACTACAGGGCAATATCACTGATGAACATAGATGCAAAAATCCTCAACAAAATTTTAGCTAACAGAATTCAGCAACACATCAAAAAGCTCATACACCATGATCAAGTTGGGTTTATTCCAGGGATGCAAGGATTCTTCAATATATGCAAATCAATCAATGTGTTATACCATATTAACAAATTGAAAGATAAAAACCATATGATCATCTCAATAGATGCAGAAAAAGCCTTTGACAAAATTCAGCACTCATTTATGATTTAAAATCTTCAAAAAATGGGCATAGAAGAACCTACCTCAACATACTAAAGGCCATATATGATAAGGCTACAGCAAACATTATTCTCAATGGTGAAAGACTAAAAGTGTTCCCCCTAAGATTAGGAACAAGACAAGGGTGTCCATTTTTGCCATTATTATTCAACATAGTTTTGGAAGTCCTAGCAACAGCAATCAGAGAAGAAAAAGAAATAAAAGGAATCCAGATGGGAAAAGAAGTAAAACTCTCACTGTTTGCAGGTGACATGATACTGTACATAGAAAATCCTAAAGGTAGTATCAGAAAATTACTAGAGCTAATAAGTGAATTTAGCAGTTTCAGGATACAAAATCAATACACAGAAATCACTTGCATTTTTATACATTAACAATGAAAACTCAGAAAGAGAAATTGAGGAATCAATCCCATTCACCATTGCAACAAAAAGAATTAAATAACTAGGAATAAACTTACCGAAGGACAAAAGAACTGAATACAGAAAATTATAAGACATGGTTTTTCCTGTGGTCATGTATGGATGTGAGAGTTGGACTGTGAAGAAGGCTGAGCGCCGAAGAATTGATGCTTTTAAACTGTGGTGTTGGAGAAGACTCTTGAGAGTCCCTTGGACTGCAAGGAGATCCAACCAGTCCATTCTGAAGGAGATCAGCCCTGGGATTTCTTTGGAAGGACTGATGCTAAAGCTGAAACTCCAGTACTTTGGCCACCTCATGCGAAGAGTTGACTCATTGGAAAAGACTCTGATGCTGGGAGGGATTGGGGGCAGGAGGAGAAGGGGACGACAGAGGATGAGATGGCTGGATGGCATCACTGACTTGATGGATGTGAGTCTGAGTGAACTCCGGGAGTTGGTGATGGACAGGGAGGCCTGGCGTGCTGCGATTCATGGGGTTGCAAAGAGTCAGACATGACTGAGTGACTGAACTGAACTGAATGAAAGAAATCAAAGATGGCATAAGCAGATGGAGAGATATTCCATGTTCCTGGGTAGGAAGAATCAATATTTTGAAAATGACTATACTACCAAATGCAATCTACAGATTCAATGTGATCCCTATCAAATAACCAATGGCATTTTTCACAGAATTAGGACAAAAAGTTTTACAATGCATATGGAAACATAAAAGACCCCGAATAGACAAAGCAGTCTTGAGAAAGAAGAATGGAACTGGAGGATTCAACCTTCTGGTCTTCAGATTATACTACAAAGCTACGGTCATCAAGACAGTATGGTACTGGCACAAAAACAGAAATATCGACCAATGGAACAAGATAAAAAGCCCAGAAATAAACCCATGCACCTATGGATACCTTATTTTTGACAAAGGAGGCCAGAATATTCAATGGGGCAAAGACAGCCTCTTTAATAAATGGTGCTGAGAAAACTGGATAGCTACATGTAAAAGAATGAAATTAGAACACTTTCTAACACCATACACAAAGATAAACTCAAAATGGATTAATGACCTAAATGTAAAACCAGACACTGTAAAACTCTTAGAGGAAAACATAGGCAGAACATTCAATGACACAAATCAAAGCAAGATCCTGTATGACCCACCTCCTAGAGTAATGGAAATAAAAACAAAAGTAAACAAGTGGGACCTGGTTAAACTTAAAAGTTTTTGCACAGCAAAGGAAACTATATGCAAGGTGAAAAGACGACCCTCAGAATGGGAGAAAATAATAGCAAATGAAACAACTGACAAAGGTTTAATTTTCAAAATATACAAGCAGTTCATACAACTCAATGTTAGAAAAACAAACAACCCAACCAAAAGGTGAGAAAAAGACCGAAAACAGACATTTCTCCAAAGAAGACATACAGATGGCTAACAAACACATGAAAAGATGCCCAACATTGCTCATTATTAGAGAAATGCAAATCAAAACTACAATGAGATATCACCTCACACTGGTAAGAATGTCCATCATGAAAAAGTCTACAAACAATAAATGCTAAAAACGGTGTGGAGAAAAGGGAATGTAAATTTAAAGAACCACTAGAGAAGACGGTATGGAGATTCTTTTAAAAACTAGGAAAAAACCCCACCATATGACCCAGCAATCCCTCTCCTAGACATATACTCTGAGGAAATCAAAATCAAAAAAGATGCATGTATTCCATTGTTCATTGCAGCACTATTTACAATAGCTAGAACATGGAAACAACCTAGATGTCCATCAACAGATGAATGGATAAAGAAGTCATGGTACATATACACAATGGAAAATTACTCAGCCATAAAAAGGAATGCATTTCAGTCAGTTTTAATGAAGTGGATGAACCTAGGACCTATTATACAGAGTGAAGTGAGTCAGGAAGAGAAAGATAAATACCATATTCTAAAACACTTATAAGGAATCTAGAGAAATGGTACTGAAGAATTTATTTACGGGTCAGCAATGGAGAAACAGACATAGAGAATAGTCATATGGACATGGGGAGAGGGGAGGAGAGGGTGAGATGTATGGAAAGAGTAACTTGGAAACTTACATTCAGTTCAATTCAGTCGCTCAGTCGTGTCCGACTATTTGCGACTCCATGAACTGCAGCTCTCAGATGGTAAAGAATCTGCTTGCAGTGTGGGAGACCCGGGTTTGATCCCTGGGTTGTCAAGATCCCCTGAAGAAGGGAATGGTTACTCAGTCAAGTATTCTTACCTGGAGAATTACATGGACAAAGGAGTCTGGCCAGCTACAGTCTGTGGGGTTGCAAAGAGTTGGACACTATTGAGCAACTAACACACACACACACACACACACCAGCAGTACATAAGGGCTCCCTTTTCTCCAAGTTCTTGTCAACATTTGTTATTTCTTGTTTTTTTTTGGTAATAACCATTCTTACAGGTGTGAGGTGATATTTTATTATAATTTTGATTGTGTTTTCCTGATGATTAGTGATGTTGAGCACCTTTTCCTGTATTTGTTGGCCATTTGTACGTCTTATTTGGAAGAATGTCTATTCAGAGCCTATCCTCATTTTTAAATTGGGTTGTTTCCTTTTCTGTTAAGTTGTATAAGGGTTTAAAAAATATATTGTAGATTATAAGTCAACTATATTCCAATGGAAAATAAACGTTTAAAAAATTTTGGTAAAATTGCAGGATACAAAACATACAAAAATCTGTTGCATTTCTATATACTAACAGTGAACTATCAGAAAGAGAAATTAAGGAAACAATCTCACTGTTGCATTAAAAAGGATAAAATACTTTGGAATAAGTTTACCTAAGGAGATAAAAGACCTGAACTCAGAAAACTATGAGACTGATGAAAGAAATTGACTATGGCACAACAAATGGAAAGATAGACTATGCTCTTGAAATTGAAAGAATTAATATTATCAAAATGACCATACTACCCAAAGCAATCTATAGATTCAGTACAACATCTGTCAAAATAACAATGGTATTTTTCACTCACCTAGAAGAAAAAAATTTAAAATTCATATGGAAACAGAAAAGGCCCTGAAGAGCCAATACAATTTAGAGAAAGGACAGAGTTGGAAGAATCAGGCTCCCTGACTTCAGACAGTACTAGAAAACTACAGTCATCAAAACAGTATGATACAGACACAAAAAACAGACACATAGATCATTGGAACAGAATAAAAAGTCCAGAAATAAACCCACACACTTATGGTCAATTCATTTACAACAAAAGAGACAAGAACATACAATGGAGAAGAAACAGTCTCAAAGCTGGACAGCCACATATAAAAGAATGAAATTAGAGCAATATGGGCTTTGCTGGTGGCTCAGATGGTAAAAAGTCTGACTCCAATGAAGGAAACCTGGGTTCGATCCCTGGGTTGGGAAGGTCGCCTGGAGAAGGGAATGGCTACCCATTCTCAGATGGTAAAGAGTCTGCCTGCAATGCAGGAGACCTGAGTTCAGCAACCCACTCCAGTATTCTTGCCTGGAGAATTCCATGGATGGAGAAGCCTGGCAGGTGACAATCCATGGGGTTGCAAAGAGTCAGATACAACTGAGTGGCTAACACTTCACTGACTAACATCATATACAAAAATAACTCAAAATGGATTAAAGACTTAAGCCTAAGACTGATAATGTAAAACTGTTAGAGGAAAACATAGGCAGAACACACTTTGACATAAATTGCAACAATATATATTTTTTTATCTGTCTCCCAAAGTAAAGGAAATAAAAGCAAAAATAAACGAAAGGGATCTAATTCACTTAAAAGCTTTTGCCTAACAAAGGAAACCTTAAACAAAATGTAAAGACAACCTACCGAACAGGATAAAATATTTGCAAATGATATGACTGATAAAGGATTATTATCCAACATATCTAAAGAGCTCATAAAACTCAACATCATAAGCATACAACCCTATTAAAACATGGGCAAAAGACCCAAATAGATATTTTTCCAAAGAGGACATGCAGATGGCCAACAGGCATGTGAAGAGATTTTCAGTATCGGTAGTCATCAGGGAAATGCAGATCAAAAGCACAATAAGATACTACCTCACACATATCAGAATGGCTATCATCAAAAATAAAACAAATAACAAATGTTGGTGAGGATGTTGAGAAAAGGGTACCCTCGTACACTGTTGGTGGGAATGTAAATTGGTGTAGACACTATGGAAAACAGTGTGGCAGTTTCTAAAAAACTAACAATAGAACTACCATATGACCCAGCAATTCCACTCTTGGGCATATATTTGAAAGAAAAAAGGGACTTTCCTGGTGGTGGGACTTCTCTGCTTGTCCAGTGGTTAAGACTCTGTACTTTCAGTGTGTGGGGCATGGGTTCAATGCCTGGTTGGGGAAATAAGATTTCATCTGTTGTGTGGTGTGGCCAAGAGATTAAAAAAATAAAATGAAATATGTGTGAAAAAACCAAAAACATTAATTTGAAAAGATATATGAACCTCAATGTTAATAGCTGCATTATTTACAATTGACAAGATATGGAAGAAACCTAAGTGTATATCAACAGATGAATGGATAAAGAATATTGGTATATATGAAAAGGAATATGATTCAGCCACAAAAGAATGAAATTTTGCCTCCTTTGGTGTTTTTGATGTTGCAATTTATCTCTTTTTCTATCGCATATTTATTAGAAAATAATTTATAGGTATGAAAGTGAAGTTGTTCAGTCGTGTCCGACTCTTTGCGACCCCATGGACTGTAGCCTACCAGGATCCTCAGTCCATGGGATTTTCCAGGCAAGAGTGCTGGAGTGGATTGCCATTTCCTTCTCCAGGGGATCTTCCCAACCCAGGAATCGAACCAAGGTCTCCCACTGCTGGCGACGGAATGAAACACCAACACTGCAGAGTGGTTTGAATCTTTATATTTTAACACTTGCTTCTTACAGCTGCTTTATTTTATATCCCTTGCACAACAACCTACAGGGCAAGTTGCCAAGCACTATGATTCAGAGACTATACAGTGCGCAGGCGCAGGGCGAGATAACCTTTACCTTGACTTATTTACTGCTGCTAAGACTTTGTTTTGGGGAACTTCCTTATCAACTTAGAATCCATTTTGTCCCTAGGTCTGTTCCTTTTGAGGAATCAGAGAAACATCTTTGTGTGCAAGAAATGTTCTCTTCCCACGGGAACAAACAGAGGATTCTTAGCTGAACATCTCGTTTGCAAGAATGTTCAGCCCTGGTTGAGAGTCTCGTTTGCAAGCACTTCTCAACCTTCCTTATACCTTGTTCCCTACATCCCACATTGCAGGCGGATGCTTTACCTACCGTCTGAACCACCAGGGAAGTATAGCTACTTGTAATACTTCATCCCTCAACTTTATTAGTAATATTTAAATGGTTAATACACTACTATATCACAGTATTAAGTTATTCTGAATTTGGCTATATACTTACCTTTAACAGTGTGTTTTATATTTTATATATTTTCATGTTACTAATTAATGTACTTTTATTTCAGCTTCAAGAACTATTTTCCACATTCCTTATAAAGCAGGTCTAGTAATCATGAAATCCCTTAGTTTTGTTTTTCTGGAAATATCTATATCTATTCTTCATTTCTGAAGGACTACCTCACCAGATAAAGTATTTTTTTTTTTTAGCCTTTTTTCTTCCTTTCAGCATTTTGAATATATAATCCTATTGTCGCCTGGCCTGAGAAATCTGCTAATAGCCTTATGTGGGTTCCCATGTAAGTGATAAACTTCTTTTCCCTTGATGATTTTAGGATTCTCCTTGTGTGTGAGTTTTGACAGTTTTATTTTAATGTGTCTTGGAGAAGATCTTGAGTTGTATTTATTTGGAGACCTAGAAGTTCCATGAAGGCTTCCTTTGTGATTCAGCTGGTAAATCTCTCCCAAAACTTGGGATGTTTTCAGCCATTATTTCCTTAAATAAGCTTTCTGTCCCCTTTTCCTTCTGGGATTTCAATAATTTGCTCATTGCCTCTTTTGATTATAGTGCATAGTTCAGATTGGTTTTCTTTACTTTTTTTACATTCTTTTTTTTTTATTATTTTGTTCCTCTCTGGCTGGGTTATTTGAAGAGTCTGTCTGCTACTTTACAATTTTTTTTCTTCTTATTGATCCATTCTGATATTGACACTCTCTATTGTATTTTTTCATTTCATTCACCATATTTGTCAGCTCCAGAAATTCCATGTGGTTCTTTTTCTTTAAATGATTTTTATCTCTTTGTTAAATTTCTTATTTTGTTTGTGTGCTGCTTTCCTGATTTTGTTGAATTGTCTTTCTGTGTTTTCTTGTAGCTCATATAGTTTCCTTAAAATGGCTATTTAAATTCTTTATGAGGTAAATTGACTATATGTTTTTTGAGTTGATTACTGGAAAAACCTTATGATCCTTTAGTGGTATCTTGTTTCCTTGATTCTTTGTGTTCCTTGAAATCTTGCATTGCTATCTTTGCATTTAAAGTAGCAGTCACCTCCTCTAGCCTTAACTAACCTGTGAATACAGCTGCTCTGTGCTTCTTGCCCCATCTTCTGGTAGAATTCTTAAGCTTGTATGCCTTCTCTGAATTCTGCAATGCAGCAGTCCAAGTTCTGGGACCTTCCCTTTTGTTTTCCCAAGGGTAGTGCTAAATGCCCAGACTGTGGTCTCTCCTTGGCCTGCAGATTTGAGTGAGCTTTCTACACATGTTCACTAGCCATCTGTCAAAACTCACTCTTAGTGTCATTCAGAGTGCCCAGAGGGGATCAGCCATGAGGTGAAGGGTGATGTGAGTGAGGCACTGAGATGACCTTGGCCTATTTGGGTAGATTTGCATATTAGAAGTCTCAGGGGCTCATTGGTGGGCCTCCCAGTGGAGTCATTATTAGGATTCTCTTTCTTTGATGCTTTCCAAACCTTGGCTGCTGTTCATCTAGCTGCTCACTGCCCTATAGAGTTGTCCAGCTCAAAGCCCAGGACTCCACATGGAGTGAGAGAGAAATTGATATCTTTGGTAGTGTCTTGGACAACTGGAGAAGTCATGCACTCAGTCACACACTCTCACTTTTCACTGCAGGAGAAATCATGATTCAATAAGGATTCTCTTGACATTGAACACTGGTAAAGTAAAGATGTTCCTCATCCTTTGCAATGCATATAATCTGTGACTTTCTTCTCTGAAAGTGTGCTGGAATTCTCCACTGGACTCCTGGACTTCCACAGAGAATCTCTTATTTGTGGGTGATTATTTGTTTGCTCATTCTCCAGGAGCTCCCAGACCATAGCCTAGAGAGTCTGGAATTGGTTCATGGTGCATTTCAGAGTCCACAGCTGGGATCAATGACTGAGTGGCTATTATCTGAAATATAGGTGAATAATATTCTTCCTGTGCCCCTAGGAATCAGCTGCTGGATCCTGCTGTTCCTACAAAGGTACTTTTGTACATAGATGGATGCAAAATTGCTGTTGATGAGGAAGGTATATGAATTTTTGTGGCTGTTCAGTAGCTAAGTTGTATCTGACTCTTTGCCACCCCATGAACTGCAACACCCCTGGCACCTCTGTCTTTCACTATCTCGCACAGTTTGCTCAAATTCATGTCTATTGAGTCAGTGATGCTATCTAACCATCTCATCCTCTGCTATGACCTTCTCCTTTTGCCTTCAACTTTCCCCAGCATCAGGGAAGCAGAGGTAGATGTTTTCCTGGAATTCCCTTGATTTCTTCATGATCCAACCAATGCTGGCAATTGGTTCCTCTACCTTTTCTAAACCCAGTATGTATATTTGGAAGTTCTTGGTTCACATACTGCTGAAGCCTACCTTGAAGGCTTTTGAGCATAACCTGGCTAGCATGTGAAATGAAGGCCATTGTATAGTAGTTAAAACATTCTTTGGCATTGGAAGGAAAACTGACCCTTTCCAGTTCTGTGCCCACTGGTGAGTTTTCCAAATTTGCTGACATTGAGTGCAGTACTTTAACAGCATCTTTTAGGATTTGAAATAGCTCAGCTGGAATTCCACCACCTTCACTAGCTTTGCTTGTATGTAGTAATGTATAAACCTCATACCCGCCAGAGAGTCTTTGAGGGCATAAACAAAACCTTGTATGCACCAGAACCCAGGGGAAGGGAGTACTGACTCCACAAGAGACTGAATCAGACCTGCCTGTGTTTGAGGGCCCACTGCGAAGGCGTGGGTCAGCAGTGACCTGCTGTGGGGATAGGGGCACTGGCAGCAACAGTCTTGGGAGGCATGGTGTGTTGGCATAAGTCCTCTTGGAGGAGGTCACCATTAGCCCTACCATAAAGTGTACTATATGGCAGCTCTACCATAGAGACTGCAGACTGCAGAACTAGGCTGACTCAGGCCCAACTACAGGGAGAGAGCACAGCCCCACCCATTAGCAGAAAATTGAACTAAAGATTTACTGAGCAAGGCCCTGCCCACCAGAGCAAGACCCAGTTTTCCCCACAGCCAGTCCTTCCCATCAGGAAGCTTGCACAAGCTTCTTATCCTCATCCATCAGAGGGCAGAAAGAAGAAGCAAGAACTGCAATCCCATGACCTTCAGAACAAAAAACATAATCACAAAAAACTAACCAAAATGATCACATGGATTACAGCCTTGTCTAACTCAATGAAACTATGAGCCATGACATGCAGGGCCACCCAAGATGGACAAGTCATGGTGGAGAGTTCTGAAAAAACATGATCCACTGGAGAAGGGAATGGCAAATTACTTCAGTATTCTTGCTTTGAAAACCCCATGAACAATATGAGAAGGCAGAAAGATATGACACCAGAAGATGAGCCCCCTAGGTATGCTACTGGTGAAGAGCAGAGAAATAGCTCCAGAAAGAATGAAGAGGCTGAGTAAAAGCAGAAATAATGCCCAGGTGTGGATGTGTCTGGTGCTGAAGGTAAAGTCTGATGATGTAAAGAATGATAATACATAGGAACCTGGAATCGAGGTAAATTGGATGTGGTCAAACAAGAGATGGCAAGAGTGAACATCAACATTTTAGGAATCAGTGAACTAAAATGGATGGGAATGGATGAATTTAATTCACATGACATTGCATCTACTATGGTGGGCAAGAATCCCTTAGAAGGAATGGAGTAGCCCTCATAGTCAACAAAAGAGTCCAAAATACAGGACTTGGGTGTAACCTCAAAAATGACAGAATAATCTCAGTCCATCTCCAAGGCAAACCATTAACATCACAGTAATCCAAGTCTGTGCTCCAATCACTAATGTCAAAGAAGATGAAGTCAAATTGTTCTATGAAGACCTACAAAATCTTCTAGAACTAACACCAAAAAATACACCGTTTTCATCATAGGGAATTGGAATGCAAAAGTATTCCAAAGTCAAGAGATACCTGCAGTAACAAGGCAAGTTTGGCCTTGGAGTACAAAATGAAGCAAGGTGAAAGCTAACAGAGTTTTGCCAAGAGAATGCACTGGTCATAGTAAACACCCTGTTCCAATAACACAAGAGATGACTCTTCACATGGACATCACCAGATGGTCAGTTCTGAAATCAGATTGATTATATTCTTTGCAGCCAAAGATGGAGAAGTTTTATACAGCTAGCAAAAACAAGACCTGGTGCTGACTGTGGCTCAGATCATGAACTCCTTATTGCAAAATTTAGACTTAAATTGAAAAAAGTAGGGAAAACAATTAGGACATTCAGATATGACCTAAACCAAGTGTCTTATGATTATACAGTAGAAATGACAAATTGATTCTAGGGATTAGATCTGGTAGACAGAGTTCCATAAGAACTATGCACGGAGGTTTGTAACATTGTACAGGAGGCAGTGACCAAAACTATTCTGAAGAAAAAGAAATGCAAGAAGGCAAAATGGTTGTCTGAGGAGGCCTTACAGATAGCTGAGCAAAGAAGAGAAGCAAAAAGCAAAGGAGAAAGGGAAAGATATAAGCATCTGAATCCAGAGTTCCAAAGAATAGCAAGGAGAGATAAGAAAGTCTTCTTAAGTGAACAATGCAAAGAAATAGAGGAAAACAATAGAATGGGAAAGACTAGAGATTCCTTCAAGAAATTCAGGAGATACTAAGGGAACATTTCATGCAAAGAAGGACACAATAAAGGACAGAAAGAGTAAGGACCTAACAGAAGCAGAAGATATTAAGAAGAGGTGGCAAGAATACACAGAAGAACTATACAAAAAAGATCTTCATGACCCAGATAATCACGATGGTGTGATCACTCACCTAGAGCCAGACATTCTGGAATGTGAAATCAAGCGGGCCTTAGGAAGCATCACTATGAACAAAGTTAGTGGAGGTGATGGAATTGCATCTGAGCTATTTCAAATCCTAAAAGATGAAGCTGTTAAAGTGCTGCACTCAATATGCCAGCAAATTTGGAAAACTCAGCAGTGGCCACAGGACTGGAAAAGGTCAGTTTTCATTCCAATCCCAAAGAAAGGCAATGCCAAAGAATGTTCCAACTACCATACAGTTGTGCTCATTTCACATGCTAGCATGGTAATGCTCAGAATTCTTTAAGGTAGGCTTCAGCAGTCTATGAACCAAGAACTTCCAGATGGAGTTAGAAAATGTAGAGGAACCAGTGGTCAAATTGCCAACATCCGTTGGATCATAGAAAAGGCAACAGGATTCCAGAAAAACATCTACTTCGGCTTTATTGACTATGCTAAAGCCTTTGACTTTGTGAATCACAACAAACTGTGGGAAATTCGTAAAGAGATGGGACTACTAGACCACCTTACCTGCCTCCTGAGAAACCTGTATACAGGTCAAGAAGCAACAGTTAGAACCAGACGTGGAACAACAGACTGGTTCCAAATTGGGAAAGGAGTACATCAAGGCTGCATATTGTCACCCTGCTTATTTAACTTCTATGCATGATATATCATGCAAAATGCCAGGCTGAGTGCATCACAAGTTGGAATCAAGATTGTCAGGAGAAATATCAACAACCTTAGACATGCAGATAAAACAAAGATGAACTAAATATCTTCTTGATAAAAGGTGAAAGAGGAGAGTGAAAAAGCCGGCTTAAAACTCAACATTCAAAAAACTAAGATCATGGGATCTGGTCCTCTTGCTTCATGGCAAATGGATGGGGAAAAATGGAAACAGTGGCAGATTTTATTTTCTTGGGCTCCAAAATCACTGCGGATGGTAACTGCAGCCATGAAATTAAAAGATGCTTGGTCCTTGGAAGAAAAGTGATATCAAACCTAGACAGCATATTAAAACGCAGAGACGTCACTTTGCAGACAAATGCCCATATAGTCAAAGGTATGGCTTTTCCAGTAGTCATGTACAGATGTGAAAGTGGACCATGAAGAAGGCCGAGCACAGAAGAATTGATGATTTCAAATGTGGTGCTGGAGTAGACTCTTGAGAGTCCCTCGGACTGCAAGGAAATCAAACCAGTCGATCCTAAAGGAAATCAACCCTGAATATTCATTGAAAGGACTGATGCTGAAGCTGAAGCTCCAATACTTTGGTCACCTGATGTGAAGAGCTGACTCATTTGAAAAGACCCTGATGCTGGGAAAGACTGAGGGCAGGTGAAGAATGGGGTGATAGAGGATGAGATAGTTTGATGGCATCACCAACTCAATGGATATGAGTTTGAGCAAACTCTGGGTGATAGTGAAGGACAGGGAAGCCTGGTGTGCCGCAGTCCATGAGGTTGCAAAGTGTTGGACACAGCAACTGAACAACAAAAATATATATAGGTGAAGGACATCTTTTCTCCTTCCAGTTTTATTGAGATATAACTGGCATATAGCTGTATAAGGTGTACAGCATAATGTTTTGACATATATATGATGAAATGATTATCACAATAACTTTTGGAAATATCTATCATCTGATTTAGATGCAAAATTAAGAAATAAAAAAAATTCCTTATGATGGGAACTCAGAATTTACTCTTAGCAACTTTCATATATAACATACAACAGTGTTAATTGTATTTATCATTTTGCACATTACATCTGTAGTACTTATTTTCTTATAACTGGAAGTTGATACCTTTTGAATGCCTTTATCCAATTCTCCCTCTCTCCACTCTTCTACTTTGGTAACCACAAAGCTGATCTCTTTTTCTATGAGTTCATTTGTTTTTGAATTATAATTGACCTATATTAGTTCCTGTTACACAACATAGTGTTTTGTTGTTTCTGTACACTTCAAAATGATCACATTTAATTTAGCTATGATATATCACCACACAGAGATATTACATAGCTATTGACTATATCCTCCATGCTCTCACAATGGTATGTGACCACCAGGAAGATCATAGTGTAGAGAATATAGTCTGATGCCTCCGAACTATGGTGCTGGAGAAGACTCCTGAGAGCCTCTTGGACAGCAAGGAGATCAAACCAGTCAATCTTAAGGGAACTCAACCCTGAATACTTGTTGGAAGGACTGATGCTGAAATTGAAACTCCAGTATTTTTTTCAGCTGATGCAAACATCAGAGAAAGTCCCTGATGTTGGGAAAGATTGAGGGCGGAAGAAGAGGGCATCAGAGGATGAGATGGCTGGATGGCATCACCCAGGCAATGGACATGAACTTGGGCAAGCTTCAAGAAACGGTGAAGGACAGAGAGGCCTGGTGTGCTGCACTCCACGGAGTCACAAAGAGTTGGATTCCACTTAGGAACTGATAAGTGAAAGTGAAAAGTGAAAGTTGCTCAGTCATGTCTGAATTTTTGCTGTTGCATGGACTATACAGTCCACGGAATTCTCCAGGCCAGAATACTGGAGTGGATAGCCTTTCCCTTCTCCAGGGTATCTTCCCAACTCAGGGATCGAACTCAGGTCTCTTGCATTGCAGGCAGATTTTACCAGCTGAGCCACAAGGGAAGCCCAAGATTACTGAAGTGGGTAGCCTATCCCTTCTCCAGCAGATCTTCCTGACCCAGGAATCCAACCAGGGTCTCCTGCATTGCAGGTGGATTCTTTACCAACTGAGCTATCAGGAAAGCCCAGCGACTGATAAACAACAATATTCTCCACACTGTACATTTCATACCTGTGACTCACTTATTTTGCTTCTGGAAGTCTCTACCTCTTCATCTTCCTCACCTATTTCTTTCTTCACCCCACTCCCCTTCCCTTGGCCACTACCTGTTTGTTCTCTGTATCTAAGACTATGTTTCTGTTTTATTGTTTTCATTTGTTTTGTTTAAATTCCTCATATAAGTGAAATCATACAGTATTTGTCTTCCCCTGTCTGACTTATTTCACTTAGCATGATATCCTCTATGTCCATCCATGTTGTTGCAAATGATAATGTTTCACTCTTTTTATGGAAAGTAATATCTATTATATATATTAATATATACACTTCATCTTATTTAGCCATCTCCCTGTTGTTACTCCCACTTCCTTCCCTTTAAATTACTTTGACAGACTTTTTCTGACCCTAAAATTAAGACACTTACTCCTTGGAAGAAAAGTTATGACCAACCTAGATAGCATATTCAAAAGCAGAGATATTACTTTGCCAACAAAGGTCCGTCTACTCAAGGCTATGGATTTTCCTGTGGTCATGTATGGATGTGAGAGTTGGACTGTGAAGAAGGCTGAGCACCGAAGACCTGATGCTTTTGAACTGTGGTGTTGGAGAAGACTCTTGAGAGTCCCTTGGACTGCAAGGAGATCCAACCAGTCCAGTCTAAAGGAGATCAGTCCTGGGTGTTCTTCGGAAGGAATGATGCTAAAGCTGAAACTCCAGTACTTTGGCCACCTCATGCGAAGTGTTGACTCATTGGAAAAGACTCTGATGCTGGGAGGGATTGGGGGCAGGAGGAGAAGGGGACGACAGAGGATGAGATGGCTGGATGGCATCACTGACTCCATGGACGTGAATCTGAGTGAACTCTGGGAGTTGGTGATGGACAGGGAGGCCTGGCGTGCTGCGATTCATGGGGTCGCAAAGAGTTGGACATCACTGAGCGACTGAACTGAACTGAACTGAACTGAGGTTGTTTCTTTATGTCCCTCTTCAAAGTATGAACTGAACTGAACTGAACTTTTTGACACTGGGAAAGTTGTTTCACCATTCTAAGTTTCAGTTTCTCTGCTGATAGAATGTAAGAGTGAGACCAGAGGATCTCTAAGGTCCCTTCTGGTTAAAATACTCTAATTCATATCGTAAAGAGAAACCAGGAGTTTGTGCCGTATAAAAACTAGGATTTCAGGATAGGGAAGTTGGCAAGGATTGAAAGTGGGCAATTCAGAACAGGTGCACCAAAGTGAGGTCAACATTAGTAGGAAGGGGATATATGTACACTTATGGGTAATTCACATTGTTGTACAGCAGAAGCTAACACAACATTGTAAAACAAATATACTCCAAGTTAAAAATAAATAAAATCTCTAAAAAAATAAAGTAGAGCTAATAGTGATTAATTTACCTAAAAAGTGTGTGTGTGTGTGTGTGTGTGTGTGTGTGTGTGAGAGAGAGAGAGAGAGAGAGAGAGAGAGAGAGAGAGAGAGAGAGAGAGAGAGAGAGAGATTAATGAGAGAAGAGGAAAAGCTATGAAAGTGTTAAAAATCCTTTTAGATATGTAAAGTGGTAGATATATGAAGTCTTGCTTCAGTTCAGTTCAGTTCAGTTCAGTCGCTCAGTTATACCCGACTGTTTGCAACACCATGAACCACAGCATGTCACGCCTCTCTGTCCAACACCAGCTCCTGAGTCCATCCAAATCCATGTCCATCAAGTCGATGATGCCATCCAACCATCTCATACTCTGTCATCCCCTTCTCCTCTTACCCTCAATCTTTCCCAGCATCAGGGTCTTTTCCAATGAGTCAGCTCTTCGCATCAGGTGGCCAAAGTACTGGAGTTTCAGCTTCAACATCAGTCCTTCCAATGACGACCCAGGACTGATCTCCTTTAGGATGGACTGGTTGGCTCTCCTTGCAGTCCAAGGGACTCTCAAGAGTTCTCCAACACCACAGTTTAAAAGCATCAGTTCATTGATGCTCACCTTTCTTTATGGTCCAACTCTCACATCCATACATGACCACAGGAAAAACCATAGCCTTGAGTAGACGGACCTTTGTTGGCAAAGTAATGTCTCTGCTTTTTAATATGCTATCTAGGTTGGTCATAACTTTCCTTCCAAGGAGCAAGCATCTTTTAATTCCATGGCTGCAAGCACCATCTGCAGTGATTTTGGAGCCCCAAAAAATAAAGTCAGCCACTGTTTCCACTGTTTCCCCATCTATCTGCCATGAAGTGATGGGACCAGATGCCATGATCTTCGTTTTCTGAATGTTGAGCTCTAAGCCAACTTTTTCACTCTCCTCTTTCACTTTCATCAAGAGGCTGTTTAGTTCCTCTTCACTTTCTGGCATAAGGGTGGTGTCATCTGCATATCTGAGGTTATTGATATTTCTCCTGTCAATCTTGATTCCAGCTTGTGCTTCTTCCAGTCCAGCGTTTCTCAGGATGTACTCTGCATAGAAGTTAAATAAGCAGGGTGACAATATACAGCCTTGACGTCCTCCTTTTCCTATTTGGAACCAGTCTGTTGTTCCATGTCCAGTTCTAACTGTTGCTTCCTGACCTGCATATAGGTTTCTCAAGAGGCAGGTCAGGTGGTCTGGTATTCCCATCTCTTGAAGAATTTCCCACAGTTTATTGTGATCCACACAGTCAAAGGCTTTGGTATAGTCAATAAAGCAGAAATAGCTGTTTTTCTGGAACTCTCTTGCTTTGTCCATGATCCAGTGGATGTTGGCAATTTGATCTCTGGTTCCTCTGCCTTTTCTAAAACCAGCTTGAACATCTGGAATTTCACGGTTCATGTATTGCTGAAGCCTGGCTTGGAGAATTTTGAGCATTACTTTACTAGCGTGTGAGATGAGTGCAATTGTACGGTAGTTTGAGCATTCTTTGGCTTTGCCTTTCTTTGGGATTGGAATGAAAACTGACCTTTTCCAGTCCTGTGACCACTGCTGAATTTTCCAAAATTGCTGGGATATTGAGTGCAGCACTTTCACAGCATCATCTTTCAGGATTTGAAATAGCTCAACTGGAATTCCATTACCTCCACTAGCTTTGTTCATAGTGATGCTTTCTAAGGCCCACTTGACTTCACATTCCAGGATGTCTGGCTCTCGGTGAGTGATCATACCATCGTGATTATCTGGGTCGTGAAGATAATTTTTGTATAGTTCTTTGTATTCTTGCCACCTCTTCTTAATATCCTCTGCTTCTGTTAGGTCCATACCATTTCCGTCCTTTATTGAGCCCGTCTTTGCATGAAATGTTCCCTTGGTATCTCTAATTTTCTTGAAGAGATCTCTAGCCTTTCCCATTCTTTGTTTTCCTCTATTTCTTTGCATTGATCACTGAGCAAGGGTTTCTTATCTCTCCTTGCTATTCTTTGGAACTCTGCATTCAAATGGGTATATCTTTCCTTTTCTCCTTTGCTTTTCACTTCTCATCTTTTCACAGCTATTTGTAAGGCCTCCCCAAACAGCCATTTTGCTTTTTTGCATTTCTTTTTCTTGGGGATGCTCTTGATTCCTGTCTCCTGTACAGTGTCACGAATCTTTATCCATAGTTCCTCAGGCACTCTGTCTATCAGATCTAGGCCCTTAAATCTATTTCTCATTTCCCCTGTATAGTCATAAGGGATTTGATTTGGGTCATATCTGAATGGTCTCGTGGGTTTTTTCAGTTTCTTCAATTTCAGTGTGAATTTGGCAATAAGGAGTTCATTATCTGAGCCACAGTCAGCTCCCGGTCTTGTTTTTGTTGACTGTAGAGAGCTTCTCCATCTTTGGCTGCAAAGAATATAATCAATCTGATTTTGGTGATGACCATCTGATGATGTCCATGTGTAAAGTCTTCTCTTGTGTTGTTGGAAGAGGGTATTTGCTATGACCAGTGTGTTCTCTTGGCAGAACTCTATTAGCCTCTGCCCTCTGTACTCCAAGGTCAAATTTGCCTGTCCCTCCAGGTGTTTCTTGACTTCCTACTTTTGCATTCCAATCCCCTATAATGAAAAGGATATCTTTTTTGGGTGTTAGTTCTAGAAGGGCTTGTAGGTCTTCATAGAACTGTTCAACTTCAGCTTCTTCAGCGTTACTGGTTGGGGCATAGACTTGAATTACTGTGATATTGAATGGTTTGCCTTGGAAATGAACAGAGATCATTCTGTTGTTTGTGAGATTACATCCAAGTACTGCATTTTGGACTCTTTTGTTGACTATGATGGTTATTCCATTTCTTCTAAGGGATTCCTGCCCGCAGTAGTAGATATAATGGTCATCTGAGTTAAATTCACCCATTCCAGTCCATCTTAGTCTTGCTTAGACCAATTTAATATAGAGAAAGGACTGACAGAAAATGGGATTACAAAGCATTTTCAAAGTGTATTATGTATACACTATTTACAAAATATATAAGTAAATTGTAGAAAAGCTTTCATGGACTCAAGGACCTCTAGCACACTCTATAGCTGGGAGTCCTTCTCATTTCCAGGAAATCTGTATATTTTGATTGGCCCATGCTGATCCAACTGCTATCAATCTTCCTTACTTAATGGTTACTATGTTTCCAGTCCTGTCCTAGGAAATCCTACAGGGAGATAAGAGGAACATAAAAGTTGTTTTCATCCTCTTTATGACATCATATTTTAACTGTGGTACAATATTATGGTATTTCTATTTTCCATACCAAAAATTAGGATTTGTGGTCTGATAAGTACACATGTTCCTATAGAGACATTTTTCTCCATAGGAGAACAACTTTAAAAAGCTGTACTATAATAAAAAAAAATCAGGATGTTTGGGGGAGAAGTGAGATAGAGCTTGGGGGTTAAGAGATACAAACTACTATGTATAAAATAAATAAGCAACAAGCATATATTGTATAGCACAGGGAAATCGAGCCATTATTTTGTAATAATTTTCAGTGGAGTACAATTTATTAAAATATTGGATCACTATGTTGTGCACCTGAAACTAATACAAATAAATTATACTTCAATTAAAAAATCTATGTATCACCATCCAATATACATTTATTAATATTTACTTCATTTTTCATTTTATTTTTTTACATTTGACTTTTAAATTTACCTGAGTTTTGCTGTGTTAAGTAATGTATAGGAATCATATGTATTATAATTCTCCCAAAAGTTTAACTAATTTTCTCTTTATCATTATTCTATCTTTCTCCTGTTACTATTAAAATTCTACCTACATTCCATGATAAACACATGTGTATTTCCTCCCCCAGAAAAAAAGATGTTTTTTAAAAAAAATAGGGAATATAGATACATGCATAAATAACATATGTTATACACAATTGCTAATTAAGTGTCAAAGGAGTGGGACAGAGTGCTACAAGGAAGACTTCTTTTATATGGAGTGGTCAATAAAATCTTCACCAAAGAGTTAAGATACATAGGTTTGGGGAAAAGAGGGGGAAGTCATTCTAAACATAAACACAGTATTTATCAGAATATTGCTCCATGTTGGAGGGAATCCAGTATTGGGAAAGTGTTAATGTCACAACTTAAAAGGTTTATGGTGTGGCCTGAGTAATGAATCCAAGTTTACATAGCTCAATATTCTATCTGACTTTGTGTTACATTGAGCAACAAATTAACTTTCTTTGAGCCTCATTTATCCATATTGGGAGAAATACCTCAGGGGTGGTTACTAGATGGCATGAAAGCAAACCACCAGATAATGAAGGTGATATAAAAATGCCAGAAATATATAAACTTGTACAGAGACATACCAACTTACAGATATCTACATCTCCTATAGATGTAACCAAATGCTAGATCCTGTCAGACTGTAGTCTGCTAAGGTCAGGTAAGCTTTGTCCTTCATTTGGCTTCTGGCTGAGTCCCCAAGGAGTTATCTTTGTGTTTATAGAGATCTGTTTTCTTCTGTGGAATTGACAGCTGTTTAGTGGGTCACTTAAGATGCCAGGTTCAATCAAGAGAGAGCCAGGAGATTCTTTAAACTCATAGAATACAGTAGTGAATTTATTCAAATGAATAATTTTAACAAACTAAAGTTTCACATAAAGAACTTGGAAAGATGTATACGGTGGTCTTACAATGTATACAATAATATTGGGATAAGATTTTAGAATTGTAAAAAACATTATGAAAACTTGAAGTCTCTCTGTCTCTCTTTTTGGGACATGCTGCATGGCTTGCGGAATCTTAGTTCTCCTACCATGGGTCACAGCTGTGTCCCCCACAGTGGAAGCATGGTGGCCTAACCACTGGACCACCAGGGAAACACCAAAGTCTCTTATTTGACAGTAGAAAAACTGAAGCCCAGGTTGTCTTTCTCATAGTTAGCAAATGGAAAAGGCAAGACTAGAATCCTGGCCTTAAAAAATATACTTGGACCAGTGTTCTCTCTATCATACTGCACAGTCACCCACAAACCATGTAATAATGTCTAATATTTATTAAGTTTTTGCTTTATGTCAGACTATGGGTTAAGCACTTACATGTACTGTCTCACTGAATTCTTACAAGAATACTGAGAATCTGGTACTATTAATATGGTAATATTAATGAGGAAACTGAGGTTTTGAGAGGTTAAATGAATTAAACTCTAGATTAAAGAGCTACTAAGTAACTGGAAATGTAAGCTACTATGTCACTGTGACATAGGGGACTGGAATGCAAAACTAGGAAGTCAAGAGATACCTGAGTAACAGGCAAGTTTGGCCTTGGAGTACAAAATGAAACAGGACAAAAAGGCTGACAGAGTTTTGCCAAAAGAACATACTGGTCATAGCAAACATCCTCTTCCAACAACACAAGAGATGCTCATGGACATCACCAGATGGTCAATACTGAAATCAGATTGATTATATTCTTTGTAGCCAAAGGTGGAGAAGCTCGATACATTTAGCAAAAACAAGATTGGAACTGACTGCGGTTCAGTTCATGAACTCCTTACTGCAAAATTCAGACTTAAGTTGAAGAAAGTAGGGAAAACCACTAGACCATTCAGGTATGACCTAAATCAAATCCCTTATGATTATCCACTGAAAGTGACAAATAGATTCAAGGGATAAGATCTGATAGAGTTCCATAAATCTATGGACAGAGAGAGGCAGTCCTAAGATGGCAGAGGAATAGGATGGGGAAACCATTTTCTCCCCCACAAATTCACTGAAAGATCATTTGAATGCTGAGCAAGTACCACAAAACAACTTCTGAACGCTAGTAGAGAATACCAGGCACACAGAAAGACAGCCTTCAAAAGGAGGTAGGACAAAATATAAAAGATAAAAAGAGAGACAAAAGAGTTAGGGACAGAGACCCGTCCCAAGGAGGGAGTCATAAAAGAGGAGAAGTTTCCAAACACTAGGAAACCCTCTCACTGGCGAGTCTGTGGGGAGTTTTGTAATCTCTGAGGGCAACATAACCGGGAGCAAAAAATAAATAAATGAAACCCACAGATTTCGCACCTAACTGCAACTCCCAGTGGAGAAGTAGCCCAGATGCTTATGTCCACCACCAGCAAGCAGGGGCTGAACTGGGAGGCAGGGGCTGAACAGGGAGGTGCGTGCTGCATCACTTAGGGTAAGGACCAGGCCTGAATGCCCTGAGGGCAATCTGAGGGAGCTAACGTGAGATAGCAATGCAAAACATGGGATAGCCAGAGAGAGGATAACAAAAAAAGAGAAAGAGGAAAGAGAGAGAGAGAACTTTCCCACGAAAAGCACTAAGCTAAGGCACTGCCAGGCCCGCTCGCAGAACAAAGGACTGAGCAAATACCAGAGGAGAGCTAGCCTGCAGCGGACCAGCCGATCCCCCACCAGAGGCAGGGATGCAGGCGGGTGACAGACAGAGCCAGAAGGCAAGGGGCAAACTTGGCCCCAGAGATGCCATCCTCTACCAAACTGCGAGCAGGCTCCCAGTTGCTAACCAAGTCTTCCTGGGATCCTGGATGGTTGACATCTGCCAGGGGGGTCACAGCCAGAGATCAGCTCTCCAGAGGAGACACATGGCACACCTGAGATGGTGCTCCCGCTGCACACCCAGGACACTGAGCGGCTGGGACAGGGGAGGTGATAAGATGCACTGCCCCACCTGGGGAGTGTGTATTCACCAAGTACCTGGCCGCCTGAGCTGCTCGGACCTGGGAGGGACACAAAACGCAAGCCCAACAGAGTTTGTGCCTTTGTGGGGGTACCCGAGAACCTAAACCTGAGTGGCTTAGACCTGGGAAGTGCACGCAACCCAGGGCCCGCCTTAGACAGTTCCCCTGCAGAGCAACCTGGAACCTGAGTAGCATAGACAGGGAAAGTACACACACCCATGAGCAGGGGCAAACCCAGTGTGGCCCAGACACTGCAAGCACTCCCCACACATGCCAGTGATATTGGTTTGCAGTGTTCTTCCCTCCCTGCAGCACAATTGAACAAGTGAGGCTAAATAAATGACCACCTTCGCCCCCTTGTGTCAGGGGAGAAGTTAGATACTGAAGAGACTTGCAAACAAAGGAAGCCAAAATAAACAAAGAAGAGGGAACCGCTTTGGAAGTGACAGGTGCAACAGATTAAAATCCTATAGTTAGCATTGGCTACATTGGAAGGGACCTATAGACCTTGAGAAGAAGTATAAGCTGGAACAAGGAACTATCTGAAACTGAATTGACCCCACACTGCCCTCAACAGCTCCAGAGAAATTCCTAGATATATTTTACTATTATCATTTTTTAATTAAAAATTAAAAAAAATTAAGTCCTTTATTACTCCTTTAACTTTCATTTTAAAACCTACTATTACCTTGCAAAAAAAAGACCATATTTTTAAAGCAAATTTCATATTTTTTTAAATAACTTTTGTGATTTTGTTTTGTTAATATTGTATCTTTTGAGAGTCTAACCTCTACTCTAGCTTTTTAATCTTTGCTTTTTGGTATTTGTAAACAATTCTGTACCTCTAAGAATCCAATCTTCACAATGTATGGCAAAACCAATACAGTATTGTAAAGCAAAATAAAGTAAAAAAAAAAGAAAAAAAAAGAATCCAATCTTCAGTACCCATTTTTACTTAGGAGTGTGATTACTGGCTTGATTGCTCTCTCCCCTTTCGACTTTCCTCTTTCTCCCCCAGGTCACTTCTATCTCTTTCCCCCTCTTCCCTTTTCTGCTTAACTCTGTGAATCTCTTTGGGTGTTCTTGGTTGTGGAGAACACTTAGGGAACTGATCTCAGGCTGGAGAACACTTAGGGAACTGATCTCAGGCTAGATTGGTCTCTCTCCTTTTGGCTCCCCTTACTCTCCTCCTGGTCACCTCTATCTTGTTCCACCCTCTTCTCTTCTCTATGGAACTCCGTGAACCTCTCTGAGTGTTCCCTGTGCACATAGGGAATTGATTACTGGCTAGATTGCGCTCTCTCCTTTTGATTCCCCCTCTTCTCCTCTTGGTCACCTCTATCTCCCTCCTCCCTCTTCTCTTCTCCATGTAACTCTGTGAACCTCTCTGGGTGTCCCCCACTGTGGAGAATCTTTTCACCATTAACCTAGATGTTTTATCATCGGTGATGTATGGATGGAGAAGTCTTGAGGCTACTGTAAGAATAAGACTGAAAGCCACAGAAGGAGGCTTAAATCCAAAACTTGAGAACACCAGAAAAGTCCTCAGTCCAGGGAACATTAATCAACAAGAGCTCATTGAAAAGCTTCCATATCTATGCTGAAACCAAGCTCCACCCAAGAGCCAATAAGTTTCAGAGCAAGTTATACCAAGCTAATTCTCCAACAACACAGGAACATAACACTGAGCACAAAAATACAGGCGGCCAAAAGTCATCCCAAACCCATAGACACTTCAAAACTCACCACTGGACCCTTCATTGCACTCCAGAGAGAAGAGTTCCAACTCCACCCACCAAAACATGGATGCAAGCTTCCCTAACCAGGAAACCTTGACAAGCCACTTGTCCAATCCTACTCACAGGGAGGAAACTTCTCTGCAATAAAGAGGAACCACAAACTTCCAGCATACAGAAAGGCCAAGCCAAACACAGCAACCTTAACAAGATGAAAAGGCAGAGAAATATTCAGCAGGTAAAAGAACATGATAAAAGCCCACCAAACCATACAAAAGAAGAAGAGATATGGAGTTTACCTGAAAAAGAATTCAGAATAATGGTAGTAAAAATGATCCAAAATCTTGAAAACAAAACGGAGTTACAGATAAATAGTCTGGAGACAAGGATTGAGAAGATGCAAGAAAGGTTTAACAAGGACATAGAAGAAATAAAAAAGAGTCAATCAATAATGAATAATGCAATAACTGAGGTCAAAAGCACTCTAGAGGGAACCAACAGAAGAATAATGGAGGCAGAAGATAGGATAAGTGAGGTGGAAGCAGATAGAATGGTGGAAATAAATGAAGCAGAGAGGAAAAAAAAAAAGAATTAAAATAAATGAGGACAACCTCAGAGACCTCTGGGACAATGTTAAATGCACCAACAGTCGAATCATAGGCGTCCCAGAAGAAGAAGATAAAAAGAAAGGCCATGAGAAAATACTTGAGGAGATAATAGCAGAAAACTTCCCTAAAATGGAGAAGGAAATAGCCACCCAAGTCCAAGAAACCTAGAGAATCCCAAACAGGATAAACCTAAGGTGAAACATCCCAAGACACATTTTAATCAAATAAACAAAGATCAAACACAAAGAACAAATATTAAAAGAAGCAAGGGAAAAACAACAAATAACTTACAAGCAGATTCTCATAAGGATAACAGCTGATCTTTCAATAGAAACTCTTCAAGCAAGAAGGGAATGGCAGGACATACTTAAAGTGATGAAAGAGAAAAACCTACAGCCCAGATTACTGTACCCAGCAAGGATCTCATTCAGATATGAAGGAGAAATCAAAAGCTTTACAGACAAGCAAAAGCTGAGAGAATTCAGCACCACCAAACCAGCTCTTCAACAAATGCTAAACGATCTTCTCTAGACAGGAAATAAAATGTTTATAAACTCAAACCCCAAACAACAAAGTAAGTGGTAATGGGACCATACTTATCAATAATTACCTTAAACATAAATGGGTTGTATGCCCCAACCAAAAGACAAAGACTGGCTGAATGGATAAAAAAAAACAAGAGACTCAACTCAAAGCTAGGGACACATTCAGACTGAAAGTGAAAGGCTGGAAAAAAATATATCACACAAAGAAAGAAAGAAAAGAAAGAAAGTGAAGTCATTCAGTCGTGTCTGACTCTTTGCGACCCCATGGAGTGTAGCCCACCAGGCTCCTCCATTCAATGAATTTTCTAGGTAAGAGTACTGAAGTGGGTTGCCATTTCCTTCTCTAGGGGATTTTCCCAGTCCAGGGATCGAACCCAGGTCTCCCACATTGTGGGCAGATGCTTTACCGTCCGAGCCAGCAAGGAATCCCATTATCATGCAAATGGAGACCAAAAGAAAGCAGAAGTAGCAATACTCATATCAGAAAAAATAGACTTTGAAATAAAGGCCCTGAAAAAAGACAAAGGACACTATATAATGATCAAAGGATCAATCCAAGAAGAAGATATAACAATTATAAATATATATGCACCCAACATAGGAGTGCACCAATATGTAAGGCAAATGATAACAAATATGAAAGGGGAAATTAACAGTAACACAATAATAGTGGGAGACTTTAATACCCCACTCACACCTATGGATAGATCAACTAAACAGAAAATTAACAAGGAAACACAAACTTTAAATGATACAATAGACCAGTTAGACCTAATTGATATCTATAGGACATTTCACACTAAAACAATGAATTTCACCTTTTTCTCAAGTGCACATGAAGCCTTCTCCAGGACAGATTACATCCTGGGCCATAAATCTAGTCTTGGTAAATTTTAAAAAAAATTGAAATTATTCCAAGCATCTTTTCTGAACACAATGTGGTAAGATTAGATGTCAACTACAGGAAAAAAAAAAACTATTGAAAATACAAACATATGGAGGCTAAACAACACACTTCTGAATAACCAAAAAAGCACAGAAGAAATAAAAAAGAAATCAAAATGTGCATAGAAATGAATGAAAATGAAAACACAACAACCCAAAACCTATGGGAGTCAGCAAAAGCAGTGCTAAGGGGAAGGTTCATAGCAATAGAAGCCTACCTCAAGAAACAGGAGAGAAATCAAATAAATAACCTAACTCTACACCTAAAACAACTAGGAAAAAAAAAAGAAATGCAGCACCCCAGGGTTAGTAGAAGGACAGAAATCATAAAAATTAGGGCACAAATAAATGCAAAAGAAACAAAGGAGACCATAGCCAAAATCAACAAAGCTAAAAGCTGGTTCTTTGAGAAGATAAATAAAATAGACAAATGATTAACCAGACTCATCAAGAAAAAAAGGGAGAAGAATCAAAGCAACAAACTTAGAAATGAGAATGAAGAAATCACAACAGATAACACAGAAATACAAAGGATCATAAGAGACTACTATCAGCAATTATATGCCAATAAAATGGACAACTTGGAAGGAATGGACAAATTCTTAGAAAAGTATAACTTTCCAAAACTGAATGGCTGCTATCAAAAAGTCTACAAATAATAAACACTGTAGAGGGTGTGGAGAAAAGGGAACCCTCTTACACTGTTGATGGGAATGCAAACTAGTACAGCTACTATGGAGAACAGTGTGGAGATTCCTTAAAAAACTGGAGATAGAGCTGCCATACACCCAGCAATCCCACTGCTGGGCATACACATTGAGGAAATCAGAATTGAAAGAGACACATGTACCCCAGTGTTCATTGCAGCACTGTTTATAACAGCCAGGACATGGAAGCAACCTAGATGTCCACTGGCAGATGAATGGATAAGAAAGCTGTGGTACATATACACAATGGAATATTACTCAGCTATTAAAAAGAATGCATTTGAATCAGTTCTAATGAGGTGGATGAAACTGGAGCCTATTATACAGAGTGAAGTAATCAGAAAGAAAACATCAATATAGTATATTAACACATATATATGGAATTTAGAAAGATGGTAACAATGACCCTATATGTGAGACAGCAAAAGAGACACAGATATAAAGAACAGACTTTTGAACTCTGTGGGAGAAGGCGAGGGTGGGATGATTTGAGAGAATAGCATTGAATCATGTATATTACCATATGTGAAATAGATGACCAGTCCAAGTTTGATGCATGAAACAGGGCACTCAAAGCCAGTGCACTGGGACAACCCAGAGGGATGGGAAGGGGAGAGAGGTGGGAGGGCAGTTTGGGATGGGTGACACATGTACACCCATGGCTGATTAATGTCAATGTATGGCAAAACCCACCACAATATTGTAAAGTAACTAGCCTCCAATTAAAATAAATAAATGAATTAAAAAAAAGAAAAGGCAGAGGAACCAGAGATCAAATTGCCAACATTCGCTGGATCATAGAAAAAGCAAGAGAATTCCAGAGAAACATCTACTTCTGCTTCATTGACTATGCTATAGCCTTTGATAGTGTGGATAACAACAAAGTGTGGAAAATTTGTAAAGAGATGGGGATATCAGACCACCTTACCTACCCCCTGAGAAACCTGTATTCAGGTCAAGAAGCAACAGTTAGAACCAGACATGGAACAAAATACTGGTTCCAAAATGGGAAAGGAGTACATCAAGGCTGTATATTGTCACCCTGATTACTTACCTTATATGCAGAGTGCATCATGCAAAATGCTGGGAGAAAAGTTATGACCAACCTAGATGGCGTATTAAAAAGCAGAGACATTACCTAGCCAAGAAAGGTACATATCATCAAAACTATGTTTTTTCCAGTAGTCATGTATGGATGTGAGAGGTGGACCATAAAGAAGGCTGAGTGCTGAAGAACTGATGCTTTTGAACTGGCATTGGAGAAGACTCTTGCAAGGAGATCGATCTGGTCAATCCTAAAGGATATCAGTCCTGAATATTCATTGGAAGGACTGAGCCTGAAGCTGAAGCTCCAATACTATGGCCACCTGATGTGAAGAGCTGACTCTTTAGAAAAGACCCTGATGCTGAGAAAGATTTAAAGCAGGAGGAGAAGGGACCGACAGAGGATGAGATGGTTGGATGGCATCACCAACTCAATGGGCATGAGTTTAAGCAAGCCCTGGGTGTTGGTGATCGACAGGGAAGCCTGGCATGCTGTAGTCCATGGGGTCGCAAAGAGCTGGACACAATTGAGCGACTGAACTGAACTGACTTGACTTAGGTCTATTTAGCACCAAAGCTCATTATTTTCATAATTACACCACAGTGTCTACAAATAGTAAACTGTACTTGAAACTGCTCAGAATCATTAGAAATAAGTGCAAACTGAATTATTAGATAAGTTTCACTTGTCTTAAGTTGCTAATAATGATAAGGCTGCTTAATGCTGGTCAGGCTTCCAAGAATCAGGAATATTTATGTATTGCTGTAGCTATATAATTAGTATAAATCTTCATAGAGAGCAATTTGGCATTACGCATATGGAGTTATACAGGAATCTAGAAATATAGTGCCGATGGTCCTATGCGTAGGCAGCAAAAGAGACACAGACATAAAGAACAGACTTTTAGACACAGTGGGAGTAGAGGGTGGGATGATTTAAGAGAATAGCACTGAAACATATACATAACAATATGTAAAACAGATAGCCAGTGGGAGTTTGATGTATGATGCAGGAAACCCCAAACTGATGCTCTGTGACAACCTGGAGGGATGAGATGGGGAGGGAAGTGGGAGAGGGGTTCATGAGAGATGAGACACATGTATGCCCATGGTGAATTCATGTCGATCTATGGCAGAAACCATCACAATATTTTAAAGTAATTATTCACCAGTTTAAAAAAAAAAAAAAAGAAAAAAAAGAGTTATACGAATGTAAGCCTGCCCTTTAACCTAGTAATCTCACTTCTGGGATGTATCCTAAGGATATACTTTTATGTTAAAAGATATCTGTATAATACTACTGATATTTCTATTAGTGGAAAATTGGGAATTGTTCAAAAGCCTCCAATGAGGAAATGTTTAAATTCTATAATCATAGAATGTCATCACTAGAATCTTTGAGACAATTTTATTCAAACACCATTTTTATGCTCCCCCACCTTATTTTTAGATGAAGCAGCTGAACTCAAGTAAACTCTGATATCAACTGGAGTGACTATTCTGTAGGCATTAAACATGACAAAGACCAAGAAGTCTATAAAAAGATACAAATAAAATATTGTAGCCACAGCCTCCTATGAAAATGTAATTAAAAGGGGAAGAAAAATGATAACCAGTGAAAAGTTAAATTTTTAGGTCTACTCCTTGACAGCTATCTGGTATCTCTAAATTATTGAAGTTTGCAATATCTGCCTGATTCACAGACCATTTTTCTATATATGGAGGGAGAGAAAGGACATAGTCCTGTTCTTCACAATGCAAAGGTAATCCAAAGAAAATAGGATTTTAAAGGCAAGAATAATGTAGTAGTATTCATTTCCCCCTCCAGGGGATCTTCCTAACCCAGGGATTGAACTCGCATCTCCTGTGAATTTTGCATTGCATGCAGAAGATTCTTTACCATTTCAGCCATCCAGGAAGCCCACGAAAGACATGTAAGTGCTATAAGGAAAATTTAGAGAAGAGCTAACACCTATCCTACTCAAACTTTTCCAGAAAATTGCAGAGGAAGGCAAACTCCCAAAGTCATTCTATGAGGCCACCATCACCCTAATACCAAAACCAGACAAAACTGCCACACAAAAAAAGAAAACTACAGGCCAATATCACTGATGAACATAGATGCAAAAATCCTCAACAAAATTCTAGCAAACAGAATCCAACAACATATTAAAAAGATCATACATCATGACCAAGTAGGCTTTATCCTAGAGATACAAGGATTCTGCAATATTTGCAAATCAATCAACATGATACACCACATTAACACACTAAAAGATTAAAAACCATATGATTATCTCAATAGATGCAGAGAAAGCCTTTGACAATATTCAGTATCCATTTATGATAACAACTCTCCAGAAAGAAGGCATATAAGGAACATACCTCAACATAATAAAAGCCATATACGACAAACCCACAGCATACATTTTCCTCAGTGGTGAAAAACTGAAAGCATTTCCTCTAAAATCAGGAACAAGACAAGGGTGCCCACTCTCACAACTACTATTTAACATAGTTTTGGAAGTCCTAGGCACAGCAATCAGAGAAGAAAAAGAAATAAAAGGAATCCAGATTGGAAAAGAAGTAAAAGTCTCACTGTTTGCAGACGACATGATCCTCTACATAGGAAGTCCTAAAGACACCACCAGAAAATTATTAGAGCTAATCAATGAATATAGTAAAATTGCAGGATATAAAATTAATACACGGAAATCCCTTGCATTCCTATATGCTAACAATGAGAAAACAGAAAGAGAAGTTAAGGAAACAATCACATTTACCATTGCAATGGAAAGAATAAAATACTTAAGAATATATCTACCTAAAGAAAAAAAAGACCTATACATAGAAAACTATAAAACACTGATGAAAGAAATCAAAGATGACAAATAGATGGAGGAATATACCATGTTTGTGGATCGGAAGAATCAATATAGTGAAAATGAGTATACTACCCAAAGCAATCTATAGATTCAATTGCAATCCCTATCAAGCTACCAATATTACTTTTCACAGAACTAGAACAAACAATCTCACAATTTGTATGGAAACACAAAAAAACCTAGACTAGCCAAGGTAATCTTAAGAAGGAAGAATGGAATTGGAGGAATCAATCTGCCTGACTTCAGACTATACTACAAAGCCACAGTTATCAAGACAGCATGGTAGTGGCCCAAAGTCAGAACTACAGATCAATGGAACAAAATAGAAAGCCCAGAGATAAATTCACACACCTATGGACACCTTATCTTTGACAAAACAGGCAAAAATATACAATGGAGAAAAGACAATCTCTTTAACAAATGGTTCTGGGAAAACTGGTCAACTACCTGTAAAAGAATGAAACTAGAACACTTTCGAACACCATACACAAAAATAAATTCAAAATGGATTCAGTTCAGTTCAGTTCAGTCGCTCAGTCATATCCAACTCTTTGTGACCCCAAGGACTGCAGCACGCCAGGCCTCCCTGTCCATCACCAACTCCTGGAGTTTACTCAAATTCATGTCCATTGAGTCCGTGATGCCATCCAACCATCTCATCCTCTGTCGTCCCCTTCTCCTCCTGCCTTCAATCTTTCCTAGCATCAGGGTTCTTTCAAATGAGTCAGCTCTTCACATCAGGTGGCCAAAGTATTGGAGCTTCAGCTTCAACATCAGTCTTTCCAATGAACACTCAGGACTGATTTCCTTTAGGATGGACTGGTTGGATCTCCTTGCAGTCCAAGGGACTCTCAAGAGTCTTCTCCAACACCACAGTTCAAAAGCATCAATTCTTTGGTGCTCAGCTTTCTTTATAGTCCAACTCTCACATCCATACATGACTACTGGAAAAGCCCTAAAAAGTTGGCTTAAAGCTCAACATTCAGAAAACTAAGATTATGGCATCCAGTCCATCACTTCATGACAAATAGATGGGGAAACAGTGGAATGGGGAACAATGGCAGCCTTTATTTTTTCTGGGCTCCAAAATCACTGCAGATGGTGATTGCAGCCATGAAGTTAAAGACACTCCTTGGAAGGAAAGTTATCACCAACCTGGACTTTGCAAAGTCATGTCTCTGCTTTTTAATGCTGTCCAGGTTGGTGATAACTTTCCTTCCAAGGAGTGTCTTTAACTTCATGGCTGCAATCACCATCTGCAGTGATTTTAGAGCCCAGAAAAAATAAAGGCTGCCATTGTTCCCCATTCCACTGTTTCCCATTCCACTGTTTCCCCATCTATTTGTCATGAAGTGATGGACTGGATGCCATAATCTTAGTTTTCTGAATGTTGAGCTTTAAGCCAACTTTTTCACTCTTCTCTTTCACTTTGATCAAGAGGCTCTTTAGTTCTTCTTCACTTTCTGCCATAAGGGTGGTGTCATCTGCATATCTGAGGTTATTGATATTTCTCCTGGCAATCTTGATTCCAGCTTGTGCTTCATCCAGCCCAGCATTTCTCACGATGTACTCTGCATATAATTAAAATCAGTAGGGTGACAACATACAGCCTTAAAGTACTCCTTTTCTTATTTGGAACCAGCCTGTTGTTCCATGTCCAGTTCTACCTTGTGTGAGATGAGTGCAGTTGTGCACCAGTTTGAGCATTCTTTGGCATTGCCTTTCTTTGGGATAGGAATGAAAACTGACTTTTTCCAGTCCCATGGCCCTATGAGTTCAGCACTTTCACAGAATCACCTTTTAGGATTTTAAATAGCTCAACTGGAATTCCATCACCTCTACTAGCTATTTTTGTAGAGATGCTTCCCAAGGCCCATTTGACTTCCCATTCCAGGATGTCTGGCTCTAGGTGAGTGATCACACTATCATGATTATCTGGGTTGTGAAGATCTTTTTATTTATTTATTTTTTTGTACAGTTCTTTTGTCTATTCTCGCCATCTCTTCTTAATATCTTCTGCTTCTGTTAGGTCCATACCAGTTCTGCCCTTTATTGTGTCCATCTTTGCATGAAATGTTCCCTTGGTATCACTAATTTTCTTGAAGAGATCTCTAGTCTTTCCCATTCTATTGGATTAATGATCTAAATATAAGTCCAGAAACTATAAAACTCTTAGCGGAAAACGTAGGCAGAACACTCTCTGACATAAATCACAGCAAGATCCTCCATAATCCACCTGCCAGAGTAATGGAAATAAAAACTAAAATAAACAAATGGGACCTAATTAAACTTAAAAGCTTTTGCACAATGAAGGAAAATGTAAGCAAGTTGAAAAGGCAGCCTTCAGAATGGGAGAAAATATAGCAAATGAAACAACTGACGAATAATTAATCTCCAAAATATACATGTAGCTCAATACCAGAAAAAAGAAAGACCTAAGCAAAAAGTGGGAAAAGAACTACGCAAACATTTCTCCAAAGAAGATATACAGATGGCTAACAAACATGTGAAAAGATGCTCAATAGCACTCATTATCAGAGAAGTGCAAACCAAAACCACAATGAGGTACCATCTTACACTGGCCAGAATGGCTGCCATCAAAAAGTCTATAAAGAATAAACGATGGAGAGCATCTGGAGAAAAGGGAACCCTCTTACACTGTTGGTGGGAATGCAAACTAGTGCAGCCACTATGGAGAACAGAGATAAGATTCCTTAAAAAACTGGAAATAGAACTGCCATATGACCCAGGAATCCCACTGCTGGTATACACAAGGAAAGCAGAATTGAAAGAGACATATGTACCTCCATGTTCACTGCAACACTGTTTACAATAGCTGGAACATGGAAGCAACCTAGATGTCCATCAGCAGATGGATAAGGAAACAGTGGTACTTATACACAATGGAATATTACCCAGCTATAAAAAGGAACATATTTGAGACAGTTCTAATGAGGTGGATGAAACTGGGGCCTAGTATACAGAGTGAAGTAAGCCAGAAAGAAAAACACCAATATAATATATTAACGCATATATATATGGAATTTAGAAAGATGGTAACAACCACCTTATGTGCAAGACAGCAAAAGAGACATGATGTAAAGAACAGACTTTTTGACTATGTGGGAAACGGCGAGGGTGGGACCATGTGAAAGAGAGCATTGAAAGGTGTATATTACCATATATAAATAGATGAGCAGTGTAAGTTCGATGAATGAAGCAGGGCACTCAAAGCTGGTGCTCTGGGACAACCCAGAGGGATAGGGTGGGAAGGGAGGTGGGAGGGGGTTTCAGGATGGTGGGACACATGTACACCCATGTCTGATTCATGTTGATGTATGGCAAAACCCACCACAATACTGTAAAGTAATTAGCCTCCAATTAAAATAAATAAATTAATTTTTAAAAAAGAGCTATAAAGACTTCAACTCTGAGCTTCCAATTCAAGATAGTGGAGTAGAAGGACTTGTGCTAATCTCCTCCTGAGAACACCAAAATCGCAACTAACTGTTGAACAGCTGTTGACAGGAGGATCCTGGAAACCACCAAAAAAAAAAAAAAAAGCTACTCCAAGTCCAAAGACAAAAAAGAAACTCCAGTGGGATGGTAGGAGGGGGCACAGACATGATAAAATTAAAATCGGCTGCCAGGTGGGTGATCCACAGTCTGGAGAACAATAATACCAAGTAAGTTTTCCCATTGTTGTGAAGGTTCTGAACCCCCATGTCAGGCTTCCCAGCCTAGGAATCCAACAAAGTGACTGGGAGTCCTCAGGAAATCTGACCTTGAAGACCAGACTTCCACACGACTAGGGGAAGCAAGAGACTCCATTATTGGAGGGCACATACAAAACATTGTGCACACCAGGACCCAGGGGAAAGGAGCAATGATCCCACAGGAGATTGAGTTAGACCTATCTGTGAGTGTTGGAGAGTCTCCTACAAAGGTGTGGGTTGGCAGGTATGATAGAGAAATCAAAAGCTTTCCAGGTAAGCAAAAGTTAAGAGAATTTAGCACAACCAAACCAGCTTTACAAAAAATACTAAAGAAACTTCTCTAGGCAGGAAACACAAAAGAAGGAAATACCCATGCAAAATAAATCCAGAACAACTAAGAAAATGGTAATAGGATCATACATATTGATAATTACCTTAACTGCAAATAGATCAAATGCACCAACCAAACGAAATAGACTGGCTGGACAGATGAGAACATGTGCATATATGCATGTCCACTTACCATGTTACTCTACTAAACCTCCCAAATTGTATGTAATTATTTTATATTGTTAGGTTAATCATGTTTCCATTATAGTTTGCTGGTTGCTGTTGTTGTTCTTTCTCAAGCCTTTATCAAGGACAGTAGAAAAGTTTTTGTGTATCCAAAATCACTGCAGATGGTGACTGCAGCCATGAAATTAAAAGACACTTGCTCCTTGGAAGAAAAGTTATGACCAACCTAGATAGCATATTGAAAAGCAGAGACATTACTTTGCCAACAAAGGTCTGTCTAGTCAAGGCTATGGTCTTTCCAGTGGTCATGAATGAGTGCGAGAGTTGACTGTGAAGAAAGCTGAGCTCCAAAGAATTGATGCTTTTGAACTGTGGTGTTGGAGAAGATTCTTGAGAGTCCCTTGGACTGCAAGGAGATCCAATCAGTCCATTCTAAAGGAGATCAGCCCTGGGTGTTCTTTGGAAGGAATGATGCTAAAGCTGAAACTCCAGTACCCTGGCCACCTCATGTGAAGAGTTGAGTCATTGGAAAAGACTCTGATGCTGGGAGGGATTGGGGGCAGGAGGAGAAGGGGACGACCGAGGATGAGATGGCTGGATGGCATCACTGACTCAATGGACGTGAGTTTGAGTGAACTCCGGGAGATGGTGATGGACAGGGAGGTGTAGGGAGCAAGGTATAAAGAAGGTTGAGAAGTGCTTGCAAACGAGACTCTCAACCAGGGTTGAACATTCTTGCAAACGAGATGTTCAGCTAAGAATCCTCTGTTTGTTCCCGTGGGAAAAGAACATTTCTTGCACACAAGGATGTTTCTCTGATTCCTCAAAAGGAATGGACCCAGGGACAAAACGGATTCTAAGTTGATAAGGAAGTTCCCCAAAACAAAGTCTTAGCTGCAGTAAATAAGTCAAGGTAAAGGTTATCTCGCCCTGCGCCTGCACACTGTATAGTCTCTGAATCATAGTGCTTGGCAGCTTGCCCTGTAGGTTGTTGTGCAAGGGATATAAAATAAAGCAGCTGTAAGAAGCAAGTGTTAAAATATAAAGATTCAAACCACTCTGCAGTGTTGGTGTTTCATTCCGTTGCCAGCATCTGGCGCCCAACGTGGGGCACAACGGAACCGAAAGGGTAAGCACCCCGGGGCAAAAGGCTGAAAGGGGGACTTTCGGGAAATAGAGAAAAAGAGAAAAGAATAAAAATCCGAAAGGGTGAGCACCCCAGGGCGAAACGCTGAAAGGGGGACTTTCGAGAAAAAGAAAAAAAAAAAATCCGAAAGGGTGAGCACCCCAGAGTGAAACGCTGAAAGGGGGACTTTAGAGAAAAAGAACAGAAAAAAGAGAAGAGAAAAAGAAAAAACTATGGGGAATTCCCCGTCTTTAAAGTCACAATATATGGAGCTGGTTAAGGGGCTCCTGCATTCTACAGGAATTAAAACGTCTACTCGCCATTTGAGTGAGTTGTTCTGTCTTATAGAGCAGCATTGCTATTGGTTTCAATATCAAACAGAAGTACAGCTGAATTTAAAGGAATGGAAAGTGGTACCGAAGGAGTTAAGAAGGCAGCATCTAAAAGGAAATGTGATTCCTTTAAGGCTGTGGACTCTATGCAGCGCTATAATGCAGGCTTTAAAATTAATGGCTGCTGACAGTGAGGCCGCCTCATGTTATCTTGAGAAGGGGGCTTCACCTCGGCCTCCGCCCAAACCTCCGGATGATAATACAGATTCATCCACTGAGCCAGATAGAGATGTGAGTTCTAAAAAAAAATTCAGATTCTGTAGAGGCAATGACTACTGCCTTTTAAAAGGTTTTATTAAATAAAAAACAAACTTCCAAGACTGTTAACCCTTCTACACCACCTTACACATCCTTATTTCCAGTAGCTGCCGACAAGACTGAGGTAGGGAGAGTCAATGGTTTTAAAAGTACGGGAAAAAGTATATTTTGGCAAATGCTTATTAATGACTCTCATCCTTTAATGTCACTGATTATTAAAGATAAACAGTTTAAAGGATTAGTGGATACAGGAGCAGATGTTTCGGTTATTTCTCTCCAGCAGTGGCCTAATGACTGGAAAAAAGAAAAAATTCCTCTTAACAGGCTTAGGATCAATAGCAGATGTGTGGAGAAGCACTCAACCTTTGTCATGCCAATTGTCTAATGAAAAGAAAGTATTTATTTCTTTTTACATTGTTAATATACCTATTAATATCTGGGGAAGAGATCTTTTATTTTCTTTAGGAACAACGCTCACCATCTCGTCGGAAAACTTGTAGCCACTGCTCAGATTCCTCGAGCTCTCCCATTGAAATGGTTAACTGATGTCCCTAAATGGGTTGAGCAGTGGCCGCTTCCAAAAGTGAAGCTCGAGGCTTTAGAACAATTAGAAGAACAGCTTCAATCTGGCCATATTGAACCTTCTACGTCTCCTTGGAATTCTCCTGTTTTTGTCATTAAGAAAAAATCTGGTAAATGGAGAATGTTGACTGATTTAAGGGAAGTTAACAAATGTATAGAACCTATGGGAGCTTTGCAATTAGGACTCCCTTCTCCTGCTTTGATCCCACAAGATTGGTCTTTGATGGTTTTAGATTTGAAGGATTGTTTTTTTAATATTCCTTTGCAAATAAAAGATAGAAATGAATTTGCTTTTACTATTCCAGTGTATAATCATAGGCAGTGTCAGGTAACCTTACTATATGGACGGGAAACTTTAAATATTAATGATCCTAAGGGGCCATTTCAAGTTCATTTGCATATTAATAAATCTTACTCTGCTATAGCATGTGTAAAATTTCCTTATTCTTTACTGTATGGGCAATGGATTTGGAATGAAATTTTGGGAGTTATATCATGTTCTGATTGTAACTTGACTCAATGAATAAATCGTTCCTGGTGGGAAAATGTTGAAAACAAGATGGTCCATTCCAATAATTACTCTTTGGTCATTGTGAAAACACGGACTGAACTTTGGTTGCCTGTTAATCTTACTCGACCTTGGTCAGACTCTTTTGCTGTTACTCATCTTGTGAATGCTGTGCAAACTCTTCTCCATCGATCTCGAAGAATGCTTGGCATTGTCATCGCATCAATTCTCGCCGTGGCTTCAGTAACAGCAACAGCAACTGTAGCAGGTCTTGCTTTGCATCAGGACATACAGACTGCTGATTTTGTCAGGGAGTGGCATAAAGATGCTCATTTGTTGTGGCAACAACAGCATGATTTGGACTCTCAATTGGCTACTGATGTATTGAATTTACAACACACCGTTTCCTGGTTAGGAGATCAAGTGACTGTGTTAGCAACAAAGAGTGTTAAAATGTGATTGGAACTCATCTCACCTGTGTAACCCGTTCCCTTTAATATGAGGGTTGAGAAAAGGTGAAAAGGTCTTTAGTGGGACACCAAAATTTAACTGCTGAAATTATGGAACTAAAACAAACTATATTGTCAACTTTTAGTAAGACGCTGCCTGATATTCTTGGTTCTGATATACTGAAGAGTCTTCAAGAAGGATTCGATAACCTTAATCCTTTAGGGCATGTATCTGCATTGTTAACAACATCCTTTGTGAATACTTTGTTAATTGTTGCTTTATGTTTTATTGCTTTTAGAGTCTACCGGCGCTAGCTTTGCGTATTCAAGTGCTTATTCAGCATCTACAAGAAAAGAAAAGGGGAGATGTAGGGAACAAGGTATAAAGAAGGTTGAGAAGTGCTTGCAAATGAGACTCTCAACCAGGGCTGAACATTCTTGCAAACGAGATGTTCAGCTAAGAATCCTGTTTGTTCCTGTGGGAAAAGAACATTCCTTGCACACAAGGATGTTTCTCTGATTCCTCAAAAGGAATGGACCCAGGGACAAAATGGATTCTAAGTTGATAAGGAAGTTCCCCAAAACAAAGTCTTAGCTGCAGTAAATAAGTCAAGGTAAAGGTTATCTCGCCCTGCGCCTGCGCACTGTATAGTCTCTGAATCATAGTGCTTGGCAGCTTGCCCTGTAGGTTGTTGTGCAAGGGATATAAAATAAAGCAGCTGTAAGAAGCAAGTGTTAAAATATAAAGATTCAAACCACTCTGCAGTGTTGGTGTTTCATTCCGTCGCCAGCAGGGAGGCCTGGCGTGCAGTGATTCATGGGGTGGCAGAGTCAGACACGACTGAGCAACTGAACTGAACTGATATATGTGTGTGTGTGTGTATATATAATGCATAATATATATTTTTTTAAAAATTTGTGAATTTTTGTCTAGCTAAATAATTCATGACATTTTGATTCCACTTGTTTGACTTAGTATGAATAGAATGCTAGATTTCTAATCTATATTCACTGAAAACTTGATATAGTTTCATGTATTTTGGCATCTAGTATTACTGCTCAAAGTCTAGAAAATTTATTATCTTAGTGATTAAAAAAAAATTGAATGAGGCTTGAAACTTCTAATCCAATTCTGAGAATATAAAGCAATGTTATGTTGTAAAAAGAAAATCCGAAAATTAACAAGTGATACAGTATTATTAAGTTCAAATTTGTTCAAATTACACAAAATTTTGTTAATGTCCACTATTTATTTTCATACCTTATTCACGACTCCACGTTGTATTTAATTGCATTGAGCAGCTTCAGCTACATGCAACAAATTCTGGTAAATTAAAAAATTTTTATTCTATTACAAATATCTTCTTATTTTCTTTGTTATATCTTCTTAGATACATCCATCATTTAAAAGTGGACATTTAATTTTCAATTATGGGATTTTGTTTAAAGTATCATTAATATTAATTTATTTGGGTACTAATTTCTCATTTAAATGCTTCTTCACAATCACCTTTTTTTTCTTCAGTCTAACTTTATTTAGGCTTTCGATGGCTAAATTGAAGATCTCTCTTGGTAAATGGTAAATTGCACTTGAACATGTTGGGTTATTTTCAAATATGTTTTGATATTGATTTCTAACATAATTCCACAGTGATAAGAGAACAGACTGTATAATTTCAGTATCTTTAGACCATTAAATTTTTGCATCTTGTTTTACTTCCTTAAATATGTTCCAGTGTCTCCTAGTTTACAGTCTTATCAGTTCAGTTCAGTCACTCAGTCTTGTCTCTTTGCGACCCCATGAACTGCAGCACGCCAGGCCTCCCTGTCCATCACCAATTCCCAGAGTTCACTCAAACTTACGTCCATCGAGTCGGTGATGCCATCCAGCCATCTCATTCTCTGTTGTTCCCCTCTCCTCCTGCCCCCAATCCCTCCCATCATCAGAGTCTTTTCCAATGAGTCAACTCTTTGCATGAGGTGGCCAAAGTACTGGAGTTTCAGCTTCAGCATCATTCCTTCCAAAGAACACCCAGGACTGATCTCCTTTAGAATGGACTGGCTGGATCTCCTTGCAGTCCAAGGGACTCTCAAGAGTCTTCTCCAACACCACAGTTCAAAGGCATCAATTCTTCGGCGCTCAGCTTTCTTCAGTCCAACTCTCACATCCATACATGACTACTGGAAAAACCATAGCCTTGACTAGACAGACTTTTGTTGGCAAAGTAATGTCTCTGCTTTTGGATATGCTGTCTAGGTTGGAACTTGAGTAGAATTTGTATCCTACTGTTGCATGAAGATTGTATAAATCTTAATTATGCTGAATTGGTTCACAGTGCCTTTTAGGTCTACTGTATCTTTCTACTTCTCTGTATATTCATTCTATTAATTTTTGAGAGTTTGATATTGAAACTCCAACTAAAAATCTGAATTTACTTTAGAAATAACTGTTATAGTGGAACTATATGTAACTGTATTTTCCAAGTCTCCTGTGTTATCATACTTTCATAATTTAAAAAAAAAAGACTTCAACCCTTTCACTCTATAATCCATTCATAAAAATATATCTAAAGGATCAGATTCAGGTAAATATTTATGTATAAAGATACTCATGAAATCATTATTTATAATGCACAGACCACTGAAAACAGACTAAATACCAAAGTGAAATGAATGAATTATGGCATATTCAGACATTGTTCTGCTATTAGTTTCAAAGAGCATATATTGATATGGGAAAAAATGAAAGTGTAAAAGCAGTATACTTTGAAAATTTTAATTATATACACATATACATAAAAATGTAGTATATAGTAAAATTATGGGATGTTTTTCTTCTTCATACTTCTATTTCATAAATTTTCTAGTAGATGGAAGTATTTTTATAATAAAGAAAAACTAATCTTAACGGCCATATTTTCCATCCATCACACCCTAATACAGATCCTTATTTAAGCATAAACTGATTTAGTTTTGGTTGCATTATCTGAACATATTGAATCTAACTTATTCTTGAAATGTTTTTCTGAATTAAAAATAATTAATATCATTTTGGTTCAACACAGTAAAAAATGAGAAAAAAAATCTGTAGTCCTATCTAAACAAAACACAGGACAGGTTTTATACATTCTTATCTAGAGTTCTTATATATTCTTACCTAGAGTTCTTAACATGGTGGTATCACCTTAGGCAATATTACTCTAGAGGATAATAAGGAAGGTGCTGCTTTGGGTGCATGACAAAACTTTGTTGAAAGTTATGAAGTAAAGATCAGTTCTAACGTGTTGGTCCTCCCTGCCTGTGGCTGTGTTTCACTAGATGGGGTCTTTGATGCTATTGTTTGGAAGCCTGGTCAGTTTTATTAACACCATCACTTCATCATCATAAACAGGCCCTCAAAGGCAAAATAATTTTAAATTCACCTATGTCACAAAATCATCTCATGGACACTCAGAATGTCAGATTTAAATGAGGATGTAACAATCGTCTAGGTTATGGAATCATTAAATCAAGCTTCCATTATTACTAGGTAACATCAATGAACGCAGTAGGTGTTGACTAAAAAAATGCACAACCTAACAGTTGAGAATTGTTTTTTTGGTGGACAAAATTGAGGCCTTAACCCCAGAAGACAGCCTCTCAGGTAGCTCTGAGGGACTGCTCTGAAAGGGAGCAGGAGTTTTGCAATAAAAACCAGGTAGCTTGAACTTTAAATAAAAAAAATTACAGTTAATTAAAGGAAACCAGACTTTTAAAGTGCTTTTGTGTGTATGGGCTCATCAAAATTACTCTTTTGATATGCACCTTAACTAGTAGGGCCAGTATCCTGCTTTTCTCCATTGTTTATCACCTCAGGATGCACAGTTAGGGGTGGCTGCGGTGGCTGCTGGCTTGCAGGCTGCAACATCCTCCTTTGTTTACTGATATGGCAGGTGACAATTTTCATCCACATAGGTCATTAGTAAGTAAACACTTCCCTTCTGCAAACAAGGCACTCTCTCCATACCTCCAGCCAAATGAATATTAAATAATACATGTAGCTACCATGGTCTGCATCTTTTCCTCAATTTTGAAAGAGATACGGGTTTAAGAAATATATTGCTTCCTTTTCAACTACATCATAAGACAAACAAAATAATCTGAGTTTCAGGGGGACAAGTATTATACTGGAAAAACAGAAAATAAATGCTCCAATCTCACACCAGTCAGAATGGTCATCATCAAAAAGTCTACAAAGAATAAATGCTGGAAAAGGTTTGGAGAAGAGGGAGCCCTCCTAAATGGTTGGCAGGAATGTAAACTGGTACAGCCACCATGGAGAACAGTATGGAGGTTCCTTGAAAAACTAGTTACCATATGATCCAGCAATCCCACTCCTGGGCATAGATCCAAAGAACACTCTACTTCAAAAAGACACATGCACCTCAATGTTCATAGCAGTACTATTTACAATAGCCAAGACATGGAAGCAATTTAAGTGTTAATTGATAGATGAATGGATAAAGATGTGGTGATATATATACAGTTATAAAAAGAATGAAATAATGCTATTTGCAGCAACATGGATGGATCTAGAGATTAACATACTAAGTAAAGTCAGACAAATATATCACTTATATGTGGAATCTAAAAAAATTACATAAATGAACTTATTTGTAAAACAGAAACAGATTCACAGACATAGAAAACAAACTTATGGTTACCAAAGGAGAAAGCGAGGGGCGGAGGGGAGCTTGAAATGAACATATACCCACTACATATAAAACACCAAGTTCCTGCTGTATAGCACAGGGAATTATATCAATATCTTGTAATAATCTATAATAGAAAGAAATCTGAAAATGTGTATGTAATAAAAGAACAAAAAGTATACACACATATAACTGAATCACTTTGCTGTACACCAGAAACTAATTCCACACTGTAAACCAACTATACTTCAATTAAAAATAAAAACCAAAACACAAATTGACAGCATTGCATTGTGTAAATGTACCAAAATTTACTTACTTGGTCTCTATTAATGGCTTTATTTCCCAAGTGTTCTGTTCTCATAATGAGTAATGCTGATGTCCATATCATACCCATTTGTTGTCATTGTCTTTGCTTGCGGTATGTATAAAGATCAATTTTGCTTCAACTGTATGTGGTCAAGTTTATCAAACATTAAAAAGAGACAAAAAGAAAAAATGAATACTCCATCAAAAAGGGGCAGGTTGCTACTCAGCTCTTGCTGACTGTTCACACGTGGAATTTCTCATGAAGACAGAAATCTGGTTTTCTACATGAGATCACTTAAGTGCTGGCAACTGATTCAAAATGTGTGAAAAAAAAATCTGCAGGTCAAAAAGACGTGTATCTGAGAACTGGTTATAGTTTAGTTTGCAACCTTGCTCTAACCCAACTTCCTTCCTTGGGGATGATGGATAAAATCAGACTAAATGACCTGATTTTTGCTAGAGGTCACTCGGGTGATAGAACAGGGATAACAACTCAGATTTACGGTAGTTACAACTGGAGAATTTTCTATCCTGCAGAGAATTTCCTACATTTAGGTAAGTGAAGTATCCCATAAACTGTTAAATATTATTTAATGGCAAATTTAAAGGCCTGACTCTGCCTTCAATAATATAAAATGCAATGTAAAAGTATTTCTTACATAGCACATCCTATACCACATCCAAGAAATTATCAATGAAAAGTATAGATCTTTATCCACCCATATAGTAACATTTCAAAAAAGAATTTTAAAACAAAACATGAAACCTCTCTGTATGTTGAAGTGTGTCATCTTCAATTTAACATTTTGAAATTTATAGTCTTTGAATACTGGGAAACATTAAACAGTTTTTCTTGTTATGTTACATTTTGCTATTTTGCTAAATTTGCAGAAGTTTAGAATAAGTTTTTAAAAATCTAGTATTATTGCATGTTAATCACCTTGAGTTAACACTTAGTGTCATTTAGTCGGCTAACAAGAGTCAAAACTTTTGCCAAATAGCTTCACATTTCAACATTTCTTGCATTAAAACATTATGCTTAGTATGGTGGAAATCCACTTGTACTTTATTTTTATAATTTGTAAGTAGGCATACAAGGTGAATGCAAAGTTGTTTAGAAACAAATTCTTCCTTAGTCAAATGCTAAACCCTGGGTGCAACAAAGGCCCACAAAACCAACAGAGAACATGAATTACTTACAATATTAGACATAACACTAGCAAATGTGGGAGGGGGAAATATGCAAAACAAACATTTTAAAAGGGATCCTTCATTACCTTATAATGATGAAAGCAGGGACGGAAGAAGGAAGATGCACCAAAGAATACACAATTCATTAACAGAGATTTGTACTTTATTGTAATTTTGCATCCTGAGATAATAAAATTTAATATCTGACAATTGAACAACGACAGAAGCAGCAGTGAAAGTTTCAGAGAGGCAGGTATCCTTCCTTTTGGCACAGGTATATAGGTTGAGTTTTTCCAGGAGAGTCACTCCGGAACTCAAGGGAGAAAAAATGATTCATTCCACAGGCTATATAACAATACAAGATGCATGAAAGTTCTTGGCTTAAATGGACATATTCACTTTTACCCTTTCCTGGTAAAACTGTCTCAACAGGAATCCTCTGCCCCAAAGTAGAAATCCTAGGTTTTTCAGATAGATATTTTGATCAGTGCCCACCTTCTAGCAGGATTTCCTATTTTTGCAGCTGACTCACATTTGTACATGGTTAGTTCAAGGATGGCAAACTAGCTTGTAGATCATATGATTTCAAACATATGTAACTGGTTTCAAAGTAAAGATCAAAGCAAACAAAATAAGCAGGAATAAAAGAAACATTTGAGAAATTATTGCTTAAGGCAATAATTGCCTTCATCTTGACTTTATACACAGAACTACTTTGAGACTCAGAAATTGGTGTCTACTCCAATGCTAGAAGACAACATTATAACACTTTTCACACTTGTAAGCCTGTATATGTGTATATGTATGATTTACATATATACACCCAGATACATTAGCTCAATTATATCATCCTGAAACAGAAAAAAAATGAAGGCAAATTCTAACCTGAAGTTATATAGCCCAGTCTAGCCAAAACACACACACATACTTTAGCATTTCATTATTTAGGGACTAGGTAAGCAACCTGTGGAGGTCAAATAATTTCGGTTCCTTTATGAAAGTGGCTCCCAACATTTCTGCCATGAGGATTCCTTTATTATTTCTTCCCCATATTTTCAAGTATTTTATTTATTAAACTGCATATAACAATAGGTTTTCTCGTTTAAAAAAATAATTAAAAGCCTAACCACCATTAACAGTTTCTGATCAATATAGATAACCAGTGTTAGAACTGAAGAAACATAAGCAAAATGTGTAAAAATTCTGTCTTAGTTGGCTTGTGCAGTAGGAATGTTATGGGTAAATGTATGATTTCTAGTATACTTTTTGAAATGCTAAAAAAGGTTCAGGATGACCCCACTGCTATTTTCATCTGCCCCAAGTTGAGAACCATTGGTTTATATCCACGTGCTTTTCCTCTCTAAATCAAGTATTATAACACAATATAACACAATTATAACACAATTATACATGTTAACACATAACAGATTAATAACAAAATTACTACCCAAACTAGATTAACTGTAATACTCTTTCTGTAAGGTTTGACTGAGAAAGAAAATATAACAACATAGATTTAAAGGACTCTATTTAGAAATTACAAAATTATGATATGCAATGTATCCTTCAGTCAATTTCAAAAGCACATTTATATATGAAAAAATCCTCAATTCCCCTGTGAGGTAGGTCCAGATTATTGTCCCCACTTCCACCATGAGGACATGAGGTATAGAGGAATTAAGCAGCAGAGCTAAGAATTAAACCAGAACTGACTTGGGTGGTTTGACTTCTATATCACTTTCCTTTCTAATATTACTAATTTGTTCCAACAGATGTTTTTGAAGAAATGGAAATAACTGAGACACTGAAGCAGATATTGGATGGGATATAAAATTCTTTTTCACATCAATGTCAAGGTGGGTCTTACCATAACTCCACATCTGTTGCAGCCATAATTCTTGCTCAGGTTCCAACTGCATATATAGTCAGATTCCACATAGGTAAAGCCCACAGACCTCAGTCCTCAGTTCCTAGGGAAACTACAATCATTCTTATCAGCAGGGAGGTGCTGAGATCTCACAGGCAAAAGGTTCTTTGAGTCTGTATGATATGAACACATACCAGCTAGGTGACTGTTGGCAAATCAAACTTTTATTGTGTGCAAGGCACTGCGAGAATTTCCACGAAGGGTAGTAGATTTGAGAAAAATCATTCTGAGATTCTGTAGAGTAAAAACTTCCTAAGGATTCCTAGTATCACAGAATGTCAGGTAACCTCTAATTTTCTGTCCAGCTCTAGGTTAAATCTCATGATTTTACAGATGAAGAGACTGACATGTAATGTAAGTGACTTGCCTGGAGCACATTAGATCATTTCCTCATATAGTATGAATCTGACAAAGTCCATAGAAAATGGAACATATTCTCAGGTTGCCATCATAAAAATGAAAAGGCTGGCTCAGAATCAGGAAAAAAGAAACTGGGGGGAATATAGGAAGATGTGTATATGTAATATACACACACATACATATATATATTCCACATATTACATGGACAGATATTATTAATAAAATCTATTCATTATTTATTTTCTAGGGAAAATTTTCCAATAGTTCATCATTTAAAGTAACCCAAAGGATTTGACAATTGTTACACAATGGATTAAAGTAGAATTTTATAAGCATTAGAGGACTTAATTTCAGTGAATTTCAGCATCTTATTATCAAATTAGCAAAAAGTATTCCCACTATGTGAAACTGCTCCAATTAAAAGGGTGTATACAAATTTCTACATATCCTCTCAGGTCAATATAGTCAATTCTAATAAAAAACTGTTTGGAGGCTTTAAGTAGTGAGGTCTGATTTTTTGAGTGGTAATTTATAAACAAAATTAAAACGCTAATGATTTTTAAAGAGATTTTACATTAAAAAAATCCATTTGTTTGAAGACTTACAAATGTTATGGAACTTCATTCAAATTAGATAAAACAAGAATAAATTTCACTAAAATGGTAGAGTGCTAAATAGTAACAGTTTGATTAACTGATCAGACATTAGTGCTTATAGGTCATGATAAGATGAACAGTGTGTTAAATACTTCAGTAGGCTTTAGTAGGGCTTCAGTCAAAGACTATTGTTTTTTCAGGACTATGTTAAATTACATGATTACTAGCATTAGAGTTATACTAGTTTTATAAGTGACCGATACTTCTATTCTGTAATATTTTGTCACTAATATATCTCATAATTGGGGAAAACCCAGGAAATAGGCTTTAAATAAGAAATGAAGAAATACAATATACTAGTAAAATATTCTTATATTATACTTAGCTGAAAAGGATGGTTTTAATGTAATGATTTACCAATTCATTTGTTCTGCTTCCTTCAACATAGAATGTTATCTTTATTTAAAGACGACAAGGCACTTCTCCATCTACTTCTAACATTTGACTACAATGGTTTCTTCCTAGATTAGTATAGAGGGTAGAAAGAATCAAAGAGTAGCTGAAAAATGTTAAAGCTTATTTCATTTTATACACAATTTATGCAAGTAGAGATGCATAATGGAAAGTCAGAGAAGGAACAGTTTTAACTTGTAACCTCAAAACTTTGTAAGATTTATATACTTCAGCAGATACATGTTATTGTCTCTGGAAACATCCGTAGCAGGTTTCATAAATGAATATTATATAACAAAGAAAACTCAAATTTGTTTCTTTAATCTAAAAACAACTGGCACAAAAATACTTCATTAACTTGACATATTCTATCCTGAGGATATAAGAAAAAAGTCAGTGAGTGAGAAATTAATGTCCACAGTGTACCCTGTCATTTCAGCATTCACTGCTGCCAATATCACTGAAAAGAAAACAAATCTCTTAAAGGACTCAAAAATATTCAACTGCTAATTAGTCCCCTCCAAAGGAAAAGAGCTTGAAAAAGTAGTCATAGAAGAAAAAAAAAAAATTGAGTATTTTCTGAGTAGTTCAAGAAAATAAGTCAATCAACATAATGAATAATAAGATAATAAATTTAAGAGTTATTAGAATAGGTTTTAAAATTAAGTTTACACATGCTGGTAAATGTTTATGATAAATACTACTGTAACTTAAATTAAAAACTCTGTTACCTCCAGATGCACTCTATTCCTGTCTTAATATTTGTTTTATAGAAACAATTCACCACTTCCTGCTGTTCTTTGAGCAAAACAAGTGTGATCTATACATGGTAGAAAAAGTTACTATGACCATCATGTGGCCAAATTCTAAGTTTACAGGAAAAAAATGAGATTATAAGGGTTGACTCAAAGTAATTATTCTATCAGTGATAATTAGAAATTTTGTATTATGCTGGAAATCAATTTTGGTATTAAACTGTCACAACTTGAAACATAAACATGATGATATTAGCTGGAACATAAACCACAGATACAATTTTTCCCCGAATTTATCTATAAAACAAGACATTTGGTATACATTTTCAGAGGTTTCCACTTTGTCTATAAAAATACACCTTCAATTTTACAGCAGACAGACAAATGATATTTGCAGGCACACACAATATATTAAAAGTTAGAGATTCTGGGTGGCATGGGGGTAACAGGGTTCTACAGAGAGAGGTGGAAAAGTTGTTCATGCAATTATAATCACACATCAAAAATCTCTTTTTTCCTCTCTTCTTTTACTGGTCCAGGACTGTGGATTTCAAATTAGGCATAAATTTTAAAAGTGGCTTTAAAAGGCTTGACCTTGTATGAAAAAATGACTGCTCTCTTCATTGGGATGAATGTTTGCCTAAAAATAGACTAAAAATAATAAATATAAATAGACTAAAATAAAATAAATAAAATAAAATAAATAAAAATAGACTAAAATAATAAATAAAATATTATTCAGTCTCAGAACTTTTATTTTTAACACTAGGAATTACAAATAGTGTCTGCATACAGGCATAAATTTGCAGTTGAACTAATGCAATGTAAAGCTTTCATTATGTTAAAAACTCAAATTCTAGAAGAATTAAGAGTGTCTGCTCTTATTCCAATGTGAAGAGAAATAGAGAAATATGCACATACCAATGAAAAGCCTGCATGTGTGGCTACTTTAGAAACGAAAATGAAAATATTTTTGTTAAATTCTTGTCTTTCCTCATTAATAATATCCATACCTTTACAAAAGATCCCCAAAATGAGGATTAAGAGTATTTAATCAATTATGAATCTGCCACTTTAGGTAGAGCTTTTCAATTAGTTCTCTCTCTTTCTCAAAGTGGATCATAACTCCAGAAAGGGGTTAGCAGTGGCTTTCCTGGGGGTGGGGTCTGCTGCTGCTGCTGCTGCTAAGTCGCTTCAGTCATGTCCGACTCTGCGACTCCATAGACGGTAGCCCACCGGGCTCCCCCATCCCTGGGATTCTCCAGGCAAGAACACTGGAGTGGGCTGCCATTTCCTTCTCCAATGCATGAAAGTGAAAAGTGAAAGTGAAGTCTCTCAGTCGTGTCCCACTCTTAGCGAGCTCATGGACTGCAGCCTACCAGGCTCCTCCCTCCATGGGATTTTCCAGGCAAGAGTATTGGAGTGGGGTGGGTGGGGTCTAGATACTTCTTAAAACATCTGAAACTTGAGACACTCCTTAAAGGTCATAATCCTGTATACTTCCAAGTGAAGAAAAGGATACATAAAGGGAGACAAATGAGGAGAGTGAGGCTGTGAAATGTGTCAGATGTCAAATGAATTCTTTTGTAAGTGGAGGACAAAATGGGATGTACTGAACTAAATGGAAAAAATAAGGTTCTTGGTTTCAGGTGCAATGCAGAAGATCTCAGACAATGATTTCAATTTTAATCTTCTCATTACAAAGGGCCATCCTGCCCACACCTGAAATTTTTAACATACTTATTATGGCTTTGCCATAACACAGCATGTTAACAATCTATACATTCAAAAGGATGCTTGCAAACTTCATTCACATTAAAATTTATGCAGAATTGTTGGCAACACATTAAGAATAACAGTACATTCTGTAAACCATGACATATCACATTTTTTTACTTTATGCAAAGAAACAATATTTACAGGTCTTTAGGAGTTTAAATATTTTATCCACTAATATAAGTGATAATTAAGCAAAGTGCAGGACAAAACCAGTGCTATTAATTGCATGTCCTTTAAAAGCAGGTACGAGTAAAACCGTTTCTAAAAGCTACCAAAAGCTTATTTATGTATGTTCAGTAAGGGATTACAGAGCATTAAATAGCCTAGAAAAATGATGCATATTTAGAAACAGTAAGTATGAAAATTATAAGGCAGCATGCTCAGAACATGTTTTTGTTTTTTAAACACCTGCACTGATGTTATATTTAGTGGCAAATATATATATATATATATATATATATATATACACACACACACACACACACACATATATGTGTGTATTTATTTAAAAATTGACAGTGCAAAATACAAGCCTCATTTAACAACAACAAAAAGAATGTGCAAAATTTCTTCTTAAATCAACACAAATGAAAAGTGTGAGGAGAATATTCTACCATTATAAAGAATAAATTGAACACAGCAAAGGAGACCATCTTCATTCCAAAATCATCTACAAGGCACTAAGGGTAGGAAATGACAGGTAAAACAGAAGTGACTGAATAAACTCCTCAGTCAGGTCGGAATATGGGATATTTTGGTAAGAATTCTATTAGTATTACCTGTAAAATAAAAATAAACAAGAATATATTGACAAAATTTTACAATTTTACTGCAACTTACACATAACCCCCAAAATCTATAATCACTTCTCACAGGACTATGGTTTGGTCTTATACTATAAAGCAAGTGAAATATATAAAACAGTTACAAAAGGAACTTACCACAAGTTATCATTAGATTGGCAATTAAACTGAAAAACATAATTACTTGCTATAGCTAATAGTTTTTATTATCTGATTTACAGTAAGCATTTAGTTAACAGAAAAGCAAACCCTATTATATTTTAATGTCTTTCCCATTTTCCCTTGGTTCCCGTTTTTTGTAGCAAAGTGGAAGCAATTAAATGGGAAGCATACAAATTTTATTAGAATCTCTAACAAAAATTTATTAGGATTAGGATTAGAAAAAAATACCTTCACTTAGATTACATTTACATATTTTTCAATTACAACAGCTGATATTGGTTGAATATTACTATCTTTTAGAAGCTTTTTTGTAAAAAATAGTGTTCAAATGGATTGATTAAAACATTTTAATTTAAAAAAGGTTTGGAAATAAAAATAATATATTTATAAAGTTACACAAAGTTACAATAATTTATACAAGGTTTTACCTACAGAGAATTTTAGATTTGTGGTCATTTGCACATTATCCTCAAAACTATTCAAAGTGGAGAAAGATACATAATAATCCTTACTTATGAAATAGAAATGGAATGTTTATGATTAAATATATATTACATGTCAGCAACTTAAAGTTTGGATAAATTTCATATTCTTTTGAATGTTAATGATACCCTATCTGTCACACTGGCTATATGTGACTTTATGTGTTGTGACTAAGATCGCAGATCTTTCAGTTTAAAAAAACTAGAATCTATAGTTTCTTCACTGAAAGTTATTAATAAATATCAGCTAAGAAAAAAAAAAAAAGCCAGGAATATGAATCCAGAAGTCAATTCCTACTTTATGTAAGTTTTGACAAGATTACATTTAGAAATATTTGTTCATCTGTGCCCATCAACATGTGTTATGGTTTGTACCTGTGTTAGAAAAAGATTAAGGTTTTACCAGGTTTTCATCTGAGCATAGTAGCTAAAGTTTTTCTAAGATGTAAATAACTGTCAGTTTTCAAGATATTTTATGTTGGCTACAAACCTAAAAATGTGGAAGGAAACCTCTATGTTCCAAATGACAAAAGTTCAAGCTGAGAAGAAAAAAGGTAGAAAGAAGTGTGACAAATGATAAATACAGTAAAATGTAACATTCAGGATGGAATCCAAAAATATGCAATTAAAGATAACTGCATACTTACATACTCCATCATATTGCTAGTTTCACATTTCCTTTTAGTCAACTTCCAGTGCAAAGCAAGCTAAGAAGGTAAAGTTTGTTAAGAATTTTAACAACAATTTATACTAATTATTACCTACACATTTGAATAAACCACTGAACAACAATCCAGGAATAAGATACTTTTAAAAATACTTTGTAAAGAACAAATATTAAAAAGTGAGTATTCTCTAATTCATGCTTTTGTGGCTGACAATTTTCCATTTTCTCAATTTATTAATGCAAATATGAATGGAATACTTATTTGCTTAAACTTTCTTACCTTGTGATACAATCTGTTATTTTCCCATTCTAACAACTTTTGAATTGATCTTCTGGTCTATAAGAAAGAATCAAGACTTTGTTACAAGATGAAGAGCTTTGTAAACTATGTGTATATTCTTCTGCTTACTTGTAAGATCCCATTATTTTCTCCTCTTGCCTTTTCTTTTCAAAACAAAATATGTACAAATTACTCTGTGTTGTGAGTCCATTAATTGGACTATATAAAAACATTACCAGTACTGCTAGTAGTCCATTTATGAACCTAAATCTAGACTTTCGTATATCTTTTCACAAGGTTAGTTTTTTAACATACATATAATATGCCAAGCTAATCTGACTACTCATCAAATGTTCTCCTATCAGAGTTCTTTGCATAATACCTGACAAATAGTAGTCAAGGTCTACAAGTTGAGTAAAACAAACCAACATATATCAGAATTTCCACTGAAAAGAAGTACAAAATCAGGCAGTTGAAAAATTTGTATTTAGAGGAAAAAATAAAAACAAGAGAAGCAGCACTGTAGTAAACAGGAAGACAGAGGCTGAGTTTCTCATTTGCAGTGCATGTATTTTGAAAGGAATAAGAAAAGTTTGCAAAATGTTCCAAAACATTAAAATTAAAGACTGTTAGGCATTTTTTATTTTTAACCAAACTTGGGTCTCCTGCATTGCAGGTGGATTCTTTACCATCTGAGCCATCAGGGAATCACAATAAATGGAGAGAGACTAAATATTTTCCTCCTAAGATTAGGAACAAGATAAGGATGTCTCCTCCCGATAGTTTTATTCAACAGCATATAGATGTTATAGCCAGGGCAATTAGACAAAAATAATAAAGGCATCCAAATTGTAAAAGGAAACATGAAACCATCTTCATTTGCAGAGGACATGATCTTGTATAGAGAAAACCCTAAGGAATCTAAAACACTACTTGAACTAATAAGTAAGAATTCTGGCCCCCATGATCTTCACTTCCTGGAGTTACACCTGTGAATGTTACACTACATTGCAAAAGGGACATTGCAATTGTAATTAAAGTTATTAATCATTTGGCTTTAGAATAGGGAGATTATTCTAGATTATTTTGGCAGACTCAATGTAATTCCATGAGCCCATAAAAGCAAAGAATTTTCTCCAGCTGATGGAAGAATAGCCAGAGGGGTCTGAAACACAAGAAGTACTCGAACCATCATTGCTGGCTTTAAGATGGAAAGGTCACATAGAATGTCTAAGGAGGAAATGATTTCTGAAATCTGAAAGAGTTTGGGAGTAAATTCTTTCCCAGAATCTCCAGAAAGGAATGCAGCTTTGCCAGCACCTTGATTTTGGCCTTGTAAGATTCTAATTTTAAAAAAAAATGTGAAAGTGAAGTCACTCAGTTGTGTCTGACTCTTTGTGAATAAGAGAACCCAATTAAGCCACACTGTACCTAGACTTCTGACTGTGAATTAATAAAATAGTGTTAAGTCATTAAGTTTCTGGAAATTTGGTATGCTAGACAGAAAAGTAATACAAGGTTCTTACATATAAAAATCAATTTTATTTCTATATACTGTCAATGACCAATCTAAAAACGAAAGTAAAAGATTAATCCCATTCACAATAGATTTTTCTTTTCATATGTTAATCCCATCCTCCTAATTTATCCCTATTCACAACAGATTTAAGTATAAAATATTTAGGAATAAATTTAACAAAAGAAGTATAAGATGTGTAAGGTGAAAACTAAAATACATTGCTAAAAGAAATTCCCTGGTGGTCCAGGGAGCCTGGGTTGGATCCCTGGTTGGGAAACTAAGATCCTGTAAGCTGCACAGTGTGGCCAAATAAAAACTCCAAAGAACAAAAAACACTGCTAAAGTAAATTTCAAAAGAGGTAAATAAATGGAAAATATCCCATATATATATATATTCATGAGTTAGTTCTCACATTGACATTCTGGGTGGGCTCTTACTAACTTGATGTTATATTTGACACATAAAAACTTTTAATTTGATTAAGTCAAATTTATCTTTTAAAATAGCGTATGCAAAAAATTAACTCAAAATGGATCAAAGACCAAGTCATTAAGAAATGAAACATTAAAACAACTAGAAGAAAACACAGGAGTACATCTTTTAAATCTTGAGTTAGGCAAAGCCCCCTTAAGATATGATATAAAAGGTACAAGCAAGACTATTTTAAAAGTTAATTTTGTTAGTTTGGGCAGACAGTGAAAATAGGTAGATCCCATTTTCCATAGTTCTGTGCAATAAAAGGCCTAAATCAAGTGGGTGATGTCAGGAGAGCAGCAACTATTTCCCTACCCACAGCTTCTGAAAAATAGGCAGGATAGTTGGCAAAGAATGAGTCCCTCTTTCTACAACATCTATGTTGTAGGTGAGCTGTTACAGCTGCTCTTACAACTGAGTGGCAGTTGCTATCTTCCCAGTGTCCTATGGCAGACATATTCTGGGTAGATATGAGAGATGGGGAATATTAGCAGACCCCACTCTCCCTGGCTTTAGGTTAAAAAAAAATCCACGACTAATATCATACTAAATGGTGAAAGATTGAAAGCTTTTCCTTTAAGATAGAAAGAAGACAATGATTGCCACTGAAAGCTTTTCCTCTAAGATAGAAAGAAGACAATGATTGCCACTTTTATTCAACATATTACTGGAAATTCTAGACAGAGAAATTAAGCAAGAGAAGAAATAAAAGGCATCCAAATCAAAGAGGAAGAAATAAAATTATCTCTCTTTGAAGGTGACATTATATTATGTGTAGAAAACCTTAAAGAACCCACAAAAAACCATGTTAGAGCTAGTTAACAAATTCAGGAACATTTCAGAATATGAAATCAACATGCAAAATTCAGATGCATTTCTATATAACAGCAGTAAACAATTCAAAAAAGGAATTAAGAAAATATAATATTTCCAATAGTATCAAAAGAAGAAAATATTTAATAAATTTAAGCAAGGAGGCAAAAGACTTGTACACATAAAATTATAAAATGATACTAAAAGAAATTAAAGACTTAAATAAATGTAAAGAATCTTGTGTTCATAAATTGGAAGACTTAATATTGTTAAGGTGACATTATTATCCAAAATGATCACAGATCCAACACAATCCTTATTAGAATACCAGTGACTTTTTATATAGAAATAGAAAATTTCATCTTAAAATTCACATGGAACCCCAGAAGACTCTTATTAGCCAAAAAATCTTGAAAATGAGAAACAAATGTAAAGGACTCACATTTCCTGATTTTAAAACTTATTACAAAGCAATAATAACCAAAAGAATACAGTACTGGCATAAAGATAGACATATAGACCAATGGAATAGAACAGAGAGCCTAGAAATAAACCCCTCAAATAAACAGTCAACAGATTTCTGACAAGAGTGACAACTGTTCAATGGAGAAAAAGGACTTTTAAATAAATACTGTAAAAACTAGATATCCATTTGTGAATGAATTAAGTTGAATTTTAAATTTATGCCATATGCAAAAATTAACTCAAAATGGATCAAAGAATTAAAAATAGAATGACAATCACAAAAGTCTTAGAAGAAAACGGAGACAATCTTCACGACACTGAATTTTGCAATTATTTCTTAGATATGACACTGAAGCACAGGCCAAAAGGATGGCAGAAAATATCTGCAAATCACTTATCTGATAGGGGATTAATAATAAGAATATATGTGTATATATATATATATATATATATGCCACAACTCAACAACAAATAACTAAACAAGCTAGTTACAAAATGGGCAAAGTACCTAATATACAAATGGTCAATAAGCATATGTAAAATGCTCAACACTACCAGTCATTAAGGAAATACAAATCAAAACCACAATGAGATATCACTTCACACTCATTATGGTGGCTATTATCAGTAAAATGGAGAATAGTGAATGTTGGTGAAGATCTGGAGAAACTGGAAACCTTGTGCACAACTTACCAGAGTAGAAATGCAGAAGAGGAAAACTGTGTGGGAACTAGCACTAGGATAGCAATTTTTGTTGTTGCTGTTTGTTTGATATCAACACCTGAACTTTAATTAACAAATTGCTGGAAGCTCAGTGGGGACAAGTTTGAGAGTTCAAAATTCCAAAGGGGTCCCATCTTGGTGGAGACTCCCACACTTTTATGACTTTATTACCAGGAGACCTATCATGTTCTCACAGTGATTGCAAAAAATCCCCTCATCCTTCCAGCAGGAGAAAGGGAAGAACAGTCAGTCACATTTATATATGCCCAGAACATTCTGTTCTTCTTAGCAAAGCCTGTTCTCCAGAGAAACTACTGTACCAGACAGAGCCAAATCTACTGGGATATTACTAGAGCCTAACCAATCTTGGAGAAGGCAACACACAACTCTAGCATCCTCTAGCTTTCCTGTCCCACCTAAAGGGGAAAACAAAACAACAAAAAATCTGAGAAGCACTTCTGTAGGGTACAGCCCAGGAGCACAGGCTCAATAAAAAAATTAAGCCTAGACATGATACTATTGGAGAAGAAAATGGCAACCCACTCCAGTGTTCTTGCCTGGAGAGTCCCAGGGACGGGGGAGCCTGGTGGGCTGCCGTCTATGGGGTCACACAGAGTCAGACACTACTGAAGTGACTTAGCAACTGACTTAGCAGACATAATACTATAGAACATGTCCAGTCCCCCAAAACCTTGTTTAATCGTTAAGTTGTGTCCTACTCTTTGAAACCCCATGGACTGTAGCCTGTCAGGCTCCACTGTCCATGGGGTTCCCCAGGCAGAAATACTGAAATGGGTTGCCATTTCTTTGTACTTGGGATCTTCCCAACCCAGGGATTGAACCTGTGTCTCCTGCATTGGCAGATGGATTCTTTACCACTGAGCCACCAGAGAATCCTCCTTCCCCAGCAGCTTACCACTACATCAATAAGGCTTCTGTATTATAGTACAAGGAATACAATTAAAAGAACTGTGCATCGCAGGTGATGTCTAAGAAGTCTGTAGGGAAATTCAAGGAAAATAGGCCAGACAAAAACAAGGACACTAAGAAAAGTGTAGCCTTCGATTTCTAATAGCTATGTGCATGCGTGCTCATTTGTGTCGAACTCTTTACAACCTCACAGACTGTAGCTCTCCAGGCTCCAGTGTTCCTAGAATTTTCCAGGTGAGAATACTGCAGTGTACTGCCATTTCCTATTCTAGGGGATCTTTCTGACCCAGGGATCAAACTCGTGTCTCCTGCATTGGCAGGCAGATTTTTTATCATTGCACCACCTGGGAAGCCCTGTAACAGCTACAGTAAACAGTAAACACAGTCAAACAAAAAAATTAAATCTCACTTTAAAGGCCTATTTATCTCAGTTCCTTTTACCTAGGACATCATGTATAGCTTTCAATCAAAAATCAGAAGTCATACTAAAAGACAAAAAGTTTGAAAAGACAGAGCAAGCATTAGAATCAGACTCAGAAATAGCAGAGATGTTGAAATGATCAGACCGGGAATATAAATCAACTATGAAAAATATACTACATGCTCTAATGAAAAAAGTGGATAACATGAAAGAGTAGATGGATAATGTTAGACGAGAAATGGAAACTATAAGAAAAAAATCAAAAGGAAATGGCAGAGAGCCAAAATATCAACAGAAATGAAGAATGCCTTTGATGGGCTCATCAATGATTGGAAATGGCTGAAGAAACCACTAATGAAGATTGAAGGCATATCAGTAGAAACTTACAAAACTAGAAGAAAAAGAAAAAAGAAAAACAAAACAGAATATCCAAGAACTATGGGACAATTACAAAAGGAGCAATAGACCCATAATAGAAACTCTACTTCTGTGCCACCAGGGAAGCCCTACATAATAGAAATATCAGAAGGTAGAGAGAAAAAAGAGGAGATGAAATAGTTAAAGCAATAATGACAATACAATTTCCCCAAATTAATGAAAGGCATCATGCTCATAGATAGAAAAAGCTCAGAATACAAAGCTGGATGGTGGTGGTAGTTTAGTCGCTAAGTTGTGTCCCGACTGTTGTGACCCCATGGAGTGTAGCCTTCCAGGTTCCTTTGTCCATAGGATCCTCCAGGCGAGAATACTGGAGTGGGTTGCCATTTCCTTCTCCAACAAAGCTAGATAAATACTCCAAAATCTACACCTAATAATCTCGTATTCAAACTACAGAATGTCAAGGAAAAATGTTCAAAGATGCTAGGGGAGAAAATACCTTACATATAAAGAAGCAAGGATAAGAGTCATATTAGCCACCTCCTTAGAAACTATGCAAGCAAAGAAAAAAGTGGAATGAAATGTTTAACGTTTTAAAATAAAATACTACCAACCTAGAATTCCATCTGTGCCCAGCAAAACTGTCCTTCAAAGATCAAAGAGAAATAAAGACTAAGACAAAAAATTAAGGGCCTCTGTTGCTACTAGACCCTCCTTGTTTAGTTTCTAAATAACTTATGTTAAAATAAGTTATTTAGAAAGAAGTAAAACACTACAAGTAAGAAATCTGGATCTACATAAAGAAAGAGTGTTAGAGAAGAAACAAATGGATGTAAAATAAAATCTTTCATTTCTTCTATTCTCAACTGATCTAATAGCACTTTGTTAATAACAATAATGTAGTCCATGATTATAGCTTATGGATAAGTAAAGTGAATGACAGTAATGTTATAAGGGATGGGAGGGAGGAGCTGGGAATATTCTATAATAAGGTAATTGTTCTACCTGGGAAGTGGTACCGTGTTATTTGAAAGGGACCTGGGTTGGTTTTATATGTATATATATTGCAAACTCTCTTTAGGGAGCAACCACTAAAAAGATTAAAAAGTAGGATTAGTGATATAGTAAGGGAAGATAAATAATACTATCATACAAAAATAATTAAACAGAAGTCAAAAAGACTGCAAGACAAAAATATGAACAAAGAACAAGAGTAATGAATAGAAAACAGTAACAAACATGGTAAATATTAGTCAAATTATAACAATAATCACTTTAAATATCAAAGGTCTAAATATATCAATTCAAAAACAGAGACTGTCTAGGTTCGATGCAGGATACAGGATGCTTGGGGCTGGTGCACTGGGATGACCCAGAGAGATGTTATGGGGAGGGAGGTGGGAGGGGGGTTCAGGATTGGGAACATGTGTATACCCATGGCGGATTCATGCTGATATATGGCAAAACCAATATAATATTGTAAATAAATAAATAAATAAATAAACAGAGACTGTCAGAAGGGATCAAGAAATAAAACAACTAAGTGCTGTTTACAAGACAACCACTTTAAATATGAAGACATACAGAACTATAAGTAAAAAAATGGAGAAAGATACACCATAGTAATACTAATCAAAGGAAAGCTAGAGTCACTTTAGTAATTTTAAACAAAGCAGACTACAGAGTAAGGAAAATATTCAGAAATAAAGAGAGATATTACATAATGAAAAAGGGTCAACTTTCTAAGACATAACAGTTCTTGAATGTGAATGTGAAGTTGCTCGTCGTGTCTGACTCTGCCACCCCATGGACTGTAGCCTACCAGGCTCCTCTGTCCATGGGATTTTCCAGGCAATAGTACTGGAGTGGACTGCCATTTCCTTCTTCAAGGGATCTTCCCAACCCAGGGATTGAACCCAGGTCTCCTGCATCGTAGACAGACGCTTTACTGTCTTGAGCCACCAGGGAAGTCTTAATTGAACAATTCTTAACTGAATTTAACTCAGATGACCATTATATCTACTACTGTGGGCAAGAATCCCTTAGAAGAAATGGAATAGCCATCAGTCAACAAAAGAGCCTGAAATGCATTACTTGGATGCAATCTCAAAAACGACATAATGATCTCTGTTTGTTTCCAAGGCAAACCATTCAATATCATGGTAATCCAAGTCTCTGCCCCAGCCAGTAACGCTGAAAAAGCTGACGTTGAATGGTTCTATGAAGACCTACAAGACCTTCTAGAACTAACAACCAAAAAAGATGTCCTTTTCATTATAGGGGACTGGAATGCAAAAGCAGGAAGTCAAGAAACACCTGGAGTAACAGGCAAATCTGGCCTTGGGAGTACAGAATGAAGCAGGGCAAAGGCTAATACAGTTTTGCCAAGAGAATGCACTGATCATAGAAAACATCTTCTTCCAACAACACAAGAGAAGACTCTACACATGGACATAACTACATGGTCAATACAGAAATCAGACTGATTATATGCTTTGCAGCCAAAGATGGAGACGCTCTATACATTCAGCAAAAACAAGACTGGGAGCTGACTGTGGCTCAGATCATGAATGCCTTTTTGCCAAATTCAGACTTAAATTGAAGAAAGTAGGGAAAACCACTAGACCATTTAGGTATGACCTAAATCAAATCCCTTAAAATTATACAGTGGAAGGGAGAAATGGATTCAAGGGATTAGATTTGATAGACAGAGTGCCTAATGAACTATGGACGGAGGTTCATGACAACATTGTACAGGAGACAGGGAGCAAGACCATCCCCAAGAAAAAGAAATACAAAAAAGCAAAATGGCTATCTGAGGAGGCCTTACAAATAGCTGTGAAAAGAAGAGAAGCAAAAAGCAAAGGAGAAAAGGAAAGATATTCCCACTTGAATGCACAGTTCCAAAGAACAGCAAAGAGAGATAAGAAAGGCTTCATGAGTGATCAATGCAAAGAAATAGAGGAAAAAATAGAATGGGAAAGACTAAAGATCTCTTCAAGAAAATTAGAGATACCAAGGGAATATTTCACGCAAAGAAGGGCTCAATAAAGGACAGAAATGGTATGGACCTAACAGAAGCAGAAGATATTAAGAAGAGGTGGGAAGAATACACAGAAGAACTGTACAAAACAGATCTTCACAACCAAGATAATCACGATGGTGTGATCAATCACCTAGAGCCAGACATTCTGGAATGTGAAGTCAAGTGGGCCTTAGGAGGCATCACTGCAAACAAAGCTAGTGGAGGTAATGGAATTCCAGTTGAGCGGTTTCAAATCCTGAAAGATGATGCTGTGAAAGTGCTGCACTCAATATGCCAACAAATTTGGAAAACTCAGCAGTGGTCACAGGACTGGAAAAGGTCAGTTTTCATTCCAATCCCAAAGAAAGGCAATGCCAAAGAATGCTCAAACTACCACACAATTACACTCATCTCACATGCTAGTAAAGTAATGCTCAAAATTCTCCAAGCCAGGCTTCAACGTAAGTGAAGCGTGAAATTCCAGATGTTCAAGCTGGTTTTAGAAAAGGCAGAGGAACCAGAGATCAAATTGGCAACATCCACTGGATCACTGAAAAGGCAAGAGAGTTCCAGAAAAACATGTATTTCTGCTTTATTGACGATGCCAAACCCTTTGACTATGTGGATCACAATAAGCTGTGGAAAATTCTGGAAGATATAGGTATATCAGACCACCTGACCTGCCTCTTGAGAAATCTGTATGCAGGTCATGAAGCAACAGTTAGAACTGGACTTGGAACAACAGACTGGTTCCAAATTGGAAAAGGAGGATGTCAAGGCTGTATATTGTCACCCTGCTTATTTAACTTATATGCAGAGTACATCATGAGAAATGCTGGGCTGGAGGAAGCACAAGCTAGAATCAAGACTGCTGGGAGAAATATCAATAACCTCAGATATGCAGATGACACCACCCTTATGGCAGAAAGTGAAGAAGAACTAAAGAGCCTCTTGATGAAAGTGAAAAAGGAGAGTGAAAAAGTTGGCTTAAAGCTCAACATTCAGAAAACTAAGATAATGGCATCCAGTCCGATCACTTCATGGCAAATAGATGGAGAAACAGTAGAAACAGTGGCAGACTTTATTTCTGTGGGCTCCAAAATCACTGCAGATGGTGATTGCAGCCATGAAGTTAAAAGACACTCCTTGGAAGAAAAGTTATGATCAACCTAGATAGCATATTAAAAAAGTAGAGACATTACTTTGCCAATAAAGTTCCATCTAGTCAAGGCTATTATTTTTCCAGTAGTCCTTGTATGGATGTGAGAGTTAGACTATAGAGAAAGCTGAGTGCCAAACAATTGATGCTTTTGAACTGTGGTGTTAGAGAAGACTCTTGAGAGTCCCTTAGACTGCAAGGACATCCAACCAGCCTATCCTAAAGGAAATAAGTCCTGAATATTCATTGAAGGACTGATGTTGAAGCTGAAACTCCAATACTTTGGCCACCTGATGCGAAGAACTGACTCATTTGAAAAGACCCTGATGCTGGGAAAGATTGAAGGCCAGAGGAGAAGGGGATGTCAGAGGATGAGATGGTTAGATGGCATCACTGACTCAATGGGCATGAGTTTGAGTAAACTCTGGGAGTTGGTGATGGACAGGGAGGCCTGGTTGCTGCAGTCTACGGGGTCGCAAAGAGTCGGACATTGACTGAGTGACTGAAGTGATGCCTAACAAAAGAGCATCAAACTACGTGAGGCAATAACTGATGGAACTGAAGGGAGAAACAGAGGAGTCCCCTATTATAGTTGGCAACTTCAATAGCCCTCTATCAGAAACAGATCAAGTAGGCATAAAGTTGGTAAAGACACAGGTGAATTCATGAGCACTACTGATCTACTGGATATATCTGACATCTACAGACTACTTCATCTAACAACAGCAAATGATAGATTATTCTCAAGCTGAGGTGGAACATATACCAAGACAGACCACATTGTGGGTCATAAAACACATCTTTAGAGATTTCAAAGAACAGAAATCATACAACATATGCTCTGAGACCACAACAGAAAAATAGTGGAAAATCCACAAATACTTGGAGATTAAATAGCACACTTTCAAGTAACACATGGCTAAGAAGAAATCTCAAGACAAATTTTAAAATACTTTGAACTAAATGTAAATGAAAACAAAACTTATCAAAATTTGTGGAATGCATTAAAAGCAGTAGCACTGAATATATATATTAGTAAAGAAGAAATACCTTGAATCAACCACATATGCTTGCCCCTTAGGGGAAAAAAACAGCAAACTAAAGTAAGAAGAAAATAAATAAAAATTAGAGTAAAAATCAATGAAACTAACAATAGGACTTCAATAGAGAAAAGTCAACAAATAAGTAACTGGCTCTTTGAAAGATCAGTAAAATTAATATGTGTCTAGGCAGGTTAACTACGAAAAAAAGAAAGGAGACAAAAATGTTACAAAGTTTCAGAAACAAAATATGGGTTATCACTAGTGAAGCCATGGACATTAAAAGGAAAATATAGGAACATTATTAACAAATCTGTGCCCATGAATTTGATAAGCTAGATGAAAACGGCTGATTATGTGAAAGACACTGTCTACTAAAGCCCATGTAAGGAGAAATAGACAATCTTGATAGGCTTCTGTCTATTAAAGAAACTGAGTCAATAATTAATAACCTCCCCAAATAGAAAACATCATGCCCAGATGGGTTCAAACATTTAAGGAAGAAATACCAGTGCTCTACTGTTGCAGCCTGGCGGAGCAGAGACCAGACTCGAGAGTGTGGCAAACTGCACCCTTGTGATCATCCTAGTAAGTATGCCGAACAGACATTCTTGGGGTGGGACCTGCTCTCTGCTCCACTTCACTGCCTACCCCTGCATCCATCTCCATGGAAACAAAACAAGATATTCCTGATCAACAGCAGAGCCTGTGCTAACCAAACTCCCCAGTATAGCTATTCCTTAATGAGCTCATGTGACGTCTGCCAATTAAAGTATGGGCTGAAAGGAGCCATTTTGTCTTCCTGCCATGGAGAGCAGGAGGGCCCCCTGACTCCTCGTTTGCCAAATTATATGTGTCTGTCTTTTCATTACATGCTCACCCCTGTTTCAGGTCTTTCTCACCTGTTGTGCTGGACGTGGCACTCTACAATCTCTTCCATAAAACAGAAGCAGAGAGAATATTTCCTAATTCATTCTATGAGGCCAGTATTACAGAACCGGACAAAGGTATTATATGAAAACTGCAGACCCAATATTTCTCATGAACATAGATGCAAAAACTTGTATAAAACATTAGCAAAGAAATACAACAATATACACTAAAATAAGTGGGTTTATCTCACATATGCAAATCTGGTTCATCATTCAAAAATCAATTAATATGTAAGCCATCCCATCAACAGATTAAAAAAGAAAAATCACATAATCACATCAACAGAGGCAGAAAAAATATTTGACAAAATACAACACTCATTTACGAGAAAAATTCTTGGCAAACAAGGAAGACAGGAACTTCTTCAAGCTGATAAAGAACATCTTACCAAAAAACCTACAGTTAATATCAAACTTGATGATGAGAAACTCAAAGCTATTCCTATTAAGATCAGGAACAAGGCAAGGATATTCCCTCTCACCACTGCTTTTCAATATCATTCTAGAAGTCCTAGGTAATGCAATAAGATAAGAAAAAAAGGTATACATAATAAGAAGAAATATAAATTATCTTACTTCATAGATGATTGTCTATGTAGAAAACCTGAAAAATCAACAAAACTCCTTGAATTAATATGCAATTATAGAAAGGATGCAGGATACAAGATTAACATACCAAAGTATATTGGTATACATGATGGTACCTATCTTTATACATCATCAAAACCCATGGAATGTACAACATGAAGAGCGAACTCTTATGTAAACTATGGATTTTAGTTAGTAATAATAATGTGTCAATACTGGCTCATCAGTTTTAACAACTGTACTTCAATAGAGCAAGATGTTAATAACAGGGAAAATTGGGGGTTGAGTGAGGGAGGTATATGGGAACTTCGCTTTTTCTCTTTTTTCTGTAAACCTCAAATTGTTCAAAAATAGTCTATTAATTAAGATATTATCTATAAAAAGTACTAATGAGAAAATATTCTTGGATAAAAACTTGAGAGAATCCACTGCCTACAGACCTACCATATAAGAAATACTGTGGGGAGTTCCTCAGGCTGAAACCACAGCACACCAGGTATTAATATGAGTCCACATACAGAAAAAGGAAAACTGAGAGACTCAATGAATTCCAAGTAGGATAAACTCAGAGACCCATACTGATAGAAACTTTATTCAAACCTTTAAAAGCCAGAAACAAAAAGAAAAATCTTGAAAGCAGCAACAGAGAAGCAACTTATGTTATAAGGAGCTCTTCAGTCAGATTAACAGCCAATTTCACATCAGCAACCAAGAGGTTCAGAAGAAGTAGAATGACACTTTTAAAGTGCTAAAGGAAAAAAAAAATGTCATTCAAGAATTCTATACTTAACAAAACTATCCTTTCAAAAAAAGGAGAAATTATGATACTCCCAGATAAGCACCGAGGGAGTTCACTGCTATTAGAATTGCCTTTAAGAAATGATCGGAGAAGGCAATGGCACCCCACTCCAGTACTCTTGCCTGGAAAATCCTATGGATGGAGGAGCCTGGTAGGCTGCAGTCCATGGGGTCGCTAAGAGTCAGGCACAACTGAGTGACTTCACTTTCACTTTTCACTTTCGTGCATTGGAGAAGGAAATGGCAACCCACTCCAGTGTTCTTGCCTGGAGAATCCCAGGGACGGGGGAGCCTGGTAGGCTGCCATCTCGGGTTGCACAGAGTCAGACACGACTGAAGCAACTTAGCAGCAGCAGCAGCATAAGAAATGATAAAAAGTGTCCTTCAGACTGAAATGAAAGAACACTGGACAATAACTCAAGCTATATGATGAAATAAAGAACATTAGTAAAACTGAATAAATAAATATAAAAGCCAACATTGTTTTTATTTTGAAATTTCTATTTTCATACTATATGATTTAAAAGACAGATGTATAAAATGATAATTATAAATATATATTAAAGGATATATAATATATAAGATGCAACTTTTGATAATAACACATATGGCGAGGTATGTGCACGGACAGAAGCAGAATCTGTATATTACTGAATTTAAAGTGGTATTAATTCAAACTAGTATGCTACAAGTTTAAGATATTAGTTATAATCCCCAGGGTAACAAATAAGAAAATAGCTAAATATATATACAAAAAAGGAAATGAGAAGGCATGTGGCACACTATAAAAATTATTTAAATATAAAATAAGGAAGTAATGGAGTATAAAAAAAAAAGATATGACACATGGGAAACAAAAGACAAAATGACAGAAGTCCTCCCTTATCTATTACAGATTGAATTATGTTCCCCCCAAATTCATATATTCAAGTGTCACAATCACTAGTACCTGGGAATGTGACTATATTTGGAGATGTGGGTTTTAAAGGGGTAATTAAGCTAAAATGAGATAATTAGTGTTTATGTGTTTAGTCACTCAGTTGTGTGTGACTTTGCAATCCCATGGACTATAGCCCACCAAGCTCCTCTGTCCATGGGGATTCTCTAGGCAAGAATACTGGAGTGGGTTGCCATGCCCTCCTCCAGGGAATCTTCCCAACTCAGGGATCGAACCCAGGTCTCCCACATTGCAGGCATTTTCTTTATGATCTGAGCCACCAGGGAAACCCCAAAATTAGGGTTTGCCTTAATCCAATACGCTGCTGCTGCAATATGACTAGTGTCCTTATAAAAAGAGATTAGGACACGAATATGTATAGAAGGAACCAGGTGAAGGCACATGAAGACCTAGGGAGAAAAACAGCCATCTATAAGCCAAGGAGAGAAGATTCAGGAAAAAAAAAAAAAAAAAAAAAAGCATTAGCTTTCCGAAAACCTTGACTTCAGACTTACAGCCTCTGGAACTGTGAGAAAATGCATTTCTGTTGTCTAAACCACCTAGTCTGTGGTACTTTATTAAGGCAGCCCTGGCAAACTATGCCAAAGCCTTTGACTGTGTGGATCACAATAAACTGTGGAAAATTCTTCAAGAGATGGGAATACCAGATCACCTGACCTGCCTCTTGAGAAACCTATATGCAGGTCAGGAAGCAACAGTTAGAACTGGACATGGAACGACAGACTGGTTCCAAATAGGAAAAGGAGGACGTCAAGGTTGTATATTGTCACTCTGCTTATTTAACTTCTATGCAGAGTACATCATGAGAAACACTGGACTGGAAGAAGCACAAGCTGGAATCAAGATTGCTGGGAGAAATATCAATAACCTCAGATATGCAGATGACACCACCTTTATGGCAGAAAGTGAAGAGGAACTAAACAGCCTCTTGATGAAAGTGAAAGAGGAGAGTGAAAAAGTTGGCTTAAAGCTCAACATTCAGAAAACGAAGATCATGGCATCTGGTCCCATCACTTCATGGCAAATAGATGGGGAAACAGTGTAAACAGTGTCAGATTTTATTTTGGGGGGCTCAAAAATCACTGCAGATGGTGACTGCAGCCATGAAATTAAAAGACGCTTACTCCTTGGAAGAAAAGTTATGACCAACCTAGACAGCATATTGAAAAGCAGAGACATTACTTTGCCAACAAAGGTCCATCTAGTCAAGGCTATGGTTTTTCCAGTAGTCATGTATGGATGTGAGAGTTGGACTGTGAAGAAGGCTGAGCATCGAAGAATTGATGCTTTTGAACTGTGGTGTTGGAGAAGACTCTTGAGAGTCCCTTGGACTGCAAGGAGATCCAACCAGTCCATTCTGAAGGAGATCAGCCCTGGGTGTTCTTTGGAAGGAATGATGCTAAAGCTGAAACTCCAGTAGTTTGGCCACCTCATGTGAAGAGTTGAGTCATTGGAAAAGACTCTGATGCTGGGAGGGATTGGGGGCAGGAGGAGAAGGGGACGACAGAGGATGAGATGGCTGGATGGCATCACCGACTCGATGGACGTGAGTTTGAGTGAACTCCGGGAGTTGGTGATGGACAGGGAGGCCTGGCGTGCTGCAATTCATGGGGTCGCAGAGTCGGACACGACTGAGTGAGAACTGAACTGAACTGGCAAACTAGTATATTATCATTAATGACTCTAAATGCAAATAGATTAAACTCTCAATTAAAAGGGAGAGATATACAGCATGGATATAAAAATATGATCCATGAGTCTACAGGAAACTCAGTTTAGATTCAAGACACAAGTAGGTTGAAAGTGAGAGGACAGAAAAAGACTTTCCACTGTAAATAGTAACCAAAAAAAAAAAAAAAAGGGGGGGGGCTGGGGCAGATAGATTTGGACAAAATAGATTTCAACTAAAAAAAAGTTACAAGAGAAAAAGATGCTCAGTATCTGTCTTAATACACTCAGGCTACTATGACAAAAGACCATATTCTAGGTGGCTTAAACAATAGCTCTAAAGTATGGGAAGTCTTAGATCAGAGTATCAACATGGTTGCTTGAATTCTTATGGGAGCACTCATCCTGGCTTATGGACAACTTCCTTTTTGCTGTATCCTCATACAGTAGAGAGATAGAGAGCAGCTCTCTGATCTTTTCTTATAAGGGCATTAATACACAATGAGCACACCATGTTCATGACTTTATCTAAATCTAATTACCTTCCAAGGGCCAAAGTACCAATCACCTCTAAATACCATCAGATTAAAGGGGAGGGCTGCAACATATGACTTTTGAGGGGACACAATTCCATAACAATATATAGTGATGAAAATAAAATCTTTCAAAAGGAAATGACAATTATAAACATATATACAACTATCAACAGATCTGCAAAATACATGAAGCAAAAACTGACAGAACTGAAGGGAGAAACAGACAATTCTACAATAATAGCTAGGACTTCAATACCCCACTTTCAATAGTGGATAGAACAATTATGCAGAAGATCAATACAGAAAGGCAGGACTTGAACAACACTGAGAAACAACTAGATCTAACAGGCATATATAGAACCTTCCACCCCACAACAATACAATTTTCTTCTTGAGTGTACATGGAGTATTCTCCAGGATAGGCTATATGTTATACCACTAAATAAGCCTCAATAAATTTAAAAAGATTAAAATCATACAAAGTATCTTTTCTAATAACAATGGAATTAAATTAGAAATCATAAGGAAAACAACATTATTGGTTCATGTTGTAAGCCTGAGATAATAGTCCCTTCCCTCTGAACATCCCTCTCAATTTAGTAAATATTATAGCAAAAACAAAGGTAAAAGTTAAAAGTAATTTCAAATTAAAGGATGGTAGTATGCTTAGGCCTGAAAATTGATGTAATATCACTGAGGTAAATGTAAAAATGGTTAAGTGAAAACCTTCATTTCATATATCATGTAGCCATAGAATCCTATCAGAGCCAAGAGAGACTCAGGGCATTCTGGTTTGTATTTCTTTTCTTTCAACTAATTTGCTAGAAAAATAACCATGATGTATATGGGCAAAAAAAAGTTTACAAGGCAGACTGTTTACATAGTTCTTTCTTGTAAACATTTTATAATCATTTATTTATACAGCAATGACCTTTGACACAGGGCAGATTAATCATATTATTTCCATTTTATTTTGTGGATAAACACAGACATGACTTTCATGAAGCTAGATTCCTCATTAGAAAGGCTAGAGCCACTCTTAAATTGTTGCATTTTATTTTTTGTTTCTTCATGTAGACAAAAAAAGCAGTGAGGTACCTTAAATCTCTTCATCTTCACAACCACCTTAAAGTAAGTAATATCTGGATTTTATAGGTGAAGAAGTTGAGGCTCCAGAAAGGACAGTGTCTTGTACAAGGTTACTAGAATATGCTTGGTGCTTCATTGTCTAGTGTGTTAACAAGTTAGTATGTACAACATTGAGGGTCCTAACGATAAAGTGTACAGAGCAAGGCAGATAATGTAAATGCTGGGTAGTTCTGTGGTGAATCAGAGTCCACATGTCCTATTTAAAGGAAGCAGCCACCACTCAGCAAGGGCCAACTGCTGAAATGTAGGCATGTGGGTCCCATATTTCCAGATTTTTAGATTTTACAAGAGACACTGGCTATTTCAAATTTTATTTTAATATTCTAATTTTTAAATGCTAGCAATTGATTTAAATGTTTAAAGAATAGAGTGGGCTGGATTTAGCCCACAGGACAATAGTCTGCATATCTGTACTTAATAGACGTAGGGAGAAATCATAGCATCAGTGTTAATGTCAAATCAGTAGTGCTCATAGTAAAATCACATGACTGAATAAACTGCTTCTATTTCAGGCCTTGTGGTGGAGGTGTTAATAAACAGGCAACTATGTAAACAGGTCATCAGAAAAAAAGATCCTGGATAATATTAAAATTTAAAAAATCTGTTCTTAAAGTAACTGAAATTGGCTATATCTGTGTGATGAAAAAAATCTCATAATTAATTTAACTTATAGAAAGCCATTTGAGAACACTGTTCATATTTTGACAAACAATAAACTAAGCTCTATTTAAAATAAAGCTCTGACCTACTGGTAGTGACCAAAAGGATTAATAAAATGTCCAATTTTCCATTCAAAAAATAATAGGGGTGGCAGTATTTTATTTTTTGAAACAGACATTAAGAAGGGCAGGAGAAAGATGGAGAGGAACATATGAGTACTCGGTGGGAATCTTTCTGGTTTTTATGAAACAACTGTACCATTAATTATACCCCATCAAGGTGCTGTGAATTTGAATATACTTATTATTTAGAAGTTTAAGTGAATCATCAATGTTGTACAGGGAAAAGAATTGGAGGCAAATGAATTAATTTTCCTCATTGACTTGAATTAAAAAGTTTAAAGATATCTTCCTAGTGGGGAAAATATCATTCTGAAGATCAAAATTAAATTTTAAAGAAAATCAGATTAAGATAGTAGTCTTAAATCTATGATACAATGAGTAATGTCATGCCAGAATGTTGTTTCAACATGTTCAAAACTAACCAAGATTGCCCCCACCAACTTTGTAGATTACTTTCACTTCTTCAGATCAAGAAAAAACTCTCCCATACACTTGTGACTTGGAAATACTCTAAATCATAACTTCAGGTTTTGTAAAAAGAATAAGTAGCCAAGTTACATTTACTTAAGTACTCCACTTACTTTGTACTTATTTAAAATAATGACTGGAACCCATATTAAGTAATAAAATGTTGATAAAGGTTGGACAAATGGCTTAATATTACCGGCCCTGAGTTTATGTCTAGAATGAGGACAGCATTGCTAGGAGAATTAAATCCTGTAAAGTACCTGGCACACAACAACTGTTCAATAAATGTTACCTCATTATTATTACACAATAAAATGGTTACTCACTCTTTTGTTGAGACAAATAACAGGCCACAGGCTGCAACCCAATGTGCAACAGCAGCAGAGACAACCACAGAGCAACCATTTCACATTGACTGGGAGAGCCTTTTTCAAACATGCATTCACACGGCCAATGCTGGTCTTAAATTCTTCTGGGGCCACCTACAACAAGGGCACAATCTTTAACACTTTGAGGGCAGCTTTCTACTGTTTATCTCTAAACCTAAATAAAATGGTTGTCTTATTACAAACACTTTAAGGAATTACACATATTTATTTCCTCCCTATCTTTCCCTATAAATAGGTATTATATGCTCTTGGATGACATTAGAAAGCAAAACAATATAATTTCATGTTTACAGAACTTATTCTGATGTTTGAAAACAATCTTCTGAAATTACCAATAATAAAATGACAACAGTAAAATTCGTAGTAAAGGATACCGTCACACAGTTTTCTTACCAGTTATTCTCATTATTAAGGCAATATTATTTATAGTCTCCAGTCACTCTGACTAAAGGTTGAATAAGACTAGAAGCATCATATAACAAAAAAACCGCAATACTACTACAGGAAATAGAATTAAATTTAGACGGCAACTCTCAAATCTTTTCTCCCTGGTAAATTTGCAACATAACAACTTAAACACTTGCCATTGTTTGTAGGGAAAAGGTACATTAACAAAAGACAGTGAGAAATGATCACATTCAAAAAACATTTTAGCGTAAAATGGATTCATAACTGCTGTAAATTTTAGAAGTTGAGAGATCCTTAAATATACAAATTTAATATTTTTAATTACTACCTCCATTCCTGGAAGTGGATGCTTATGGTTCTCTGTAAACAATGACAAAGTCAGTTCAAACGCACGATCATGACAAGCATAATTAGATTTATACCCAAAATTCTGCTTGAAGGTTATACAATTCAAAGGTATACTAAAAATACTCTGCTTTCAATGAAATCACATTTCTAGATCACAAAAATGATTCCCTTTCATTTAGAAAGCTGTCACACTGTAAAATCTATAAGAAAAAATTCCACCATCTGGCTATGCAGGAAAAATTACGAAATTGTTAGGAAAAATAAGTTGCTGTAAAATAAAAAACCCATTAGCATGTTTGGCATCAAAAATATAGAGCTCCACAACTCTTCTAAGTAAAAACTGTTCTACAGGAATCAAATTATTGCATTTTTGTCTTTTAATAAACATGTCTTAGAATCAATATTATAATACATACTGATTAACGGATGTTAGAAAGATACACGACCACAGAATTCAGTACCATCATGATTAAAACATTAAGTAATTATATTAGCTTTATTAGAATTATTCATGCTACCTAATAATGTTACTTGCTTAACCTATAAATTTTCCTTTTTTCCTAATATGTTAACTAGTTAGGAAATTGTAAGGCTCAAAATCGTATTTACAAGAGGAAAGTAAATTTATTTCATTCTCCAATATGACCTAAAGACAATCACAGAGGAAAAAGAATTCCAAATAAATAAATTTCTGGAGTAAATATGAAAATAAATTCAGGGAACTATGGCTGACAACTGGAAACAAAACAGCAACAGGCTAAGCACATTAAGACAATAAATCAAGATCTAGATTCTAGTTTCTTATTAGTTACAAAAAATTCTAGGTAAGTTCATTTAATTTTTGTGAGCTTTAGTCTCCCATCTATAAAATGAGAAAAATAATTTTTCTATTATATACCTCACGGGGAATGGAAATTATACCTTAGAAAGAACCTCCTGCCTAGAATGCTTTGAGAAAGGAAGTCAGTGAATCTTATCTCTGATTAGATTTGGAGAAAAAAAAGCAAGGCTTTTTTTTGCATGGAGTATCAACTGAAGGTTTGGGTCAGGTAACTCAACAGTGTTAAACTCCACAGGTTTCCTACACATTCTATTCTACATAAAAGGATAATCTGCTACATTTTGAATGCAAATTTAATGGTTTTCAATTCTTTAGAGAAAAAAATGTTCTTTTTTAAAATCTAGGTACTAAGTTGCTATCTTCATTTACCTCTTAAACAGTGACATTTAGCTTCTTTTTTCCTAGTGAACGAGTGAGCAACCAAATGGAAGTTAAGATAAGGAAAATGTATTTATATATTTAGCTCTAATCTGTAATATAACATTATTAATTTTCTTTAATTGTATATCTAGAAACACTAATACATTTTAAAAATATGGCAAATTTTGATATACTCATATTAAATCTGTCCATTTACAAATTTAAGTACCTGGAATTAGAATTTAAATTTTGTTTAAAAAGTAAAATTTTTATATATAACTTTTATTTAAAAGTGTGTAACCACAGATGAAAAAAAGTAAAGAATGAGGCTAAAGCCAGAGAAGAATCCAAAAAGTAAAACTTGATTTTTGTTTAAAACACTGTGAATGAAATAAATTGCATGCCAAGGTATGTAAAATTTGTTATAAGATTTATCTTTCATTACATGATTCTGGAAATGAATTAATAAAACCATTTCTAAAATGTGGTAATTTTCCTTCTTCCCACCAATATTTTCCACATGTAATACATAATATTCATAGCTTGTACTCTATCACTATGGACAAACTAAAAACTAAAACATTTAAGTTTCTAAAAATGACAATTCAAACTTTTTGAAGTCATAACAGAAACATACTGAAAATAAAACTTTTACTAGAATTTCAAACAATAAACTAAAATCTGCATTTTGACTTTAAAAGGAAGCCAGAATTGTCTTTGAAAAAAAAAATCTGTATTTGAATAACAGTAAAAGTCATAAAACAGAAATAAAGGCATAGGAAATGAGAACTGGTTAACTCCCAAATTTAAACAATGTGAAAGAAATGTTTAGTTAACTGTGTGGAATCAGAGTTTACTTTCATATAATTTGAGTATCACTAGTAATGAAGGTTAGATGGAAGCCTTTTACTTTGTAGCTGAATGGCAGGTTGTAAAGAAACATTTAATTCCTCTTAACTTTCTCAGAAAAAAAGTCACATCATGAAAGTGGGGGAAAGGGTCATAATATTTTATAACAGGATACAAGACACTTTGCAAACAGAAGAAAATCTAAGCAAAACCCAGCAGGACTGATTTGTCTCCTTCAGTCATGGGGAACACAACCCCATCAATCACTTGTCACAATGGATCACAATAGTAAAGGTGGATTTTATGGCTTACAATTCCCAACACTGCACGCTAATTTCCTTGTAACACCATTTAACTGTTTCAAGCTGAGGGCTGGAAGCTTTTATTTCTTTTCGGAAATTCTGTGGTTCTTTCATTTTCTGGTCACCAAAATTTGTATGTATACACCTGTTTCATACATCCTGACAGGACTTATCTTTAGTGAAAGATGGAAACAATCTTTGCTTAATTTAATGTAAAAGATTATCTTTTTATTTATATTAAAAGCACTAACACATAAGAAGCACAAAATTAATACTAAGCCATAGAGCTTAACAAAATGGCTTTTGAGATTTTTGGAATTCACCCTGCAATTTTGCTTAGTTTAGGCATAAAAGCTATTTAAGAATTCCATTCATGCTAGAATACTGGTTTTATAAAATGCAGATTTAATTTTCTATTTTTGCTACTGCATTTATTCATTGTGAAATATATTTACATTGCTGCTCAGTCTGGAATTCAAACTTTTTTTCTGAAACACGTAAATTTTTTTTTTCTGCTTCTTCTTCATAGTTATCAGAGATGCATTTTGATAATCCAAAATAACATTTACATGTGAAATAGTGCCTACTGGAGAAAAATAATCTCATGAGAGAGAAACTAAAGAGAAAACAAAGCCACCATGATTTTTCAAAATCAGACTTTCAGAATTCCTTCAGTGTTTTCCATCATCAAACACTAAACTAGGATCACTGTATCATTTATCCTCATTCAAACATATGAGAAATTTTGTGCATTTAAATAATGTACACTAGAATAAATATCCAATCATTATGTGTTACAAAAATGGTCAGCTGAAAAGAATGGATGTCTTTAAGAACAGTTCATATCCAGCTTAATATTCCTGGTGCTGCTGCTTAGTTGCTTCAGTTGTGTCTGACTCTGTGCGACCCTATGGACTTCAGCTTGCCAGGCTCCTCTGTCCATGGGATTTGCTAGGCAAGAGTAGCAGAGTGGGTTGCCATGCCCTCCTCCACGGGATCTTTCAGACCCAGGCCCACATTGCAGGCAGATTCTTTATTGATGAACCACCAGGAAAGTCCAATATTCCTACTTCCCTAGTTTGAAGACCTGTACTATTCTTTGTGCTGGTGGAATTTCAGTTTTTAGAAGACTTGGAAAGCTGAAGAAATATTCTGAAGATCCCTTGAGCACATAAAACTGGCCAATTTCAAAGATGGAAAGATGGATAAGTCTTATACCTGGAAACTCTATTCTCTGACTTTTTCGATTATTCAGTTTTTAGAATTACTTAGAACTGTAATTCAAACTCTTTCTAATTAAACCAATATTAAAACTGGATGCAAAAACCAATATTAAAACTGGATGCAACTGCCCAGATAACACATTTGACAGCAACAAGGGAAATATAAAGAACAAGTTTTCCATTGGAGATATCTTAACTCACATTATTTGTCTTTAATTTTAATATTGAATTTGCCATCTTTCTACAAACAAATTATTATTCAAGAGATTTTTTTTTCCATAGCTATTTTTCCTTGGAAAAAAATTTATCTAAAACAAATCTAAATCTGAACTGCTGCTTAAATTGGTGAATTATTCTATATGGTCAAGACAGGAAGGTATAACATACTAGAAAATGAGGCCAAAATCTCAAACCAAAGGGCTCTTTGTAACCTAAAAAGATAAATGGCCACATATTTTCTAATGTTCACTTAGCCAGGGACTATCACTACTTGTTTATTACTGTATGGAATGATTTGACATTATACATCAGGAGAGAGAACAAATTATTGGTGGGACTGAGAACAAAAAATTACTCAGAAGAACAAGGTTAAAGTAGCAAAAGCAATTAAAATGGAAAGATGTTGAGTAGAGAAAACTGGAAAAACAATCAGGGTGAAACTAGGATATACTGATGAAGAATTGTCAATAACAATCACAAACTTACACTGTGAAACTAATAAGTACCTGACAATACACTAGGTGTTTTATATATTCTCTTTTGTCTTATCAGAGCCTTTTCCTTTGGCCTTAGAAGTTAGCATTACTGTTTTACGAGGATTTTCCAAACACTTTTGAATCCTAGAAGGTCTCTGAAGATTGAACCTCAGTGCTAAAAGATACTACTGAGTGTAGAGGAACCAGGAAACAAAAAGGTAGTAACAATTTATTGCAGTGAGTCTAATTATAGAAACTCAAACTGTCTAAAAGGCAGAAAATTTTGATTGTTTTTATGTACTGGTATAACAAATCATATCACAGGATACTTTAAAATTCACAGAGTGATATAAAGTTGAACAATAATTTTGTTAACTCTAAAATCATTGGAAATTACTGATCTAAATTAAAACAATTATAGCTACCCGTGCTGAGAAAAAAAGGTAAAACTGAAAAAACTGAATAGATAAGTAAATGATAGCTGGCATTATTGGACAATGAACAAAATAACTGGTCACAGGCTAGTAGTCATGGAGACAGTTTTCAGTCACTAATGATACAGCCTAAAATTATCCTGGCCTCTTACTATTAGACTTCATTACAGTGCATCAAAGCATCTGTCATAACACTAAATCAGCCATAAACCAATGCTTTTAGAATTGAAAAGTTCAATGCAAACTCTCACTTACCTTCCCTGTTAGAACTGAGGGAAATTCAGTATCAAACTTGTTGCTCAAGCCAAACCTTAAAAACAAAGAACAAAATACATTCTACCCAGCGTATTTAACTCTTTTCCTTAAAAAAGTTACAAAGCCATGCATTTTTCCTTTGATTTTGTGACCTAAAAGCATGTCCTAAAAATAATTTGATATTTATAGAAAATAAGTGTTTGACTATTAATCAAAATTAAAAGTAAAAGGAACTTAAGGAGCCAATGTTAAAGTAGGATTCCAACAAGAGCCATGATATGAGATTAAAAAATAATACAGAAACACTGATATAGAGCTGGAAATATTATAATTTTTGATTGAAATATTTCTGTTAAAACCCATTTTAGTTGATAACTGTTGGAACTGATGGGTCATATGCGGGAGTGGATTATACTATTTTTTTCTACTTCTGTGGATATATAAAAATTTTCCTAATAAAAATTAATGTAGCTTTTGGAACTATACAGCTTGATAACTTATGATCAGTGACTACTCAGATACTCAAAGGTTGATCCTTATGAATGGCTTTTATGTACACGCAAACAAGTTTAAGAAAACAGATCCCAGCCTCAAAAGCTCTGACTTTCTTCAAGTACACTCACTGAAATCTATACTATGTCAAGATGATTTTTATAAGCCTTCCTTCACCTCCTTGTTGATTTCAGTAGGAACAACAAAAGTCACTCCCTGCAGGTTAGATGATATAACAGAGTAACTACAATTTATGTTAGTGTAAGAAAAAGGAAAAAAAAAATCCAACAGTTATTAAGAACTCATTGTGAGGTAGACAATAATAGTAACAGTTACCAGTAACTATCTATTTACCATGAGTTAGACACTGTTATAGGTAAATATATTACCTCTAAACTTTACAACCCTGCAATAGAGGTATTGTTATCTCTGTTTTACAGAGAAGGAATCTGACAGAAAATTTTTATTTCAAAAATTAATTAATTAAATGATTTGCCCAAAGTCATTATAGTAAGAGATTGTGTTTATTTATTTATTTATTTTGTATTCTCTTGTGCTTGGTCACTCAGTTGTGTCCAACTCTTTGAGACCCTGTGGACTGTAGCCCACCAGGCTCCTCTCTTCATGGGGGTTCTCCAGGCAAGAATACTGGAGTGGGTTGCCATGCCCTCCTCCAGAGGATCTTCCCAACCTAGGGATGGAACCCAGGTCTCCCACATTGCAGGCAGATTCTTGACCCTTTGAGCCACCAGGGAATAAGGACAACCAAAATTCAAATGCTAATCCTTAAATTCTTTCTGTCCTATATTAAGCTCCTGAAGAACAAAAACTATGGCTTATTTACTTTGTTATCTTCCATTATGCATAACAGCACAATGGAATCTAAGTGCTTAATAAAAGTTTGTTGAACAATGAGTTATTGTGTGTACTGTTTGATTCTACTGATATATGGCATTTTGGTCTTAGGGTCATTTTATAGACATCTTAAGAATCCAATGTCCTATTAAAACTGTGAGAATATCATAGTCTCCTTGTATTATTTATGCTAATAGCTCCTTTACAAGGACCCAAGTGAGTCTTTTTTCTAAAAATATAAATTTAACTTTTTAAATTGGAGGTTAATTACTTTACAATATTGTATTGGTTTTGCCATACATCAACGTGAATCCGCCACAAAGACACTATACCTAGTAGCTAGCAGCAAGGAACACATCCGTGCATAAATAAATTTTACTTTATATGTTTAAAATGTATTTTGAAACAAAAAATTCTAGTTTTTAAAAGAGTTGAGAAAACTAATTAGCAATTATAAAAAGACCATAACTTCATTAAAAATGTCATAACTTCTCTAGGTGTCAGTACATGTAATGAAAACATAGTATTTTCAGAATAATATCCTCATAATAACATTTTCTTTAAGTCTTTACGTAGAGGAGTACAGTCAAACTTAAAACAGTACTCTTGTACATAAATTTTTATGACAACTTTCACGTGCTGTTTGAGAAATTGATAACTCTGGTACTATTTATATATTTGCAACTGTGTACTAAGTGATCAGTAAAACAGCAAATATTTAACAGAGCAAGAAACATTTCATTTAAATAATATTTAGCTAAACAGTGGCTTTATCGCTAGTCAAGAAGATGTAAATCAATTCATTATTCCACAGAGTTCTTATTGTATAACAAAGAAACAGATACAGTTTTCATGAAAATAGACATGATACATTTGAAAGTAGAGTTCTATTTCCATTCTTATATCTTGTCTTTTATTTTTTAAATCCAATTTTATTTATGTATTTATTTATGACCATTCCACCTGGATGTTAGTTTGACAGGGGATCAAACCTGTACCCCCTGCAATGGAAGTGTGGAGTCCTTTTCCTTCTTGTCTTTTAGATTCAATGTTTATAATGTGTTCCTACCCCTATTAGAGATTGCTGCCATTATAGATTTTTTCAAGTTGCCATTCTTTTATCATATACCAAATACATAGAGGATATAGACATATGTGTTCCTCAAAATATATGGAATATTTCTATTATTAAAAAAATTAGCTTTGCTATTCTCTCTTTGCATTTATCATCAGAGAAATGAACTTTTGCCTCTGTTTCCATTTCCTTAATATCCCATCCTTTCTTAATCTTTTGAAGTTTGCCTTTTGATACTGTTATTTTACTGAAAATAATTCCTTATTTGGAAAATTTATTTAGAAAGACAAGTTCATCTTATTTATTGCTAAATTCAATACCCTCTTTTCAGAACTTCCCCTCCTGACTTTGCAGTCTGTGATGCTGTTTACCACTCCCTTCTCAACACTCTCCCATTTGTTCACTCTCTCCTAACACTCTCATCTTTTGCCAAAATTTAGCTTTCAGTCATCTGCTTCTCTTTCTAAAGGAATTATAATAGTTCATCTATTTTAATAGCTTTGAAAAATCACTTCTATTCTGATGACCATCAAATCTATATCTCTAATTCTATATTTCCCAACATGCTCTAGACCCTCACCTCTAATTGCATACTAAAAATTTCCATTCGGAAATAATGCCTTTTGCAACAAGATGGATGAACTTAAAGGTTATTTACTAAGTGAAATAAGTCAGAAAGAGACAAATACCATATGATACCACTTATATGTGGAATCTAAAATATGACACAAACGAACTTATTTATGAAGCAGACACACAGACATAGAGAACAGACTTATGGTTGCCAAGGGGGAGGGGAGTGAGGGAGGGATGGAGTAGGAGTTTGGGGTTAGCAGATGTAAACTAACATATATAGAATAGATTAACAAGATCTTAAAATATAGCACAGGGGACTATATTCAATATCCTGTGATAAACCACAGTGGAAAAGAATATGAAAAAGAATACATACATATGTAAATAAATCACTGTCCTGTACAGCAGAAATTAACACAACATTGTAAATAACTATACTTGAATACAATAAATTAAAACAACAACAAAAATAAAAACTTCCATTTGGATATCTTTATACCTCATGTGAACACATCTAAAATTAAATGTTACCTTTTATTTGAAACTGGCTCCTTCCTTTCAAATTCTTCATCTCTTTCAATGGCGCATTGACTCTCTTTAACCTAGATCCTGGTATCATTTTTGTACCTTTTATCTCCTACTTTTCACACCTGGCTTATATCCAAGTGGTCCCAAATACTGTCATTTGTTCCTTTGAAATCATTCTTATAATATTTACTTCCTTTCCACTGCCACTGTTACATTGGCTCTTTTCTTTGTTTATGAGGTTTCTCTTGCTTCCTCAGTTCAATTCAGTTCAGTCTCTCAGTCATGTCCAATTCTTTGCGACCCATGGACTGTAGCACGCCAGGCTTCCCTGTCCATCACCAACTTCCGAAGCCTACTCAAACTCATGTCCATCGCGTCAGTGATGCCATCCAACCATCTCATCCTCTGTTATTCCCTTCTCCTCCTGCCTTCAATCTTTCCCAGCATCAGGGTCTTTTCCAATGAGTCAGTTCTTTGCATCAGGTGGCCAAAGTATTGGAGTTTCAGCTTTAGCATCCTCTTCCTGGTTTTGCTTTCTCTCCCTGGTTTAAATCCAGTGCAGCCTTTAAGGCTCAAGCCAAGTTTCAACCCCTACTGCAAGTCTTCATGGATTTCCCTTTCTCTGAACACTGATAGCCAATTTTAATCTGTACTATACAATTCAAAAGTATTAAAGATATTTTCCTTTATTCTTTGCTGATCCACATGAGTTTCTTAAAGGCAAATTTCCTGTTAACTTTGTAAAGCAAGACCTATACTTTGCTTTTTTTGTATTCTTCATAGTGTTTAGCTCAGTGCTCAGGTTCTCAAAAAATTCTTGCTAAATTCACATTATAAATTTTCTTCTCTAACATAAAAAGAGATTGTCTTTTCTAAAACATAAAAAGTATATTAGAAATGGTAAAGCAGGGAACTTTCAGGCAGTCCAGCGGTTAGGACTTCGTGCTTTCACTGAAGAGGGTTCAAGTTCAATTTCTGGTTGGGGAACTAAGACCCTACAAGCTGTGTAGCATGGTCAAAAAAATTAAAAAAATAGAAACGGTAAGGGAAGATAAGGAAATGGTAAGGAAGTCATTTTACTTCTTAAAATACTCCATTATGGCCTACATTTATCTACTTTAAAAGGTATAAAGGTAGGCAAACTAGGCCCAATATATTCTCATGCTGCTGTTAAGTCGCTTCAGTCGTGTCTGACTCTGTGCGACCCCAGAGACGGCAGCCCACCAGGCTCCCCCGTCTCTGGGATTCTCCAGGCAAGCACACTGGAGTAGGCTGCCATTTCCTTCTCCAATGCATGAAAGTGAAAAGTGAAAGTGAAGTCACTCAGTCGTGTTCGACTCTTAAAGGCCCCATGGACTGCAGCCCAGCAGGCTCCTCTGTCCATGGGATTTTCCAGGCAAGAGTACTGGGGTGGGGTGCCATTTCCTTCTTGACATATTCTCATAATTTTGGCTAAAAGGCAGTAGCAATTGCATTCTTGCCTACCAGCGATTTTTTCCCTTAACTTTTACAGTAGATATTAAGTACCTAAAATGAGTACTTAAATAATCTTTGACACAACATTTTACTTAGTAGTTACTAGGAAAATGTTGATATGGCTACTGCTAAATGATGAACATCTCAGCACCATTAAGTTAATAAGATCTGTGAGTTCACAGAGGTTAGACAAGCTCATCTACCCATTAGTGAGTGATCAGTGAGAGACATGAGTAAAGATGTGAAGTTTCTCAGCATTAGACAGAAACATTTGAGAACTGTTCACATTTTCATTTTATCAGGTCCATTAAATAAAGAGTGTATTATGTGTTTGAAGCTGACCCAGCTGGTGGTTCTTAATGACTGTATTTGTTAAGTGTCTGTAATGTCCCAAATTTTAATTTCTTGCACAATTCTCTGCAGTAAAGGAAACTGAGGCAAAGAAAGGTGGGTCCTCTAGTTGCTCTTCCACTTTTCTTCCTCTTTACACCTCGCACTGTCTTTAATTCTTTTGAAAATGGCTGTACATCAGCCTCTGAAAATCCTACACAAATTTTAAGTTTATATGTTAAGTTGTTTAAGAAAACAGATAAAATGTATTAAAATTCTGCCAAAGAAAAACACATTTCACTAGAAAACTTTGCACTTATAGTAACACTGTTTCTGAAGCAAGTGCATTGAATTCTATTTACTATACCAAGAAAAAGGAAAGTCTATGACATACGATTAAAAGATATTTTGAAAAATTAAATTTCTTTAATCTTCCATATGGAAATATGTCTTGCTGCTCTGTAAAATGACAAATTACTATAGCTTCAGTATTCTCAAAGCCTAAAATCTTATAAGATATTTACCTTATACAAACATAAATTAACAATGCTTCACTGTAATTTCTCAAAGACAGCTGTTTATAGAAAAGGCAACATTTGCAGTGCTATTTCACTTTTTGCAGAAATGCACTGTTTGACAAATTTGGCTATCTTTTTAAATTCTATATGTAATAACTTCAGCTTTTTTAGATTAATTTTAATGAGAATTTTATATATCTGAGCATTGGTAAACTCTCATCTTTACTGCTACATACCTCTACTATAGAGAGTAAATAATTATATATTTTAAGAAAAATAAGGAGTTTAGTAATACCTAAAAATAAGAAAATAATCTCATGAGATAAAATTTTTCTTGTATTTCAATACACTGGATCCAAATATTTACCCTAAAAATATCAAGAAGAAAAATGATAGCTATTAAGCTATATCACTCAGATGTACAGTGTTTTTGAAATAACACTTACAAGAAACATTTCATTATTTCTGTTTTCTAAAACCTTAAATCTGTGGGTGCTAACTTAGCCATGTATGTATTTTTATTTGGAAAAAGATCATTAAATATCCATTTATGATCACCATCATCTCAGATTTGGAATTACAATTATTGTGGTTAGGTCATTCAACTTCCCCAAAATGGTAATTCATTGATAAAGTATTAAATAACTCTTGTTAAATATATTTAATATTAATTAGAGATCTCTTCAAGAAAATTAGAGATACCAAGGGAACATTTCATGCAAAGATGGGCATAATAAAGGACAGAAATGTATAGACCTAAAAGAAGCAGAAGATATTAAGAAGAGATGGCAAGAATACACAGAAGAACTACACAAAAAAGATCATAATGACCCAGATAACCACGATGGTGTGATCACTCACCTAGAACCAGACAGCCTGGAGTGAGCAGTCAAGTGGGCCTTAGGAAGCATCACTACAAACAAAGCTAGTGGAGATGATGGAATTCCAGCTGAGCTAGTTCAAATCCTAAAAAGATGATGCTGTGAAAGTGCTGCACTCAATATGCCAGCAAATTTGGAAAATTAAGCAGTGGCCATAGGACTGGAAAAGGTCAGTTTTCATTCCAATCCCAAAGAAAGGCAATGCTAAAGAATGCTCAAACTATTGCACAATTGCACTCATCATACACGCTAGCAAAGTAATGGTCAAAATTCTCCAAGTTAGAATTCAACAGTATATGAACTAAGAATTTCCAGATGTTCAAGCTGGCTTTAGAAAAGGCAGAGGAACCAGATATCAAATTGTCAACATCTGCTGGATCATAGAAAAACCAAGAGAATTCCAGAAAAACATCTACTTCTGCTTCACTGACTATGCTAAAGCCTTTGACTACATGGATCAAAACAAACTGTGGAAAATTCTTAAAGAGATGGGACTACCAGGCCACCTTACCTGCCTCCTGAGAAATCTGTACCATGTCAAGAAGCAGTAGTTAGAAACGGACATGGAACAATGGACTGGTTACAAATTGGGAAAGGAGTATGTCAAGGCTGTATATTGTTACCCTGCTTATTTAACTTAAATGCAGAGTACATCAGGTGAAATGCCAGGCTGGATGAAGCACAAGCTGGAATCAAGATTGCTGGGAGAAATATCTATAACCTCAGAAATGCAGATGACAGCACCCTTATGGCTGAAAGTGAAGAGAAACTAAAGAGCCTCTTGATAAAAATGAAAGAGGAGAGTGAAAACGCTGGCTTAAAACTCAACATTCAAAAAACAAAGATCAGGGCATCCGGTCCCATCCCTTCATGGCAAATAGATGGGGAAACAGTGGAAACAGTGTCAGACTTTATTTTCTTGGGCTCCAAAATGGTGACTGCAGCCATGAAATTAAAAGACGCTTGCTCCTTGGAGGAAAAGCTATGAGCAACCTAGACAGCATATTAAAATGCAGAGACATTACTTTGCTGACAAAGGTCCATGTCAGTTCAGTTCAGTTCAGTCACTCAGTCGTGTCCGACTCTTTGCGACCCCATGAATCGCAGCACACGAGGCCTCCCTGTCCATCACCAACTCCCGGAGTTCACTCAAACTCACGTCCATAGAGTCAGTGATGCCATCCAGCCATCTCAACCTCTGTCGAACCCTTCTCCTCCTGCCCCCAATCCCTCCCAGCATCAGAGTCTTTTCCAATGAGTCAACTCTTCGCATGAGGTGGCCAAAGTACTGGAGTTTCAGCTTTAGCATAATTTCTTCCAAAGAACACCCAGGGCTGACCTCCTTTAGAATGGACTGGTTGGATCTCCTTGCAGTGCAAGGGACTCTCAAGAGTCTTCTCCAACACCACAGTTCAAAAGCATCAATTCTTTGGCGTTCAGCCTTCTTCACAGTCCAACTCTCACATCCACACATGACTACTGGAAAAACCATAGCCTTGACTAGACGGACCTTTGTTGGCAAAGTAATGTCTCTGCTTTTCAATATGCTATCTAGGTTGGTCATAACTTTCCTTCCAAGGAGTAAGCGTCTTTTAATTACACAGCTGCAGTCACCATCTGCAGTGATTTTGGAGCCCAAAAAAATAAAGTCTGACACTGTTTCCACTGTTTCCCCATCTATTTGCCATGAAGGGATGGGACCAGATGCCATGATCTTCGTTTTCTGAATGTTGAGCTTTAAGCCAACTTTTTCACTCTCCTCTTTCACTTTCATCAAGAGGCTTTTTAGCTCCTCTTCACTTTCTGCCATAAGGGTGGTGTCATCTGCATAACTGAGGTTATTGATATTTCTCCCGGCAATCTTGATTCCAGCTTGTGCTTTATCCATGTAGTCAAAGCTATAGTTTTTCCAGTAGTCATGTATGTATGTGAGAGTTGAATCATAAAGAAAACCGAGTGCCAAAGAGTTGATGCTTTTGAGATGTGGTGTTGGAGAAGACTCTTGAGAGTCTCTTGGACTACAAGGAGATCAAATCAGTCAATCCTAAAGGGAATCAGTCCTGAATATTCATTGGAAGGACTGATGCTGATGCTGAAGCTCCAATACTATGGCCACCTGATGTGAACAACTGACTCATCGGAAAGACCCTGATGCTGGGAAACATTGGGGGCAGGAGGAGAAGGGGCCAACAGAGGATGAGATGGCTGGATGGCATCACCAACTCTATGGACATGACTTTGAGCAAGCTCCGGGAGTTGGTGATGGACAGGGTAGCCTGGTGCGCTGCAGTCCATGGGGTCACTAAGAGTTGGACACAACTGAGTGACTCAACCGGCTGACTGATCTTATTAAAATAAGAAAACCAATGTGTAAAGTTTATATAAGTAGACAGGGTATTCGGACACACAGAGTCTTGCTCAACAAAGTTTTCAGAGGTAAGCCCATGCCATACCCTTCCCCTGTACTCCCCAATCTGGTAGTATTTTTGTATCTATGCTCAGAAACATAAGTACTCTCCAGAGGATGATTCTACAACACACACTTGTTGAGGCCCTATAATACAGCACACACTATGGTGGGCATATTGAGTTTTACTAAAAGAACTAATATTTATTCAAGTCACTTTTACTCTCTACTTCAGGGAAGGCACTGTGGTAGGCACTGAAAATTCAGAGGGAACCAGTGATTATCCTGCCATTTCAGCTTCCAATTTAGCAGGGGCAGAGAAGACTCACAGGAAGTGGTGACCACATATGGGGTAAGAATGGTGGGTGGTGGAATTCTAAATGAAGGCCCCAGCTTGAGCAGAGGCAAAGAGATAAGAAATAGCATGCTACGAATAAGAAAATACAAGCAGTAAAGGGAAATGTCAGGAGATCAGGCTGATGGATAGGCAGGGTCTAGTAATATATTCCATGCTTCAGAGCTTAGACTTGATCCTACAGATGAAGAGAAAATCACAGAAGTCTTAAACAGGAAAGTGGTGTCTCCATTTAGCAGCAGACTGAGGGACGACTTGATGCACATGAGTTTGGGTGAACTCCGGGAGTTGGTGATGGACAGGGAGGCCTGGAGTGCTGCAATTCATGGGGTCGCAAAGAGTCAGACACGACTGAGCGACTGAACTGAACGGAGGGATGGATGTGAAGGTGATAAGATGAAGACAAGATGATGAGTAGAGTGGTGAAAGGGGCTTGAATCAGGGAAGTAAGTAGTGGTAGGGAGGAAAAGAAGAAAAATTTAAGTCATATATTGTTTATACCCACTGATTTCTTAGATGTTAGAAGACTGAATGGGGAAGACAAACCACTCGCCAGATTTAACTGAGTTGGAGAACTCAGAAATAGAAGGAATTTTTTGAGGGGTTGGGATGGGGGTGTGAGGATATGTTGTAGGAGAGGGGAGGGTGAGTTCTGTTTTGAATATATTGAATTTAAAATGTCAGTGAGTCATTAGGTGAGGAAGCCCAGATAAGAGTCTTAGCAGGTCTGGTATAGCAATACATATTTGGGAGACATCAGATAACTGAAACCATGGGAACCAAGATGAGGCCACCTATCTAGACAGAGTAAGGAATGAGAATAGTGGGATGAGAACAAAACTCTGGAGATCACTGGTATTCAAGGAGCAAAGGAGGAAGAAAAACCCATGAATGAGACAGTTCAGGAATAACCAGAAAAATATAAGGAAACCAGGGAGAGTAAAGTGGCCAAGAAATTCCTAGGTTTGTTTGGCTGGTAAAATGTTTTGTTTTGTTTTTTAACAGAATTTGAAACCCTTTAGGCAAAACACATACCTTCCAGTTCAACTAAGGCCCATCATTACTCAAGCTGCACCATTTTCTGTGACCTGTCTTGGCTCTGAAGGCTTGTGTGTTTGTGACCCCTGGAGTAAAAGCCTCTGAGAAAGAGGGAGTCATTATAAGTCTCATAAGCAATACAGAGGACCAGAAAGATAGAAAATGGAAGATGCCCATTAATTTAGCAACAGAAGGTCATAACGATCTTAATGATGCCAGTTTGTCTGAGGTCATGGTGGCAAAATCCAGGTATCAGAAGGGTGAAGAGGAAATAGACATAGTGAATGTAGCTACTCTTAAGAAATCTGGAGAAGGAAAAGAGACTAGACAGTAGCTAATGGGGAACATAGGTCTAAGAAGGCTATTTTATTTTTAAAGAATTAGATTCTGAATACAGTTATAGGCTGACCTAATAGAGGCCAAGTGAGGTAATAGTATATAGAGAGGGGCTGCCTGGAAGGAGGTTGCAAAAGAAGGTTTCGGAAGGCATCAGTGGAGGGGTGAGCTCTGAACAAGTGGAGGGACTCTTTGACCTCTGAGAGTGGAGAAGGAGAGCATAAAATTCAAACCTAAGTAAGATCCAATGCAGGTTTTTCAGCAGGAAAGTGACATTTTAAACTGTGTTTTAAGAAAATTAGTTTGGCGTAAGCATCCAGATGGACTGGAGTGGGAAGAGGCAGCAGACTGTGGCTGCAATTCAAGTAGAAGATGATGGTGACCCAAACTAGCAAGGTGCCAGTAGAAATGGAGAAAAATGAATAATTTAATAGACTTTGTAAAAGGCATGAAGACATAATTCTGGGACAGACTGGCAATGGACAATTTAAGGAGATGGAAGAGTTAAAAATGACTCAAGGACTTGAAATATTACCTGGGAAGATTGGAATGGTAGTATCAGAGTCAGAAATGGGGCAACTGGAATGCACAGCCAATGTAAGGAGAGAAAATATTAGGTTTAAGATATACTGAATTTGAAGTGATGGTTCTCAGATTTTAAACTTTGAAAAGAAACAACATCCTCTAAAGAACAAGTGACTATACTAAGAATGAATAAAATAAGGGTGGGAGAGAATAAGAAATATTTCATTCAGATAGGGCAACTAATATTCCTATGTCAGAAAAAATTTGATATATTAGACATTTAAAAATTAAATTAACTATTTCCTAAGGACTTGACTTTATCTATTGTAAGGAAGATTTTACTATCATAGAAAGACCAGTTTCTCAGATCCAGTAAAATTTTCTCCTAAACATTCAACTTTTTTTTTTTTTTTCCTCCAAATCTCAGACTTTTAACATCAAATGTTCTTTCTAGGTCAGAGAACATGTACAACTAAATACTTTTCCAAACTACGTACATTGGTTAGCAATTCAAGTACTGGTTTGCTGCTTTTCAGGTTTTGCCTTCAATTAATGCCAACAGTTACTAAGAGCACCACTATTTCACGCTCTTTATTCCATAATTTTTAAGCTAGGAAGGACATTACACTTATCAAAAGGGCCTGAGCATAGCAAGTGTCAGTGCTTTGCTTTTAATTGAAAATAGATTTATAAGTTGTGTGAAGAGTAAAATGAAACCACAAATAAGTTTTGGAGAACTTAAATTCTGTTTTCTTGTTTGTTCTTTGTTTTCTGAATTTTAGAAAATAATGAGGGGAAGGAGTGTTGGAATATAAAATTACGGACTAGAATAAAAAATCTTTTTCTGTTTAGTCATGTGAAATAATCTGCATGAAAGTAAACTTTGGTGCCAGAATCATAATCAATTTTAGTAATAGATTGTCTCCGTAGTGATGAAAGGAATCTAAGTAAAACTGTGCAGTAAGCTGGCATCTGAACATTGTAGACTATCTGCAAAATTCTTGAACCAAAAAAAAATTGTGTTAAACTTGCCTTACCAAATGGCAGATCTAAAAATCTCCACACATCCTTCCACAATTTCAAAATCTTTTCATGCAAAGATCACAAAAGTATATTACAATCAAAATACTCAACATGTTAAAATTAAAAGCTAACATGATGAGGGGAGGTGGTGCATATTACATGATTTCAGATAATATGAAGTCAACTGAAAGTCAATGTGGTAGGTGAGCCATTATCAAAATTATAGGCAGCATGACTTACTAGGAAAAAATAGTCCTGTTTTTTAAATTCAGTAAATGACAGCATATTTAAGATGATGAACATGATATAATACTCAAACTTCCAAGTATTTACAGTCCATTTCATTACATAAAAATGAGAAAGCACTCTTCAAAGCCCAGAAAACCACTACATTTTTCTTTGGCTTTGCAAGTACTATGCTATGAGGGCCCTCTCCCTTTTATTTTCTCAAATATGATCCAAGATTTCAATTTTTAAAAACTCTGCATAAGTTTTCAAAAAATCATTCTCAGCTCCTAGGGGATTGATGTCCATACATATTTAATGTTTGCATATTTACTATTTGCACATACAAAATCTCCTGAAGGTATCTTAAATTATCTCAGAGGTGAAAGACTTTAGAAACCATCTAACTCCAAACCCCTTATTTTATCGATGCAGATATTACGGCCCAGCAATAGGAAGTAACCTGACCAATGTCAAGAGCCAGTAAGAAGTAAAGCTGGGACTAACATACAAGAGCCCTCACTCTCAATCTATTGCTCTTTCAACGTTTCATAGTTGCCTCTCAATCTGAACATCTAATTGTGTGATATTCAAGGAATGTCAGAGTGATCAACACAGAGAAAGGATTACTGTATTCATTTACATAAGAGTTAAACAGAAGAATGGATGCAAATATAGGTAAGTGGCTATTCTATAACGTTATTCACAAAATATATCCTGTTTCTGTTTTGAAGAGTCCAAGCCTCGGTCTTGTCACTTGTTACAGCAGTCACCGTGTTCCACTAGACACCAATCTTAACAGCAAAGAATCCGCTGGTACATCCTGCAGTTTAGACTATTCTCGCCAGCATACACAGAAGCAAGGAGACTCACCTCTACTCCAGTCCCTTTGGCTCCGAACCCCAGACTTCCCTGTCTTATACTCACTCTTTACCTCGTGTTGGCGCATCGCATTTGCATTCTCCTCACTTCCTTTACACCTATCTCCTTCAGTTTCTCCATTTAGACCAGGTGTCCTTTTCTAACTGTAGCCTCAGTCAGCCCTCCCCCACACCACACGCCCCTCGATCGCCTTATTCCTCTGTCGCCAAATCTCAGCCTCTTCAAACCCCATAGCTCCCTCTCGCTTACACAGTGATGTGGCCGGCGCCCCGCACCAATACAGGGTCGGGGGCATATCTCCGTAGATGCTCTTCGCTCACTACCCGAGGCGGGGGCGGCGTTTCCTCCACTTGCTCCTCTTCTTCCTCCTCCTCCTCTTCGTTTTCTTCTTCCTCCTCCTCCTCATCTTCCTCGTCATCGTCAGGCCCTGATACCGACGACGACGACGACGGCGACGACGACGACGTTGCCGCTTCTTCCTCCTCCTCCTCCAGTTCCGAGATGGTATCGAACTCCGCCATGTTGGGCAGCAAGATGCTCATCACGTGACCTCTCTATCGCCGCCACCCTCACGGAGAAGAGTGTGAACCTGCTGAGGTGCAGAAAGAGGAGGGAGAACTTAACGCAGGGAAACAGGAGGGGTGTAGGGACTGGATTTAAGGAGATGCGCCTGCGTGGTGGGGTGGACGTGGGGGTGGGGGGGGGAGACGCGAGGGCACAAGGGAGAGAGAAGCAAAATCAGTGTACGCTTGCGCGGCTCCAAGGGAAAAGGGACGTTAGAGGTGAACTCCAGGGAATTATCGAGGTCCGGTATGCGGGTGCTGCTCTTAATACTGCTGTTTGGGCTTCTGCTGCTTGTCTCCGAGGGATGTATCCTCTGATTTTACTTCCTACTAATTAATAATGGTATTATTACCCGCTTTGCCTCCAGTGCAGAGAAAGGATATTCTATAAAAGTGAGGTTAGAACTTTGCCCCATATATCTTAAAATATTCACCAATCCCTCACATTTGTTCAGCATTCCAATTTAAAAGACTTTTGCTGCAGAACTTTGCCACACCCTGGGAGGCATTTTTATTAACATTTTACTGAAGGGGAAACTTTCTATTACTTCTTCTACTATGTAATACTTATGGAGGACTTACTAAGTGTCAGGGACTGTGCTAAGTGCTGTATGTACATGTCTCATTTAATACTAAACAACCCTATGAAATATGTACTGTGATGATTTAATTTTACGCATGGAAACCTAGATGCAGAGAGAAGTAACTTGCCCAATGCTTCTGATTCCAGAAGCCCAGTATTCTTAACTAAAGGGCTATACTTCCTAAAGTTGTTTGGAAGGGCTTCATAGAGTGGTGCCTTTTGGGCATCTTGAAAGATGTTTGAATTTTGGAATTTATTTTTTCTTTTTCCGCAGGGAGGAGGGAAATGGGGGGAGTAAAGGGAGCGTTCCAACCCAAGGAAACATCGATTAACATCATCCATTTTCCAGACATTGGGCTAGACTCTAACATACAATATCTCAATTAACCCTTAAACAATACTGTGGGGGTAGGCATCATCATCATTATTTTATAGATGACAAAGCAGTCTCAGGAAGTTTAAGTAATGTATTAAGGACTCTGGTGACCTTTCGTCTAAGATTTTCTTTTTCAAACGCCTGCTTCCTTACATCTGCTAAATGTTACAGAGATCACATATTTTGAGTTTCCAATCCATGTTTCAAACTATTTCATATTTGGCAGTAGCACAAAAATTCATGCCATAATTCAAGGATTATTAAGACAATAAAGTAACACAGCTGCAAAGTAATAAAACAAATACTGTAATCCAGGTATTCTGATAGCAGCTTCACTGCTCTTTCTGCTACAAGATGGCTGCATCCCAATTAGTTGATGGGACTGAGGAAATAGATATAGCCAAGCCACACTTTAATGTAGGGTGAGTATTATATTAACAGTATAGCAGTGAAAACAAAGCATTTAGGCTGTCTGAGGGAGGAAGAAATTAGTTCTATGAAAGGGACTGATCAAACCATCATTATTATCAAGGAATTTGTGTTATTAAAATGAAAAAAAAAACTTGTACTCAAAAACTTGATTATTTTGGAACTTTAAAAATAAGTTGCAACACTCTCAGAAAAAAAATCTAGGTTTTTATAACAGAAAGAACTTTATCTACTAACCAGAAATTATAATTAAAGATGGAATGTTAAAGAATTTTATAATAGACTTCTGTTAGGTCTGTTATCTTGGGCATTGATAATGTGTCATATGTCATTTATCAGAGCAAAATACCTTAGACTTAAGATCAAATCAATATTCTGCACCAGCTCTTTCAAAAAGCAAAAAACAAAAAAACAAAAAAAACCCACAGGCAATATTAAAAAAAATTTCCAAACATCTTATATTATCCATGAAAGTCTACCAAGTCAATCTCTAGAGGGAAGTATTGTGCTGATGACTGCTTAACTGGTAGTTTCTTCTTTTCACCACTCAGGATTAGACTAGGTAGTGTACTTGTGATAGGTATAAATGAGATATTGGAACTATGGTGAAAGTGAAGAAGTTAAGGCTGTGGGAGATGGGAGGGAAGGAGAGGAACAGTGAAATTCCATAGTCAAGATGCAAAGAAGCCCTTGACAGTCAGATATCAAAAGGACAAAGCAGTTAAGAGAAGTACTATGCTTTGAGAAACTCACAAGTATAGTTAAATCTGCACATCTGTTTTTGCTGCATATATGGTGGGCTGAAAAGGCATATATGATTTCAAGCTTAATTTGTTTTGGAGAACTATAGGAGAATTTGGAATTGGTCAAGCTGAGAAAAACACATTTTTTTCAGCAAAACACAAGAACATGATTTTCAAATGATACTTTAGCTGCCATCAAGGATAGTAAAGCTAGGAGTGGATGAGAAGAAAGCACACAACTTCTGTCCAATGTGCTAAGCAGGGCGTGGGAGTAATTGTCGCATCTGATGGCAGGGGACCTGAGGCAAGAGATCACAAGTTTAACTGTTTGAGGGGGTGGATTTCAACCTTAAAACAGCTGAAACCAATTGCAACTTTTGAAAAACAACTTTCTTCCTCTCTCCCTCCTTCTGTTTCTCCCTTCCTCTTTTTCTTTCTTTTTCTATTTAGATATTTATTTATTAAAGCATATGACTTGGTGATTTTAGTGAATTCACAGAGTTGTGCAACTATCACCACAAGCTACTTTTAGAACATTTCTGTCACATTCAACAGAAATCACAGTTCTATTTTCAGTCATTCCCCACTCTTTACCCCAGCCCCAGGAAATAATTAATCTACTTTCTTTCTGTATAGATTTCTTTTCTGGGCATTTCAAATAAATTGGACCATACAATATGTGCTCTTTTGTGTCTAGCTTCTTTCACTTAGCATAATATTTTTGAGGTTTGGTCATGTTGTGTCTTGTATGAATACTTCATTCCTTTTAATTGATGAATAGCATGCCTTTGTAAGGATATATCACATTTGGCTTATCCATTCACCAATTGTTGTCATTTGGATTGCTTCCACCTTTCGATATTATGAAAATGCTGTTAACGAAAATTCACATACAAGTCCTTGTATGAACATATGTTTTGATTTCTCTAGGGTGGATACCTATGGGTGGAATTGCTAGGACATATGGTAAGACTGTTTTGAATTTAAGAGAACTGCCAAAGTGTTTTCAAAGTTGCTTACTCAGTTTACATTCCCATCAGCAATGTATGAGGATTCCGTTTTTCTCCACATCCTCTCCAAAATTTGTTATTGTCTTTTCGGTTATAGCTATTATTGTGGGTATGAAGTGCTATTGCATTGTAGTTTTACTTTGCATTTCCTGAATGACTAATGATGTTAAGCATATTTTCACGTGCTTGTTGTTCATTTACAAATGAACTTTCTTATACTTTCTTTGATAAAACGTCTATTCAAATTTTTTGGTCCATTTAAAAAAATAAACTTTAAGATAATTGGAGATTCATATACAATTATAAAACATAATACAGAGAAGTCCCGTTTATTCCTTTACTCAGTACCCTGAATGGTAACAACTTTTGTAACTATAGTACACTATCACAACCATGAAACTAACATTGACACAATCCACCATCTTACTCAGATTTCTAGTCATACATATACTCATTTGTGTGTGTGTATTTAGTTCTATACAATTTTATCACAGATGTAGGTTCATTTAACCACCACCATAGTCGAGATACAGAAGAGTTATATCACCACAAGGATACCAGTTGTTACCCTTTTATAATCACATTCTCCCTTCTCATAACCATTAAGCTGTTTACCACCTTTAATTATTATAGTTTCAAGAATATTATGTAAATTGTATTATACAGTGTGTGACCTTTGGGCATTGGCCTTTTTCACTCATTATTCTTCTGAGAATCGTCTAGGTTATTGAGTATACCAATGGTTCATTCCTTTTTATTGCTATGTACTATTCTACAGTATGACTGTACAGCAATTTGTTTACTTATTCACCTACTGTTTCCCCACATTTTGAATATTATAAGTAAAACTACTGTGAACATTTGTGTATAGCTTTTTCCTTCTTAAGATGTTGGTTATTTGTTTACATATTATTGGGTTATAAGGTACCTGTTTTTTATTCTAGATAGAAATTATTTATTAGATATATGGTGTACAAATATTTTCTCCCAGTCTGTGGCTTGCCTTTTCATGTTGTTAATGGTGCCTTTGAACTAAAAAAGTTTTAAATTTTGATGAAATTCAATTTATCAATTTTTCTTTTATCACTTGTGCCTTTGATAATATATCTTAAGAAATTTTTGCCTAGTGCACTGTCAAAAAACTTGGTCTTTGTTTACTTCTAAAAGTTTTTCTAAATATCTGTGATGAATTTTGAGTTCATTTTTGTGTATGGCATGTAGCATGGGTCTAAATTCATATTTTTCCATGTCCCAGCATCATTTCCTGAAGACTGACTTTTTTTTCCCCTGTTGAGTTGCCTTGATACCTTTGTTGAAAATCAGTTAACCATAAATGTATGGGTTTATTCCTGGACCCTTAATTCTATTTAGTTCATCTATGTCTATCTTCATGCCAGTACCACACCACCTTGAATACTATAAATTTTGTTAAAATTGGAAAATATAAGTCCACCAAATTTGCTCTTTTTCAATAATATTTCCCCCCCCCCCAATCTTTTACATTTCCACAAAAATTTTAGGATCATCCCATCAATTTCTTCTAGAAAAAACAAGTGGAATTTTGATAGGAATCACATTGAATCTGCATATGAATTTGGGAATATTGGCAACTTAACAATGTTAACGCTTCTGATCCGTGAAGGTAGGATACCTTTTCATTTATTTAGATCCTTAATTTCCTTCAGTGATGTTTTGTAGTTTGCAGTGTACAAAATTTGTAGTTTTTTTTGTTAAATTTATTACTAAATGATTTTGTTCTTTTTAATACTATTGTGAATGGAATTGTTCAATTGATTTCCTTTTGGATTGCACATTGTTAATTTATGGTAATACAATTTATTTTTGTATATTGATGTGTAGCCTGTGTATGTGTGTCTATGTGTATGTGAAATCCTTAGGATTTTCTACATATAAATTGTGTAACCTGTAAATAAGCATAGTTTTATGTGTTCCTTTTCTTCTCCTCTCCTTCTCCTTCTCCTTCTCTTCCTCCTCCTCCTCTTTCTCCTCTCTCCCTCTCTTCTTCCCTCCCTTTCTTGCCTGATTAGTGAATAGTGAAGTTGCTCAGTTGTGTCCAACTCTTTGTGACCCCATGGACTGTAGCCTACCAGGCTCCTCCATCTGTGGGATTCTCCAGACAAGAGTACTGGAGTGGGTTGCCGTTTCCTTCTCCAGGAGATCTTCCCAACCCAGAGATCGAACCCGGGTCTCCCGCATTGCAGGCAGACGCTTTACCATCTGACCTAGCTTTAAATTTACAGTAAAAAAATATTGAACTGAATGGTTGAGAGCAGAATTCCTTGACTTGTTCCCAATCTCAAGAGAAAATGACTGTCTTTCACTTAAAAAAATTATTTATTTTAATTGAGGGCTAATTACTTTGCATTATTGTAGTGGTTTTTGCCATACATTGAGATGAATCAGCCATGGGTGTACATGTGTTCCCCATCCTGAACCCCCTTCCTACCTCCCACCCCATCCCATCCCTCAGGGCCATCCCAGAGCTAAAGCATTCTTTCACTTTTAAGTATGATGTTAGCTGTAGTTTTTTTTTTTGTGTGTGTGTGTGTGTGTTTTTTTTGGTAAGTGTCCTTAATTAGGTTGAACAAGTTTCCTTCTATTCCTAGATTGTTGAATTTTTTTAAAAAATTAAATCAGTAATGGGTCTTGGGTTTTTATCAAATGCCTGTTCCATGTCAATTGAAATGATCATGAAGTTTTTGTTCATTATTCTCTTATATGTTTTATTACATAATATAATTTCTAGATTTTGTTGTTGTTGTTGTTTTGGCTGCCTCTCGTGGCATGTGGGATCTGAGTTCCCTGACTAGGGATTAAATCCGTGCCCTGCAGTGGAAGCATGGAGTCCCGAGCACTGGACCAACAGAGAATTCCCTGATTTTCAGTTCTTAAACCCACTTGTCACTTTTATATGTGGGTTGATTCAATTTCTTAATATTTAAATTTTTACATCTATCTTCATGAGGGATATTGGGCTCTATTTTTTCCATGTGATATTGGTCTGGATCTGGTATTACGGTAATGACAGGCTTTTATAATCATTTGGGGATTTTGTTTTCCCTTTTCCTTTATTTCCTGGTAGAATATGTGAAGAATTGTTATTTTTCTTCTTTAAATGTTTGAAGGAATTAACCAGGCCTAGGCTTTTTTTTTTTTTTTCTTAAAATGGGTAGTTTTTAGTTACTAATCCAATCTCTTTGTTAAAAATCTATTCAGATTTTCTATTTCTGCTTAAGTCAGTTTCAGTACTTTTTGTCTTTCTAGGAATTTATCTGTTTCTTATAAGTGGTCTGATTTGTTGGCTTAAAATTGTCCATAGCATTCTCTTATAATCCTTTTAGTTTCTGTAAGTTTAGTAGTAATAGCTCATCATTCACTATGATTTTAAAATTTTTTATTTTTTTTTCTTTCTTTAGTAATTTTTTTTTGTCTTTTGGCCATGCCACACAGTATGCAGGATTAGTTCCCTCATCAGGGATTGAACTGTTGAAGTGTGGAGTTTTAACCATTGGACCACAAGGAAAGTCCTGTCCTCATTCATTATGACTTAGTAATTTATATATTCTCTCTCATTTTTCATGTTTTCAATTTTGTTTATCTTTTCGCAGACTCTTTACTGTCTGAGCCACCAGGGAAGCCCCTTTTCACAGAACCAACTGCTGATTTCATTGATTTTAAACTATTTTTAACTATTTAAACTATTTAAAACTATTTTTTTCTATTATCCATTCCATTCCATTGATTTATGCAGTAATTTTTCTTATTTCCTTCTTTTTGATTTCTTTATGTTTAATTTGCTCTTTTCTTAAAATAGTTTCTACTTTCCTTGGTGATTTTTCTTTGACCCATTGGTTATTATGAAATGTGTTGTTTCATTTCCATATATTTGAGGATTTCCAAAATTTTGTCTCTTGCTGATTTCTGATTTACTCCCAGTGTTGTTTGAGACCACAAATTGTGTGATAGCAGTCCTTTTAAATATACTGAGACTTGTTTCATGACTTGTCATATCATTTACTTTTGAGAAAGTTCCATCTACATTCTGCTCTTGTTGGTTGGATTGTTCTAAAAACGTCAGTTATGTGTACATTATAGTGCTCTTCATGTCTTCTATGTGTTGTTCAGTCACTAAGTTGTGTCTGACACTTTGTGACCCTATGGACTGTTGCACCCCAGGCTCCTCTGTCCTCCACTGTCTCCCAGAGTTTTCTCAGATTCATGTCCATTGAGTCAGTGATGCTATCTAACCATCTCATCCTTTGCCACCCCTTTCTCCTTTTGCCTTCAAATATCTTCCATACCCTTACTGATTTTTTTGTCTCATTTTGCTGTTCATTTCTTAGAGTGGGTCGCTGAAGTCTCCAAATATTATTGGTGAATTTTCCATTTCTTATTCATTTTTGTTAGCTTTTGCTTCATGTAGTATGGGACTCCTTTGTTAGGTGTAACTATTTTTTCATACTGTATTTTAAATTGATCCTTAATAATTATATAATATTCCTTTATATCTCAAGTAAAAATTTTATTTTTTGTATTACTGTAGATACTTCAACTCTCTTATTGTTGCTATTTCCATAATATTTTCCCATTCTTCTACTTTATTAAAATTTTTATTGATATATCATTGATATAAAACATTGTATAAGTTTAAGATGTGAAACATATTGATTTCATAAATTTATATTGCAATAATATTGCCATTGTAATGATAGGTAACACTTCTGTCATATCACATAGTTATCATTTCTAGAGGTGATAATTAGAACAATTAAGTAGAACAATTAAGATCTACTCTGTTAGTAAGTTTAATATTTGTAATACAGTTTTGTTGTCTGTAATCACTATAGTGTATATTATATCTCTAGGATTTACTTATTTACTGCTTGCTAAGTATGTACCCTTAAACAACATCTCTCCAATTCTCAGTCTCCAACCTCTGGTAACCACTATTCTACTTTCAATTCTTTTGCGACCCCATGGACTGTAGCATTCCAGGCTCTTCTGTCCTCCACGATCTCCCAGAGTTTAGATATCATACAGTAGTTTGTTTTTCTCTGTATGACTGATCTCAGCAAAATGTATGCAAGGTCCATCTGTGTTGTTACAAATGGCAACACCACCAAATCTTTTTTATCCACTCAACCACTGATGGATACTTAGGCTGTTTCCATGTTTTGGCTATTTTGAATAATACTACAAAAACCATGGGAATGCATATATCTCTTAAATAACTTGTTTCCATTTCCTCTGAATATATATCCAGAAGCGGGACTATTGAATCATGTGGTAGTATTAGTTTTAACTTTTTCTTGAACCTCCGTACTGTTCTCCATAGTGGCCAAACCAGTTTACAATTCTACCAACAGTGTACAAGGATTCCGTTTTCTCCACATCCTCACCAACACTTATCTCCTGTCTTCTTGGTAACTGCCATTCTTAAAAGTGTGAGGTGATATCTCATTGTGGCTTTGATTTGCCATTTCCTTGATGAATAGTGATGTTGAGTACCTTTTCATGACCTACTGGTCTGTTGGATATACCTGTTCGATTCTTTGGAAGAATCTCTATGTAGTTCCTCTGCCTATTTTTAATTAGTTTGAGTTGTGTGAGTTCTTTATAAATTTTAGATATTAACCCTTTATTCAATATATGCGTTGCAAATTTTTTTTATTCTGTATTTTTCATTTTGTTGATTCTTTTTTGTGGTGCATAGCTTTTAAGTTTAATGGGCTTGCGTCTGTTGATTTTTTGTTGTTGTTTGTCGTTTTGGTGTCAAATTCAAAAAATCATTAACACCAAAGAGATTCTTCCCTATATTTTCTTTTTTAAATTATTAAGATATTGTTGATTTAAAATATTATGTAAATATCCAATGTACAACATAGCGATTCACAATATTTAAAGGTTACACTCCATTTATAGTTATAATAAAATATTGGCTATGTTGCCTATACTGTACAATATATCCTTGTAGCTTATATAATATGTAGTAGTTTGTACCTCTTAATTCAGTACCCTTAGCTTGCCCCTCCTCCCTTCTCTTTCCACACTGATAACCATTAGTTGTTCCTTATATCTGAGTGTTTCTTTTTTATTATATTCACTATTTTGTTTTATTTTTAGATTCCACATTTAAATGATATCATACAGTATTTGTCTTTCTCTGACTTATTTCACTTAGCATAATACCCTCCAAGTTCATACATGTCATTGCAAATGGCAAAATTTCATTTTTTATGGCTGAGCAGTATTCCATTGTATATGTGTGTGTGTGTGTGTGTGTGTATAAAGATGTACTTCTTTATCTATTCATCTGTTGATGGCCATTAATGTTGCTTCCATATCTTTGCTATTGTAAATGCTGCTGTGAACATTGGGAGCAAGTATCTGTTCGAATTAGTGGTGTTTTGTGCTTTTTTTGATACATATACCCAGGAGGGGAATTACTGAGTCATATGGCAGTTCTAATTTTAGGTTTTTGGGAAACCTCCATACTGTTTTCCACAGTGGCTGCACAAATTGACATTCTCACCTGCAGTATATGAGGGTTCTCCTTTCTCTGCATTCTTACTAACATTTGTTATTAGTGTTCTTTTTGACAGTAACCATTCTGGCAGATGTGAAGTGATACTTCATTGTGGTCTTAATTTGCATTTCTCTAATGATAAATGATGCTGAGCATTTTTCCTGTGCCTGTTGACCATCTGTATGCCTTCTTTGGAAAAATGTCTATTCAGATCTTCTGCCCATTTTTTGATTGGATTGGGATTTTTTTTATGTAATGAGTTGTATGAATTGTTCGTGTATCTTGGATATTAACCTCTTGTTGGTCATATCATTTACAAATATTTTCTCTCATTCCAGATGTTGTGCTTTGGTTTTATCGGTAATTCTCTTTACTATGCAAAAGCCTTTTACCTGTTTAAAAACTTTAAAAAAGTTTATTAGGTCCCATTTGTTTATTTTTTCTTTTATTTCTTTTGCCTTAGGAAACTTATCCAAAAAATTTGATATGATATATGTCAACATGTGTTCTGCCTATGTTCTCTTCTATGAGTTCTGTGGTTTCTGTTCTTATATCCAGGTCTTTAAACCATTTCAATTTTTTACATTGTGTGAGGGAATATTCTAATCTCATTCTTTTACATATTGCTGTCCAACTTTCCCAGCATCACTTGTTGAAGAGACTGTCTATTCTGCATTGTATATTCTTAACCTCCTTTGTTATAGATTAACTGACTATAGGTACAATTTCTGGGCTCTATTCTGTTCCATAGAACTATGTAACTGTTTTTATGCCAGTATCACACTGTTTTGACTACCATAGTTTTGTTCTTTTTTTTCTCAAAATTGCAGTCTTTTGTGGTTCCATATGAGTTTTAGAATTATTTGTTCTAGTTCTTTCAAAAATGTCATGAGTATTTTAATAGTGATTACATTATATCTGTAGATTGCTTTAAGTAGTATAACCATTTTAACAATATTAATTCAATACAAAAGCAAAGGATATCTTTCCATTTTTTGTATCATCTGCAATTTCCTTCATCAGTGGTTTATAGTTTTTAGGGTACAGGTCTTTCACCTATTTGGTTTATTCCTAGATATTTTATTCTTTTTGGTACAATTTTAAATGGGACTGTGTTTTTACTTCCTTTTCTGATATTTTATTATTAGTGTATAGAAATCCAAGAAACTTATGTGTGTTAATTCAGCAAAATTTCTGAATTCATTTATCAGGTCTAATAGTTTTGGTGTGGAGACTTTACTGTTCTCTATGTAAAGTATCATGTCATCTGTAAATAGTGACAGTTTTACTATTTCCCTTACAGTGGGGATATCTTTTATTTCTTTTGCTTCTCTGATTGCTGTGGCTTGTCTTCTTGATATTCTGTCTGTGATCTATCCATTGATGTTAATGGGGTTTAAAGTCCCCTACTATTATTTTTTTTAGGACTTCCCTGGTGGCTCAGACAGTTAAGCGTCTGTCTACAATGTGGGAGACTCGGGTTCAATCCCTGGGTCGGGAAGATCCCCTGGAGAAGGAAATGGCAATCCACTCCAGTACTATTGCCTGGAAAATCCCATGGACAAAGGAGCCTGGTAGGCTACAGTCTGTGGGGTCGCGAAGAGTCGGACACGACTGAGCGACTTCACTTTCTTTCACTTTCACTATTATTTTAGTTATGGCTTCCCAGGTGGCACAAGTGGTAAAGAACCTACCTGCCAGTGCAGGAGGTGTAAGAGACACAGGTTCGATCCCTGGGTCAGGAAGATCCCCTGGAGGAGGGCATGGCAACCCACTTCAGTATTCTTGTCTGGAGAATTTCAAGGACAGAGGAACCTGGCAGGCTAGAGTCAATAAGGTTGAAAACAGTTGGACACAACTGAAGTGACTTGGCATGTAGCACTTGATTTAAACTAAAAAACTTGATTTGATAGTCATTTAAGTTCAAAAACACTCTAAAAGATCTATGTTTTTAATCCCCTCACCTACATTTTTGTTTTGATGTCATATTTTATATCTTTCTGTTTATTCTTTTACTGTTTATTATAAATATAGTTGCTTTAACTTTTTTTTTTTTTTAGTCTTTTAATCCATATACTGGCTTATTTAAGAAATTTTCGATTCTTACTATATATTTGCTTTTCCTATTGGGATTTTCTCTTTGCTCTAGATTCTCACTTTTTCATTTAGACAAGCTCCTACAACATTTCTTCTAGGGTAGATTTAGTATTGATGATTTTTTTTAGTTTTTGCTTGTCCGAGAAGTTCTTTCTCTCTCCTTCTATGCTAAATAATATTGCTGAGTAAAGTATCCTAGGTGGCTGATTTTCCCCTTTCAGCACTTTGAATATATCATACCACTCTCTTCTGACTTGCAAAACTTCTGCAGAGAAATCAACTGATAGCATTATGCTGCTGCTGCTGCTGCTAAGTTGCTTCAGTCATGTCCAACTCTGTGCAGCCCCATAGATGGCAGCCCACCAGGCTCCTCTGGCACTGGGATTCTCCAGGCAAGAATACTGGAGTGGGTTGCCATTTCCTTCTCCAATGTGTGAAAGTGAAAAGTGAAAGTGAAGTCGCTTAGTTGTGTCCAACTCTTAGTGACCCCATAGACTGTAGCCTACCAGGCTCTTCCGTCCATGGGATTTTCCAGGCAAGAGTACTGGAGTGGATTGCCATTTCCTTCTCCAGATAGCATTATAGGGACAGTTTTATATGGCTGTTTTTCTCTTGCTGCCTTTAGACATTTCTCTTTGTTTTTAACTTTTGCCATTTTGATTATGATATGTCTTGATGTGTGAGGACCTGTTTGTGTTAATCTTGTTAAGGACCCTCTGTGCTTCCTGTACCTGGTTATCTGTTTCCTTCTTTAGGTTTAGGATTATTTTCTACCATCATTTCCTCAAATACAGCTTCAATCCCCTTCTCTCTCTTCACCTTCTATAACCCTGTAATGCAGCTGTTGACACATTTAATGTTATCCCTTAGATCTCCATGTTGTTGTTGTTCAGTCACTCAGTCATGTTTGACTCTTTGCAACCCCATAGACTGCAGCACACTAGGCTTCCCTGTCGTTCATTATCTCTTGGAGTTTGCTCATACTCACGTCAATTGAGTCAATGATGCCATCCAACCATCTCATCCTCCTTCACCCACTTCTCCTGCTCTCAATCTTTTCCAGCATCAGGGTCTTTTTCAATGAGTCAGTTCTTCACATCAGGTGTCCAAGTATTGGAGCCTCAGCTTCAGCATCAGTCCTTCCAATGAATTTTCAGGGTTGATTTTCTTTAGGATTGACTGGTTTGATCTCCTTGCTGTCCAAGGGACTCTCAAGACTCTTCTCCAGCACCACAGTTCAAAAGTATCAGTTCTTTGGTGCTCAGCCTTCTTTATGGCCCTACTTTCACATCTCAGATCTCTGTGTTACTTTCTTTTTTATTTTCCATTTGTCTTTCTGTCTGTTGTTCTGATTGGATAATTTCCCTTATTCTATCTTCCAAATCACTTATGCATTCTTCTATGTCAGTTATTCTGCTATTCATTTTCTTTAGTGTTTTTTAATCTAAAATATGGAGTTATCTATTTTTGATTGAGTCTTCTTTATATTCTCTAGCTCCTTATCAAGTTGATCTCTGTTTAGATTAATTATCTTCCCTAATTCAGTTAACATTTTTATTATCAATGTTTTGAATTCATCTGATAGATTATTTTTATTATTTATTTTTTCAGAAGTTTTATCTTATTCTTGCATTTGAGAGTAGTTTCCCTGTCTTTTCATTTTACTTAACTTTTTCCTTCACTATGAATTTAGATAACAGAATTATGTGTTGTAGCCTTGAAGCTGTGTTCTTGGGTGGAGCATCCCTTTGCAGACTTTGTGTATCCATTGTGTTTGGTGAGAGGGCTGGATTTGATGTGGATGTCAGTAATGTCTTTCCTTAGGGTGTGCTGGCAGCTATCATTTTTGTAGTGGGTGTGGATGTGAGGTGGGACTTCTCTATTCAGTGGCTGCCACCATCCTGTCAGGTATAGGGCCTGATTCCAGGTTGCTGGAGTGGAATCCCTGGGAGTTGATCTCAAGCTGGCTCTCTTTACTTTCAGTTCAGTTCAGTCACTCAGTTGTGCCCGACTCTTTGCGACCCCATGAATCACAACACTCCAGGCCTCGCTGTCCATCACCAACTCCCGGAGTTCACTCAGACTCACAGTCCAACTCTCACATCCGTACATGACCACTGGAAAAACCATAGCCTTGACTAGATGGACCTTTGTTGGCAAAATTAGTTTCTCAAGAGGCAGATCCGGTGATCTGGTATTCCCATCTCTTTCAGGATTTTCCACAGTTTATTGTGATCCACACAGTCAAAGGCTTTGGCATAGTCAATAAAGCAGAAATAGATGTTTTTCTGGAACTCTCTTGCTTTTTCCATGATCCAGTGGATGTTGGCAATTTGAACTCTGGTTCCTCTGCCTTTTCTAAAACCAGCTTGAACATCTGGAAGTACACAACTGCAAGTTTTGTGTACTTTTTCCTTTTTATTTCTGGTAGAAGAACTCCCTTCAACATTTCTTGTAAGGCAGGTCTAGTGTTGATAAGCTCAATTTTGTTCTAGGAATCCCTTTATTTCTCCTTCATATCTGAATGATGACCTTTATGAATAAAGTATTCTTGGCTGACACTTTTTATCTTTCAGTATTTTGATAATGTCTTTCTACTCCCTCCTGGCCTGTACAATTTGTGCTGAGAAACCTGCTTATTGCACAACAGGGGTTCCTTTGTAGGTTCCCATCTCTTTTTTTCCTCTGGTTGCTTTTATAGTTTCTTTGTTGTGGATTTGACAGTTTTATTATAATGTGTCTTGAAGAAAATCTTCATGTGTTTAATCAATTCGGGGTTTTCTTAGCTTCTTGAACTTGTATATTCATTTCCTTCCCCAGGTTGTTGTTTATTTAAATAAATAATAGTTGAGAACTGTTTTTCCAGAGTCAAATACAAAAAGAATCATTTTTTCCTCATTTGTGTTCTTCTAGTTTTACAGTCTTTAACACTTTCTAACACCATACACAAAAATAAACTCAAAATGGATTAAAGATCTAACCATAAGACCAGAAACTATAAAACTCCTAGAGGAGAACATAGGCAAAACACTCTCCGACATAAATCACAGCAGGATCCTCTATGACCCACCTCCCAGAATACTGGAAATAAAAGCAAAAATAAACAAATGGGACCTAATTAAACTTAAAAGCTTCTGCACAACAAAGGAAACTATAAGCAAGGTGAAAAGACAGCCTTTGGAATGGGAGAAAATAATAGCAAATGAAGCAACTGACAAACAACTAATCTCAAAAATATACAAGCAACTCCTGCAGCTCAATTCCAGAAAAATAAATGACCCAATCAAAAAAGGGACCAAAGAACTAAATAGACATTTCTCCAAAGAAGACATACAGATGGCTAACAAACACATGAAAAGCTGCTCAACATCACTCATTATCAGAGAAATGCAAATCAAAACCATAATGAGGTACCATTTCACACCAGTCAGAATGGCTGCGATCCAAAAGTCTACAAGCAATAAATGCTGGAGAGGGTGTGGAGAAAAGGGAACCCTCTTACACTGTTGGCGGGAATGCAAACTAGTATAGCCACTGTGGAGAACAGTGTGGAGATTCCTTAAAAAACTGGAAATAGAACTGCCTTATGACCCAGCAATCCCACTGCTGGGCATACACACCAAGGAAGCTAGAATTGAAAGAAACACGTGTACCCTTATGTTCATCACAGCACTGTTTATAATAGCCAGAACATGGAAGCAACCTAGATGTCCATGAGCAGATGAATGGATAAGAAAGTGGTGGTACATATACACAATGGAGTATTACTCAGCCATCGAAAAGAATACATTTGAATCAGTTCTAATGAGGTGGATGAAACTGGAGCCAATTATACAGAGTGAAGTAAGCCAGAAAGAAAAACACCAATACAGTATACTAACACATATATATGGAATTTAGAAAGATGGTAACGATAACCCTGTATGAGAGAAAGCAAAACAGATGCAGATGTACAGAACAGACTTTTTGACTCTATGGGAGAGGGAGAGGGTGGGATGATTTGGGAGAATGGCATTGAAACATGTATAATGTCATATAAGAAATGAATCGCCAGTCTAGGTTCAATGCAGGATACAGGATGCTTGGGGTTGGTACACTGGGATAACCCAGAGGGATGGTATGGGGAGGGAGGTGGGAGGGGGGTTCAGGAGTGGGAACTTATGTACACCCGTGGCGGATTCATGTTGACGTATGGCAAAACCAATACAGTATTGTAAAGTAAAATAAATAAAATAAAATAAAAATTTTAAAAAAGAAAATAAAAAAAATTTTTTAATTATGATAGTATAACTTCAGTGCAGTTCAGTCGCTCAGCCACGTCCATTTCTTTGTGACCCCATGGACTGCAGCACACCAGGCCTCCCTGTCCATCACCAACTCCCAGAGTTCACACAAACTCAATGTCCATCGAGTCAGTGATGCCAATCAGCCATCTCATCCTTCTCCTCCTGTCCCCAATCCCTCCCAGCATCAGGGTCTTTTCCAATGAGCCAACTCTTCGAATGAGGTGGCCAAAGTATTGGAGTTTCAGCTTCAGCATCAGTCCTTCCAAAGAACACCCAGGACTGATCTCCTTTAGGATGGACTGGTTGTTACTTGTGTTCTTTTTTATGAAGCCATTCTGACAGATCTGAAGTGATACCTCATTGTAGTTTTGATTTGCATTTCTCTGATGATTAACCATATTGAGCACCTTATGCCTGTTGGCAATCTGTAATTCTCTGGGAAAATGTCTACTAAGATCTTCTGCCCATTTTTTATGGATTGTTTGTTTTTTGATGTTGAGTTTTATAAGCTGTTAATGTATTTTATGTATTAACCTCTTATCAGTCATATCATTTCCAAATATTTTCTATCATTCAGTAGATTGTCTTTTTGTTTTGTTGGTAGTTTACTTTGCTGTGTGAAAACTTTTAAGTTTAATTAGATCCTATTGGTTTATTTTCGCTTCTGTTTCAATTGCCTTAGAAGTCATATCCAAAAATATATATATATATATATATATATATATATATATATATATTGCTGAGACTTATGCAAAGAGCATTCTGCCTATTTTTTTTCTAGAAGTTTTATGGTTTCTAATCTTACATTTAGACCTTTAATCCAATTTGAGTTTATTTTTGTATATGTTGTCAGAAAATACTCTAACTTCATTCTTTAGCATGTAGCTGTCCAGCTTTCCCAGCACCACTTATTGAAGAAACCATATTTTCTCCTTGGTATAGTCATGCCTCCTTTGTCATAGATGAATTTATCATAGGTGTTTGGGTTTATTTCTGGGTTCTCCATTCTGTTCCATTGATCCATGTGTCTATTTTTGTGCCAGTACCATACTGTTTTGATTACTTTAGCCTTGTACTATGCTCTACAAGGATCATGACTCCTCCATTTCTGTTCTGCTTTCTCAAGATTGTTTTAGATTTATATTTCCTCGATGATTAACAATATTGAGCATCTTTTCTTATACTTGTTGGCCCTCTGCATGTTCTTTGGAAAAATGTCAATTCAGGTCTTCTGTGCATTTTTAATTGAGGTTTTTTTTTTTTATGTTGAATGGCACAAGCTGTTTTGATTCATTGGATATTAACTCCCTATTGGTCAACATATCATTTGCAAATATTTTCTACCATTCTGTAGGTTTTCTGTTCATTTAAATTAATGAAACAATCTCATTTACTATCACATCAAAAAGAATATACCTAGGAATAAACCTGTACTTGGAAAACTATAAGACACTGATGAAAGAAATTAAAGATGATACAAACAGATTGAAAGATCTACTGTGTTCTTGGATTGTAAAAATTAATATTGTTAAAGTAACTACTCTACCCAGGGAAATCTACAGATTCAATACAATACCTATTGACACATCAAGGTATTTTTCACAAAACTAGAGCAAATAATTTAAAAATTTGTATGGAAACAGAAAAGACCCCAAATAGCCAAATTAATCTTGAGAAAGAAAAACAGAGCTGAGGAATCATGCTTATTTATTTCAGACTACATTACAAGGCTACAGTAATCAAAACAGTATGATGTTGGTGCAAAAATAGACAAATAGATTAATGGAACAGAATAGAGAGCCTAGAAATAAACACAAACACTTATATTACTAACCTTTGACAAAGGAGTCATGAATATATCATGGAATATACCTTGAATATGCCAGTCTTTTCAATAAGTGATGCTGTGAAAAGTGGGCAGTTATATGTAGGAGAATGAAATTAGAGCACTTGCTGACACCATATAGAAAAATAAACTCAAAATGATTTAAAGACCCAAATGTAACACAAGAAGCCATAAGACTTCTAGAAGAGGCAAAACACTGTTTGACATAAATTATAACAATATTTTTTCATCTATCTCCCCAAGTAAAGGAAATAAAAATAAAAGTAAACAAATGGGACTTAGTTAAATTTAAAAGGTTTTACACAGCAAAGGAAACCACCAACAAAACAAAAAGACAACCTATAGAATGTTTCAAGATTTCTTCTTTTTTTTTTTTTTTTTTTGGCCGCATAGCTTATGGGATCCCAGCTTCCTGACCAGAGGGACTGAACCCAGGGCTTTGGCAGTGAAAGTATGGAGTCATAACCACTGGACCACCAGAGAATTCCCTCGATATTTTTTTATTTCACTTTTGTTTTCTTCTTTGGCTCATCTATTGTTTAGGCATGTGTTGTTTAATTTCTACATATTCAGAAATGTTCCAGCCTTTCTTTGTCATTGTGGTTGAAAACGGGTGATACTTAGTATGATTTTGTAGCTGAGCAGGACAGACACCTCCCTCCCTGCCCACACCCCCCCGCCCCCGCCAACTCCTGTTCAATGTCCTCCACCTGCCTCTTGTTTGTAGAGAAATTTTAACATCCTGAGACTTCTTTAAGTTCCAAAGAGAAAATTTAATCAGAGAAATGAGAAAACGAAGGAGCAAAGGCAAATAGTCTAGCAAGACAAAATATTAATAGTTTAGCCATTAAACAAAGTTGAGGACTTTTAGTTTCTATTTGAAGGCTATAAATAATATTCTGAGTTATATTCTTTGAGTTCTTTTGTGGATACGGAAACCTGCACCAGGTGAAAGAAGTTAACTATGTGATGACCAGACTGTAACCATGATGTAGGCTGCTCCATCTTACACAATTCCAGTAATTTGCCTCAAGGGAATGGGAAAAAACCAACCCTGGAATTGAAGATTAACTGTACTTAAAATAACCAAGATGCAAATCAGATCACCACACGACCTTTTTCAAGATGATTGTCAGAACTGACTCTGCCCTTCTACACATAGCAACCCTCCCCCCTTGCCTATGCACTTCTTGTCCCTTGATGGGCAGTGAGGAGTTGGTTTCTTGGCATAAAATGAGTTCACCTTCTCCTGAAGATTGCCAGCTTCCTCAATAAAACTATCTTTTCTTTTACCCAACACTTGTCTCTCAATATTGAATTTTTGAGCAATGAGCAGCTGAACCTGAGTTGAGTGACAATTTTAGTCTTTTTAAATTTGCTAAGACTTGTTTTGTGATCTATCATAGTATCAACACTGGGGAATGTTCCCTCTGTACTTGAGCATAATGTGTATTCTGCTACTGTGGGATGGAATGCTCAATTTGTTTCTGTGAGGTGTACTTGGTATAAAGTCCAAAGTTTCCCTGTTGATTTTTTGATCTGAATTGTCTGCTCATTGCTGAAAATGGGGCATTAAATTGCCCTTGTATTATTGTGCTGTTGTTTTATTTGCTTTTCTGGCTTGTTAGTATTTGCTTAATATATTTAGCTACTCTTATGTTGAGTGTATATGCATTTATAATGGTTCAGTATTGATTGATTACTTTATCATTATATAATGACCTTCTCTGTCTCTTGTTACCATTTTTGACTTAAAGTCTATTTTATCTGATGCAAATATAGCTACATGTACTGACTTTTGGTTTCCATTTGCACATTAGTATGTTTTTCCATTCCTTCACTTTAAGCCTATTCTTCAGGCTTAAATGAGTCCATTGTAGGCAACATAGTTATTTTAAAATTCATTCAACCATTCTAAGCTTTTTGATTGAAAAATTCAAGCCACTTATGTTCAAAGCATTATTAATAGGTGTGGGCATGCATGCTCAGTCATGTCCGACTCTTTGTGATCCTATGGAATGTAGCCCGCCAGGGTCCTCTATTCGTGGGACTTTCCAGGCAAGAATACTGGAATGGGTTGCCATTTCCTTCTTCAGGGGATCTTCTCTACCCAGAGATCAAACCCGCAACTCCTGTGTCTCCTTCATTGCAGGTGGATTCTTTACCACTGAGCTATCAGGGAAGCCCCATCAATAGGTAAGGATCTACCCAATCCAGGGATTGAACCCAGAAGATCCCCTGCAGAAGGGAAAGGATACCCACTCCACTATTTTGGCCTAGAGAATTCCATGGACTGTATAGTCCTGGGATCGCAAAGAATCAGACACAACTGAGCGACTTACACACATTTTACTAATGCAATCTTATTTTTTTCTGGCTCTTTTGTATTTCTCTCATTTCTTTCTTCCTCTTGTTTTCTTCAGTTGTGAATTGATAATTTCCTGTAGTGGTTTGCTTTGATTCTCATCACTTTGTCTTTTGTAAACATACTGTATATTTTTGTTTTGTGGTTACATTGGTGCATAGATAAAATATCTTAAATATTACAGTCTCTTTTACACTGATAATTTTTCTTGATTATATACAAAAACTCTACCCTTTTGCTTTCCCCTTATAAATTTTGATGTCATATTTTACTTCTTTTCATATTGCTTATTCATCAACAGATTATTGTAACTGTTATTTTGAATATTCCTGTCATTTAACTCTTCCAATAGAGATAAGTGGTTAATACACCAACCTATTATAGGATTAGAGTATTCTAAATCTGACTATATAGTTATATTTACAAGTGTGTGTTATGGTTTTATATATTTTCATGTCACCAATTAGCTTTCTTTCATTTAAACTTGAAGAACTCCTTTCAACATTTCATGAAAGGCAGGTATATTGATGAATTCCCTCAGTTTTCTTTTGTCTGGGAAACCATTTCTCCTTCATTTCTTAATGTTAACTAATAATTAATAAAGTGCTCTTGGTTGGCATTTATTTCCTTCAGCATTTTGTATGTATCATTCCACTCTCCTGGCCTGTAATTTTTCTACGTATCATTCTCTCCTGGCCTGAAAAATCTGCTAAAAGCCTTATATGGGTTCCCTTGTAGGTAAAAAATTGTTTTTCTATTGCTGCTTTTAGATTTTCTTTTTCTTTGATTCTTGACAGTTTTATTATGGTTTGTCTTGGAAAGGATCTCTTTAAGTTTAGTGGGTTTATTTTATTTGGTGATGCATTGCTATCTTTTTATTGTTTTTTTTTTTATGTTTGGGTTGAGAATTTTCTTGTCCTTGATATGACATTTGATTTTTTGAGTGAAATTTGGATATTTTGTGTATTATGACAGCCTGTATTTTAAAAAACATTTTAAGGTACAATTTACACAACATACAATTTAGAAAATTACAGTTTCAATTCAGTCACTTTTAGCATATTTGTAATATTTGGACAATCATCACCAAAATCAACTTTAGAATATTTTTATAATTTCAAAAGAAAATCCATGCCATTTATCTTTCACCTTCCATTTCCCTCCATAGCACTAAGCAACCACTAGTCTACATTCTCTCTATATAGATTTTCACATTTTGGTTATGTAGTAGAATTGTAATCATACAGTATTTCCAGCAAAGATATCTTTCAAAAATGAAAGCAAAATAAGAACACTCCTAATAAAGCACCATGTGACCCAGAAATCACACTCTTAGGCATATAACTTGAGGAAACCAAAATTGAAACAGACACATCTATCCCATTGTTCATTGCAGCACTATTTACAATAATTAGAACATGGAAGCAACCTAGGTGTCCATTAACAGATGAATGGATAAAGAAGTTGTGGTACATATACACAATGGAATATTACTCAGCCATAAAAAGGAATACATTTGAGTCAGTTCTAATGAGGTGGATGAACCTAGAGCCTATTATACATAGTGAAGTAAGTCAGAAAGAGAAAGATAAGTATCGTATACTAACACATATATACAAAATCTAGAAAAATGGTACTGAAGAATTTATTTGCAGGGCAACAGTGGAGAAAAAGACATAGAGAATAGACTTATGGACATGGAGAGAGGGGAGGAAAGGATGAGATGTATGGAGAGACTAACATGGAAACTGATGTTACCATATGTAAAATAGACAGCTAATGGGAATTTGCTGTATGTCTCCAGAAACTCAAACAGGGGGTGTGTATCAACCTAGAGATGGGATGGGGAGGGAGATGGGAGGGAGGTTCAAAAGGGAGGGGACATATGTATACCTCTGGCTAATTCATATTGAGGTTTGACAGAAAAAACCAAAATTTTGTAAAGCAATTATCCTTCAATTAAAAATAAATTTAAAAAGAACATTCCTAGATAAAACTAATTGAATTATTTTCTAGCATACTCATCTTATAAAAAATACTAAAAAATTTTCTTCACAATGAAAGAAAGTGACTTCAGATAGTAATTTGAATCCACATGAAAAAACAAAGACCACTGACAAATGCAATTGTGTAATTATAAAAGATAATTTAAATGAGTATTTCTTTCTCAAGATTGCTTTAGCTATTCAAGGTCTTTTGTGTCTCCATACAAGTTTTCAGATTTTTTGATCTAGATCTGTGAAAAGTGCCATTGTTCATTTGATAGGGATTGCAATGAATCTGTAGGTTTTCTTGGGTTCAGTTCAGTTCAGTCACTCAGTCGTGTCCAACTATTTGTGACTCCATGAATTGCAGCACACCAGGCCTCCCTGTCAATCACCAACTCCCGGAGTTCACTCAAATGCACGTCCATCGAGTCAGTGATGCCATCCAGCCATCTCATCCTCTGTCGTCCCCGACTCCTCCTGCCCCCAATCCTTCCCAGCATCAGAGTCTTTTCCAATGAGTCAACTCTTCGCATGAGGTGGCCAAAGTACTGGAGTTTCAGCTTCAGCATCATTCCTTCCAAAGAACACCCAGGACTGATCTCCTTTAGACTGGACTGGTTGGATCTCCTTGCAGTCCAAGGGACTCTCAAGAGTCTTCTCCAACACCACAGTTCAAAAGCATCAATTCTTTGGTGCTCAGCTTTCTTCACAGTCCAACTCTCACATCCATACATGACCACTGGAAAAACCATAGCCTTGACTAGATGAACCTTTATTGGCAAAGTAATGTCTCTGGTTTTCAATATGCTATCTAGGTTGGTCATAACTTTCCTTCCAAGGAGTAAGCGTCTTTTAATTTCATGACTGCAATTACCATCTTCAGTGATTTTGGAGCCCCCCGCTCCTCCCCCCCCCCGCCCCCGCAAAAAGAATAAAGTCTGACACTGTTTCCACTGTTTCCCTATCTGTTTCCCATGAAGTGATGGGACCGGATGCCATGATCTTCGTTTTCTGAATGTTGAGCTTTAAGCTAACTTTTTCACTCTCCTCTTTCACTTTCATCAAGAGGCTTTTTAGTTCCTCTTCATTTTCTGCCATCAGGGTGGTGTCATCTGCATATCTGAGGTTATTGATATTTCTCCCAGCAATCTTGATTCCAGCTTGTGCATCTTCCAGCCCAGCGTTTCTCATGATGTACTCTGCATAGAAGTTAAATAAGCAGGGTGACAGTATATAGCCTTGACGTCCTCCTTTTCCTATTTGGAACCAGCCTGTTGTTCCATGTCCAGTTCTAACTGTTGCTTCCTGACGTGCATATAGGTTTCTCAAGAGGCAGGTCAGGTGGTCTGGTATTCCCATTTCTTGGGTAGTGTATTTATTTTAACAATATTGATTCTTCTGATCTATTAACATGGCATAGCTTTCCATCTGTTTGTGTCATATTTGATTTATTCCATCAGTGTCTTATAGTTTTTAGAGCAAAGGTCTTTTGTCTCCTTAAGTGAAGTTATTCCTAGGTAATTTATTTTTTTTGATGTGATGGTGAATGGGATTATTTCTTTAGTTTCACTTTCTTATCTTTCATTGATAGTGTGTAGAAATGCAACAGATTTCTGTGTATTAATTTTTTATCCTGCAACTTTACCAAATTCACTAATAAGCTTTAGTAATTTTCTGGAAGCTTCTTTAAGATTTTCCATGTAGAGTATCATGTCATTGGCAAATGATGACAGTTTTTCTTCTTTTCCAATTTGTATTCCTTTTATTTCTTTTTCTTCTCTGATGGCTGTGGCTAAGACTTCAAAAACTATGTTGAATAAAAGTGATGAGAGTGGGCAGAGCTGAGGAAATCAGGCTCCCTGACTTAAGAAAGTACTACCAAGCTACAGTAATCAAAACAGTATGGTACTGGCACAAAAACTGAAATATTGATTGATGGAACAAGATAGCCTAGAAATAAGCCCATGCATCTGTGGTCAATTAATCTATGTCAAAGGAGCCAAGATTGTCAATGGAGAAAAGACAGTCTCTTCAATAAATGATGATGAGAAAACTAGACAGCTACATGTAAAAACATGAAACTAGAACATTCTTTAACACCATACACAAAAATAAATTCAAAATTGATCAAAGACCTAAATGTAAGATGGGATACTATAAAACTCTAAGAGGAAAACATAGGCAGAACACTCTTTAACATAAATCGCAGTAATATGTTTTCAACTCATCACCCAGAGTAATGAAAATAAAAACAAAAATAAACAAATGGGACATAATATAACTCAAAAGTTTTTGCACAGAAAAGGAAACCACAAACAAAATTAAAAGGCAACCAACAGAATGGGGCAAAATAATTGCAAATGATGTGACTGACAAGGGATTAGTCTCCAAAATTTAGGAATGGCTCATGCAACTCAATATCCAAGAAGAAAAACAACTAAATCAAAGAATGAGCAGAAGACCATTTCTCCAAAGAAGACATACAGATGGCCAACACACACATGAAAAGATGTTCAACATTGCTAATTATTTGTGAAATGAAAATCAAAACTACAATGAGTTATCACCTCACACTGGTCAGAATGTCTATCATCAAAAAATCCACAAACAACAAATTCTGGAGAGGGTATGGAAAGAAGGAAATCCTCCTACACTGTTGGTCGGAATATAAATTGGTAAAGTCACTATGGAAAACAATATGAAGGCTCCTCAGAAAGCTAGGAATAGAGCTACCATATGACCCTGCAATCCTACTCCTCAGCATATATCCAGAGAAAAACATGATCTGAAAGGATACATGCATCCCAATGTTTACTACAGCATTGTTTACAATAGCCAAGACATGGAAGCAACCTAAATGTCCATCAACAGAGGAATGGTAAAAAAGATGTGGTACATATATACAATGGAATATTAGTCATAAAAAGAGTGAAATAATGCAATTTGAAAGAACTTGAATAGGCCTAGAAAGTATCATACTGAGTGAAGTAAGTCAGACCAAGAAGGAGAAATATCGTATGACATCCATTATATGTGGAATATAGAAAGAAATGATATAAAGGAACTTGCTTACAAAACAGAAAGAAACTCACAGACTTAGCAGAGAAACAATGATTGCCAGAGGGAAGGATGAGGGAAAGGGATAATTATGGAGTTTAGGATGGGCATATACACACTGCTATATTTAAAACGGATGACCAACAAGGACATACTCTGTAGCACATGAAACTCTGCTCAATGTTATGTCACAACCTGGATGGGAGGGGAGTTTGGGGAAGAATGGGCACATATATATGTATGGCTGAGTCACTTCACTGTTCACCTGAAACTACCACAACATAGTTTGTTAACTGGCTATACCCAAATACAAAATAAAAAGCTAAAAAAACCACAAACAATAAGTGCTTTAGAGGGTGTGTGGAAAAGAGAACTCTCCTACATTGTTGGTGGGAATGTAAATTGATACAGCCAATATAGGGAAGAGTATGGAGGTTCCTTAAAAAACTAAAACTCGAGCTACCAAATAATCCAACAATCCCACTCATGGGCACATATCTGGAGAAAAACATGGTTCAAAAGGATACATGCATCCAATATTCACTGCACCACTTTTTAAAATAGCCAGAACATGGAAGTAACCTAAATGTACATTGGCAGATGAATGGATAAAGAAGATATGGTACATATATCATATATGGTGCAATATCACTCAGCCATTAAAAAGAATGAAATAACAACATTTGCAGCAGCATGGACGGATCTGGTGATTATCATGCTAAGTAAAGTAAGTCAGACAAAGACAAATATCATATGATATCTCATAAGCAGAATCTAAAAATATTGATAGGAATGAACTTATTTACAAAGCAAAATCACACAGACTTAGAGAATGAATTTATGGCTCTGGGAGAAGGATGCAGGGGAGGAGCAGATTGGGAGTTTGGGACTGACATGTACACACCTCTATATTTAAAATAGGTAACCAACAAAGACCTACTGTTAAAAACATCAGAGAAAGAGAGAAAAATGTGTATTTCTTTTCTGATGTGATTAAAAAAAAGTAATAGTGTATGTGTGTGCATGCAAAATCTCTTCAGTCATGTCCAACTCTTTGTGACCCCATGGACTATAGCCTGCCAGGCTCCTCTGTCCGTGGTATTCTCCAGGCAAGAATACTGGGGTGGATTGCCATGCCCTCCTCCAGGGGATTTTACTGATCCAGGGATCAAATCCACGTCCCTTACGTCTCCTGCATTGGCAGTGGGTTCTTTACCACTAGCACCACCTGGGAAGTGATGTGCATATACTAATAATTGTATCATTGGCTTGATAGTGCATAAAATATAATATTTTTTCAATAATAGCACAGAAGATGTGGGTTGGAGTCAAGCTATGTTGTCTAAAAAATATTTTAGCTGGCTTTTTCTGACCACAGCTCCAGCAGAAGGAAGGATGCAGCCTTACTTTTGCCAAGCGGAGTTAGAAGTCTCAATTCCTCAACTATTCTACATTTCAGCTGGAGAGATGTGAGCTCCTCATTATTTCTGGGTAGACATGAAGTTTCTGGTTCCCTACTATGCCTCTACTAATGCCTCCTGGGCTGAGAATGTAGTTTTTCTCTCTTCACATGGCCTCTGCTGATATCAAAGGACATGAGAAGTGTAGTTATTGCTTAGCAATTTTGAAAGTTATTCTCCCCCTAGGCATCTGCTTGGAGAAGGAAATGGCACCCCACTCCAGTATTCTTGCCTGGAGAATCCCAGGGATGGGGGAGCCTGGTGGGCTGCCGTCTATGGGGTTGCACAGAGTTGGACACGACTGAAGCGATTTAGCAACAGCAGCAGCAGCAGGCATCTGCTGCCATCACCTAAGTGGGAAAGAAGAGAGATACTTCATTTTTAAGAGGTGAGGGTGGAAATCCAGGCTATCTTTGTGGTCTACACTGACACCATGTGGAAAGGGTGACTCATTACAGTGTGGAAGGTATAAGTTTTATGCTTCATACTTGGCCTTTTTTCAGAATCCTCTTTCCACCCCTCCCCCCTCAAAAAAAACTTGTTACAACCTTCAAAAGGTTTAAGTCTGGGCTGTTAGTGTTTGCTGATATGGAAGTGGGCTGTGCCACTTTTTTGAATGGTGTTTAGCTGAAGTAGTGAAATTATTGTCTAAAAGTTCTATACCTTATTAGCCTAACATATCTTGATTTTTTTTAAAAAATTTAAGTATAATTTATTTATAATACTGTGTTAGTTTCAGATGTACAGAATGTGTGATTCAGTTATTTTTCTGATTATATTCCGTTATGAAAGTGGAAGTGTTAGTTGCTCAGTCGTACCTAACTCTTTGCGACCCCAAAGGAGCGCACGAGGCTCCTCTATCCATGGAATTCTCCAGGCAAGCATACTGGAGAGGGTAGCCATTCCCTTCTCCAGGGGATCCTCCCAACCCAGGGATCGAACCTGGGTCTCCTGCATTGTGGACAGATTCTTTACCTTCTGAACCACAAGGGAAGGCCCCATATTCCATTATAGGCTATTGCAAGATACTGGACATAATTCTGTGTGCTGTATGGTAAATCCTTGTTGCTTATATATTTTACGTACAGTAGTTTGTTTCTGTTAATCCTATACTCTTAATTTGTCCCTCCCCCTTCTCTCTCCCCTTTGTTTACCATAAATTTGTTTTCTGTCTGTGAGTCTGTTTCTGTTTTGTATATAGATTTATTTGTATTATTTCTTAGATTGCTTATGTAAGTGATATCATATTGTATTTGTCTTTCCCTGACTTACTTCACCAAATATAATATTTTCTAATTTATCCATGTTGCTGCCAGTGGCAACATTTCATTTTTTTGAAGTATAGTTGATTTACAGTATTGTGTTTGTTTCAAGTGTACAGCAAAGTGATTCAGATCTATCTAGATATATTTGTGTTTTTCTGACTTTCTTCACTATTATAATATACTCTAAGTCCATCCACGTTGTTGCAAATGGCAATATTTCATCTTTTTATAACTAATATTTTGTTGTATATATGTACAATATCTTCTTAAGCCAATCCTCTATTGATGGACATTAGGGTTATTTCCATGTCTTGGTTACTGTAAATAGTGCTTCTATGAACATTGGGGTGCATGTGTTTTTTTTAATTGAAGTTTTTATATCTTCTAGATATGCAGGAGTAGAATTGCACAATCACAAGATAGCTCTATTTTTAGTTTGAAAGGAAACCCCATACTGTTCTGAGAGGGTAACAGGCAGGAAGGCCAGGAGTCTCCAAATGGAGGAATTAGGCTGCAAGTATCAGACAATTTTTTATCTCTTCCTTAAGTGGCAGAAGGAAACAAACTCTCTATGGAACTGTTTTCTTCTTAAGCTATGCTAATGAAACTATGTATTTTGCTTTGGAATTTGCCTTTCTTCAAAATGGTTCCACCTAAGACTAACTTTTTTTCTTTGCTTAAACCTTGGGCTGATAATAGCTCAACAGACCAGTATTCATATCAATTGTTCTATGGCTGGGGGATGACACACCTTGTGCCATCCTATCTTAAAAATGCATATTGTGGAGAGGGGCCTGGTGAAACTCCTTCAGCCTTGAGATGTCTCTCTTATCTGATTAATAGCTTTCTAACAGACATAAAATGGCTTGTTAAAACTAGCAGGAGGGGACACTCTCCATCCCCCTTCTGATGTCTATGTCAGAACCTTTCTCTGTCCCTTTTCATACTTTAATAAAACTCTGCTACACAAAAGTGCTTAAGTGATCAAGCCTGGTCCCTGATCCTGAAGCTAAATCTTTTTCTTTGGAGATTACGAATTTGACATCATTCACCATAAGCTATCAGTTTTCCACAGTGGCTACACCAATTTACACTCCAGCCAACAGTGTCAGTGGTTTCTTTTATCTGTACATCCTTCCCAGCATTTATTAATTGTACTGCTGCTGCTGCTGCTGCTAAGTCGCTTCAGTCGTGTCCGACTCTGCGCAACCCCATAGGCAGAAGCCCATCAGGCTCCTCTGTCCCTGGGATTCTCCAGGCAAGAACACTGGAGTGGGTTGCCATTTCCTTCTCCAACGCATGAAAGTGAAAAGTGAAAGTTAAGTCGCTCAGTCATGTCTGACTCTTAGCGACCCCATGGACTGTAGCCTACGAGGCTCCTCCATCCATGGGATTTCCCAGGCAAGAGTACTGGAGTGGGGTACCATCACCTAATTGTACACTTTTTGATGATAGCCTTTCTTACTGGTGTGAGGTGATACTTCATTGTAGTTTTGAACTGCATTTCCCAAATTACTGGTGGTGTTGAACATTTTTTCATGTGCATGTTGGTCATCTGTATGTCTTCTTTAGAGAAATATCTATAGGTCTTCTGCCCATTCTTTGATTGGATTGTTTGCTTTTTTAATATTGAGTTGTATGAACTTTTGAGTATTTGGGATATTAGACCCTTGTTATTTGTATCATTTGTAAATATTTTCTCCCAGTCCATAGGTTGTCTTTCTGTTTTATTAATGGTTTACTTTACCGTGCAAAAACTTTTAAGTCCGATTAGGTCCCATTTATTTATTTTTGCTTTTATTTCCTTTGCTTTGGGAGACTGACCTAAGAAAATATTGCTACTATTTATATCAAAGATTCTTTTGCTTATGTTCTCTTCTAGGAGTTTTATGCTGTTATCTCTTATATTTAGGTCTTTACCATTTTGAGATAATTTTTATATATGGTGTGAGGGAGTATTCTAGTTTTATTGATCTCCATGTAGCTGTCCAGGTTTCCCAGGACCACTTGTTGAGGAGACTGTCTTTTCTCCATTGTATATTCTTGCTGCCTTTAAGTTAATTGACCATAGGTGTGTGGGTTTATTTCTGAGCTCTCTATTCTGTTACATTGGTCTCTGTGTATATTTTTGTGCCAATACCACATTGTTTAGATTACTGCAGCTTTGTAGAATAGTCTGAAGAATGGAAGGGTTATACCTCTAGCTTTTTTTTTTTTTCCCCATGATTACTTGGTGTATTCAGGGACTTTTGTTGTTCCATATAAATTTTAGTACTATTTTTTCCAATTCTATGAAACATGTCCTGGGTATTTTGATAGGGATTGCATTAAATCTATTGATTGCTTTGGGTAGTACAGACATTTTAACAATATTAATCCTTCTAATACAAGTGCACAAGATATATTTTCATTTTGTGAATCATTTTCAATTTCCTTTATCAATATTTTATAGTTTTAAGCACATACATCTTTCACCTCCTTATTTATTCCTAGGTGTTTTTTAGAGTGATTTTAAACAGGATAGTTTTCTTTTTACTTTCCCTTTATGATATTTATTTCTGTATGTTAATTTTGTATCCTGCTACCTTTCTCAATTCATTTATTAGCTCTAAGTATTTTGGGGTGGAGCTTTTTAGAATCTATGTGTGAAGTATCATGTCATCTGCACATGATGACAGTTTTGCCTCTTCTTTTACAATTTGAATATATTTCATTTACTTTTCTTCTCTGATTGTTGTGGCTAGGACTTCCAATATTATGTTGAATAAAAGTGATGAGCATGGGCATTTTTGTCTTGTCCCTGAATTTAATAGAAAGGCTTTCCCTTTTTTACCACTGAGTATGATGTTGGCTGTGGGTCTGAGATAAATGGGCATCATAATGTTGAGATATGTTCCTTCTAGACTCTAATTCTCCCACTTTGATGAAAATTTTGGTCATGAGTAAATGTTTAATTTTGTTCAAATGCTTTTTCTGTGCCTATTGAGATGATCATGTGCTTTTTGTCTTTTGTTTGTTTTTGTTAATGTGGTGTATAACGTTGTTTGAAATGCTTATGATGAGCCATCCTTGTGACCCTAGAATAAATCCCACTTGATCATGGTGTGTGATTCTTTTTATGTATTGTTGAATTCAATTGTTCTTCCCTGGTGACTCAGCTGGTGAAGAATACGCCTGCAATGTGGAAGATCTGAGTTTGATCCCTGGGTTGGGAAAATCCCCTGCAGAAGGGAAAGGCTACCCACTCCAGTATTCTGGCCTGGAGAATTCCATGGACTGTATAGTCCATAGGGTCACAAGAGTCAGACACGACTGAGTGACTTTCACTTCACTGGCCTGTAATTTTCTTTTCTTTTCTTTTCTTTTTTGTGTAGTGTGTTTGTCTGGTTTTGGTACAAGGGTGATGGTTGCTTCATAGAATGACTTTGGGAATGTTTCCTCCTTTTCAGTCTTTTGGGATGGTTTCAAAGGATAGGTATGAGTTATTCTTTGCATATATAGTAGAATTCCCCAGTGAAGCCATCAGGTCCTAGAGTTTTGTTTGCAAGGATTTTTTTTTTCGTTACAGACTTTATTTCACTTCTAGTGGCCAATCTGTTCCCCTTGTCTGTTTCTTCTTGGTTCAATTTTGACAGTCTATATGTTTCTAGAAACTTGTCTGTTTATTGTAGGTTGTTCAATCTTTTGGCATATAACTTTATATCATTCTCTTATGATTTTTCTTTGCATTTGTGGTATCAGTTGTTATTTCTTCTCTTTTTATAAAATATTTATTTATTCACTTATTTGGCTCTGTTGGGTCTTAGCTGCATCATGTGGGATCTTTCATTGTAGGGCACAGACTCTCTAGTTAGGGCACATGCAGTCTGTAGTTGCCGTGCATGAACTCCGGAGCATGTGGGTTTCAGTAGTTCTGGCACTGTTCCATGGCATGTGGTATCTTAGTTCCCTGATCAGAGATTAGAACCTCTGACCCTTGCATTGCAAAGTTGATTTGTAACCACTGGACAAACATGGAAGTCCCTCTTTCATTACTTGTTTTATTTGGGTACTTACTCTTTTTCTTGGTGAACCTGGGTGGAAGTTTGTTGACTTTTTTAATCATAAAAAAAAAAAAAACAACATCTTGGTTTTATTGATCTTTTCTATGTTTTAAAAATCTGTATTTTTAAATTATTCATTTATTTTTGACTATGCTGGGGTCTTCATGGCTGCACTGGGTCTTTGTTGTTGCATGTGGGCTTTCTCTAGTTCTGGAGAGTCAGGGCTAGTTTCTAGTTGTGGTGCATGGGCTTCTCATTGAAGTGGCTTCTCTTGTGGAGCAAAGGCTCTAGGTGCATGGGCTTCAGTAGTTGTAGCACATGGGCCATAATAAGTCATGGGCTCAGTAATTGTGGCCCATGGGCTTAATTGCCTCATAGCATGTGGAATCTTTCCAGAGTAAGGATTGAACTTGTGTCTCCTGCATTGGCAGGCGGATTCTAAACCATTGGACCACCATGGAAGTCCCTCTTCTCTTTCAGTTCTTATTTTATTTGAGTCCTCACTGTTTTTCTTGTTGATCCTGGCTAGACGTTTATCAACTTTTTTATCTTTTAAAAATAAGCAGCTCTTGGTTTTATTGACATTTTCTATGTTAAAAAAAAAATCTCGATTTTCTTTATTTCCTCTCTGATCTTTATTATTTCCTTCTTTCTGTTGCATTTGGGTTTTGTTTGATTTTTTCCTAATTGTTTTAGGTGATAGCCCTCTGTTTTATACTCAGTTTTGTCCGATATGAACTTTCTTACTCCTGTACTCTTGTCATTTCCATTTGCATGAAATATTTTTCCGTCCCCTCACTTTTAATATGTTTGTGTCTTTCGCCATGAATTGGGTCTCTTGTAGACAGCATATTGCAGATTATTATTTTTTTTTTAATCTGGTCTGCCACTCTATGTCTCTTGATTGGAGTGTTAATCCATTGACTTTAAAGTAATTATTGATAGGTTTGTATTTATTATCATTTTAATACTTGTTTTCCAGTTGTTTTTGTAGTTCTTTGTCCATTTCTTCTTTTTTTCCTTTAGTAGTTGGATGATTTTCTCTTGTAGCATGCTTCAGTTCTTTTCTCTTTTGTTTTGTGACTCTATTACATATTTTTGATTTGTGGTTACCATAGAGTTTATGTATGCTGACCCATAACTATATGTCCTTGCTTTTATCTGATAACCATTGAAGTTCAAACACTTTCTAAAAGATCTCTATTTTTATATTCCCCTCCCTCATATTTTCTGATTTTGATTTTTTACATATTCATGCTTACTCTTTTGTTGTTAATTATAGTTATAATTGCTTTTACAAAAGTTTTTGATTATCTTTAAATCTGTGTACTGGCTTATTTAAATGATTATCAATCCTTTTATTTGTTTGCTATTCCTATTGTGATTTTCTATTTCCTGTAGATTTTTGTTTTTTTCTATTAGAGAAGACCTTTCAATATATATTTTAAGATAGGTTTAGCACTGCTGAATTCTTTTAATTTTTGCTTGTCTGAGAAATTCCTTATCTCTCCTTCTATTCTAAGTGGTCATCTTGGCGGATAGAGTATCATAGGTCATAGGTTGTTCCCTTTCAGGACTTTAAATATGTCATGTCACTTCCTCCTGGCCTGCAAAGTTTCTGCAGAGAAATCAGCTGATAGCCTTATGGGCATCCCCTTGTAACTGACTGTTTTTCTCTCTCTGTCTTTAGAATCCTGTCTTTAACTTTTTCCCTTTTGATTATGATACCTGTGTGCATTCATCTGATTTGGGACCCTCTATGGTTCCTTCACTTGCACATCCTTTATTCTTCTTTAGTTTTAGGAAAGTTTTAGCTATAATGTCTTCAAATACACTTTTTATCCCCTTCTCTCTTCTCCTATTATGCGTAGGTTGGCATGTTTTGTTTTATATCATAGGTCTTGTATGTTACTTTCATTTTTTTCATTTTCTTTTTGTCTGCTTTTTTTAAAAATTAATTTTGATTGGGCGATTTCCATTACTCTGTCTTCCATATCAGTTTTTCATTCTTCTGTGTCATTTAGTCTACTATTATTACTTCTAGATTATATTTTAAATTTTTATTTATTTATTTATTTTGGCTGTACCGGGTCTTCCTTGCCACATGCAGGCTTTCTGTAGTTGTGGCAAGTGGGAGCTAGTCTTTATTGCTGTGCACAAGCTTCTCATTGTGGTGACCTCTCTTGTGGTTTTCAGGCTCTAGAGTGTGTAGGCTTCAGTAGATGTGGCACTTGGGCTTAGTAGTTGTGTTGTGTGGGTTCAGTAGTTGTGGCATAAAAGCTTAGTCACTCCAAGGCATGTGGGATCATCCTGGACCAGGGATCAAACCTATGTCCACTGCATTGGCAGGCAGATCTTAACATCTGGATCACCAGGGAAGTCCTAAATTGGTTTTTATCTTGACAATTGCATTGTCTGCTTTTCATTGATTTGTCTTAATAAGTTTTTAGTTCCCTGTTACAGTGATCTACATTTCTTTCAATAATCTTTCTTAATTTGATTAGCATTTTTATTATCATCTTTTAGAATTCAGAATCTAATAGACCAGTGGGCTCTGTTTTATTTTTTCTTTCAGGGGATCTTGCCTGGTGCTTTTAATTGGGAGTAGTTCCTTTGCCTTTTCATTTTACTTAACTTTCTCTGTCTCTGTGAATTTAGGAGAAATGATTATTTACTATGCTCTTGAAGTCATGTTTTTTACATTGGAGCACCCTGTATAGACCCTGTGTATTGAACTGTGCTTGGTGCAAGGACTGGTTTTGGCATGGATCCTAGCCTTGTCTTTCCTCAGAGTGTGCTAGCCATTATCTCCAACACAACATTAGTATGTGTTGTTGCTGTTGAGGTACCTAGAGTCTGTTCAGGATGTGATGCAGAGCTTTCTCTGTGTTCCATGGCTGTCACTGCCTCAGCGGTGTGGCCCGCTTCCCAGTTGTTAGAGTATAAGCCCTGAGAGTTGGATTCGATTAGGCTATATTGTCCTTGTGTGTTTGCAGTGCCCTAAAGCAGATGATTGCTGAAGCAGGTGAGGCCTGTGTGGTCACGGAGAATGCATGTATCCCTTATGTATGTGTTCATGGTTCTGGTCAGAAGTAGCCCAAAGTTGCATCATTTTCACTGTTGTGTTGAGACTGGGGATCAGGGTGTTGTGGTTGAAGGAACTGAGTTGGCTGCAGTGCTGCCTGAGATCTGGGCTGCTCCTGTGGCAGTCTTCTCCCAGACCTGTCTACCCCAGATGTAGTGTTAAGCTGTGGAGTGGAGTGGGAAGAACTGGGGTGCTCTCACTGAGAGAGGACCCGCTGTCTTCTCCTGAATGCACGGAAAGTCTGCTGCTACTCCACCCATACCACACTGAGGTTCCCATACCTTTCCTCCACAAAGTTAGATGCATCCTCTCCCAAGATCTGTCTGCCAAAGATTCAGTTCAGACTCTGCATGCTCTTGTGGCACTTCTGTATGTATTTGCTGACAATGGCCACTACAATGCCACCCACCACTTTGTGTGTGCACTGGCAATTAAGTCCATGGCTCCACTCAGATCACATCCCAGGCACACTGGTTTGTCTCTGAGACTAGACTGAGTCTTTACCCAGATCTTATGCCAGGCTGTGGTATGGACAGAATGGGCACAGTGCATTCACCCCTTTGGATTAAGAAGCACAGTTAGGCTGCAGGTACTAGTGTAAGTCTCCCTCTTTTCTGACTGTCAACAAGCCAGCAGTGGCTCTGTCTTTTTGACTAGAGTCTAGGATTCTCTAGCCCTTCTGTCTGTCCCAGGAGATTTCCCAACTGGCAAAGGAGCTTCTCTTTTCTGTGCAGGATTCCTGGACTGGGATTCCCAAATTGTGGCTTGGCCTGCTCACTTACTAGGGCAAGGGTCTACCTGTGTGGACTTTCTCTTTCTTACCAGGGGTGCAGGTCCTGAATTGATGCCTTTGTTTTCTGTTCTACCTGGTTACATGGAATTCTTTCTTGCACTTTTCATTGTGTAGGAGTTCTTCTCAGTTCAATATAGTTCACTCGCTCTGTCATGTCCGACTCTTTGCAACCCCCATGGACTGCAGGACACCAGGCTTCCCTGGCCAATCCCAACTCCCAGAGCTTGCTCAAACTCATGTCCATTGAGTCCATGATGCCATCCAACCAGCTCATCCTCTGTCATCCCCTTCTCCTCCAGCCTTCAATCTTTCCCAGCATCAGGGTATTTTCCAATGAGTAAGTTCTTCACATCAGGTGGCCAAAGTATTGGAGCTTCAGCTTCAGCATCAGTCATCCCAATGAATATTCAGGACTATTTCCTTTAGAATTGACTAGTTGGATCTCCTAATCCAAGTCCAAGGCAGTCCAAGGAACTCTCAAAAGTCTTCTCCAATACGACAGTTCAAAAGCATCAATTCTTCAGCGCTCAGCTTTCTTTATAGTCCAACTCTCACATCCATACATGACTACTGGAAAAATCATAGCTTTGACTAGACAGAACTTTGTTGGCAAAGTAATGTCTCTGCTTTTTAGTACACTGTCTCGGTTGGTCATAGCTTTTCGTCTTTTAATTTCATGGCTGCAATCACCATCTGCAGCGATTTTTGAGCCCAGAAAAATAAAGTCAGCCACTGTTTCCACTATTTCCCCATCTACTTGTCATGAAGTGATGGGACCAGATGCCATGATCTTAGTTTTCTGAATGTTGAGTTTTAAGCCAACTTTTTCACTCTTCTCTTTTACTTTCATCAAGAGGTTCTTTAGTTCTTCTTCACTTTCTGCCATAAGGGTGGTGTCATCTGCATATCTGAGGTTATTGATATCTCTCTTGGCAATCTTAATTTCAGCTTGTGCTTCATCCAGCCTGACATTTCAGGTGATGTACTTTGCATATAAGTTAAATAAGCAGGGTGACAATGTACAGCCTTGACACACTCTTTTCCTGATTTGTAATCAGTCTGTTGTTCCATGTCCAGTCCTAACTGTTGCTTCTTGACCTGCATATAGATTTCTCAGGAGGCACGTCAGGTGGTCTAGTATTCCCATCTCTTCAAGAATTTTCCACAATTTGTGGTGATCTACACAGTCAAAGGCTTTGGCAGTCAATAAAGCAGAAATACATGTTTTTCTGGAACTTCCTTGCTTTTTCAATAATCCAACAGATGTTGGCAATTTGATCTCTGGTTCCTCTGCCTTTTCTAAATCCAGCTTGAACATCTGGAAGTTCACAGTTCACATACTATTGAAGCCTTGCTTGGAGAATTTTGAGCATTACTTTGCTATCATATGAGATGAGTGCAAATGTGTGGTAATTTAAGCATTCTGTAGCATTGCCTTTCTTTGAGATTGGAATGAAAACTGACCTTTTCCTGTCCTGTGGCCACTGCTGAGTTTTCCAAATTTGCTGGCATATCGAGTGTAGCACTTCCACAGCATCATCTTTTAGGATTTGAAGTAGCTCCACTGGAATTCCATCACCTCCACTAGCTTTGTTCATAGTGATGCTTCCTAAGGCCCACTTGACTTTGCGTTCCAGGATGTCTGGCTCTAGATGAGTGATCACAGCATCATGGTTATATGGGTCATGAAGATCTTTTTTGTATAGTTCTTCTGTGCATTCTTGCCACTTGTTCTTAATAACTTCTGCTTCTGTTAGGCCCATACCACTTCTGTCCTATATTGTGTCCATCTTCGCATGAAATTTTCCCTTGGTATCTCTAATTTTCTTGTCTTTCCTATTCTATTGTTTCCCTCTGTTTCTTTGCATTGATCACTGAGGAAGGCTTTTTTCTCTCTCCTTGCTATTCTTTGGAACTCTGTATTCAAATGGGTATATCTTTCTTTTTCTCCTTTCCTTTTGCTTCTCTTCTTTTCTCAGCTATTTGTAAGGCTTCCTCAGACAACCATTTTGCCTTTTTGCATTTCTTTTTCTTGGGGATGATCTTGATCCCTGCTTCCTGTACAATGTCACGAACCTCCGTCCATAGTTCTTCAGGCACTCTGTCTATCAGATCTAATCCTTTGAATCTACTTGTGATTTCCACTGTGTAATCGTAAGGGATTTGAGTTAGGTCATATCTGAATGCTGCTGCTGCTGCTAATTCGCTTCAGTCATGTCCGACTCTATGCAATCCCATAGACGGCAGCCCAACAGGCTCCTCTGTCCCTGAGATTCTCCAAGCAATAACACTGGAGTGGGTTGCCATTTCCTTCTCCAAGTGGTTTTCCCTACTTTCTTCAATTTAAGTCTGAATTTGGTAATAAGGAGTTCACGATCTAAGTCACAGTCAGCTCCTGGTCTTGTTTTTGCTGACTGTAGAGAGCTTCATCTTTGGCTGCAAAGAATATAATCAATCTGATTTTGGTATTGACCAAAATGGTGATGTCCATGTGTAGAGTCTTCTCTTGTGTTTGCTATGACCAGTGCATTTTCTTGGCAAAACTCTATTAGTCTTTGCCCTGCTTCATTCCACATTCCAAGGCCAAATTTGCCTGTTACTCCAGGTGTTTCTTGACTTCCTACTTTTGCATTCCAGTCCCCTATAATGAAAAGGACATCTTTTTTGGGTTTTAGTTCTAGAAGATCTTTTAGGGCTTTATAACACTGTTCAACTTCAGCTTCTTCAGCATTACTGATCAGAGCATAGACTTGGATTACTGTGATATTGAGTGGTTTGCCTTGGAAAGGAACAGAGATCATTCTGTTGTTTTTGAGATTACATCCAAGTACTGCATTTCAGACTCTTTTGTTGACTATGATGGCTACTCCATTTCTTCTAAGGGATTCTTGCCCACAGTAGTAGATATAATGGTCGTCTGAGTTAAATTCACCCCTTCCAGTCCATTTCAGTTCACTGATTCCTAAAACGTCAATGTTCACTCTTGCCATCTCCTGTTTGACCTTGATTCATGGACCTGACATTCCAGGTTCCTATGCAATATTGTTCTTTACAGCATTGGACTTTGCTACTATTACCAGTCACATCCATAATTGGGTGTTGGTTTTGCTTTGACTCTGTCTCTTCATTCTTTCTGGAAATCATCTTGATTTCCCTTTATTTCCTGAAATAAATATTTGCTGGGCATAGGATTTTGGGTTAACATTTCTTTTTTTGTCCCAGCACTTGAAAAATATTGTGCCACTTCTTTAATGCATCCATGTTTTCTGATTGAAAATCTGACATCATTAAAATTGCTTTTTCCCTATCAATTAATATTTTGGTCTTCTCTGGATACTTTCAACACCATTTCATTGTCTTTAATGTTCAAAGTTTTAATTATTATGCAGTTTTGCATTTTTTTCCCCTTTCTTTAGATTTGCTCACCTCTTTTGAATATGAAGGTTTATGTCTCTTGCCAAATTTGAAAAACTTTTAATGCTTATTCCTCAAATTTTTGCCCATGGAGTACTTTTTCACTTTTTCAGCACTATCCATTTTCTCCTCTCCTCCCAGGAGTCCAATGACACAAATGCTTTTGTTGTTGTTGTTGTTGTTATTGTTCTTATAGTTTCACAGTTTCTGCAGACTATTGTCATCCTTTTCAGCCTTTTTCATCTTTTGTTCAGATTTGGTAAGTTATATTATTCTATTTTTCTTCTCACTGATTCTTTTCTCTGTCCCTTACATTATATTATTGAGTACATGCAACAAGGTTTTTATTTTGGTTATTGTATTTTGTCTATTTTAAACTTCATATTTGACTTTTTGTTATATCTTTTCTTTCCTTATTGAGATTTTCTATTTCTTTGCTGAGACTTTTTATTTTGCATTTGTTTAAAGTAGGTTCATTCTTGCTCATTTAAGCATTTTTATGATGGTTACTTCAAAATCTACGCCATTTAATTTTAACCTTTCTGTAATCTCATGTCTGATATTTAATTATTTTTGAAAACTGAAATAAAGATGAATATTTTTAATTACATAAGGTTCAACTTCACAAAGAAGATATACATCATAAAACAGACACCTTAACAACAAAGAAACAAGGATACATCAAACAAAAATCAGAAGAAACATAAGGGAAAAGAAAAAATATATAATCATAGTGAGACATATTAACATTTCTCTGAGAATATTTTAGCAAGTGCAGAAAAAATAAGAATAGCAGCATCTTCAATTATGTTATTAATAGTTTACATATAATAAATTTATATTTAATTAATTTATATTAATCATATCCTACACAAATATATTTGAACTTTTTTAACTAATATGTTGTTATTAGATGTCCATAGGGCATTTAGAAAAACTGGCAAAAAGATAAACATTACTAATTTCAAAAAGTAGAATTCTTTTTTTGTGTGTGTATGATTCAGTTATACATATACACATGTTATTTTTGAAATTATTTTCTATTATAGGTTATTACAAGACAGTGACTATAGTTCCCTATGCTAAACAGTAAACCTTTGTTGCCTGTTGCATATTTATTTTTTTAAACTAGAAATCTAGCATTCTATTCATACTAAGTCAAACAAGTAGAATCAAAATGTCATAACTTTTTTATGGGCAAAAAATTCATGTTTTCTAAAATATATATATTAGATGTATATATAAAAGTTTTTATACTATGCTTGATAAAGGTTTGAGAAAGAACATCAAAAGAAAAAAAAAGAGATGGAGAAATTGAAAATCATAAAGTAAATGAAATGGGACCACTGAATATGAAATAGAAGAAGTGCAACAAACTAGATAAAAGTAAAAGATCCTCATATAGTCCAGTTGTTTTTAAGTATGGCTACTTATTGGAATCATTTGTAGCTCTGGCAAAAAAAGCAATACCAAGATAATTCTGGTAAGCATATGGATTTTAAAAAGTGATTACTGGTTTTTCTCTTAAATGGCAGTTGGTGATATAGAATTCTTTAATTTTTCTGTTGATCAATCATGATATAATGGTATTAACTGATTAATAGTTACATAATCACAATAGTAAAAGATATTTATCAGTTTTTGCAATCAATAGCCTGACAAAAAATAAAAGATAATTACAATTGCAAGCCATAATGGGAACACGACTAACCTAACAATGTAAAATAATTACATACAATTTAGGGGGTCAAACAGATAAATGTGGTAAGTGGAAGTACATACATGCACATATTTTCATCTTCTCAGCCAGTCTATGTCTTTTGGTTGTTGCATTTAAGGTAATTATCTATATGTATGATCTTATTACCATTGTATTAATTGTTTTGGGTTTATTTTCTGTAGATAAGGTTTCCTTCTCTTGTTTTCTGCCTAGAGAAGCTCCTTTGGCATTTATTGTAAAGTTGGTTTGGTTGTGCTGAACTCTCGTAACTTTTGCTTGTCTGGAAAGCTTTTGATTTCTCCATCAAATCTGAAGGAGAGTCTTGCTGGGTGGAGTACTCTTGGTTGTAGGTTCTTTCCTTTCATCACTTAAAATATGTCATGCCATTCCGTTCTAGCTTATAGAGTTTCTGTTGAGAAATCAATTGAGAGCCTGATGGGAGTTCCCTTGTTTGTTATTTACCGGTTTTCCCTTGTTGCTTTTAATATTTTATCTTTGTCTTTAATTTTTGTCAATTGATTACTATGTGTCTTGGTGTGTTCCTCCTTGGGTTTATCCTGTCTGGGACTCTCTGTGCTTCCTGGACTTGGTTGATTATTTTCTTTCCCGTGTTAGAGAAGTCTTCAGCTATTATCTCTTCAAATATTTTCTCAGGTACTTTCTCTCTCTCTTCTCCTTCTGGGACCCTTATAATGCAATTGTTGGTGCATTTAATATTGTCCCAGAGGTCTCTTAGGCTGTCTTCATTCCATTTCATTCTATTTTCTATATTCTCTTCTGTGTCAGTGATTTCTGCCATTCTGTCCTCCAGATCATTTATCCATTCTTCTGCCTCAGTTATTCTGCTATGGATTCCTTCTAGTGTCTTATTCATCTCTGTTTGTTCTTTTGTTCTTTAGTTCTTTTTGGTCTTTGGTAAACATTTCTTGCATCTTCTCAATCAATCTTTGCCTTCATTCTTTTTCTGAGATCCTGAATCATATTCAATATCATTTTTCTGAAAGGTTGCCTTTCTCCACTTCATTTATTTGTTTTTCTGGGGTTTTATTTTATCCCTTCAACTGGGACATAACTTTCTGCTTTTTCATGCTGATTAATTTTCTATAATGTGGTTTTGTTTTACTTGCTGTGGGATTGTGGTTCTTCTTGTTTGTTTTGCCTGCCCTCTGATGGAGGAGGCTGAGAGGCTTGTGTAAGCTTCCTGATGGGGATGGGAGGAACTGTGGTGGGAAAAACTGGGTCTTGCTCTGATGGGCAGGCCCTGCTCATTACAGCTTCAAACCAATTATCTGCTGACGGGTGGGGTTGCATTCCCTCCCTGATAGATTTTTGGCCTGAGGTGACCCAGCCCTGGGCTCTATGGTCTGGTAAACCCAAGAGCGTTTACACCAAAGGGGAACTTTCCAGACAGCTGTGCCAGTGCTCCCATCCCTGTGGTGAGCCCCTGCTGACCCATGCCTCCACAGAAGACCCTCTAACACTAGCAGGTAGATTTGGTTCAGTTTTCTGTAGAGCCACTGCTCCTTTCCTCTGAGTATTGGTTGGTGTGTGCAAGATTTTGTTTGTGCCCTTCAAGACCAGAGTCTCTATTTCCCCCAGTCCTGTGGAAGTCTTATAATCAAATCTCCCTGGCCTTCAAGGTCAGATTCCCTAGCATTTCACAGTCTCTTTGTCAGGGCCCCAAGCTGGGAAGCCTGATGTGGGGTTCCAAACCTTCACAACAGTAGGAGAACTTCTTTGGAATTATTCTCCAGTTTGTGGGTCACCCGCCCAGTGGATTGGGATTTGATTTTATTGTGATTGTGCCCCTCCTACCATCTCGCTGCTGCTTCTACTTTGTCTTTGGATGGGGGTTATCTTTTTTTGGTAGGTTCCAGTGTCCTCCTGTCCATGGTTGTTCAATAGCTAGTTGTGATTTTGGTGCTCTTGCAGGAGGAGATGAGCGCATGTCCTTCTACTCCACCATCTTGAACCAGAAGTCTCTGATATTTATTGATTGTATTTTTTATTCAGTTTGAGGTATTCCTGTTTATAGCATAGCGAGCTTTCTCTTTTAGATTATTTTGTATTTTATTTAATCGTAGAAACATCAATTTGTAGAACAAATAAGTGAAATATATATTTTAAGAGTTTATTCATTCATTTATTTAATAAATATTGATTAGGTACAGACTATATGCCCAACCTTATGCTGGAAGATAAAGCAATGAACAAGAAAGACACTTTCTTTGCCAAAGATGGAAAACTTTAAATAAGGATTTCTAAGGAATAAAACCTAAACAAACATTACCATGGTTTTCAACAGCCAAAACTCCAGCTTTCACAGTGGTGAACCAATAACTGAGAAGGTGATTTTCATAATAGATTTATACTTATCATAACACTGAACAACATGATTATCAGGAGAGCAAACTCAGCAAATGAAATGGAAGACATGGAAGTTGAAATATCTTCATGAAAATTATGAAAGAAATCATATAAGCTTGCAATTGGAAATTGCTATATTTAGAGTCACTGCAAAGGGTCTGGGTAAAAAGATTTTTATGTTTATTTCCTAGCACATTCTTATATTCCTTGATTTAATCCTCACAGCCACTCTGAGAGGTAGGTAGGGCAAATGTATTATAATACCCACTTTAAGGTTTAGGAAATTAAGGTACATAGGCATTAACTGGCTTGCTTTTCTTCACTTTATAAATTAATGACAGAAGAAGACTTGAAATCCATTTGTATTGACTTTAAGCCAACATAGTAGCAAATGTAATTAGGTAAACTGTTCAGGGTATGGTTTAAGAAAACAGCACAGTGTTCTCATATGCTATGACTCTGGCTTATTTGTGTTTTAAACAAAGGTGTAGAAATTGCAGCTGAATCAATGCAACTAGTGTGGTTATCCACCATAAATGGCTACTTCCAATTCTTTGATTAAAAAAAAAAATTCTAATCACTGCTACTAGAGGTTTCTTTTTTTTTTCTGGAAACAGTTTTATAGAGTTTATTGAAGTACTTATGATATTGAAATACCCGTGTTTCCCTATTTTTAAACTGTTTTACAATTTTGTGTTGATTTCTGCCATAGAACAATGCAGATCAGTCATAATTATATATATCCCTTCCCTCTCCTCCCCTGACCCCACCCATCTAGGTCATCACAGAGCACAAGGCTGGGCTCCCTGTGTTATATAGTAACTTCCCACTAACTATCTATTTTATGCATGATAATGTATATATGTCAATGTTACTTTCTCAATTCATCTCACCCTCAGCTTCCCTTGCTGTGTCCACATATACATGCATTAATATACAATATTTGTTTTTCTCTTTCTGAGTTGCTTCACTCTGTATAAGAGACTCTAGGTTCATCCACTTCACTACAACTGACTCAAACTCGTTCCTTTTATGACTGAGCAATATTCCATTGTCTACATGTACCACAACTTCTTTATCAATTCACCTGTCTATAGAAATCTAGGTTGCATCCATATCCTGGCTATTGTAAATATTGTTGCAATGAACACTGGGGTACATGTGTCTTTTAGAATTGTGGTTTTCTCAGAGTATATACCCCTTAGTAGGATTGCTTGGTAAAACAGTTTTATTCCTGTTTTTTAAAGGACTCGCCAATGGCTATATCAGTTTACATTCCCACCAACAGTGCAGGAGGGTTCCCTTTTCTCCACATCCTCTCCAGCATTTATTGTTTGTAGCTTTTTTGATGATGGATTAATTATCAAAATATATAAGCAGCTTATATAGCTTAATATCAGAAAATGACCAGAAGACCTAAACAAATATTTCTCCAAAGAAGGCATACAAATGTCCAATAAACCCATGAAAAGATGCTCAACATTGCTCGTTAATACAGAAATGTAAATCAAAACTACAATGAGAAGATACCAGTCAAAATGGCCATCACCAAAAAAAAAAAATCTATAAACAGTAAGTCTGTGATTTCTTTGGTATTATTTATTATTCCTAGTATAATTCATGATTCATTATGAATGCTTATCTAGGTATCCGTGCCATTTGAAATTTAAAGGCTTCTCTGTACACAAGTGTAGTTATTAATACAAAGAATGGCCATATGTATGACAGTTCATTAATTTGCTTTCCTCAGAAGCAAAGCATGCTGCCAGCATAGCATCTACTCATTCATTCTGAAATTCTTAGGAGAACATGCCATATGGCCATATACAAGAATCACTTCAACATTGAACCAAGAAGGGTTCATTGATAAGTAAGGAAGCCTTGATATGAATCAAGTACTCTAAATGGGTACTGTGTGGGTCTGTCATATGTAAAATTGGGCTTACAGTCAGTAGGAGGTTAAGGTCAGACACCAGCACCTTGAACTTGGCTCTGAAGATTCAGTTGTGATATAATCAATCTGTTGCTCCCCAAAAGCTCACAACATGCTTCACTGGGCCCAGATCCTACTTCTCAGATGAGTTTTTTAGTGGTACAAAAGCGCTTCCTGATCAGAGGGCTAGTGTCAACTTACTATCTGACTCTTTGCAACCCCGTGGACTGTAGCCCACCAGGCTCCTCTGTCCACAGAATTCTCCAGGCAAGAATATTGGAGTGGGTAGCCATTCCCTTTTCCAGGGGATCTTCCCAATGCAGGGATCACACCCCAGTCTCCTGCAATGGCAGGCAGATTTTTACCATCTGAGCCACCAGGGAAGCCCCAATATCCGACTACAGAAGCACAAGGACCTAACAAAAGCAGAAGAGATTAGGAAAAACTTGCAAGAATGTACAGAGGAATTATACAAAAAAAAAAAGTCTTAATAATGTGGATAACCACAATGGTGTGGTCACTCACAGAGTCAGACATCCTGGAGTGTGAAGTCAAGTAGGCCTTAGGAAGCATCACTACGAACAAACCTAGTGGAAGTGACAAAATTTCAGCTGAGCTATTTAAAATCCTAAAAGATGATGCTGTTAAAATGCTGCACTCAATATGCCAGCAAATTTGGAAAACACAGCAGTGGCCACAGGACTGGAAAAGGTCAGTTTTCATTCCAATCCCAAGCAAGAGCAATGCCAAAGAATGTTCAAACTACCCTACAATTGCCCTCATTCACATGCTAGCAAGGATATGCTCAAAATCCTTCAAGCTAGGCTATTGCAGTGTGTGAACCAAGAACTTCCAGATGTATAAGCTGGTTGTGAAGAGGCAGAGGAACCAAATATCAAATTGCCAACATTTGTTGAATCATGGAGAAAGCAAGGGAGTTCCAGATAACATCTGCTTCTGCTTCATTGACTGCTATATCATGCTAAAGCCTTTGACTGTGTGGCTCACAACAAACTGTGGAAAATTCTTAAAGAGATGGGAGTACCAGATGACCTTACCCGCTTCCTAAGAAACCTGTATGTGGGTCAAGAAGCAACAGTTAGAGACTTTCATGGAACAACTGACTGGTACCAAATTGAGAAAGGAGTGCAACCAGGTTGTATATTGTCACTGTGCTTATTTAACTTCTATGTAGAGAACATCATGCAAAATGCCAGGCTAGATGAATCACAAGCTGGAATCAAGATTGCTGGGAAAAATATCAACAACCTCAGATATGTAGAAGATACCATTCTAATGGCAGAAAGCAAGGAGGAACTAAAGTGTCTTTTGTTGAGGGTGAAAAAAGAGTGAAAAAGCTGGCTTAAAACTCAACATTCAGAAAACTATGATCATGGCATCTCATCCCTTCACTTCATGGCAAATAGATGGGGAAAAAGTGGAAGCAGTGGCAGATTTTATTTTCTTGGGCTCCAAAATCCCTGCAGATGGTGACTGTAGCCATGAAATTAAAAGACACTTGCTCCTGGGAAGAAAAAGTATGACAAACCTAGACAGCATATCAAAGAGCAGAGACATCACTTTGCCTGCAAAGATCTGTGTAGTCAAAGCTATGCTTTTTCCAGTAGTCGTGTATGGATGTGAGAGTTGGGCCATAATGAAGGCTAGGCACTGAAGAATTGATGCTTTTGAATTGTGGTGCTGGAGAAGACTCTTGAGAGTCCCTTGGACTGCAAGGAGATCCAACCAGTCCATCCTAAAGGAGTTCAACTCTGAATACTCATTGGAAGGACTGATGCTAAAGCTGAAGCTCCAATACTTTGGCCACCAGATGCGAAGAGCTGACTCGTTCAGTTCAGTTCAGTTCAGTTCAGTCGCTCAGTCGTGTCTGACTCTCTGCGACCCTATGAACTGCAGCACGCCAGGCCTCCCTGTCCATCACCAACTCCTGGAGTCCACCCAAACCCATGTCCATTGTGTTGGTGATGCCATCCAACCATCTTATCTTCTGTCGGCCCCTTCTCCTCTTGCCCTTAATCTTTCCCAGCATCAGGGTCTTTTCAAATGAGTCAGCTCTCCTCATCAGGTGGCCAAAGTATTGGAGTTTCAGCTTTAGCATCGGTCCTTCCAGTGAATATTCAAGACTGATCTCCTTTAGGTTGTACTAGTTGGATCTCCTTGCAGTCCAAGGGACTCTCAAGAGTCTTCTCCAACACCACAGTTCAAAAGCATCAATTCTTCAGTGCTCAGCTTTCTTTATAGTCCAACTCTCACATCCATACATGACTGCTGGAAAAACCATAGCCTTGACTAGACAGACCTTTGTTGGCAAAGTCATGTCTCTGCTCTTTAATATGCTGTCTAGGTTGGTCATAACTTTCCTTCCAAGGAGCTGACTCATTAGAAAGATTCTAATGCTGGGAAAGATTGAAGGCAGGAGGAAAAGGGGACAACATAGGATGAGATGGTTCGATGGCATCACTGACACAATGGACATGAGTTTGAGCAAGCTCCAGGAGATGGTGAAGGACAGGGAAGTCTGGTGTGCTGAAGTCCAAGATGGTGAAGGACAGGGAAATCTGGCCTGCTGAAGTCTATGGGGTCATAAACAGTCAGGCACAACTTGGCAACTGAACAATGACAAGAGAATTATTCAATGAAACTCAGTTTCTCACTGACTTCAGAGGCCTTATCTGAGTTTCTAAATGCTTTTCCTTCATTATTCCACTTTTCCTTATAATTCTCTAGTGATGGATTGATATTTCCAAAAAGTGTTTTAAGTTTACTCCCTTTAAAATCGAGAGTCTTATGTAAACAAAAATGGAATTTGGAAGAATCAGCAATGTCCTTACAATCTTTTGACACATCATACGACTTTCTACTGATTTCAGCCTTGTTGGTGTTCCTTCCCAGCCATTATGTAGTTTCTAAGACAAAATGACCTATTCCAAAATATATTAATTATCTGGTCTACAGAAATATGTAGGTAGGGCAAACGTGGACTTACACATCCTTTCTGTTAGATTAGTAGTCAGTCAGCTAGAGCCCATGGGCCAAATCTAGCCCATGAGCTAAGGCTGGTTTTTAATAAGTGAATATTTTGATAATAAGAAACATAATATTGAACCTAAATTAAGTAAAATGTTATTCCCACCAAAGAAAAAATTCCATTCTTTAAAAAATTTTGAGGTATAATTGACATATAGCACTGTATAAGTTTAAGATGTACAGCATAATAATTCGACTTACATATATTGTGTAATGCTTGCCACAATAAATTTGGTTTAAACTCCTAGAAGACAACATAGGAGAAAACCTAGATGATCATGGGTCAATGACTTTTTAGATAGAATATCGAAAGCACAATCCATGAAAGAAAAAAATGATAAACTGAACTTCATTATAATAAAAAACTTCTGCTCTATGAATGACAATATTCAAAGAGTGAGAGGGCAAGCTATAGACTGGGAGAAAATATTTGCAAAAAACACATCTAATAAAGGACTGTTATTCAAAATATACAAAGAATTCTTGAAACTCAACAATAAGAAAACAAAAATACTGATCTAAAAATGGCTTAAGACCTGAACAGACACCTCACCAAAGAAGATATTTAAATGGTAGGCAATAGTATAAAAATATGCTCCACATCATATGGATCCTCTGCATATCAGGGAAATGCAAATTAAAACAACAATGAGATACCACTGCACACCTATGAAAATGGCCAACATTCAAAACACTGACAACACCAAATGCTGATAAGAATGTGGAGCAACAGGAACTCTCATTCATTGCTGATGGGAATACAAAATTGTGCAGCCACACTGGAAGACAGTTCAGCAGTTTTTTTTTTTTTTAACAATGCTAAACATACTCTTGCTGTAAGATCTAGCAAATTTATGTCCACACAAAAACCTTCACGTGCATGTTTGTTATGAACTTTATTCATAATTACCAAAACTTGGAAACAAGCTGTCCTTCTGTAGGTGAACTGTATGTAACTAAATTGGGCTTCCCAGGTGGCACTAGTGGTAAAGAATCCGTCTGTCAATGCAGGAGTTGCAAGAGAAGTGAGTTCAATCTCTGAGTTGGAAGATCCTCTGGAGAAGGAAATGGCAACCCACTCCAGTATTCTTGCTGGAAAAGTCTTATGGACAGAGGAGCCTGGTGAATTACAGTCCATGGGGTCACAAAGAGTGAAATACAACTGAGCATGCACACAATCAAATCAAATATTAAGTCTGTTAGAACCAGACAGTAGAAAGAATATCCAAACAGTGCTAAAACAAAATGAGTTGTCAAGTCATGAAAAGACATGGAAGAGTCTTAAATGCATATTACCAAGTGAAAGAAGGAAATATTAAACACGCTGTGTGATTCTAACTTTATGACATTTAGGAAAAAGCAAAACTATGGGGACAATAAAAATATGGACTTCTAGTTTTCAGAACTGTTATTGTTCACCCACTCAGTTGTGTCTGACTCTTTGTGACCGCATGGACTGCAGCATGCCAGGCTTCCCATCCTTTACCGTTTCCCGGAGTTTGCTCAAACTCATGTCCATTGAGTTGATTATGCCATCTAACCATCTCATCCTCTCTTGCCCATTATCCTCTTGCCTTCAATCTTTCCCATCATCAGAGTCTTTTCCAATGAATCAGTTCTTCGCATCAGGTGGCCAAAGTATTGGAGCTTCTGCTTCAGCATCAGTCCTTCCAATGAATATTCAGAGTTAATTTCGTTTAAGATTGACCGGTTGGATCTCCTTGCAGTCCAGGGGACTCTCAAGAGCCTTTTCCAGCACCATAGTTTGAAAGCAATAATCCTTCAGTGCTCAGCCTTCTTTATGGTCCAACTCTCATATCCGTACATGACTACAGCAGGAAGAGGAGAGGGAAGAATTCTCTTTTCCTCAGAAGGCATTTGACTTTCTGCTTCCCTTACCCATAGGAGAAAATCAGAAATGCTTGCACAAATACACATAAAGACAAATTTATAGAGTCCAAGTAATGTGCATTTATTATTTTGTGATATTCTCTTGTTTTAGGGGATTCATGACTGCTTTAGGGAGGCATTTCCACATGTTCCATTTTTGTCTGGCTTTTCCAGTCTTTTCTGCTTGGAAGGAGTTTAAAGAAATGACTAATAGCTTATTAAGTGTCTTCTTCTCTCTATGATATTTGCATTTTAATTAGAGATTTACAGACCTAAAGTTTTAGAGATTGGCAAGATTAAGCTCTAAATCCACATTTTCTAGATGGAGACATGGGGACTCTGAAAGGGAAAGTCCCCATGGTAAACACTGGAAGAAAGAAAGAGTCTGAGTCCAAAGGATTGAATCTAGCATCAACGGTACTTTAATCTGTAAGAAACAAAAAGGGTGTGTGTGTGTGTGTGTGTGTGTGTGTGTGTGTGTGTGTGTGTGTGTGTGTGTTTATTTTATTTTGTGTGAGTAGTGGGGAAGGGTGAAAGCATATGAGCTCTTCCCAGGATGTCATGTAAGAACTAGAATTGGAATAAATTCATAATGCCAAGTCAAAACACCAAACTATAGAAATGAAATGACCTAGACCCTTATTAGTAAAGTGACTTAACCAAAAATTACACAGCTATTTAGTTGCAGAATTAGAATTAGAAGTTCAAGTAGAACTAGAAGTTCAAATCATTTTCCAATTTCGTGCTTCCTTTTAAAAATATTATGTATTTATTTTTTTAATGACATGTAGTTGTCTTACAATATAAGTTTCAGGTACACAAGAGCAATTTGATATTTTCATGAATCATACTCTGTATAAAGTTATTATAAAATATTCACTATAGTCCCAATGCTGTACATTTAAATCTTATATCTTACTTATTTTATACCTAGGAGTTTGTTCTCAAGGCAAGAATACTGAAGTGGCTTCCCATTCCCTTCTCCAGTGGACCACATTCTGTCAGGCCTCTCCACCATGACCCACCCGTCTTGGGTTGCCCCACAGGCATGGCTTGGTTTCATTGAGTTAGACAAGGCTGTGGTCCTAGTATGATTAGATTGACTAGTTTTCTGTGAGTATGGTTTCAGTGTGTCTGCCCTCTGATGCCCTCTTGCAACACTTACCATCTTACTTGGGTTTCTCTTACCTTGGCGTGGGGTATCTCTTCATGGCTGCTCCAGCAAAGCACAGCCACTGTTCTTTACCTTGGACGAGGGGTATCTCCTTACCGCCACCATTCCTGACCTTCAACGTGGGATAGCTCCTCTAGGCTCTCCTGTGCCTGCGCAGCCACCACTCCTCAGGTTGCTCCTCCGGCTGCCAGCCCTGGCCTCAGGCGTGGGTGGCTCCTCCCAGCTGCCGCCCCTGGCCTTGGGCTCCAGGTAGCTCCTCAAGGTCACCGCCCCTGGCCTCGGGTGCGAGGTGGCTTCTCCTGGCCGCCCCTGATCTCGTATGGGGGGTGTCTCCTCCCGGCCACCACTGGCCTCAGACACGGGGTAGCTCCTCCTGGCCGCAGCCCTGACCTCGGACACAGGGTGTCTCCTCCCAGCCACCACTGGCCTCGGACGTGGGGTAGCTCCTCCTGGCCACCAACCCGACCTCGGACACGGGGTGTCTCCTCCAGGCCGCCACTGACCTTGGACGCGGTGTAGCTCCCCCGGCCGCTGACCCGACCTCGGACACGGGGTGTCTCCTCTCGGCCGCCACCCCTGACCTCCGACTTGGGTAGCTCCTCTCAGCCATTCCTGCGCCATCGCAGCCGGGCACTCTAGGCCACTGCCCCGACCTCAGATGCGGGGTAGCTCCTCCCAGCCGCCGCCCCTGACCTTGGACTTGGGTAGCTCCTCTCAGCCGCCGCCCCTGACCTCAGACTTGGGTAGCTCCTCTTGGCCGTTCCTGCGCCATCACAGCCTGGCACTCTAGGCCGCTGCCCCTGACCTCGGACGTGGGGTAGCTCCTCTCAGCCACGCTTAGTGAGCCAGCTCACAGCTGCCTGCGCTTAGTGCCTATAGAACCCCATGAACAGTACAAAAAGGCAAAATGATAGGATACCAAAAGAGGAACTCCCCAGGTCATTAGGTGCCCAATATGCTACTGGAGATCAGTGGAGAAATAACTCCAGAAAGAATGAAGGGATGGAGCCAAAGCAAAAATAATACCCAGCTGTGGATGTGACTGGTGATAGAATCAAGATCCAATGCTGTAAAGAGCAATATTGCATAGGAACCTGGAATGTCAGGTCCATGAATCAAGGCAAATTGGAAGTGGTCAAACAAGAGATGGCAAGGGTAAACATCAACATTCTAGGAATCAGCGAACTAAAATGGACTGGAATGGGTGAATTTAACTCAGATGACCATTACATCTACTACTGCAGGCAGGAATCCCTCAGAAGAAATGGAATAGCCATCATGGTCAACAAAAGAGTCTGAAATGCAGTACTTGGATGCAATCTCAAAAACGACAGAATGATCTCTGTTCATCTCCAAGGCAAACCATTCAATATCACTGTAATCCAAGTCTATGCCCCAACCAGTAATGCTGAAGAAGCTGAAGTTGAACGGTTTTATGAAGACCTACAAGATCTTTTAGAACTAACACCCAAAAAAGATGTCCTTTTCATTGTAGAGGACTGGAGTGCAAAAGTAGGAAGTCAAGAAACACCTGGAGTAACAGGCAAATTTGGCCTTGGAATGTGGAATGAAGCAGGGCAAAGACTAATAGAGTTTTGCCAAGAAAATGCACTGGTCATAGCAAACACCCTCTTCCAACAACACAAGAGAAGACTCTACACATGGACATCACCAGATGGTCAACCGAAATCAGATTGATTATATTCTTTGCAGCCAAAGATGGAGAAGCTCTATACAGTCAACAAAAAGAAGACTGGGAGCTGACTGTGGCTGAGATCATGAACTCCTTATTACCAAATTCAGACTTAAATTGAAGAAAGTAGGGAAAACCGTTAGACAATTCAGGTATGACCTAAATCAAATCCCTTATGATTATACAGTGGAAGTGAGAAATAGATTTAAGGACCTAGATCTGAGGGATAGAGTGCCTGATGAAGTATGGAATGAGGTTCGTGACATTGTACAGGAGACAGGGATCAAGACCATCCCCATGGAAAAGAAATGCAAAAAAGCAAAATGGTTTACATTATACCCTTGTGCTATGTCATTCTTTCAAAGGTTGTGCTCTGCCCCCTTCCCTCCTGTTTCATGCTCTTTTCCTGAGCTCCATCCAGACCCACAAGGTTGCCTCTACTATCTTCTGCAGAGAGAACCAGAAGATAGCTGGCCTTGGGAAGGAAATACTCTTATAATATCCAACTCCCTAATCCTACCCAGTACTGGTCACACTGAAGATCTTGGGGATGCCCAGCTCCAGTCTGGGGGTCCCAGGAGGTCATCACAACTTGACCTGCCTAGGGATCTGGTCCTCGAAAGGTTGTCACACCTCAAACTGCTCAGGGATCCGCTAGTCCCAGGGGTCCCAGGAGGCCATCATGCCTTGACCTGCCTGTGGATTTGATCTCTAGGAGGCTGTCATGCCTCAGCCTGCCTGGGGATCTGCACCCTGACTGGGGGACACCTGGCTCTCAGGTTGCAACAGTTCTGGGTAGGATAAGCTTCAGAAAGAGTCACCCCTAAGGAAGTCCATCCATGGAAACAAAAGGAAGCCTATTACTTGTGGGACTGTGCCCAGTCTCAACAATAACTCAGCAGCCCAGTGAGAACCCCATTGCCTTTCTGGAAAGGCTAAAAGAGGCACTCCAAAAGTTTACCATTCTGGACTTAGTACAACAGCTACAGCCCTGCTGCCTCTTTAGATGAGATGGTCCAGACAGCCAATACCTTTTATAACAGAGAACAGGAGAAGGAGGCAAAGGCCCAGGAGAAGGAGAGGAAAAAAAGAGACAAGGCATCCCCAGATGCTGGCTGCCCTCCAGAGAAGCCCTATGGCAAACCCTGAGTCCTTGAAGGACAGGCACGAGACAAATGCCTGATGTGTAGACAGGCGGGGCATTGGGCCAAAGAGTGTCCAAACCATGACAAGTCTCCTAGAACAACTTGCCACAAATGCCATCAACTGGGACATTGAGCGGCACTCTGCCCTCAGGACCCAAGAGTCTTCAAGGTCAAGCTCCAAACCTACCCTTACGATGGTTCAAGAGGACTGAAGTGGCCCGCTCCAGCCAGCCTGCCTGTCACAGATAACCATCACGGGGCTGGAGCCAAGGGTGCAAATGGATGTGGCAGGCAGGTCTGAGAATTTCTTGGTTGACACAGGGGCTACCTACTCTGTCTAGATCTCCTACTCCAGAGCCTTCTCCTCCCAAACCTGTACCATTTTGGGTGCTACAGGAAAAGCAACTATTAAAAAATTCACCCGAACACTTCTTTGTTGCTGGGATGGACAAATCTTTTCCCACCAGTTTCTGGTGGTCCCTGAGTGTCCTACTCCCTTATTGGGAAGAGATATACTCACTAAACTGGGGACCACCCTTGTGATGGGAAGTTTTTCAGCCCCTAGGGCTCTACAGCTCCTGGTTACTACTGAAGAACCAATTACACCTTCAAAAGAGAGGGACCAAAAGCTATGGGAAGACAAAATTAACCCCCAGGTGTGGGACTAGGGGATTCCTGGACGAGCCCACCAAGCTGAACCTGTCATCATTGTCCTCCGATATCCCACTCGGTTTCCTAACCAGAAACAATACCCTCTCAGAGGCTCGGGAGGGACTACAGCCTTTAATAAATAAATTCTTTTCTTGTTGGCTGTTGGTCCCCACCAGTTCACCATGTAACACTCCAATCCTCTCAGTAAAAAAAAAAGATGGAACCTGGTGAATGGTTCAAGATCTCTGGATCATAAATGAAGCTGTAGTCCCCCTCCATCCCACAGTACCCAATTCCTATTCTTGGGAGAAATCCCACCCAGTGCCAGGTGGTTTACAGTCTTGGATCTCAAAGATGCATTTTTTTGCATACCACTGGATAAAGAATCCCAATATTTTTTTGCCTTTGAGTGGGAGGCCCCAGGAGAAAAACACCAACAGATGACTTGGACAGTATTACCTCAGGAGTTCAGAGATAGCCCCCACCTGTTTGGACAGGCCCTTAGCCGAGATCTCCTAGATCTGGACATGGGACCTAATGGGAAAATATTACAATATGTAGCTAACCTACTAATCTGCTCTCCAGATGAGAAAAGTGCCCAACAACATGCAATTCAGCTTCTAAACTTCTTGAGAGAAAGAGGATATAAAGTCTCCTGTGCTAAGGCACAGATGGTCGAGACAAAGGTCACTTACCTGGGAGTTCAGATTAGACACGGGTCCATGAGGCTGTCTTCTGATCAGTTACAAGAAATCCTCCAGTTGCCCTCCCCCACAACTCGAAAACAATTGTGAGCTTTCCTGGAGCTAACTGGATACAGCAGAATCTGGATACCCAACTATGGTCTAATTGCCCAGCCCTTACATGAAAGCTTAAAGGGATGAGATGATTCAATCCCACTGATATGGGAAACTCCTCAAAAGAAGGCAGAGGCTACACTAAAACAGGCCTTAACTCAGGTACCTGCCTTGAGGTTGCCAGACCCAGAAAAAGCATTCCAACTTTATGGCCATGAAAGAGAGGGAATAGCCTTGGGAGTGTTAACTCAAAGGTTGGGACCTGAGCCCCAGCCTGTAGCTTACTTATCCAAGAGGCTCGATCCAACTACCTGAGGCTGGTCCCCCTGCCTTCGAAATCTTTCAGCTATTGCAACCATCATAGAAGATGCTTTAAAACTCTCCTTTGGGGGCAACTAACTATTTTTACCAGCCACCAAGTAAAACAACTCCTAAATGGGAGAGGCCATTTATGGATGTCTGATCAAAGAATCCTCAGATATATCCCTTTGTGAGGTTCTTAACCCAGCCACCTTCCTGCCTACCCCCGAGGGCTCTCTCCCCTTTCACTCTTGTCTAGAAATCTTGGACCACTGGACAAAACCCCGAGAGGGATTGTCAGAAGATTCTCTGACCAATCCTGAGGAAATCTGGTACACTGATGGAAGCAACTTTGTCTTGGATGGAAGAAGAAGAGCCGAGTATGCAGTAGTCTCCAATTTTGAGACCACAGAGGCTAAGCCTCTACCACCAGGTACTTCAGCCCAATTAGCTGAGCTCATAGCCCTGACTCGAGCTTTAGAGCTGGGAAAAGGAAAAAAAATAGCCATTTACACTGATTCCAAGTATGCCTTTCTGGTGCTACATGCACATATGGCTATTTGGAAAGAAAGGGGCCACTTGACCACCCGAGGGTCCCCAATCAAATATGGTGATCAGATTCTTTGACTCCTGGAGGCAGTCCATATGCCCACTGAGGTTTCAGTCTCCCATTGTAAAGGACACCAAAAAGGGAGCACAGAAGTGGCACGAGGGAACCAAGCAGTTGATCAGGCAGCTAGGAGAGCAGCATTACAGGACCATGACCTAGTAGGGGTTGCCACCCTAGTTCCACAGACTCATTTGCCAGAAACTCCTTCATATACTGAAGGTGAGACTCTTAAAGCTAAGAGTGAAGGCTTTCAAGAAGATCATATGGGGTGGTTCCAAAAGGAGGGACTCCTTTTTCTGCCTGGGAACCTCCAATGGAAGTTGGTTAACTCCTAACATGCCACTACTCATTTAGGAGAAAAGGCCCTCCAAAGACTACTAGAAAGGTCCTTCAGAGGAACAGGCTTCCAAACAACTATAAGACAGGTGGTCTCCTCTTGTCCCACTTGCCAATTAAACAACCCCCAAGGAGCTCGAAGACTCCAGCTGGGCCAGCCCACTCAACAACATGGGGCCTACCCAGAAGAGGACTGGCAAATGGACTTAACCCAGATGCCAGTTTCTCAAGGGTATAAATACCTATTAGTCATGATAGATAATTCACAGGATGGATTGAAGGCTTTCCCATCCGGACTGAGAAGGCTGAGGAGGTGGTAAAAAAAACTGCTCCATGAAATCATTCCAAGATTTGGTCTGCCCACATCATTACAAAGTGACAATGCGACATCGTCTACTTCTAAGGTCACCCAAGGGGTCTCGAAAGCATTGGGCATTACTTATTATCTCCATTGTGCCTGGAGGCCTCAATCTTCAGGAAAAGTAGAAAGAGCCAATCAGTTCTTAAAATCAGCAATAAAAAAAGATAACCCAGGGGACCTCCCTGGGATGGAAGGAGGCTTTACCAATAGCTCTCCTCCGCACCCGCATTGCCCCTAGGGAACAGCTTGGTCTTAGTCCTTATGAGATGCTATATGGGAGACCTTTTGTTTATGTCAATGACCTCTTCCTAGATCCAGAGGTTCAGACCCTCCAGTCTTATACCATGGCCATTGGGCAATTCCAACAGGATATACGCTTGTGGGGTATGAACCAGGACCCAAAAGATTCTAAGGAGTCACCACTATATGCTCCAGGGACTCAAGTCCTAATTAAAGTCTGGAAAGATGGGTCCCCAAAGGCTCAACTCCAGCCCACATGGAAGGGTCCCTACTCTGTAATACTTTCTACCTCCACAGCAGTCAATGTACAAGGACATGACTCCTGGATTCACCACTCACGAGTCAAGCCGTGGAAGAAAACAGAAGAGGACACTCAATACACCTGTGAGCCCCTGGGAGATCTCAGATACCTATTCAGAACTACAAATGAGTGCCATTCCAGTGAACACACCCAAAATCTGGTTTCTGGAGATAAGATTTCTCAGGATAACTCTAAAGAGCTAACACAGTTTGACAGAGACTGTACTCCAAAACAGACAGGAGATAGATCTTCTGATCCCTGAACAAAGAGGGACTTGAGCCATCCTGGCCATGTGAATTTAAAATTGACTAATGCTTGTTACCCTAGTAACAATTGACTAGTCCTTGTTACCCTATATTGATGATGCTTATGATTATCCCATGTACTGACAATTGTCTAACCTGTTTTGTCTCTGCCCAGGTCAACAAGCTACAACATGCAGTGCCAGTTCAACAAAGATATAAAACTACAGCTGACCACAGAAAATATCACACACCCTTAGATGGACACCACTATAAGGACTCTGAGGCTTGAGACTAGCAAGAGGGGGAATCCCAATACCCCTCACCATCCCGGTTCAGCAGAAAGTAGCCAGAAAGACCTCGATGCCCCTATTCCCAAAGAATTGAGCCTCCCATCTCTTGAGGGGGGAATGTTAGGTAGGTAGAATAGGGAAAAGGAGTCCAAAATGGCAGTGGCTAAAAGACAAGGAAGGGAAAATCCCATGAAAATAGAACAAAGGAAGGTCAAAGGAAGGTCCAAGGACCAGAGTGAAGACTTCAAGTAGAACAAACAACACTCCTGGCTAAGCCCAATTTGCACAGGGCAGGCCCAGGTGGAGGAAAAAACATATAAAAGGAGCCAAAGTGCTTTCTCTCTCTCTCCTGCATGCGTGTGCTCTTTCTCTCTCTCTCCCTCTCTCACTCTCTCTCTCCGTCTCTCACTCTCTCTCCCTCCCCCGAGCGCTCCCCCACTCTCTTCTCTTCGAGTCTTTGGGTTGGCATGCCCTGACACTTCGAGGATGGATTTTCCTGCTATCTTCTAAATAAAACAGAACTGTAACACTGAAAAAAAAGAAAAGAAATAGATCCAAAACAATATTGCTAAGGCTTGTGTCAAAGAGAGAACTACCTATGTATTCTTCTAGCAGCTATTTTTTTCTGATCTTACATTTTGGTCTTTATCCCATTTTGTGTTTATTTTTGTATATGGTATGAGAAAATGCTCTAATTTCATTCTTTTAGCTATCCAGTTTCCCCAAAACAACTTATTGAAAGATTGTCATTTCTCATTGTGTATTGTTGCTTCACTTGTTGTAGATTAATTGAGCATATGTGTGTAGGCTTATTTCTAGGTTCTTTGTTCTATGTATATTTGTTTGTTTTTTCCAGTACCATACTGTCTTGATTACTGTAACTTTGTAATATATTCTGAGGTCAAGAAGCATGATACCTCTAACTTTGTTCCTTTTTCTCAAGATTAGTTTGGTACTTTGGGGTCTTTCTGTAAAAATATTAGGATTATTTGTTTTACTTCTGTTTTGTCATAATTATTTTGATAGGAATGAACTATGGACAGAGGTTCGTGACATTGTACAGGAGACAGGGATCAAGGCCATCCCCATGGAAAAGAAATGCAAAAAAGCAAAATGGCTGTCTGAGGCCTTACAAATAGCTGTGAAAAGAAGACAAGTGAAAAGCAAAGGAGAAAAGGAAAGATATAAGCATCTGAATGCAGAGTTCCAGAGAATAGCAAGAAGAGATAAGAAAGCCTTCTTCAGTGATCAATGCAAAGAAATAGAGGAAAACAACAGAATGGGAAAGACTAGAGATCTCTTCAAGAAAATTAGAGATACCAAGGGAACATTTCATGCAAAGATGGGCTCGATAAAGGACAGAAATGGTATGGACCTAACAGAAGCAGAAGATATTAAGAAGAGGTGCCAAGAATACACAGAAGAATTGTACAAAAAAGATCTTCACGACCCAGATAATCACGATGGTGTGATCACTCATCTAGAGCCAGACATTCTGGAATGTGAAGTCAAGTGGGCCTTAGAAAGCATCACTACGAACGAAGCTAGTGGAGGTGATGGAATTCCAGTTGAGCTGTTTCAAATCCTGGAAGTTGATGCTGTGAAAGTGCTGCACTCAATATGCCAGCAAATGTTGAAAACTCAGCAGTGGCCACAGGACTGGAAAAGGTCAGTTTTCATTCCAATCCCAAAGAAAGGCAATGCCAAAGAATGCTCAAACTACCGCACAACTGCACTCATCTCACACACTACTAAAGTAATGCTCAAAATTCTGCAAGCCAGGCTTCAGCAATACGTGAACCGTGAACTTCCTGATGTACAAGCTGGTTTTAGAAAAGGCAGAGGAACCAGAGATCAAATTGCCAACATCCACTGGATCATGGGAAAAGCAAGAGAGTTCCAGAAAAACATCTATTTCTGCTTTATTGACTATGCCAAAGCCTTTGACTGTATGGATCACAATAAACTGTGGAAAATTCTGAAAGAGATGGGAATACCAGACCACCTGACCTGCCTCTTGAGAAATCTGTATGCAGGTCAGGAAGCAACAGTTAGAACTGGACATGGAAGAACAGACTGGTTCCAAACAGAAAAAGGAGGACGTCAAGGCTGTATATTGTCACCCTGCTTATTTAACTTCTATGCAGAGTACATCATGAGAAATGCTGGGCTGGAAGAAGCACAAGCTGGAATCAAGATTGCTGGGAGAAATATCAATAACCTCAGATATGCAGATGACACCACCCTTATGGCAGAGAGTGAAGAGGAACTAAAAAGCCTCTTGATGAAAGTGAAAAAGTTGGCTTAAAGCTGAACATTCAGAAAACTAAGATCATGGCATCCAGTCCCATCACTTCATGGGAAATAGATGGGGAAACAGAGAAAACAGTGTCAGACTTTATTTTGGGGGCTCCAAAATCGCTGCAGATGGTGACTGCAGCCATGAAATTAAAAGACGCTTACTCCTTGGAAGGAAAGTTATGACCAACCTTGATAGCATATTCAAAAGCAGAGACATTACTTTGCTGACTAAGGTCCGTCTAGTCAAGGCTATGGTTTTTCCAGTGGTCATGTATGGATGTGAGAGTTGGACTGTGAAGAAGGCTGAGAGCCGAAGAATTGATGTTCTTGAACTGTGGCATTGGAGAAGACTCTTGAGAGTCCCTTGGACTGCAAGGAGATCCAACCAGTCCATTCTGAGGAAGATTAGCCCTAGGATTTCTTTGGAGGGAATGATGCTGAAGCTGTAACTCCAGTACTTTGGCCACTCAGACGAAGAGTTGACTCATTGGAAAAGACTCTGATGCTGGGAGGGATTGGGGTCAGGAGGAGAAGGTGACGACAGAGGATGAGATGGCTGGATGGCATCACTGACTTGATGGACGTGAGTCTGAGTAAACTCCGGGAGTTGGTGATGGACAGGGAGGTCTGGCGTGCTGCGATTCATGGGGTCTCAAAGAGTCGGACACCACTGAGCGACTGAACTGAACTGAGGCCTAATAAAATTAGTTTGGGAGTGTTCTCTTATCTTCAGTTTTTTGGAAATTGTTTGAAAATAATTATATTTACTGTTCTCTATGTTTTTGGTAGATTTTCTGTGAAGCTGTCTGGTCCTGGATTTTATTTGTTGATTACTGATTCAACTTCAGTATTAGCAATTGGTCTCTTCATATTTTTTGTGTCTTCCTGATTCAGTCTTGGAAAATTGTATGTTTCTAGGAATGTTTCCTTTTTTTTCTCAGTTTTCCAATTTTTTGGAATATAGCTGTGTGTAATATTCTCTTGTGATTGCTTGTATTCCTGTAATTTCCCCTCTTTCATTTCTAATTTTGTTTATTTGGGTCCTCTCACATTTTCCTTAATAAGCCTAGTTAAGAATTTATCAATTTTATCTTTTAAAAAAACTAGCTCTTGATTTCTTTGATCTTTCTAATTTTTTTATTTTTTATCTTTATTGTATTTATTTTTGCTCTCATATTTATTGTTTCCTTCCTTCTGATGGCTTTGGACTTTGCTTATTCTTGTTTTTCTATATCCTTTAGATGGTAGATTACATGTTTATTTGAGATATTTCTTGTTTCTTGGTATGGGTCTGTATCACTATAAACTTCCTTATTAGTACTGCTTTTGCTGTGTCCCATCAATTTTGGAAAGTTATGTTTTTATTGTCATTTGTCTCAAGATACTTTTAAATTTCCTCTTTGATTTCTTCATTGTTTTTTTAGTGGCCATGTTGTTTAATCTACACATGTTTTTGTTTTCCCATATTTCCTCCTGTAATTTTTTGTAGTCTCATACCATTGTGGTTGGAAATGATGCTTGATATAATTTCAATCCTCTTAGATTTGTTGAAAGTTATTTTGTGTCCTAATATGTGACCTGTCCTGGAGAAGGAGACCATTCCATGTTCACTTAAAATGAATGTGTATTCTGCTGTTTCAAGTGGGAGGTTCTGTAGATATATTTTAAGTGCAAGTGATCTAATGTGTCATTTAAGGCTACTGCTTCCTTATTGATTTCTGTCTAGATGAACTGTTCATTGATGTGAATGGAGTGTTAAAATCCCCTACTATTATTACATTGCTGTCAATTTCTCTGTTTATGCCTGTTAAAATTTACTTTATTTAGTTTCTCCTGTATTAGATATATATATATATGTTATGATTATAATATCCTCTTCTTGTATTAATCTTGCTATCATAATATAATTCTTTTCTTTGTCTATTATTATAGATTTTATTTTAAAATCTACTTTGTTTGATGTGAGCTTTGCTACTCCCAGCTTTCTTTTCATTGCCATTTGCATGGAATATCTCTTTCTAGCCCTCACTTTCAGTCACTCTATTTTTGATTGGAGCATTGATATTTAAAGTGATTATTAATAGGTACATACTTATTGCAAATTTGTTACTTGTTTTCTGTTCTTTTTCATTTACTTTCTTTCTTTGTGGTTTGATGATTTTCTTTTCTTTTTTTTTTCTTTATATATATATATATATATATATATATATATATATATATATATATAATTGAAGAATAGTTGGCATACAATGTTTCAGGAGGACTTCCCTGTAGCTCAAATGATAAAGAATCTGCCTGCAATGCAGGAGTCCAGGTTTCGATCCCTGAGTTGGGAAGATCCTCTGCAAAAGGGAATGGCAATCCACTCTAGTATTCTTGCCTGTAGAATCCCACGGATTGAAAAGTCTGGTAGGCTACAGTCCATGGGGTGGCAAAGAGTTGGACATGACTGAATGACAAAACCAATGTTTCAGGTGCACAGCAAGGTGATTGTTATACATATACACACATACTAGTTTTGAAATTATTTTCCATTGTAGGTTATTACAAGATATTGACTATAGTGCCCTGTGGTATATAGTAAATTTTCGTTCTTGTTGCATATCTATTTTAAATTAGAAATCTATTATTCTTGTACTAAGTCAAACAAGTGGAATCAAAGTATCATAAATTTCTTAGGCAAATTTCATGTTTTCTAAAATATACATATTATACATATTATATATATATATATATATATATATATACAAAAGCTTTTCTACTATGCTTGCAATAAAGGGTTGAGAAAGAACATAAAAAAAGAGAAAAGATGGAGAAATTGGAAAACAAACTAAATGAAATGGCAGCACTGAATATGAAATAGAAAAAGTGAAACAGAGTAGATAAAACTAAAAGATCATCATATAGTCCATCTTTTTTAAACATGTCTGCTCATTAGAAACATATCTGGAGCTCTGGAGAAGAATAGCAATACCTAGGTATTTGTATTTTTCAAAAAATTCCAAGATAATTCTGATAGGCATATGGATTTTAAAAAGTGATTATATGTTTTTCTATTAAATTGTAGTTTTGGTGACACAGAATTCTATTATTTTTCTGTTGACCAATCATGATGCAAGTCTATTAAGAGATTAACAGTTCCATAATCACAATAGTAAAAGATGTTTATTAGTTTTCACAATCAATAGCCAGACAAAAAATGAAAGATAATTGTAATTCCAAGCCACAATGGGAACATGACTAACCTAACAATATAAATAACTGCATGCAATTTGTGTGTGTGTGTTGGGGGGGGGGGTCAAGCAGAGTGATGTGGTAAGTGTAAATGCATATATGTATATGTTTTCATCTGCCCAGCCAGTCTGTGTCTTTTGGTTGGCACACTTAATCCATTTACACTTAAGGTAATTATCGATATATATGATCCTATTACTGTTTTCTTAATTGTTTTGGATTTATTTTGTGTAGCTCTTTTCCTTCTCTTGTGTCTCCTACCTAGAGAAGTTCCTCTGGCATTTGTTGTAAAGCTAGTTTGATAGTGCTGAATTCTCTTAACTTTTGCTTGGCTGGAAGCTTTTCATTTCTCCATCAAAAGGAGAGTCTTGCTGTGTAGAGTATTCTTGGTCATAGTTTTTTCCCTTCCACCACTTTAAATGCATAGTGCCATTCCCTTCTGGCTTGTAGAGTTTCTGTTGAGAAATCAGCTGATAGCCTGATGGGAATTCCCTTATATGCTATTTGTCGTTTTTTTCCTTGTTGCTTTTAGTATTTTATCTTTGTCTTTAATTTTTGTCAGTTTGATTACTGTGTGTCTCAACCTCCTTGGGTTTATCTTGCCTGGGACTCTCTGTGCTTCCTGGACTTGGTTGACTATTTCCTTTCCCATGTTAAGGATGTTTTCAGCTATTATTTCTTCAAATATTTTCTCAGGTCCTTTCTCTTTCTCTTCTCCTTCTGGAAACCCTATAATGAAAATGTTGGTGCGTTTAATGTTGTCCCAGAGGTCTCTTAGGCTGTCTTCATTTCTTTTCATTTGTTTTTCTATATTCTGTTCTGCAACAGTGATTTCCATCATTCTGTCCTCCAGGTCATTTACCCATCCTTTTGCCTCAATTATTCTGCTATTGATTCCCTCTAGTGTATTATTCATCTCTGTTCTTTAGTTCTTCTAGGTCTCTGGTAAACATTTTTTTGCATCTCTCCATTGTTTTCCTGAGATCCCACATCATCCTCACTATCATTATTCTGAATTATTTTTCTGGGAGGTTGCCTATCTCTACTTCATTTATTTGTTTTTCTGGAGTTTTACTTTGTCCTTTCATCTGGGACATAACTTTTTGCTTTTCATCCTAATTAACTTTCTGTCATGTGGTTTTTTGTTTGTGTTTTTGTTTAGGTGCTGTGGGACTGTGGTTCTTTTGCTTCTTTAGTCTGCCCTCTGATGGAGGAGGCTACAAGGCTTGTGTAAGCTTACAGATAGGAGGGACTGGCTGTGGGAAAAACTGGGTCTTGCTCTGGTGGGCAGGGCCTTGCTCAGTAAATTATCTGCTGATGGGTGAGTTTACATTCCCTCTCTGGTAGTTGCTTAGCCTGAGGCAACCTAGCCCTGTGGTCTACTGGCTCTGTGGTAGGGTAAACAGTGACCTACAAGATGACTTACATGAAGGGGGATCTTCCTGGACTGCTGCTGCCAGTGCCCCTGTGCCTGTGGCGAGCCCCTGCAGAACCACGCCTCCATAGGAGACCCTCTAACACTAGCAGGTAATTTTGATTCAATCTCCTGTGGGGTCACTGCTCCTTCCTTCTGGGTCTGGTGTGTGCAAAATTTTGTTTGTGCCCTCCAAGACTGAAGTCTCTGTTTTCCCCAGCCCTGTGGAAGTCCTATAATCAAACCCCTCTGGCCTTCAAGGTCAGATTCCCTGGGGATTCCCAGTCCCTTTGTTAGATCCCAGGCTGGGAAGCCTGAAGTGGTCTTCAGAACCTTCACAACAGTGGGAGAATTTCTTTGGTCTTATTGTTCTCCAGTTTTTGAGTCACCCACCCAGTGGATATGAGATTTCATTTTATCATGATTGTGCCCCTCCTACCATCTTGCTGTGCCTCCTTCTTTGTCTTCGGATGTGGGGTATCTTTTTTCTGGTGAGTTCCAGCATCCTCCTGTGGACTGTTGCTCAGCTGATAGTTGCACTTTTGGTGCTGTTTCAGGGGGAGACGAGCACCACCATCTTGAACTGGAAGCTAATGCTTCTCTTTACTGTTATGTTTGGATTCCTTTCTTGCTGATTTTGGTGTTTCTAATGTAGGTTGTTTATTTTTTGCTATCATGTATTTCATATAGTTGACCTGTAAGTATATTTACTCCCTGGTGGCTCAGACAGTAAAGCATCTGCCCGCAATGCGGGAGACCTGGGTTCAATCCCTGGGTCAGGAAGATCGCCTGGAGATGGACATGGCAATCCACTCCAGTACTCTTGCCTGGAGAATCCCATGGATGGAGGAGCCTGGTGGACTACAGTCCACAGGGTCACAAAGAGTTGGACACGACTGAGCTACTTCACTTTCACTTTCATTTAAGTTCAAATGTATTCTAAAGAAATCTACATCTTTTACTGCCTTCCTTCATGTTTTGTGTTTTTGTTGTCGTATTTTAAAAATCCATATCTGTTCCTTAACTATTTATTGTAGTTACATTTGATTTTATAATTTTTGTATTTTAGCCATTGTCCTGGTTTATTTAGGTAATTGATCCACTGTATTTACTGCATATTTGCTTTTATCTGTTGAATTTTTCCTTTCCTGTAACTTCTTATTTCTTGTTGTAGCTTTCTCTTTTTCATTTAAAGAAAACCCTTTAACATTTCTTGTAAGATTGGTTTAGTATTGATGAGTGCTTTTAATTTTTGCTTCTCTGAGAAGCTCTTTATCTCTTTAAATTCTGAATGATAACTCTGCTAGATAGAGTATTCTAGTTCATAGGTTTTTCTCTTTCAGCACTTTAAATATATCATGGCACTCCCTTCTTGCCTGCAAACCTCCTGCAGAAAAATCAGCTAATAGTTTTATGAAGGTTCCCTTGTATATGATGCCTTAAAAAAAAAAACTTTTGCCATTTTAATTTGGACATATATTGTGTGGGTCTGTTTGGGTTCATTTTGTGGGACTTTCTATGTTTCTTATAATCAGATTTCTATTTTTTTCTTCAGGAATTTTTCAGTCATAATTTCATAAAATGCATTTCCTGCCCCTTTTGCTCTCTTCTCCTTCTGGTACCCTTATAATATGAATGCTAGTATGCTGTACTAGAGATCCTTTAAATTATCCTCATTCTTTTGTTTTTCTTTTTTGCTATTCTGATTGGGTGATTTCCACTTTTACATCTTTTGGATAGTTTATATTTCTTCTGTATCACCTAATCTGCTGTTAATACCTTCTAGTATATTTTTCTTTTCAGTTGTATTTTTCTGCATTCATTGGTTCTTTTTTGTATTTTCTAATTCTTTGTTAAAGTTCTGTTTCTGTTCACCTATTTTTTTCCTCAGTTCATTTAATGTTTTTATTACTACTACTTGGAATTCTTTTTCAGGTAAATTAATTTTCTCTGTTACATTAGGGTTTTTTCCTGAGACTTTATCTTGTTCTTTCATTTGAAACCTATTTCTCTATTTTCTCATTTTGTTTAACTTTCTGTGTTTCTATGAAATTAGGGGAGATGGTTACCTATTCTGATCTTGAAGCCATGTCCTTGTGTGAAGGCATCACTGTGCAGTCTGCATATGCCTAGTGGCTTGTTGGGAGTGCTGGATTTGAAGTGTTCATGAGTTACATATTCTCTCTGGGTACACTGGGCTGGAGATTGGGCTGGAATCAGAGGTACTAGAGACAGAGCCAAGTGTGAATTGGGGATTCTCCTAAGCACAATAGTAGTTGCTGCCCTATTGGAATTGTGGCTGGGGCCTGAGGTCTTGGGGCTGCACTTCTGAGCTGGTTTCATTTTTTCCCTCGTGTGTGTATCATTGTGAAAGGCAGAGTTGGGGCCAGAGGAGTTGGAGCCACACTATTGAGCAGGCTCTGCTCCTTCCCTGGTGTATGTACACACTGGCAAAGGCAATCTACCCCCTGGCTAAGGGTAAGACTGTGGCCCAAGCTGTCTCTGTCCCTTCCGCAATGAGAACATGTGCATTGGCAATAGTGGCCTCCATCTTAGTAGGGAGCAGTTCTAAAGCAAGAGGAGCTGGAGTGGTAGCCTGGTACAGGCTGTGGGGCATGCTGTGGCAGTCTTGGCAGGTTGGCCAGAGCACCATTCATTTTTTCAATCTGCAACATCCATTCTGCGACTGGAAGCCAACAAGTCTGTGTGTGAGCTCTTCAAGAGTGAAGGCTTGGTTTCTTACATCTCTCCGTTATGCTCCACTGATTTTCGAATCATATAAGGGAGCTTGATTTCTGAATGTTGGACCTTATGGCTGGGGTGCCTAATATGTGGCTTAAACCCCTTGCTCCCTAAGGAGGATCCCTGAGCCTGCTGGGTCACCCACTAGGAATGTAGGCCCTGACTTGATCACTTCTCCTGCCTCCCTACCAAACTGTGTGTGGATCTTTCTTTACAGCCTTGGTTGTAGGAGAGCCATTCTTCTAATCTTTAGGTCATTCTCAGTGAGAGTTGCTCTTTATGTAGTTGTACTTTTGATGTGTTCGTGGGGGGAGGTGGGCTCAGGGTCTTTCTAGTCTGCCATCTTGATCCCACCTCTGACAAGTGCTTCTCTTTCTATTAGATGTGAATAGCTACTTTTACTTCCAACTCACAGTACTGGTTCTGGAAGAACACAGCGGGGACTTCTTTGCTTTGCATTGACACTCATACTTCAAGCCTCAATGCCAACATATCTTGGTCTCTCCCTACCCTCCAAACCCACCATCATTTTATGAATGAATCATCAATGATGAATTATTGGTGTCCTTCCTCAACAGCACACTCAGACATGAGTATACAAGGAAGTGATCCTACCTGGGGACTGAATCTAAGTTATCTAAGGTGACTATCTCCATAGACTAACTCCTCTAGTGAGTACCTCCCTGCTGTATTATTATTACAGTTGGAAACACATTGTTACATTTGCTTGCCCCTTTCTTAAGGTATAGCTGACATACAAGAAATTGCATATATTTGAAGTATAAAAGTTGATTTTTTGATATATGTATAAACTCATGAAACCATCACCAGAATTAAGATAATAAACATGTCTGCTGGTGCTGCTGCTGCTGCTAAGTCGCTTCAGTCGTGTCTGACTCTGTGCGACCCCACAGACAGCAGCCCACCAGGCTCCCCTGTTCCTGGGATTCTCCAGGCAAGAACACTGGAGGGGGTTGCCATTTTCCTTCACCAATGCATGAAAGTGAAAAGTGAAATTGAAGTCGCTCAGTCATGTCGGACTCCTCGCAACCCCATGGACTGCAGCCTACCAGGCTCCTCCATCCATGGGATTTTCTAGGCAAGAGTACTGGAGTGGGGTGCCATCGCCTTCTCCGAATAAACATGTCTGCTACCCCCCCAAATGTTCCTCATATCCTGTTATAATATACCCCTTCCTCCTACCACCCAACTCCCTTGCTAGCTCCTCCTGCCCTTCTTGGCTTTGTTTGATAATGTTGAAATGTTCCAACTGAAGAAAACAGCTAGATTCTCTGGATCTAAAGCAAGAGTAGAAAACATCCCTTGCGTCTTGCTTCATTTCTCCTTTGAAAAGAAGTCAGACCCTCCCAAAGACTTATCTTTGTAGCTGTACATGAACAACTCTAAGACTAGATCAAAGGCCTTCCTTAAGTAAGGAACTAGGAGGTTGAAACTCTTCTATAAATTATAAGTAGACACTAAAGTTGCAAATTACTTGAAGATCAACTAAAGATCTGAGGAGAAAGCATGTTTCTTAAGGAAACTTCTATTACAAAACAGCATACATTTGAAATGCAATGAAAAGAAGAAAATCTGCGTAATCCTGCTACCCTAGCTGAACACTGTCAGTCATTTGGCATGTTTTCATTTCTGAATCTCACCCCCCAACACCAGAAAAAATTCTTTATTGAAACCTACTTTTTTGTGTTTAACTTTTTGTCTATATACCTCCAGCACATACCACCATTGTTGTTGTTCAGTCGCCAAATTGTGTCTGATTCTTTGTGACCCCATGGAGTGCAACATGCCAGGCTTTCCCATCTCTCACCATCTCTTGGAGTTTGCCCAAGTTCATGTCCATTGAATTGGTGATGCTATCCAACCATCTCATCCTCTGTTGCCTCCTTCTCCACACCACCATAATATAACCATAAAAGAAGCAGGTATATATTTTTCTCAGGTTTCAGAGAAAGAATCAACATGTCTTCTTAGAGGAAGTGGCTGCAATGTACTACTAAGAAAAAAAGCTTTATATTGTGGCTTTGCTAATAGGTTCTATAAAATTAAAATCTATAAAAATAGAGAAATATTTCTTCCTTGTGGAACAAAAAGTTTACAGCAGGAAAGAACAATCCTTGGGGGAATCCAACTGCTATTGCCAAAGGTATACATTTGTTGGGGGATATTATGGGTGAGGAAGCTAACTTCTGGTGTAAATAGACAAATACACTCAGAAGTTAGCTTCTTCACCTTTGTGATTCCCACCTTCCCTTTATTAGATTGGAAGGACTTATTTTAATGCTGATTGTCTGTGATCAGCAATTTAGATGACCTTTTGTCTGGCCCATATTTATTGCAGGCAATGAAGTGGCACCCTCTTTCTGAGATTTTCATAACGATGGGGAGGATAAACTTCTCACTCCAAACCCAAAGATGGTTTTTGAAAAGGAAAGTTGTGCTCTGATTTTCTATTTTAATCACATTTTCTTTTAAACCACCTCAATTTAAAATGATTCAGAGTTCAGCTTCTGACCACTTGGATATGCAAACAATAAACTGGACCAACAAACTCCAGACGACTCTGCTCACTATAGCCTAAGTCATGTGTTTGTAACCTGTAAACTGCAGCTTCTTGGACCACATTGCATTGACATGATAGGTAGGTAAAATGGAACAGACTAGAGATGATAGCAATGAGAGAAACTATAGAACATATACTATCCTTGTACTCAATGTTCAATCTCACTGCTGTTTCACATTCTAACAGTAAATGGAATAGAGAGGCAGAATAGGGGAAGAGTTTACTTTGAGTGTTGGAGAGCTGCCTTTTCTAATGACTCAACCAAGCTGACTGTGTTGTTCTAGTCTGATTTCATTGTTTTGGCAGGATTTGAAATTGACACTGCAGATTGGAAGTTCTGAGATAACTGATGCTAGACAAGTATGAGCAAGGGACAAAACCTTTTAATATTTATTATTTTTAATAACAAGTGACAGCAGATTCAAAATCACCTCCTGATGTTTTAATAAACCTTTGTCTTGTTATGAAAATTCTGTTAGCTTTTGAATCAGACACTTGAAAAGGTAGCTAGAGATAGATACCTTTCTGCTTACCTTCTCCCCAGCCCAAAAAGAGCGTCAAAGGACACACTCAGCATCAAATGATGAACACAAGTATACATATGCACATGTGCATCCTGGCAGAACTGTTTTTTATGGTCTATTACAAGCAAATTTCTAAAATTGTGAATAGAGTTTCAAGGGCTTGTGACTGTAGCTTTCAATTATACAGCTTACCACCAAGTTCCCTGAGTGACTGACATAGCATCACACACAGGAGTTTTCTAGGTATAGTTCCTAACAGTAAGTGATTCTTGAATTATCTTCAATCCATGGTGCATCCACTTATTCTGAATACTGTTTTACAAGGAATTATTACCTAATGTTGCAACTCCCCTGCTGATATCTTAAGAGACCGAAAAGACAAGGCTAAAGGAAGGGCATTTTCCATTTCTCTTTGCCTTTCTTTCATTCAGATTTCATTCAGAGACTATGACCTGCTGAATCTCGATGGGCTGAAATCCACGGACAGCAGATGGGGTGGTGAAAAAAATATTAGGTAGTTCCCCAGGGCTGATGGAGCCAGAGTCACTTTGCACTGAGCCTCCACTGTTCTCAAACTGGGATATTTTCTTTTTGATCATCTTTCTCTCCTTGGCTCTGCGATTTTGAAACCAGATTTTCACCTGAAACAAAAAATGCTTTGGATTTAATGGGTCAACATACTGAATGCATTTTTCAAAGTCATTGCTGATATTGTTCCGGGGCTTTAGTATTAATATTTACAAAGCCCTTTCACATGCATCACTTGAGCCTCACAATGACCTTGTGAAGTATGCCCATTTGACAAGAGGTTTTTAAAAAATCTGAGACTTGGAGAGGGAAAATATTTTTCATGAGATGAAATTGAAATCAAGCCCAGGGCCTCAGACTCTGAATGCAGTAGTCTTTACCTTATACCTCACTCACCATCTTTGTTGCACAGGTAAAAATAAATAATGATAAAATGGCAGATTCTGAGGCACGGTGATGAAAAGGGAGGGATTTAAAGAGCAAAGGTGATTATGATCTGTCATTAAAAGACTAAGGTTAAGGACTTCCCTGGCAGTCCAGAGGTTAAGACTCTGCACTTCCAATGCATGGGGCACAGGTTTGACCCTTGGTCTGAGAACTAAGATCCTACATGCCATGTAATTTTTTTTTTTAAAGTAAGGTTAATGAAACAGAACTGGGTGAACAAGGGTGAGGAAGTACGATATCTCTTGCTGTGTGCCTTTATAAATGGTTGAAATGTAGATTACTTGGGATAAGACATTAATGGACTTTACAGTTCTAGAATTCTATGATATCCAGGATTACTCTTAGACCTTAGTGGAAAAAAAAAGAACATCCAGTAGTTATGTCATGTCAAAATCTGGGTGAGTGGAAACCACTGATTCTTGCCAAGATTTAATTTTCACTGAGTATCCACAGTAAACTAAATCTGAGGCAGGAATCATAGGATTGATTACATAGACCACAGAAAATTAAATCTCCTAGCCTGAATAATAGAAAAACTTGGTTCAGGTATGAGCATTGGTGTTCATTTACTGTTACAGTTTGACTGATATAAGCCAGATAATTGCCATGATTGACAGATTTCAACTTCACACATAGATTATAACTACTTGGGAAATTATATCAAGGTTTTGACTTGGCTGACCAACTGTATGGTGATTTTAATCCTTCTCCATCCACTATGTCCCCACCCTTGTTTCCACACCTATATAGTGCCCACCACACTAGGAGGTTCCATAGGAAACATATGGGCTTTAGGAAAGCTTGGAGAATGGCTTAGTCTTCTTTTGCTTCCCTCCTGCTTACAGATGTCCTTAAAATCTTAGCCTATTGAAATGCTTATATGAAAAACGTTAAATGTACTTTGGGTGTACCTGTCTCTCAGAAAGGCCCAAGTTGACTGCAAGCTCTGATTTTCTCCGAATGGTGATATATCTATTGCAGTGGAATTCTTTCTCCAGCTCCAACCTTTGATGATCTGTGTAAACTACACGGTACTTTTCTTTTGTCCTGGTTTTCCCTGTTAGGGGAGAAAGGAGTGTATTTAATCATATTTTTTTTCTTTGGAGATTATTTTGGTTGGAGGAATCAGAGCCACTGTTCCTACCCTTAGCTATTACTTTCAAATATAAAACAAGTACATTTTTTGCACCAAATATGTCATAAGTCCATTTCTTCACTAAGTACTTTGTCATCTGTGGCTATTTTACACACACACACACACACACACACACACACACACACACACATTCAACACACCCATCACAGCACCACCGACATACTGTTACACCAAAGCATTTTAAAGCAAACACTTTAGCCATGATTTTCATTCCCTTCCCACTCACATATGAGAACAGTATTGGCAATAGTAGCACGATCCATTATACATGCACTTCCATTTATATTGTATACGGTTCTTTTATGTTGTCTCCTATTGAACCTCTCTCTCACCTACCCTTTCAACTTATGCACAATGTGTCTTAATCCCATTGTATAGATAAGGAAACCAAGGCTCAGTGTAGGTAAGTGACTTTGTGCTAGTGGGCTTAGGAATGGGGACCCAAACACATACCTCTGACTCCAAGTCCAGTGTGCCAAATGTTATTCCTAGTTTAAATATGCTGGGCAGCACAAGAATGGCCCAAATGCAGCAAACTGTTTTGTGATACTGACATTCTTATTACATGCACATTCTAGAGAGAATTTCATTTGGATAGTCATTTTAAAAGAAAACATATATTGTCACTTGAATTCTGTTCTACAATAGCTCTATGGGCTTCCCTGGTGGCTCAGACTGTAAAGCATCTGCCTGCAATGTGGGAGACCTAGGTTCAATCCCTGGGTCAGGAAGATCCCCTGGAGAAGGACATGGCAACCCACTCCAGTACTCTTGCCTGGAGAATCCCATTGATGGAGGAGCCTGGAAGACTACAGTTAGACATGGCTGAGCTACTTCACTTTCACTTTCTTTTCACCTATTAGAAAAAATAGTTTAGTTTTGTTGTTGTTGATGTTGTTTAGTCACTCAGTTGTATCTAACTCTTGCAACCCCATGGACTGTAGCCCTCCAGGCTCCTTTGTCCATGGGATTTCCCGGGCAAGAATATTGAAGTGGGTTGCCATTTCCTTCTCCAGGGATTTTTGGGGGGAGTTTTAAACAAATTTTTATTTCCTAATGGAAAATGAGAGGGGGAAGTAGGGGGCGTTGACTTTACCAGAATAAAATGGGTGTTCTAGTACTCTTTGAAAGGATATCCAAACATTTGCTTTGTGTTACAACGTTTAACTAATTTCTCATGCCTTCCTTCAAATAGAGTTTTATTCCTCCTTTTAAATTTTCCAAAGGTGATTAGGAAGTTTCTTTTTCTTTTCAATTTTTCTAACCCCCTCCAGGATCTTCCTCCTTTTCTCTATAGCTTTTGGCAAATCCCTTCTGATCTTCCCTGCTTGTTTTTGATGTGAAGTTTTGGGGAGCAATCTGTAAGACAAAGGTTTCTTTAAAGTGTTTCCCTAAACTCCATTGAGGTGTTAAGATGCAGCACAAGCTTAACAAAGGAGCTACATAGCATCAGATCCCATCTTGAACCCTCTTTACATTCAGGAACACCAGCCAATTGGTTTGGAATTTACAAGCCCTAAACAAATGTCAGACACCCTTTCATCTCCAGGAAAGAAAAAAAAGGGGGGACGTGAATGTAGAAACAAATTCTAGATGAGAGATATGTTTTAGGATTAACTCATGGACTAGAGAACTAAACAAAACTTTCCTTCTTGAAAATGGAAAATGATGAGCTCCAGTCAGTTAATCTATCTCAAAGGCCCAAACAATGAGCTGGTTTTCTCTTTGCTTGTTTTTCATGGGATTTTTTTATATCAATTTTTTAAATTGAAGTATAGTTGATTCACAATATTGTGTTAGGTTCATTTGCAACAACCTGGAAAGACCAAGAGAACATTACGCTCAGTGAAATGTCAGACAGAGAAAGACAAATACTATATGCTATCACTTATATGTGGAATCTAAAATATAATACAAATGAATGTATATGCAAAGCAGAAACAGACTCACAGATACAAAAAACAAACTTCAACTGCGTTTCTGAATCTAGGAAACCAAAGTTCTGGCATTTGGTATGTTACAAAGGCAGAATGTATATTTGAGGCCACAATGAAAACATTGAGGTTTAATTTATTTCTAGAACCTCAAATCTTGGAATCAAAGTATATCTTTGAAGAGATGTGCCCTAAAACCATTCCTAATACCAAAGTGACTGAGTGTTTAAACTCTAACTTGAGGCAGAAGTTACAATTTAATGTGTGTGTGTCTGTTTTCAACTCTTTGATAATCAGTAAATATAAGCAGACTTCAAGAATTCTGGAAGGTTGCAATTCTTTCCCACCCCCATTGGTCATAAATTCCCCTCTTGCAGTTTCTTCTGAGGACAATAAAGTCAATACCAGGCCTCTTTATTTGCCATGAAAATCCTCACCCTTTCCGGCAATATAACCCCTAAAGAAAGGAGGGATGAGGAAGAGCCAGGCTGCATATCAAAGCCATGCAAAGTGTTAAAAAAAGAGTCTGTTGCCCCAATCTTACGGATAAGACCTCAGACCTCAAGAAGACTAGATTAGTTGGAAATACTGACTGCACGTTTAATGAAGAGAAGTGAATTCTCATTTCCTGGTGCTCCTCTTGTGTCCCTCCTCCCAAGCTATTTTCTTTCCACTTACTCCATTGTCTCTTCCCTTAAATGATGAAATCTGATTGACTGGGTTTTGGACATTTTCTAGTGGAGCATAGAACCATATTTCCATACTAAAACACTGACAAAGTGCTAAAAGCAGTAGCTTTTATTGTTCAAGCCATTCTCTTCTCCCAGAGACTATGACAGTGCCGAGGGTGAGGGATTCCCCTTCTCCAGCACTATTGTAGTTAATCTACAGGGCTGCTTCAAAGCTCTGTGGTGGGATTTCATTACTTGCCCTGACCAAAGACTTTGACAAACTTCTGTAGTTCCAATAAGGAGACAGGATCCCCACAGGGTTTGCAAACAAATGTCATTATATATGATGACTTATCATCACCTAAATGTGCTCATTTGAGAGACTGGCTGTGACAGTGCAGACTGACTGTGACAGGCAGAAAAGCACTCTCCAAACCTAAGGATTATGATGATGGTGACAGCGAGGGTAAAGATGATTCACAGCAATCCCTTTCCATAGGGAACAGAGTGTAATTAACACCATCATAATGACTTTCCATGCGATGGTAATCTTTTGCTGCTTTTAGTTAAAAATTGCATATAAATTCACTTATAAAAACTGTCCAATTAAAATGGTCAAAACCAAGAAAGATAATGATATTAGGAATTACTAAGTAATTCATTTTCTGAAATGTCCTAACTGAAGAAAGCCTTTTAACTTCTTTGGTTTTCTGTCTTTTGTCCGGTGGGTTAATCAGAATTATTCAAAGTCACTTCCTTCTCTCCTCTTCTTTCCCAAGCCTAAAAACAAAGCCCCTCTCTAGCCCTGTTAGGGTTACTGCCTTTCCAATACTCATACAAGGCTATAACTCTGGGTAAAATAAAAACAAAATGAAAAAATTCTTAGAGTAGTGCTGTCAATGTTTTAAATATGAAAATACTGAACTTTTAAACTGACAATGTTTAAAATATTAAAATGATGAACTTTTCATGGAATATCTCTATCAGGTTCCTTTTCACATAATTTTTAAAACAAGGTATATTTTCAAACAGACTACTTAGGGAACAAAGTGGAAAAAAAATAATCTCACTTTTAAATCAAATCACTTAGTGGACAGTCATTTATTCTGTATGTCAGTCCCCTTTCTGTCATTCAAAAATCAAATGCCATGATAATCACTATGAAATGTTTTCCAATTGTCCCCTAATATGTGTACTTTTGTTTAACTTAAGGCTAGTTAAAACATTCTTAAATAATACAAAGAGCTTTAATTTGACTACCATAATCAAGGAGGGGTTACTTCCATTTTGTAGATCATCTGTTTTGTTCTCAGCCGTAAGTCAAATGTCCTATAATACTACAGAGCGAAGTATAAAATTTAGGAGGATCTGACTTATTCACTTAACAGATATTTGTTTAACACTCATTATGTACTAAGCATACAAATGGGTACCTTTTGGTTTGGAGTGATACAGACAGGTAATCAGTTTAATTTTTTCTCAGGTTATCAGTTCATAACCTGAGATCTATGGAAGGGATTTCAGTGGATCCATGAGTCTCCCAAAATTATTCAAATAAATGACATATGTGGGACTTCCCTGGCAGTCCAGTGGTTAAGACTCTGTGTTTCCACTGCAGAAAGCATGGGATTGGTCCTTGGTCAGGGAACTAAGATCTTGCATGCTGCTTGGCAAGACCAAAAAATAGATAAAAATTTTAAAAATCTGGTGGAAAAAATGAAGTGTGTACATGTGCATTTTTCTGGAAAAGGGTCCATACTTTTCATCATATTCTTAAATCACTGCTAAATATGTACTTAGGCTGCAAGAATATTACAAAGGGGTATTTTTATAAGACATTAAAATGAAATTGTGACTGAATTTAATAAAGCCTAATCTATAGGATAGGCTGCCACAAGTTAGTGAGGTTCTAAAATCATTCGATTTAGAATTTCTCATAAAAGTTGGAGAGAAAATCTTGTGAAGAGGGTATTGTACGGCAAGGTTTGAAGACTGAGCTAATGATGAAGACTCCATAGAGTAATTTAGAGTCCCTTTCTAAACTTTTCCTGGCACCAGAATTATACAAAAGAGAGACTCTGACAAATGCAAATGAAGACTATTAAGCAGAGAAACCCATCATATTTTCTCTTTTAAACAGAAAATTCATGATTCAAGATAATTATTTTATCTTGTTCTTTTCTTCCCATTGTTTTGTCTTCCAAACAACATACTAGTGACTTTCCTCTTTTAAAGTATTTCAAAGCATAATCCTAAACTGGAGCAGCCACTTTTCTGGCTTTTGTGTCTTTTGCTGATGGTTAGGTCTTAGTGAATAGGTGTTAATTACAACCCTAAGATTAGATATAATAACAGCCCTGACAGTGCCCCACCCTAAGCTTACTTTCTGTTCTTTTTAGCCCACCGACTCACTCTTATTTCAAAAAGCAATATGCAGACTTACTTACAAACACTTTAGAGCTAAGTATTCAAGCTCTATTCTTAATTTGGGATTGCTACCCTAGTAGTGTCCTGATCAATTGGAACTGCCTCCTCCAGGCTGAGTACTCTCAATGATAAAATTTGGTCCCCTACCCAACCTCTTGCTTTTGCTATTTTTAAGCAGAGAAAAAGTGCAGAATTGTGAGCAGAAGCATAATCATTATGGGCAAATGCTATTGGAATGTCATTTCTTCCCCAGAGGGATGAAAGTGTTAGCTGAATTTTACTAATTTTCTCTAATGAAAGGGATTGATGAGTTGGAATAATAAGAATGTGATAAAAGCACAACTATAGCTGAAAACAAACATCTCCCCACCTCCCTCCTCCAGCCCCTGTCCAAGATTAAAGCAGAGTATGCAGAATACCCCCCCACACACACCCCACACCCCTGTGCACACCCTCCTCCCTGTAGCCACCAACCAGTAGCTTGCTGGTAGGAGTGTGAGTTGGCATTAGGCTGAGATCTCTGGGCTTTCCTATGTGTCCTGACAAGCCTGTATCCAGTCCCTGCACCTCGAAATGCCTGCCTGTACTGTTAGAAGGGCTTAATCCCTTTAACTTTATTGATGCTGGGGCTGATACTGGTGCACACCCCAGAGATGTTAAGGGTTGAGCAGCTTATTATGTCCCAGTGGTGTGCTGTAGCTTTCCATCGGTGGAAGGAAAGTTGTACCAAGGCATTTGGTTTGAATTCAGCTGGCTCCTGCCAGCTTGGGCAAAGGAAACTGGAATTTCCTTGAGAGTTCATGGTGAGGAGGCCATTTTGCCATCAGGGCCTTTGTGGCTAAACTGGACCTCCTATTGCCAATCAAGCACTGAATCTAAGTTGACCATCACCAGATCTGGGGGAGAAGCCGACCTGCTCAGATAAAGAAGGCTTTGAAATGAAACAGGCAAACAGCAGTGACTGAGCACAGAGAAACGTAGTTGTCCTCTCCTCATTCACCCACCTACCTTCCCCGTGAAAATGTTTTCCTATCTGGGCAACGGTAGGGTTGGATCTTGATCTTTGTGGCTCAGTATGTTCATCGTTACCATGGTTGCTCCTTTGGCTGATCAGAAAATGATGAAAAAGTCCTCTACTGTCAGCTTAGTTCCAAGCACTACACTCTGTTTTTGAGCAGAGGCACAAGCGAGGGAGGTCACTTGTGGTCTGGGGCCCTGGGCAGTAAGCCACGTAGTGGTCTCCTTAGCTAAGCTGTCCGGAGAGAAGTCTGAGAAGTAGGAGGACCAGAAGGCCAAGAGAAGTAAAGAAGAAGCAAAGGAAGAAAGGATCAGAGCATTGGTATCGGTTACTCACCAGTCACCTGCACTGTCTTGCGCATCCATGCATAGGGGCTGTGACGGCTTCTGCTAGAACTCTCGTCTGCGATGCCGGCGTCGATGGGGAACAGTGATCCTCCGGCTGGTGTTGGCAGGCTGCTACCGCTGTTTCCACTCCCTGCGGGGCCCAGGTTGCTATATTCCGGTGAGCTGAAAGCGGCGGGGCTCGAGCTCATGTCGTTCATGGGGACCGTACCCATAGTACTGGATGGCCCGGGGTACACGCTCCAGTCTTCACGAGGGGGACTATAGGGTGACCCCCAGGCTCCCAGCGGTGGCCCGTGAGTGTCCATACCGGGCATATGTGGATATCCCATGTAGTGCGCATAAGAAGGGGCTGCTGCGAAGTTGGAGGCTGGCAGAGGACTCCCACCATCCCCAGTGGCACCAGCCCCGGCGGTGCCATCTCCTGCGGGGCTCCTGAGAGTGCTCGAGTACATGTCCGCTTCTTTTTCCAAAAGGCAGCTTCTGTACATAGTGGCTTGGATATGAGAAAGGAGCTCCCTAAGGCATCCTGAAGTCCCTATAAGGTCCCAACCCGACTTTGAGAAGCAGTAGGGAACCAGAAGTTTAGCTGTGCTGCACGCCCCGCCGACTACTCCATAGGCGTTTCCTACCCTGACGGTTTCCAGGTGACTGGTAGCTTGTATAGATGGGCCCCCAATTGCTGGGCTGACGTCAAGGGGCTTTAGGCTTTTACATAGCATTTGCATTCAAATGAACGGCCATTTCACTTTCACAAGGACTTGTTCACTCTACACCCTCTCCAAGAGATCCTGTGCCTTTCAATCTCATCTTGCTCGCTTTTGTCCACCTGATCCCATAGCACTAACTTTGCGCTTTTGGAAGCAGGAGCTCCTCCAGAGGTTTCTGACCAGTTCCCTGCAAAGTGAGATAGAGAGGTGTAGAATCAGGGCACAATCCTGTTCTTCAATCCCTACCCTGTGGCTTCTTTCCTTTACACTGATCTCCTGCACCTAGTCTGCATTCTTGGTATCTTCTCTGCCCACGGTCCCTGGCACAGGCACTCCACATGGCACTGGCCCATGATAGTACTAAAAGGGGCTCTCCCTTCTCTTCATTGCCCTCCCCCCAATAGGAGGAGAGCTTTGTTTCTGAGGACAGAGATTCATTTCACAACTATATATTGTGTGCCTACTAGGTGATAGGCTGTTGTAGACTCAGGGGATAGAGCAGTGAACAAGACAATCATCCCTGCTCTGCCTTCCTGAGGTTATATTCCTGTAGAGGACAGGCTGGATTAATTGAATGTTTTACAAATGTGTACAAATTAAAGAAAGATAAAGAGAGGACGTTATGAAAAAAGGAAGGAAAGAAGGAGAAGACTCTTGTGGATAGTGGGCTTTCTTATTTTCCTGTCAGTTCACTAGTCTTCCTTGGGTGTCTCTTTCTGCCAGTACTCACAAGGAACCAAATTCCTGCAGGCTCAAATCCAGGAGAGCTGAAGCTTCCAACTTGCTTTCACACTTGCAATTTCCTTTGTAAAGTTAAAATTGTTGAAAAAGACATGGAGTTGTCAGTAGATGCCAATGAACTCAAGATTTTACTTCAAGAAATCAGATCAACTCTTGATGACAAAACCAGTTTATATTCCAATATTCCCTCTCCCTCCATGACTGAAGTGACTTAGCATGCATACACATTCCTTCTCCCTCACTCCTGCCCCCTCCCAAAGCCTACCACAACCTTTAATTCAAGATGTGTTCCTATTCAGAGAATATGCTTCTCCATAAAGTCTAACACAACCTAGCACGTTCATTAACTAATCCCTGTTTGGCTTCAGAAATATCACATTACTTCTGGGAGTTTCAGGGTTTCCCCCTGTGTAATAGGGATACTAACAGTGTCTGTATTTTGAAGGCAGGATTTCCTGAGATGATATATGCAAACTGTTTAACAACACTTGGCACACAGCACATGACCACTGTATTCATTAATTTACTCAACCAATATTTATTGAGTGCTAGATACTATTCTATGTATGGAGACATCAATAGTGAACAAAGCACTTATTAAGCTTATATTCTCAAGGGAGATATACTAGTAAGTAATTAAATTTTATGGTATGTCAGATAGTAATAATCAACATTGTAAAGAAAAAGAAAGCAGCAAAGAAAATAAGGAATGTTAGAGGATGTTTCAATTTAATATATGGTGGTCTGGGAAGACCTTACTTAAAAATAATATTTAAGTAAGATATAGAAGAAGTGATGGATTGAGCTATGAGGTGAGGATCCAGACAGTGGGAACAGCAAGTAAAAAGAAAAGCCTGTCTTTTATTGGAGAAATAGCAAGAAGGAAAGTGTGGCTAACAGGTAGATGAGGTCCAAACATTAATAGTGTGGGTCATTTTTAATTTCTAAACTTTTACTCTAAGTGAGATAGGGAGACATTGTAGGATTTTAAACAGATAAGTGACATGACTTAACTTTTGAAAAGATTGCTTTGGCCATTGGATTAAGAATAGACGGTAGGTGGGCAAAATAAAATCAGGCTGGTTAAGTAAAAGGCTATTGCAATAATCCAGGTGAATGGCATTGGGGATGGAGAGGAGTGGTTGAATTCTGGATATATTTTGAAGCCTGCATTGGAAAATGAGAAGGAACAAAAGTAATTGGTCATCAAAGACTAATTAGAACCTGGCACTGGGGAGAAGGGACTAAGGAGCAGGAAAATCACATATTTATAGGCACTTTGTGTACATGACCTCATTCAATCTTCACAACTTTACTTACTATCACTCCCATTTTAGAGAAAAAGAAACCAAGGCTCAGAGAGGTGGCATGACTTTTTAAATGAACTACTGGTATGTAGTAGAGCTAGGTTCCCAATCTAGGCAGCTCAGATTGCAAAGTTCATGTTCTTAAATTGGAACCAGGCAAAATATACAACCTTAGGGCTTAAGCCTGGGACTTGGCTTCTACTTTCTTTCTCTGCTCAGGCTCCCAGGCCCTATATTCAATCCTTTTCATAACATAGACCCAATACCCTTGCATTATTCTCTTTTTTATCTATTCTATCTTGAGGCAAACTGGTCTATCTGACATTTGAAAAGCTATATCAAGATGGAAGCATATTCAGGACCTTTAAGACTAAGCTAACCGAATATTGTGATTTTATCTATGGGGAAACAGAGGGTCTGAGTGGGGAAGGTAGTCTTTAAGGCAGTGAATGATAGAACTGAGATTCTAACTCGGGTCTGTTGACTCCAACACTCTTTCACTAAAAAAAGTATGTTTGCTTATGCCTAGACAGTTTTTATGCATAAAAATTGTTTCAATTCTCCCTAAAGATTCAGCTTAAATGTCACCTCCTCCCAAAAGTCTTATGTTACGATACTTCTCTCAGAGAGTGTACTTCCTCTTGTCTGAATCCCCTTATCAACTCCCCCACTAACTAATACTATTCTTGTCCATCTTAGTGTTATTTGGGGTCTTATCTGAATATTTTGGAATTTGAACACATTGAAAAGGTGTCAGGGGGCATGTTTGAGCCCTGTAGAATGGAGTGTCATGCACATGATAGGATCTCAAGAAACATTTGTATGCTGAATCAATAGTGACCTTGGAAATGCAGATTTTAAATCACCATTTTGACTCAACTCTAGGGATGTCTTGAAGAGAAACCAGTAAGTTTTCCAGTGCTTAGGGGAACTTGGCTTCAAGATTACTTTAGTTTTGTGTTTTTGTTTGTTTGTTTCTGGGGATGGGAGTAGACTGTGGGGGTAGGGAGGTGGGAGAGAGAGCTGGAGTGGCAGAAAGGTTCAATCTAGTTTATTTGACTGGGAATTTTTATTTATTTATTTTTTTAACCTGGAAATTAATCAGAGAGGGAACCTCACTGCAGAAAACAGAGTTGTTGTTTTTTAGTCACCAAGTCATGTCCAACTCGTGACTGTAGCACTCCAGGAAGCAGAGTGGCCAGCAGCAAAAGTCAAAACCCACAGGCTGAAGATCAGGGCTCAGGCTATACAAGGATTATCAGAGCAATTTGGACATCCCTGACTGGTGTCTCTCAGGTCAAGTTTTGCACTTTGGACTCTGTAAACAGCATCCTTCCACCTACCAATTCTTACCTACCTCTCTGAGCTACTTGGAAACTTAGTGACGTGTCTTGGGACAAGAAAGAAGCCTTGTAGCCTTTCCATCCATCTTTACCACTGTAATGGGCTTTTGTAATTGCAAGGCCAGACACCCTCGAGAATGAGCACTACTAGGCTCTGTTGTTGTTGTTTAGCTGTTAAGTCATGTCCGACTCTTTTGCAACCCCATGGACTGTAGCCCACCAGGCTCCTCTGTCCATGGGGTTTTCCAGGCAAGGATATGGGAGTGGGCTGCCATTTCCTACTCCAGGGGATCTTCCTGACCCACGGATTGAAACTGAGTCTTCTGCATTGCAGGTTAGTTCTTTACCACTGAGCCACCAGGGCTCTGGCCTACTCCAAAGTATTGCAGTGGGGTCAAGACCAAGGAGTGTTTGGAGAAAGATTAATATTCTTTCACAGGAATGAGAATAGTCAGAGTAAGTACTCCTTGGAGTGGTGGAGGGCCAGGGATCTGTAACCATCCTACCCTCAGGGCAAATTACCAGATCTGGGTTCAGTTCAGTTCAGTCGCTCAGTCATGTGGGACTCTTTGCGACCCCATGAATTGCAGCACGCCAGGCCTCCTTGTCCATCACCAACTCCCGGAGTTCAGTCAAACGCACATTCATCGAGTCAGTGATGCCATCCAGCCATCTCATCCTTGGTCGTCCCATTCTCCTCCTGCCCCCAATCCCTCCCAGCATCAGAGTCTTTTCCAATGAGTCAACTCTTTGCATGAGGTGGCCAAAGTATTGGAGTTTCAGCTCTAGCATCAGTCCTTTCAAATAAATCCCAGGGTTGATCTCCTTCAGAATGGACTGGTTGGATCTCCTTGCAGTCCAAGGGACTCTCGAGAGTCTTCTCCAACACCACACTTCAAAAGCATCAATTCTTCGGTGCTCAGCTTTCTTCACAGTCCAACTCTCACATCCATACATGACTACTGGAAAAACCATAGCCTTGACTGGATGGACCTTTGTTGACAAAGTAATGTCTCTGCTTTTGAATATGCTACCTAGGTTAGTCATAACTTTCCTTCCAAGGAGTCTTTTAATTTCATGGTTGCAAGCACCATCTGCAGTGATTTAGGAGCCCCCCAAAATAAAGTCTGACACTGTTTCCACTGTTTCCCCATCTATTTCCTATGAAGTGATGGGACCAGATGCCATGATCTTCATTTTCTGAATGTTGAGCTTTAAGCCAACTTTTTCACTCTTCTCCTTCACTTTTATCAAGAGGCTTTTTAGTTCCTCTTCACTTTCTGCCATAGGGAGGTGTAATCTGCATATCTGAGGTTATTGATATTTCTCCCAGCAATCTTGATTCCAGCTTGTGCTTCCTCCAGTCCAGCATTTCTCATGATGTACTCTGCATATAAGTTAAATAAGCAGGGTGACAATATACAGCCTTGATGTACTCCTTTTCCTATTTAGAACCAGTCTGTTGTTCCATGTCCAGTTTTAACTGTTGCTTCCTGATCCACATAGTCAAAGGCTTTGACATAGTCCATAAAGCAGAAATAGATGTTTTTCTGGAACTCTCTTGCTTTTTCCATGATCCAGCGGATGTTGGCAATTTGATCTCTGGTTCCTCTGCCTTTTCTAAAACCAGCTTGAACATCTGGAAGTTCACGGTTCACGTATTGCTGAAGCCTGGCTTGGAGAATTTTGAGCATTACTTTGCTAGTATGTGAGATGAGTGCAATTGTGTGGTAGTTTGTGCATTCTTTGGCATTGCCTTTCTTTGGGATTGGAATGAAAACTGACCTTTTCCAGTCCTGTGGCCACTGCTGAGTTTTCCAAATTTGCTAGCATATTGAGTGCAGCATTTCCACAGCATCATCTTTCAGGATTTGAAATAGCTCAACTGGAATTCCATCACTTCCACTAGCTTTGTTCATAGTGATGCTTTTTAAGGCCCACTTAACTTCACCTTCAAGGATGTCTGGCTCTAGGTGAGTGATCACACCATCGTGGTTATCTGGGTCATGAAGATCTTTTTTGTACAGTCTTCTGTGTATTCTTGCCACCTCTTCTTAATAACTTCTGCTTCTGTTAAGTCCATACCATTTCTGTCCTTTATCAAGCCCATCTTTGCATGAAATGTTCCCTTAGTGTCTCTAATTTTCTTGAAGAGATCTCTAGTCTTTTGCATTCTGTTGTTTTCCTCTATTCTTTGCATTGATCACTGAGGAAGGCTTTCTTATCTTTCCTTGCTATTCTCTGCAACTCTGCATTCAGATGTGTACATCTTTTCTTTTCTCCTTTGCTTTTCACTTCTCTTCTTTTCACAGCTATTTGTAAGGCCTCCTCAGACAGCCATTTTGCTTTTTTTTTGCATTTCTTTTCCATGTGGATGGTCTTGATCCCTGCCTCCTGTACAATGTCATGAACCTCCATCCATAGTTCATCAGGCACTCTATCAGATCTAGTCCCTTAAATCTATTTCTCACTTCCACTGTATAATCATAAGGGATTTGACTTAGGTCATACCTGAATGGTCTAGTGGTTTTCCCTAGTTTCTTCAATTTAAGTCTGAATTTGGCAATAAGGAGTTCATGATCTGAGCCACAGTCAGCTCCCAGTCTTTTTTTGCTGGCTATATAGAGCTTCTCCATCTTTGGCTGCAAAGAATATAATCAATCTGATTTTGGTGTTGACCATCTGGTGATATCCATGTGGTCAAGCATTAAACTTACATACTTTTACTATATCTTGTTTGCAGAACATTTCGGCATTAAGTTCCCAGTAAATTTGGGTAAAAGTGATTGTCTCAGTTTTTCAGATGAGAAATCTGAGATATTTTCATTGTAATTTTCCAGTATCATTTAACTAGTGAGCCAAAATTCAGACCTGATCTCATTGCTTGCACTCTTCTCATCACACCATGCTGCCTTTAGTGAGCCTGAATGATACTGCTAGTTTAGTTATGGTAAAATGTCTCTACTGATATTAAAACTTCTTGGTACTACTACTGGGATAGATATTAACTTAATTCATTGACTTAATATATGGAAACAGCTAGGCTGAAGCTTTTTAAGAAAAATTCCAAATGCAGCTTAACAGTGTAAAAGTTATATAGGAATTAAATCTCATTTCCTCTTAAATATTCTATAATTTATACTTTGGTAATATGACCTACTTATCGTTAATCATAGATATAATTTAAATTTTTGCTTTTTTGAAACCTCAGAATTTTTTTTTTTTAATCTGGGTTCTTGTCCCTATTGTGAAACTTGTATATTATATGACCTGGGTCAAACTAATAAATTCCACTTGTCAGCAGTTTTCATATCTGTACCTAGGTCATAAGATTGTTTTGATAATTCATTGTGATAAAGACTGTCAAGCACTTAGTACAACTCCTGGCATGTAGCAAGTCCTAAAACATGAGGTGATTATTATTATAATTATCATCATCACTTCTTAGAAATTTTATGGGCATCAAATTATAATATAATTAGCTTCAAACATATTAAGGAGTTAAATTATAGCTTCTCTTTTATAGCTATATATCCCTGAGGTAATCCCAAAGAGAAGAGGATTGAGGTGGTTAAATGTCATTTTTTTTTCCTTTTTGTTCTTTTTATTTGAAATAATTGGCAGGTACAAAAATATAATACAAAATCATGTGAACCCTATAAGCTTATGCTTTTTGCCAGATTTTGGAATTTTTCAGCTTTTATTTCCTTGAGTATTTTTTCTGCTCCACACTCCTGCTCCTTTCTTTATGTGACCTGGATGACGTGAATTTTAGATCTTTTATTATTGTCACAGGCGTTGTGGTTTTGCTCATGTTTTTCAGTGTGTTTTCTTTTTGTTCAGATTGGGTCAGTGCTATTTGTATGTGTTCAAGTTCATTGATTCTTTCCTGCCATCTTCATTCAGCAATTGAACCCAGCCAGTGAGTTTTTAATTTAAAGTTATTTTATTTTTCAATGTTATCATTTCTATTTGATTCATTGTTCTGTTTCTTTTCTGAGATGTTCTATTATTCATTTGTTTCAAGAGTGTTCATAACTGCTTCCTGAAGCATTTAATGATGGTTTCTTTAAAATCCTTATCAGGTAACTACAATATCTGAGTGACATCTTTTAATCAGTTTTGCTCATTAAAGTTGTGATTTTCTGGTTTTTGATATGAGTGATTTTAAAAATTATATCCTGGACTTTTTTTAGTATTATACTGGATCCTATTTAAATCTTACATTTTAGCAGGCTCTCACCCTGGTTAGGTTTACTGGGTGAGTGTTTTTGTTTTTGATGACCTTAACAGTTTTGAGGAGAATCAATCAGGTACTTTGTAGGATACATAGGGACCTCAATTCAGATTTGTTTAATGTTTCTCTCATGCTTAAACTGGGCTTATGGATTTTCAGTCAGAAGAGTAAACAGGTAAAGTGCCTTTCTTATCACATCACATTGAGGAAAATTGCCATCAAAATGACATACCTGATGATATAAACCTTAATCACCTAAGATAATGTTAGCTACATTTCTCCACTGTAAATTTACACTACCTCTCCCCCTCCACTTTCCATAATGTTACTCTTTGGAAGCAAGTTTTACTAAACATAGTATACACTTAAGTGTTGAGGACTTGTGCTACATCTCCTAGAGGAGTATCTACATAATTTTTTTAGAATTCTTCTTCGCAAGAGGTTTATCTCTTCTTCTATATATGTACATATGTATGTATGTATTCATAGATACATATTTATGATTTGGGTTATAGTCTAGTAGTCCATTATTTCTTTTGTTACATAGATTGTTCCATCTTTGGCCATTGGTAGCTCTTTGAGTTGGTCCCTATGTCCCTAGGTATACCCCCATATTTGTATGTGCCTGGTACTACAAAATGCTACTGACTAATTTTATATGTTCCTATTTCAGTCCAAGAATCAGCCATTTCTCCAAGGATACTTTATTCTTGTTTTTGGAGAATGGTGTCAGAAATCAGTATCTGAGCACTGGTGGGCTTGGTGCTACTGTGATGTCATTGATTCTACACCTTTTCAGTAAACAGAGCTAGTGTATTCACATCTCTATAATTATTCCCACATCTATTCATCAGTATCTATATTAAGGTAAACATGTTTTCATTTTGATTTCTCTGGCCTTAATCTGTTACCACATGGGTCATTCTAGACTCATCCCCTTGCTTTTCTGTAACCTCTCACTCCAACAGTGAAAAATCTGATTCTCACCATCCATTATCCATTTACTTATTTGCTTAATCCCATCATAAATGTTTCAGAATTGTTAACCCATATCCCCAAGAGAAACAACTTAACTGATTACAGTATATTGCTTATGTACAGTCTTGAAAATCATATTTCAATTAAGACTATTCTTGTAATTTGAGCAACCTGTGCAATTCAGAGTTATGTCATGAGTTTTCAGAACTTGAGTGTATATTTGTAATACTGGTACTTCCATCTTTTCCAAATCACAACTCATTTATATGTTTTACCTTTAGATAGTTTGTTCACTCATTCAGACTTGGATGTGTCTACTGTGGTCTTAGTGTGGTCATATAAAGAGCAATGAAATTGTACTTCTGTCATTAGGAACTCGTAGATAAAAGAATTAAAATGACTGACCTATTGAGGGTATATCCCAAGAGTCTTAGAGGTACTGGAAAATATAAAATGTGAAAAATGAAATACAGGGAGTAGAATCTGATAGTCATTGAGAGTACTACTGTCTTCTTCTTCTTCTTTTTTTTTTTTGGTAATAAGATGGTCTTTGTAGGGAGGGAGGTGGGAGGGGGGTTCAGGATTGGGAACACATGTACACCTGTGGCAGATTCATGTTGATGTATGGCAAAACCAATACAATATTGTAAAGTAAAAATAAATTTAAATTAAAAAAAAGATTGCCTTTGGGGCTTCTAAATTACAGGAGACTTTTAAAGAATTATAACCATTTTAAGCGTACAGTTCAGTGGTGTTAGTACATTCACATCACCACCATTCATTCTAGAACCTGTTACCTTTCCAAACTGAAACTATATATTCATTATACAATAACTCCCTATTCCCCCAGCCTCCAGCCTCTGGAAACTATCATTTTGCTATCTGTATCCATGAATTTGACTACTCCAGGTAAGTCGTTTAAGTGGAATCATACAATGTTTGTCTTTTTGTCTCTGAATAATTAGCACAATGTCTTCAAGATTCATCCATATTATAGCATGGATAGGGTTTCCTTCCCTTTTAAGACTGAAAAATATTAGATTGTATGTGTAAAATGCATTTTATCTTTTCAGCCGTCAATAGACATTTGTTTCCCCACCACCCCACCATTTGGCTATTGTGAATAATGCTGCTATGAACATGGTTATACAAATATGTTTGAGACCCTGCTTTTGGGTATATATGCAGAAGTGTATTTGCTGGATTATATGATAATTCAATGTTTAATTTTCTGAGGAACTGTCATACTGTTTTCCACTGTGGCTCTGCCATTTTACAAGGGGTCCAATTTCTTGACATCTTTGGCAATATATACCATCTTCCGTGATTTTCTTTGATAACAAGCATCAAAATGGATGTAAAGTGGTATTTCATTGTGGTTTTGATATGAATTTCCCTAATAATTAGTGATGTTGAACATCTTTTCATGAGCTTCATGGCTGTATTATATCTTCCTGGAAAAATGTCTATTCAAGTCCTTTACCAATTTTTAAATTGACTTTTTTGTTGTTGAATCATAAAAATTCATTGTATAGTCTGTATATTAATCAGGTTTATTATTTGAAAATATTTTCTCCCATTCTAAGGTTGCCTTTTAACTCTGTTGATCATATCCTTGATGCAAGAAACTTTTTTGATTTTGATGAAATCCAATTTATATTTTCTTTTGCTGCCTGTGCTTTTGGTGTCATATCCAAGAAATCATTACCAATGCCAGTGTTATGGAGCTTTGCCCCTGTTTTCTTTTAAGTGTTATGGTTTTAGCTCTTACATTTAGATATTTGATCTATCTTGTTTTAATATTTGCATATGATGAAAGCAAGGGTCCAACTTCATTCTTTTGCATGTGGATATCCAGTTTATACAGCATCATTTGTTGAAGATTCTCCTTTCCTGCATTGAATTATTTTAGCAACTTGTCAAAAATCATTTGACCGTATATATGAGGATGCCAGGAGCCAGCATGGGGAATCCCACCTGTATTTCTTTTCTTTTTTTTTTTTTTTAACTTTGACATGACTGGGCGACTGAACTGAACTGTTTATGTAAATTGCAAAGTATCACATTTCATATCCAAGTTAGTAATTTATATACATGTATATTAATAATAGTAATGTAATCAATGTCTAAAAATTACTAAAAAAGGTTAATTTTTCTGCTAATGTAAGGCAATTTATTTTATTTTATTTTTTAATATAAATTTATTTATTTTAATTGGAGGTTAATTACTTTACAATATTATATTGGTTTTGCTATACATCAACATGAATCCACCACAGGTATACATGTGTTCCCCATTCGGAACCCCCTCCTTCCTCCCTCCCTGTACCATCCCTCTGGGTCATCCCAGTGCACCAGCCCCAAGCATCCAGTATCATGCATCGAACCTGGACTGGCGATTCCTTTCATACATGATATTATACATGTTTCAAAGCCATTCTCCCAAATCATCCCACCATTGCCCTCTCCCACAGAGTCTGAAAGACTGTTCTATACATGTGTCTCTTTTGCTGTCTCACATACAGGGTTATCTTTACCATCTTTCTAAATTGTATATATATGCGTTAGTATACTGTATTGGTGTTTTTCTTTCTGGCTTACTTCACTCTGTATAATAGGCTCCAGTTTCATCCATCTCATTAGAACTGGTTCAAATGCATTCTTTTTAATGGCTGAGTAATACTCCATTGTGTATATGTACCACCGCTTTCTTATCCATTCATCTGCTGATGGACATCTAGGTTGCTTCCATGTCCTAGCTATTATAACAGGGCTGTGATGAAGACTGGGGTACACGTGTCTTTTTCAATTCTGGTTTCCTCGGTGTGTATGCCCAGCAGTGGGATTGCTGGGTCATATGGCAGTTCTATTTCCAGTTTTTAAAGGAATCTCCACACTGTTCTCCATAGTGGCTGTACTGGTTTGCATTCCCACCAATTGTAAGAGGCTGTACTAGTTTGCATTCCCACCCAGTGTAAGAGGGTTCCCTTTTCTCCACACCCTCTCCAGCATTTATTGCTTGTAGACTTTCGGATAGCAGCCTCTCTGACTGGTGTGAAATGGTACCTCATTGTGGTTTTGATTTGCATTTCTCTGATAAGGAGTGATGCTGAGCATTTTTTCATGTGTTTGTTAGCCATCTGTATGTCATCTTTGGAGAAATGTCTGTTTAGTTCTTTGGCCCATTTTTTGATTGGGTAGTTTATTTTTCTGGAATTGAGCTGCAGGAGTTGCTTGTATATTTTTGAGATTAATTCTCTGTCAGTTGTATCATTTACTATTATTTTCTCCCATTCTGAAGGCTGTCTTTTCACCTTGCTTATAGTTTCCTTTGTTGTGCAGAAGCTTTTAATTTTAATTAGATTCCATTTGTTTATTTTTGCTTTTATTTCTAATATTCTGGGAGGTGGGTCATAGAGGATCCTGCTGTGATTTATGTCGGAGAGTGTTTTGCCTATGTTTTCCTCTAGGAGTTTTATAGTTTCTGGCTTTACGTTTAGACCTTTAATCCTTTTTGAATTTATTTTTGTGTATGATGTTAGAAAGTGTTCTAGTTTCATTCTTTTACAAGTGGTTGACTAGTTTTCCCAGCACCACTTGTTAAAGAGATTGTCTTTTCTCCATTATATATTCTTGCCTCCTTTGTCAAAGATACGTTTCCATATGTGTGTGGATTTATCTCTGGGCTTAATATTTTGTTCCATTGATCTATATTTCTGTCTTTGTGCCAGTACCATACTGTCTTGATGACTGTGGCTTTGTAGTAGAGCCTGAAGTCAGGCAAGATGATTCCTCCAGTTCCATTCTTTCTCAAGATTGCTTTGGCTATTCAAGGTTTTTTGTATTTCCATACAAATCTTGAAATTATTTGTTCTAGTTCTGTGAAAAATATCGCTGGTAGCTTGATTGGTAGTATACTCATTTTCACTATATTGATTCTTCCAATCCATGAACATGGTATATTTCTCCATCTATTAGTGTCCTCTTTGATTTCTTTTATCAGTGTTTTATAGTTTCCTATATATAGGTCTTTAGTTTCTTTAGGTAGATATATTTCTAAGTATTTCATTCTTTTTGTTGCAATGGTGAATGGAATTGTTTCCTTAATTTCTTTTTCTACTTTCTCATTATTAGTGTATAGGAATGCAAGGGATTTCTATGTGTTGATTTTATATCCTGCAACTTTACTATATTCATTGATTAGCTCTAGTAATTTTCTGGTGGAGTCTTTAGGGTTTTCTATGTAGAGGATCATGTCATCTGCAAACAGTGAGTGTTTTACTTCTTCTTTTCCAATTTGGATTCCTTTTATTTCTTTTTCTGCTCTGATTGCTGTGGCCAAAACTTCCAGAACTATGTTGAATAGTAGCAGTGAAAGTGGGCACCCTTGTCTTGTTTCTGACTTTAGGGGAAATGCTTTCAATTTTTCACCATTGAGGATAATGTTTGCTGTGGGTTTGTCATATATAGCTTTTATTATGTTGAGGTTTGTTCCTTCTATTTCTGCTTTCTGAAGAGTTTTTATTATAAATGGATGTTGGATTTTGTCAAAGGCCTTCTCTGCATCTATTGAGATAATCATATGTCTTTTATTTTTCAATTTGTTAATGTGGTGAATTACATTGATTGATTTGTGGATATTGAAGAATCCTTGCCTCCCTGGGATAAAGCCCACTTGGTCATGGTGTATGATCTTTTTAATGTGTTGCTGGATTCTGATTGCTAGAATTTTGTTGAGGATTTTTGCATCTCTGTTCATCAGTGATATTGGCCTGTAGTTTTCTTTTCTTTCTTTTTTTTTTTGTAGTATCTTTGTCAGGTTTTGGTATTAGGGTGATGGTGGCCTCATAGAATGAATTGGAAGTTTACCTTCCTCTGCAATTTTCTGGAAGAGTTTGAGTAGGATAGGTGTTAGCTCTTCTCGAAATTTTTGGTAGAATTTAGCTGTGAAGCTGTCTGGTTCTGGGCTTTTGTTTGCTGGAAGATTTCTGATTACAGTTTCAATTTCCATGCTTGTGATGGGTCTGTTAAGATTTTCTATTTCTTCCTGGTTCAGTTTTGGAATATTGTACTTTTCTAAGAATTTGTCCATTTCTTCCACGTTGTCCATTTTATTGGCATATAATTGCTGATAGTAGTCTCTTACGATTCTTTGTATTTCTGTGTTGTCTGTTGTGATCTCTCCATTTTCATTTCTAATTTTACTGATTTGATTTTTCTTTCTTTGCTTCTTGATGAGTCTGGCTAATGGTTTGTCAATTTTATTTATCCTTTCAAAGAACCAGCTTTTGGCTTTGTTGATTTTAGAAATGTATAAATTTATAGAAGTGTACAACCTGCCAAAAGTGAATCAAGAAGAAACAGACAATTTGAAAGGCTAATCGCTGATAGTGAAAATGATTTTGTAATAAAAGAAAAAAAAAAACTCCCAGAAAACAAAAGTCCAGACTGGAAGACTTCACAAGATAATTCTACCAAAAAAATATAAAGAAACATTAGTACCTATCCTTTTCAAAATGTTGCAATAATTTAAAGAGAATGAAACATTCTACAAAACAAAAATGATTGTGGTACCAAAACCAGACAAGACACTGCAAAAAGAAAACTACAGGCCAGTAATTCATCTGAATTCGAAATTCATCTAAATTGATGAATTTAGATGCAAAAATCTTCAACAAAATATAAGCAAATTGAATCCAACAATATACAACAAGGATCATATACCATATATATAACAAGGATTATATATCAATGTATAACCATGATCAAATTAGGTTTATTCCAGGGTCACAAGGATATGTCAACATTTGCAAAACATTTAATGTGAGGTACTACACTAACAAAAAAAAAGGATAAAAATTACATCTTCTCACCAAAAGCAGAAAAAAGCATTTGACAAAAATTCAACATCCATTCATGATAAAAACTCTGTCTAGATTGGGTATACAAGGAATATATCTCAACCTAGTGAAGGCAATTTTTGACAAACACATAGCTTTCATCATTACTAAATAGTGAAAAGCTGAAAACCTTCCCTCTAAATTTAGGAGCAAGACAAGCATGCCTACTCTTGCCTCTTCTGTTCAACATAGTATTGGAAGAGCTGTTTATATATTTTGAATATTGACTCCTGATCAGACTTATTATTTGCAAATATCGTCTTTCATTCAGTAGGTTGTCTTTTCATTTTGTTGATGGTTTCTTTCACTGTGCAAAAAATTTTTAATTTCATTTGGTCCTCCATACTTCAGGAGACAGATTCAAAAAATTCGTAAGACACATCAAAGTATGTACTGCCTATGTTTTCTTCTAGAAGTTTTATGATTCCAAGTCTTACATTTAGGTCTTTAATTGATTTTTAGTTTATTTATTTATTTATCTGTATATGACATGAGAAAATATTCTAATTTCATTCTTTTACTATCCAATTTTCTTAATACCACTTGTTGAAGAGACTCTTTTATCCATTATATATTCCTACTTCTTTTTGTCATTTATTAGTTGACCATAGGTGCATGGTCAACTATGCACATACTTAAATCGATCCTAAAGGAAATCAATCCTGAATATTCATTGGAAGGACTGATGATGAAGCTGAAGCTCCAATACTTTGGCCATCTGATGCAAAGAGCTGACTCATTAGAAAAGACCCTAATGCTGGGAAAGATTGAAGGCAGGAGGAGAAGGGGACAACAGAGGACAAGATGGTTGGATGGCATCACTGACCGAATGGACATGAGTGTGAGATAGCTCTGGGAGATGGTGAAGGATAGGGAAACCCGGCTGCAGTCCATGGCGTCGCAAAGAGTCAGACACAACTGAGCGACTAAACGACAAAAATAGGTGCATGGGTTTACATCTGGACTTTTTATTATGTTCCATTGATCTATATGTCTGTTGTTTTGTCAATACCATACTATTTTCATTACTGTCAGTTCAGTCCAGTCGTTGAGTCGTGTCCAACTCTTTGCAACGCAATGGACTGCAGCATGCCAGGCCTCTCTGTCCATCATCAACTCTTAGAGCTTACTCAAACTCATGTCCATTGAGTCAGTGATGCCACCCAACCATCTCATCCTCTGTTGTCCCCTTCTCCTCCTGCCCTCAATCTTTTTCAGCATCAAAGTCTTTTCCAATGAGTAGGCTCTTCGCATCAGGTGGCAAAAGTATTGGCACTTCAGCTTCAGCATCAGTCCTTCCAATGAATATTCAGGGTTGATTTCCTTTAGAATTGACTGGTTTGATCTCCATCCTGTCCAAGGGACTTTCAAGAGTCTTTTCCAGCATCACAGTTCAAAAGCATCAATTCTTTGATGCTCAGCCTTATGGTCCAACTCTCATATCCATACATGACTACTGGAAAAAGCATAGCTTTGACTACACAGAACTTTGTCACAAAGTGATGTCTCTGCTTCTTAAATGCTGTCTAGGTTTGTCAAAACTTTTCTTCTAAGGAACAAGCATCCTTTAATTTCATGCCTGCACCATCCATAGTGATTTTGAAATCCAAGGAAATAAATTCTGTCACTGTTTCCATTGTTTCCCCATCTATTTGCCATGAAGTGATGGGACTGGATGCCATGATCTTTGTCTTTTGAATGTTGAGTTTTAAGCCAGCTTTTTCACTCTCTTCTTTCACCTTCATCAATAGGCTTTTTAGTTACTCTTCACTTTTTACCATTAGGGTGGTGTCATCTGCATATCTGAGGTTATTGATATTTCTCCTGGCAATCTTGATTCTAGCTTGTGCTTCATCCAGCCTGGCATTTCTCATGATGTACTCTGCACAGAAGTTAAATAAGCAGGGTGACAATATACAGCCTTGATGTATTCCTTTTCCAATTTGGAATCTGTCTGTTGTTCCACGTCCGGTTCTAACTGTTGCTCCTTGGCATGCATACAGGTTTCTCAGGAGGCAAGTAAAGTGGTCTGGTATTCCCATCTCTTTTAAGAATTTTCCAGTTTCTTGTAATCCACACAGTCAAAAGCTTTAGCATAATCAATGAAGCAGAAGTAGATGTTTCTCTACTTGCTTTTTCTGTGATCCAATGGATGTTGGTGATTTGACCTCCAATTCCTCTTACTTTTCTAAATACATCTTTTACTTCTGGAAGTTCTTGGTTTACATATACCTGAAGCCTAGCGTGAAGGGTTTTGAACATTATTTTGCTAGCATGTGAAATGTGTACAATTGCGTGGTAGTTTGGAAATTCTTTGGCATTGCCTTCCTTTTTTAAAAAATTCTATTTATTATTATTATTATTTTAATTTTATTTTACTTTACAATACTGTATTGGTTTTGCCATACATTGACATGAATCCACCACGGGTGTATACAAGCTCCCAATCCTGAATCCCCCTCCCACCTCCCACCCCATGCCTTTCTTTTTATCTGGAATGAAAACTGAGTTTTTCGAGTCCTGTGGCCACTGCTGAGTTTTCCAAATTTGCTAGCATATTGAGTGTAGCACTTTCACACCATCTTCTTTCAGGATTTGAATTAGCTCAACTGGAATTCCATCACCTCCACTAGCTTTGTTCATAATGATGCTTCCTAAGGCCCACTTGACTTCACATTCCAGGATGTCTGGCTCTAGGTGAGTGATCACACCATCGTGATTACCTGGCTTGTGAAGATCTTTTTTGTACAGTTCTTCTATGTATTCTTGCCACCTCTTCTTAATATCTTCTGCTTCTGTTAGGTCCCTACAAATTCTTGCCTTTATTGAGCCCATCTTTGCATGATATGTTCCCTTGGTATCTCTAATTTTCTTGAAGAGATCTCTAGTCTTTCCCATTCTATTCTTTTCCTCTATTTCTTTGCACTGATCACTGAGGAAGGCTTTCTTATCTCTCCTTGCTATTCTTTGGAACTCTGCATTCAGATGCTTATATCTTTCCTTTTCTCTTTGCTTTTCACTTCTCTTCTTTTCACAGCTATTTGTAAGGCCTCCTCAGACAACCATTTTGCTTTTTTGCATTTCTTTTTCTTGCGGGTGGTCTTGATTCCTATCTCCTGTACAATGTCACAAACCTTCATCCATATTTCATCAGGCACTCTATCAGATCTAGTCCCTTAATCTATTTCTCACTTCCACTGTATAGTCATAAGGGATTTGATTTAGGTCATACCTGAATGGTCTAGTGGTTTTCTCCACTTTCTTCAATTTAACTATGAATTTGGCAATAAGGAGTTCATGATCCAAGCCACAGTCAGCTCCCGGTCTTGTTTTTGCTGATTGTATAGAGCTTCTCCATCTTTGGCTGCAAAGAATATAATCAGTCTGATTTCGGTGTTGACCATCTGGTGATGTCCATGTGTACAGTTTTCTCCTGTGTTGATGGAAGAGTGTGTTTGCTATGACCAGTGCATTCTCTTGGCAGAACTCTATTAGCCTTGCCCTGCTTCATTCTGTACTCTGAGGCCAAATCTGCCTGTTATTCCAGGTGTTTCGTGACTTCCTACTTTTTCATTCCAGTCCCTTATAATGAAAAGGACATCTTTTTTGTGTGTTAGTTCTATAAGGTCTTGTAGGTCTTCATAAAACCGTTCAACTTCAGCTTCTTCAGCATTACTAGTTGGGGCATAGACTTGGATTACTGTGATATTGAATGGTTGCCTTGGAAATGAGCAGAGATCATTCTGTTGTTTTTGAGATTACATCCAAGTACTGCATTTTGGACTCTTTTGTTGAAATATGATGGCTATTCCATTTCTTCTAAGGGATTCCTGCCCACAGTATTAGATATAATGGTCATCTGAGTCAAATTCACCCATTCCAGTCCATCTTAGTTCACTGATTCCTAGAATGTCGATGTTCACTCATCATCTCCTGTTTGACCATTTCCAATTTGCCTTGATTCATGGACCTAACATTCCAGGTTCCTATGCAATATTGCTCTTTACAGCATCGAACCTTGCTTCTACCACCAGTCGCATTCACAACTGGGTGTTGTTTTTGCTTCGGCTCCATCTCTTCATTCTTTCTGGAGTTATTTCTCCACTCATTTCCAGTAGCATATTGGGCACCCACCGACCTGAGGAGTTCATATTTCAGTGTCCCATCATTTTGCCTTTTCATACTGTTCATGGGATTCTCAAGGCAAGAATACTGAAGTGGTTTGCCATTCCCTTCTCCAGTGGACCATATTCTGTCAGACCTCTTCACCATGACCCGTCCATCTTGGGTGGCCCCTTATGGCATGGCTTAGTTTCAATGAGTTAGACAAGACTGTGGTCCATGTGATCAGATTGCCTAGTTATCTGTGGTTGTAGTTTCAGTCTGTCTGCCTTCTTATCCTCTCTCTCAGTGCCTACTGTCTTAATTGGGTTTCACTTAACTTGGACGTGGGGTTTCTCTTCATGGCTGCTCCAGCAAAGTGCAGCCACTGCTCCTTACCTCGAACATGGGGTAGTTCCAAAGAATGCCAAAGAATGCTCAAACTACCGCACAACTGCACTCATCTCACACACTAGTAAAGTAATGCTTAAACGTCTCCAAGCCAGGCTTCAGCAATACGTGAACCGTGATCTTCCAGATGTTCAAGCTGGTTTTAGAAAAGGCAGGGGAACCAGAGATCAAATTGCCAACATCCATTGGATCATCAAAAAATCAAGAGAGTTCCAGAAAAACATCTATTTCTGTTTTATTGACTATGCCAAAGCCTTTGACTGTGTGGATCACAATAAACTGTGGAAAATTCTGAAAGAGATGGGCATACCAGACCACCTGACCTGCCTCTTGAGATACCTGTATGCAAGACAAGAAGCAACAGTTAGAACTTGACATGGAACAACAGACTGGTTCCCCTGCTTAATTAACTTATATGCAGAGTACATCCTGAGAAACGCTGGGCTGGAGGAAGCACTAGCTGGAATCAAGATTGCTGGGAGAAATATCAATAACCTCAGATATGCAGATGACACCATCCTTATGGCAGAAACTGCAGAAGAACTAAAGAGCCTCTTGATGAAAGTGAAAGAGGAGAGTGAAAACGTTGGCTTAAAGCTCAACATTAAAAAAACTAAGATCATGGCCTCCGGTCCCATCACTTCATGGCAAATAGATGGGGAAACAGTGGCTGACTTTATTTTGGGGGGCTCCAAAATCACTGCAGATGGTGATTGCAGCCATGAAATTAAAAGATGCTTACTCCTTGGAAGGAAAGTTATGACCAACCTAGATAGCATATTCAAAAAGCAGAGACATTACTTTGCCAACAAAGGTCCATCTAGTCAAGGCTATGGTTTTTCCAGTGGTCATGTATGGATGTGAGAGTTGGACTGTGAAGAAAGCTGAGGGCCGAAGAATTGATGCTTTTGAATTGTGGTGTTGGAGAAGACTCTTGAGAGTCCCTTGAACTGCAAGGAGATCCAACCAGTCCATCCTAAGGCGATGAGTCCTGGGTGTTCATTGGAAGGACTGATGTTGAAGCTGAAACTCCAATACTTTGGCCACCTGATACGAAAAGCTGACTCACTTGAAAAGACCCTGATGCTGGGAAAGATTGAGGACAGGAGAAGAAGGGGACGACAGAGAATGAGATGGTTGGATGGCATCACCAACTCAATGGACATGAGTTTGGGTGGACTCCCGGAGTTGTTGATGGACAGGGAGGCCTGGTGTGCTGCCGTTCTTGGGGTCGCAAAAAGTCAGACACAACTGAGTGACTGAACTGAACTGAACTAAGTGCAGCATTTTAACAGCATCCTTTAGGATTTGTAATAGCTCAACTGGAATCCCATCACCTCTGCTAGCTTTGTTTGTAGTAATGCTTCTTAAGGCCTACTTGACTTCACACTCCAGGATGTCTGGCTTTAGGTGAGTGATCACACTGTCTTGGTTATCTAAGTCATTAAGATCTTTATTGTACAGATCTACTTGCCACCTCTTCTTAATCTCTTCTGCTTCTGTTAGGTCCTTGCTGATTCTTTTCTTTGTGGTACTCATCTTTTCGTGAAATGTTCTCTTGGCATCTCTAATTTTCTTGAAGAGAACTTTAGTCTTTCTTATTCTATTTATTGCCATACTATAGACAAATAAGCAAAATAAATGCAACCTGGCCATAGGCGTTTAGTATCCAGAAATAAATTCTTCATGTTTGTATTGATAAAACATTTACTCTATGTGGGAACCCATTAAAAGAACTATAGGTGAAAAATAAAGTTAGGAGAATTGTTTAAGACTTGAAAATTATACAATATTGTGAAAAGTGGAAGAATGTATAATGACATGGAGTATTTGTTGACAAGGTATTGAAGGGTCAGTCTCATTTTTTATCTTTATTCTGACACACTTGAATTAGGCAGATTTTAATTTTTTAACATATTTTAATTGGAGAAAAATTGCTTTACAATGTTGTGTTTGTTTCTGCTGTACAATAATGCAAATCAGCCATAATTATACATATATCCCATCTCTTATGAGCCCCCTCTTCCCTCCCTTTATCCTACTCCTCTATGTTTTCACAGATCTCCAGGCTGGGTTCCCTGTGTTATATAGCAACTTCTCATCAGCTATCTATTTTACACATGATGTTGTATAGATATTGATATTATCTCTCCATTCTTCCCAATTTCCCTTCCCTCACTGTTTCCACAGGTTTGTTCTTTATAGCTGTGTCTCCATTCTTTCCCAGCAAATAGGTTCATCAATATCATTTTCTAAATTACATATATATGCATTAATATACAATATTTGGTTTTCTTTTACTCACTTACTTCACTTAGTATAACAGGCTCTACATTCATCCACCTCACTACAACTGACTCAAATTCGTTCTTTATTATGTCTGTATAGTATTCCGTTGTGTATATCTACCACATATTCTTTATCCATTCATCTGTCAATGAACATCTAGGTTGCTTCCGTGTCCTGGCTGTTATAAATAGTACTACAGTGAATATTGGGTACATGTGTCTTTTAGAATTTGTATGTGTCCAATAGTGAGACTGATGGATTGTATCATAGATTTACTCCTAGCTTTTAAAGAAATCTTCATACTGTTCTCCATAATGTCTTTATCAGTTTACTTTCCCACCAACAGTGTAAGAGCATTTATTTTTCTCCATAGCCTCTACAGCTTTTATTGTTTGTAGATTTTTTTTAATGATGCCATTCTGAGTGGTGTGAAGTGATACATTATTGTAGTTTTGATTTGCATTTATCTAATAATTAATGATGCTGAGCATCTTTTTATGTATTTTGTGGTCATCTATATGTCTTCTTTGGAGAAATGTCTGTTTAGGTATTCTGCCCATTTTTGGATTGGGCTGTTTGTTTTCCTGATATTGAGTTGCATGACCTGCTTATATATTTTGCAGATTAATCTTTTGTCAGTTGTTCCATTTGCTATTCTTTTCTCTCATTCTGAGGGTTGTCTTTTAATTTCGTTTGTTGTTTCCTTTGCTGTACAAAAGCATTTAAGTTTAATTGGTCTCATTTTAAAATTTTTGTTTTTATTTCCATTACTCTAGGAGGTGGGTCAAAGAGGATCTTCCTGTGATTTATGACAAAGAGTATACTGCCTATGATTTCCTCTAAGAGTTTTATAGTTTCTGGCCTTACATTTAAGTCCTTAGGCCATTTTTAGTTTATTTTTGTGTATGGTGTTAAGAAGTGTTTTAGTTTCATTCTTTTACATGTAGCTGTCTAGTTTTACGAGGATCACTTATTGAAGCGACTATATTTTCTCTACTGTATATTCTTGCCTAATTTGTCAAAGATAATGTACCCATAGGTGTGTGGGTTTATCTCTGGGCTTTCTATCTTGTTCCTTTGGTCTTTATTTCTGCCTTTGTGCCAGCACCATACTATCTTGATGACTGTAGCTTTAAAGTATAGTCTGAAGTCAGGAGGGTTGATTGCTCCAACTCCAGTTTTCTTTCAAAGTTTGCTTCAGCTATTCAGGGTCTTTTTTAAATTGTGAAATTTTTTGTTCTATTTCTGTGAAAAATGCCCTTAGTAATTTGATAGAGATTACATTGAATCTGTAGATTTCTTTGGGTAGTATAGTCATTTTCACACTATTGATTCATCCAATTGAAGAACATGATATATTTTTCCATCTCTTTATGTAGTCTTCGATTTCTTTCATCATGTCTTATAGTTTTCAGCATATAGGTCTTTGGTCTCTTTGGTGGCTTTCAGTTCAGTTCAGTTCATTTCAGTTGCTCAGTCTTGTCTGGCTTCACAACCCCATGAATTGCAGCACGCCAGGCCTCCCTATCCATCACCAACTCCCAGAGTTCACTCAAACTCATGTCCATCGAGTCGGTGATGCCATCCAGCCATCTCATCCTCTGTCGTCCCCTTCTCCTCCTGCCCCCAATCCCTCCAAGCATCAGGGTCTTTTCCAATGAGTCAACTCTTCGCATGAGGTGGCCAAAGTACTGGAGCTTCAGCTTTAGCCTCAGTCCTTCCAGTGAACACCCAGGACTGATCTCCTTTAGAATGGACTGGTTGGATCCTCATGCAGTCCAAGGGACTCTCGAGAGTCTTCTCCAACACCGCAGTTCAAAAGCATCAGTTCTTTGGCACTCAGCTTTCTTCACAGTCCAACTCTCACATCCATACATGACCACTGGAAAAATCATAGCCTTGACTAGATGAACCTTTGTTGGCAAAGTAACGTCTTTGCTTTTTAATATGCTATCTAGGTTGGTCATAACTTTCCTTCCAAGGAGTAAGCATCTTTTAATTTCATGGCTGCAGTCACCATCTGCAGTGATTTTGGAGCCCAAAAAAATAAAGTCTGCCGCTGTTTCCACTGTTTCCCCATCTATTTCCCATGAAGTGATGGGACCAGATGCCATGATTTTCGTTTTCTGAATGTTGAGCTTTAAGCCAACTTTTTCACTCTCCTCTTTCATTTTCAACAAGAGGCTTTTTAGTTCCTCTTCACTTTCTGCCATAAGGGTGGTGTCATCTGCATATCTGAGCTGATTGATATTTCTCCCAGCAATCTTGATTCCAGCTTGTGCTTCTTCCAGCCCAGCATTTCTCGTGATGTACTCTGCATAGAAGTTAAATAAACAGGGTGACAATATACAGCCTTGACGTCCTCCTTTTCCTATTTGGAACCAGTCTGTTGTTTCATGTCCAGTTCTAACTGTTGCTTCCTGACCTGCATATAGGTTTCTCAAGAGGCAGGTCAGGTGCTCAGGTATTCCCATCTCTTTCAGAATTTTCCAGTTTATTATGGTCCATACAGTTAAAGGCCTTGGCATAGTCAATAAAGCAGAAATAGATGTTTTTCTGGAATTCTCTTGATTTTTCAATGATCCGGTGGATGTTGGAAATTTGATCTCTGGTTCCTCTGCCTTTTCTAAAACCAGCTTGAACATCTGGAAGTTCACTGTTCATGTATTGCTGAAGCCTGGCTTGGAGAATTTTGAGCATTACTTTAGTAGCATGTGAGATGAGTGCAGTTGTGTGGTAGTTTGAGCATTCTTTGGCATTGCCTTTCTTTGGGATTGGAGTGAAAATTGATCTTTTCCAGTCCTGTGGCCACTGCTGAGTTTTCCAAATTTGCTAGCATATTGAGTGCAGCATTTCCACAGCATCATCTTTCAGGATTTGAAAGAGCTCAACTGGTATTCCATAACCCCCACTAGCTTTGTTTGTAGTGATGCTTCCTAAGGCCCACTTGACTTCACATTCCAGGATGTCTGGTTCTAGCTGAGTGATCACACCATTGTGATTATCTGGGTCATGAAGATCTTTTTTGTACAGTTCTTCTGTGTATTCCTGCCACTTCTTCTTAATATCTTCTGCTTCTGTTAGGTCCATACCATTTCTGTCCTTTATCGAGCCCATCTTTGCATGAAATGTTCCCTTGGTGTCTCTAATTTTCTTGAAGAGATCTCTAGTCTTTCCCATTCTGTTGTTTTCCTCTATTTCTTTGCATTCATCGCTGAGGAAGGCTTTTTCATCTCTCCTTGCTATTCTCTGGAACTCTGCATTCAGATGCTTATATCTTTCCTTTTCTCCTTTGCTTTTCACTTCTCTTCTTTTCACAGCTATTTGTGAGGCCTCCTCAGACAGCCATTTTGCTTTTTTTGCATTTCTTTTCCATGGGGATGGTCTTGATCCCTGTCTCCTGTACACTGTCATAGGTGGGTTTATTCCTAGGTATTTTATTCTTTTGTTGCAGTGATGAATGGGATTATTTCCTTAATTTCACATTCTGATTTTTCTTTCTTAGTGTATAGGAATGCAAGGGATTTCTCTGTGTTAATTTTATATCCTGCCATTTCACTATACTCGTTAATTAGCTCTAGTACTATTCTGATGGCACCTTGAGGGTTTTTTTATGTATAGTATTATGTCATCTGCAAACAGAGTTTTACTTCTTTTTCAATCTGTATTCCTTTTATTTCTTTTTCTTCTCTGATTGCTGTGACTAGGAGTTCCAATACTATGTTAATAGTAGTGGTGGGAGTGGGCACCCTTGTCTTATTCCTGATTCTAGAGGAAATGCTTTTAATTTTTCCCCATGGAGGATAATGTCTGCTGTGGATTTGTCATATATGGCCTTTATCATGCTGAGGTAGGTTCCTTCTATGCCTACTTTTGGAGAGTTTTTATCATAAATGGGTGCTGAATTTTGTCAAAGGCTTTTTCTGCATCTATTAGATGATCATATGGTTGTTATCTTTCAATTTGTTAATGTGTATCACATTGATTGATTGCATATAATGAAGAGTCATTCCATCTCTGAGATAATGATCCCTTGATCATGATGTATGATCCTTTTAATGTGTTTTTGGATTCTGTTTGCTAGAATGTTGTTGAGGATTTTTATATGTATTTTTCTCAGTGATATTGGCCAATAATTTTCTTTTTTGTGATATCTTTGTCTGGTTTGGGTATCTTTGTCTGGTATTGGGGTGATAGTGGCCTCATAGTGGCCTCATGAGTTTGGAAGGTTTCCTTCCTCTGCAATTTTTCTGGAAGAGTTTAATCCGAGTAGCTTAGCTTCTCTAAACTTTTGGTAGAATTCATCTGTAAAGCGAGGCTTCCCTGTTGGCTCAGACAGTAAAGTATCCGCCTGCAATGCAGGAGACCCAGGTTCGATCCCTGGGTTGGAATGATCCCCTGGAGAAGGAAATCGCAACCCATTCCAGTATTCTTGCCAGGAAAAAGCCCAAGGACAGAACAGCCTGGCAGACTATAGTCCATGGGGTTGCAAAGAGTCAGACACTACTGAGGGACTAACACTTTAACTTTTAATATCCATGAAGCCATCTGGCCCTAGATTTTTCTTTGTTGGAAGATTTTTGACTACAGTTTTGATTTCCATGTTTGTGATTGGTATGTTCATATTTTCTATTTCTTCCTGATCCAGTTTTGTAAGGTTGTTCTTTTCTAAGAATTTATCCATTTCTTCCAGATTTTCCGCTTTATTTGCAAATAGTTGCTCGTAGTAGTCTCTTATATTTCTGTGTTATTTGTTGTAACTTCTCCTTTTCCATTTCTAATCTTATTGATCTGAGTCTTCTCTCTTTTTTTCTCGATGAGTCTGGCTAATAGTGCTTATCATCTAAAAAAAGAAACACACATTTTTTGTTTTATTGATCTCTGCTACTATCTCCTTCATTTACTTCTCATTTATTTCTACTCTGATTTTTATGATTTCTTTCCTCCTACTGACTTTGGGTTTTTCTGTTCTTCTTTTTCTAATTCCTTTAGGTGTAAGATAACATTGTTTATTTGATGTTTCTCTTATTTCTTGAAGTAGGCTTGTATTGGTATATACTTCCTTCTTAGCTCTTCTTTTACAGTATCCCATCAGTTTTGAGTTGTCATGTTTTCCTTGTCATTTTCTTCTAAGTATTTTTTTTATTTCCTCTTTGATTTCTTCAGAGACCTCTTGGTTATTCAGAAGATGTTGTTTAGCCTTCATCTGTTTGTGTTTTTTTATAGTCTTTTCCCTTGTAGTTGATACCTAATCTTATAGTATTATGGTCAGAAAAGAAGCTTGAAATGACTTCAAATTTTTAAATTTATTAAGGCTTGAGTTGTGACTGAAGATGTGATCTACTCTGGAGAATGTTCCATGTGCAGTTGAAAAGAAATCTGTTTTGTTAAAATTAAATGCCCTGTTGGTATCAATTAGGTCCATCTGGTCCAATGTATCATTTACAGCTTGTGTTTCCTTATTAATTTTTTGTTGGGATGATCTGTCCATTAGTGTGTATAATGTGATAATGTGCCCCACTGTTATTGTGTTACTGTCTATTTCCCTTTTTTATAGGTATTAGCATTTGCCTTATGTATTGAACTGCTCCTATGTTGAGTGCCTATATATTTATATTTGTTATATCTTTTGGGGGGGGTTTATCTCTTGATCATTATGGAGTGTCCTTCCTTGTCTCTTGTAACAGACTTTATTTTAAAGTCTATTTTATATGATATGAGTATTTATACTCCTGCTTTATTTTGATTTCTGTTTGCATAGAATATCTTTTTCCTGTCTCTCACTTTCAGTCTGTATGTGTCCCTAGGTCTGAAGTGGGTCTCTTTTAGACAGCGTGTGTAGGGGTTTTATTTTTGTATCCATTCAGCCCACCTTTGTCTTTTGGTTGGATCATTTAATCCATTTACATTTCAGGGAATTATTGATATGTATCTTTCCTGGAGAACCCTATGGACAGAGAAGCCTGGCAGGCTGCAGTCCATGGGGTTGCAAAGAGTGGTACGCTACTAAGTGACTTCCACTTTACTTTTACTTTATGATCTATTATCATTTATAGTTTTGGGTCCTTTTTTGTAGTTTTTTTCTTCCATTGTGTTTTCTGTCTAGAGTGGTCCCTTTAGAATTTGTTGTAAAGGTGGTGCTGAATTCTCTTAAGTTTTGCTTATCTGTAAAGCTTTTGATTTCTTTGTCAAATCTGAATGATATCCTTGCTGGGTAGAGGTATTTCTTTATTATAGGGTTTTTTTTTTCCCACCACTTTAAGTATATCCTGCCACTCTCTTCATATTTGCAGTGTTTCTGTTGAAAGATCACCTGTTAGCCCTATGGGGATCCCCTTATATGTTATTTGTTGCTTTTCCATTGCTGCTTTTAATATTTTGCCTCTGGATTTAATTTTCATTAGTTTGACTAACATGTGCCTAGATGTGTTTCTCTTTGGGTTTACCCTGTATGGGACTCTCTGGTCTTCCTGGACTTAGGTGGCTATTTCCTACCTTGTGCACACCAGGACTCAGGAGAAAGGAGCAGTGACCCCACAAGAGACTGACCCAGACTTTTCTTTGAGAGTCCAGGAGTCTCCAGCTAAGGCATGGGTTGACAGTGACCTGTTGCAGGGTCAGGGGTACTGAATACAACAGTGGGTGCATAAGACCTTTTGAAAGAGGTTGCCATTATCTTCATTACCTTCACCATAGCTTGGTCTCAGGTCAAACAACAGGGCGGAGAAGGCAATGGCAACCCACTCCAGTACTCTTGCCTGGAAAATCCCATGGATGGAGGATCCTGGTAGGCTACAGTCCATGGGGTCGTGAAGAGTCAGACACGACTGAGCAACTTCACTTTCACTTTTCACTTTCATGCACTGGAGAAGGAAATGGTAACCCACTCCAGTATTCTTGCCTGGAAAATCCCATGGATGGAGAAGCCTGGTAGGCTACAGTCCGTGGGGTCGCAAAGAGTCAGACATGACTGAGCAACTTCACTTTCATCAAACTGATCACATGGACCACAGCCTTGTCTAAGTCAATTAAACTATGAGCCATGCTGAGTAGAGCCACCAAAGATGGATGGGTCATGGTGGGGAGTTCTGACAAAATGTGGTCCACTGGAGAAGGGAATGGCAAAATAGTTCAGTATTATTGCCTTGAGAATCCCATGAACAGTATGAAAAAGAAAAATGATATCACACTGAAAGATGAACTCCCAGGTTGTTAGGCGCCCAATATGGTACTGGAGAAGAGTGGAGAAATAACTCCAGAAAGAATGAAGAGAGAGAGCCAAAGCAAAAACAGCGCCATGTTGTGGATGTGACTGGTAATGGAAGTAAAGTCTGATGCTGTAAAGAACAATACTGCATAGGACCTAAAAGGTTAGGTCCATGAATCAAGGTAAATTGGAAGTGGTGAAGCAGGAGATGGCAACAGTAAACATCGACATTTTAGGAATCAGTGAACTGAAATGGACTGAAATGGGCAAATTTAATTCAGATGACCATTATATCCACTACTGTGGGCAAGAATCCTTTAGAAAAATTGGAGTAGCCCTCATAGTCAACAAAAGAGTCCAAAATGCAGGACTTGTGCGCAATTTCAAAAATGACAGAAAGACCTCTGTTCGTTTCCAGGGCAAACCATTCAACATTATGGTAATCCAAGTCTATGCCCCAACCAATAATGTTGAACAAGCTGAAGTTGAATGGTTATATGATGATCTACAAGACCTTCTAGAATTATCACCCCCAAAAGATGTCATTTTCATCATAGGGGACTGGAATGCAAAAGTAGGGAGCCAAGAGATACCTGGAGTAATAGGCAAATTTGGCCTTGGAGTACAAAATTGAAGAGGGCAAAGTTTAACAGAGTTTTGCCAAGAGAATGCACTGGTCATAGCAAACACCCTCTTTCAACAACACAAGAGTAGACTCTACATATGGATATAACCAGATGGTCAATACCAAAATCAGATTGATTATATTCTTTGGAGCCAAAGATGGAGAAGCTCTCTACAGTCAGCATAAACAAGACCAGAAGCTGACTCTGGCTCAGATCATGAACTCCTTATTGCAAAATTCAGACTTAAATTGAAGAAAGTAGGGAAAACCACTAGACCATTCAGGTATGACATAAATCAAATCCCTTTTGTCACTGAAAGTGACAAATAAATTCAAGGGACTATATCTGGTAGACAGAGTGCCTGAGAACTATGGATTGAGGTTGGTGACACTGTAGAGGAGGTGGGGATCAAAAGAAATGCAAAAAGGCAAAATGGTTGTCTGAGGAGGCCCTACAAAGCACTGAGAAAAGAAGAGAAGCAAAAGGTAAAGGAGGAAAGGAAAGATATACCCATTTGAAAACAGAGTTTCAAAGAATAGCAAGGAGAGATAAGAAAGCTTTCTTCAGTGAACAGTGCAAAGAAATAGAGGATAACAATGGAATTGGAAAGATGATATCTATTCAAGAAAATTAGAGGTACCAAGGGAGTATTTCATACAAAGATGGGCACAATAAAGGACAGAAATGATATGGACCTAACAGAAGCTGAAGATATTAGGAAGAGGTGGCAAGAATACACAGAAGAACTATACAAAAAAGATCTTCATGACCTAGATAGCCACAGTGGTGTCATCACTCACCTAGAGCCAGACATCCTGGAGTGCGAAGTCAAGAAGGCCTTAGGAAGCATCACTGCAAACAAAGCTAGAGGAGGTGATGAAACTCCAGTTGATCTATTTCAAATCTTAAAAGATGATGCTGTGAGAGTAATGCCCTCAGTATGCCAGTAAATATGGAAAACTCAGCAGTGGCCACAGGACTAGAAAAGGTCAGTTTTCATTCCAATCCCAAAAAAGGCAATGCCAAAGAATACTCAGACTTCCACAAAATTGCTCATGTCACATGCTAACAAAGCAATGTTCAAAATTCTCCAAGCAGACTTCAGCAATATGTGAACCATGAAATTCCACATGTTCAAGCTGGATTTATAAAAGACAGAGGAACAGAGACCAAATTGCCAACATCCATTAGATCATTGAAAAAGCAAGAGAGTTCCAGAAAACATACTTTTGCTTTATGGACTACACCAAAACCTTTGACTCTGTGGATCACAGCAAACTGTGGAAAATTCTTAAAGAGATGGAAGTACCAGACTACCTTACCTGCCTCCTGAGAAATCTGTATGCAGGTCAAAAAGCAACAGTTAGAAAAGGACATGGAACAACAGACTGGTTCCAAATTTGGAAAGGAGTATGTCAAGGCTGTATATTGTCACCTTGCTTATTTAACTTCTGTGCAGAGTACATCATGCAAAATGTCAGGTGGGATGAATCACATGCTGGAATCAAGATTGCCAGGAGAAATATCAAAAACCTCAGATATACAAATGACACCACCCTTATGACAGAAAGTGAAGAAGAACTAAAGAGCCTCTTGATGAAAATGCAAGAGGAGAGTCAAAAGGCTGGCTTAAAACTCAACATTGAAAAAATAAAGATCATGGCATCTGGTCTCATCACTTCATGGAAAATAGATGGGGAAACAATGGAAACAATGAAAGACTTTATTTTCTTGGCCTCAAAAGTCACTGCAGATGGTGACTGCAGCCATGAAATTTAAAAAAAAAAAGCTTGCTCCTTGGAAAACATCTATGACCAATCTAGACAGCATATTGAAAAGCAAAGACATTACTTGCTGACAAAAGTCTATCTAGTCAAAGCTATGGTTTTTCCAGTAGTCATGTATGAATGTGAGAGTTGGGCTATAAAAAAGCTGAGTACCGAATAATTGGTGCTTTTGAACTGTGGTGCTGGAAAAGACTCTTGAGAATCCCTTGGACTGGAAGGAGATCAAACCAGTCAATCCCAAAGGAAATCAGTCCTGAATATTCATTGGAATGGCTGATACTGAAACTGAAGCTCCAATACTTTGGCCACGTGATGGGAAGAACTGACTCATTGGAAAGGACTGTGATGCTGGGAACAATTGAAGGCAGGAGGAGAAGGGGATGACAGAAGATAAGATAGTTGGATGGCATCACTAACTCAATAAACATGAGTTTGAGCAAGCTCCGGGAGTTGGTGATGGACAGGGAAGCCTGGCGTGCTGCAGTCCATGGTGTCACAAAGTGTCAGACATGACTGAGCCACTGAACTGAGCTGAGTCTGCTTGCATTTGCCACACCTTCTGGGATTGTAAACTGCAGTTGCATCTAGTTCTGCCTTTGGCATTCTTGCTGGCTGTGGTGTAGGCTGGGTTTTTCTACCTTTGGCATTGCACAGTTTATAGACACTGCTCATACCACTTATGGCATTCTTGAAGTCAGGTTTCTGTGGTCTATAAGCACATAGATTTAGAGGGTCCCTGTGGCATTGACCTCTTGCCTTTCTGGGAAGCCCAGGTTTTTCTCTGAAATCTCTCAGCTGTGTTGTACTAGCTCCTTCAAAGTATCTTCACAGCAGTCAAGCCTGGTCTTCTCCCTGGGCCCTGACCCCCTACCTTGAGCCTTGGCACCCAGCTCCCACTTATTGTGGTGGACATGCAATCTGCTTCTAGGCTGGGAATTGCTGTTTGGCAATGATCTCTGTGGTGAACTCTCTTCATTTTGCCTTTCAAGCACCCGTTGCTTCATTCCCTTCTGAGGTTCTGAAGCCTTCCTCTTGACCCCTCCCATGAAGGCATTTCTGAGAGTGTGCAGAAACTTCCCCCCTTTTTGGCTTCCTCCCAGGGGCATAGATCCCCATCCCAAAATTCTTTGTCTCTCTTTTGCCCTACCTCATTCTGTGGAGATTGGCTTGCCTTTTAGGAAATTTGGGGTCTTTTTCTGGTGTTGAGAAGGTATTCTGTAGGAGTTGTTCCACATCCAGATTTATTTTTGATGTATTTGTGGGGAGGAAAGTGATTTTTCTGTCTTACTCTTCCACCAGCTTTACCATACTGTTTTGATTACTGTAGCTTTGTAGTATTGCCTGATGTCAAGGAACCCAATTCCTCCAGCTTCATCTATTTTCCCCAGGATTGTTTTGGCCATTTGGATTTTTTTGTGTTTCCATACAAATTGTAAATTTTCTTGTTCTAAGTTTGTTTGTTTGTTTGTTTTTGAAGTATAACTGACCTGGGACACTCTGATGTTTCCTGTTACACAACACAGTGGTTCAATATTTGTAAACATTTCAAACTGATCACCAAGATTTTTGTAGTTACAATATGTCATCATATAAAGATATTACATAATTATTCACTGTTTTCCCTGCACTGTACATTTCACATCTATAACTCATCTGTGTCACAATTGAAAATTTGTACTTCTTTGTCTTCCTCACCTATGTGCTTCCTCGCCCCAACATTTCTCCCCTCTGGCCTATTTGTTCTGAACCTTTTTGTTCTGTTTGTCTGAATCTATTTGTACTCTGTTTCTATAATTTTGGCTCTGTTTTGTTGTGTTTGCTCATTTGTTTGCTTTTTTAAATTCCACATGTAAGTGAAATCATACAGTATATGTCTATTTCTCTGTGACCTATTCCACTCAGCATAACTTTTGCTAGATTCATCCATGTTGTTGCAAATGGCAAGATTTCATTCTTTTTATTAATGAATAATATTATATACACACATCTTCTTCTTGTTGTTTATCCATTCACCTGTTGACTGGCACTTATATTGCTTTCATACCTTGGCTATGCAATGAACATAGGGGTACACATAGCTTTTCTAATTAGTGTTTCATTTTGGTAAAAATCTAGGAGTGGAATGGTTGGATCATATATTAATTATATTTTTAGTTTCTCGGGGACCTCCATATCATTTCCATAGCGCTCCAATTTACATTCTCATCAACAATACATAAGAATTCCCTTTGCTCTACATCCCCACCAACAGTTGTTGTTTGTAGTCTTTTTGATGATAGCCATTCTGAAAGGTGTTAGGTGATTGCTTTGTGACTTTGATTTGCATTTCCCTGATGCTTATCATCTTTTCATGTGCCTGTGAAAAATTGCTATGTCTTCCTTAGAAAGATGTCTATTCATATCCTCTGTCCATTTTTAATTGCCTTTTTTAATGTTGAGTTTTATGTGTTCTTTATGTATTTTGGATACTAACCCCTTATATATATTATTTGGAAATATCTTCTCCCATTTGTTAAGTGTCATTTTCATTTTGTTGATAGTTTCCTTCACTGTGCAAACTCTTTTTAGTTTGATACAGTTCCATTGTTTATTATTTGGCTTTGTTTCCCTTGCCTTAGAGACATACCAAAAAAAAAATGACCAAGACAAATGCCAAAGCATATATTTTGTTTATTTTCTTCTAGAAGTTTTATGGTTTCAAATCTTATGCTTAAGTTTTTATTTTCAGTTTAGTTTTGTAAAGGGTATAAAAGCATATCCAGTTTGATTCTTTTGCATGTAGCTTTTCAATTTTCCCAACACCATTTATTGAAGACGTTGTCTTTTCTCCATTAAATATTCTTGCCTCCTTTGATATAAGTTTACTGCTCATAGAAGTTTGAGTTAATTTCTGAGTTGTTTATTCTCTTCCGTTGATCTATGGTGTATATTTTTGTGCCAGTGTCATACTGTTTTGACTACTAAAGCTCTGTAGTACATTTTGAAATCAGGGAGAGTGATAAGAACAACTTTGTTCTTTATCATGATTGTTTTAGCTATTTGGGATCTTTTGTGCTTCCATGCAAATTTTAGGATTATTTTCAGTTCTGTGAAAAATGTCATTGTTATTTTGATAAGGTTTTCATTGAATTTGTAGATTGCCTTGGGTAGTATGATCATTTTAACAATATTAGTTCTTCTAACCCATGAGTGTGTTATATCTTTCCACCTGTTTGTATCTTTTTCAACTTCTTTCATCAATGTCATATAGTTTCTGAGTACAGATGTTTTACTTCATTAAGTTTATTCTAGGTATTTTTTGATGCAATTTTAAGTGGCATCATCTTGTTGTTTTCTCTTTCTGGTATTTCATTATCAGCTTATAGAAATGTACCAAGTTTTTTTATATTAATTTTTATTCTGCAACTTTATGCAATTCATTGGTGAGATCTATGTGTTTTTTTGTTGTTGTTGACATTTTAAGGAGTTTCTATGTACAGTATCATGCCATCATCTGCAAATTGATAGTTTTATTTCTTCTCTTCCAAATTAGATTCCTTTTATTTCTTTTCCTAGTCTTGTTGCTATGACTAGAACTTTTCCAATAGCATGTTGAATAAAAGTGGTGGGAGTGAGTATCATTTTCTTGTTACTGATTCTAGAGGAAATGCTTTCAGCTTTTCATAGTTGAGTATGATGTTAGTTACAGAGTTGTTATATATGGCCTTTATTATGCTGAGTTATGTTCCCTTTACCCACTTTGTTGAAAGTTTTATCTTAACTAGATGTTAAATTTTGTCAAAAGCATTTTCTCCATCTACTGTGTTGATCACATTATTTTTATTCTTTAATCTATTAATGTAGAATATCACATTAATTGGTTTGCATATATTGAACCTCCTTGCATCCTTGGGATAAATCCTGCTTGATCATGGTGTATGATCCTTTTAATGTATTGTTGACTTTGGTTTGCTAATATTTTGTTAAATAATTTTACATCTATGTTCATCAGTGATATTGACCTTGTGATATCTTTGCCTGGTTTTGATATCATGGTAGTGCTGACCTTGTAGAATGAGTTTGGAAATGTTTCTTCCTCTGCAAATTTTTGGAATGGTTTGAAAAAGATGGTTGTTGACACTTCTTTAAATTTGGTAGAATTCACCTCTGAAGTCATATGGGTTTGGACTTTTATTTATTGGGAATTTTTTTTTAAGTTACTGATATTTTTTCATTGCTGGTTATTCATGTGTTCATATTTTATATCTCTTCCTATTTCAATCCTGAGAGATTGTATTTCTAGGAATTGTCCCAGTTCTTCTAGGTTGTATATTTTATTAGCATATAATTGTTCATAGTAATTCTTATGATTGTATTTTTGTGATACTAGTTGTAAATCTTCTCATTCTGATTTTATTGATTTCATTCCTCTCTTTTTCTAGTTGAGTCTGATAAAGGTCTATTAATTTTGCCTATTCAAAAAATCATATCATAGTTTCATATATCTTTTCTACTGTTTTTAGTCTATATTTCATTTATTTCTGCTCTGATCTTTATGATTTATTTCTTGTCCTTAATTTGTGTTTTGTTTATTCTTTTTGTTTATTTGAGATATTTGTTTCCTGAGGTAGGTTTGTATCAATATAAACTTACTTCTTATAATTTCTTTTGCTGTATCCCATAGGGATATTCTATTTCTGTTTTCTTTTCTTTTTTTGGCATTTTTTAAAATTTATTCTTTGATATCTTCCATGATCCATTGGCTCTTTAGTAGCATACTGTTGGACTTACACTTGCTTGTATTTTTTGGAGTTTTTTTTTTTTTTTCTCTAGTTAATTTCTAGTTCCATAGCATTGTGGCTGGAAAAGATGCTGACATCATTTCAATGTTATGAAATTTACTGAGACTTGTTTTATGCTTCCCTGGTGGCTCAGATCTGTCACCAGGTACAGATCTGCCTGCAATGTGGGAGATCTGATTTCAATCCCTGAGCCAGGAAGATCCTTTGAAGAAGGGAATGGCTACCTATTCCAGTATTCTTGCCTGGAGAATCCCATGGAAAGAGGAGCCTGGCAGGCTACAATCCATGAGTTTGCAAAGAGTTGAACATGAGTGACTAACACTTTCACTTCACTTCATGTAGTCTTTTATATTCCATGTGTTATTGAAAACTTGTATTCTGATATTTTAATGTAATGTCCTGTGTATATGTGTGTGTGTGCATGCTCAATTGTGTCTGACTCTTTCTGACCAAGTGGACTAACTGTAGTCTGCCAAGCTATTCTGTCCATGGAATTTTCCAGGCAAGAATACTGGAGTAGGTTGCTATTTCCTACTCCAGGATTGTCCTGTAGATGTCTATTAGGTCTAACTGGTCTAATGTGTTATTAAGACTCCTTCTTTATTGATTTCCTGTTTGTATGATTTGTTCATTGGTGTAATGGAAGTGTTAAAGTCACCTTCTATTAATATTATTGCAGTATTGTCAATTTATATTCTATTAATATTTGCCTTTTATATTCAGATGCTCTTATATTAGGTGCATATGTTTACACATGTTATATCCTCTTCTAGTATTTATCCCCTTATCATTAAATAATGTCCTGTCTTGTGTTTTATTATATACTTTATTTTAAAGTTTACATGGTCTGATATGAATATTATTACCTAGATTTCATTTTGTTTCCATTAGCACAGAGTATCATTTTCCATCCTTTCACTTCCCATTTGTGTATGCTTTTAGCTCTAAAATGAGCCTCTTGTAGGCTGTTATAGATGAGTCTTTTTAAAAATCCAATCAGCCACTTTGTATCTTTTGATTGGAGCATTCAATCCATTGACATTTAGAGTGATTATTGGTAGGTATGTACTTATTGCCACTTTGTTACTTGTTTTCTGGTGGTTTTGCAATTCTCTATTCCTTCCTTCTTCTCTTAGTCTCTTCCCTTGTGGTTTCCTGATTTTCTTGAGTTATATATCTGTGTTCCTTTCACTCTAGATTTTGTGTACCTATTTTACGTTTTTGATTTGTGTGTACCATGGAATTCATATTTGTTGACATAACTATGTTTGCTTGTATTAAACTGATAGTTCAAACATATTCCAAAGATTTACATTTTTTAATCTCTCTCTTTCTTGATTCTGATGTCATATTTTATATCTTCATGTCTCCGCCTTAAGTGTCTACTGCAGTTATAGGTGATTTACAAATTTTAATCTTTGTATTTGCTCATTAAATTGATTGATCTTCAACTTTTAGTATATATTTGCTTTAACAGTGTGATTTTTCCCTTCCTGAAATTTCTTATTTATTTTTGCAATTTTTTTTCGCTTAAAGAAGACCCTTTAACACTTCTTGGAAGGTTTGTTTAGTATAATGAACTTTTTTTAGTTTTTGCTGGTCTGAAGAACTCTTTATCTTTCCTTCAGTTCTAAATGCTTAACTTGTTGGGTAGTGTAGCCTGGGTTTTAGGTTTTCTCCTTTTAGCATTTGAATTATACGATAGATGAGCAGATTGAAAAACTATGGATGGACGTTGGTGATCTTGTAAGGAGGCAGTGATCAAAACCATCCCCAAGAAAAACAAATGCAAAAAGGCAAAATGGTTGTCCAATGAGGCCCTACAAATAGCTGAGAAAAAAAGAGAAGTGAAAGGAAAAGGAGAAAAGGAAAGATATATTCATCTGAATGCAGAGTTCTAAAGAATACCAAGGAGATAAAAGAAAGCCTTCCTCAGCGATCAATACAAAGAAATAAAGGAAAACAATAGAAAGGGAAAAACTAGAGATCTCTTCAAGAAAATTAGAGATACTAAGGGAACACTTCATGCAAAGATGGGCACAATAAAGAACATAAACAGTATGGACCTAACAGAAGCTGAAGATATTAAGAAGAGGTGGCAAGAATACACAGAAGAACTGTACAAAAAGATCTTCAAGGCCCAGATAACCATGATGATGTGATCACTCAGCTAGACCCAGATATCCTGGAGTGTGAAATAAGAGGGCCTTAGGAAGCATCACTACAAACAAAGATAGTGGGGGTGATGAAACTCCAGTTGAGCTATTCCAAATCCTAAAATATGATGCTGTAAAAGTTCTGCACTCAATATACAAGTAAATATGGAAAACTCAGCAGTGGCCACAGGACTGGAAAAGGTCAGTTTTCATTCCAATCCAAAGAAAGGCAATGCCATAGAATGTTCAAACTACCACACAATTGCACTCATTTCACATGTTAGCAAAGTAATGCTCAAAATTCTCCAAGCCAGACTTCAACAATACATGAACTGTGAACCTCCAGCTGTTCAAGCTGGATTTAGAAAAGGCAGAAGAACAAGAAATCAAATTGCCAACATCCATTGAATCATAGAAAAAATAAGAGAATTCCAGAAAAACATTTATTTCTGCTTTATTGACTATGCTAAAATTTTTGGCTTTGTGGATCACAACAAACTGCAGAAATTTCTTAAAGAGATGGAAGTACCAGACCACCTTTACTGCCTTCTGAGAAACGTGTATGCAAGTCAAGAAGCAGCAGCTAGAACTGGCCATGGAACAATGGACTGGTTCTAAATTAAGAAAGGAGTATGTCAAGGCTGTATATTGTCACCCTGCTTATTTAACTTATATTCAGAGTACATCATGCTAAATGTCAGGTTGGGTGAAGCACAGGCTGGAATCAAGTTTGCCAGGAGAAATATCAATAACCTCAGATATGCAGATGATACCACTCTAATGGCAGAAAGCAAAGAGGAACTAAAGATCCTGTTGATGAAGGTGAAAGAGGAGAGTGAAAACCTAATTTAAAACTAAACATTCAAAAAATGAAGATCATGACATCCAGTCCCATCACTTCATGGCAAATAGATGGGGAAGCAACAAAAACTGTGACAGATTTTGTTTTCTTGGGCTCCAAAACCACTGCAGATGGTGAGTGCAGCCACGAAATTAAAAGATGCTTGCTCCTTGGAAGAAAAGCTATGACAAGCTCAGACAGCCTATTAAAAAGCAGAGACATTACTTTACCGACAAAGGCCCGTCTAGTCAAAGCTATGGCTTTTCCAATAGTCATGTATGGATATGAGATTCAGACCACAAGGAAGGCTGAATGCTGAAGAATTGATTCTTTTGTGCTGTGGTGTTGGAGAAGACTCTTGAGAGTCCCTTGGACTGTAAGGAAAACAAACCAGTCAATCCTAAAGGAAATCTATCCTTAATATTCATTGGAAGAACTGATGCTGAAGCTGAAACTCCAATACTTTGTGTAGTGGGCATTTCTAATAATGTAATTTCACAGCCTTGAGAAATTTCACAGAAATAGCACTGGAAAAACAGAATATATTAAGAAACTGTGTTGATAGGATTATTTTTCATGTCTTTCTTAGAATAATAGCTTTTTTGCAAACTCCAGGGTCAGATCCAGAAGGGAGTATGACTGGGATCATAAAAGCATGGATCTTGAAACGCCGGGTCGGCATCAGGCATGAATGCTGTCTAATTGTTCCTGAGACTAGCCCAGAAGGGAACAGCCTAAACACAAGGAGATCTGGACTATGTCAGTGTAGTCCATGACATTTAGGAGTAGGCGATTAACACAGTATGTGTCTTGAAAAAGATAAGACTTGAGAAAGTCTTGTAGTCTGCAATTAGGAATAAAAACTGGACTTAGACTGTACTCTGCCCCTCAGTCCTATAGAGGCTGCAGGTCCTCTGAGCCATTGCACTCAATTTTGTGTTCTGTCTTCATTCTCGTTGCTCACTCCCAGACCATTAGGGCAACAATTGGCACCCAATGTGGGGCTGGAGAGAAAGACCACTATGAGCAAAAGTGAAACTACAGTGATGCAGAACCTGAGATGGTTGAGAGGCCTCTGAAAATTCCTGCTGGTAAGTCCTCAGGGATTTAATTAGGGTTAAAATGAGAAATGTTGACAGTGCAGGACACTATCACCCATATTTTTGTTTATTAAGACAGCTCCTGAAGGTGGGAGGAGCTTCTATTCATGAAGGGTGATTATTAGAATTGTTGCAAGAAGTGAATAAATACTGCTGCTGGTTCCTGTTGATAGGAACCTTAGATTTAAAAGTCTGGGGAAAAAAGTCTGGGAAAAGGTTGGAGCTGAGTTAAAGAAAGAACATGCAAAAGGAACTCCTCTCCCTCTTTCTATTTGGAGTATGTGGGCATTAATTAAGTCAGTACTGGAACCTTTGCAGACTTCTGAATCTTTTGATGAATTCTCTTGATAAACCTCAAAGTTCAGAGTATGTGAAGTCTGAGGGAAAGGGCAAACCATCTGCAAAACCTGCTCTCTTGGCACTCGAGGAGGATGATGAAGGAGTTTTTCCTCCACCTCCTTCCACCTCCATACCTGCTTTTGCAGGGAACATCTTCAGTCCAGAGTCTATGCCCACTCCTCATCTTTCATCCATACAGAAAGGAATTTTACAAGAACAAGGGGAAAGAGATTTAGAGGCTTTTTGTGTTGCCTTTCCCATGGCTATTCATGAGAGGATAGCTCCCGGTGTCAATCCTAATAACCCTAATGGAGTCTATGAGGCTGTTCAAGAACCTTTTCCTTTTAAAATCCTAAAGGAGTTAAAACAAGCAGTACAAAACTATGGTGTAAATTCCCTGTTTATGGTGGGAATAGTTCAGAGTGTGGCAGAGGGCAATTGCCTCATTCCAGCAGATTGGTTGACATTAGCAAAAACAGTCTTAGCCCCAGGGGAATTTCTTCAATTTAGAACTTGGTGGCAGTATCATGCTGAGACTCTGGCTACACATAATCAGACTCATAATATTCCTATTTTGTTAGAACAACTTATGGGGGACAGGTCCATGGGGGAGAATGCAAGACCAACTATGTATGAATGATCAAGCCATAGAACTACTGTGAAGGTGTTGCTTGAGGGCCTAGGAGAAAATAGAGTCAAAAGGCCAGACTTCTGTTTCCTTTCAAAAAGTTGTCCAGGGGCCTAAGGAGCCCTATACTGAATTTATTGCCCAATTACAAGAGACAATCTGCCGACAAGTTACAAATGCCAAGGCCACAGATGTCATATTACAATTGTTGGCTTATGATAATGCTAACACTGATTGAAAGAAAGTAATGAACCCATTCAAAGGAAAAGCTAGTTTGAATGATTATGTTAAGCTATGCCAGGGAGTGGGAACTGAATCCTTTAAAGCTGATTTATAAGCTCAGGCTATGGCAGGATTATGACTTCCTAAATTCCCCAGCACTTATTTTTATTGTGGGAAACCTGGACATACTAGAGTTGAATGTAAGTTCAAAAAAGGGAACTTTCAAAAAGGTAATCCACAAAAAGGGAATGTCCCTGGCCTTTGCCCAAAATGTAAAAAGGAAACCACTGGGCAAGTCAATTCTGTTCTAAATTTCATAAGGATGGCTCCCTCCTTTGGGGAAACAGCCTCCACGGCAAGCTCCCAGCCCTGTCAAACAAGGGAGCCTATCCTGTTCAGACTCCACAAATATCTTTCCCAATTACTCCTGCCAGCAACAACAACAGTCAGAATTACCATGCCTTGTCATGGAACTATCCCCAGCAACCAAAGGAAACACAGCCCTTGATATAAGTAGTAGTCAGGATATTATTGTTAATCATGGAGAGACACCAACTATTATTTCAACAGGAATATTTGGACTGCTTCCACAGGGGACAGTTGGATTATTGCTAGGAAGATCAGGACTAACTTCCCAGGAAGTTCAAATTCATACCGGAATTACAGAAGGAGAATTGAAGGTTATGGTCTCTAATACTCTTCCCTGGAAGGTTTCTAAAGGGGATAGAATTGCTAAGCTTTTAATTCTACCTTATATGTGGGTATAGGACATTCAAACAAAAAATGGGGCTCTGGGGGATTTGGACGCACAGGCCAGGCCCGTATTTTTCTCACTGAAAAGATTTTGAAATCCAGACCCACTTGTCAAGTCAATATAAGTGGCAAAAACTTTCAGGGTTTAATAGATACTAGAGCTGATGTTTCTATCATCAGCTCTCAACACTGGCCTAAAGCATGGCCAACTAGGCCTGCTCCAAGGTCTATTGTAGGTCTGGGACAGGCACAAAGACTAAAACAAAGCACTATGGTATTGTCTTGTTCAGAGCCTGATAAACAACCAGTCACTATCCAACTTTATATTGCTGATATACCTATCAATCTATTGATTGTTTTCTAACTCTTCCAAAATGTTGAAGAAGAGGAAATTTCCAATTTCTTTTGAGAGGCCAGCATTATCTTCATACCAAAGACAAATAGACATTTCAAGAAAAGAAATCACAGCCCAATATCCTTGATGAACATAGATGCAAAAATCCCCTACAAACATTAGCAAACCAAATTCAAGAGCAAATTAAGGGGATTATACATCATGGCCAAGTGTGATTTATCCTTAGATACAAGGATAGCTCAATATATGCTAATCAATAAATGTAATACACCACATTAACAGAATGAAGGATAAAAATTATATGATTATCTCAACAAAAGCAGAAGAAGCATTTGAAAAAAGTTAATATGCTTTTGTAATAAAAATTGTCAACAAATTAAGTATAGAAGAAATGTACTTGACATAATAAAGGCTATATATGATAAATCTACAGCTAACATCATGCTTAACAGTGAAAATCTCAAATATTTTCCTCTAAGATCAGGAATAAGGAAAAAAAAAAAAACTCATTCTCATCACTTCTATCCAACATAATACTGGAAGTTTTCACTGGAGGAGTTAGCCAGAAAAAGAAATAAAAGGCATCCACATTGGAAAGGAAGAAGCAAAACTGCCCTATTTGCAGATGGCATGATGTTATATATAGAAAACCCTAAATACTTTGCCAGAAACTGTTAAAACTAATAAACAAATTCAGTAAAGTTGTAGGATACAAAAGCAATATATGCTAAAGATAAAGTATCCAAAAAATAAATTAATAAAGCAATTTCCTTTTTAATAGTGTCAAAAGTATAAAACAAACTTAGGAATAAATTTAACCAAAGAGGTAAAAGACCTGTACACTGAAAAGTCTAAGACTTTGATGAAAGAACAGGTAGATGGAAAGGTATGCCTGTTCACACATTAGAAGAGTTATCATTGTTAAAATGTTCATACTACCCAAAGCAATATCCAGATTCAATGTAATAAATATCAAAATCGCAGGGATATTTTTCACAGTAGTCATAAAAAGAATCTTAAATTTCATATGGTACCACAAAAGACCCTGAATAGCAAAAGCAATCTTGACCAAGAACATAGCTGAAACATCACTTACTGATGTGAAAAAATGTAACTGTATGAAGTGATAGATATTAACTAAATTTGTATTACTCATTTCACAAAATATATATCTCAAGTCATTATGCTGTACACCTTAAACTTATACAGTGTTGTAAAGGGGACGACAGAGGATGAGATGGCTGGATGGCATCACTGACTCGATGGACGTGAATCTGAGTGAACCCCGGGAGTTGGTGATGGACAGGGAGCCTGGCTTGCTGCGATTCATGGGGTTGCAAAGAGTCAGACACGACTGAGCAACTGAACTGAACTGAACTGAACTGATGTCAATTATATCTTAATAAAACTGGGAGAAAAAAAAAACTTTAAAAGAAAACCCACTATGCTACAAAGCTATAGTAATCAAACCAGTATGTTACTGGCATAATAATACACCTTTAGACCAGTGGAACAGCGTAGAAAGTCCAGAAATATGAATAAACCCATGCACATATGGTCAAGTAATCTTTAGTTAGCATGCCAAAAATATAAACTTGAGAAAGTGTAAGGAGTTCAATAAATTCTGTTGGGAAAACTGGATTTCCATGTCCCAAAGAATGAAATTGGGCCCTTACCTTATATCATACACAAAAATTAACTCAGAGTGGATTAAATGTAGGACTTGAAACCAGAAACCTCCTTGGAGAAAATATAAGGGAAAAGCACCTTGAATTTGGTCTTGGCAATGAACTTTAGAGGTATGACACCAAAAGCACAGTGCAAAATTAATAAGTGCAAAATTAAACAAGTGGGATTATATCAAAATAAAAACAGTACAACGAAGGAAACAACCAACAAAATGAAAAGATAAGGCAGGGAATGAGACAAATATTTTCAAACCATATATCTAATAAAGAGTTAATATGCAAAATATATAAGGAACTCATAGAACTCAGTAGCAAAATAACAAATAATGTAATCAAAATAGACAAAGGACCTGAAGAGACACTTCTTCAAGGCAAACATACAAATGGCCAACAAGTATATTAATGTGTTCAACATTACTAATCATCAGGGAAATCCAAGTCAAAACTACAATGTGGTATCACCTTATGCCTGTTAAGATGGCTATGATTAACAAAAAAGTTGAGTGTTGGTGAGGATGCAGAGTAAGAGTACCTTAGTACACTGTTCGTGGGAAAGTAAATTGCACAGCCATTATGGAAAATAGTATGGAATTTTCTTTAAAAACTATGAACAGAGCTATTAGATTATCTATTTCTGGGTATTTTTTGGAGGAAATATTAATATGAATCTCAAAGAGATACCTGTACTCCTACATTCATTGCATTATTTGACAATTGCCAAGATATGGAAACAAATGTCCAACAATAGATGAGTGGATAAAGAATATATATATATATATATATATATATATATATATATATGCACACACACACACATACTATATATGATATTCAGCTTTATAATGGAAATCTTGCTATTTGTGAAAACATGGGTGGACTTGGAGGATGTTTTCCTCAATGAAATAGGCCAGACACAGAAAGACAAATACTTCATTATTTCACTTACCTAAAATGATCAAATTCATAGAAGCAGAGAGTAGAGCTCTAGTTAACTGAGACTTAGCGGAGAGGACGGGGAGATGATGGTCAAAGGGTACAAAGTTTTAGTTACATAAGAAAAAAATCAATTCTGGAGATCTATACACCATACTGTGCATAGCTAACAAAACTGTATTGTACACTTAAAATTTCCTAAGAGGCTAGACCTTATTTAAGTGTTCATACTACAAAAAATGATAATATTAAAGAGTGGGCAGGAATAAAGTTTGGAAGTTGACGCATATATTTGTGGTCTTGATGGTACACTTACCAAGTTGTATACATTAAATAGGTACAGTGTTTTACATGTCAGTCATAACCCAATAAAGTAGTCTAAGAAGAAAAGGAGGGAAGAAGTTTAGGGGAGCATGGGAAGGCTCAGACATAGTACCCATCCAGCACTACAGGTTGTAATGGAGTCAACAAACTTTTCCCAAAGGTGATCACTGAAGTGATTTCATGAAATTCCAAATAACCAAGCTCAGGTTTCTATTCTGTACATTTGTATAAGTCAAAATTAGCTACCAGGAAACAACAGAAACTTAGAAAATTGTGTCACACAGAAATACTGAGCTCTTTAGCTACAGTTTTGTAGAATGGGTATGTTCAGTTAGGGGCTAGACTGAGTTCTAAGTTCCTGCCATGTAGGATATTTCAGGTTGTGTTCAGGCCTCAGTCTAGAGTTTCTGAAGTCTGTAATGGAACTTACGGTAGAGACATATGTCTATCTGATAGTCTATCAGTTAAAACTTTATTCACCTTACATATTTTGTAGCTCTGGGCTGTGAAAGTAGGGAACTTTAGACAGGATGAGAGGCCAATTGTGTCAGGCAACATCTTAAGGGATGGAGCCAGTGGAGATCAATGGAAGGAATAGCCCTCAATGCAGCAGTGCAGTCTGGGCGGCATAACAGATTGCTGGAAGCACTCCAGTTACCTAACTATAGGATCATGAAAGTCCAAAATGAATAGGAATTTGGAGACCACATAGTAAAATATTTCATTTTATAGATAGGGAATTGGAAGCTCATTGGAAGCCCATAAAGATATAGGAACTTGTTCAAGGTAACACAGAAAGAAAATGCATTACTTGATGAAACAGTGAAGTGAGAACACTGTGCTAGGACTGACAGATGAAACACGTCTTTCCCTTGAGCTGAGAAATCCAGAAATAAAGGGCCTGAGCAAAGAGGGTGGTAGATGGATCTAGATAGGTCATCATGGCAAGGATAACCAGGATCCAAGTCATAGCAGTGGTATTATTGAAAGGGTATAATGTGTGATTCTTTGTGTGTGTGTGTGTGTGTGTGTGTGTGTGTGTTTAAGTCAGTCTTGCTGAGTGGTGAATAGGGCACTGTGTGCCTGAGCTGTCTGTATGTGTAGGGTGGAGGTAAGGAATACAAGTGAAGTCTCTTTGCCAAGTCCTGCTCCATTAAATCCCACCATTGTCACTAGAATGTCTAGTGCTGCTTGCCAAGTTATGCCCCCTTTTGGCATTTTTTCTTATACTTGCATAACCACCTTCCCAACAGAGTGAAACATGATCAGAAGGTAGCCTCCTTAATTCTCACTGAAGATAACAAGGCATATGAAGATACAGAGACACCTGGCCCATTCAGTGGAATAAAATAAATATCTAGAAACTCAGATCTGAAAAAAAATCTTGAGGAAGCTAATATAAGAGACTGGTTTTGGCTTTTATTATGGTAAAAGGGTGAGACTGGAGTGATGGTCCCCTTTAATGGTTTAAACTTCCAACTGGCACAAAAGTAGGGAGCTTCTAGGTTTTCTGAGCACCTTGCCCAGATTTAGGGCAAGAGAGGAAGAGGTAACGGTAAAGTTTGAAAGTTGTAAGCAGTCAAACATCAGAATCTTCCTCATAGTAAGCATATAATATTTTCATCTTAGCTTTTGGAAGTCTGACTTATTTGAAATCAACTTTGTTATATAGTCACATGACCTGATGGTGATAGTTGTTTGCTTGAGTTATATGATACTTCTCAAGGTAGGTAGTCAAAGGAATTATTTCTACTTATCTAATATTTATGAGAATATAGATGTGTGTTTGGGCATATGTTTGTGTATTTCTGCATGTGTGTGTAAAGCTTGACATTCTGCCACAAACAATGTAAATTGTTCCTTCCACATCTTGCTTATGAGTCTCCCTAACTTGCTGTACTTGAATTGACACATTAACAAGTGGTTGAAGCTAAATAAGTCATTCAAAAAGAATATGATTATTTAATTCAAATCAACGTTGTAGAGTCTTTGGCCTTCTGAAGAGACCCAAGAACCTTGGAATAAAAAGGGGATTCATAGAATCACCACCACACATTCTACCACTACCCATAGCTGTGCTCAAGATTACACAAGTTTTTAGTATCTGTGTCAGGCTTCGAACGAGGAAAAGATAAAAGAGGTGCCAACCTGGAAGGTGGAAGTTAGTCAATCTTAAGGAAAAAGGGGGAATAAGAAAGACATCTGAAGAAAGAGGCTTCTTTTGGTCTATGCAACAAAGGAAGGACAAAGAAGACTCATGTTAAATGTATAAAGACACTTGTAAAAGTTCGGGCTGCTATAATAAAATACCATAGAGTAGTGACATAAACAACAGATATTTCTTTCTCATAGTTCTGGAGACTGGGAAGTACAAGGTTGAGATGCTGGCCAACTCAGTGGATGAGAGCCCACTTCCTGGTTCGTAGGCAGCTGCCTTCTTGATTATGCTGACATTGTTTCCTTAGCCACATGCATGTGGATATAGAGGGAGAGATCTCATCTCTCTTTCTCTTCTTTTTTTTTTTGTCTTTCCATCTGAACTTTATTTATTTTTAATTTTTAATATAAATTTATTTATTTTAATTGGAGGTTAATTATTTACAATATTGTATTGGTTTTGCCATACATCAACATGAATCTGCCACAGGTATACACGTGTTCCCCATCCTGAACCCCCCTCCCTCCTCCCTCCCTGTACCATCCCTCTGGGTCGTCCAGAAAAGCAGCCCATTGTCTTAGAAGGAGTGTCTCTTTCTCTTCTTACAATGACACTAATCTTATTATGAGGGCCCCAACCCTTATGATCTCATCTAAGCCTAATTACCTCCCAAAGGTTCCACTCTAAATACCATCACATTGTGGTTTAGTGCAAGACATGAACTTGGGAGGAAGAGTATATTTAGCTCATAACATTTTATCCCTGGCCTCCCAAGATTCATGTCCTTCTCACATATAAAATACTTTCATTCCATCCCAATGGATTCAATGTCATAATCCATTCCAGCATCAACTCTTAAGTCTAAAGTCCAAAGGCTCATCTAAATATTATTTAAATTAAATATAGATGAGACTCAAGGTATGATTCATATTGATGAAAATTCTCCTCTGGCTGTGAAACTGAAACCACGTTATGTGCTTCCAAAATATAATTGTGTCATGAACATAGGATAGACATTTCTATTTCAAAAAGGAGAAAAAACAGGAAAGAAGGAAGGGGTGATAGTTCCCAAGCAAGTCCAAAACTCAGCATGACAAATATAATTAGATCTTAAGAGGCGGTCCTAAGATGGCAGAGGAATAGGATGGGGAGATCACTTTCTCCCCCACAAATTCATCAAAAGAACATTTGAACGCTGAGTAAATTCCACAAAACAACTTCTGAATGCCGGCAGAGGACATCAAGCACCCAGAAAAGCGGCCCATTGCCTTCAAAAGGAGGTAGGAGAAAATATAAAAGACAAAAAGAGGGACAAAAGAGGTAGGGACAGAACTCCATCCTGGGAAGGGAGTCTTAAAAAAGAGAGAAGTTTCCAAACACGAGGAAACACTCTCACTGCCAAGTCTGTGATGAGCCTTGGAACCAAGGAGGGTGACATAACTGGGAGGAAACATAAATAAATAAATAATTAAAACCCACTGATTACATGCCCAATGGTAACTCCTCCAGCAGAGAAGCAGCGCAGACACCTGCATCTGCCACTAGCAAGCTGGGGCTGGGAAGGGAGGTGTGGGCTGCATTGCTTAGAGTAAGGACCAGACCTGAATGCCCCGAGGTCAATTTGAGGGAACTAATTTGGGCTAGCAAACCAGACTGTGGGATAGCTACCACACGAAAAGCCCTAACCTAAGACACCATCAGGCCCGCTCACAGAACAAAGGACTGAGCAGAGCTAGCCGGCTACAGACTATCCCCCTCCGGTGACAGGCAGCAGAAGCCAGAAGGGGGCAATCATGGCCCCAGAGAGGCATTATCTACCAAACTTCAAGCAGGCTTCATTGCTAATTGAGACTTCTTGGGATTCTGGACGGTCAACATCCGCCTGAGAAGGTGTTGCCAGTTGTACACCCAGAAAACCAAGTGGCATGGACAGGGGAGGAGATAAGTCCCAGCAACTGCACTTGCCAAACACCTGGTCACCTGAGCTGCTTGGACCTGGGAAGGGCACAAAATGCAGGCCCAACCGAGTCTGCACCTCTGAGGACTACCCAAGTACCTAAATCAGAGTGGCTTAGACCTGGGAAGTGCATACAACCCAGGGCCAAGCCTCAGACAGTTCCCAGCAGAGCAACCTAGAGCCTAAGCAGTGTTGACAGGGAAAGCACACACACTGTGAGCAGGGCAGGCCCAGTGTGGCTGAGACACTGCGAACACATGCCAGTGTTATTTGTTTGCAGCATCCCTCCCTCCCCACAGCATGACTAAACAAGTGAGCCTAAAAAAGTGTCCACCACCGCCCCCTTGTGTCAGGGAGGAAAGTAGACACTGAAGAGACCAGCAAACAGAAGAAGCTAAAACAGAGGGAACCTCCTTGGAAGTGACAGGTGCAATAGATTAAAACTCTGTAGTTAGTACTGACTACATAGGAACGGGCCTATAGATCTTGAGAAATATAAGCCAGATCAAAGAACTATCCAAAAATTAACTGACCCCACACTGCACACAATAACACCAGAGAAAATCCTAGATATATTTTTACTATCATTCTATACTTTTTAATTTTTTTTAATTTTTAAGTCCTCTATTACTCCTTTAATTTTCATTTTTATAACCTACTATTACTTTGCAAAAAAGAGACCCTATTTTTTACAGCAAACTTCATATATATAGATATTTTATAATTTTTGTGACTTTGTTATTTTTTCTTTAATATTGTATTTTTGAAAATCAAACTTCTACTCTTTAATCTTTGCTTTTTGGTATTTGTTATCAATTTTGTACCTGTAAGAACCCAATCTTCAGTACCCATTTTTACTTGGGAGCGAGATTACTGGCTTGACTGCTCTCTCCTCCTTTGGACCCTCCTTTTTCTCCACCAGGTCGCCATTATCTCCTCCCTCCCCCTTCTCTTCTCTACCCAACTCTGTGAATCTCTTTGTGTGTTCTGGACTGTGAAGAACACTTAGGGAACTGAATATTGGCTGGATCTGTCTCTCTTCTTTTGATTCCCCCCTTTATCCTCCTGGCCACCTCTGTCTCCTTCCTCTTCTTTTCTATGCATAACTCCATGAACATTCTGAGTGGTCCAGATTGTGGAGCACACATAAGGAAGTGATTACTGGCTAGCTTGCTCTCCCCTCTTTTGATTCCACCTCATCTCATTCGGGTCACCTCTATCTCCCTCCTCCCTCTTCTCTTCTCCATGTAACTCTGTGAACCTTCTGGGTGTCCCTCACTGTGGAAAAACTTTTCATCTTTAACCTAGATGTTTTATCAATGGTGCTGTATAGATGGAGAAGACTTGAGGCTACTGTAAAAATAAGACTGAAAACCTGAAGCAAGAGGCTTAAGTCCAAATCCTGAAAACACCAGAGAGCTCCTGACTCCAGGGAACATTAATTGATAGGAGCTCATCAAATGCCTCCATACTTACACTGAAACCAAGCACCAAGCAAGAGCCAACAAGTTCCAGAGCAAGACATACCACACAAATTCTCCAGCAACACAGGAACACAGCCCTGAGCTTCAATATAAAGGCTGCCCAAAATCACTCCAAACCCATTGACATATCATAAGTCATTACTGGACACTTCATTGCACTCCAGAGAGAAGAAATCCAGCTCTACCCACCAGAACACCGACACAAGCTTCCCTAACCAGGAAACCTTGACAAGCTACCCGTACAAGCCCACCCACAGCGAGGAAATTCCACAATAAAAAGAACTTCACAAACTGCCAGGATACAGAAAGGCCACCCCAAAAAACAGCAATATAAACAAGATGAAGAGACAGAGGAATACCCAGCAGGTAAAGGAACAGGATAAATGCCCACCAAACCAAACCAAAGAGGAAGAGAGAGGGAATCTACCTGATAAAAAATTCTGAATAATGATAGTGAAACTTATCCAAAATCTTTAAAACAAAATGGAATCACAGATAAATAGCCTAGAGACAAGGATTGAGAAGATGCAAGAAAGGTTTATCAAGGACCTAGAAGAAATAAAAAAGAGTCAATATATAATGAATAATGCAATAAATGAGATCAAAAACACTCTGGAGGGAACAAATAGTAGCATAAAAGAGGCAGAAGATAGGATTAGTGAGGTAGAAGATAGAATGGTAGAATTAAATGTATCAGAGAGGAAAAAGAAAAACGAATTAAAAGAAATGAGGACACTCTCAGAGACTTCTGCGACCATGTTAAATGCCCCAACATTTGAATCGTGGGAGACCTATATTGTCACCCTGCTTATTTAACTTATATGCAGAGTACATCAAGAGAAACGCTGGGCTGGAAGAAACACAAGCTGGAATCAAGATTGCTGGGAGAAATATCAATAGCCTCAGATATGCAGATGACACCACCCTTATGGCAGAAAGTGAAGAGGAGCTAAAAAGCCTCTTGATGAAAGTGAAAGAGGTGAGTAAAAAGTTGGCCTAAAGCTCAACATTCAGAAAACGAAAATCATGGCAACCGGTCCCATCACTTCATGGGAAATAGATGGGGAAACAGTGGAAACAGCGTCAGGCTTTATTTTGGGGGGCTCCAAAATCACTGCAGATGGTGACTGCAGCCATGAAATTAAAAGACGCTTACTCCTTCGAAGAAAACTTATGACCAACCTAGATAGTATATTCAAAAGCAGAGACATTACTTTGCCAACTAAGGTCCGTTTAGTCAAGGCTATGGTTTTTCCAGTGGTCATGTATGGATGTGAGAGTTGGACTGTGAAGAAGGCTGAGCATCGAAGAATTGATGCTTTTGAACTGTGGTGTTGGAGAAGACTCTTGAGAGTCCCTTGGACTGCAAGGAGATCCAACTAGTCCATTCTGAAGGAGATCAGCCCTGGGATTTCTTTGGAAGGACTGATGCTAAAGCTGAAACTCCAGTACTTTGGCCACCTGATGCGAAGAGTTGACTCATTGGAAAAGACTCTGCTGCTGGGAGGGATTGGGGGCAGGAGGAGAAGGGGACGACTGAGGATGAGATGGCTGGATGGCATCACTGACTCAATGGACGTGAGTTTGAGTGGACTCCGGGAGTTGGTGATGGACAGGGAGGCCTGGCATGCTGTGATTCATGGGGTCGCAAAGAGTCAGACACGACTGAACAACTGAACTGAACTGATATATGTTGTCTACAAGAGACCCACCTCAAAACAAGGGACACATACAGACTGAAAGTGAAGGGCTGGAGAAAGATATTCCACTCAAATAGAGACCAAAAGAAAGCAGGAGTAGCAATACTCTTATCAGATAAAATAGACTTTAGAACAAAGGCTGTGAAAAGAAACAAAGAAGGACACTATATAATGCTCAAAGGATCAATCCAAGTAGAAGATATAACAATTATAAATATATATGCACCCAACATAGGAGCACCGCAAAATGGAAGACAAATGCTAACAAGTATGAAAGGGGAAATTAACAATAACACAATAATAGTGGGAGACTTTAACACCCCACTGACACCTATGGATAGATCAACTAAACAGAAAATTAGCAGGAAAAACAAACTTTAAATGATACAATAGACCAGTTAGACACAATTGATATCTATAGGACATTTCACCCCAAAACAATGAATTTAACCTTTTTGTCAAACATACATGGAAGCTTCTCCAGGATAGATCACATCCTGGGCCATAAATCTAGCCTTGGTAAATTCAAAAAAACTGAAATCATTCCAAGCATCTTTTCTGACCACAAGGCAGTAAGATTAGATCTCAATTACAGGAGAAAAACTATTAAAAATTCCATCATATGGAGGCTGAACAACACACTGCTGAATAACCAACAAATCACAGAAGAAATCAAAAAAGAAATCAAAATATGCATAGAAATGAATGAAAATGAAAACACAACAACCCCAAACCTGTGGGACACTGTAAAAGCAGTGCTAAGAGGAAGGTTCATAGCAATACAGGTGTATCTCAAGAAACAAGAAAAAAGTCAAATAAATAAACTAACTCTACACCTAAAGCAACTAGAAAATGAAGAAATGAAGAACCCCAGGGTGAGTAGAAGGAAAGAAATCTTAAACATTAGGGCAGAAATCAATGCAAAAGATAGAAAACAGACCATAGCAAAAGTCAACAAAGCAAAAAGCTGGTTCTTTTAGAGGATCAATAAAATTGACAAGCCATTAGCCAGACTCATCAGGAAACAAAGGGAGAAAAATCAAATCAATAAAATTAGAAATGAAAATGGAGAGATCACAACAGACAACACAGAAATACAAAGAATCGTAAGAGACTACTATCAGCAATTATATGCCAATACAATGGACAACTTGAAAGAAATGGACAAATTCTTAGAAAAGTACAACTTTCCAAAACTGAACCAAGAAGAAATAGAAAATCTTAACAGACCCACCACAAGCACAGAAATTGAAACTGTAATCAGAAATCTTCCAGCAAACAAAACCCCAGGTCCAGACAGCTTCACAGCTGAATTCTACCAAAAATTTAAAGAAGAGCTAACACGTATCCTACTCAAACTCTTCCAGAAAATTGCAAAGGAAGGTAAACTTCCAATTCATTCTATGAGGCCACCATCACCCTAATACCAAAACCTGAAAAAGACGCCACAAAAAAAGAAAACTACAGGCCAATATCACTGATGAACTTAGATGCAAAAAACCTTAACAAAATTCTAGCAATCAGAATCCAACAACACATTAAAAAGATCATACATCATGACCAAGTGGGCTTTATCCCAGTGTTGCATGGCTTCTTCAATATCCACAATCAATCAATGTAATTCACCACATTAACAAATTGAAAAACAAAAGCCATATGATTATCTCAATAGACACAGTGAAAGCCTTTGACAGAATTCAACATCCATTTATAATAAAAACTCTCTAGAAAGCATGAGAAGAAGGAACATACCTCAACATAATAAAAGCTATATATGATAAACCCACAGCAAATATTACCCTCAGTGGTGAAAAATTGAAAGCATTTCCCCTAACGTCAGGAACAAGATAAGTGTCCCCACTTTCACCACTACTATTCAACATAGTTTTGGAAGTTTTGGCCACAGCAATCAGAGCAGAAAAAGAAATAAAAGGAATCCAGATTGGAAAAGAAGAAGTAAAACTCTCACTGTTTGCAGATGACATGATCCTTTACATAGAAAACCCTAATAACTCCACTGGAAAATTACTAGAGGTAATCAATGAATATAGTAAAGTTGCAGGATGTAAAATCAACACACAGAAATCCCTTGCATTCCTATACACTAATAATGAGAAAATAGAGAAATTAAGGAAACAATTCCATTCACCATTGCAATGAAAAGAATAAAATACTTAGGAATATATCTACCTAAAGAAACTAAAGACCTATATATAGAAAACTATAAAACACTGGTGAAAGAAATCAAAGAGGACACTAATAGATGGAGAAATATACTGTGTTACTGGATTGGAAGAATCAATATATTGAAAATGAGTATACTACCCAAAGCAATCTATAGATTCAATGCAATCTCTAGCAAGCTACCAACGGTATTTTTCACAGAGCTAGAACAAATAATTTCACAATTTGTATGAAATACAAAAAACCTTGAATAGCCAGAGCAATCTTGAGAAAGAAGAATGGAACTGGAAGAATCAACCTGCCTGACTTCAGGCTCTACTACAAAGCCACAGTCATCAAGACAATATGGTACTGGCACAAAGACAGAAATATAGATCAATGGAACAAAATAGAAAGCCCAGAGATAAATCCACACACCTATGGACACCTTATCTTTGACAAAGGAGGCAAGAATATACAATGGAGAAAAGACAATCTCTTTAACAAGTGGTGCTAGGAAAACTGGTCAACCACTTGTAAAAGAATGAAAGTAGAACACTTTCTAACACCATACACAAAAATAAACTCAAAGTGGATTAAAAATCTAAACGTAAGACCAGAAACTATAAAACTCCTAGAGGAGAACATAGGCAAAACACTCTCTGACATAAATCACAGCAGGATCCTCTGTGACCCACCTCCCAGAATATTGGAAATAAAAGCAAAAATAAACAAATGGGACCTAATTAAACTTAAAAGCTTCTGCACAACAAAGGAAACTATAAGCAAGGTGCAAAGACAGCCTTCAGAATGGTTGAAAATAATAGCAAATGAAGCAATGGACAAAGGATTAATCTCAAATACACAAGCAACACCAGGATTAATCTCAAATATACAAGCAACACCTGCAGCTCAACTCCAGAAAAACCAATGACCCAATCAAAAAATGGGCCAAAGAACTAAACAGATAGTTCTCCCAAGAAGACATACAGATGGCTAACAAACACATGAAAAGATGCTCAACATCACTCATTATCAGAAAAATGCAAATGAAACCACAATGAGGTACCATTTCACACTAGTCAGAGAAGCTGCTATCCAAAAGTCTACAAGCAATAAATGCTGGAGAGGGTGTGGAGAAAAGGGAACCCTCTTACACTGTTGGTGGGAATGCAAACTAGTATAGCCACTATGGAGACCAGTAAAAAACTGGAAATAGAACTGCCATATAACCCAGCAATCTCACTGCTTGGCATACATACTGAGGAAACCAGCATTGAAAGAGACACGTGTACCCCAATGTTCATCACAGCACTGTTTATAATAGCCAGGACATGGAAGCAACCTAGATGTCCATCAGCAGATGAATGGATAAGAAATCTGTGGTACATATACACAATGGATTATTACTCAGCCATTAAAAAGAATACATTTTAATCAGTTCTAATGAGGTGGATGAAACTGGAGCCTATTATACAGAGTGAAGTAAGCCAGAAAGGAAAACACCAATACAGTATACTAATGCATATATATGGAATTTAGAAAGATGGTAATGATAACGCTGTATGCAAGATAGCAAAAGAGACACAGATGTATATAACAGTCTTTTGGACTCTGTGGAAGAGGGCAAGGATGGGATGATTTGGGAGAATGGCTTTGAAACATGTATAATATCATATGCGAAATGAATCGCCAGCTCAGGTTCGATGCCTGATACAGGATGCTCAGGGCCTTGCACTGGGATAACCCAGAGGGATGGTATGGAGAGGGAGGTGGGAGGGGGTGTTCAGGATCGGAACATGTGTACACCCATGGTAGGTGTACACATGTTGATGTTTGGCAAAACCAATACAATATTGTAAAGTAATTCAGTTCAGTTCAGTTCAGTTCAGTCGCTCAGTCGTGTCCAATTCTTTGCGACACCATGAATTGCAGCACGCCAGGCCTCCCTGTCCATCACCAACTCCTGGAGTTCACCCAAACTCATGTCCATCGAGTCGGTGATGCCATCCAGCCATCTCATCCTCTGTCATCCCCTTCTCCTCCTGCCCCCAATCCCTCCCAGTATCAGAGTCTTTTCCAATGAGTCAACTCTTCACATGAGGTGGCCAAAGTACTGGAGTTTCAGCTTTAGCATCATTCCTTCCAAAGAAATCCCAGGGCTTATCTCCTTCAGAATGGACTGGTTGGATCTCCTTGCAGTCCAAAGGACTCTCAAGAGTCTTCTCCAACACCACAGTTCAAAAGCATCAATTCTTTGGCACTCAGCTTTCTTCACAGTCCAACTCTTACATCCATACATGACTACTATACCTCCAATCAAAATAAATAATTTTATATTTAAATAAAAGGTCTTAAGGCAGGGGAATAATCCTCTTTGATTCAATGCTCCACCCTCCAGGGCCACTGGGGAGGCAACTATGACTCACTGGGGAGCTCCACTCCTCCAGCTAGGCAGAAAAAAGCCCACATGGCTGTCTATGAAGGCCTAGCCCATGCTGCAGCTCTCTGTAGTGATTCTGCCTCTTGAAACTAAGGTAGAGATAGGTTTCTACTCCAGGCCTGTGCACTCTGGGCCTTTGGTGGGAGTAGTAGCCCTGATGATCTCTGAATTGTTTTTAGGATTCTTCTTCCTTTTACTTCAGTTCTTGGTGATGGTCCACTTCCTGGCTCGTGTACAGCCATTGTCTTTTTTATTGACTGATTGATTGATTGAAATATAGTTATTGTGTTAACTTCATGTGTACAGCAATGTGATTCAGTTATATACATATATATACATATAACTGAATATATGTATTTTCCATACTTTTCAATCATAGTTTATTGCAAGATATTGGATCTAGTTCCCTGTGCTATACAGTTCAGTTCAGTCACTCAGTCATGTCTGACTCTGTGACCCCATGGACTGTAGCATGCCAGGTTTCCCTTGTCCTTCACCAACTCCCAGAGCTTGGTCAAACTCATGTCCATCGAGTCGGTGATGCCATCCAACCATCTCATCCTCTCATTCCCTTCTCCTCCTGCCTTCCATCTTTCCCAGCATCAGGTTCTTTTCCAGTGAGTCAATTCTTCACATCAGGTGACCAAAGTATTGGAGCTTCAGCTTCAACTTCAGTCCTTCCAATGAATATTCAGGACTGATTTCCTTTAGGACTGACTGGTTGGATCTCCTTGCAGTCCAAGGGACTCTCAAGAGTCTTCTCCAACACCACAGTTCAAAAGCATCAATTCTTCAGTGCTCAGCTTTCTTTATGGTCCAACTCTCACATCCATACATGACTACTGGAAAAATCATACCTTTGACTAGATGGACCTTTGTTGGAAAAGTAATATCTTTGCTTTTTAATATGCTGTGTAAGTTGGTCATAGCTTTTCTTCCAAGGAGCAAGTGTCTTTTAATTTCATGGCTGCAGTCACCACCTGCAGTGATTTTGGAGCCCAAGAATATAAAGACTCTCACTGTTTCCATTGTTTTCCCATCTATTTGCCATGAGCTATACAGTAAACCTTTATTGTTTATCTATTTTGTATGTGGTTGTATGCATCTGTTAATCCCATACTCCCAATTTATCCCTCCCCCACTTACCCTTTGGTAACTATAATTTTGGTTTCTATATCTGTGAGTCAGTTCCCAACAGGCGCCTTCTTTGATGTGTGTTCAGATAGAGTTTCTTCAGTGTGTGTGTGTGTGTGTGTATGTGTGTGTGTCTGTGTGCATAGATCATTTCTATCTTCCTCTTCTTATAAAGATACTATCAAATTCATGAGCACTCCATCCTCATGACTTCATAAAAGTTGAATCAGTTATCTCCCAAAGGCTCTACCTCCAAATACTATTAGGTTGGCGCAAAAGTAATTGCACTTTTGGACCATAAACTTTAAATCATTATAACTAGGCTCAAAGACATCTTTATTAATCAAAATAGGAACCATTGCAATCAACACATTTTTGCCAACAAGAAATAAGTTTGCTTATTCCTGTAGCATAAAAACCATGCTTCAGGATTTGATGAACTCTTGGAAAGCATTTTCTGCATCCTCCTGGTTGTAGAAGCATTTCCCCTGCAAAAAGTTGTCAAAATGCTTGAGGAATTGATAGTTGGTTGGCGAGAGGTAAGGTGAATGTGGAGGATGAGACAGAATTTTATAGCCCAATTCGTTCAAGTTTTGAAGTCTTGGTTGTGTAACATGTGGTTGAATGCTGTCATAGGAAAGAAATGGGTCATGGGCTCTTTCTGTTGATCAATGCTGGCTGCAGGCGTGCAGTTTTTCATGCATCTCACTGATTTGCTAAGCATACTTCTCAGATGTAATGGTTTCACCAGGATTCAGAAAGCTGTAGTGAATCAGACAAGCAGTACACCACCAGTGAGCATGACACACACACACATACCCCGTTTTTGGTGCAAATTTGGCTTTAGGAAGTGCTTGGAGTTTCTTCTTGGTCCAAACACTAAGTTGGTCATCAGTGGTTGTCATATGAAATCCACTTTTCATCACATGTCACTATCCAATCAAGAAATGGTTTGCTGTAGTTGCATAGAATAAAAGAAAATGAGATTTCACAACCTTTTTTTGTTTGTTTGTTTTTCAGTCTGCTCAGGAGGCACCCACGTATTTAGCTTTTTCACCTTTCCAATTTGCTTCAAATGTCAAACCACTGTAGAATGTTTGACGTTGAGTTCTACAGCAACTTCTAGTGTAGTTGTAAGATCATCAGCTTAGGTGATTGCTCACAGTTGGTTGTTGTCAACTTCAGTTGGCCAGCCACTACACTCTTCATCTTCAAGGCTCTCATCTCCTTTGCAAAACTTCTTGAACCACCACTGTGTTGTACATTCATTAACAATTCCTCCTCCAAATGCATTGCTGATGTTGTGAGTTGTCTCTGCTGCTTTACAACTTATTTTGGACAAGAAAATCGCTCAGATTTGCTTTTTGTCTAACATCATTTCCATTGTCTAAAAGAAATATAAAATAAACAAGTAATAAGTCCTTAATCAAAAATATAAAGTGAGAGCTATGCATTAAAATGGTGTATAACATGACTATATTTATTAAGAATGTATTCTAATATCAAGTGGCAAATTTCAACAATGCAAAAATCGCAATTACATTTGCACCAACCAAAATATCACACTAGAGATTATGGCTTTAATGCAAGAATATGGGGAGGATACAGGCATTCAGTATATAACAGTGCCTGGGAACCTAGAATGAGATAGAGAGCTAAACCAATAGGAGGGAAATCAAGGATAGGGTGAGATGCAAAGGTCATATTTTTGAGTATCAATGATGAAAGCAAGAAGGAGGAAAATAGGGCTATCCAATGAGCTATCTAATTCTATCCACATAGTCAATCCTTTTGTGATTCACATGTTAAAATCTGCATTGGCCCCAGCCTGGTGAGAGGCCCTTATTTGTGGGAATTGGTGCATTGCTATAGCAAGGGACAGTAAAAAGATTCCTTCCTTCTTCATTCTAAGAGGCAAATAATGTTTAAGTGCCTAACCTTCCAGTACGAATCTTCATGTAAGCTATGTGTCCACTTTGCCACAGTCACCAGGCTGTCAGATTTTAAAATAACCTCATCTCCAATTTCTACTTGAAAGTTTTAACTATAAATTTAAGGAGTGACACGGGCACTGACTTACTTCCCTGTTTATCAACCAGCTATTCAGAAGACCGCTGTGGTACAAGGTATCAACTTTAGAGTTAGACATATCTGAGTTTGATTCCTACTTCAACTGTGTTCCAGGGGTGCACCCTTGTGAAATTTCCTTTAATCTTCCAACCAGAGTTTCTTCATCAGTTCAGTGGCAGGTAAAGTAAAATGGAACAGATTTAAAACCCATAATTGAGGCAGCAGGGGGGAAAAAATGTATCATACACAAAAAGGAAAATCATATGTTAATGATATCAAAAAATGCAGTGTAAAAAAATTGTTATTCTTCAGTTGCTAAGTCATGTCCAACTCTTTGTGACACCATGGACTGCAGCATGCCAGGTTTCCCCATTATTCACTCTTAAACTCATGTCCATTGAGTCGATGGTTTGCTCAAACTCATGTCCCTTGAGTTGATGATGCCATCTAACCATCTCATCCTCTGTCGGCCCCTTCTTCTCCTGCCTCGAATCTTTCCCAGCATCAGTCTCATTTCCAGTGAGTCAGCTCTTCATATCATGTGGACAAAGTACCTGGAGGTTCAGCTTCAGCATCAGTCCTTCCAGTGAATATTCAGGACTGATTTCCTACAGGATTGACTGGTTTGATCTCCTTGCAGTCCAAGGGACCCTCAAGAGTCTTCTCCAACATCACACTTTGAAAGCACCAATTCTTCGGTGCTCAGCCTTCTTTATGGTCCGACTTTCATATCCATTGATGGCTACTGGAAAAACCATAGCTTTGACTAGATGGACCATTGTCGACACAATGATGTCTCTGCTTTTTAATATGCTGTCTAGGTTTGTCATAGCTTTTCTTCCAAGGAGCAAGCATCTTTTAATTTCATTGCTGCAGTCACCATCTGCAGTGATTTTGGAGCCCAAGAAAATAAAATCTGTTGCTGTTTCCGTTTTTTCCCCATCTATTTGCCATGAAGTAATGGGACCAGATACCATGATCTTCGTTTTTTATTTATTTATTCTAACTGGAGGCTAATTATTTTACATTATTGTAGTGGTTTTTGCCATACATTGACAAGAATCAGCCATGGGTGTACATGTGTTCCCGATCTGAACCCCTCTCCCACTTCCCTCCCCATCCCATCCCTCAGAGTCATCCCAGTGCACCAGCCCTGAGCACCTTGTCTCATGCATTGAACCTGGACTGGCAATCTATTTCACATATGATAATATACATGTTTCAATGCTATTCTCTCAAATCATCCCACCCTCACCTTCTCCCACAGAGTCCAAAAGTCTGTTCTTGAAATTTGAGTTTTAAGCCAGTGTTTTCATTCTCCCCTTTCAACTTTATCAAGAGGTTCTTTAGTTCCTCTTCACTTTGTGCCAGTAGGGTGGTGTCATCTGCATATCTGAGATTATTGATATTTCTCCCAGCAATCTTGATTCCAGCTTGAGGTTCATCAAGCCCAGCATTTTGCATGATATAATCTGCATAGAAGTTAAATAAGCAGGGTGACAATATACAGCCTTGACATACTCCTTTCTCAATTTGGAACCAATCTGTTGTTCCATGTTCAGTTCTAACTGTTGCTTCTTGACCTGCATACAGGTTTTTCAGGAAACAGGTAAGGTGGTCTAGTTTTTCCGCCTCTTTAACAATTTTCCACAATTTGTTGTGATCTAGAAAGTCAAAGTTTTTACATAGTCAATGAAGCAGAGATTGATGCTTTTTTTTTTTTTTTTTTGGAATTCCCTTGCTTTTTCTGTAATCCAACAGATGCTGGCAATTTCATCTCTGGTTCCTCTGCCTTTTCTAAATCCACCTTGTACACGTAAAATTTCTCAGTATGGTATGAATATACCACACCTATTTACTGTGCCATTTACCTACCATAGTATATTTTGGTTTTTCCCAACTTGTGCTATTACAAATAAAGTTACTATAAATAAATGTGTTCTGATTTTTGCGTGAACATGAACTACCATTTATCTAGGATAAATGCCCAAGAGTGATTTTGCTGGGTCATGTCATAGCTACAATTTTTTTTTTAAGAAAATGCCGAACTATTTCCAATAATAAATGCTACACTTTACATTCCAACCATCAATGTATGACTAATTCAGCTTCTCTGCATCTTTGTTAGCATTTGTTTTAGTCACTATTTTTTTTTATTTAGCCATTCAGAAAGCTGTGTAGTAATATTGTGATTTTAATTTTCATTTCCATAACAGCTAATGAAGTTGAACAGCTTGTCATGTTTATTTGTCATTCCTATATCCTTTTCAGTGAAATGTCTGCTCATGTCCTTTGCCCATTGTAAAAAATATTTATTTATTTAGCTATGCAGTGTCTTAGTTGAGGCATGCAGGATCTTTAGTTGTGTCATATGATATGTGCTTTGCAAATCTTTTCTCTTAGCATGTAGCTTTCTATTATCTTCACGCTGCTGCTGCTGCTACTAAGTCACTTCAGTCGTGTCCGACTCTGTGTGACCCCAGAGATGGCAGCCCACCAGGCTCCCCCGTCCCTGGGATTCTCCAGGCAAGAACCCTGGAGTGGGGTGCCATTTCCCTCTCCAGTGCAGGAAAGTGAAAAGCGAAAGTGAAGTCACTCAGTCGTGTCCGACTCCTAGCGACCCCATGGACTGCAGCCTACCAGGCCCCTCCACCAAGAGTGCTTAAAAGAGCTAGTTATCAATTTTTATTTTCAGTGTTAAACCAGTCTTAAGTGAACCTTCACTTGCTCATGATGGATTATCCTCTTTTATGTAATGGTAGATTAAAATAGATAGTATTTTATTAAGGTATTTGGATTTATGCTAATGAATAATATTGATCTGTAGTTTTCTTTTTAATGTCTTTGAATTTTAGTAGCTGACCTCATAAAGTGAGTTAAGATGTGTCCCCTCCTTTTGCTCAATGATATCCTGGATGGCAGGGGAATTTGGGGGAGAATGGATAAATGTATATGTATGGCTGAATAGCTTTGCTGTCTGCCCGAAACTAGAATAGCACTGTTAATCAGTTATATTCCAATATAAAATAAAAAGTTATTAAAAAGATGTGTTCCCTTCTTTATTTTCTTATAAAGTTTGTGTATGTTTGATATTAATTTTTGCTATGTATTGATTGGGTTCACCAGTGTAAAATATTGAGGACTGCCTAAAAATTGTTTAATGACAGTTCATCAATTACATCAGATCTTTCAATGGGTTTCTTCTATGTTCTCCAAATTGTAAATAAATGCTACTCATTTACAGATTTATAAGTGGCTGATTGTGGCATGTGTTTTTGGCTTGTTAATTTTATCTAGTAAGTAATATGCATGATCACTCTGAAATATATAAATTGAAAATTCCTTAAATTCTCTGGAGGTCTTTATTCTCTTCCAAATTCTTTACTCTTTCTTGGAAAATGCTATGTTTCAATTTCTATCAAGGGCAGCTGAGGAAGTGGAAAATCATTCTAATGTGAAAAAGAAAAACCTGAGGTTGAGGGTGGTGTGCTATGTTGGTGAGGTTCTGTTTAAGGATATGTGCTTAGTTGCTCAATTGTGTCTATTTGTAACCCTATGGACTGTAGCCCACCAGGCTTTTCTATCCAGGGATTCTCCAGCCAAGAATACTGGAGTGGATTGCCATACATTCCTCCAGGGGATCTTCCCAACCCAGGGATCGAACCCAGGTATTCCGCATTACAGGTGGATTCTTTACCAGCTGAGCTACAAGGGAAGCCCAACCTAGCATATACTCATATCCAAAACAATTGTTAATAGAAAGAAAATTTTCATAGGCTATGATAAAATACATAGGACCATAGGATGGTTAATTTAATGTGTCAACTTGGTTAGGCCATGGTATCCAAATATTTGTTTGAACAGTATTCTAGATGTTTCTGTGAAGGTATATTTTAGAGAGATTAATGTTTAAATCAGTAGACTTTGAGTAAAGTAGATTACCTCCCATAGTGTGTGCCTCATCCAATCAGTTGAAGACTACAGTAGAAAAAAGATTGACCTTCCTAGGGGAGATGGAATTCTGCTGGAAGACTGATTTTGAACTTGAATTGTAATTCTTCCTTAGGTCTCCAACCTGCCAGCCTACCCTGCAAATTTTGGACTTGCCTGGCCTGATAATCGCATAAATCATTCCTTAAAATCAATCACTCAATCTACATATAGATAGACAGATATTGATATTGATTATATATATAAAATCAATATATTATCAGTATATATAACCAACATCAATATATATGATATATATGTGCATTATATATACATATATATGTATACATATACATTATATATACATATACAAATAGTATACATTATATATATAATGGAAGCAAGGTCCAATGCTGTAAAGAGCAATATTGCATAGGAACCAGGAATGTTAGGTCCATGAATCAAGGCAAGCTGGAAGTGGTCAAACATGAGATGGCACGAGTGAATGTAGACATTTTAGGAGTTAGTAAACTAAAATGGACTGGAATGCATGAATTTAACTCAGGTGACCATTATATCTACTACTGTGGGCAAGAATCCCTTAGAAGAAATGAAGTAGCCACCATAGTCAACAAGAGAGTTTGAAATGCAGTACTTGGATGCAGTCTCAAACAAAATTATCTCTTTCAGTTCCAAGGCAAACCATTCAATATCATGGTAATGCAAGTCTTTGTCCTGACCAATAATGCTGAAGAAGCTGAAGTTGAATGGTTCTATGAAGACCTACAAGACCTTCCAGAACTAACACACAAAAAAGATGTCCTTTTCATTGTAGGGGACTAGAATGAAAAAGTTGGAAGTCAAGAAACACCTGGAGTAACAGGCAAATTTGATCTTGAAGTACAGAATGAAGCAGGGCAGAGGCTAACAGGGTTTTGCCAAGAAAACGCACTGGTCATAGCAAACACCCTCTTCCAACAAACCAAGAGAAGACTCTGCCAATGGACATAACCAGATGGTCAACACTGAAATCAGATTGATTGTATTCTTTGCAGCCAAAAATGGAGAATCTCTATACAATCAGCAAAAACATGACCTGGAGCTTACTGTGGCTCAGATCATGAACTCCTTATTGCAAAATTCAGACTTAAATTGAAGAAAGTAGCAACGACCACTAGACCATTCAGGTATGACATAAATCAAATCCCTTACGATTATACAGTGGAAATGAGAAATAGATTTAAGGGACTAGATCTGATAGACAGAGTGCCTGATGAACTATGGACGAAGGTTTATGACATTGTAGAGGAGACAGGGATCAAGACAATCCCCAAGAATAAGAAATTCAAAAAAAGCAAAATGGTTGTCTGAGGAGGCTTTACAAACTGCTATGAAAAGAAGAAAATGGAAAAGCAAAGGAGGAAAGGAAAGATATACCCATTTGAATGCAGATTTCCAAAGAATAGCAAGGAGAGATAAGAAAGCCTTCATCAGTGATCTGTGCAAAGATATAGAGGAGAACAATAGAATGGGAAAGACTAGAGATCTCTTCAAGAAAATTAGAGATACCAAGGGAACATTTCATGCAAAGATGGGCTCAATAAAGGAAAGAAATGGTATGGACCTACCAGAAGCAGAAGATATTAAGAAGAGGTGGCAAGAATACAAAGAAGAACTGTACCAAAAAGATCTTCATTACTCAGATAATCACGATGGTGTGATCACTCACCTAGAGCCAGACATCCTGGAATGTAAAGTCAAGTGGGCCTTAGAAAGCATCACTATGAACAAAGCTAGTAGAAGTGATGGAATTCCAGTTGAGCTATTTCAAATCCTGCAAGATGATGCTGTAAAAGTGCTGCACTCAATATGCCAGCATATTTGGAAAACTCAGTAGTTGCCACAAGACTGTAAAAGGTGAGTTTTCATTCCAATCCCAAAGAAAGGAAATGCCAAAGCATGCTCAAACTACTGCACATTTGCACTCATCTCACACTCTAGTAAAGTAATTCTCAAAATTCTCCAAAACAGGCTTCAACAGTATGTGAACTGTGAAATTCCAGATGTTCAAGCTGGTTTTAGAAAAGGCAGAGGAACCAGAGATCAAATTGCCAACATCCGTTGAATCGTTGAAAAAGCAAGAGTTCCAGAAAAACATCTATTTCTGCTTTATGGACTATGCCAAAGCCTTTGACTGTGTGAATCACCACAGACTGTGGAAAACTCTGAAAGAGACAGGTATACCAGACCACCTGACCTGCCTGTTGCAAAATCTGTATGCAGGTCAAGAAGTAGCAGTTAGGCTGGACATGGAAAACAGACTGGTTCCAAATAGGAAAAGGAGTACATCAAGGCTGTATATTGTCACCCTGCTTATTTTACTTACATGCAGAGTACATCATGAGAAACACTGGGCTGGATGAAGCACAAGTTTGCCAGGAGAAATATCAATAACCTTAGCTATGCAGATGACACACCCCTTATGGCAGAAAGTGAAGAAGAAATAAAGAGCCTCTTGAAGGTGAAAGAGGAGAATGAAAAAGTTGGCTTAAAGCTCAACGTTCAGAAAACGAAGATCATGGCATCTGGTCCCATCACTTCATGGCAAATACATGGGGAAACAGTGGCTGACTTTATTTTTTCAGGCTCCAAAATCACTGCAGATGGTGACTGCAGCCATGAAATTAAAAGACGCTTACTCCTTGGAAGAAAAGTTCTGACCAACCTAGACAGCACATTAAAAAGCAGAGACATTACTTTGTCAACAAAGGTCTGTCTAGTCAAGGCTATGGTTTTCCAGTGGTCATGTATGGATGTGAGAGTTGGGATATAAAGAAAGCTGAGTGCCAAAGAATTGATGCTTTTGAACTGTGATTTTGGAAAAAACTCTTGAGTGTCCCTTGGACTGCAAAGAGATCCAACCAGTCCATCCTAAAGGAGATCAGTCCTGGGTGTTCATTGGAGGGACTGATGCTGAAGCTGAAGCTCCAATACTCGGGCCACCTGATGCAAAGAACTGACTCATTTGAAAAGACCCTGATGCTGGGAAAGATGGAAGCCAGGAGGAGAAGGGAATGACAGAGGATGAGATGGTTGGATGGCATCACTGACTCAATGGACATGAGTTTGAGTAAACTCCAGGAGTTGGTGATGGACAGAGAGGCCTGGAGTGCTCCTGTCCATGTGGTCGAAAAAGGCTGGACGCGACTGAGCAACTGAACTGAACTGAACTGAAATAATACATTATATATAATATCAATATGTCTTATGTCTATTCAATCAATATCAATATATAATATGCTGATATTATATAATATATACTATATATTGATATTATATACTATAATATTATATATAATCAAAAACAATATATAATACATGTCATTATATATTATATATAATGTCAATATATATTATATATATAATCAGCATCAATATATATTACATATCAATTCTTTACCAGCTGAGCCACAAGGGAAGCCCAAGAACACTGGAGTGGGTAGCCTATCCCTTCTCCAGGGTATCTTCCCAACCCAGGAGTCGAACCAGGGTCTCTTGCATTTTAGGCAGATTCTTTACCAACTGAGCTATCAGGGAAGCCCCAATATATTATATATTGATGCATATAAATATATTATATCAACAAATATTTTGCCTATATAATATATTTTATAATATACATTGTAAACACTATATGATATTATATATATTACATATATAATCAATAACTGTTATATGTATATATATTTATGTATATATATCAGGGCTTCTCAGTTGTTAAAGAATCTGCCTGCAATGCAGGAGACTCAGGTTCGATCCCTGACTGATTGATTTCAAGGCTGTGACATATCTGATTATGAGGCTGGCAAGTCCAAAATTTGTAGGGTAGGCTGGCAGTTTGGAGCCCTAGGGAAGAGTTGCAGTTTGAGTTCAAAGGCAGTCAGTCTCCTGGCAGAATTCCATCCAGGGAGGTCAGTCTTTATCATATTAAAGCCTTCAGCTGGTGTGCCTAATGGGAGGAGAAGGGGACGACAGAGGATGAAATGGTTGGATGGCATCATCAACTCAATGGACATGAGTCTGGGTAAACTCCAGGAGTTGGTGATGGACAGGGAGGCCTGGCATGCTGCGGTTCATGGGGTCACAAAGAGTCAGACAAGACTGAGCGACTGAACTGAACTGATACCTATATCTATCTATGTCTAATATCTATCTATATCTGTATATCTGTATCTATATCCATAAAGAGAGAGAGAGAAATTATTGGTTTTATTTCTCTGGAGATCCCTAATACAGACCTCAATTCCTGGTTATCACAAATGAACTGTTAAATACACTTCTTGGTATTTCATTCATACTAATTGTCCCTCAGCAGCTTTCCCAATGGAAGTAAATCCCATGATAATATGAATTTTTAATGATCAGCTCTCTATACAGGTGATAGATTCTTGGAGCTAGTATCACACACACACACACACACACACACACACACATATATATATATATATAATATCTTCTGTTTGGTTTAACATGTATATTCTCATTCTGTTGTGACTGTAACAATCAAGTGTCCCTAGACTCAGCAGCCATTGATCATTCCAGAGCAGATGAGTCTGAATTAGGAATATCTATAGTTTCTCTCCAAAAAAATCATAGACATGCACAGGAACTCATATATTCCCATTCTTTAAAAAAGTTCAAAACTATACCAATGGTCAACAAATACAGAGTGACAATTCCCCCTATAATTGACCTGCTGGTTATTGCAATCTCTGTTTCTTTTCAAGGTATTGCTGTCTAAAATGTCTGGCACATAGCAACCCTTCAGGAAATGGCATTGCTTCCAGTCCTGTCTTGCACTTCCCACAAAAGACATAGCTGTTGTCTGAACTAAATATCAGAGTTAGCAAAGCAAGAACTTGAAAATATAAGCACAAGAAACGAAATAAACGTATGCCAACATTATACCTGTCTCTCTGGCAGGCACTAAGATGAAGCCCAAGATATACCTGTTTAGATAAATCCACAACTTGATCAGTTTTCTGAATTCCTGCCTTATGTCCCAGCTCTCCTCTCAAGGCAGTTACATGACAGTCAGAATGATTATGTAGAACATAACTTCGTTTTTCCCAGATAAAAGGCAGCCAGACCCAGACAGCCTGCCCCAACTCTTGTAAAATCAGGACTCATCTGTAGATGTAAGTATGCACCCAAACTATTTACAGGTTAAGTCAGCAGCAGGTCCCCAAACTTTGGTTATATTGCACAAATTTGAAAAGAAAGAGTAAAGCACATTACATGGTATTTTGTGGAGGAAATAGATTCCATCTACTCTGACGTTATTATTTCAAACCACCAATTCTATATCGGGTACCTACAATGTTTCAGGCACTGCGTGATCTCTTTTTCCGGCATGACCTCAATTACTCCTCACAACAACCCAGTCTACTGGGTTTTAGTATCCTTATTCTCCTAATGAGGAAGCTGAGGTTTGTGATGATGAAGCAGTTTGCCTAAATTTATCCAGAGCTAGGCAGTGCCCGAGCCAAGAATTATCTAAGGTATTTTCTGCATGCATGTTTGATGCACTTTTCTCTAAGATGTTCTTTCTGAAGGGCATATGGGTCCTATAGTAACCAAATGAGATCTCTCAGTCCACAGAGACATATGGGGCCTCCATTATCACCATCGGCAAGAAGTGGTGTTGGGTGGAAGTCACACATGTATGCACGGCACACCATGGTCAAAGGAAAGATAATGTAACTGGGGACTGGCGATAGACTCTGAGGCTATCTATTCAAGGAAAGAGCTAGTGTTTTGTTTTGTTTCGTTTTTTCTTTCTTTCTTTCTTGACTTTTGATGTTGTCAAGATGCCTTAAACAAAGAGTATTCTTCTCACTTGAAATTTTTTAACAGAAATGGATTCAGTATTTTGTCATTTGAAAGGCAGTTAACTCATGGATTCTGATATTTCCATGCAGGTAACCTAACTGACCACTTGAAGATTTCTTTAGGATTGCTGTTGTGTTTTAGCCGCTGAGTTGTGTCTGGCTCTTTTGCGACTCCATGGACTGTAGCCTGCCAGGCTCCTCTGCCCATTGTCTCCTGCCTTGGCAGCTGGATTCTTGACCACTGAGCCACCAAGGAAGGTCTCCTTTAGGATTAGCCATTGGTATATTTCCAGAGAGGCAGCACAGTGTAGTGTTTAGGTAGGTAGGTTTAGTCGCTCAGTTGTGTCTGACTCTTTGTGACTCCATGGACTGTAGCCTGCCACGCTCCTCTGCCCATGGGATCATCCAGGCAAGAATACTGAAGTGGGTTGCCATTCCCTTCTCCAGGGGATCTTCCCAACCCAGGGTTCAAGCCCAGATCTCCTGCATTGCAGGCAGACTCCTTACTGACTGAGCCACCAGGGAAGCTGCAGTGTAGTGTTAAGATGCACAAACGCTAGAGCTGAGGGGCCCGTGCTGAAATATCAGGGTCTGCCACTTACTAGCTGTGTAGATCGGCTACTTATTCCTCCTCCACGCTTCTGTTTCCACATCTCCAAAATAGGGCTAACAATACTACCAACACCATAGGATTTCTGTGGGGATGAAGTTAATAAATACATAAAGCAAAGTTGGCACTCTTGAACGTTGGCCTTTTGGAGCATCCAGGCCTTTTGGATCAGTGGCGAGCCTTTAATTGAGGATAGCCTCAGGTGTCAGCATATATCAGTCCAGCTCAATACAGCAGATGCCTTTTGAGGTCTTCTGTGTGTTAGGCATTCTTCTAACCATTTGAGTAGAGCACAAAACAAAACAGACACAAATCACTTGAGCTTACATCCTAGTGGAGTAAGAGGGAAGCCATAAACCAAATAAATCACTAAGATGAAAAGATCGCTTTCTCACAACATTTTTGCCACCAGGACACAGGTGTTGTGAAAACCACCGCTAAACTGAAGCAAAAATGGGAAAGGAGAAGACCCACATCAACATTGTTGTCATCGGGCACGTGGAAAGTCTACCACTACTGGCCATTCGATCTACAAATGTGGTGGGGTCGACAAGAGAACCATTGAAAAGTTTGAGAAGGAGGCTGCCGAGATGGGAAAGGGCTCCTTCAAGCATGCCTGGGTCTTGGGCAAACTGAAAGCTGAGCATGAGTGTGGTATCACCATTGATATCTCCCTGTGGGAATTCAAGACCAGTAAGGGCTATGTGACCATCATTGATGCCCCAGGACACAGAGACTTCATCTGTGTCATTACAGGCGTGTCCCAGGCTGACTGTGCTGTTCTGAGGACTGCTGCTGGTGGTGCTGAATTTGAAGCGGGTGTCTCCAAGAATGGGCAGATCCACGAGCATGCCCTTCTGGCTTACACTCTGGGTGTGAAACAACTAATTGTTGGAACTAACAAAATAGATTCCACTGAGCCACCCTATAGCCGGAAGAGAAATGAGGAAATTGTTGAGGAAGTCAGCACCTACAGTAAGAAAACTGGCTACAACCCTGACACAGTAGCATTTGTGCCAATTTCTGACTGGAATGGTGACAAGATGCTAGAGCCAAGAGCTAACATGCCTTGATTCAAGGGATGGAAAGTCACCAGTAAAGATGACAATGCCAAAGGAACCACACTGCTTGAAGCTCTGGATTGCATCCTGCCACCAACTCACCTGACAAACTTGTGTTCGATCCCCCAGGACATCTACAAAATTGGTGGTACTGATACTGTCACCGTGGATCAAGTGGAGATTGGTGTTCTCAAACCTGGCATGGCGGTCACCTTTGCTCCAGTCAGCATAACAACTGAAGTCTACTGAAATGCACCATGAAGCACTGAGTAAAGGCCTTCCTGGGGACAACGTGGGTTTCAGTGTCAAGAACGTGTCTGTCAAAGATGGTTGTCATAGCAATGTGGCTGGTGACAGCAAAAATTATCTTGAACCATCCATCCCAAATCAGTGCTGGATATGCACCTCTTCTGGACTGTCAAACAAATCACATTGCTTGCAGTTTTGCTGAGCTGAACGAGAAGACTGATTGTCATTCTGAAGATGGCCCCCAAATTCTTGATGCCACCAATCATGGACATGGGTCCTGGCAAGCCCATCTGTTGAGAGCTTCTCAGACTATCCTCCTCTGGGCCATTATGCTGTTCATGACATGAGACAGGTGATTGCTGTGGGTGTCATCAAAGCAGTGAACAAGAAGGCAGCTAGAGCTTGCAAGGTCACCAACTCTGCCAAACAAGCTCAGAAGCCTAGATGAATATTATCACGAACACCTGCCAACCCAGTCTTAGTGGGGGAAGAAGGGTCTCAGAACTGTTTGCCTCAACTGGCCATGTAAGGTTAATGTAAAAAACTGATTAATTATAACCATGCATCAGAAAACCTTCAGAAGGTGAGGTGAATGTTTTGTGGACCATGTGTTTTGTGCATGACAGTTTTAAGGAATAAGTTTTTAAAATCAGTGCTTTTCCATAGAAACAATTTGACCAAAAGTCTGTCACAGACTTTGAGACCTGTTAAAAACAATGGTTGAAAAACTTGTGTCTCCTTTTGGTCAACACTGTAACTTCCTATAGTACTACTTAGGTAAGATTTGCCCATAATCTATCTCTGGTGAAACAAAAGAATTTTATATTTCTCGGTTGGAGCTTCAGGTTTCTTAACCTTGTATAAGGCGAACTCATCTGTTCAAGTACATCTTAAAAAGTGTTGGTGTGACAATTCATAGGTTAGGATAGATGAGCAAAGAGTTACTATGTTTTATATGAAAGCAAGTTTGTAAGAAGGTGAAATTTTATAACGCGAAAGCTCATGTTGCATGTAACATCTTTTATGGTTACGTAAATATTGAGTAAATCAGTTACGTCAAATTTCAGTTTCCCGGTTTTGAGAATGTGCATTCCGTTTATGATGTTTAAGTAATTAATCTCAAATGTGAGGCTTAAACAGAATTGAGCACTGCCCTGCTAGAATTAATTGTATCTAGAGTCTAGTAAAAATAAAAGATGCTAGGAGCTAAAAAATAAAACAGATATTAGATGAAAGTGCTATAGAGAAAAGAAAATGTCTAGCTCTCTGGACATAAAAAATGGTACCTTCATAAAGCCCTTCAGGATCCATGCCAGGTTGGTCAGAGAGTGTTATGCTTCTTATAATGAGACAATGAAGAGAACCATAAATGTGAGAAGTGTGCATCTGCTGAGACCTATGCTTTGCATTTTGTAAAGAAAATAACATTTGGATGACTTCTGAACTATTTGTTGATCCATCAGAAGAGATCACTCTATCATTTCCAAGAAGTCAGTATAAACCTCATGACACAGCTCGTCTCTTATTCAAAACTACTTGCAGTGAAAAAGCAAATGGATTTAACTAGGGCTCTTGAAATGAGATGTTCCTGAAAGAAGGATGTCAACAAGAGGACAGGACTAGGAAAATCTAGGCCATCGCTTCCATATAGAAATATGAAGTAAACAACAATATACAGACCAAAGTATCTCGGTAAGTACTTCAAAAACAAAGAGTTACAACAACAAGGTGAACCTCCTCAGAAAAGATTCCACTAAAGATGATAGGAAAGTCCGTGGCATTTTGTCTTACACTTGCGTAACCACCTTCCCAACAGAGTGAACCATGATCAGGGGGTAGCCTCCAAAATTCTCACCAGAAGATAACAAGGCATATGAAGATACAGGAATACCTGGCCCATTCAAGGGAATAACAAAAATATCCGGTAACTCACCATGAAAACTATATGCCTAAGTCTTACTTGACAAAGAATTCAAAGCTATCATCTTAAATGCTGGATGAGCTAAAGCGGGAACACATATAGTAGGTTAAAATAAACCGGGGCACTAGCATTCCTAGTGCTGCTTGCCAAGTTATGCCCTTGTCTGTCCACTGGATCAGTTGGCAAGTGGCAGCATCACAGCCAGGGGGTCCCCTTTCAAAAACTCTCCTGAAATGAAAGAGGGAGAGAGGAAGCCTCAGCACCTTGGCCCTTGGGCCTGGGATCTGTCATGTGTGGTGGCATGGACACCCATCTCTGTATCCCTTGTGGCCTCACACCACTTGCCCTACCTATATTTGGCCAGACCAGTTTCATATCAGGAAAGCCTTTGGCACCGCCAGGAAGACTTCTCTCAGCCCAGACTTGGAAAACATGCAACTCCTGTCGGGCGGGAGGCTTTGGACTCCCTGCTGGAAGAAATAAAAGGATACTGCTCACCATTGTCCTCGATGAGAGGTACGTGCGTGTCTGCTCAGTTGCTAAGTTGTGTCTGACTCTTTGTGACCCAATGGACTGTAGCCTGGGCGTTCCAGAACCAATAAAGCACACTTCCTGCCCCAGAGGTGAGAGTCTGGGTGGGACAGTCATGCAAATTAACTTACCAGAGGTGACAGTTCAGGTATGCAAAATGCTGTGATGCAGAAAAGTCCCTGGCATGTTTCTGTGCACAGCAGAGAGGGGACAGGTGACCAAGGGCTGGGGTGATCCTGGAGCAAGAAAGGGCTCCTTACGGAGGTAGGAATATCAAAGACTAGAAGGACAAGTGCAAGATGAAAATGGGAAATAGTGGTTTCAGAGGAGAGCTGTAAGTGCAAAGGCCTTGAGACAGGGCAGGACTGAAAGTGAGTATGTGTGTGTGTGTGGCGGGGGTGGGGGGCGGGTGGGTGGGTGTGTGTGTGTGTGTGTGTGTGTGTGTGTGTGAATGGGGAGGGTGACTGAAGGCAAATTTGAGACATACTGTAGAGAGAGATGAGGCTGTAGGAGAAAAACAGAGTTCAGATGTTCTGGTGGAAGGTCTGGGTGATGAGAGACAAAATCCTGGCTGAAAAGGGGCTCTTACCAAATCATCTCATTGGGGTATGAGGGATCCAGAACGAAGTCTCCACTCCACTGGTCTGGAATGTGTCTTGAGCTGCTGTCCTGTACAGATGTCTATCCTGTATAAATGGGGCCCTCTAAATGCACCATCTCTAGGGAATAATGAGAATGTCAAGGTGATTCCCACCTCAGCTGTTTCACAGAAGCCAGTGACCAGGGACTTTCCTCCGTGGCCTGAGGGAGCCAGAGACCAGTGCATAGTGAGAATGTTGATATGAATTTCTCCGGACTACAACGAGGAAAGCAGAAGAAAGTTTTGCATGTTTAGTAGACATGACATCAGGGGAAAGAGGCAGAACTGCAAAGACAGGACCTTGAAAACGGGCAACTGAGAAAAAGGAATGGAATGAGGGAGGGAGGGAGAAATGAGGGTGTTTGTGCCTTTGTATCCCTTGATATTGTTTCGGAATTGCATCTAACTGGGCCTGCCTCCCTCACATCAGAAGTTCTGTAAAAGTATCTGTTCAGATAAGCCTCCCTTCCTGAAGAACAAATGCTTTTGTACTACTTGATAGGGAAATACTCTTCCCCGGATTGGTTTTTTGAGCACTGGACCCTCCAGGATGACTGGGGAGCTTCTGCGAGGTGGGTGCAGGGTCTCAAATCAACTATGTTAATACTCCTGGCTGCCATTCACTGAGGGCCTAGTATGTATCAGACATCCTGTCATGTGAGTTACAGATAAACTGGCAGTTATCCTTCCAACAGTCTTGTAAGTTGAGTATCAGTTAAGTGTTACAGAAGAGCAAAACTGAGCCAGGGACTTCAAGTGATTTGCCCAAGGTGACACAGATGATTAGTGCCAAAGCGGGAAAAGTGCCCAAGGTGTGGGCACATCCTTCACCACCCTGGCCCCTGAGAAGCTCTCCCAGGCTGGGTCAGGCCTCTGTCTCCTCTCCCCAGCCCCTAGAGGTTCCTGCTCTCTTCAGTATTACTTACTACTGCATAACAAGTTACCCCCAAACGTGGTAGCCTAAAATGATACCGTTATTTTCTCCAGCCTTTGTGCAGCAGGGACCCAGATATGATTTAACCAGGTCCTCCTTTTTCTATCTCTCACAAGGCCATGATTAAGGTGTTAGTTCAACTATGGTCTCGTCTGAGGGTGTGACTGGGGGAGGGTCGACTTCCAAGCTCACTCGTGTGGCTATCGGTAGGATCCAGGTCCTTGTGCGTTATTGGACCGGGGGCCTCAGCTCCTCTCTGGTCTGTCGTTGGCCAGAGACTATCATCAGATCCTTGCTACATGGCCCTCTCCATCAGAGCAAGAATGCAAAACGCAAACTGAACCAGAGAGAGAGAAGGAGAGGGAGGGGGGAGGGGGAGGGGGAGGGGGAGGGAGAATGAGTGCCAACAAGACAGAAGTCACAGTCTTGGTATAATCTAACCTCAGAAATGACATGCCATCACTTGTGCCAAATTCTGTTGATTAGAAGCAAGTTACTAAGTCCAGTCCACACGCAAAGGGAAGGATTATACAGGGACAGGAGTGCCAGGATGCAAGGGTCTGCAAAGCCATTTTAGAAGGCTGTCTACCACGCTTGCTCTCTGTATCCACCTCAGTATAGTGAGCCCCTGCAGGTATCAGCGGCTTTGATGTGGAAAATGGTTGACGGGTCACCTTGGAGAGTGCTGTGTGGTCTGGTGATCCTAGCCGGCTCCCAGTAGACCCATTGGATGAGTCTCATCAGGAGTCAGTTCTGCATCGTCTTGCCTTCCTCCCCATCCCCATCAGTCATACCTGGTCACTGAGCCCAGGGGGTGTGATAGCAGCTGACAAGGGACCAGCCCTCTGTGTGAATGGAACACTCCTATCCCTTAAGCAAGGCTGGGACTCAGGGTGGTGCTCTTGGCCTCTCTTGGTAAAACAAAAGAAGAGCTCAGCTCTACCACTGAGACAGGGCCCACTTCAAGAGAAGAAATTTATAGATGGGAGAGGGCTGAGTGCTGAGTTATCTGGAAAAGCTGCTGAGATGTTCTTGTTTTTGCCCTCTGAGTTCGGATTTAGGGTTGTAGAATCCTCCAAGTTCACCGGGAGGCATCAGGGGACCCTTTCCAAGGCGCTATGGAGTCACCCATAGAGGAGGCAGAATGGCTGTGAAGCTGCATAAAGACATAGGGTTATTCAAACACCCGGGAGGGGGACCTACTTCAGGGAGGACATGAGTGAGTATGAGCCAGGGATGTGTGTTCAAGATATTTAATTCAAAACTAGAGAGAGTTGTAAAGCACTTATGGCAAAGTGTTATTAAATAGGGGTGGTAGCTGTTATACTAGTCTCTGTTTTTCTGCAGATTTGAAATATTATAATAGAAAATACTCCAAAAGGTGGAAAACAGCTGAGGAGAAACTCTCAGAGCCCCTGCATCCCACATTTCCTTGATGTGGCTCAGAGCGAAGCACAGCAAGTGGAAGGGGCCTGGAGGACTTGGGAGTTTCCAAGGAAACAAATGGTTCTCTTAGGCCATGGGAGTATGGAAGCCTTAGGGCTGGACTTCCCTAGCAGAGACTAAGCCAGGAGCAGAACAGTCCCCGAAGAGCCCAGGCTCTTCTCAGTTCTGGGAAGCACTCACCAAACACAGCTCTTCCCCTACGGCTGTTTTCCTGCAATACATACCAAGAGCAGCTTACAAAAGGACAAGGCATCATAGTATGTGATCAACAACCCGAGGTTGTAGATGAGATTGTGTGCTGGAGGGATTCTTCCTAAGGGTGGGGTGAGGGTCTTTGGGATCAGTGGCTCTAGTGTCTCTAAAAGCTTTGAGTTCTGCGACATCTTCTATCCTTTGGTCCCAGCCACCCTGCCCGTTTACTCATGATCCTTGTGGTCCCACCACGCCCCCACCCCCACCCCAATGGCTATCACTCAGTCACACCCAACAGCCGCCCTTTTTGAAATGTTTGAAACTAGTAGAACGATTACTGTCCATCAGACACATTCCTATCCCAACAGTGACTGAGAAACAAGCAGTTCTGCTCTGGTACAGGAGTACTGACTCTTATGGCTAAGGAATGGGCTAGCTCCCTCCTCCAACATGTCCCCCTCTCCCCCCACCAACAGAGGCAAGCCATATAACCACAGGAGGTGGATATGGATGTGGAAAGGGACAATAAATATCATGGAGCCAAAAAACCAAGAGTGCTGCATTCATTTTAAGCCCAGGGACAGAGAAACCGGGAAGATGGGGCAAGTGGTAGCTTGATCACCATGCATGGGTCTGTGTCTCTGTGTCCTGAGGTCTCAGCTTCCCAGTGTCTGACGTCCTCCCCTACAAAGGAAAGCAGAGTGACAGCTGAAGCCTTGGGAACCCTGGGGGAAGTCAGGCCTGGCCAGGGGGCTCTCTGGGCCAGGCAGGAAGGGGCAGCATGTTGGCTTGGCTGTGAGCAGCGAGAGAGGCAGAGGCTGGCTCTGAGCCTCTCACCTGAAGGACTTGGTGAAACAGGCCAGGGCTCTCTGGAACTGGCTCCTCTAGCAGGCTCCCTAGGTAAACTTGTGCCCAGGTTTGGATGGATTCTCCATGGTGCTGACAAAACACATGAAGGGCTCAGTGCCTTTAGCTCAGCCAGTCCTGTCCTAGAAAAGAGAGGAAAAAAACATCCTGGCCAGCGCTAACATTCATTCCTTCTTTCAGCAAGCGTTTGTTGAGGGCCTACTGCGTGCACACCAGGGTCACTTCTAGGCACTGGGGATACAACCGTGAACTCTAGAGACCTAGATCCCAGTCTTCCTGGAGCTGATGATCCGGGGTGCTGGAGAAAACTCACAGTCACCAGGTTGGATGCCAGTGAAGTTCACATTTTCTGTGACGTGCAGTAGGCATGTCATGTCTGAAAGGGCTTATTGTCAGAGGCCAACAGAGCTCTTCATCATTTTGCTGGGTGGAAAGAGGCGAAGGGTCTGTCCCCTGCTTGAAATCCCATCCCTGCCTCCCTGGCCTGGATTCCCACGACCCCACCCTGGAGAGAAGTACACTGTGTTCAAGCAGTTGAAACATTCTCCGGCACTCCTCCCGAGTACTGAGATGCCTCATTGACTAAGATCATTGTTTCCCTTCCTGCTCCCTCACTCTCCCTTTGCCCTGCTCTGCTAAGTCCCTTCAGTCGTGTCCGACTCTGTGCGACCCCATAGACGGCAGCCCACCAGGCTCCCCCATCCCTGGGACTCTCCAGGCAAGAACACTGGAGCGGGTTGCCATTTCCTTCTCCAATGCAGGAAAGTGAAAAGTGAAACTGAAGCCGCTCAGTCGTGTCCGAGTCTTCGTGACCCCATGGACTGCAGCCTACCAGGCTCCTCTGCCCATGGGATTTTCCAGGCAAGAGTACTGGAGTGGGGTGCGTCCTCTTAAACCCACTCTAAACAGGCTGCCAGCCCCACCATTCCACTTTAACACAGATGCTTACGTGCCTAATTGAGAGTGGTGGCCCCCATTTTTTTCGTTACTCTATACATGAATATACAAGCCTGAAGACTTATAGAAAGACTAACTTGCACATTGTTTATTTTAATTCAAACCCAGGTAATTGTCGATCGTACTTCCCTTCACCAGCCCCAGCCTCGTATCGAGAAAACTCAGTTTGTAAATGAGAAGGCACTGCCAAATCCCTGAAACTGCCCTTGAATTTGCAGAGAGTAGAGCCACAGCTTTGCTGGGGATGCACAATCAAACTCCAGATTTCTCTTCCCCGAGGTAGTGGAAGCCAAGGTGGGGCAGTTGAGGGAAGCACGGATCTAGAAACCAGTGTTTCTCAGGCTGCTTGCTCGGGTAAGGCTCAGGATCAGCCCTTGGGACCCTCGCAAGGTCCAGACCTTGAGGATGCCCAAGGGCGTGTCCAGGGCTTGAAAGAGGTTTTGTAGAACACTGTGATGGGTCTTATGGCGGTGACACCTGAGCCCCTAGGGCTCTAGTCTAGGAAGCATCAGTTGTCCCAGTCTCTTTCTATTTCTCGTCTGTTGCAGGAGGAAGAAGGAACATGTGGAGATGCATAGTAGGGCCAAGAGATTATGGTTGATCAGTCCCTGCTTAAGGGTGCTTCAAACAACCTGCACCAATTCACACACCCAACATCAGTGTATGTTACACTTTTGATATCATTAACTTTTATCAATTTGCAGTTTGAATAGTAGAACCCCATTGTTATTTTGTTTCCATTATTTCTTCTGGTGTGGAGCCCCTATTTCTTTTGTATTGACATTTGTATTTCTGTAAACAACTTGTTCAGGTTCTCTGCAAACTTTCCTATTGTTATTTGTTTGTGGGTATGTGTTTCTTGAGTTGTTTCATCAGAGTTCTCTGTATAATGCAACTATGATTCTTTAGTGTGTTATACCTGAAGAGTGTGTTTACTCCCAGCCTCTCACTTCTCTTTTCATTTTGTTTCCTGTGTCTTCTCACATGGCTTTTCATTTGGGATATACATACTGGCTGCTTTATTTAGTCCTCACCACAGCCATGCAAGGTTGGTAAGACTCACCCCAACTGTCAATAACTGAAAACAAGTCCTTGAGGAGGTGCAGTGATTTGCTCCCTGATGCCAACCTGAGATCCTCACCTACGTGTGTGCAAGAATCAAAAGCTGTGTAATGAGTTGGGCCCATGACAGGTTGTCAGCCAACACTAAAACCCCTTCACCTCTGCCTCCTCCCAGGCACAGAAGGAACGAAGCACATAGCAAAACTAGAGCCTTTTACCCGTAGAGGAGCGTGCCTACTTTTTAACCTCCGAGACAAGGTATCTCAGAAGAATGGGACATGATAACAGGCCCGCTGAACAGAAGGAGATATGGGGGCCAGGACCAGACCCATCCCTGACTGTGACTTAGGCTAAGTAACGGATTCTCTCCTGGTCACTTCCCTAAAACCAAAATGATAGTTCTGGCCCTCATTTCACAGAGTTGGGTTGGGGGGAGATCTTTGACCTTAGCTGGGTTAAAAGGGAAGGAGACGTGTTATATCTGCAGCAGTCGTTTCGGCAGCCCATAGCTTTCCTCACTGCAAGCTCTCGGCTGTTGCGTGTATTCGTGATTTTCACGTAGATGGCTTCTGGGACAGGTTGGGGGCGGGGAATGGGGGTACAAATGAGATCCAAAGCCTGCCCAAAGTGCCTGACCCCAAAGAAACTGCTCTGTGGGCTCCGGGCCTGGTTCAACGTCTGCTGCTCTGTGGAAAGGGCATCCCACTGAATCCTCACAGCCTCTCTGTGAGACAGAAGCTGTTGTTCCAGTAAGTCCCTGGCCTCATCCTTCCCCCCCACCCAAAGTCCCTCTCAACCCTCCAGGAATGTTGTGGATACTGACGAGGTAAACCCAACAGCACTGGGAGATATTAGAAAGCACCGAGAGTGGTACAAGTCCAACCCAGCTCAGTCAATGGCAGAAGAAACGGAGCTGCTTTTAGTCCATTGCAATGGATGGTAACTGCTGCAACTCTTCATTATTAAATGCCCACTGGTGATCCTATGCCTGGTAGTGTTACCGCTGAGTTTGAACCCCACCTTCACACCATACACCAAAACATAACACACTTATTATGTGCATTGTCATGTATGTAGAAAAATAAAGGAGTGAAGCAGCATATGCATCCACTCCCAAGTGGCATGGAATTTAGTTGATCTCCTCTGTCATTGCAAGCGTATTTAAGGTAGCTTTCCACCACCCCATCAGCTCTGTGAATTTTAGTAAGAGTCTAAGTCTAGACCTGATGTCTTCAGCCCCCTCACTTGAGATCCCTCGCTTTGGTGAATGGCAACCCCAGGCCACAGGTCACTCAAGCTGGAGACCTGGGTATCAGCCTTGGCCCCTCTTTGTCCCTCCACTCTGGTCCACCTAAGACTATCTGTCCTGTGTAAAACATATCCGAAATCATGTCACTTCCCTCCACTCCCTTGTCCACTACTTTCAGCACACACTTAAAAACCAACAAGTGAGTAGGGGCAATTTCTCTGTCTGCCTGTCTTTTGTCTGTGGTTGAGACCAGGAGTGTCTGAGGATGGGCAGTGAAGAACAAAATCGACTGGCAGGGTTGTGGATATAAGTAAATCCCACCTTGGCCCCCACTGGCAGGATGTCAGTACATTTCCTCACACCGGAGTCATGGAAAAAGAGAGTCCCTCTTTATGCTTGGCGCAGGGAGGATGGGCCAGCCTTTTGTGGTTGGGGTCCTCAAGAGTGTGCTCTCAGGGAGGTGGGAGGGGGCTTCAGGATGGAGGCGAGACATGTACACCTGTGGCCAGTTCATGTTGATGTATGGCAAAAAACCATCACAATATTCTGAAGTAAGTATCCTCCAATTAAAGTAAATTAATTAATTTAAAAACAGAAAAAGAGTGTGCTCTCCGTTGAATGATTGAACTCCCTGCCTTGGGAAACTGAGGACCGCACACTGGGGGGGGTCTCAGTGAGATGCAGCTTTCCCCATACTGTAAGAAAATGGAAGATTAATATGATTTGATGGGGACCTCGAAGAGGTCCGCCCTCTTATTATTCTGTGCTCGAAAGGCCCACCATTAGACTCCAAATTTTGCATGAGATCTGTGGTTTTCAGAGCACTCTGAGGTGTGCCTCAGAGGTCTGTGGAACTGCCTCGGGGAGCAACAGGTAAGGGGTACAGCAGATGTTTTCTTTTTCCATTGGATTACCACCATCATTCTATTCACATGAATAATCCCCCAGCACGGTGTGATGTGGTGTGGTATGGCATGAGATTGGACCTTGAGTAGTGGCAACTGTCTCCAGGTGATCCAGTCACCTAGGAGTGCTGACCCTCTGGTGTCTTAGCTTTGTTGGGTGTTGGACTGCAAGTACAGAATCGCTGTCCCCGAGAGGATGAACCGTGATACAGAGCAGACTGGCAACCCAGGGCTCCTAGCTGGGGACAGTGGCACCTAGACTGCATTGCTGTAACGGAAGGGCCTTTGCCCCAGATCAGCCAGGGACAGAATTCTGACTCTGCCCCTTGCTGGTGATGTGATCTCAGAATGCAGTTCACACAACTCCCCTTGTTTTGGAAGACCGGAGAATAAACTGAATACCTAGGAAGCCCCTGTAACGCAGCAGGCTGTGTAATGCTTGGCAGAACTGAAGAAGAACGTTGCCCCCTTCCTAAGGTTGACCAGGACTCCCTGGGGTATAGCACCAGAGGGAAAGAGGGTGGATGGGTAGAAAAAGGAAGAAAAAGAAAAAACTCAAATAAACCATGCTTAATCTCGTGCTCACTCATAGGCTCCAATGATCATCTGTTCACCATAAGAGCCAGGAGGTCCCGCTGAGCCCACACTGTCTCTTGAGGAATCGCCCACTTTCTTCACCTACCTGAGCTATCCCTAGGGTTCAGGGATTGCGTCATGATGCATTTGGGGCTCAGAGGGATGAATGCAAAGGAGGAGAGCTCAGAACTTGAGCTCAGTCATGGTTCAGAAACAAAGATGGAAAACTGATGACCCACACCTCTCCCTAATGCTGACCTGTCTGTCCACTTCCTCCACGCAGTTGTCCTGTGTGTTCTGATGGTTCATCTGACTGTTCAAGGGGTAACAGGGCCCCTCTGGAGATGCACAAATTCACTCATTCCCAGTCATGGCTGACAGGAGGAAGAGTTGTATTTGATGCTTTCCAGTTGATTCTGAGCCCTCCACAAACAGAGAAGGACCGACCAGAAGCCTTAAGGATGCACACAGCTAGGAGAACACGACTTAGTGAACATCCAGGCAAACATTTCTTTAAGTGCCAAGCGCAAACGAGAGGAAGGACTTGCCCAAGGACTTGCAAGAGAGATTATGGTCCTCCCAGGTAGGGAGAACAGGGATGCTAATGGGGAGGCACATGGGGCAACAGCCTGTGGGTCTGGGGCCAGCAGAGGAAACGATCTCCTGCTGTGAGGCTGCAGAATCCAAAGGCCTGTACAAAGTGGGAGGCAGGTAGGGCCACATGGTGCATCAAAGCCAAGAGGGGCTGAGAGGGGTGACGGCAGCCTGAGGTAAAATCAACAGCAGAGGTGTTCCTTTCAGGAGATGATGTATATAGTGTTGTATATGGGTGTCAGTCGGTGTCTGGCCAGTAGTCGGCAGATGGCTCTGGGCCTAGAGGGCTTGGAAAATGTTTGGGTCAGATTCGAGAAACCCAGCCAGGGTGGGGTTGTGCCAAGGGTGAGGAAGAGAGGTGAGGACTCCTTGGTGCCACTTCCTGCTATATAAAATCTCATCTCTGTTGCTTGGGTTTCAAGTGGAGCTTCTGAGCCCTGCCCCATGTTTATCTACCAGATTTGACCATATAATTCCTTGTTTCCACAAATAGTCACAGCTTAAACACACACACCACACACACACACACACACACACACACACACACACACACATGGACGCGGACACAGACACACACTGTAAGCCTCAGTGGTGTCCAGTGACTGACGTGAGAAGTAACAGCAGCTACAAAGGAGCAAAAGCCCAGCAGGCTCCCCAGACCCTGGGAGTTGGAGCTTCTCACGTCTTTTGGACAGGATAGAGCCTCAGGATATGAGATCTCAGCTCCTTTGGGAGAAGCAGTGATATGGAACTGAGCACCCCCATGAGTTAGGGCCCAGCCCAGGAGAACAGAGCCAGGTGGGGAAAGGGGTGGATCCTAGGCCACCAGGAATAGCTGCTGAGCTACCAGACCTAAAGCCAACCAATCACACTATGCCTCTATACCTGTGGGTTCCATCTTTGCTGCCCCCCAGGGATGTAGGAAAAGGGCTGTACAGCAGCTATCTATCAGACTCCCAAATGTTGTTTCCTACCAGAGCCTTATACCACCTGGGATTCATTAGTGCTCAAAAGCATTGGGCCTCTAAATAACTAAAGGACAATTACTTCACATAGCAGGTGCTGTTCGAGCACTTTTCTCCCCACTCCTGGCCTTGAATAGGGGACTACGTGAGTTAAGAGAAAAGAATATTTGGCGTGTGCCAGTTATCCTCTTTGATATTGAAGAGCTCGTCCTATATGTTTATCTGCTGCCTGGTGATTTTTGGTGTTGCAACACCTAACAGGGCCTTCATATGTTGTTGGGTTGCTGCTGCTGCTGCTAAGTCGCTTCAGTCATGTCCGACTCTGTGCGACCCCATAGATGGCAGCCCACCAGACTTCCCCGCCCCTGGGATTCTCCAGGCAAGAACACTGGAGTGGGTTGCCATTTCCTTCTCCAAAGCATGAAAGTGAAAAGTGAAAGTGAAGTCACTCAGTCGTGCCCGACTCTTCGCGACCCCATGGACTGCAGCCCACCAGGCTCCTCTGTCCATGGATTTTCCAGGCAAGAGTACTGGAGTGGGTGCCATTGCTTCTCTGTGTTGTTGGGTTAAAAGGGACAAATATGTCCCTGGGACAGACTTGCCTTACTGATATTATGTTGCAATACATATCAAGGTCACCTTAGGAAGGAAAAATAAAAACCCTCATCATATGAAAACGAATAATCTGCAGATAGGGACGAAGTTGCCTGTTGAAGGGGCTGTCTTGTGGTGGAGTGTGTGTGCTTGGGAGTTGACTCTATGTATGTGGGGCTAAGAGTTTTTCTTTGGATCTAGAGATTTTTCTCACCAGTACCTCCCCCATCCCCTTCCATATAACCGCTGTGCAGTTGTTCTCAGACATGAAGACTCCCTGTGGTGTCAGGAGAAGAGAGATGTTATTCCTTTCTTATTCCTGGCTTAGTCCTTGCCCATGAGGGTCAGAGCTCTCTGCTGTGGAAAATTCACTCTTTATTGGCTGAAGTCTATTGCAACCATGACCGAGGATTCAGTGGCACTGCCCCAAGAAGGAGCTAGTACAGCCTTAAAGGGCTAAGTGAAATGCCATCTCCCACCCTTCACCACCCCACCACCACCACTGACAACCCCCAATCCACCTGAGGCTGGAGCCAGTGTTGAAAGCTTCATAGTCGTAAAGGTGAAGTGAAAACAGTCCAGTGTGCCAGTATTAATGTCAGGCCCAGTGACCGAGAAACCGGGGAAAGTAGGGATAGGTGGCAGCAGAGGGAGCTTGGTCACCGTTCATGGGTCTGTGTCTGTGGGTCCTGAGGTCTCAGCTTCCCAGTGTCTGACATCCTCCCCTACAAAGGAAAGCAGAGTGACAGTTGAACCCTGGGAACCCTGAGGGAAGGCAGGCCTGGCCTGGGGGCTCTCTGGGCCAGGCAGGAAGGGGCAGCATGTTGGCTTGGCTGTGAGCAGCGAGAGAGGCAGAGGCTGGCTCTGAGCCTCTCACCTGAAGGACTTGGTGAAACAGGCCAGGGCTCTCTGGAACTGGCTCCTCCAACACCCTTGGGGACCAGCAGGCTCCCTGAGCAAGCTTGTGCCACTGGATGGGTTCTACATGGTGTCAGACAAAACCACAAATTCCTCAGTGTCTTTAAGCTGGCTCTTTGTGTTCTGTAGGAAAAGTGACAGAGAGACAGAGAGGGCGAGAGAGAACGGCCTCATCCTAATCTCCCTGCCTTCCCTGATATTCATTACCTCATTCAACAAGTAGCATGTACACTGCAACACTGTTCCAGATGCTGGGGATACAACAGTGACCTCTACAGACCACATCCCAGCCCCAGGGGCTGACATTCCATGACACCAGAGGGAAAGCAGGCTTGCCAGACCAGGAGGTGGACGGAAGGGAATGAAGAGCCTGCTTCTAGGAAGGTGTGATGTGTGTGTGGTGACCAACGGGACTTCTTTGAAGAGACCAGCTAAGCTCTTGACTCTGCTGTGTGCTAAGAGGCTGAGGAGCTGGCTCCTCCACATCCTTCCAGCCCCTCTGGCCCCGCCCTGACTTTCCTCCCTCCTGCAACCCAGTGCAATGTGCTCAAGAAGCAGTGGATACATTTCTGGTATGTGACATCCCTTCTGTTGTTGTGTGTCTTACTCCCACCCTTCCCTTCTCTCTGTCTCTCTTTTTCTCCTTTCCACTGAACCTCCCAGCAAGCTCAAGCCAGGTTTCTGATTGCTGAAGAAAAAAAGCAGATGGTGAGTTGTCATTTGGTGGGGATGTGATAGACAGGGGTGTGTATGTGGACCCTCCCCACATTTAGATTCGTAGGGTTGTGTACCTAAAAGCTCCAGGGAGCTATATGGGTCCAAATGGGTTATCAAAGAAAGGAAGGTAAACTTGTTGATGGCATCCACAGCCCAAATCAAGAGCAGAGTTTTTCCTCTCGGGTGGCGGGGGTGGGGGCGGGTTATATGAGATGCCATGTCTGTGAGACAGTCAGCTTCTGGTGGGTGGTGGGCAGGTGATTTGGGGCCTGGTGGGTGGGGGCCGGTCGTAGAAAATGTGAGGGACAGAGGGGAAGGGGAAGGGCCTGGCCTGGACTAAGCTGAAAGCAGAACAACTGAGGTGAGAGCTCCTTGTTACCTAGTCCTATGTTATATGAGATTCTATCGTTGACACTTGGATTTTAAGAGAAGCTGCCTAGTTGTGGCCCCTGTTTGTCACCTAGAACTATGAGGCTCTGCTGCACTAACTTCAAGGGAGCCCCCTACACACAGTAACTAGAAGGAAAAGAGGATATAGGTGGCCTAAGAGTCTTTATCTGGTTTTTGAAACAATGGTGTTGCTTAGGAAGACATCTTTTATATACATGTGAGGATACAGGACTGATTGATTGTCTCCAGGAGCCTACCACAGGTCATGGTCTGAGGTGACAGAAATGGATGAGGTTCTGTTACTGCTCCAAGTCATTCAGCGGGAGAGAAGCCGAAAAAAAAAAAAAAAAAAAGGCAAAAAGGCAGAAAACCCAGGATGATAACAATAGAGGGAGATGGCTATGAGAAGATGGAGGAGGGGCAGCCACCAGCCTTGAGAGCTGGAATGGAGTCTTAGAGATTGCCCAGAGAAGGCATGCCTGAAATGAGTGAAGAAAGAAGTTGGCCAGGAAATAGAGAAAGGGGAGAGCTTTGCAAGCAGTCGCCTGAGACAATAAAGCGCAGATTTTGCAACTGAACATAAGTAGACTCAGGTTGCTCTTCTAGAGTTTCAGTAGAAGGTCAGTCATGTGGCTTAAGAATAGGGGTAAAACGTGGTGTCACACAGAGATACAGAGCCCTGGCTTTTGAGAAGCAAAAGATTTTGAGTATTGTGAACTTTCATGATGATCCGTTGATTATTTATCCTTTACGATTCAGTTTTGGAATGAATGTTCTACCTAAGATATCTTTGCCTAACCTCATGGCACAAAGGTTTTCTCCCATTATTGTCTTGTAGCTTTACAACTTACACTTAGCTCCATAATTTATTTTGAGAGTTTTTAGCATGCAGTGTGAGGTATTGACGTTTATTGGCGGTTTCCATACGGAGATTCCCTTTCTCCAGCTCTATTAGTTAATAGAGTTATTATCAGTTAATTTAATTATCTTAGCACCTTTTGTCACAAATCAACTGACCATATTTTTGTGTACATCTGTTTCTGCACTTTCTATTTTATCCACTGATCCATACATCTAGTTTTACGGTAATACCACACTGTCACGACTACTACAGGTTCACATTAAGTCAGGGAATTTGGTACCGTAAGTCCTCCATCTTTGTCCTCTTCCAAATGGCTTTGGCTATTCTATCTCCTCTGCATTTCCATATGAGTTTTAGAAATAACTTTTCATTCTAATTATGATTATGGCAAATCGATAAATGAATTACTACACACTTGACATCTTAAACCTTCTGGAGTCTTCTGATCCACAAACATACTATATTTCCATTTAATTTGCATCTTCTTTCATTTTTCTCAGCAATATTTAATAGGTACCTGTATACGAGTCTTGCACATACTACATTAAGCTTCTTAATAAGCATTTCATTTGGTTTAGTGCTATTGTAAGGGATATTTAATTTTCTTCCATCTCCAATCATTTGTTCCTGGTACGCTGAAATAGTGAGCCGGCTCTCGCAGCCGCCCGAACTCCCTGACGTTCAAGCTGGTTTTAGAAAAGGCAGAGGAACCAGAGATCAAATTGCCAACATCCGCTGGATCATGGAAAAAGCAAGAGAGTTCCAGAAAAACATCTATTTCTGCTTTATTGACTATGCCAAAGCCTTTGACTGTGTGGATCACAATAAACTGTGGAAAATTCTGAGAGAGATGGGAATACCAGACCACCTGACCCGCCTCTTGAGAAATCTGTATGCAGGTCAGGAAGCAACAGTTAGAACTGGACATGGAACAACAGGCTGGTTCCAAATAGGAAAAGGAGTACATCAAGGCTGTATATTGTCACCCTGCTTATTTAACTTCTATGCAGAGTACATCACGAGAAACGCTGGGCTGGAAGAAACACAAGCTGGAACCAAGATTGCCAGGAGAAATATCAATCACCTCAGATATGCAGATGACACCACCCTGATGGCAGAAAGTGAAGAGGAGCTTAAAAGCCTCTTGATGAAAGTGAAAGAGGAGAGCAAAAATGTTGGCCTAAAGCTCAACATTCAGAAAACGAAGATCGTGGCATCCGGTCCCATCACGTCATGGGAAATAGATGGGGAAACAGTGGAAACAGTGTCAGACTTTATTTCTTGGGGCTCCAAAATCACTGCAGATGGTGACTGCAGCCATGAAATTAAAAGACGCTTACTCCTTCAAAGAAAAGTTAGGACCAGTCTAGAAAGCAGAGACATGACTTTGCCGACTAAGGTCCGTCTAGTCAAGGCTATGGTTTTTCCTGTGGTCATGTATGGATGTGAGAGTTGGTCTGTGAAGAAGGCTGAGCGCCGAAGAATTGATGCTTTTGAACTGTGGTGTTGGAGAAGACTCTTGAGAGTCCCTTGGACTGCAAGGAGATCCAACCAGTCCATTCTGAAGGAGATCAGCCCTGGGATTTCTTTGGAAGGAATGATGCTAAAGCTGAAGCTCCAGTACTTTGGCCACCTCATGCGAAGAGTTGACTCATTGGAAAAGACTCTGATGCTGGGAGGGATTGGGGGCAGGAGAAGAAGGGGACGGCCGAGGATGAGATGGCTGGATGGCATCACGGACTCGATGGACGTGAATCTGAGTGAACTCCGGGAGACGGTGATGAACAGGGAGGCCTGGCGTGCTGCGATTCATGGGGTCGCAAAGAGTCGGACACGACTGAGCGACTGAACTGAACTGATGCTGAAATTGAGAGGACTTTTTCCCATTGAGCTTCTGTCCTGTAACCAGGTTAAATTGCATATCAGATCTGAGAGATGATTTTGTTTTCTGTAGACTACTAAGTATTTTCTAAGTATTACTAAGTATGATCCCTTTAATATATTGTTGGATTCGGTTTGTGCCTCTAGGTGTTCTTGACAAATGCCATGAGGGGAAAAGGATTTCAAACTGGGTAAGCTCTGAGTCGGAGAAAGCCACCCAAGTGGGGTCTTCTAGGGAACTACCAGACAGGACAAATAATGACCTGGGAAGGTTATCTGGGAACAAGTCTCTGCAGGAGGCCTGTCCCATTTCTGCTCCCTCTGGTGGCTGTCAGGCTGCCGGTTTTCACCATGATTGCAGGCTGTTAGCATTCCAAGCTGAGCTTCCCTTGTGGCTCAGCTGATAAAGAATCCGCCTGCAATGCAGGAGACCTGGGTTTGATCCCTGGGTCGGGAAGATTCCCTGGAGAAGGGAAAGGCTACCCACTCCAGTATTCTGGCCTGGAGAATTCCATGGGCTATAGAGTCCACAGGGTCGCAAAGAGTCGGACATGACTGGGCGACTTCCACTTTCAGCATTCAAAGCTACCTCAGGGTTGGATAGAGTGGCATGAGAACAGGACTACTTCAAATGCCACCTAGCTCACTCTTCCTACTGAGATTAGGCTGTTTTTCTAGAATAAACATACCTGAGGTTGTTGCATACTTTTGGTGAATTTTTAGAGTTCTGCCAACATTGATTCTGAACCTCTTTTCCAGCTTTCTCATGGCTTTAAGAGAGGAGAGAATCGTCAGCAGTCCTTCTGACATTTTGGTTGACTTCCTGTACAGTCTTTCACTGTGCTTGCCTATCAGCATGTTTGCTGCTGTGCAGTACACTGCTTGTACTTACATGTCTCTCAAGAAATAACTTCTCGGGTCACCAACCATGTGAAAGGCTCCACAACAGAAGGTCAAAGCAAAGATGTATAAGACACCATCTTTGATTTCAAAGCTGTCACTCTCAAATAGATTCCATTTAAATGGAACATTTGAAGCATAATGATTGCCAAGCCTATGTCTGAGCACCAAATTATATCCTAGTTCAGTTGAACGGGGATTATTTTTGGCCAACATGCCTTAACTATAACCAGGCTTTCACCTAGATATTTGACAGCAAGCCTGACTAATATCTCTGGTCACTGTTAATTTCACCTCTAGTCACTACAGGAAGCTGAGAGCTTCAAGGGAATAAGAGTGCAGATGGCGAGGGGAGTGGCTGCCGCTATTACCCATATGAAGAGTTAGAAACAGAGATTCATTTGAACAACCAGTCTTGGTTTTCATAATTCCATAGCATCAAGTTAGTATTTTCCACTGAAATGGCTTGTTTTTATATTGATGCAGCCCACTGCCCTTTTGGTTATCGATAAGAGTTTTGGGTGAAAAGTAGGAAGGACCCAAGAGACCACTCTCTTCACACCGTGGTATGAAAATATAGCTCCATCCTTCTCCTTTTGAATCAGTCTCTGCATATCTGACGTGGTCATCGATCAAAGATCCTCAATGGCAGTCTAAAACCCCAGTTTACATGCAATATGTGTGTCTGTAAAACCCTTTGAACCATGGGAGGTGCCTGCTAATTTATTCACAGCCAGTTTGTTCAGGGCTTGGTTTCTGAAGATATCCTGGTGCCTTTGATAAATATGTCTGGAAAGAGCACCCTCCCCCCCCCCGGCCCCGCCCGCCACAATGAAAATATAATATTTAAGAGAGACAATTTTTAATTGAAAACTTGGCCCTGCCACTTCTTAGCTTTGGGCAAAGTACTTAGTCTCTCTCAGCCTCAGAGTCCCAACTGGCCAAACTGAGGATAATACCAGGGGGGTTGCAGGGATTAAACGTGGCAAAGTTTGTAAAGCATTTAGTTTACTATCTACACTAAATAGCAATTAGCTAATGCCCCCTCCTCCCACAAATGTTAGCTTTAATTACCATCGATCAACCTCTGAAATGCCATGAACACACAAAATCTGTAAGAGTGACCCGCCTTAAGAGGTTCAGAATCCATTTGTCTCATTTGGCCAACCATGAGCTCCTCCCGCCATGTGTTTTCACAGATGAACAGTGGCCTGAAGAGAGAGAGAGAGAGAGAGAGAGAGAGAGAGAATCCCTTTGTTTAGGACTTCCCCTGTTATGCTTTGTGATGGTGGTGACCACAAAATTTGCATCTCTCCTAAAATTAGTGGAGAGGGGGCTTCTCCACTAAAGCCCCTAGTATAGCGCAGTTGGTAAAGTATCCGCCTGCAGTGCGGGAGACCCTGGTTTGAGTCCTGGGTCAGGAAGATCCCTGAGGGCTAGGTTACCCACTCCAATATTCTTGCGCTTCCCTTGTGGCTCAGCTGGTAAAGAATCTGCCCGCAATGCGGGAGACCTGGGTTCGATCCCTGGGCTGGGAAGATCCCCTGGAGAAGGGAAAGGCTACTCACTCCAGTATTCGGGCCTAGAGAATTCCATAGTCTGAATTCTCAAGGGACTGAAAACTTTCCCCATAGTCCGTGGGGTCCCAAAGAGTCGGACACGACCTAGAGACTTTCACTAAAATTAGTGAGTTTGCCGAGTGACCAATTTGCCACATTTACTGGATTTCTTGATTGTCACGTTAGCAACCTTTACGGGAATAGCTGGGCTTCCCAGGTGGTGTTAGTGGTAAAGAACCTGCCTGCCAATGCAGGACACATAAGACACATGGGTTCAATCCCCAGGTGGAGAAGATCCCCTGTGGGAGGGCCTGGCAACCCACTGCAGTATTCTTGTCTGGAGAATCCCATGGACAAAGGAGCCTGGTGAGCCACAAGTCTATAGGGTCACAAAGAGTCAGACGCGACTGAAGTGACTTAGAAACAATCATTTTTATTTGAAAGATGAGTAATAAGTTTCTGAATATTAACTCAACAAAGTAGATATACCTTAGACATTTGGAAAAATACCCAAAATTAGGGACTGAAAACTTTCCCCATGAAAGTATCATTCTAACCCAAAATTTGGGTTTTACCTATGATGAAACTTTTTTAATTATTCCTGATTTATCTGGGAATATTCTGAATGTTATTTTCTATCTTTTCAAGCCACGTGGATTGTGTGTGTGTGTGTGTGTGTGTGTGTGTGTGTGTGTGTGTCCGTATTTTCAAATGGGTTATCAGATAGAACTGCTTGTTTCTTGCACTGATAATTTTTAATCAAAGATAGGTATGTTAAACTCAAAAACTATATTTAATTTTAATTTTAAACACTGTTATTTTAAGTTGGACTAAAATTAATCAACTGAAATTGAATTTAAATTGAATTTTAAACTTGAACATGAGCTAAAAGTCAAAATTTATGATTAAGTTCACACGGACAACTCTGCTTCTGGGAAGACAGAGTGGATGAACGTTTCCTCTTCTTCCCACCAAGCACAATGTGGGGAGGAGAAGGTGGATCAACTAAGGATCTCAGAACCAGAGAAAGGACACGGTGGTGAGTTCCCTGGGTGTTCTTTCTGCATCATATATCCCAGGCTTGGAGCTGAAGAAGCCAGCTACTGAGAGAAATGCCGAAAGGTGGATACAAAACAACAGTGACAACTACAGCAGCCGCAGCAATGAAACCCAGCCGAAACAGAAAGAAAAGTCTGCGCTCTCTAATGTAAGGATCAAGAATGACAAGATAGAAAAGGTTTTGTGCATTAATGCTCTACTCCAGCCAAGCAATATGGAAAGGGGGAAAAAAAAAAAAAAGGACTGTGGCCTGCCTGCCCCTCGCCGCCCCTCTCCCCCGCCCCTCCCCCACGCCAAGCCAAGAAGATCTAGCGGGGAAGCTAGAATTCCACGTTTTACTGGCGGAAACAGGAGCCACCTTCCCCTCTTCACCACATCCGTGGAAATCAAACGCATGGAGATTCTGGAATTATGCCTCCACTAGGCAGTAAGATAGCAGTCCTCCCCATCCCTGCTGGGATGATTTCAGTACTTTCACCACCACTCAGTAGTAAGGAGGCCGCTCAATCTGTGGGCTAAAGTTTTCCAGCGCATTAAGAAATGGCTTGAACTGAATGGAGATGATTACACACCATACCCAAATTTGTGGGATGAAGCTAAAGCATTGCTGGAAGGGAAATATACATCAGCAAAGGCTTACATTATGGAAAGGGAAATGCCCCAAGTCAATAATCTAAGTTCTCACCTCAGGAAACTAGAAGAAGAAGCAAAATAAATCCAAAGCAAACAGAAGGAAGGGGATACAGAAGATGACCCCAGTAATCAATGAAACTGAAAACAGTAAAACAACAGAGAAAATCAATGAAACAAACATCTCGTTCTTTGAAAAGATCAATAAAACTTACCAACCTCCAGCGAGTCTGACAAAATAAACCCACAGTGATTCACTGCATTTACTGAATGACTTCAGTGACTATGTTCGTGAAATACTCTACTTTAGAAACCATGCGTAAAATAGATAAACCAGTGCAAGTTTGATGCATGAAGCAGGGCACCCAAAGCCACTGTTCTGTGACAACCTAGAGGGATGAGGCGGCGGGGGGGGGGGGGGGGGGGGAGATTGTGGCGGGGGACAGAGGTGGGAAGGGTGTTCAGGATGGAGGGGACACACTTATGGCTGATTCATATTGATGTATGACAAAACGCATCACAATACTGTAAAGTAAATTTCCAACATAACAGCTGGATTGATGTCCTTCATACAGAAACTATTTTGGGGTAACATTTTTTTTGCAATTAGCTCAAATTCTTTTCTAAGTGATAGAAATGATTCCCTGATATCTACTCCACAAGTTCAAAAGTTTTTAGGCTATAATCATATCTTTGCAGATTGCAAAGTCCTTGGAGAAAAAAAATGTACCTAAAATATTAATCGACCAAGATTTCATGCAGCATGACTCATGAGGAGAAGGTATTTGAAAAGTAAGGTGTTTGAAATTTTTCCTTCTCCACGGGGTCTTCCCAACCCAGGGATCGAACTCGTGTCTCCAGGGTCTCCTGCATTGCAGGTGGATTGTTTACCTGCTGAGCCATTGGGGAAGCCCTATTTCCTTATTTATTTATTTATTTATTATTATTATTATTATTTTTTTTTTTACTATATCTCCATTTAAAATGTCTGTGTGTGAGAGAGAGAGTGAGTGCATATGTGTGAGCGTGTGCCCAAGATCCAAGCTACTTTATAACTGGCCAAATTTATAACCCAGGTTCTCTTAATAATTGTTAAAAACTGTGTCTAGTTAATGCTGAACAGTTATTTCCGATTTCAGGCAACAGATTTTGTCATTCTCTTTGGACTGATAGAGGAAATTCTTTTTGAATTCGTCTTATATTTGCTTACATTTCTCTTCATACTGTTCACTTTGTTTTCTTCATATTTCTTTGAACACAGCAAATAAATAGCTTTTCCTCTTTACTTGTTGTTGCAAACACAGCAGCCGCAGCAACAACAACAATGGAAGGGGTTGGGAGGCTGAGGTGCTCAACTTTACAGCAAAATGCCCGCTAATTAAAAATAGAAAGGAATTTCTAGAAAACAGAAATAGAGAATCGCCATGTTTCCGACCCCCAAAGCAATAATCAAACCAGACCCAGAGCCCTGAAAAAAAGCTAAGGCCGAGAGGTGAGAACGTTTTTGGAGAACAGACTACCCACATGGGATCAGAATATCGTGCCACAGACTGCTTATAAAATCAAAAAGGTACCTTTACCATGAAACGATCTCTACAACAACACCTTAAATAAGTGATCAGACTCAGTAATGCCAACTGTAGCAATGACAGCTAGACAAACTGAACTTGGGGGCCTACAGATGCGAGGCTCACGACCTATTTAATATCCTTGCCAAGAACATTAAATCTGAAGACATAAATCTAAACAAGAGGAAAATATCAGGCAAACGCATACTGTGGACACTTTACAAGCAAACGAGCCCAGGCTCCATGACGTGAAACTGTCATTGCCGTGGAAGATTTAAGTTGAGGGACTGCTTGGGACTGCAGGATACTAAAGAGACATGACAACTGAATGCAGTGCGTGATACTTGATTGAACTGTGGATCCTCAAAAGGATATTATTGGGACAATTGGGGAAATTTGACTATGGACTCTATATGGACTTAGATAACACTATCACCTCATTGTTAAATTCCTTCGACATGATAACAGTACTGTGGTCAGACGGGAGAGTATCCTAGTTCTTAGGAGACAGATTCTGAAGTAATTGGATGAAGTGTTTGGAACCGTTACGTGGTGAAGCAAAAAAGAAGAAGAAAAAGAGAGCGAGAAAGCAATGGGATAGTAGGAATCTAGGTAAAAGAATGCTTACTCTTTATGCATTTTCAAAATAAAAAGCTGAGGAAAATGGATTGCTCGTGTTTTAGAGTTATGCATTGAAATATTTCCCAATAAAATAAGAAAATTTCTGATGTTTTCTTGAAAATAGTCTGGGAGAGGGGTAGGGGAGAAGGTATGTGCGAATCGAGTTTGGCTATAAGTTGTTGCTGGTTGCAGTTGGGTGATGGGATAATCGGAGGTTCCTTCACTCTTCTCTCGTGTACAATGGTTCTCAGAGTGTGGTTCCCTTCCAACAGCATCTGCATCACCAGGGAACTTGTCAGAAAAGGACACTCTGGGTCTCACTCCAGAACTTTTAATCTGAGACTACAGATGTGGAGCTCAGCAATCTGTGCTTTAACAAGCTCTCTGTGTGATTCTGCCACAAGCTCACATTTCAGGACCACAGCCCTACTGTCATGAACTTGGAGACTGAAAATTTGTATACAAGCTCTATTTGCAAGGGTTTGAAATAATCCACAGTATAATATTTTTTAATTAACTTATTTTTTATTGAGGGATATTTGCTTTACAGAATTTTGCTGTTTTCTGTCAAACCTCAACATGAATCAGCCATAGGTATACATATATCCCTTCCCTTTTGAACCTCCCTCCCATCTCCCTCCCAACCCCACCCCTCTAGGTTGATACAGAGCCCCTGTTTGACTGTCCTGAGCCATACAGCAAATTCTCGCTGGCTATCTATTTTATATATGGTAATGTAAGTTTCCATGTTACTCTTTCCATACATCTACCCTTTCCTCCCCTCTCCCCATCACAGTAAAATTTTTTTTAAAGTAAATAAAACAGGCCTCCGAGCTTAGTGGTCAACCTAGTTTAGTGGTCAAGTTTTAATGAAAAGTTTCAAGACAGATAATACTAATCTTACATGAACACTGCCAGAGGATAGCAAAGAGGGCAACAAAGTTGCTCCACTTAGTAGTCTATGAGACTAGAAAACCTTGACCCTGGAACCAGCAATTATGCTCTGAGGAGAGAAACATCAAGTCAGTCTTGCTCATGAACAGAAGACAGGCAAATTCCAGGCAAAACTTTAGCCAAGGGAGCCCACCAGTGTACGCAAAAGATGATACACTGTGATGTGTAGCTACGTCTATCCTAGGAGAGCAAATCTGGTGGAAGGGGGCACGAGAGAGGCTTGGGTGTTGCTAATGTATTCTGCTGCTTGCTCCAGGTGCTAACTGAATGCATATGTTTAATTTTTGAAAACTCACTAAGATGCACACACATGACTTTGATTCTTTTTTGATTATAAGATACACTTCACTAAAAAATTTGAAAGCAATCTTATAAATAACCCTCATTATATTAACAGACCCAAATGAATAGAGTCCTGATCATTTCAATAGAGGCCCCCAATTAAAATCCAATTGTCTATTCATGATTTTTAAGACAAACTTATTAAACTAGAAATATAAGGGATGCTCCTTAATCTGATAAAGGGAAAGAAGGAAAGAAAAAGAGAGAGGAGGGAGAGAGAGAGAGGAAGAAAAAAGAAACAAAAGTGAGAAGGAAAAAATTAAAGAGGAAGGGAGGAAAGACAGTAAAAGGAGAAAGAGAATGAAAGAGAGAAAGCAAACAATGAAACAAACACAGAAAGCCCGTTTTAATATGGACATGTTGGCAACAGTCTGTTTAATATTAGGAACAACCCAAAGATGCCCAGTTTTGCCATCTCCACTTGACCTTGTAGTGGATGTCCTAGCCAGCCAGTAAGGAACTTGCAAACTGATTATCTTACTTCTGTTACTCACAGATTCACAGAAAACTGCAGACCACCTATAGACACATGATAAAATGTCACAGAGTTTAGCATGGTGGCTGACTTGGAGATCAATATATATATATTTTTAAGTCAAATGGATTTCTATAAATTAGATAGAGATAGAAAATGTCATTTTGAACAGATATCAAGCAGCAGAGCAACAAGATTCCAGAGAATCTTGAAAGTGCAAGTCGCTCAGGTCATGTCTGACTCTTTGCGACCCCATGGACTGTAGCCCACCAGGCTTCTCTGTCCTTGGGATTCTCCAGGCAAGAATACAGGAGTGGTTTGCCATTTCCTTCTCCAGGAGATCTTCCCGACCCAGGGACCGAACCCGGGTCTCCCGCATTGCAGGCAGATTCTTTACTGTCTGAGCCACCAGGGAGTATCTTGGGATAAATACAAAAAGGATGTACAAAATCTGAAGGTAAAAAAGATAAAACACTAAGCTGAAGGATTCCAACGTTAAAGAAGACCCACAAAAATAGAGAGCCATTCCATGTTGGTGACTAGGAAGGCTGAATATCATAAAGATAGTCAATTCTCCCTTGACTGATCCACAGATTCAATGAAAATGTAATCCAAATCTACCGCAGGTGAGTTTTCAGGGAACATGACATGCTGATCCTGACATTTACATTTTTGAGTTTAGGAAGGACAAAAGGCAAAGAATAGCAAAGATATGCCTGGAAATGATGAATAAGGTGTGAGGACTTGTCCCACCAGAGATCAAGATGTCCTACTAACAGACAAAAAGGAAGAGAGCGTAGTACTGGCCCAGGAATAGATCGACATCTGTGGAACAGAACAGGGGACTCAGAGACACGAATGAAGACCAGAATGACTCCACACACTGCCAATTGTTCCCTGGGGCTGCGATATCGGAGTTCGAATTGAGAATCCCTGACGTAGGAATACGGAGGGATCTTAAAAACACAGGCCGAATTTTGTACAAGTAATTTACAGAATACCAAGGATGCCTGTTTAAAATGCTTGCATATACAGTATTTCACGGGGCTTCCCAGGTGGCGCTAGTGGCAAAGAATCCTCCTGTCGACGCAGGAGACTTAAGAGACATAGGTTGGATCCCTGGATCGGGAAGATCCCATGGAGAAGGAAATGGCAACCCACTCCAGTATTCTCGCCTGGAGAACGTCATGGACAGAGGAGCCTGGCGGGCTATAGTCCATAGGCTCGCAAAAGAGGCGGACACGACTGAAGCAACTTAGCACACAGTATTTCACATCCAAAAAGCAAACAGTTTGGGAAACAAGGTTTGGGGAGCACAAAGCTCCACTTCATTTCCGGGGTCGAACGGCAGGCCGGGTAAAGCCACCCAGCAGGCGGAGGAGTGTGAGGGAGGTGAAGCGAGAGGGTGGGGCTTTAGTCGTGACCCTCAGACGAACCTGAAGCTCATTGGTCACTGACCACAGCGGTGGGAGGTGAAAAGCAGAGCTGGAAGCTCATTTGTCTTTTGAAGGAAGGGCGGGAAAGCGACTGAGAGCTGGGTCTTCCCTCGGGCCTCCTGTCCCAGTAGATTGATCCTGACCTGCTGGAGGCTGAGGTAACCATAGAGTGGCATCAGGAATAGGACCCTCATTCTCCACACCTCTTCCTTCCTCCCTCCCTCCCGCTCTGGATCCCCAATCCCTCTTCTCTCCTCCACCTCCGCAGGGTACCTGTATCCCACCCCGCCCCACCCCTCCCCCCACTCCACACCCCACACCCCACCCTTCCTTGGCTGAAGTCCTGTGAGATGATCGCTTGCTCCAGACGCCTGACCCCTGGCCTCTGGCTGCTGGGGCAGGGCTTATGTCCCCCCACCCCCACCGCCGCCCACCTCATGATTCTGAGGTGGGGGTGACAGGGAACGGTTGGGTAACCCGAGAGGAGGGAGGTGGCGAACTCTGGGTTTGGGAGGAGGGGGCGCTGTGCTCAAGCATAATTGTTGCGGTTGCTGGAGAGGAGCAGGGAAGATTGTTGGGAGGCTGTGGAGGGAATGCATGGGTTTGCATGAAAGCAGAGAGGGTGTGCTGCTGCAAGAGAACAATTAGTGCAGGGAGGAGTTGGCTGTTGACTAGATCAGGGTCTGGCGTTCAACAGGGGACTCAGCAAACATCTACTTGGTACGTCGATGAGGGGAGGAATGAAAGTAATCATTGACAGAAGGGCTTGAGATGCAGCAGAAGTATAAGATTTCATGATATGATATGATTTCAGGGTGTCACTTTAGAGAGGGAGCAAAAAAGTAATTAAGATTTTGATAGAGTACAAGAAAAAATTGGAATGGAAGATGAGAGGAAAATTGAATGTAGGGCATACATGAGACCAATAAAATAGAATTGAGTGCAGGACATAAGAGTCATGAGTAGGGAGTGGATGAATGCAGGAGGTGAGGAAGACAATTGTGGAAAGGGATGCCAGGAATAGTAGTTGGGCATAGCAGAGTTCAGGATGATAACCATGAGACAGGGAAGTAGTATTTGTTGAAGGAGGCACGAGAGTGCATGTGTATGCCTGACGGGGTCAGGGGTCCGTGTGAAGTGAAGGTGAGCAGGGGGAGTAATAATTGGATTGGAAGTATACAGGACCCACACCCAGAGTTTCTTGGAACTGGCCTATATGTGAGTGGGGCTTCCTGGGAAGGAGGCTACATGAGCAAGAAGGGAGGGTGCAATCTCATTTCAGCAGTGAGCTGGATGGAGAAGAATCCAGCCACCTCAGATGGGGTTTTCCAGGGGCAGAGGAAGTACGTAGAGGGTAGGGGATCATGTGGCCACCCTGACCCCCACTCCCACTCCTTGCCCTAGAACCATGGATCCCAATGAAATGCCTGCTATGCCCTGCTCCCTCCCCGACTCCACCACTGGGCTTGAGACCAGAGCCCCATGTGGGATTGAACTTGGCCCCAGAAGATCTATAGGTCACTGTGCCCGCTGCCACAACCACGGCATCACTGACCAAATCAAGGACGAGGAGCACCTCTGCCTCTTCCAGGCCTGCGAGTGTGACAAGTGTGTTCCCTTCTCGTGAGTATGGCATCTGACAAGGGGAGGGGAGTAGGCCTCCTCTAAAGGTGACTGACCTTAGACCCACAATCCTCCCACTTTAGGGAACACGACAACATCTTGCCTGCTGAACGTGACTTGAAGATGGAGCAGGGGCCATACGTAAGGAGGCGCCCGACTCGAGGACGGATAAGGAGCGGGACTACCTCTCCCAGAGCTCACAGCCGTGCCAAGAAGTTGGGCACTCGAGCAAGAGTCCCCAGTGAGTGTCTCTGGCCAGGGAGGCAGTTGGAGTTTCGGGTGTAGGGAGCATGCGTAGTTCTGTCACCAGTCGTATCACCCAGTTTCTGTGTGGCTTTACTCCTTGGGAAAGTTACTCTTCAGGCCTTAGCTTCCCCAACTATAAAAATGCCATCAGTATTATCTACCAAGTGTTGGTGGGAAGGAGAGATCCGGGAAATCAAAAAGGGCCTAGAGTGGGACAGGTTGGGGGTGAGGTAGAGTGGGATGGGATCAGAGGGTAAGGCTCACCTAAGCCGTCCCCAGCGTCTCACAGTTGGGAAGGAGAACATCACGCCTCAGCTCGAGGCTCACCCCTGTGCAATCCCCGAGGAGGAGTCCGGGGCCAGTGTGGGAAGCTCTGACCTCAGCCACTGCTCAGAGCCCTTCCTGTGTCCTGAAGACCTGGGTACCATCTCTAACCCTACTACAACTTGCCATATGACCCTGAGGGAACACTACTTCTCTATGGGTCTCATAGTCCTCAGTCCCAAAATGAAGACGAGGACTAGGTGGTCTTGAAGGTCTTCTCAGCTCTGGCATTCTGGGCTCCTATCCTTGTCCCCAAATATGCCCACATCTCCTCTCCATGGCCGGCTTGGTTCCTGACTCCAACCTGTGCTCTCTGTTCCCGCAGACAGTCTTCCAAGGCGCTCTGCTGCTCGGTCAAGTCTTGGACTCTTTGTCTCTGTCCTGGACTCCAGCACCCTTGAAGAAGCAACTAACAATTTCTCTTTTGAGGAAGTCGCACAGATCCCCTGCCCTGCCCAGCAGGTGAGTAGAGTGAGAAAGACCACGGGGCTACTTGTATATTGTGTTACTGAGTGTCCAAACCTTCTGCTTAAGGCTCTGGAGCTAGAAGGAGGAGATGGAGGCAGTACAGGGCAACTGGGGGCGGGGGGCGAGGTGGAGGAAGGGGAGGAGGAGCAGGCATCTCAGACTTAGGGGCAACGACAGGGCTCTCCCAGCTTTGCCTTTCCCAATTTGCGAGACTTTGGACAAGAGACTTTACATATCCGAGCCTCTATTTCCTACCAGTGTGCTGAGAGGGGACAGTGTTCTACACCTATAGAGAACTGCCGACTCATTGGGAAAGACCCTGATGCTGGGAAAGATTGAGGGCAGGAGAAGGGGGTGACAGAGGATGAGATGGTTGGATGGCATCACCGACTCAGTGGACATAAGCTTGAGCAAACTCGGGGAGATAGTGAAGGACAGGGACGCCTGCCATGCTGCAGTCCGTGGGGTCACAAAGAGTCAGACATGATTTAGCAACTGAACAACAGCAACAACATAGCATTGAAAAGAGGACCAGCACAAGGCCTGCCACATCGCAGGCCTTTGACAACTGGAGGCTGTTATTCCACATGAAACAAATAGATGGAATAGAAGCTTCTGCTGAGAAGGGGAGCCGTAATGGTGAGGGACACCATCTTGCCCAGGCCAGAGTCTAATAACCATCAGAGAAAGTGTCCTGGAGAGGAGTCAAGCTGGCCCTTCAAGCCCCTTGGGGATTGGGGAATATAAGGGCAAGAACCAGTCCCCGGACAGGAACAGTAATCACGTCTCTCCAGGTGCCTTGCAGATTAAAATGCAGACACCTCTGATTTCCCATAAACTTTACTGTTGCTCCAGGAGTTTTAAAAAAGCTGAGAGGAATTAGTGTCTCTGGAAAGATACAGGAAAAAGAAAAAATGGAAAAGAAGACAGGCCAGGCAGGGGAAGCGACTTGTCTAAGCCACAACACCTAATGGCCATTCAGATTCCCACATGCAGATATTGTAAAATCTTGGCCCCCTCCCCACTGGTAGTACGTGCCTGCCAAAGGGATAAATCCCCTGGTCTCTCCTTTCCTTGTCCCTAGACACTCAACTCTGATCCTCCAGCCCCACGCCACCCTTAACCCCCTTCTACTGCAGCCACAGATTCTGGGAAGACTGTGGCCTCCAGAACCCTGGCAGGGGCCAAGCTTAGTAAGGAGAAGAGCAGAAGGCCTCAGGGCAGCTGGGGACTGAAGGGGCATGGAGGGAGTGTGGGTTCCCAGCTCCCATTCTCTGACATCCTTTGTTTTCAGGCTCCCGAAGCTTCCAACCAGGCCTCGGTTTCTGCCTCCTCAGAATGGCAGCGAAAACTGGAAGCAGCCGAGGCTCTGCTGGCTCTGAGAGAATCTTCCTAGGCCCCTTCTGGCTCCACCTCTCTGCTCCAGCCCTGCGTTGCTCCAGGTAGCCTGGTCTTTGAAAGGAGAACAAGGGGTTGGGGCCAGTTGGGAAATGGGAGGCTGTTGTGGTAAGCAGGGGCTAACTGGGAAGTCAGAGTTAGAGGGAGGTAGGGGGGTTGAACTTCTTTGGACCCAGGCTGCCAAGCTCCTCTGTCGGACTCTCGAAGTGGCAGTAGGTGGTTGTCCAGAGAATCACTGAGCGTTTATTGAGCACTGTCCTCCAAAGCAAATGTTCACTGCCCTGATGTCAAGAAATAAGGAAACTGAGTCCCTGAGAATGGCAGGGACTTACCAAGGGCATGCAGCATATCAAGTGGAAGAATCAGGTCTCCTGACTCCCAGTCCAGAGTTTTCTACCCAGACTCCTGCAGTCTGCTGTGATCTGGGGAGGACATGTATAGGTGATAAGTGTCTAGTAGAGAAGGAGATCTAGTTCCTGCCTTCAGGGAGCTTCCAGTCTTGATGTGGAGCCTGGATGCCTCCACAAGTCATGTTTTGGGGCTGAATCTCAATGATGAGCCTGGAGAAGAAGGGCAGAGGAGAGCTAGACACCTGGGAAGGCTGAGGGGGAAGGCTGGGCACTACCAGATCAAAATGGACTGTGATATGGAGAGTGAGTGAAGCAGGCAACCCTGGAGGAACTGCTAGAACATGATGGAAGAGATGAGCGGGGAGAGGCTACCAGTCACGGAGGTCTGCATGCCAGGCTTAAGAGGTTCGGCCAGCAACTGTGGGTGGCGAGGGACCAAGGACTGTCTGAGCTAGAGAGGAGCATGTGTGGAGACCCTAGGCTTGACAAAAAGAGATGTGGTTGCTGTGATGGAGGGATTGGAGGAAGCAAGAATTGAGATGGGCAAATCAAGGAAGAGTTCTGTGCAATATAGTCCAAGGTGACACAGCTTTGACTGGGTGGAACAAAAAGAGGGGAGAGCTGGGAGGACAAATGGATGTGACCTGGCCCTGACCCGTTTTTTTTTTGTCTGTGTTGACAGCTCCTGATGGAGATAAAGGACTTCAGCCTTCTAGCCCCTCTCTTTGACCCAGGCCGGCCAGCTCCATTTCTCTGCCTCTTGGTCACCTGGGGTGCATCTCCCTCTTGAACTAGAAGCCCAGAAGTGGGGAACTCACTAGAATGCTGTCTATTTATGCATTTGCGAAATGCTTAATGTCCAAAATTCTTACTGCATTTTTATTTTAAAAAGCGTTTAGGCTCTTTTATAAGCTTTTAGATGGTTTTTATTATATGGGACAATTCCTTGACTGAGGGTGGATATTCCTGTACCTCCATCCTTTACTCTCTTGGATCCTGGGGTCTTATAATGTCTCTTATGAAAACAGGGTTTTGCCATCTAAGCTGATCAGTCTCTAAGTAGGGTTCTGTGTGAGTTCATCTGTTCATCTGCCAGAGGTTATTTTGATTCATGATTGCAAACTTACCAGCATGCTCATGTACTTATCCATGCATGTGAAAATCTGAGGATGTTTTCATTTTGTGTCTAGGTTTGTGTATGTGAGCAAATAATAAACCTTCATTGTAAGGCACTGAAATATAGGTGTTGCCTGTTACCACAGTATAACCTAGAGTACCCTGAGTTTACCATGTTCAAGTCACTTTTCAAAGGGACAATCACTTTTCTCAATAACTGGGATTTCTTAACATGGCTCGATAAGGAAATGGTAGAGAAAAAAATGGGTAGGAGATTTACTCATTCAGCAAGTAAGTGCCTACACCCTGCCTGGCATTGACTGCTTCCAGTTGTCCAGAAGGCCACAAATTCAGATGTCCGCAGGATCAAGCAGGTTATATAAATGAGTAGAGCAAGCCAGATGGGGTCTGGCCAATTGAGAGTGCATGCTCTACCTAAGGGGGCAGCTGTCACTTGGCCCTAGCCAATTGTTGCCATGCAGGAATGCAGACTCATTGTGCCACATCTCTTGATTTTTAAAGATAAGATGAAACTCTAGATTTCTATGCAAAATATCTCAATTTTGAAATGCTGGCTCTGGTTTCCCCTAAACTCTTTAAATGGGCCAAACAAAAACTTCCAAGCAGGCCAACTTTGGGCAATAGAATGCTGGTTTGATTCTAGTCCAATACGTATTTTACAGTGGGGAGAAACTAAAGCCAATCTGGACAAGAAGACTCAAAGAGGGGAAATTAATTAGATCTGGGACCTATTTTGAAGGACCCAAGAGATACAAAGAAGAATCATTATCATTTGGTTAGTCTGTGTTCACTGAACACTAAGCTCATATAACCTCACAGTAGTTCTGTAAGCTCAGCATTATTATAACCCTTACACATCAGGAAATGTACTCAAAGAGGAAAAGTAACTTGCACAAGTGCTTGAAGGGAAATTTTAAGGCAAAGGTGGTTGGTGGGGGGGGAGACTCCTTTCTCTTTGATTTGCCCTAAATTAGCTAATAAGTTTACTTTTCTTTCTTTCTTTCTTTCTTTCTTTTTTTTTTTTTTTTTAACAAAATGTCCAGTGAGAGGTTCAAAACTTGAAGCGGCCGACACCCAGCTAGGAGGGTCTTTCAAAAACCATCCCTTTATTTTGTACTCAAAGTAACATTCTGTGGTAATCAATCAAATCTTACTTTCACCTGTTTCTCAGTCCTCTGCTGATGTTCAAGATCCTGCCCACCCACCCTCACCATACCCCCACACGTGTTGAGCTATACCTTTTTTTTTTAAAGTCTCTGAATGGCATAGTATAGGCATCTTAGGATATTGTTATACATGTTAGACATCAAACATCTTTTGTGAACTATCCTTTGGTCACTACTCCAGTTCACGCGTTTAAAATATCACTTTACATAACAGTGTGAGTTAGCTCTTGACTCTGATATGTTGTATGACAGCATTGATTAGGTCTGAGGATATCCATCGCACCAGAGCATCTGCAGAGTGGATTAGTCTCAACCAGTGCTACGCAGGTAAATGATTAACAACAGGCGCTGGGGGAAGAAGGAGGGTTGCATGAACCGCCCTGTGTTGTAGCATTTGCCAATTTCAAGCTACCAACGAGATGTCCTTTGATGCAGAGTTGGGAAGAGATGGATTTCCATCATTCAATTACAATAAATATACATAATCTCAAGAGCACAGATAATAGTAAAACGTAGGAAAGTAATTAGAAATCGATGACTTTTGATCATGTAGTATGTTCATTTTCAATATAATGCATATGTAATGCATTTGTTACTTTATACATTTTGGAGAAGGCGATGGCACCTCACTCCAGTACTCTTGCCTGGAAAATCCCATGGACGGAGGCGCCTGGTGGGCTGCAGTCCATGGGGTCACGAAGAGTCGGACACAACTGAGCGACTTGACTTTCCCTTTTCACTTTCATGCATTGGAGAAGGAAATGGCAACCCACTCCAGTGTTCTTGCCTGGAGAATCCCAGGAACGGGGGAGCCTGGTGGGCTGCCGTCTATGGGGTCGCACAGACTCGGACACGACTGAAGCGACTTAGCAGCTTAGCAGTACATTTAGTTTTAATGACAGCTGTGTTTAACAGCTGGCTCACGAAATTCCTGACAATGTGATACTCGCCTTTTATGTTCCAGTAAGAGTCCTCTCCAGCACTCTACTGCTTTCAGCTCTTGCCCAGAAAGGCATCTCTTTCAACTTAGGTCACACTAACACTGCAGGGCTGCTGCCACTGGTTTCTGACCAAGAACAGCCTAAAGTGTGGGGAAAGTACTCGTCATTGATTTTTAAAAATCGAATGATCTGGAACAAATATTGAGCAAAATGAGTTGTCAGCATTGTTTATGAGCAAACGTGCCATGTCTGGTAAAGGCCAGAATAAGCAAGACTCATGCAGGGATGTTGTTAACAGATTTCTTAAAGGTTAAAGGGATGGGGCAACTGATGTTCCCTGGCCATGGGATCTGTATCTCTCATCAAGAGACAGACATTCACTACCCTCCCTCGTCTTTCTCAGACAAATGCTGCATAATCTACACAAACTTCTCCACTTTGCCTTTTTTCACTTAAAAACATGCCCCTTGTCGTTGAATACAGGCACCATGTTACACAGCAGATCTCCAGAACATACTCATCTTGTACAACTGTAACTTTATATTCGCTAAACAACTACTCTCCATAGCCCCCTTCTCCCATCCCCCGGAAACCACCATCCCATTGTCTGCTTCTGTACACTTGACTATTTTCGAGGCTTCGTGTAAGATGTATTGTGGGCTTCCCAGGTGGCACAGTTTTAAAGAATCCGCCTGCCAATGCAGGAGACACAAGAGACACATGTTCCATCGCTGGGTTGGGGAGATCCCCTGGAGAAGGGAATGCCAACCCACTCCAGTATTCTTGCCTGGAAAATCCTATGGACAGAGAAGCCTCTCAGGCTACAATCCAGGGGTTTGCAGAGTCAGACACTATGGAGCAACTGAGCACTTTGCCAGGTTCTAGGGTCTTAGTCTCTCTTACTTTTCGTCTCTGCCCTGGTTGGTTGAGGTTGGTACAGTGGCTTGTTCAGGCTTTTTTGTTTGGAAGGCATTGTGCCTGAGTTCTGGTGGGAGGAGGTGAGCTTTTTCCTCTTTTGGTCAGGGCTGTGTGAGTTGGTGTGTTTTGGGATGTCTGTGGGAGTCCTATCTGCTGATAACTGGATTTGTGTTCTTGTCTTGCTTGTTGTTTGGTTGAGGTATCCTGTGCTAGGTGCTGCCAGCTATTGGGTGGTGCCAGGTCTTCAATACAGTTGGAGTCTTTCTTGGGAATTCTTTTTAATTAACACTCCCTCGGTCAGGAATCCTCTGGCAATCTAGTGTCCTAGACTCAGCACTACAACCTCAGAGGCTCAAGCCCCATCTCTGGTTGAGGAACTAAGTCTCCACAAGCCATTTGTTATGGCAATAAAGGGTATTAAAACAATCAAACAAAACAAAACTAAACAAAAAACAAGAAACAAAAATGAACCTTTTACCAATGGCAAATGCAAAATCATTCAAACAGAAACAAAAACAAAGAAATACACACACACATAAAACCAAAACAATCTAAAGAAAACAAAGTACAAGGAGTGATCTGGCAAGCAAAGGAAACCAAAATGATACAACAAATTACAAACAAAACTAACTAAAACACAAAACAAGACCGAAGTAGAATGCCAACTGAGGAATAAAGCAAACAAAACAAAACAAATTGACAAACATGGTGAAAAAAAGAAGAAAAGAAACAGAGAAGCAAAGTTAAATAGAAGCATATAAAAATTTACATATCAAAGAATGACTACAAGAAGAAAAGAACAAAACTCAAAACAAAACAAAACAGCAAAAAAAGACCACAGAACCACAGAAAGCCAACTTTAGAAGTACATAAAGGAAATAAAAAGTGTGACTTAAAAAGTTCTAAAATCTTAGATAGAGTTAGTAATAACACAACCACAGCAACAGAGGAAAAAAATCCAAAACAAATTATAGAATGAAACAAGTATAATATTGTATATGAAATGAATCGCCAGTCCAGGTTCGATGCATGATACTAGATGCTTGGGGCTGGTGCACTGAGATGACCCAGAGGGATGGTACGGGGAGGGAGGAGGGAGGGGGGTTCAGGATGGGGAACACGTGTATACCTGTGGCAGATTCATGTTGACGTATGGCAAAACCAATACAATATTGTAAAGTAATTAACCTCCAATTAAAATAAATAGATTTATATTTAAAAAATATAAAAATAATTACAAATGTTTTTCTCAGGTCTTAGCTGTCAGTGTCCTTTCCCTGCTGTGAGCCACAGCCCACCTCCACCTCCCTAGGAAGCCCTCCAATACTGGGGGCTGCTAGTCTCTGGACCTGCTGTGGGGATAGCTCAGACTCTAATCTGGCCCTACTCCTGTGTATTCTTGACTCCAGTGTCCACAGCTGTCAGAATTAGGGCATTTTATTTTGTGGAAACACGCAGCTTCCTTTTATACATTGCATAGACACAAAGTTTACCTAGTTGATCATATGGATTTAAACTGCAGATTATACAGCTGGCAAAAAGATTTTCATTCCTCTTACTTAACTATTCCACCCCTGGAGCTCAACTGTGGTTTTATCCCCACCTCTACATGTGGGTCATCCACAGGAGTTTGCTCCTGAGGCTGCCCTGGAGGACTTGGATCTGCCCCAGTGAGGACCAGGTGTGGAGGAGGCATGGCTACTTGGACTGCAGGGACCTTGGCAGCACTAGGTGTTCAGGGAAGCCAGCCATCATGGGCTCAGGTGATATGGTGCTATTAGGCTTTTTTCCTTGCTTCTGGCGTCTCTGCCCCATGAGAACTGAGCATGGAGGCAGTATGGCTGCTTGGATAGTGAAGATCCCAGTGGCATCAGGTGTGTAGTGAAGCCAGTGGCCATGGGCACAGAAGATATGGTGCTATTATAATCCTTTTCTAGCTTCTGGCTACTGACACTCAAAGTGCCTCCCTGGCTGGTCCTTCTCTGTTGCTTGGCACAGCAGGCATTCAAAGGACCCCCCTGGCTAGGGTCCTTCTCTATTGCTTGGTGCATCAGGCACTCAAAGGGCCACTCTCTCTGTGGTCTTTCTCTGTTGGTCAGCTGCTGGTTCCAGTGTGTGGGGACCACACAGTGATGGCTCCACCCCCTGCACATGATTCAACAGTAGCACCCTGCCTCCATGGCTGCCCAGAGTTCCTCCAAAGGTATTCCCCACTATGAACTCCTCCACCCCATCCACTTGGGCCATCTCCCTGCAGTCAACAGCAATCCTTGCCCTGGGATTGGTCTCCAGTCCTTGTGTTTATATCCCTGTCTCTCTCTTCTTCTTGGAATCCCATCGTGTTTATAACAATCTTTTTGATAGCTCCTCATAGGCTTTCCTCACTTTTTTCACTTGTCTTCATTCTTTTTTTTTCTATTTCTTCCTCTGACTCTATGATTTCCAATGAATTGTCTTCAATTTCATTGATTCTTTCTTCTCTCTACTCAAGTCTGCTGTTGAATTGCTCTCACGAAATTTTCAGTTCAATTATTGTATTTTTCACCCCCAAGAATTTCTAGTTGGTTCCTTTTTGTAGTTTCTGTTTTTATTGCTATTTTCATTTTGTTCAGGCATCCTTTACATGATTATTGTTTAGTTGTTTATGTGTGTTTTCTTTTAGCTCTTTGAGTATTCTATGCCAGTCAGTTAAAATTCTTTCTTTGACAGCTTATAGATCTGAGTTTCATTAGGGTTGGTTTCTGGAGTTTTATTTTATTCCTTTGATTGGGCCATGTTTGTCTTTTCCTTTGTATGTCTTGTAACGTTTTGCTGGAATTCGGGCATTTTGGAAAAAACAACCACCTCTCCCAGCCGTTACATACTGACTTTGTACATGGGAAGGCCATTGCCAATCAGCCCAGCTAGAGGTTCTAGGGTCTTCCAAACCTTTTCGCATCTCCTGCTCCCCCTGGAGTTTGCCTATGGAGTTGTAGCTCTAATGTGCTACTGGCCTCTGTTTTCAGCAACTTCCAAATTCTATTAATAGCACCAGTCCCCTCTGTGCTCTGAGTCAGGCAAGACAGGAATCAGTCTCTCAGGAAGCCCCTGAACAAGCCAGACATCGGGCACACAGTCCACTTTTTTTATTTCCTCCCCATACTGAGGCCCCCATATGGGGCATTTCCTTCTGGTTACTCCACTCCATGCAGCATAAGGGAAGGAAATCAAGCAGGTTACCAAACACAGTGAATATTCCTACCACTTTCTATGGTTTACAATGTCCTGAGTGCTATAGCTTCTGAACTAGTGTCTAGCATTCTCACAGAGTTATTCTATTCCATACATACATTGTTGGTAACTCAATATCTCTGTGGGAGGGAGGAGAGCCTGCAGTTTCCCACCCTGCCATCTTCATGAAGTCACTCCAAGATGCACTTTTTAACAGGTGATGTTTGCATAACTGCATCTCTTTCTTCCACTGTATATGAGGATACACTCCAAATGGAACTGAGTTTAGAACATAAAATTCAAAGTTATTTCAGTACTACCAAAAAAAATCCTCTATACATTAAGAATGAGGAAAATCCACCTATGGATGAAAATACAGAAGAAATAAGGCAAAATCTGGATAAATTTGGCTATTAAGCCTTAACTACATCTTCATGGCAAAATTTCCCTAAAGATACCATAAACTCAGCAAAAAAAATGCATAACAACTGGGAAAAATGTTTTCGACTTCTATCAGAGACAAAAAGGGCAAGATTGTAGCATATCCCTAAGATACAAAGAGGGCTTCCGGGAGGTGCTAGTGGTAAAGAACCCACCTGCTAATGCAGGAGACATAAGAGATGTGGGTTTGATCTCTTGGTCAGGAAGATCCCCTGGAGGAGGGCATGGCAACCCACTCCAGTATTCTTGCCTAGAGAATCCCACAGACAGGAAAACCTGGCAGGCTACAGTCCATAGGGTTGCAAACCCTTTTTGAAAAGAATAAAAAGTCAAAAACCCTATAGAAATTGGGCCCCAAATGACAATTAATAGTACAGAAAGAAGAAGAAAACAGGAATGGGTTTTAACCATATGAAAAAGACATGCAAACTTGTCCACCTTAAGGGAACTGTAAGTTAAAACATACATTGATATATCATTTATCTGCTATCTGATTGGCAAAATTCAAAACTCTGGCAAGAGTACTGATGAAACTTGGGGAAATTGGCACTCATACTGATGAAGAAAAGGCAAAAGGTACAGCATTTCTGCAGGAGAATTTGGCAGTAATGAGCAAGATTATTCCTTCAATAGTATATCTCAGGATCAAACTCAAAGACAAACTGATAAAAACTGCATGAGATGATGTCACAAGTCTATTCACTGTAGATATACTTGTAATAGTAAGATTGCATACATGCTTAGTCACGGTATTCTCTGATTCAGCAGCCTCCTAGACTGTAGCCTGAGAGGCTTCTCTGTCCATAGGATTCTCCAGGCAAGAATACTGGAGTGGGTTGGCATTCCCTTCTCCAGGGGATCTCCCCAACCCAGCGATGGAACATGTGTCTCTTGTGTCTCCTGCATTGGCAGGCGGATTCTTTAAAACTGTGCCACCTGGGAAGCCCACAATACATCTTACACGAAGCCTCGAAAATAGTCAAGTGTACAGAAGCAGACAATGGGATGGTGGTTTCCGGGGGATGGGAGAAGGGGGCTATGGAGAGTAGTTGTTTAGCGAATATAAAGTTACAGTTGTACAAGATGAGTATGTTCTGGAGATCTGCTGTGTAACATGGTGCCTGTATTCAACGACAAGGGGCATGTTTTTAAGTGAAAAAAGGCAAAGTGGAGAAGTTTGTGTAGATTATGCAGCATTTGTCTGAGAAAGACGAGGGAGGGTAGTGAATGTCTGTCTCTTGATGAGAGATACAGATCCCATGGCCAGGGAACATCAGTTGCCCCATCCCTTTAACCTTTAAGAAATCTGTTAACAACATCCCTGCATGAGTCTTGCTTATTCTGGCCTTTACCAGACATGGCACGTTTGCTCATAAACAATGCTGACAACTCATTTTGCTCAATATTTGTTCCAGATCATTCGATTTTTAAAAATCAATGACGAGTACTTTCCCCACACTTTAGGCTGTTCTTGGTCAGAAACCAGTGGCAGCAGCCCTGCAGTGTTAGTGTGACCTAAGTTGAAAGAGATGCCTTTCTGGGCAAGAGCTGAAAGCAGTAGAGTGCTGGAGAGGACTCTTACTGGAACATAAAAGGCGAGTATCACATTGTCAGGAATTTCGTGAGCCAGCTGTTAAACACAGCTGTCATTAAAACTAAATGTACTGCTAAGCTGCTAAGTCGCTTCAGTCGTGTCCGAGTCTGTGCGACCCCATAGACGGCAGCCCACCAGGCTCCCCCGTTCCTGGGATTCTCCAGGCAAGAACACTGGAGTGGGTTGCCATTTCCTTCTCCAATGCATGAAAGTGAAAAGGGAAAGTCAAGTCGCTCAGTTGTGTCCGACTCTTCGTGACCCCATGGACTGCAGCCCACCAGGCGCCTCCGTCCATGGGATTTTCCAGGCAAGAGTACTGGAGTGAGGTGCCATCGCCTTCTCCAAAATGTATAAAGTAACAAATGCATTACATATGCATTATATTGAAAATGAACATACTACATGATCAAAAGTCATCGATTTCTAATTACTTTCCTACGTTTTACTATTATCTGTGCTCTTGAGATTATGTATATTTATTGTAATTGAATGATGGAAATCCATCTCTTCCCAACTCTGCATCAAAGGACATCTCGTTGGTAGCTTGAAATTGGCAAATGCTACAACACAGGGCGGTTCATGCAACCCTCCTTCTTCCCCCAGCGCCTGTTGTTAATCATTTACCTGCGTAGCACTGGTTGAGACTAATCCACTCTGCAGATGCTCTGGTGCGATGGATATCCTCAGACCTAATCAATGCTGTCATACAACATATCAGAGTCAAGAGCTAACTCACACTGTTATGTAAAGTGATATTTTAAACGCGTGAACTGGAGTAGTGACCAAAGGATAGTTCACAAAAGATGTTTGATGTCTAACATGTATAACAATATCCTAAGATGCCTATACTATGCCATTCAGAGACTTTAAAAAAAAAAGGTATAGCTCAACACGTGTGGGGGTATGGTGAGGGTGGGTGGGCAGGATCTTGAACATCAGCAGAGGACTGAGAAACAGGTGAAAGTAAGATTTGATTGATTACCACAGAATGTTACTTTGAGTACAAAATAAAGGGATGGTTTTTGAAAGACCCTCCTAGCTGGGTGTCGGCCGCTTCAAGTTTTGAACCTCTCACTGGACATTTTGTTAAAAAAAAAAAAAAAAAAAAAAGAAAGAAAGAAAGAAAGAAAAGTAAACTTATTAGCTAATTTAGGGCAAATCAAAGAGAAAGGAGTCTCCCCCCCCACCAACCACCTTTGCCTTAAAATTTCCCTTCAAGCACTTGTGCAAGTTACTTTTCCTCTTTGAGTACATTTCCTGATGTGTAAGGGTTATAATAATGCTGAGCTTACAGAACTACTGTGAGGTTATATGAGCTTAGTGTTCAGTGAACACAGACTAACCAAATGATAATGATTCTTCTTTGTATCTCTTGGGTCCTTCAAAATAGGTCCCAGATCTAATTAATTTCCCCTCTTTGAGTCTTCTTGTCCAGATTGGCTTTAGTTTCTCCCCACTGTAAAATACGTATTGGACTAGAATCAAACCAGCATTCTATTGCCCAAAGTTGGCCTGCTTGGAAGTTTTTGTTTGGCCCATTTAAAGAGTTTAGGGGAAACCAGAGCCAGCATTTCAAAATTGAGATATTTTGCATAGAAATCTAGAGTTTCATCTTATCTTTAAAAATCAAGAGATGTGGCACAATGAGTCTGCATTCCTGCATGGCAACAATTGGCTAGGGCCAAGTGACAGCTGCCCCCTTAGGTAGAGCATGCACTCTCAATTGGCCAGACCCCATCTGGCTTGCTCTACTCATTTATATAACCTGCTTGATCCTGCGGACATCTGAATTTGTGGCCTTCTGGACAACTGGAAGCAGTCAATGCCAGGCAGGGTGTAGGCACTTACTTGCTGAATGAGTAAATCTCCTACCCATTTTTTTCTCTACCATTTCCTTATCGAGCCATGTTAAGAAATCCCAGTTATTGAGAAAAGTGATTGTCCCTTTGAAAAGTGACTTGAACATGGTAAACTCAGGGTACTCTAGGTTATACTGTGGTAACAGGCAACACCTATATTTCAGTGCCTTACAATGAAGGTTTATTATTTGCTCACATACACAAACCTAGACACAAAATGAAAACATCCTCAGATTTTCACATGCATGGATAAGTACATGAGCATGCTGGTAAGTTTGCAATCATGAATCAAAATAACCTCTGGCAGATGAACAGATGAACTCACACAGAACCCTACTTAGAGACTGATCAGCTTAGATGGCAAAACCCTGTTTTCATAAGAGACATTATAAGACCCCAGGATCCAAGAGAGTAAAGGATGGAGGTACAGGAATATCCACCCTCAGTCAAGGAATTGTCCCATATAATAAAAACCATCTAAAAGCTTATAAAAGAGCCTAAACGCTTTTTAAAATAAAAATGCAGTAAGAATTTTGGACATTAAGCATTTCGCAAATGCATAAATAGACAGCATTCTAGTGAGTTCCCCACTTCTGGGCTTCTAGTTCAAGAGGGAGATGCACCCCAGGTGACCAAGAGGCAGAGAAATGGAGCTGGCCGGCCTGGGTCAAAGAGAGGGGCTAGAAGGCTGAAGTCCTTTATCTCCATCAGGAGCTGTCAACACAGACAAAAAAAAAACGGGTCAGGGCCAGGTCACATCCATTTGTCCTCCCAGCTCTCCCCTCTTTTTGTTCCACCCAGTCAAAGCTGTGTCACCTTGGACTATATTGCACAGAACTCTTCCTTGATTTGCCCATCTCAATTCTTGCTTCCTCCAATCCCTCCATCACAGCAACCACATCTCTTTTTGTCAAGCCTAGGGTCTCCACACATGCTCCTCTCTAGCTCAGACAGTCCTTGGTCCCTCGCCACCCACAGTTGCTGGCCGAACCTCTTAAGCCTGGCATGCAGACCTCCGTGACTGGTAGCCTCTCCCCGCTCATCTCTTCCATCATGTTCTAGCAGTTCCTCCAGGGTTGCCTGCTTCACTCACTCTCCATATCACAGTCCATTTTGATCTGGTAGTGCCCAGCCTTCCCCCTCAGCCTTCCCAGGTGTCTAGCTCTCCTCTGCCCTTCTTCTCCAGGCTCATCATTGAGATTCAGCCCCAAAACATGACTTGTGGAGGCATCCAGGCTCCACATCAAGACTGGAAGCTCCCTGAAGGCAGGAACTAGATCTCCTTCTCTACTAGACACTTATCACCTATACATGTCCTCCCCAGATCACAGCAGACTGCAGGAGTCTGGGTAGAAAACTCTGGACTGGGAGTCAGGAGACCTGATTCTTCCACTTGATATGCTGCATGCCCTTGGTAAGTCCCTGCCATTCTCAGGGACTCAGTTTCCTTATTTCTTGACATCAGGGCAGTGAACATTTGCTTTGGAGGACAGTGCTCAATAAACGCTCAGTGATTCTCTGGACAACCACCTACTGCCACTTCGAGAGTCCGACAGAGGAGCTTGGCAGCCTGGGTCCAAAGAAGTTCAACCCCCCTACCTCCCTCTAACTCTGACTTCCCAGTTAGCCCCTGCTTACCACAACAGCCTCCCATTTCCCAACTGGCCCCAACCCCTTGTTCTCCTTTCAAAGACCAGGCTACCTGGAGCAACGCAGGGCTGGAGCAGAGAGGTGGAGCCAGAAGGGGCCTAGGAAGATTCTCTCAGAGCCAGCAGAGCCTCGGCTGCTTCCAGTTTTCGCTGCCATTCTGAGGAGGCAGAAACCGAGGCCTGGTTGGAAGCTTCGGGAGCCTGAAAACAAAGGATGTCAGAGAATGGGAGCTGGGAACCCACACTCCCTCCATGCCCCTTCAGTCCCCAGCTGCCCTGAGGCCTTCTGCTCTTCTCCTTACTAAGCTTGGCCCCTGCCAGGGTTCTGGAGGCCACAGTCTTCCCAGAATCTGTGGCTGCAGTAGAAGGGGGTTAAGGGTGGCGTGGGGCTGGAGGATCAGAGTTGAGTGTCTAGGGACAAGGAAAGGAGAGACCAGGGGATTTATCCCTTTGGCAGGCACGTACTACCAGTGGGGAGGGGGCCAAGATTTTACAATATCTGCATGTGGGAATCTGAATGGCCATTAGGTGTTGTGGCTTAGACAAGTCGCTTCCCCTGCCTGGCCTGTCTTCTTTTCCATTTTTTCTTTTTCCTGTATCTTTCCAGAGACACTAATTCCTCTCAGCTTTTTTAAAACTCCTGGAGCAACAGTAAAGTTTATGGGAAATCAGAGGTGTCTGCATTTTAATCTGCAAGGCACCTGGAGAGACGTGATTACTGTTCCTGTCCGGGGACTGGTTCTTGCCCTTATATTCCCCAATCCCCAAGGGGCTTGAAGGGCCAGCTTGACTCCTCTCCAGGACACTTTCTCTGATGGTTATTAGACTCTGGCCTGGGCAAGATGGTGTCCCTCACCATTACGGCTCCCCTTCTCAGCAGAAGCTTCTATTCCATCTATTTGTTTCATGTGGAATAACAGCCTCCAGTTGTCAAAGGCCTGCGATGTGGCAGGCCTTGTGCTGGTCCTCTTTTCAATGCTATGTTGTTGCTGTTGTTCAGTTGCTAAATCATGTCTGACTCTTTGTGACCCCACGGACTGCAGCATGGCAGGCGTCCCTGTCCTTCACTATCTCCCCGAGTTTGCTCAAGCTTATGTCCACTGAGTCGGTGATGCCATCCAACCATCTCATCCTCTGTCACCCCCTTCTCCTGCCCTCAATCTTTCCCAGCATCAGGGTCTTTCCCAATGAGTCGGCAGTTCTCTATAGGTGTAGAACACTGTCCCCTCTCAGCACACTGGTAGGAAATAGAGGCTCGGATATGTAAAGTCTCTTGTCCAAAGTCTCGCAAATTGGGAAAGGCAAAGCTGGGAGAGCCCTGTCGTTGCCCCTAAGTCTGAGATGCCTGCTCCTCCTCCCCTTCCTCCACCTCGCCCCCCGCCCCCAGTTGCCCTGTACTGCCTCCATCTCCTCCTTCTAGCTCCAGAGCCTTAAGCAGAAGGTTTGGACACTCAGTAACACAATATACAAGTAGCCCCGTGGTCTTTCTCACTCTACTCACCTGCTGGGCAGGGCAGGGGATCTGTGCGACTTCCTCAAAAGAGAAATTGTTAGTTGCTTCTTCAAGGGTGCTGGAGTCCAGGACAGAGACAAAGAGTCCAAGACTTGACCGAGCAGCAGAGCGCCTTGGAAGACTGTCTGCGGGAACAGAGAGCACAGGTTGGAGTCAGGAACCAAGCCGGCCATGGAGAGGAGATGTGGGCATATTTGGGGACAAGGATAGGAGCCCAGAATGCCAGAGCTGAGAAGACCTTCAAGACCACCTAGTCCTCGTCTTCATTTTGGGACTGAGGACTATGAGACCCATAGAGAAGTAGTGTTCCCTCAGGGTCATATGGCAAGTTGTAGTAGGGTTAGAGATGGTACCCAGGTCTTCAGGACACAGGAAGGGCTCTGAGCAGTGGCTGAGGTCAGAGCTTCCCACACTGGCCCCGGACTCCTCCTCGGGGATTGCACAGGGGTGAGCCTCGAGCTGAGGCGTGATGTTCTCCTTCCCAACTGTGAGACGCTGGGGACGGCTTAGGTGAGCCTTACCCTCTGATCCCATCCCACTCTACCTCACCCCCAACCTGTCCCACTCTAGGCCCTTTTTGATTTCCCGGATCTCTCCTTCCCACCAACACTTGGTAGATAATACTGATGGCATTTTTATAGTTGGGGAAGCTAAGGCCTGAAGAGTAACTTTCCCAAGGAGTAAAGCCACACAGAAACTGGGTGATACGACTGGTGACAGAACTACGCATGCTCCCTACACCCGAAACTCCAACTGCCTCCCTGGCCAGAGACACTCACTGGGGACTCTTGCTCGAGTGCCCAACTTCTTGGCACGGCTGTGAGCTCTGGGAGAGGTAGTCCCGCTCCTTATCCGTCCTCGAGTCGGGCGCCTCCTTACGTATGGCCCCTGCTCCATCTTCAAGTCACGTTCAGCAGGCAAGATGTTGTCGTGTTCCCTAAAGTGGGAGGATTGTGGGTCTAAGGTCAGTCACCTTTAGAGGAGGCCTACTCCCCTCCCCTTGTCAGATGCCATACTCACGAGAAGGGAACACACTTGTCACACTCGCAGGCCTGGAAGAGGCAGAGGTGCTCCTCGTCCTTGATTTGGTCAGTGATGCCGTGGTTGTGGCAGCGGGCACAGTGACCTATAGATCTTCTGGGGCCAAGTTCAATCCCACATGGGGCTCTGGTCTCAAGCCCAGTGGTGGAGTCGGGGAGGGAGCAGGGCATAGCAGGCATTTCATTGGGATCCATGGTTCTAGGGCAAGGAGTGGGAGTGGGGGTCAGGGTGGCCACATGATCCCCTACCCTCTACGTACTTCCTCTGCCCCTGGAAAACCCCATCTGAGGTGGCTGGATTCTTCTCCATCCAGCTCACTGCTGAAATGAGATTGCACCCTCCCTTCTTGCTCATGTAGCCTCCTTCCCAGGAAGCCCCACTCACATATAGGCCAGTTCCAAGAAACTCTGGGTGTGGGTCCTGTATACTTCCAATCCAATTATTACTCCCCCTGCTCACCTTCACTTCACACGGACCCCTGACCCCGTCAGGCATACACATGCACTCTCGTGCCTCCTTCAACAAATACTACTTCCCTGTCTCATGGTTATCATCCTGAACTCTGCTATGCCCAACTACTATTCCTGGCATCCCTTTCCACAATTGTCTTCCTCACCTCCTGCATTCATCCACTCCCTACTCATGACTCTTATGTCCTGCACTCAATTCTATTTTATTGGTCTCATGTATGCCCTACATTCAATTTTCCTCTCATCTTCCATTCCAATTTTTTCTTGTACTCTATCAAAATCTTAATTACTTTTTTGCTCCCTCTCTAAAGTGACACCCTGAAATCATATCATATCATGAAATCTTATACTTCTGCTGCATCTCAAGCCCTTCTGTCAATGATTACTTTCATTCCTCCCCTCATCGACGTACCAAGTAGATGTTTGCTGAGTCCCCTGTTGAACGCCAGACCCTGATCTAGTCAACAGCCAACTCCTCCCTGCACTAATTGTTCTCTTGCAGCAGCACACCCTCTCTGCTTTCATGCAAACCCATGCATTCCCTCCACAGCCTCCCAACAATCTTCCCTGCTCCTCTCCAGCAACCGCAACAATTATGCTTGAGCACAGCGCCCCCTCCTCCCAAACCCAGAGTTCGCCACCTCCCTCCTCTCGGGTTACCCAACCGTTCCCTGTCACCCCCACCTCAGAATCATGAGGTGGGCGGCGGTGGGGGTGGGGGGACATAAGCCCTGCCCCAGCAGCCAGAGGCCAGGGGTCAGGCGTCTGGAGCAAGCGATCATCTCACAGGACTTCAGCCAAGGAAGGGTGGGGTGTGGGGTGTGGAGTGGGGGGAGGGGTGGGGCGGGGTGGGATACAGGTACCCTGCGGAGGTGGAGGAGAGAAGAGGGATTGGGGATCCAGAGCGGGAGGGAGGGAGGAAGGAAGAGGTGTGGAGAATGAGGGTCCTATTCCTGATGCCACTCTATGGTTACCTCAGCCTCCAGCAGGTCAGGATCAATCTACTGGGACAGGAGGCCCGAGGGAAGACCCAGCTCTCAGTCGCTTTCCCGCCCTTCCTTCAAAAGACAAATGAGCTTCCAGCTCTGCTTTTCACCTCCCACCGCTGTGGTCAGTGACCAATGAGCTTCAGGTTCGTCTGAGGGTCACGACTAAAGCCCCACCCTCTCGCTTCACCTCCCTCACACTCCTCCGCCTGCTGGGTGGCTTTACCCGGCCTGCCGTTCGACCCCGGAAATGAAGTGGAGCTTTGTGCTCCCCAAACCTTGTTTCCCAAACTGTTTGCTTTTTGGATGTGAAATACTGTGTGCTAAGTTGCTTCAGTCGTGTCCGCCTCTTTTGCGAGCCTATGGACTATAGCCCGCCAGGCTCCTCTGTCCATGACGTTCTCCAGGCGAGAATACTGGAGTGGGTTGCCATTTCCTTCTCCATGGGATCTTCCCGATCCAGGGATCCAACCTATGTCTCTTAAGTCTCCTGCGTCGACAGGAGGATTCTTTGCCACTAGCGCCACCTGGGAAGCCCCGTGAAATACTGTATATGCAAGCATTTTAAACAGGCATCCTTGGTATTCTGTAAATTACTTGTACAAAATTCGGCCTGTGTTTTTAAGATCCCTCCGTATTCCTACGTCAGGGATTCTCAATTCGAACTCCGATATCGCAGCCCCAGGGAACAATTGGCAGTGTGTGGAGTCATTCTGGTCTTCATTCGTGTCTCTGAGTCCCCTGTTCTGTTCCACAGATGTCGATCTATTCCTGGGCCAGTACTACGCTCTCTTCCTTTTTGTCTGTTAGTAGGACATCTTGATCTCTGGTGGGACAAGTCCTCACACCTTATTCATCATTTCCAGGCATATCTTTGCTATTCTTTGCCTTTTGTCCTTCCTAAACTCAAAAATGTAAATGTCAGGATCAGCATGTCATGTTCCCTGAAAACTCACCTGCGGTAGATTTGGATTACATTTTCATTGAATCTGTGGATCAGTCAAGGGAGAATTGACTATCTTTATGATATTCAGCCTTCCTAGTCACCAACATGGAATGGCTCTCTATTTTTGTGGGTCTTCTTTAACGTTGGAATCCTTCAGCTTAGTGTTTTATCTTTTTTACCTTCAGATTTTGTACATCCTTTTTGTATTTATCCCAAGATACTCCCTGGTGGCTCAGACAGTAAAGAATCTGCCTGCAATGCGGGAGACCCGGGTTCGGTCCCTGGGTCGGGAAGATCTCCTGGAGAAGGAAATGGCAAACCACTCCTGTATTCTTGCCTGGAGAATCCCAAGGACAGAGAAGCCTGGTGGGCTACAGTCCATGGGGTCGCAAAGAGTCAGACATGACCTGAGCGACTTGCACTTTCAAGATTCTCTGGAATCTTGTTGCTCTGCTGCTTGATATCTGTTCAAAATGACATTTTCTATCTCTATCTAATTTATAGAAATCCATTTGACTTAAAAATATATATATATTGATCTCCAAGTCAGCCACCATGCTAAACTCTGTGACATTTTATCATGTGTCTATAGGTGGTCTGCAGTTTTCTGTGAATCTGTGAGTAACAGAAGTAAGATAATCAGTTTGCAAGTTCCTTACTGGCTGGCTAGGACATCCACTACAAGGTCAAGTGGAGATGGCAAAACTGGGCATCTTTGGGTTGTTCCTAATATTAAACAGACTGTTGCCAACATGTCCATATTAAAACGGGCTTTCTGTGTTTGTTTCATTGTTTGCTTTCTCTCTTTCATTCTCTTTCTCCTTTTACTGTCTTTCCTCCCTTCCTCTTTAATTTTTTCCTTCTCACTTTTGTTTCTTTTTTCTTCCTCTCTCTCTCTCCCTCCTCTCTCTTTTTCTTTCCTTCTTTCCCTTTATCAGATTAAGGAGCATCCCTTATATTTCTAGTTTAATAAGTTTGTCTTAAAAATCATGAATAGACAATTGGATTTTAATTGGGGGCCTCTATTGAAATGATCAGGACTCTATTCATTTGGGTCTGTTAATATAATGAGGGTTATTTATAAGATTGCTTTCAAATTTTTTAGTGAAGTGTATCTTATAATCAAAAAAGAATCAAAGTCATGTGTGTGCATCTTAGTGAGTTTTCAAAAATTAAACATATGCATTCAGTTAGCACCTGGAGCAAGCAGCAGAATACATTAGCAACACCCAAGCCTCTCTCGTGCCCCCTTCCACCAGATTTGCTCTCCTAGGATAGACGTAGCTACACATCACAGTGTATCATCTTTTGCGTACACTGGTGGGCTCCCTTGGCTAAAGTTTTGCCTGGAATTTGCCTGTCTTCTGTTCATGAGCAAGACTGACTTGATGTTTCTCTCCTCAGAGCATAATTGCTGGTTCCAGGGTCAAGGTTTTCTAGTCTCATAGACTACTAAGTGGAGCAACTTTGTTGCCCTCTTTGCTATCCTCTGGCAGTGTTCATGTAAGATTAGTATTATCTGTCTTGAAACTTTTCATTAAAACTTGACCACTAAACTAGGTTGACCACTAAGCTCGGAGGCCTGTTTTATTTACTTTAAAAAAAATTTTACTGTGATGGGGAGAGGGGAGGAAAGGGTAGATGTATGGAAAGAGTAACATGGAAACTTACATTACCATATATAAAATAGATAGCCAGCGAGAATTTGCTGTATGGCTCAGGACAGTCAAACAGGGGCTCTGTATCAACCTAGAGGGGTGGGGTTGGGAGGGAGATGGGAGGGAGGTTCAAAAGGGAAGGGATATATGTATACCTATGGCTGATTCATGTTGAGGTTTGACAGAAAACAGCAAAATTCTGTAAAGCAAATATCCCTCAATAAAAAATAAGTTAATTAAAAAATATTATACTGTGGATTATTTCAAACCCTTGCAAATAGAGCTTGTATACAAATTTTCAGTCTCCAAGTTCATGACAGTAGGGCTGTGGTCCTGAAATGTGAGCTTGTGGCAGAATCACACAGAGAGCTTGTTAAAGCACAGATTGCTGAGCTCCACATCTGTAGTCTCAGATTAAAAGTTCTGGAGTGAGACCCAGAGTGTCCTTTTCTGACAAGTTCCCTGGTGATGCAGATGCTGTTGGAAGGGAACCACACTCTGAGAACCATTGTACACGAGAGAAGAGTGAAGGAACCTCCGATTATCCCATCACCCAACTGCAACCAGCAACAACTTATAGCCAAACTCGATTCGCACATACCTTCTCCCCTACCCCTCTCCCAGACTATTTTCAAGAAAACATCAGAAATTTTCTTATTTTATTGGGAAATATTTCAATGCATAACTCTAAAACACGAGCAATCCATTTTCCTCAGCTTTTTATTTTGAAAATGCATAAAGAGTAAGCATTCTTTTACCTAGATTCCTACTATCCCATTGCTTTCTCGCTCTCTTTTTCTTCTTCTTTTTTGCTTCACCACGTAACGGTTCCAAACACTTCATCCAATTACTTCAGAATCTGTCTCCTAAGAACTAGGATACTCTCCCGTCTGACCACAGTACTGTTATCATGTCGAAGGAATTTAACAATGAGGTGATAGTGTTATCTAAGTCCATATAGAGTCCATAGTCAAATTTCCCCAATTGTCCCAATAATATCCTTTTGAGGATCCACAGTTCAATCAAGTATCACGCACTGCATTCAGTTGTCATGTCTCTTTAGTATCCTGCAGTCCCAAGCAGTCCCTCAACTTAAATCTTCCACGGCAATGACAGTTTCACGTCATGGAGCCTGGGCTCGTTTGCTTGTAAAGTGTCCACAGTATGCGTTTGCCTGATATTTTCCTCTTGTTTAGATTTATGTCTTCAGATTTAATGTTCTTGGCAAGGATATTAAATAGGTCGTGAGCCTCGCATCTGTAGGCCCCCAAGTTCAGTTTGTCTAGCTGTCATTGCTACAGTTGGCATTACTGAGTCTGATCACTTATTTAAGGTGTTGTTGTAGAGATCGTTTCATGGTAAAGGTACCTTTTTGATTTTATAAGCAGTCTGTGGCACGATATTCTGATCCCATGTGGGTAGTCTGTTCTCCAAAAACGTTCTCACCTCTCGGCCTTAGCTTTTTTTCAGGGCTCTGGGTCTGGTTTGATTATTGCTTTGGGGGTCGGAAACATGGCGATTCTCTATTTCTGTTTTCTAGAAATTCCTTTCTATTTTTAATTAGCGGGCATTTTGCTGTAAAGTTGAGCACCTCAGCCTCCCAACCCCTTCCATTGTTGTTGTTGCTGCGGCTGCTGTGTTTGCAACAACAAGTAAAGAGGAAAAGCTATTTATTTGCTGTGTTCAAAGAAATATGAAGAAAACAAAGTGAACAGTATGAAGAGAAATGTAAGCAAATATAAGACGAATTCAAAAAGAATTTCCTCTATCAGTCCAAAGAGAATGACAAAATCTGTTGCCTGAAATCGGAAATAACTGTTCAGCATTAACTAGACACAGTTTTTAACAATTATTAAGAGAACCTGGGTTATAAATTTGGCCAGTTATAAAGTAGCTTGGATCTTGGGCACACGCTCACACATATGCACTCACTCTCTCTCTCACACACAGACATTTTAAATGGAGATATAGTAAAAAAAAAAATAATAATAATAATAATAAATAAATAAATAAATAAGGAAATAGGGCTTCCCCAATGGCTCAGCAGGTAAACAATCCACCTGCAATGCAGGAGACCCTGGAGACACGAGTTCGATCCCTGGGTTGGGAAGACCCCGTGGAGAAGGAAAAATTTCAAACACCTTACTTTTCAAATACCTTCTCCTCATGAGTCATGCTGCATGAAATCTTGGTCGATTAATATTTTAGGTACATTTTTTTTCTCCAAGGACTTTGCAATCTGCAAAGATATGATTATAGCCTAAAAACTTTTGAACTTGTGGAGTAGATATCAGGGAATCATTTCTATCACTTAGAAAAGAATTTGAGCTAATTGCAAAAAAAATGTTACCCCAAAATAGTTTCTGTATGAAGGACATCAATCCAGCTGTTATGTTGGAAATTTACTTTACAGTATTGTGATGCGTTTTGTCATACATCAATATGAATCAGCCATAAGTGTGTCCCCTCCATCCTGAACACCCTTCCCACCTCTGTCCCCCGCCACAATCTCCCCCCCCCCCCCCCCCCCCGCCGCCTCATCCCTCTAGGTTGTCACAGAACAGTGGCTTTGGGTGCCCTGCTTCATGCATCAAACTTGCACTGGTTTATCTATTTTACGCATGGTTTCTAAAGTAGAGTATTTCACGAACATAGTCACTGAAGTCATTCAGTAAATGCAGTGAATCACTGTGGGTTTATTTTGTCAGACTCGCTGGAGGTTGGTAAGTTTTATTGATCTTTTCAAAGAACGAGATGTTTGTTTCATTGATTTTCTCTGTTGTTTTACTGTTTTCAGTTTCATTGATTACTGGGGTCATCTTCTGTATCCCCTTCCTTCTGTTTGCTTTGGATTTATTTTGCTTCTTCTTCTAGTTTCCTGAGGTGAGAACTTAGATTATTGACTTGGGGCATTTCCCTTTCCATAATGTAAGCCTTTGCTGATGTATATTTCCCTTCCAGCAATGCTTTAGCTTCATCCCACAAATTTGGGTATGGTGTGTAATCATCTCCATTCAGTTCAAGCCATTTCTTAATGCGCTGGAAAACTTTAGCCCACAGATTGAGCGGCCTCCTTACTACTGAGTGGTGGTGAAAGTACTGAAATCATCCCAGCAGGGATGGGGAGGACTGCTATCTTACTGCCTAGTGGAGGCATAATTCCAGAATCTCCATGCGTTTGATTTCCACGGATGTGGTGAAGAGGGGAAGGTGGCTCCTGTTTCCGCCAGTAAAACGTGGAATTCTAGCTTCCCCGCTAGATCTTCTTGGCTTGGCGTGGGGGAGGGGCGGGGGAGAGGGGCGGCGAGGGGCAGGCAGGCCACAGTCCTTTTTTTTTTTTTTTCCCCTTTCCATATTGCTTGGCTGGAGTAGAGCATTAATGCACAAAACCTTTTCTATCTTGTCATTCTTGATCCTTACATTAGAGAGCGCAGACTTTTCTTTCTGTTTCGGCTGGGTTTCATTGCTGCGGCTGCTGTAGTTGTCACTGTTGTTTTGTATCCACCTTTCGGCATTTCTCTCAGTAGCTGGCTTCTTCAGCTCCAAGCCTGGGATATATGATGCAGAAAGAACACCCAGGGAACTCACCACCGTGTCCTTTCTCTGGTTCTGAGATCCTTAGTTGATCCACCTTCTCCTCCCCACATTGTGCTTGGTGGGAAGAAGAGGAAACGTTCATCCACTCTGTCTTCCCAGAAGCAGAGTTGTCCGTGTGAACTTAATCATAAATTTTGACTTTTAGCTCATGTTCAAGTTTAAAATTCAATTTAAATTCAATTTCAGTTGATTAATTTTAGTCCAACTTAAAATAACAGTGTTTAAAATTAAAATTAAATATAGTTTTTGAGTTTAACATACCTATCTTTGATTAAAAATTATCAGTGCAAGAAACAAGCAGTTCTATCTGATAACCCATTTGAAAATACGGACACACACACACACACACACACACACACACACACACACACAATCCACGTGGCTTGAAAAGATAGAAAATAACATTCAGAATATTCCCAGATAAATCAGGAATAATTAAAAAAGTTTCATCATAGGTAAAACCCAAATTTTGGGTTAGAATGATACTTTCATGGGGAAAGTTTTCAGTCCCTAATTTTGGGTATTTTTCCAAATGTCTAAGGTATATCTACTTTGTTGAGTTAATATTCAGAAACTTATTACTCATCTTTCAAATAAAAATGATTGTTTCTAAGTCACTTCAGTCGCGTCTGACTCTTTGTGACCCTATAGACTTGTGGCTCACCAGGCTCCTTTGTCCATGGGATTCTCCAGACAAGAATACTGCAGTGGGTTGCCAGGCCCTCCCACAGGGGATCTTCTCCACCTGGGGATTGAACCCATGTGTCTTATGTGTCCTGCATTGGCAGGCAGGTTCTTTACCACTAACACCACCTGGGAAGCCCAGCTATTCCCGTAAAGGTTGCTAACGTGACAATCAAGAAATCCAGTAAATGTGGCAAATTGGTCACTCGGCAAACTCACTAATTTTAGTGAAAGTCTCTAGGTCGTGTCCGACTCTTTGGGACCCCACGGACTATGGGGAAAGTTTTCAGTCCCTTGAGAATTCAGACTATGGAATTCTCTAGGCCCGAATACTGGAGTGAGTAGCCTTTCCCTTCTCCAGGGGATCTTCCCAGCCCAGGGATCGAACCCAGGTCTCCCGCATTGCGGGCAGATTCTTTACCAGCTGAGCCACAAGGGAAGCGCAAGAATATTGGAGTGGGTAACCTAGCCCTCAGGGATCTTCCTGACCCAGGACTCAAACCAGGGTCTCCCGCACTGCAGGCGGATACTTTACCAACTGCGCTATACTAGGGGCTTTAGTGGAGAAGCCCCCTCTCCACTAATTTTAGGAGAGATGCAAATTTTGTGGTCACCACCATCACAAAGCATAACAGGGGAAGTCCTAAACAAAGGGATTCTCTCTCTCTCTCTCTCTCTCTCTCTCTCTCTTCAGGCCACTGTTCATCTGTGAAAACACATGGCGGGAGGAGCTCATGGTTGGCCAAATGAGACAAATGGATTCTGAACCTCTTAAGGCGGGTCACTCTTACAGATTTTGTGTGTTCATGGCATTTCAGAGGTTGATCGATGGTAATTAAAGCTAACATTTGTGGGAGGAGGGGGCATTAGCTAATTGCTATTTAGTGTAGATAGTAAACTAAATGCTTTACAAACTTTGCCACGTTTAATCCCTGCAACCCCCCTGGTATTATCCTCAGTTTGGCCAGTTGGGACTCTGAGGCTGAGAGAGACTAAGTACTTTGCCCAAAGCTAAGAAGTGGCAGGGCCAAGTTTTCAATTAAAAATTGTCTCTCTTAAATATTATATTTTCATTGTGGCGGGCGGGGCCGGGGGGGGGGAGGGTGCTCTTTCCAGACATATTTATCAAAGGCACCAGGATATCTTCAGAAACCAAGCCCTGAACAAACTGGCTGTGAATAAATTAGCAGGCACCTCCCATGGTTCAAAGGGTTTTACAGACACACATATTGCATGTAAACTGGGGTTTTAGACTGCCATTGAGGATCTTTGATCGATGACCACGTCAGATATGCAGAGACTGATTCAAAAGGAGAAGGATGGAGCTATATTTTCATACCACGGTGTGAAGAGAGTGGTCTCTTGGGTCCTTCCTACTTTTCACCCAAAACTCTTATCGATAACCAAAAGGGCAGTGGGCTGCATCAATATAAAAACAAGCCATTTCAGTGGAAAATACTAACTTGATGCTATGGAATTATGAAAACCAAGACTGGTTGTTCAAATGAATCTCTGTTTCTAACTCTTCATATGGGTAATAGCGGCAGCCACTCCCCTCGCCATCTGCACTCTTATTCCCTTGAAGCTCTCAGCTTCCTGTAGTGACTAGAGGTGAAATTAACAGTGACCAGAGATATTAGTCAGGCTTGCTGTCAAATATCTAGGTGAAAGCCTGGTTATAGTTAAGGCATGTTGGCCAAAAATAATCCCCGTTCAACTGAACTAGGATATAATTTGGTGCTCAGACATAGGCTTGGCAATCATTATGCTTCAAATGTTCCATTTAAATGGAATCTATTTGAGAGTGACAGCTTTGAAATCAAAGATGGTGTCTTATACATCTTTGCTTTGACCTTCTGTTGTGGAGCCTTTCACATGGTTGGTGACCCGAGAAGTTATTTCTTGAGAGACATGTAAGTACAAGCAGTGTACTGCACAGCAGCAAACATGCTGATAGGCAAGCACAGTGAAAGACTGTACAGGAAGTCAACCAAAATGTCAGAAGGACTGCTGACGATTCTCTCCTCTCTTAAAGCCATGAGAAAGCTGGAAAAGAGGTTCAGAATCAATGTTGGCAGAACTCTAAAAATTCACCAAAAGTATGCAACAACCTCAGGTATGTTTATTCTAGAAAAACAGCCTAATCTCAGTAGGAAGAGTGAGCTAGGTGGCATTTGAAGTAGTCCTGTTCTCATGCCACTCTATCCAACCCTGAGGTAGCTTTGAATGCTGAAAGTGGAAGTCGCCCAGTCATGTCCGACTCTTTGCGACCCTGTGGACTCTATAGCCCATGGAATTCTCCAGGCCAGAATACTGGAGTGGGTAGCCTTTCCCTTCTCCAGGGAATCTTCCCGACCCAGGGATCAAACCCAGGTCTCCTGCATTGCAGGCGGATTCTTTATCAGCTGAGCCACAAGGGAAGCTCAGCTTGGAATGCTAACAGCCTGCAATCATGGTGAAAACCGGCAGCCTGACAGCCACCAGAGGGAGCAGAAATGGGACAGGCCTCCTGCAGAGACTTGTTCCCAGATAACCTTCCCAGGTCATTATTTGTCCTGTCTGGTAGTTCCCTAGAAGACCCCACTTGGGTGGCTTTCTCCGACTCAGAGCTTACCCAGTTTGAAATCCTTTTCCCCTCATGGCATTTGTCAAGAACACCTAGAGGCACAAACCGAATCCAACAATATATTAAAGGGATCATACTTAGTAATACTTAGAAAATACTTAGTAGTCTACAGAAAACAAAATCATCTCTCAGATCTGATATGCAATTTAACCTGGTTACAGGACAGAAGCTCAATGGGAAAAAGTCCTCTCAATTTCAGCATCAGTTCAGTTCAGTCGCTCAGTCGTGTCCGACTCTTTGCGACCCCATGAATCGCAGCACGCCAGGCCTCCCTGTTCATCACCGTCTCCCGGAGTTCACTCAGATTCACGTCCATCGAGTCCGTGATGCCATCCAGCCATCTCATCCTCGGCCGTCCCCTTCTTCTCCTGCCCCCAATCCCTCCCAGCATCAGAGTCTTTTCCAATGAGTCAACTCTTCGCATGAGGTGGCCAAAGTACTGGAGCTTCAGCTTTAGCATCATTCCTTCCAAAGAAATCCCAGGGCTGATCTCCTTCAGAATGGACTGGTTGGATCTCCTTGCAGTCCAAGGGACTCTCAAGAGTCTTCTCCAACACCACAGTTCAAAAGCATCAATTCTTCGGCGCTCAGCCTTCTTCACAGACCAACTCTCACATCCATACATGACCACAGGAAAAACCATAGCCTTGACTAGACGGACCTTAGTCGGCAAAGTCATGTCTCTGCTTTCTAGACTGGTCCTAACTTTTCTTTGAAGGAGTAAGCGTCTTTTAATTTCATGGCTGCAGTCACCATCTGCAGTGATTTTGGAGCCCCAAGAAATAAAGTCTGACACTGTTTCCACTGTTTCCCCATCTATTTCCCATGACGTGATGGGACCGGATGCCACGATCTTCGTTTTCTGAATGTTGAGCTTTAGGCCAACATTTTTGCTCTCCTCTTTCACTTTCATCAAGAGGCTTTTAAGCTCCTCTTCACTTTCTGCCATCAGGGTGGTGTCATCTGCATATCTGAGGTGATTGATATTTCTCCTGGCAATCTTGGTTCCAGCTTGTGTTTCTTCCAGCCCAGCGTTTCTCGTGATGTACTCTGCATAGAAGTTAAATAAGCAGGGTGACAATATACAGCCTTGATGTACTCCTTTTCCTATTTGGAACCAGCCTGTTGTTCCATGTCCAGTTCTAACTGTTGCTTCCTGACCTGCATACAGATTTCTCAAGAGGCGGGTCAGGTGGTCTGGTATTCCCATCTCTCTCAGAATTTTCCACAGTTTATTGTGATCCACACAGTCAAAGGCTTTGGCATAGTCAATAAAGCAGAAATAGATGTTTTTCTGGAACTCTCTTGCTTTTTCCATGATCCAGCGGATGTTGGCAATTTGATCTCTGGTTCCTCTGCCTTTTCTAAAACCAGCTTGAACGTCAGGGAGTTCGGGCGGCTGCGAGAGCCGGCTCACTATTTCAGCGTACCAGGAACAAATGATTGGAGATGGAAGAAAATTAAATATCCCTTACAATAGCACTAAACCAAATGAAATGCTTATTAAGAAGCTTAATGTAGTATGTGCAAGACTCGTATACAGGTACCTATTAAATATTGCTGAGAAAAATGAAAGAAGATGCAAATTAAATGGAAATATAGTATGTTTGTGGATCAGAAGACTCCAGAAGGTTTAAGATGTCAAGTGTGTAGTAATTCATTTATCGATTTGCCATAATCATAATTAGAATGAAAAGTTATTTCTAAAACTCATATGGAAATGCAGAGGAGATAGAATAGCCAAAGCCATTTGGAAGAGGACAAAGATGGAGGACTTACGGTACCAAATTCCCTGACTTAATGTGAACCTGTAGTAGTCGTGACAGTGTGGTATTACCGTAAAACTAGATGTATGGATCAGTGGATAAAATAGAAAGTGCAGAAACAGATGTACACAAAAATATGGTCAGTTGATTTGTGACAAAAGGTGCTAAGATAATTAAATTAACTGATAATAACTCTATTAACTAATAGAGCTGGAGAAAGGGAATCTCCGTATGGAAACCGCCAATAAACGTCAATACCTCACACTGCATGCTAAAAACTCTCAAAATAAATTATGGAGCTAAGTGTAAGTTGTAAAGCTACAAGACAATAATGGGAGAAAACCTTTGTGCCATGAGGTTAGGCAAAGATATCTTAGGTAGAACATTCATTCCAAAACTGAATCGTAAAGGATAAATAATCAACGGATCATCATGAAAGTTCACAATACTCAAAATCTTTTGCTTCTCAAAAGCCAGGGCTCTGTATCTCTGTGTGACACCACGTTTTACCCCTATTCTTAAGCCACATGACTGACCTTCTACTGAAACTCTAGAAGAGCAACCTGAGTCTACTTATGTTCAGTTGCAAAATCTGCGCTTTATTGTCTCAGGCGACTGCTTGCAAAGCTCTCCCCTTTCTCTATTTCCTGGCCAACTTCTTTCTTCACTCATTTCAGGCATGCCTTCTCTGGGCAATCTCTAAGACTCCATTCCAGCTCTCAAGGCTGGTGGCTGCCCCTCCTCCATCTTCTCATAGCCATCTCCCTCTATTGTTATCATCCTGGGTTTTCTGCCTTTTTGCCTTTTTTTTTTTTTTTTTTTCGGCTTCTCTCCCGCTGAATGACTTGGAGCAGTAACAGAACCTCATCCATTTCTGTCACCTCAGACCATGACCTGTGGTAGGCTCCTGGAGACAATCAATCAGTCCTGTATCCTCACATGTATATAAAAGATGTCTTCCTAAGCAACACCATTGTTTCAAAAACCAGATAAAGACTCTTAGGCCACCTATATCCTCTTTTCCTTCTAGTTACTGTGTGTAGGGGGCTCCCTTGAAGTTAGTGCAGCAGAGCCTCATAGTTCTAGGTGACAAACAGGGGCCACAACTAGGCAGCTTCTCTTAAAATCCAAGTGTCAACGATAGAATCTCATATAACATAGGACTAGGTAACAAGGAGCTCTCACCTCAGTTGTTCTGCTTTCAGCTTAGTCCAGGCCAGGCCCTTCCCCTTCCCCTCTGTCCCTCACATTTTCTACGACCGGCCCCCACCCACCAGGCCCCAAATCACCTGCCCACCACCCACCAGAAGCTGACTGTCTCACAGACATGGCATCTCATATAACCCGCCCCCACCCCCGCCACCCGAGAGGAAAAACTCTGCTCTTGATTTGGGCTGTGGATGCCATCAACAAGTTTACCTTCCTTTCTTTGATAACCCATTTGGACCCATATAGCTCCCTGGAGCTTTTAGGTACACAACCCTACGAATCTAAATGTGGGGAGGGTCCACATACACACCCCTGTCTATCACATCCCCACCAAATGACAACTCACCATCTGCTTTTTTTCTTCAGCAATCAGAAACCTGGCTTGAGCTTGCTGGGAGGTTCAGTGGAAAGGAGAAAAAGAGAGACAGAGAGAAGGGAAGGGTGGGAGTAAGACACACAACAACAGAAGGGATGTCACATACCAGAAATGTATCCACTGCTTCTTGAGCACATTGCACTGGGTTGCAGGAGGGAGGAAAGTCAGGGCGGGGCCAGAGGGGCTGGAAGGATGTGGAGGAGCCAGCTCCTCAGCCTCTTAGCACACAGCAGAGTCAAGAGCTTAGCTGGTCTCTTCAAAGAAGTCCCGTTGGTCACCACACACACATCACACCTTCCTAGAAGCAGGCTCTTCATTCCCTTCCGTCCACCTCCTGGTCTGGCAAGCCTGCTTTCCCTCTGGTGTCATGGAATGTCAGCCCCTGGGGCTGGGATGTGGTCTGTAGAGGTCACTGTTGTATCCCCAGCATCTGGAACAGTGTTGCAGTGTACATGCTACTTGTTGAATGAGGTAATGAATATCAGGGAAGGCAGGGAGATTAGGATGAGGCCGTTCTCTCTCGCCCTCTCTGTCTCTCTGTCACTTTTCCTACAGAACACAAAGAGCCAGCTTAAAGACACTGAGGAATTTGTGGTTTTGTCTGACACCATGTAGAACCCATCCAGTGGCACAAGCTTGCTCAGGGAGCCTGCTGGTCCCCAAGGGTGTTGGAGGAGCCAGTTCCAGAGAGCCCTGGCCTGTTTCACCAAGTCCTTCAGGTGAGAGGCTCAGAGCCAGCCTCTGCCTCTCTCGCTGCTCACAGCCAAGCCAACATGCTGCCCCTTCCTGCCTGGCCCAGAGAGCCCCCAGGCCAGGCCTGCCTTCCCTCAGGGTTCCCAGGGTTCAACTGTCACTCTGCTTTCCTTTGTAGGGGAGGATGTCAGACACTGGGAAGCTGAGACCTCAGGACCCACAGACACAGACCCATGAACGGTGACCAAGCTCCCTCTGCTGCCACCTATCCCTACTTTCCCCGGTTTCTCGGTCACTGGGCCTGACATTAATACTGGCACACTGGACTGTTTTCACTTCACCTTTACGACTATGAAGCTTTCAACACTGGCTCCAGCCTCAGGTGGATTGGGGGTTGTCAGTGGTGGTGGTGGGGTGGTGAAGGGTGGGAGATGGCATTTCACTTAGCCCTTTAAGGCTGTACTAGCTCCTTCTTGGGGCAGTGCCACTGAATCCTCGGTCATGGTTGCAATAGACTTCAGCCAATAAAGAGTGAATTTTCCACAGCAGAGAGCTCTGACCCTCATGGGCAAGGACTAAGCCAGGAATAAGAAAGGAATAACATCTCTCTTCTCCTGACACCACAGGGAGTCTTCATGTCTGAGAACAACTGCACAGCGGTTATATGGAAGGGGATGGGGGAGGTACTGGTGAGAAAAATCTCTAGATCCAAAGAAAAACTCTTAGCCCCACATACATAGAGTCAACTCCCAAGCACACACACTCCACCACAAGACAGCCCCTTCAACAGGCAACTTCGTCCCTATCTGCAGATTATTCGTTTTCATATGATGAGGGTTTTTATTTTTCCTTCCTAAGGTGACCTTGATATGTATTGCAACATAATATCAGTAAGGCAAGTCTGTCCCAGGGACATATTTGTCCCTTTTAACCCAACAACACAGAGAAGCAATGGCACCCACTCCAGTACTCTTGCCTGGAAAATCCATGGACAGAGGAGCCTGGTGGGCTGCAGTCCATGGGGTCGCGAAGAGTCGGGCACGACTGAGTGACTTCACTTTCACTTTTCACTTTCATGCTTTGGAGAAGGAAATGGCAACCCACTCCAGTGTTCTTGCCTGGAGAATCCCAGGGGCGGGGAAGTCTGGTGGGCTGCCATCTATGGGGTCGCACAGAGTCGGACATGACTGAAGCGACTTAGCAGCAGCAGCAGCAACCCAACAACATATGAAGGCCCTGTTAGGTGTTGCAACACCAAAAATCACCAGGCAGCAGATAAACATATAGGACGAGCTCTTCAATATCAAAGAGGATAACTGGCACACGCCAAATATTCTTTTCTCTTAACTCACGTAGTCCCCTATTCAAGGCCAGGAGTGGGGAGAAAAGTGCTCGAACAGCACCTGCTATGTGAAGTAATTGTCCTTTAGTTATTTAGAGGCCCAATGCTTTTGAGCACTAATGAATCCCAGGTGGTATAAGGCTCTGGTAGGAAACAACATTTGGGAGTCTGATAGATAGCTGCTGTACAGCCCTTTTCCTACATCCCTGGGGGGCAGCAAAGATGGAACCCACAGGTATAGAGGCATAGTGTGATTGGTTGGCTTTAGGTCTGGTAGCTCAGCAGCTATTCCTGGTGGCCTAGGATCCACCCCTTTCCCCACCTGGCTCTGTTCTCCTGGGCTGGGCCCTAACTCATGGGGGTGCTCAGTTCCATATCACTGCTTCTCCCAAAGGAGCTGAGATCTCATATCCTGAGGCTCTATCCTGTCCAAAAGACGTGAGAAGCTCCAACTCCCAGGGTCTGGGGAGCCTGCTGGGCTTTTGCTCCTTTGTAGCTGCTGTTACTTCTCACGTCAGTCACTGGACACCACTGAGGCTTACAGTGTGTGTCTGTGTCCGCGTCCATGTGTGTGTGTGTGTGTGTGTGTGTGTGTGTGTGTGTGTGGTGTGTGTGTTTAAGCTGTGACTATTTGTGGAAACAAGGAATTATATGGTCAAATCTGGTAGATAAACATGGGGCAGGGCTCAGAAGCTCCACTTGAAACCCAAGCAACAGAGATGAGATTTTATATAGCAGGAAGTGGCACCAAGGAGTCCTCACCTCTCTTCCTCACCCTTGGCACAACCCCACCCTGGCTGGGTTTCTCGAATCTGACCCAAACATTTTCCAAGCCCTCTAGGCCCAGAGCCATCTGCCGACTACTGGCCAGACACCGACTGACACCCATATACAACACTATATACATCATCTCCTGAAAGGAACACCTCTGCTGTTGATTTTACCTCAGGCTGCCGTCACCCCTCTCAGCCCCTCTTGGCTTTGATGCACCATGTGGCCCTACCTGCCTCCCACTTTGTACAGGCCTTTGGATTCTGCAGCCTCACAGCAGGAGATCGTTTCCTCTGCTGGCCCCAGACCCACAGGCTGTTGCCCCATGTGCCTCCCCATTAGCATCCCTGTTCTCCCTACCTGGGAGGACCATAATCTCTCTTGCAAGTCCTTGGGCAAGTCCTTCCTCTCGTTTGCGCTTGGCACTTAAAGAAATGTTTGCCTGGATGTTCACTAAGTCGTGTTCTCCTAGCTGTGTGCATCCTTAAGGCTTCTGGTCGGTCCTTCTCTGTTTGTGGAGGGCTCAGAATCAACTGGAAAGCATCAAATACAACTCTTCCTCCTGTCAGCCATGACTGGGAATGAGTGAATTTGTGCATCTCCAGAGGGGCCCTGTTACCCCTTGAACAGTCAGATGAACCATCAGAACACACAGGACAACTGCGTGGAGGAAGTGGACAGACAGGTCAGCATTAGGGAGAGGTGTGGGTCATCAGTTTTCCATCTTTGTTTCTGAACCATGACTGAGCTCAAGTTCTGAGCTCTCCTCCTTTGCATTCATCCCTCTGAGCCCCAAATGCATCATGACGCAATCCCTGAACCCTAGGGATAGCTCAGGTAGGTGAAGAAAGTGGGCGATTCCTCAAGAGACAGTGTGGGCTCAGCGGGACCTCCTGGCTCTTATGGTGAACAGATGATCATTGGAGCCTATGAGTGAGCACGAGATTAAGCATGGTTTATTTGAGTTTTTTCTTTTTCTTCCTTTTTCTACCCATCCACCCTCTTTCCCTCTGGTGCTATACCCCAGGGAGTCCTGGTCAACCTTAGGAAGGGGGCAACGTTCTTCTTCAGTTCTGCCAAGCATTACACAGCCTGCTGCGTTACAGGGGCTTCCTAGGTATTCAGTTTATTCTCCGGTCTTCCAAAACAAGGGGAGTTGTGTGAACTGCATTCTGAGATCACATCACCAGCAAGGGGCAGAGTCAGAATTCTGTCCCTGGCTGATCTGGGGCAAAGGCCCTTCCGTTACAGCAATGCAGTCTAGGTGCCACTGTCCCCAGCTAGGAGCCCTGGGTTGCCAGTCTGCTCTGTATCACGGTTCATCCTCTCGGGGACAGCGATTCTGTACTTGCAGTCCAACACCCAACAAAGCTAAGACACCAGAGGGTCAGCACTCCTAGGTGACTGGATCACCTGGAGACAGTTGCCACTACTCAAGGTCCAATCTCATGCCATACCACACCACATCACACCGTGCTGGGGGATTATTCATGTGAATAGAATGATGGTGGTAATCCAATGGAAAAAGAAAACATCTGCTGTACCCCTTACCTGTTGCTCCCCGAGGCAGTTCCACAGACCTCTGAGGCACACCTCAGAGTGCTCTGAAAACCACAGATCTCATGCAAAATTTGGAGTCTAATGGTGGGCCTTTCGAGCACAGAATAATAAGAGGGCGGACCTCTTCGAGGTCCCCATCAAATCATATTAATCTTCCATTTTCTTACAGTATGGGGAAAGCTGCATCTCACTGAGACCCCCCCCAGTGTGCGGTCCTCAGTTTCCCAAGGCAGGGAGTTCAATCATTCAACGGAGAGCACACTCTTTTTCTGTTTTTAAATTAATTAATTTACTTTAATTGGAGGATACTTACTTCAGAATATTGTGATGGTTTTTTGCCATACATCAACATGAACTGGCCACAGGTGTACATGTCTCGCCTCCATCCTGAAGCCCCCTCCCACCTCCCTGAGAGCACACTCTTGAGGACCCCAACCACAAAAGGCTGGCCCATCCTCCCTGCGCCAAGCATAAAGAGGGACTCTCTTTTTCCATGACTCCGGTGTGAGGAAATGTACTGACATCCTGCCAGTGGGGGCCAAGGTGGGATTTACTTATATCCACAACCCTGCCAGTCGATTTTGTTCTTCACTGCCCATCCTCAGACACTCCTGGTCTCAACCACAGACAAAAGACAGGCAGACAGAGAAATTGCCCCTACTCACTTGTTGGTTTTTAAGTGTGTGCTGAAAGTAGTGGACAAGGGAGTGGAGGGAAGTGACATGATTTCGGATATGTTTTACACAGGACAGATAGTCTTAGGTGGACCAGAGTGGAGGGACAAAGAGGGGCCAAGGCTGATACCCAGGTCTCCAGCTTGAGTGACCTGTGGCCTGGGGTTGCCATTCACCAAAGCGAGGGATCTCAAGTGAGGGGGCTGAAGACATCAGGTCTAGACTTAGACTCTTACTAAAATTCACAGAGCTGATGGGGTGGTGGAAAGCTACCTTAAATACGCTTGCAATGACAGAGGAGATCAACTAAATTCCATGCCACTTGGGAGTGGATGCATATGCTGCTTCACTCCTTTATTTTTCTACATACATGACAATGCACATAATAAGTGTGTTATGTTTTGGTGTATGGTGTGAAGGTGGGGTTCAAACTCAGCGGTAACACTACCAGGCATAGGATCACCAGTGGGCATTTAATAATGAAGAGTTGCAGCAGTTACCATCCATTGCAATGGACTAAAAGCAGCTCCGTTTCTTCTGCCATTGACTGAGCTGGGTTGGACTTGTACCACTCTCGGTGCTTTCTAATATCTCCCAGTGCTGTTGGATTTACCTCGTCAGTATCCACAACATTCCTGGAGGGTTGAGAGGGACTTTGGGTGGGGGGGAAGGATGAGGCCAGGGACTTACTGGAACAACAGCTTCTGTCTCACAGAGAGGCTGTGAGGATTCAGTGGGATGCCCTTTCCACAGAGCAGCAGACGTTGAACCAGGCCCGGAGCCCACAGAGCAGTTTCTTTGGGGTCAGGCACTTTGGGCAGGCTTTGGATCTCATTTGTACCCCCATTCCCCGCCCCCAACCTGTCCCAGAAGCCATCTACGTGAAAATCACGAATACACGCAACAGCCGAGAGCTTGCAGTGAGGAAAGCTATGGGCTGCCGAAACGACTGCTGCAGATATAACACGTCTCCTTCCCTTTTAACCCAGCTAAGGTCAAAGATCTCCCCCCAACCCAACTCTGTGAAATGAGGGCCAGAACTATCATTTTGGTTTTAGGGAAGTGACCAGGAGAGAATCCGTTACTTAGCCTAAGTCACAGTCAGGGATGGGTCTGGTCCTGGCCCCCATATCTCCTTCTGTTCAGCGGGCCTGTTATCATGTCCCATTCTTCTGAGATACCTTGTCTCGGAGGTTAAAAAGTAGGCACGCTCCTCTACGGGTAAAAGGCTCTAGTTTTGCTATGTGCTTCGTTCCTTCTGTGCCTGGGAGGAGGCAGAGGTGAAGGGGTTTTAGTGTTGGCTGACAACCTGTCATGGGCCCAACTCATTACACAGCTTTTGATTCTTGCACACACGTAGGTGAGGATCTCAGGTTGGCATCAGGGAGCAAATCACTGCACCTCCTCAAGGACTTGTTTTCAGTTATTGACAGTTGGGGTGAGTCTTACCAACCTTGCATGGCTGTGGTGAGGACTAAATAAAGCAGCCAGTATGTATATCCCAAATGAAAAGCCATGTGAGAAGACACAGGAAACAAAATGAAAAGAGAAGTGAGAGGCTGGGAGGAAACACACTCTTCAGGTATAACACACTAAAGAATCATAGTTGCATTATACAGAGAACTCTGATGAAACAACTCAAGAAACATATACCCACAAACAAATAACAATAGGAAAGTTTGCAGAGAACCTGAACAAGTTGTTTACAGAAATACAAATGTCAATACAAAAGAAATAGGGGCTCCACACCAGAAGAAATAATGGAAACAAAATAACAATGGGGTTCTACTATTCAAACTGCAAATTGATAAAAGTTAATGATATCAAAAGTGTAACATACACTGATGTTGGGTGTGTGAATTGGTGCAGGTTGTTTGAAGCGCCCTTTAGCAGGGACTGATCAACCATAATCTCTTGGCCCTACTATGCATCTCCACATGTTCCTTCTTCCTCCTGCAACAGACGAGAAATAGAAAGAGACTGGGACAACTGATGCTTCCTAGACTAGAGCCCTAGGGGCTCAGGTGTCACCGCCATAAGACCCATCACAGTGTTCTACAAAACCTCTTTCAAGCCCTGGACACGCCCTTGGGCATCCTCAAGGTCTGGACCTTGCGAGGGTCCCAAGGGCTGATCCTGAGCCTTACCCGAGCAAGCAGCCTGAGAAACACTGGTTTCTAGATCCGTGCTTCCCTCAACTGCCCCACCTTGGCTTCCACTACCTCGGGGAAGAGAAATCTGGAGTTTGATTGTGCATCCCCAGCAAAGCTGTGGCTCTACTCTCTGCAAATTCAAGGGCAGTTTCAGGGATTTGGCAGTGCCTTCTCATTTACAAACTGAGTTTTCTCGATACGAGGCTGGGGCTGGTGAAGGGAAGTACGATCGACAATTACCTGGGTTTGAATTAAAATAAACAATGTGCAAGTTAGTCTTTCTATAAGTCTTCAGGCTTGTATATTCATGTATAGAGTAACGAAAAAAATGGGGGCCACCACTCTCAATTAGGCACGTAAGCATCTGTGTTAAAGTGGAATGGTGGGGCTGGCAGCCTGTTTAGAGTGGGTTTAAGAGGACGCACCCCACTCCAGTACTCTTGCCTGGAAAATCCCATGGGCAGAGGAGCCTGGTAGGCTGCAGTCCATGGGGTCACGAAGACTCGGACACGACTGAGCGGCTTCAGTTTCACTTTTCACTTTCCTGCATTGGAGAAGGAAATGGCAACCCGCTCCAGTGTTCTTGCCTGGAGAGTCCCAGGGATGGGGGAGCCTGGTGGGCTGCCGTCTATGGGGTCGCACAGAGTCGGACACGACTGAAGGGACTTAGCAGAGCAGGGCAAAGGGAGAGTGAGGGAGCAGGAAGGGAAACAATGATCTTAGTCAATGAGGCATCTCAGTACTCGGGAGGAGTGCCGGAGAATGTTTCAACTGCTTGAACACAGTGTACTTCTCTCCAGGGTGGGGTCGTGGGAATCCAGGCCAGGGAGGCAGGGATGGGATTTCAAGCAGGGGACAGACCCTTCGCCTCTTTCCACCCAGCAAAATGATGAAGAGCTCTGTTGGCCTCTGACAATAAGCCCTTTCAGACATGACATGCCTACTGCACGTCACAGAAAATGTGAACTTCACTGGCATCCAACCTGGTGACTGTGAGTTTTCTCCAGCACCCCGGATCATCAGCTCCAGGAAGACTGGGATCTAGGTCTCTAGAGTTCACGGTTGTATCCCCAGTGCCTAGAAGTGACCCTGGTGTGCACGCAGTAGGCCCTCAACAAACGCTTGCTGAAAGAAGGAATGAATGTTAGCGCTGGCCAGGATGTTTTTTTCCTCTCTTTTCTAGGACAGGACTGGCTGAGCTAAAGGCACTGAGCCCTTCATGTGTTTTGTCAGCACCATGGAGAATCCATCCAAACCTGGGCACAAGTTTACCTAGGGAGCCTGCTAGAGGAGCCAGTTCCAGAGAGCCCTGGCCTGTTTCACCAAGTCCTTCAGGTGAGAGGCTCAGAGCCAGCCTCTGCCTCTCTCGCTGCTCACAGCCAAGCCAACATGCTGCCCCTTCCTGCCTGGCCCAGAGAGCCCCCTGGCCAGGCCTGACTTCCCCCAGGGTTCCCAAGGCTTCAGCTGTCACTCTGCTTTCCTTTGTAGGGGAGGACGTCAGACACTGGGAAGCTGAGACCTCAGGACACAGAGACACAGACCCATGCATGGTGATCAAGCTACCACTTGCCCCATCTTCCCGGTTTCTCTGTCCCTGGGCTTAAAATGAATGCAGCACTCTTGGTTTTTTGGCTCCATGATATTTATTGTCCCTTTCCACATCCATATCCACCTCCTGTGGTTATATGGCTTGCCTCTGTTGGTGGGGGGAGAGGGGGACATGTTGGAGGAGGGAGCTAGCCCATTCCTTAGCCATAAGAGTCAGTACTCCTGTACCAGAGCAGAACTGCTTGTTTCTCAGTCACTGTTGGGATAGGAATGTGTCTGATGGACAGTAATCGTTCTACTAGTTTCAAACATTTCAAAAAGGGCGGCTGTTGGGTGTGACTGAGTGATAGCCATTGGGGTGGGGGTGGGGGCGTGGTGGGACCACAAGGATCATGAGTAAACGGGCAGGGTGGCTGGGACCAAAGGATAGAAGATGTCGCAGAACTCAAAGCTTTTAGAGACACTAGAGCCACTGATCCCAAAGACCCTCACCCCACCCTTAGGAAGAATCCCTCCAGCACACAATCTCATCTACAACCTCGGGTTGTTGATCACATACTATGATGCCTTGTCCTTTTGTAAGCTGCTCTTGGTATGTATTGCAGGAAAACAGCCGTAGGGGAAGAGCTGTGTTTGGTGAGTGCTTCCCAGAACTGAGAAGAGCCTGGGCTCTTCGGGGACTGTTCTGCTCCTGGCTTAGTCTCTGCTAGGGAAGTCCAGCCCTAAGGCTTCCATACTCCCATGGCCTAAGAGAACCATTTGTTTCCTTGGAAACTCCCAAGTCCTCCAGGCCCCTTCCACTTGCTGTGCTTCGCTCTGAGCCACATCAAGGAAATGTGGGATGCAGGGGCTCTGAGAGTTTCTCCTCAGCTGTTTTCCACCTTTTGGAGTATTTTCTATTATAATATTTCAAATCTGCAGAAAAACAGAGACTAGTATAACAGCTACCACCCCTATTTAATAACACTTTGCCATAAGTGCTTTACAACTCTCTCTAGTTTTGAATTAAATATCTTGAACACACATCCCTGGCTCATACTCACTCATGTCCTCCCTGAAGTAGGTCCCCCTCCCGGGTGTTTGAATAACCCTATGTCTTTATGCAGCTTCACAGCCATTCTGCCTCCTCTATGGGTGACTCCATAGCGCCTTGGAAAGGGTCCCCTGATGCCTCCCGGTGAACTTGGAGGATTCTACAACCCTAAATCCGAACTCAGAGGGCAAAAACAAGAACATCTCAGCAGCTTTTCCAGATAACTCAGCACTCAGCCCTCTCCCATCTATAAATTTCTTCTCTTGAAGTGGGCCCTGTCTCAGTGGTAGAGCTGAGCTCTTCTTTTGTTTTACCAAGAGAGGCCAAGAGCACCACCCTGAGTCCCAGCCTTGCTTAAGGGATAGGAGTGTTCCATTCACACAGAGGGCTGGTCCCTTGTCAGCTGCTATCACACCCCCTGGGCTCAGTGACCAGGTATGACTGATGGGGATGGGGAGGAAGGCAAGACGATGCAGAACTGACTCCTGATGAGACTCATCCAATGGGTCTACTGGGAGCCGGCTAGGATCACCAGACCACACAGCACTCTCCAAGGTGACCCGTCAACCATTTTCCACATCAAAGCCGCTGATACCTGCAGGGGCTCACTATACTGAGGTGGATACAGAGAGCAAGCGTGGTAGACAGCCTTCTAAAATGGCTTTGCAGACCCTTGCATCCTGGCACTCCTGTCCCTGTATAATCCTTCCCTTTGCGTGTGGACTGGACTTAGTAACTTGCTTCTAATCAACAGAATTTGGCACAAGTGATGGCATGTCATTTCTGAGGTTAGATTATACCAAGACTGTGACTTCTGTCTTGTTGGCACTCATTCTCCCTCCCCCTCCCCCTCCCCCTCCCCCCTCCCTCTCCTTCTCTCTCTCTGGTTCAGTTTGCGTTTTGCATTCTTGCTCTGATGGAGAGGGCCATGTAGCAAGGATCTGATGATAGTCTCTGGCCAACGACAGACCAGAGAGGAGCTGAGGCCCCCGGTCCAATAACGCACAAGGACCTGGATCCTACCGATAGCCACACGAGTGAGCTTGGAAGTCGACCCTCCCCCAGTCACACCCTCAGACGAGACCATAGTTGAACTAACACCTTAATCATGGCCTTGTGAGAGATAGAAAAAGGAGGACCTGGTTAAATCATATCTGGGTCCCTGCTGCACAAAGGCTGGAGAAAATAACGGTATCATTTTAGGCTACCACGTTTGGGGGTAACTTGTTATGCAGTAGTAAGTAATACTGAAGAGAGCAGGAACCTCTAGGGGCTGGGGAGAGGAGACAGAGGCCTGACCCAGCCTGGGAGAGCTTCTCAGGGGCCAGGGTGGTGAAGGATGTGCCCACACCTTGGGCACTTTTCCCGCTTTGGCACTAATCATCTGTGTCACCTTGGGCAAATCACTTGAAGTCCCTGGCTCAGTTTTGCTCTTCTGTAACACTTAACTGATACTCAACTTACAAGACTGTTGGAAGGATAACTGCCAGTTTATCTGTAACTCACATGACAGGATGTCTGATACATACTAGGCCCTCAGTGAATGGCAGCCAGGAGTATTAACATAGTTGATTTGAGACCCTGCACCCACCTCGCAGAAGCTCCCCAGTCATCCTGGAGGGTCCAGTGCTCAAAAAACCAATCCGGGGAAGAGTATTTCCCTATCAAGTAGTACAAAAGCATTTGTTCTTCAGGAAGGGAGGCTTATCTGAACAGATACTTTTACAGAACTTCTGATGTGAGGGAGGCAGGCCCAGTTAGATGCAATTCCGAAACAATATCAAGGGATACAAAGGCACAAACACCCTCATTTCTCCCTCCCTCCCTCATTCCATTCCTTTTTCTCAGTTGCCCGTTTTCAAGGTCCTGTCTTTGCAGTTCTGCCTCTTTCCCCTGATGTCATGTCTACTAAACATGCAAAACTTTCTTCTGCTTTCCTCGTTGTAGTCCGGAGAAATTCATATCAACATTCTCACTATGCACTGGTCTCTGGCTCCCTCAGGCCACGGAGGAAAGTCCCTGGTCACTGGCTTCTGTGAAACAGCTGAGGTGGGAATCACCTTGACATTCTCATTATTCCCTAGAGATGGTGCATTTAGAGGGCCCCATTTATACAGGATAGACATCTGTACAGGACAGCAGCTCAAGACACATTCCAGACCAGTGGAGTGGAGACTTCGTTCTGGATCCCTCATACCCCAATGAGATGATTTGGTAAGAGCCCCTTTTCAGCCAGGATTTTGTCTCTCATCACCCAGACCTTCCACCAGAACATCTGAACTCTGTTTTTCTCCTACAGCCTCATCTCTCTCTACAGTATGTCTCAAATTTGCCTTCAGTCACCCTCCCCATTCACACACACACACACACACACACACACACACACCCACCCACCCGCCCCCCACCCCCGCCACACACACACACATACTCACTTTCAGTCCTGCCCTGTCTCAAGGCCTTTGCACTTACAGCTCTCCTCTGAAACCACTATTTCCCATTTTCATCTTGCACTTGTCCTTCTAGTCTTTGATATTCCTACCTCCGTAAGGAGCCCTTTCTTGCTCCAGGATCACCCCAGCCCTTGGTCACCTGTCCCCTCTCTGCTGTGCACAGAAACATGCCAGGGACTTTTCTGCATCACAGCATTTTGCATACCTGAACTGTCACCTCTGGTAAGTTAATTTGCATGACTGTCCCACCCAGACTCTCACCTCTGGGGCAGGAAGTGTGCTTTATTGGTTCTGGAACGCCCAGGCTACAGTCCATTGGGTCACAAAGAGTCAGACACAACTTAGCAACTGAGCAGACACGCACGTACCTCTCATCGAGGACAATGGTGAGCAGTATCCTTTTATTTCTTCCAGCAGGGAGTCCAAAGCCTCCCGCCCGACAGGAGTTGCATGTTTTCCAAGTCTGGGCTGAGAGAAGTCTTCCTGGCGGTGCCAAAGGCTTTCCTGATATGAAACTGGTCTGGCCAAATATAGGTAGGGCAAGTGGTGTGAGGCCACAAGGGATACAGAGATGGGTGTCCATGCCACCACACATGACAGATCCCAGGCCCAAGGGCCAAGGTGCTGAGGCTTCCTCTCTCCCTCTTTCATTTCAGGAGAGTTTTTGAAAGGGGACCCCCTGGCTGTGATGCTGCCACTTGCCAACTGATCCAGTGGACAGACAAGGGCATAACTTGGCAAGCAGCACTAGGAATGCTAGTGCCCCGGTTTATTTTAACCTACTATATGTGTTCCCGCTTTAGCTCATCCAGCATTTAAGATGATAGCTTTGAATTCTTTGTCAAGTAAGACTTAGGCATATAGTTTTCATGGTGAGTTACCGGATATTTTTGTTATTCCCTTGAATGGGCCAGGTATTCCTGTATCTTCATATGCCTTGTTATCTTCTGGTGAGAATTTTGGAGGCTACCCCCTGATCATGGTTCACTCTGTTGGGAAGGTGGTTACGCAAGTGTAAGACAAAATGCCACGGACTTTCCTATCATCTTTAGTGGAATCTTTTCTGAGGAGGTTCACCTTGTTGTTGTAACTCTTTGTTTTTGAAGTACTTACCGAGATACTTTGGTCTGTATATTGTTGTTTACTTCATATTTCTATATGGAAGCGATGGCCTAGATTTTCCTAGTCCTGTCCTCTTGTTGACATCCTTCTTTCAGGAACATCTCATTTCAAGAGCCCTAGTTAAATCCATTTGCTTTTTCACTGCAAGTAGTTTTGAATAAGAGACGAGCTGTGTCATGAGGTTTATACTGACTTCTTGGAAATGATAGAGTGATCTCTTCTGATGGATCAACAAATAGTTCAGAAGTCATCCAAATGTTATTTTCTTTACAAAATGCAAAGCATAGGTCTCAGCAGATGCACACTTCTCACATTTATGGTTCTCTTCATTGTCTCATTATAAGAAGCATAACACTCTCTGACCAACCTGGCATGGATCCTGAAGGGCTTTATGAAGGTACCATTTTTTATGTCCAGAGAGCTAGACATTTTCTTTTCTCTATAGCACTTTCATCTAATATCTGTTTTATTTTTTAGCTCCTAGCATCTTTTATTTTTACTAGACTCTAGATACAATTAATTCTAGCAGGGCAGTGCTCAATTCTGTTTAAGCCTCACATTTGAGATTAATTACTTAAACATCATAAACGGAATGCACATTCTCAAAACCGGGAAACTGAAATTTGACGTAACTGATTTACTCAATATTTACGTAACCATAAAAGATGTTACATGCAACATGAGCTTTCGCGTTATAAAATTTCACCTTCTTACAAACTTGCTTTCATATAAAACATAGTAACTCTTTGCTCATCTATCCTAACCTATGAATTGTCACACCAACACTTTTTAAGATGTACTTGAACAGATGAGTTCGCCTTATACAAGGTTAAGAAACCTGAAGCTCCAACCGAGAAATATAAAATTCTTTTGTTTCACCAGAGATAGATTATGGGCAAATCTTACCTAAGTAGTACTATAGGAAGTTACAGTGTTGACCAAAAGGAGACACAAGTTTTTCAACCATTGTTTTTAACAGGTCTCAAAGTCTGTGACAGACTTTTGGTCAAATTGTTTCTATGGAAAAGCACTGATTTTAAAAACTTATTCCTTAAAACTGTCATGCACAAAACACATGGTCCACAAAACATTCACCTCACCTTCTGAAGGTTTTCTGATGCATGGTTATAATTAATCAGTTTTTTACATTAACCTTACATGGCCAGTTGAGGCAAACAGTTCTGAGACCCTTCTTCCCCCACTAAGACTGGGTTGGCAGGTGTTCGTGATAATATTCATCTAGGCTTCTGAGCTTGTTTGGCAGAGTTGGTGACCTTGCAAGCTCTAGCTGCCTTCTTGTTCACTGCTTTGATGACACCCACAGCAATCACCTGTCTCATGTCATGAACAGCATAATGGCCCAGAGGAGGATAGTCTGAGAAGCTCTCAACAGATGGGCTTGCCAGGACCCATGTCCATGATTGGTGGCATCAAGAATTTGGGGGCCATCTTCAGAATGACAATCAGTCTTCTCGTTCAGCTCAGCAAAACTGCAAGCAATGTGATTTGTTTGACAGTCCAGAAGAGGTGCATATCCAGCACTGATTTGGGATGGATGGTTCAAGATAATTTTTGCTGTCACCAGCCACATTGCTATGACAACCATCTTTGACAGACACGTTCTTGACACTGAAACCCACGTTGTCCCCAGGAAGGCCTTTACTCAGTGCTTCATGGTGCATTTCAGTAGACTTCAGTTGTTATGCTGACTGGAGCAAAGGTGACCGCCATGCCAGGTTTGAGAACACCAATCTCCACTTGATCCACGGTGACAGTATCAGTACCACCAATTTTGTAGATGTCCTGGGGGATCGAACACAAGTTTGTCAGGTGAGTTGGTGGCAGGATGCAATCCAGAGCTTCAAGCAGTGTGGTTCCTTTGGCATTGTCATCTTTACTGGTGACTTTCCATCCCTTGAATCAAGGCATGTTAGCTCTTGGCTCTAGCATCTTGTCACCATTCCAGTCAGAAATTGGCACAAATGCTACTGTGTCAGGGTTGTAGCCAGTTTTCTTACTGTAGGTGCTGACTTCCTCAACAATTTCCTCATTTCTCTTCCGGCTATAGGGTGGCTCAGTGGAATCTATTTTGTTAGTTCCAACAATTAGTTGTTTCACACCCAGAGTGTAAGCCAGAAGGGCATGCTCGTGGATCTGCCCATTCTTGGAGACACCCGCTTCAAATTCAGCACCACCAGCAGCAGTCCTCAGAACAGCACAGTCAGCCTGGGACACGCCTGTAATGACACAGATGAAGTCTCTGTGTCCTGGGGCATCAATGATGGTCACATAGCCCTTACTGGTCTTGAATTCCCACAGGGAGATATCAATGGTGATACCACACTCATGCTCAGCTTTCAGTTTGCCCAAGACCCAGGCATGCTTGAAGGAGCCCTTTCCCATCTCGGCAGCCTCCTTCTCAAACTTTTCAATGGTTCTCTTGTCGACCCCACCACATTTGTAGATCGAATGGCCAGTAGTGGTAGACTTTCCACGTGCCCGATGACAACAATGTTGATGTGGGTCTTCTCCTTTCCCATTTTTGCTTCAGTTTAGCGGTGGTTTTCACAACACCTGTGTCCTGGTGGCAAAAATGTTGTGAGAAAGCGATCTTTTCATCTTAGTGATTTATTTGGTTTATGGCTTCCCTCTTACTCCACTAGGATGTAAGCTCAAGTGATTTGTGTCTGTTTTGTTTTGTGCTCTACTCAAATGGTTAGAAGAATGCCTAACACACAGAAGACCTCAAAAGGCATCTGCTGTATTGAGCTGGACTGATATATGCTGACACCTGAGGCTATCCTCAATTAAAGGCTCGCCACTGATCCAAAAGGCCTGGATGCTCCAAAAGGCCAACGTTCAAGAGTGCCAACTTTGCTTTATGTATTTATTAACTTCATCCCCACAGAAATCCTATGGTGTTGGTAGTATTGTTAGCCCTATTTTGGAGATGTGGAAACAGAAGCGTGGAGGAGGAATAAGTAGCCGATCTACACAGCTAGTAAGTGGCAGACCCTGATATTTCAGCACGGGCCCCTCAGCTCTAGCGTTTGTGCATCTTAACACTACACTGCAGCTTCCCTGGTGGCTCAGTCAGTAAGGAGTCTGCCTGCAATGCAGGAGATCTGGGCTTGAACCCTGGGTTGGGAAGATCCCCTGGAGAAGGGAATGGCAACCCACTTCAGTATTCTTGCCTGGATGATCCCATGGGCAGAGGAGCGTGGCAGGCTACAGTCCATGGAGTCACAAAGAGTCAGACACAACTGAGCGACTAAACCTACCTACCTAAACACTACACTGTGCTGCCTCTCTGGAAATATACCAATGGCTAATCCTAAAGGAGACCTTCCTTGGTGGCTCAGTGGTAAAGAATCCAGCTGCCAAGGCAGGAGACAATGGGCAGAGGAGCCTGGCAGGCTACAGTCCATGGAGTCGCAAAAGAGCCAGACACAACTCAGCGGCTAAAACACAACAGCAATCCTAAAGAAATCTTCAAGTGGTCAGTTAGGTTACCTGCATGGAAATATCAGAATCCATGAGTTAACTGCCTTTCAAATGACAAAATACTGAATCCATTTCTGTTAAAAAATTTCAAGTGAGAAGAATACTCTTTGTTTAAGGCATCTTGACAACATCAAAAGTCAAGAAAGAAAGAAAGAAAAAACGAAACAAAACAAAACACTAGCTCTTTCCTTGAATAGATAGCCTCAGAGTCTATCGCCAGTCCCCAGTTACATTATCTTTCCTTTGACCATGGTGTGCCGTGCATACATGTGTGACTTCCACCCAACACCACTTCTTGCCGATGGTGATAATGGAGGCCCCATATGTCTCTGTGGACTGAGAGATCTCATTTGGTTACTATAGGACCCATATGCCCTTCAGAAAGAACATCTTAGAGAAAAGTGCATCAAACATGCATGCAGAAAATACCTTAGATAATTCTTGGCTCGGGCACTGCCTAGCTCTGGATAAATTTAGGCAAACTGCTTCATCATCACAAACCTCAGCTTCCTCATTAGGAGAATAAGGATACTAAAACCCAGTAGACTGGGTTGTTGTGAGGAGTAATTGAGGTCATGCCGGAAAAAGAGATCACGCAGTGCCTGAAACATTGTAGGTACCCGATATAGAATTGGTGGTTTGAAATAATAACGTCAGAGTAGATGGAATCTATTTCCTCCACAAAATACCATGTAATGTGCTTTACTCTTTCTTTTCAAATTTGTGCAATATAACCAAAGTTTGGGGACCTGCTGCTGACTTAACCTGTAAATAGTTTGGGTGCATACTTACATCTACAGATGAGTCCTGATTTTACAAGAGTTGGGGCAGGCTGTCTGGGTCTGGCTGCCTTTTATCTGGGAAAAACGAAGTTATGTTCTACATAATCATTCTGACTGTCATGTAACTGCCTTGAGAGGAGAGCTGGGACATAAGGCAGGAATTCAGAAAACTGATCAAGTTGTGGATTTATCTAAACAGGTATATCTTGGGCTTCATCTTAGTGCCTGCCAGAGAGACAGGTATAATGTTGGCATACGTTTATTTCGTTTCTTGTGCTTATATTTTCAAGTTCTTGCTTTGCTAACTCTGATATTTAGTTCAGACAACAGCTATGTCTTTTGTGGGAAGTGCAAGACAGGACTGGAAGCAATGCCATTTCCTGAAGGGTTGCTATGTGCCAGACATTTTAGACAGCAATACCTTGAAAAGAAACAGAGATTGCAATAACCAGCAGGTCAATTATAGGGGGAATTGTCACTCTGTATTTGTTGACCATTGGTATAGTTTTGAATTTTTTTAAAGAATGGGAATATATGAGTTCCTGTGCATGTCTATGATTTTTTTGGAGAGAAACTATAGATATTCCTAATTCAGACTCATCTGCTCTGGAATGATCAATGGCTGCTGAGTCTAGGGACACTTGATTGTTACAGTCACAACAGAATGAGAATATACATGTTAAACCAAACAGAAGATATTATATATATATATATATATGTGTGTGTGTGTGTGTGTGTGTGTGTGATACTAGCTCCAAGAATCTATCACCTGTATAGAGAGCTGATCATTAAAAATTCATATTATCATGGGATTTACTTCCATTGGGAAAGCTGCTGAGGGACAATTAGTATGAATGAAATACCAAGAAGTGTATTTAACAGTTCATTTGTGATAACCAGGAATTGAGGTCTGTATTAGGGATCTCCAGAGAAATAAAACCAATAATTTCTCTCTCTCTCTTTATGGATATAGATACAGATATACAGATATAGATAGATATTAGACATAGATAGATATAGGTATCAGTTCAGTTCAGTCGCTCAGTCTTGTCTGACTCTTTGTGACCCCATGAACCGCAGCATGCCAGGCCTCCCTGTCCATCACCAACTCCTGGAGTTTACCCAGACTCATGTCCATTGAGTTGATGATGCCATCCAACCATTTCATCCTCTGTCGTCCCCTTCTCCTCCCATTAGGCACACCAGCTGAAGGCTTTAATATGATAAAGACTGACCTCCCTGGATGGAATTCTGCCAGGAGACTGACTGCCTTTGAACTCAAACTGCAACTCTTCCCTAGGGCTCCAAACTGCCAGCCTACCCTACAAATTTTGGACTTGCCAGCCTCATAATCAGATATGTCACAGCCTTGAAATCAATCAGTCAGGGATCGAACCTGAGTCTCCTGCATTGCAGGCAGATTCTTTAACAACTGAGAAGCCCTGATATATATACATAAATATATATACATATAACAGTTATTGATTATATATGTAATATATATAATATCATATAGTGTTTACAATGTATATTATAAAATATATTATATAGGCAAAATATTTGTTGATATAATATATTTATATGCATCAATATATAATATATTGGGGCTTCCCTGATAGCTCAGTTGGTAAAGAATCTGCCTAAAATGCAAGAGACCCTGGTTCGACTCCTGGGTTGGGAAGATACCCTGGAGAAGGGATAGGCTACCCACTCCAGTGTTCTTGGGCTTCCCTTGTGGCTCAGCTGGTAAAGAATTGATATGTAATATATATTGATGCTGATTATATATATAATATATATTGACATTATATATAATATATAATGACATGTATTATATATTGTTTTTGATTATATATAATATTATAGTATATAATATCAATATATAGTATATATTATATAATATCAGCATATTATATATTGATATTGATTGAATAGACATAAGACATATTGATATTATATATAATGTATTATTTCAGTTCAGTTCAGTTCAGTTGCTCAGTCGCGTCCAGCCTTTTTCGACCACATGGACAGGAGCACTCCAGGCCTCTCTGTCCATCACCAACTCCTGGAGTTTACTCAAACTCATGTCCATTGAGTCAGTGATGCCATCCAACCATCTCATCCTCTGTCATTCCCTTCTCCTCCTGGCTTCCATCTTTCCCAGCATCAGGGTCTTTTCAAATGAGTCAGTTCTTTGCATCAGGTGGCCCGAGTATTGGAGCTTCAGCTTCAGCATCAGTCCCTCCAATGAACACCCAGGACTGATCTCCTTTAGGATGGACTGGTTGGATCTCTTTGCAGTCCAAGGGACACTCAAGAGTTTTTTCCAAAATCACAGTTCAAAAGCATCAATTCTTTGGCACTCAGCTTTCTTTATATCCCAACTCTCACATCCATACATGACCACTGGAAAACCATAGCCTTGACTAGACAGACCTTTGTTGACAAAGTAATGTCTCTGCTTTTTAATGTGCTGTCTAGGTTGGTCAGAACTTTTCTTCCAAGGAGTAAGCGTCTTTTAATTTCATGGCTGCAGTCACCATCTGCAGTGATTTTGGAGCCTGAAAAAATAAAGTCAGCCACTGTTTCCCCATGTATAGAGAGCTGATCATTAAAAATTCATATTATCACGGAATTTACTTCCATTGGGAAAGCTGCTGAGGGACAATTAGTATGAATGAAATACCAAGAAGTGTATTTAACAGTTCATTTGTGATAACCAGGAATTGAGGTCTGTATTAGGGATCTCCAGAGAAATAAAACCAATAATTTCTCTCTCTCTCTTTATATAATTATAGAGATATAGATATAGATATACAGATATAGATAGATATTAGACATAGATAGATATAGGTATCAGTTCAGTTCAGTCACTCAATCATGTCCAACTCTTTGTGACCCCATGAACTGCAGCATGCCAGGCTTCCCTGTCCATCACCAGCCCCCGGAGTTTACCCAAACCCATTTCCATTGAGTCGGTGATGCCATCCAACTATAGTCTACCAGGCTCATCTGTCCATGGGATTTCCCAGGCAAGAATACTGGAGTGTTGCCACTTCCCTCTCCAGGGGATCTTCCTTCTCCAGGGATCGAACCTGAGTCTCCTGCATTCCAGGCAGATTCTTTAATAGCTGAGAAGTCCTGATATATATATATATACAGTGGTTTAGTTATTAAGTCGTATCCAACCATCCAACCATCCAACCATCTCATCCTCTGTCGTCCCCTTCTCCTCCTGCCCTCAACCTTTCCCAGCATCGGGGTCTTTTCCAATGAGTCAGCTCTTCCCATCAGGTGGCCAAAGTACCAGAGTTCAGCTTCAACATCAGTCCTTCCAATGAACATCCAGGACTGATCTCCTTTAGGATGGACTGGTTGGACCTCCTTGCAGTCCAAGGGACTCTCAAGAGTCTTCTCCAACACCACAGTTCAAAAGCATCAATTCTTCTGCCCTCAGCTTTCTTTATAGTCCAACTCTCACATCCATACATGACTACTGGAAAAACCATAGCCTTGACTAGACAGACAAAGTAATGTCTCTGCTTTTTAATATGCTGTCTAGGTTGGTCAGACTTTCCTTCCAAGGAGTAAGTGTCTTTTAATTTCATGGCTGCAATCACCATCTGCAGTAATTTTGGAGCCCCTCAAAATAAATAGGCAGGTTTAAATATGTATCTATCTATATAGATTGATTTAATTGATTGACATATACATGGTGGTGGTTTGTCGTGTCTAACTCTTTACGACCCCATGGACTATAGTCTACCAGGCTCATCTGTCCATGGGATTTCCCAGGCAAGAATACTGGAGGGTTGCCACTTCCCTCTCCAGGGGATCTTCCCTCTCCAGGGATCGAACCTGAGTCTCCTGTATTCCAGGCAGATTCTTTAATGGCTAAGAAGCCCTGATATATATATACACATACATACATACATACATACATACATACATACATATATATATATATATACACATACACAGTGGTTTAGTTATTAAGTCTTATCCAACCTTTACGACCCTTGGACTCTAGCCTGCCAGGCTCCTCTGTCCATGGGATTCTCCAGGTGAGAATACTGGAATGGGTTGCCATTTCCTTCTCCAGGGTACCATCCCAAGCCATGAATCAAACCCAGGTCTCCTGCATTGCAGGCAGATTCTTTACTGATTGAGCTACAAGATTCTGTGAAGGTATTTTTTAGAGAGATTAATGTTTAAATCAGTAGACTTTGAGTAAAGTAGAGTACCTTCTGTAGTGTGTGCCTCATCCAATCAGCTGAAGGCTTTAATATGAAAAAGACTGACCTTCCTGGGGAAGATGGAATTCTGCCAGGAGACTGACTGCCTTTGAACTCAAACTGCAACTCTTCCCTAGGGCTCCAACGTGCCAGCCTACCCTACAAATTTTGGACTTGCTGGCCTGATAATCACATACATCAGTGTCTTGAAATCAAAATATGTAATATATATATTGATACTATATACCATAATATAATATATTGCTATATATCAATATATAATATATTTATATGTAATACATATTCATATTGATTATATATAAAATATACATTGATATATATAATACATAATGATATAGATTATATATTGTTATTGATTATATATAATATATTGTATTATATATAATATATTGATGTATATTGTATATTGGTATTAATTATATATACATGATATATATAGCTATTATATATAAAATATACTATTTATATATCATATATATTGATACTGGTTATATATAAATAATATATATTAATATTCTATATATAATCAATATCAGTATCTTTCTATATTTACATTGACATTGATTTTAAGGAACTGACTTATGCAATTATGAGACCAGGCAAGTCCAAAATTTGCAGGGTAGGCTGGCAGGTTGGAGACCTGAGGAAGAGTTACAATTGAGTTCAAAGGCAGTCTTCTGGCAGAATTCTATCTTCCTTAGGAAGGTCAGTCTTTTTTGTATTAAAGCCTTCAGCTGATTGGATGAGGCACACACTATGGAAGGTAATCTACTTTACTCAAAGTCTACTGATTTAAACGTTAATTTCTCTAAAATATACCTTCAGAGAAACCTCTAGAATACTTTTCAAACAAATATTTAGATGCCATGGCCTAACCAAGTTGACACATTAAATTAACCATCTTATGGTCTTATGTATTTCATCACAGCCTATGAAAATTTTCTTTCTATTACCAATTGTTTTGGATACAAGTATATGCTAGGTTGGGCTTCCCTGGTAGTTCAACTGGTAAATAATCTGCCTGCAATGCAGGAGATCCAGGTTCAATCCCTGGGTCAGGATGTTCCCCTGTAGAAGGGATAGTCTACCCTCTCCAGTATTCTTGGGCTTCCCTGATGGCACAGACAGTAAAGAATCCACCTTCAATGCAGGAGACCGGGCTGGCTACAGTCCACGGGGTTGCAAATAGTTGGACACGACTGAGTAACTAAGTACATAGCTTAAAGATAACCTCACCAACATAGCACACCACCCCCAACCTCAGAGTGTTCTTTCTCACATTAGGATGATTTTTCCCTTCTTCAGCTGCCCTTGACAGAAATTGAAACATAGTATTTTTCAAGAAAGAGTAAAGAAAACAGAGAATGACTGAACTTAACTCCCACACACCTTGAGGGGACCTCCAGAGAATTTGTCTTAGGAATTTTCAAAATACATATTTCAGAGTGAACACATATATTACTTACTAGATAAAATTAACAATCCAAAAACACATGCCACAATCATCCACTTATAAATCTGTAAATGAGTGGTAGTTCTTTACAATTTGGAGAACACAGAAGAAACCCATTGAAAGATCTGATGTAAATGATGAACTCTCATCATTAAAAATTCTTAGGCAGTCCTCAATATTTTGCACAATTTCACTGGTGAATTCAACCAATACATAGCAAAAATACAAAACATACACAAACTTTATAAGAAAATAAAGGAGGGAACACATTTTTTTTATAACTTTTTATCTTATATTGGAGTATAGCTGATTAACAATGTTATTTTAGTTTCAGGCAGACAGCAAAGCTACTCAGTCATAAGTATACATGTATCCATTCTCCCCCAAACGCCCCACCCATCCAGGATGCCACTTATCATTGAGCAGAAGGAGGGAACACATCTTAACTCATTTAATGAGGCCAGCATTACCTTGCTACTAAAATTCACAAAGACATTAAAAAGAAAACTACAGATCAATATTATTCATTAGCATAAATCCAAATACCTTAATAAAATACTATTGATTTTAATCTACTGTTACATAAAAGAGGATAATCCATCATGAGCAAGAGAAGGTTAGCTCAGAATAGCAGACTGGTTTAACACTGAAAATCAAAATTGAAAACTAACTCTTATAAGCACTCTGTTATGAAGATAATAGAAAGCTACATGCTAAGAGAAAAGATTTGCAAAGCATATATCTGACATGCATATGTATGATACAAAAAATGTATCTAGAATATATATTTTTTAAGTCACAAAATCAACAGGAAAAGAAAACCCTCCAATTAGAAAATGGTCAGGGAATTTCCTCGTAGTCCAGTGGCCAAGACTCCATGCTCCCAATGCAGGGGGCTTAGGCTGGATCCCAGTCAGGGAACTTGATCCCACATGCTGCAACTAAAGATCCTGCATGCCTCAACTAAGACACTGCATAGCTAAATAAATAAATATTTTTTACAATGGACAAAGGACATGAACAGACATTTCACTGAAGAAGATACAGGAATGACAAACAAATGACAAGCTGTTCAACTTCATTAGCTATTAGGGAAATGAAAATTAAAACCACAATATTACTATGCAGTTTTCTGAATGGCTAAAATAGAAAAAAAATAGTAATGAAAACAAATGCTAACAAAGATGCAGAGAAGCTGAATTAGTCATACATTGATGGTGGGAATGTAAAGTGTAGCAGTTATTCTTGGAAATATTTCAGCAGCTTCTTTAAAAAAGATGTTGATACTATACGGCCCAGCAAATGCACTCCTGGGCATTTATCCTTGATAAATGGAAGTTTATGTTCATGCAAAAATCGGAACACATTTATTTATAGTAACTTTATTTGTAATAGCCCAAGTTGGGAACAACCAAAATGTCCTATGGTAGGTAAATGGCACAGTAAATAAGTGTGGCATATCCATATTGTACTGAGAACTTTCACATGTACAAGCTGGATTTAGAAAAGACAGAGAAACCAGAGATGAAATTGCCAACATCTCTTGGATGATAGAAAAAGCAAGGGAATTCCCAAAAAAGCATCAATTTCTGCTTCATTGACTATGCTAAAGCCTTTTACTTTCTAGATCACAACAAATTGTGGAAAATTGTTAAAGAGATGGAAATACCAGATCACCTTACCTGTTTTCTGAGAAATCTGTATACAGGAGAAGAAGCAACAGTTAGAATTGGACATGGAACAACAGACTGCTTCCAAATTAGGAAAAGACTATGTTAAGGCTGTATATTGTCACTTTGCTTATTTAACTTCTAGGCAGAGTGTATCATGCAAAAGGCTGGTCTTGATGAAGCACAAGCTGGAATCAAGATTACCAGAAGAAATATCAATAACCTCAGATATGCAGATGACACCACCCTACCGGCAGAAAGTGAAAAAGACCTAAAGAACCTCTTGATGAAGAGGAGAGTGAAAAACCTGGCTTAAAACTCAACATTCAGAAAACCAAGATCATGGTATCTGGTTCCATCATTTCATGGCAAATAAATGGGGAAACAATGGAAACAGTGACAGAATTTATTTCCTTCAGCTCAAAAATCTCTGTGGATGGTGACTGCAGCCATGAAATTAAGACACTTGCTCCTTGAAAGAAAAACAATGACAAATCTAGACATCATAGTAAAAAGCAGAGACATTACTTTGTCAACAATGGTCCATCTAGTCAAAGCTATGTTTTTTCCATCAGTCATGTATGGATGTGAGATTTGAATCATAAAGAAAGCTGAGCACCGAAGAAGTTGGACTATAAGGAAAGCTGAGTGTTTTTGAACTGTGGTGTTGGAGAAGACTCTTGAGAGTCCTTTGGACTGCAAAGAGATCCAACCAGTTCATCCTAAATGAAATGACTCCTGAATATTCATTGGAAGGACTGATGCTGAAGCTGAAACTCCAGTACTTTGGCCACCAGATGTGAACTGACACTTTGGAAAAAAGCCTGATGCTGGGAAAGATGGAAGGCGAGAGGAGAAAGGGATGACAGAGGATGAGATGGTTGGATAGCATCACCAACTTGACAGACATGAGTTTGAACAAGCTCTGGGAGTTGGTGATGGACAGGGAAGCCTGGTGTGCTTCAGTCTATGGGATTGCAAAGAGTCGGACGTGACTGAAAGACTCAACTGAACTGAACTGAACTGAAGACCATACTTGGGACTTCCCTAGTGGCTCAGATGGTAAAGAATAAATCTGTGATGCAGGAGACCCTGGTTCAATCCCTGGGTCAGGAAGATCCCCTCAAGGAGGGAATGGCTACCCACTTCGGTATTCTTGCCTGGAGAATTCCATGACAGAGGAGCCTTGGCAGGCTAGAGTCCATGGGCCTCAAAGAGTTGGACTCAACTAAGAGGCTAAAGGTTTCACTGTTCACACAAGACCGTACTAAATGGTGAAACACTGAATGATTTCCTCCTCCCCAATGTGCTGAGATCAAGGCACTGATGTCCACACTCACCACATTTATGGAGGGTTTATCTAGGGCAAAAAGATGAAAAGAGGAATAAAAGGCACCCAGGTGGGGAACAAATAGGTAAGACAATCTCTCTTTGAAGATGTCATGGTCTTATATACAGAAAATCTTAAGAAATGCACAGAAAAAGGTACTGGACTCACAAGTCAGTTTTGCCAGGTGGCAGGATATAATACAGTATCAGTAGAGGAAACTCAATTGTATCTTTATATACTCGTACCAGGCAGTAAGAAATTAAAATAAATTTAAAACCACATCAGAAAATATGAAGTACTTAGGGATAATACTTTCAAGCTACATATCCCAAAACTACTGTTGAGAGAAATCAAAGACTTAAATAAACAGAGAGATATTCCATGCTCATTGGTCAGAAGGTGCAATAAAGTTACCATGTCAGTTCTTCCCAAATCGACCTGTAGAATCAACACAAGCTCACTGAAAATTCCAGAAGGGATTCTTAGGGGTAGACGTTGACAAGAATATTTTAAACCCCACATGGGATTACAAAGGACCAGGACCAGCAAAGGTAACCTTAAGAAAGATGAACAAATTTGGAGTGTCAACACTACCTCAAGACTTACTGTAAAGCAACAGGCATCAAGACACTGTGATACTGGCATCAAGTTAGACAAGTGGACCATTGGAACAGAATAGATAACTCACAAATAAACCCAACCACATAAGTACAACTTATTTTCGACGTAGAGAGGCAATTCATAGATAGAAAGGACAGTCTTTTCAAAGGTGGTGCTAGCACAATTGGATATTCCTATCCATTGAATGTGGGCCTTAGTACCTCTCACTACATATCAGCAAAAATTGACTCAAAATAGATGACAGGCCTAAAAGTAAGCCTAAGAAAAATCTAGAAGAAAATCTGTTCTGACCTTGTGTTTGGCCAAGTTTTCTCAGAAACAACATAAATAAATCTGATCAAGGGCAGTTATCCAGAATATAGATAGAGAGCTTTCAAACCTCAATATTAAGAACACAAACAACTGAATTAAAAGTGGACACAAGACTAGAGCAGATACTCACTGTTCATACGTGGATGGGAAATAAGCACATGAAGACATGTTCAACATCCCTGGTCATTAGAGAAATACTACTAACAACCACAATTTGATAGCACTACGCAACTGTTAGAATGTGCTCAGTCACTCAGTTGTGTCAGACTCTTTGCAACTGTAGCCCGCCAGGCTCTTCTGTCCATGGGGATTCTCCAGGCAAGAATACTTTAGTGGGTTGTCATGCCTTCCTCCAGGGGATCGTCCCAACCCAGGGGTTGAACCCAGGTCTCCCTCATTGCAGGCAGATTCTTTGCCATCTTAGCCATCAGGGAAGCCCACGCAACTATTAGAATGGCTAAAATTTAAAACGACTCTCCATAGCCAGTGTGAGCTAGGATTTGAAGGAACTGGAACCATCACATACCACTGATGGAAATGTAAAATGCACAACCACATTGAAAAACTATTTTTGTAGTTCATCGTAAAATTGAATACACACCTACCATACTGTTCAGCCTTTCCATTCCTAGGTATTTACCCAAGCCACACAAAACTTGTACATGAATGTTCATGGCAGCTTTATTTGCAATAATTAAAAATTAGAAACATCCCAAATGTCTGGTGGTAGGTGAAGGCACAAAGAAATGACTGTACATCAGGGAATGGAATACTGGTTTGCAACAAATTGTAATGAACTACTGATGCATGGATGAATCTCAAAATAATTACTCTGACTGAAAGAAGTCAGATCAAGAAAAGATCATATCATCATGCATGTGCATGCATGCGTGTGTGTGTGACAATAATAAATCATGTACAATTCTAGAAAATGCAAAGCAATCTAACAGTGTTTGTTCCTAGTGATGGGGAGGGAAGTGTCAGGGAGAACTGGAGGTAGGGGTTGCAAGGGGCATGAAGAAATGTTTCTTAACTGTGGAGATGATTTCATGGGTCATGTGTCAGAACATATCAAGTTGTACACTTTAAATGTGCATTTTGTTGTATGTGAGTTATACCTCAATAAAGCTTTTTAAAAATGAGACAAACCAAAAGTTCCTCATTGACCTGTGGGACAATATCAAGTCACCAAACCTACATGGGATTGTCGTCACTGAAGAAAAAGGAGGAAGTGAGGAAGGGACAGAAAAATATCTGAGCATTTAATAGTAGAAAATGTTTCAAATATGAGGCAAAACTATTAACTCACAGCTCCAAGAAGGTCTATGCATTCCAAGCAGAAAACAATAAAAGGCTCACTAAGGCTCACCATGGGAAATAGATGGGGAAACTGTGGAAACAGTGTCAGACTTTATCTCTTTGGGCTCCAAAATCACTGCAGATGGTGACTGCAGCCATGGAATTAAAAGACGCTTACTCCTTGGAAGAAAAGTTATGACCAACCTAGATAGTGTATTCAAAAGCAGAGACACTACTTTGACACTAATGTCCGTCTAGTCAAGGCTATGGTTTTTTCTGTGGTCATGTATGGATGTGAGAGTTGGTCTGTGAAGAAGGCTGAGCGCTGAAGAATTGGTGCTTTTGAACTGTGGTGTTGGAGAAGACTCTTGAGAGTCCCTTGGACTGAAAGGAGATCCAACCAGTCCGTTCTGAAGGAGATCAACCCTGGGATTTCTTTGGAAGGAATGATGCTAAAGCTGAAGCTCCAGTACTTTGGCCACCTCATGCGAAGAGTTGACTCATTGGAAAAGACTCTGATGCTGGGAGGGATTGGGGGCAGGGGGAGAAGGGGACGACAGAGGATGAGATGGCTGGATGGTATCATGGACTCGATGGACGTGAGTCTGAGTGAATTCTGGGAGATGGTGATGGATAGGGAGGCCTGGGGTGCTGTGATTCATGGGGTCGCAAAGAGTCGGACACGACTGAGCGAATGAACTGAACTGAAGGCTCACCATTACTTAATTCATTTTGAAAACAAAAATAAGCTGAAATACTTAGAAGCAGGCTGAGAATAAAAAGACACGTTACAAAAAGGAGAGCAAAGTTAAGAATGACTTTTCTGCAAAAATTAAAAACAAAACATCTGAAACAATCAGGGCATTGTTGCATAAATTCCAGTTTGTTCCCTAGAGAGATTTTAATAAAACAGAATTAATTTAATCTACATGTGTTAACCTGTTCTGTGAATGTAGAAAGTCACAGAAAATTGTAACCTTTTTTACAAAATAAAAGAATGGGAAATGTCAGTCTGTTTTTATAGATTTGTATGAACTTGAGGAAAGTGTAAATAAAATCAAAGAGATAATTTTGTTCTCTGTAACCTGTGATGTCAGGGATTGATGGAGGTTTTGAAAGTAAGGTGATTGTAAACCATTATTCATACATTTGTGAGCTGTTGCACCTGTCTTAACAGCACGGATTAATTTGGCAATAGTTATAGATTCCGATAAACTGAAAGAGACACACTTGTTGTAGAATAACATATTGGTCACCAGGACCAATCCTGGAATAAGACTGCCTTTCTTTGCTTCAATTCCAGGCTCTGCCACTTACACTATATGAAACCTTGCCTGATATTTAAGTCCTTGTTATGAAACTTTTCCTAGGTGTAAAATAGAGGCTATAAGAACAGCCATTTTATAAATTATCACAAGATTAAATGGCTTAATGATCAATTGCCCAGCAACCATTTCAGTGTGTGTGTGTGTGTGTGTGTGTGTGAGAGAGAGACAGAGAGAGAGAGAGACAGAGAGAGTTTGATGCATAGATCAAACACAAGTCAAATTCAAATGTGACAGAACTTTCAGAAATTAGTGGTATAAAGACAAAAAGAGCATTTGGACTTGACACCAGGATTAATCTCCTTCTCTGGTCTAGCCTACACTCAGTGAAGAACTGTGGACCTATGATCAAAATTATTAGAGATTCATGAAAAGGTAAAAGACTTGTATTGCTTTTCAAAGCAGAACATGTTTTTTTAGGTTTCCAAAAGTTGATGTAAATAATTATAAATCTGGCTAGAGTGGGATGTAGAAATGAGGAAGAGAGGTTGAAGGAAGGGAAGGATAGATGTGGTAATAAGAAAAAGAAAAGCTAAAGTGGCTGAGAAGAAACTGAGGGTTAGGTACATTATTTGAAGCTACTAGAGTCTCCAGTCGAGGAACTAAAAATCTAAAGAAAGTATAAAATCCGAAAGAAAGAAAGCGAGGGCAGATTGAAGACACTTGTGAACGAGTTAAATTCTCTTCTGTAAGAAGAACGTGGTCACTTGGTGATGTCTGTAGCTGATGAATTATTGAAATCGCAGACTGAGCACTTTATCTGCATATAACACAGCAACTGCCAAAGCAGTGCAAGCAGGGACTGTTAAAGTGAGCTACCGGGAGAAGCACAACTGGGGAGTGGGAAGTGATGGAGTTGCAGACCTTCGCTTTTTATCACAAGCTCCTTTGTACTTTCTGATCATCACTACTTTATTTACCCATGTGCATGACTTCCTTTCAGTAAGAGCAATTTTTCTTTTTAAGCATGGTTTCTAAAAGACGATGTGTCTGGGAGGAGATTCCAAAGCTAATTGGCATGACTTTATCAAGGCTTTACCATACGAAAGGAGATTTTATCTTGCATATATTATGCACAGTGAAAACTTAACTTGCTCAGCAACTCATGGTAATGAAGATCGGCCATTCATATGCCAATAACCCATGACTGTGTCTTAGCACAATGTTGGTAGTAAGGTTCAAGAGACACATCCTGAAGACATCAAAATGCATTCAGCACCCTACAGGAAGGAAGCTGAAGGAACATACTGCCTTATAGTAATTTATCTATGAAATGGTCCCCAAAAGGGTGCTCAAAGGGCTCAGTAGCAGTTGAAAGAAAATTCAGCTCCTGACTCAACACCCCATTCTATGAGATAGTATTATCAAATCTACTGGGTGGTTTTCTTGAGTTCAGAAAATGGCTTTCTTTCATGTGTTGACTTGCAAAGTCCTTGGACCTCAAGGAAAATAAATACATGGATCATAAAAAGGTCCTAAGTTCAGGGAATGAAGGAAAACCTGAATGAGAGTGTAAGTTAGGTGAGTTCAGGCCAGAGAATCAGGCACTTGCCTGGAGTAAAGCCCAGCCACAACCTGGGATGTAACCCAGGGGATCAGGTTCCTGGCTAGGGAGAAAGTGCCAAGCTTCTTTGGGCACCAGAAAGGAGAGACACTGGGCCTTCAAAAACCAGCCGAACAAGGATCTCCTCAGGACACAGGGAACTGACATTAATAAGGAGTCCCTTGTGTTGGGCATTGAATGCATGCCAAGCGCCCTAAAAAACATTTTCCAAACATTATCACGTCTTTTCTCCCTTACAAATATCCATCCTTTTGTACAGATGAGGACTCCAAAGCTAAAGAAACAAACAAAAAAGGGAAAGCAAGTTGGCCAAGGTAAGCACAGCTCGTAAGGCATGGACTGGGAGTGTATCTACAGGTATACTGTTTATAGGATCATGCCTACAAACTGCCTAAGATCATGACAAAGAAGGGCATGAAAGTTTTAAGCATACACTGGAAGACAATGGAAGGAGAATTGGTTCCCAGAGAGAAAAGTATCTGAAATTCTATGTAAAAACCATCAGTCAGCCCTTCGTTGTTGGTTCCTAAGTAGACTTGGGCAAAACAACTTGTTATTAATAAACATTCCTAAGAACCTTAATTAGGGTTTCTGAAATTCAAACTCAAAGCACACACTGAGGCTCAGAGTGGTTATGTGTTTTGCTCTGGAACTCTGTCTACAAGAGAGTCCATTTGACTACAAGGACCACGTTCTTTGAAGAATTTAGGACCAGGAATTCAGGAACATACAAGGACTGCTAGGAGTATAGGATTCTTCATTTCTCATGACCATCCTGAGCCCAAATATCACCAATCATGTTCCCTTTTGTGGACCCTGTCTGTTTCTGAGAGACAAATTGCAAAGGGTCAGAGAAATTCTCAACCTCATGAAAGGAGTAAGGGGAAAGAGACAGAGAGAGAAAAAGAAATTAGGGGAGAAACTGAGGATTTGCCTATCTCCTGCCTTCATTCACACCCAGAAGTGACGTAGGTATGTGCCCTATGAGGGGTGGCAAGGAGAATGGGGCTTGGTGGGGGAAGGGGGGCTCCAAAGCCATATTTTGTATTTTGATTACCCTTAAAATCTAAACATCCAAAAGAAAAAATAGGACAAATGTCTTATCTTTGGTATTTGTTTGAAAACCTGTTAGAGATTTTAAAAGGCTGGAGAAAGACAGCTTGGGGTAGGTGGAAGCCCTCGTGAAGGATGAGGGCTTAGAATAGTGGAGTAGTCAGTATTCTAAGAAGGCCCACAACGACCAGGATAGAGAAAGGTGAGTGAGAATGGGGAGGTTGGCAAGGGCCAGGTCATGCAGCTCATTATGTTTGAGTCATGTTGAGGAGTTTGCATTTTAGTCCCAGTGACACAGGAAAAACTTCTGGGGTTTTGTTCAGTTCAGTTCAGTTCAGTCACTCAGTCGTGTCCGACTCTTTGCAATCCCATGGAGCACAGCACGCCAGGTCTCCCTGTCCATCACCAACTTCCAGAGTCTACTCAAACTCATGTCCATTGAGTCGGTGATGCCATCCAACCATCTCATCATCAGTCGTCAACTTCTCCTCCTGCAGTCAACTTTCCCAGCACCAGGGTCTTTTCCAATGAGTCAGCTCTTCCCATCATGTGGCCAAAGTATTGGAGTTTCAGCATCAACATCAGTCCTTCCAATGAACACTCAGGACTGATCACCTTTAGGATGGACAGGTTGTATCTCCTTGCAGTCGACGACTCTCAAGAGTCTTCTCCAACACCACAGTTCAAAAGCATCAATTCTTCAGCACTCAGCTTTCTTTATAGTTCAACTCTGACATCCATACATGACTACTGGAAAAGCCATAGCCTTGACTAGATGGAACTCTGTTGACAAAGTAATGTCTCTGCTTTTTAATATGCTGTCTAGGTCGGTCAGAACTTTTCTTCCAAGGAGTAAGCATCTTTTAATTTCATGGCTGCAGTCACCATCTGCATTGATGTTGGAGCCCCAAAAAAATAAAGTCAGCCACTGTTTCCCCTGTTTCCCCATCTATTTGCCATGAAATGATGGCACCAGATGCCATGATCTTCATCTTCTGAATGTTGAGCTTTAAGCCATCTTTTTCACTCTCCTCTTTCACTTTCATCTTTAGGCCTTTTAGCTCTTCTTCATTTTCTGGTATAAGTGTTGTGTCATCTGCATCTCTGAGGTTACTGATATTTCTCCTGGCAATCTCGAGCCCAGCTTGTGCTTCTTCAAGCCCAGCGTTTCTCATGATGTACTTTGCATATAAGGTAAATAAGCACGGCGACAATATACAGGCTTGACATACTACCTTTTCCTATTTGGAAACAGTCTGTTGTTCCATGTCCAGTTCTAACTGTTGCTTCCTGACCTGCATACAGATTTCTCAAGAGGCAGGTCAGGTGGTCTGATATACCTATATCTTCCAGAATTTTCCACAGTTTATTGTGATCCACACAGTCAAAGGCTTTGGCATAGTCAATAAAGCAGAAATAGATGTTTTTCTGGAACTCTCTTGCTTTTTCCATGACCCAGTGGATGTTGGCAATTTCATTTCTGGTTCCTATGCCTTTTTAAAAACTGGCTTGAAAATCTGAAAGTTCACGGGTCACATACTGCTGAAGTCTGACTTGGAGCGTTTTGAGCATTACCTTACTAGCTTGTGAGATGAGTGCAATTGTGCAGTAGTTTGAGCATTCTTTGGCATTGCCTTTCTTTGGGATTGGAATGAAAACTGACCTTTTCCAGTCCTGTGGCCACTGCTCAGTTTTCCAAATCTGCTGGCAAATTGAATGCAGCAGTTTCACAGCATCATCTTTTAGCATTTGTTATAGCTCAACTGGAATTCCATCACCTCCACTAGCTTTGTTCATAGTGATGCTTCCTAAGGCCCACTTGAATTCACATTTGAGGATGTCTGGCTCTAGGTGAGTGATCACACAATCATGATTATCTGGGTCATGATGATCTTTTTTGTACAGTTTTTCAGTGTGCAGAAAGTGAAGAAGAACTAAAGAACCTCTTGATTAAAGTGAAAGAGGAGAGTGAAAAAGTTGGCTTAAAGCTCAACATTCAGAAAACTAAGATCATGGCATCCTGTCCCATCACTTCATGGCAAATAGATGGGGAAACTGTGGAAACAGTGGGAGACTTTATTTTGGGGGGCTCCAAAATCACTGCAGATGGTGATTGCAGCCATGAAATTAAAAGACTCTTACTCCTTGAAAGGAAAGCTATGACCAACTTAGACAGCATATTAAAAAGCAGAGACATTACTTTGTTAACAAAGGTCTGTTTAATTCAGGGTATGATTTTTCCAGTAGTCATGAATGGATGTGAGAGTTGGAGTATAAAGGAAGTTGAGAGCCGAAGAATTGATGCTTTTGAATTGTGGTGTTTGAGAAGACCCTTGAAAGTCCTTGAACTGCAAGGAGATCCAACCCGTCCATACTAAAGGAAATCAGTGTTCATTGGAAGGACTAATGTTGAAGCTGAAATTCCAATATTTTGGCCACCTGATGGGAAGAGCTGACTCATTGGAAAAGACCCTGATGTTGGGAAAGATTGAAGGTGGGAGGAGAAGGGGACGACAGAGGATGAGAAGGTTGGATGGCATCACCAACTCAATGGGCATGCGTTTGGGTAAACTCCAGGAGTTGGTGATGGACAGGGAGGCCTGGTGTGCTGTGGTTCATGGGGTTGCAAAGAGTCAGACACGACTGCGCAACTGAACTGAACTGAACTCTGTGGATTCTTGCCACCTCTTCTTCTGTTTCTGTTAGGTCCATACCATTTCTGTCCTTTATTGAGCCCATCTTTGCATGAAATGTTCCCTTGGTATCTCTAATTTTCTTGAAAATATCTCTAGTCTTTCCCTAGTCTATTATTTCCTCTATTTCTTTGCACTGATCACTGAGGAAGGCTTTCTTATCTCTCCTTGTTATTCTTTGGAACTCTGCATTCCGATGCTTATATCTTTCCTTTTCTCCTTTGCTTTTTGCTTCTCTTCTTTTCACAGCTATTTGTAAGGCCTCCTCAGACAACCATTTTGGTTTTTTTGCATTTCTTTTTCTTAGGGATGGTCTTGATCCCTGTCTCCTGCATGATGTCAAGAACCTCTGTCCATAGTCCACCAGGCACTCTGTCTATCAGCTCTAGTCCCTTAAATCTATCTCTCCCTTCCACTGTATAATCGTAAGGGATTTGATTTAGGTCATACCTGAATGGTCTAGTGGTTTTCCCTACTTTCAAGTCTGAATTTGGCAATAAGGAGCTCATGACCTGTGCCACAGTCAGCTCCTGATCTTGTTTTGGCTGACTGTATAGAGCTTCTCCATCTTTGGCTGCAAAGAATAGAATCAATTTGATTTCGGTGTTGGCCATATGGTGATGTCCATGTGTAGAGTCTTCTCTTGTGTTGTTGGAAGAGACTGTTTGCTATGATCAGTACATTCTCTTGGTAAATTCTATTAGCCTTTGCCGTGCTTCATTCTGTACAAGGCCAAATTTGCATGTTACTCCAGGTGTTTCTTCACTTCCTACTTTTGCATTCCAGTCCCCTACAAAGTAAAGGACATCCTTTTTGGTTGTTAGTTCTAAAAGGTCTTGTAGGTCTTCATAGACCCCTTCAACTTCAGCTTCTTCAGCTTTACTGGCCAGGTGATAGACTTGGGTTACCGTGACATTGAATGGCTTGCCTTGGAAACGAACAGAGTTCATTCTGTCGTTTTTGAGATTGCATCCAAGTACTGCATTTCAGACTCCTTTGTTGACTCTGATGGCTACTCCATTTCTTCTAAGGGATTCTTGCCCACAGTAGTAGATATTACGGTCATCTGAGTTAAATTCACCCATTCCAATCCATTTTAGTTCGCTGATTCCTAAAATGCTGACATTCCCTCTTGCCATCTCCTCTTTGACCACTTTCAGTTTGCCTTGATTCATGGACCTAACATTCCAGGTTCCTATGCAATATTGCTCTTTACAGCATTGGATCTTGCTTCTATCACCAGTCCCATCCACAACTGGGTGTTGCTTTTGCTTTAGCTCCATCTCTGCATTCTTTCTGGAGTTGTTTCTCCACTGATCTCCAGTAGCATATTGGGCACCTACCAACCTGGGGAGTTCATCTTTCAGTGTTCTATCTTTTTGCCTTTTCATACTGTTCATGGGGTTCTCAAGGCAAGAACAATGAAGTGGTTTGCCATTCCCTTCTCCAGTGGACCACATTTTGTCAGAACTCTCCACCATACCCATCCATCTTGGGCTGCCCTACACGGCATGGCTTAGTTTTACTGAGTTAGACAAGGCTGTGGTCCATGTGATTAGATTGGTTAATTTTCTGTGATTGTGGTTTCAGTCTGTCTGCCTTCTGATGTCCTCTCTCCACGCCTACCGTCTTAACTGGGGTTCCTCTTACCTTGGACGTGGAGTATCTCTTCACGGCTGCTCCAGCAAAGGGCAGCCACTGCTCCTTACCTTGAATGTGGGGTATGTCCTCACGGCCACTACCACTGACCTGGGGTATCAGGTATCTCCTCACTGCTCCAAGCCGCACAGCCCTGGGGTTTTGATAGGGGAGGCAAAAAGCACCATTTCTTTTTCAGAAAGATCAGTCTGGCTACTGGATGGAGAAGGAAGTTTGGTGGAAGTGGGGGACCAGTTAGGAGGCTTGGCAGGACCCCATGAGAGGCACAATGGTGGACTCCCAGCGAAGTTGGAGAGGTTCAAATGGCGTTTGGGTGGTAAAGGTGTTAAGAATGGCTGAAGGATGAGAAAATGACCAGAGGAAGATGTGGGTGTGGGAGAGAAAAGAAATAAGGGTGCTCTCCATTTTTATTTCACTTCAATACCTGAGTGGATGGTGGTGTTATTCATCAAGAAGGGGAAGGCTTCTGTGGGAGAAGCCAAGTTAGGGAGAGTTGGGGACAGGAGATAAAAGAAACTCAGGTGTTCCATTTTTGCCATTTAAGGCTCCCTCTTGAGAAACCTATATGCAGGCCAGGAAGCAACAGTTAGAATTGGACATGGAACAACAGACTGGTTCCAAATAGGAAAAGGAGTACGTCAAGGCTGCATATTGTCACCCTGCTTATTTAACTTATATGCAGAGTACTTCATGAGAAACGTTGTGCTGGAAGAAGTACAAGCTGGAATCAAGATTGCTGGGAGAAATATCAATAGCCTCAGATATGCAGAAGGGCTTCCCTGGTGGCTCAGAGGTTAAAGCGTCTGAATCCAATGCAGGAGACCCGGGTTTGATCCCTGGGTCGGGAAGATCCCCTGGAGAAGGAGATGGCAACCCACTCCAGTATTCTTTCCTGGAGAATCTCATGGTCAGAGGAGCCTGGTGGGCTACAGTCCACGGGGTCGCAAAGAGTCAGACACGACTGAGCGACTTCACTTCTATGCAGATGAAACTACCCTTGTGGCAGAAAGTGAAGAAGAACTAAAAAGCCTCTTGATGAAAATGAAAGAGGAGAGTGAAAAAGCTGGCTTAAAGCTCAACATTCAGAACTAAGATCATGGCATCTGGTCCCATCACTTCATGGGAAAATGATGGGGAAACAGTGGAAACAGTGTCAGACTTTATTTTGGGGGGCTGCAAAATCATTGCAGATGGTGATTGCAGCCATGAAATTAAAAGATGCTTACTCTTGGAAGGAAAGTTATGACCAACCTAGATAGCATATTCAAAAGCAGAGACACTACTTTGTCCGTCTAGTCAAGGCTATGGTTTTTCCTGTGGTCATGTATGGATGTGAGAGTTGGACTGTGAAAAAAGCTGAGTGCCAAAGAACTGATGCTTTTGAACTGTGGTGTTGGAGAAGACTCTTGAGAGTCCCTTGGACTGCAAGGATATCCAACCAGTCCATTCTAAAGGAGATCAGTCCTGGGTGTTCTTTGGAAGGACTTATGCTAAAGCTGAAACTCCAATACTTTGGCCACCTCATGTGAAGAGTTGACTCATTGGAAAAGACTCTGATGCTGGGAGGGATTGGGGGCAGGAGGAGAAGGGGATGACCAAGGATGAGATGGCTGGATGGCATCACCGACTCGATGGACATGAGTTGGGGTGAACTCTGGGAGTTGGTGATGGACAGGGAGGCCTGGCATGCTGCGATTCATGGGGTTGCAAAGTGTCAGACACGACTGAGCGACTGAACTGAATTGAACTAAACTGAACTGAAGGATGAAATGCCTATGAAATATCCAGGTGAAGATTCAAATGAGCATACAAATAAGTGTGAAATCACTACCTCTTATCTTCCCTCCCATGCCCCAACCCCCAACACATAAATGGGACCATATACTGTCCCCTCTCTGCAGTTTGCTTTCTTCCGTATTTTGAAGGTGCCCCTAAATCAGATCCTATAGACATGACTCGTGCTTGTTAATGATTGCATAAGAATCCTTAGAATGGCTATACTGCAATGTTTTCAGTCATTCCCCAATTGATGAGTGCTTACTCTGTATCCTAGTTTGGCCCAACTTGCAGTGAACAGGAAGAGAAGTCTAAACCTTAGCAACCAAAGTTCTTATTGTCCCGCTTTAAACCAACTCCCATGCATATACAGCCTGGAACACTGAAAGCAGGACCTGACTGAGGACATTGAGGCTGGATCGTGCACGGCCTTGGAGAGAAATCAGGTTTAGCCCCAGCCCATTTACTGTCCAGTCCTTTTCAGTCTATTCTGTGGGCTTGTCATCCTCAACCCAACTTCCACATATTGGCGTGTCTCAGTGAATAGCCATGCACATTCCTCTCCTAACAGTACCCTCTTGAGGTGATTCTTCCCAGTCTTGTGGCTTTAAACACTATCTGTGTCCTGTTGTCTTGATAATTCTGCTTTTGCAGCCTACATGGAGAGTGTACTTCTCCAAACCTCAGACACTTAACAAGTGCAAATAGGAACTCTTGACACACATGCCCAACTGCCTTTCTTCCTTCTCCAAACCTATCACATCCACTCCCTGTATTCTCTGTGACTATACATAACACCTTCATTACCAAGACTTGCAAGAAAATACTCTCATAGTAATCGTTCATGTCTTAAGTTTGTTCACCAACTGCCTTCAATCCACCAGCAAGTGATGTCTGTTCTCCTTCCAAAGTATCATGAGGACCCATGCACTATTCTCTAAATTCATATTGCCTTTCTGGGCCAAGCCACTGCCATCTCCCAAGTGGGCTACTGCAGGAGGGTTCAAATCAGTCTCCCTGCTTTGCTTTGTGCCCTGCCCACTTATGGTATTTTCCACAGAGAGCAGTCAGAGAGAAATTACTGAATTAGATCATGGCACTCCTTTGATTCAGTTCTTGCCTGTTTCCCCAGGGCTCTTTGAGTGAAAACGAAACTCCATCATGGCTCCTTCCCACCACTGCAGTGTCCTCTGACTCCCCCCCAATCCCCTCTCTCACTGGGATCCAGCCACACTGGCATCCTTTCTGCCCCTCCAGTGCCCCTCTTTTCTGCTACAAGGCCAGAGGAATTGCAGTTCTCCCTGCTGGGCAGGCTTTCCCCCTGCTTCCCAGCAGAACTGACCACATATCACTGTCCTCAGAAAGGCCATCCCTGACCTCTGCCACTTCTCTTGGGTTCTAGGTGATATGCACCAAATCATTTCATTATTTCCCTGAGGGCATTTGCAGCAACCTTTCAGTTTAGTTCAGTTCAGTCACTCAGTCATGTCCGACTCTTTGCGACCCCATGAATCGCAGCATGCCAGGCCTCCTTATCCATCACCATCTCCCGGAGTTCACTCAGACTCTCGTCCATCAAGTCCGTGATGCCATCCAGCCATCTCATCCTCTGTCATCCCCTTCTCCTCCTGCCCCCAATCCCTCCCAGCATCAGAGTCTTTTCCAATGAGTCAACTCTTCCCATAAGGTGTCCGAAGTACTGGAGCTTCAGCTTTAGCATCATTCCTTCCACAGAAATCCCAGGGTTGATCTCCTTCAGAATGGACTGGTTGGATCTCCTTGCAGTCCAAGGGACTCTCAAGAGTCTTCTCCAACACCACAGTACAAAAGCATCAATTCTTCAGTGCTCAGCCTTCTTCACAGTCCAACTCTCACATCCATATATGACCACTGGAAAAACCATAGCCTTGACTAGATGGACCTTAGTCGGCAAAGTAATGTCCCTGCTTTTGAATATACTATCTAGGTTGGTCAAAGCTTTTCTTCCAAGGAGTAAGCGTCTTTTAATTTCATGGCTGCAGTCACCATCTGCAGTGATTTTGGAGCCCAAAAAAATAAAGTCTGACACTGTTTCCACTGTTTCCCCATCTATTTCCCATGAAGAGATGGGACCAGATGCCATGATCTTCGTTTTCTGAATGTTGAGCTTTAAGCCAACTTTTTCACTCTCCTCTTTCACTTTCATCAAGAGGCTTTTTAGCTCCTCTTCACTTTCTGCCATAAGGATGGTGTCATCTGCATATCTGAGGTGATTGATATTTCTCTTGGCATCTTGATTCCAGCTTGTGTTTCTTCCAGCCCAGCGTTTCTCATGATGTACTCTGCATAGAAGTTAAATAAGCAGGGTGACAATATACAGGCTTGATGTACTCCTCTTCCTATTTGGAACCAGTCTGTTGTTCCATCTCCAGTTCTAACTGTTGCTTCCTGACCTGCATACAGATTTCTCAAGAGGCAGGTGAGGTGGTCTGGTATTCCCATCTCTTTCAGAATTCTCCACAGTTTATTGTGATCCACACAGTCAAAGGCTTTGGCATAGTCAATAAAGCAGAAATAGATGTTTTTCTGGATCTCTCTTGCTTTTTCCATGATCCAGCGGATGTTGGCAATTTGATCTCTGGTTCCTCTGCCTTTTCTAAAACTAGCTTGAACATCAGGGAGTTCATGGTTCACATATTGCTGAAGTCTGGCTTGGAGAATTTTGATCATTACTTTACTAGCGTGTAAGACGAGTGCAATTGTGCGGTAGTTTGAGCATTCTTTGGCATTGCCTTTCTTTGGAATTGGAATGAAAACTGATCTTTTCCAGTCCTGTGGCTACCGCTGAGTTTTCCAAATCTGCTGGCATATTGAGTGCAGCACTTTCACAGCATCATCTTTCAGGATTTGAAACAGCTCAGCTGGAATTACATCACCTCCACTAGCTTTGTTTGTAGTGATGCTTTAAGGCCCACTTGACTTCACATTCCAGGATGTCTGGCTCTAGATGAGTGATCACATCATGATTATCTGGGTCCTAAGTGCTTTTATATTTTCTGCCATGTTTATATTTCCCACTAGAAAATAAGTTCCTTGGATGCAGGGGCTCTCTGTCTAGAATTGCTGGTACAGGGTAGCCCTCCATAAATACTTACTGAAGGGACCTCTCCCTCCCTCTACCGACACTCCACAGGGCCCTTCACTTTTGCCTCAGTTACAGCAGCCAGTAGTCAGAACACTTTCGATTGCAGATGTGACCAGGAACTGAAAAGAAGGAGAAGGGGATGTCATAGAAACCTCTGTGAGAAAGGATTTGGAGAGTATTCCCCAGCTGCTCTCCTTGTCACTGGAGTAGCCCAGTTCCTGCTGCTGGAGGGTCAAGGGCCTAGCAATTGTCTTCTGACAAGTTTGTGGATTCAGTGACCAAGCATGACTTTACTTCACCTCTTTCTCCTATTGTTTCGATCTCTGTTGGCTCTGTGGGCTGGAAGTCAAAGCCAGAGAAAGAGAACTTGTTGAGTTCTGGTCCTTGAATTGGTCCCCCTTGTCCCTTCTGCCTCCAAACAATGGGCTGAGAAGTTCTTGTCATCTCCTGACCCCCCACCCACCAGCAATCGTGGCTTCCTCCTTGGCCTCTGCCTCCTTGGGTCCCTCTTGGCGGCCACCTGGAATGGCGAGGCACAGCTCATCTGCTTCCTGCCTACAAGCAATCGTGGCTCCTAAGAGTGGTGACAGTGACCACCTTGGTCAAGGCACCAGCTGCACAGAGGGCTCTTCCTAAATCTATGTCCCTGCCCTTTGCTGGCACTAGCCCTGTCTAGGGGTAGAGGGCTAGACTTTGCATGCTGGCGAGGTACATGTCTGCTCAGTCTTCTTGGGATGCTTTCCAGGCAGCGATGAGAAAGTTCTCACTGCTTCACATCCCATGGTGACCCAGTCAGTTCTGAAGGTGCAGGGTTGTTCAGGTCAAGGCTATGCTGCCACCACAGAAAACAGCTTTATATACCCATGGAAGGTGGGTGGACTGGAGTGAGGGGGAAGAGAGAATATGTGCTGGGCAGATGAAACTCCATGGCCACCACAGTCCAATCACATAGCACATCTAGCCCTCTGCTGGCATTTCTCTTATTTGTATGGGCAGCCCAAGCTTTAGTGGAGTGAGACATGCTGAGGAAAGGCTCTATGGTTTGATCAGTTTTCATATTTGACCCCGAAGTCCACAGTTCAACGCCTGGCTCATGGTAACTGTGAAACCCCTATTTATGAAGGGGAAGGGGGAAAGGAGGGAAGAGTTGTTCTTGGAACTGGTCACATCTGACTGTCTTTTTTAAAATTCTATCAGCTCTCAGTGCTGACTGTGAGTGTGTTCCTGTGTGCGTACATTTATACGTATATTGACGGGTTCCCCTCCAAGTTTTATTGAGATATAATTGACATATAACACTTTATGAGTGTAAAGTGTACAACAGAATGACTTGAAACATGTACATATCACTAAAATGATTACCACAAGAAGTTTACTAAACATCCATCACCTCAGTTACACTTTGTTTTCCCCTTTTAATGAGAACTTTTAACATCTACTCTTAGCTACTTTCTGTGTTGATATTTAGTTTGTATTAAAGATCTGATCATACCAAGTCTCTCTGTGGATGTGTTGAGTGGGCCCCATGAGCTTGGGTATAGAGTTCAAGCATCTTCGCTTTCTTTTCAGGGCCCCCACACCTTCCAACCCCATCTTCTACCATATACTCTTGGAGATCATGAGCTCTGTCCACATCAGATGATTAGGCATGATGAGAAGTGACTATGCATGTGCTAGCATGCTATAGGGCCTTGGACACAGACTAATCCCTCTGTCTGTGGGAATGGAATGCCTTCCATTCTGCCTCAACATGCTGGACTGCTACTCATCTTTCAGAGGTCACCTTGGAGGTTTAGTCTTCTGTGCAGTTTTGCTTGATTCCCACCAGAAAAGGTTATTGGGTGGGTCCTCCTACTGGAAGAAGTAGGACTCTAGCCTCTGTTGCACTCTACTCTAATGGTTGCTTGCTTGCCTGTCCTCTCAGCATTTGGCCTTGTGTGGCCTCTCTGCTCCAATACACACTGCTCACCTTTCCTCACCTTGCCCCACACCTCCAACACATCAACATTCACTACTCAAGTATCACACTGCCTGTCTCTAAGTCCCCAGTGCCAAGTGGTGGGTAAGGCTCCCCTAAATATTAACTGGTGAACTAGAAAGAAACACCTCATCCTAGAGAGATTTCTGGTTTTGTTTTTGTTTTGAACATGGATGTGCCCTTTGTGGTTCACACTGGGAATGTCAGCAAGTCGAGGGCAGAGACAAGAAGGAACAAATGCCTGGCTCTGGACCAGGTCCTGTTCCCGGCTCTTGATTTGACTTTCCTCACTTATCATGGAGGATGGCACTAAGAACAGAGTGCTCTTGATTTCTCCCCTGCTTCCAGGCTGCATGAATTGAGGCTGAGTGGGTGGGAGGAGCTGGGGGCTGAGGAACCCCCAGGCCCTTAGTTCTGCCATAATCTGGAGCAGGGACAGGGTTTCCAGCCCACACTGTCTGCTCCCAAGGTCAATCTCAAAACCGGTCCATCTCCTCTGGCTTCAGACTCCTGTGTTTCCCTAGGCTCCAGAAATATTTGTGGCATGGCATTATGAATAAATGAGTACGTGTTCTTGTGTTCTTTATTTCTTCCGCAAGTGTTGTAGAGGAAGGAAAGAGCTGGAAAAGGGGGAAGAATCTCGGATAAAAAAAAAAAAATGGGTCAGCGGGCTGCAGGGCTGGAAGGGGAGAGTGTCCCATTAGCCCCAGCTCCAATTCAGAGTAGGAGTTGTTGCCTTGGTGGTGGTAATGTTTGGGAGTGTGTGTGCGTTGAGGTGGGGAAGACCCAACCCCTTAACTCGAGAAAACCATTTTTGCTTCGCTTTGTTTAGGCCAGGCAAATGTTTTCTCAATGTCGCCCACCTTCTCTTGCAAGGTGCTTGATTTAATCATTTAAATGTTCTCTGGGGAGAGGAAGGATAAAACAAAACTCCCTAAATCTATGTCAGATTCCCTTGGTCCACAGGGAACCCTTTCCCCATCTTCCTCTTCTTACACATCCAGTTGATCGAGAGGCTGAGAACCCACACTTCTTCCCGCCAACACCAAGCTCCCGCCCCCTCCCACCGCCCGCTGCCCCGAAGCCCCGCAGCAGCCACAGGGGGAACCAAAGAGACAGAAGCCTTCCCAGCTGCCCGGACCACAGACGCCAACACCCCCCGCCCCCCACCACACGCCGCCCGCCGGCGCCCCGCACGCTAACCCACGACCGAGCGGCGGCGGCAGCAGCGGGCTGCGGGCTGCAGGCTGCGGTGACTCGCGCCGGCGCGCTCCTGGCAGCGCTAGCCATCCCAGGTGACTGGGACTCGCTGGATCGGCTGGCCCGGGGTCCTCCGCCCCAGCTCGCGCCCCCGGCCCGGGTTCCGGCGCCCACCTGCCTTCTTGCCCTCTCCACCCTCTCACCTTCCTCCCCCTCCACCCCCGAGGCTCGCAGGAAGGAAGGTCGCGGCAGCGGCCCGGCGGCACCGGCGACCGTGGCGACAGCGGCGACAGTGGCGGCGGCGGTGGCGGCTGCGGCTGCAGCAGCGGCGGAGGCTGCGGCGGCGACCGTGGCAGAGGCGGTGGCAGAGGCCTCCGTGGCGGAGGCGGAAGCAGAAGTGGAGGCCGAGGCCTCAGTAGAGGAGGCAGTGGCGGAGGCCACCCTGGGGGAGGCGGTGGCAGCCCTGGCGGAGGAGGAGGCGGAGGCTGCACTGGCGGCGGCGGCCGTGGCGGTGGTGGAGGCCAGCGAGGCCGAAGCCGCCGCCGCCGCAGCAGAGGCTGCGGCGCCCGCCTTGGGGGAGGCGGATGAGGATGCCGCTGCGGAGGTGGAGGCAGCGGTAGCGGCGGCGGCGGCGGCGGCTGCTGCCGCCGCGGATGCAGATGCGGAAACCGGCGGGGGCTCCGAGGGGAACCCGGACTTTCCTATGGCCTCGCTGTACGTGGGCGACCTGCACCCTGAGGTGACGGAGGCAATGCTGTACGAGAAGTTCAGCCCGGCCGGGCCCATCCTCTCCATCCGCCTTTGCAGGGACAAGATCACCCGCCGCTCGTTGGGCTATGCGTATGTCAACTACCAGCAACCGGTGGACGCCAAGCGGGCCCTGGAGACCCTGAACTTTGATGTCATCAAGGGCAGGCCGGTGCGCATCATGTGGTCCCAGCGGGACCCCTCGCTCCGCAAGAGCGGAGTGGGCAACGTCTTCATCAAGAACCTGGGCAAGACCATCGACAACAAGGCTCTGTACAACATCTTCTCTGCGTTCGGTAACATCCTGTCCTGCAAAGTGGCCTGCGACGAAAAGGGGCCCAAGGGCTATGGGTTCGTGCACTTCCAGAAGCAGGAGTCCGCCGAGCGGGCCATAGATGCGATGAATGGCATGTTCCTGAACTACCGCAAAATTTTCGTTGGGAGATTCAAGTCGCATAAAGAACGAGAGGCCGAAAGGGGAGCCTGGGCCAGGCAGTCCACCAGTGCTGACGTCAAGGATTTTGAGGAAGACACCGATGAGGAGGCCACCTTGCGATGAAAACATCCCAGGAGCGAGCCAGCCAGCAGAGCCAAACCTTGGCTCCCACCCGGTTTACAAACCCCCCACCCATCCCATTCCCCCCAACCCACCAGCAGTGTATTGTATTGGGAGTGCAGGTCTCTCTCTCACCCCTTCCCTCTCTCTCTCTCTCTACTTCCCCCTTCCCTTTCCTCCCCTCCTGCCACACCCACCTTGGGTGTTGTGAATAATCTTGCTAATCTGTGCCACTTGATAGTTAAAGGCTGCCTCTTCTCCTGTGGTTTGGTTTAAAAAGCACTTTCTCTCTTTGTTTATTGCACAGGTGATGCAATATCATGGTAGAAACATCAGGAAGGAAAAGGAAATCAGATGAGGGAAAACAAGAGAGTAATTGCTCCCCATGACCCTACTACCCGGAGACAACCACTTTTACCATTTTGGTGTGCTGTTTTCAAGGCTCTCATTTCCTTCTCTCTCTCTCGCTCACCCTTCTCCTCCACCCCACCTTCCCTTTTAACACAGTGTTATAGAATGGTTCATGTATGTGGTGTTTCTTAACCTGCTTTTTCAAAAACTAAAACCAAACAAACGTCAACCCATTGAACTTCTTTCCATGATATTCAACAGGCTTGAGAAAGGTCATCTTCAGTGCCTGCAGAGTGTATCTGTGGACCCTAACATTTCTGTAATCATTGCCGCATTGTTGGACATTCAGGTGGTGCCTAGTTCTTTCCCTGTGTTGAAACCCAGCACTGTGTATACTCTGATGAGTGAATTCTTCCTTGTCAAGCCAAATCTTTGCTAGCGTACAGGATGTTCTTAATTGTGGGCTTGCAGGATCCACATGTGGACATTTTAAAGACTGTTCCTTTGTGTTGCCCAATGGCCCCTTCATAAGCATTGTACCAATTTACATTCATGCCAGCCACCTCAACTAGTAAAAACAGTATGCCCATTTCCCCTACATAGTCTCCTGGTCACTGTAATTGGTGTGTGTTGGGGGGGGGGGGGGCTGTGTGTGCGCGTGCACGCTGCATGCGTGTGCGTGTGTCTTGGCCAGCTTGATGGGCTGCAAATGGTATTTTTCTGTCTTTAGTTGTTTTGCTGAATTTAAATACTGTTTATCACCTCCTTCCCCTGAGCCCACTTCCTGCCCTTTTCCCCATTCTCAGAAAAATAATCCAGCTTCATTGTATGAAGAAAAAATCACAAAGCAGACAAGTCAACAGAAGAAAATTAATGTCACAAGTAATCAATCTTAATGATCACCCATACCTCCCTGAATCATTCATCTACACCTGCCCAGTATTTTTCCTGTGATATATATGTGAATTGTAATGTATATACTGTTTCATTATCTGCTTTTTCACAATAAATATATAGATAGATATAGATGTATAGATAGATATTATTGAACTTCTTTTCATGTCATTAAATATTCTTCTAAAATAGTTTCCATGGCTGTTTAGTGTTCCAGGGAATGGGCTAGATAGAGGAACAGATAGGGGTATACATCTGTATCCATGTGTAGATATAGATAGGGGCATATTTGTTTTCACTAGTTCGTCATCATTGAACATCTGGATGGCTTCTTTGTTTTTTGTTTTCTTATTCAAATCCAAGTTGCTTAGAGCATAGTGCACAAAACTTTTTAGATTTTTTTTTTCCTGAACAAACATTGTCAAAAGAAGAATTGAAGTGTTCAAGTTTTGAAATATTTTTTGGGGGGTCATTATTAAGTGGCTATTCACAAATATAGTTATCATTTTACCCTCATCAAGTATAACATTGTGAGAGGGCCTGGAAATCTGGACAATTTTCTGGACTTGCTATTACAATCATTTCTGTACTCTTCCAATATTTTATCAGGGTAGCTGTAGTTTTTTTTTTTTTTTTACATTTATTTTTATACAGGTAACATAGCATCATTTTTTAGATTCTGTATGTATGTGTTAATATACAGTATTTGTTTTCCTCTTTCTGACTTACTTAACTCTGTATAACAGGCTCTAGTTTCATACACCTCACTTCAATGGACTCAAATTCGTTCCTTTTTATGGCTGAGTAATAGTCCATTGTATATATGTACCACAACTTCTTTATCCATTCATCTGTTGATGGACATCTAGGTTGCTTCCATGTCCTGCATACTATAAATAGTGCTGCAATGAATATCAGAGTACATGTGTTTTTTTGAATTATAGTATTCTCAGAGTGATGGCTCAGTAGTCGGACTGCTGGTTCATGTGGTATTTTTATTCTTTCTTTTTTAAGGAATCTCCATAGTGGTTATATCAATTTACATTCCCACCAGCAGTGCAAGAGGGTTCCCTTTTCTCCACATACTCTCCAGCATTTATTTGTAGAGTTTTTGATAATGGCCACTGATGAACCTATTTGCAGGGCAGGAATAGGGACACATATGTGGACACAGGAGTGTAAGGGGAGGGTGCAATGAATTGGGAGTGTAGTACTGACATATATACACTACCATGTGTAAAATAGACAGTGGGAAGTTGCTGTATAATAGAGGGAACTCAGCTTGGTACTCTGTGACAACATAGAGGGGTGGGATGAGGAGTGGGAGGAAGGCTCTAGAGGGAGGGGATATATGTATACTTATGACTGATTCACGTTGTTGTACAACAGAAACTAACACAATATTGTAAAGAATTATCTTCCAATTAAAAGTAAATTTTAAAAGAGAATACAAAATTATTAATAATTCTAAGTTGATAACAGAATTCACTTGGGTCATCTGGGAGCAAACTTTGTGACTTCAGGTTAAATTCTCTCTCTCATTGGGTATTCAATGAATGCACTGGTTGTGGTTTAAGCCCAAATATGCTATATTATAAATAATTTATATATGAGCATAATCATATTTTAATATTTGATTCTCACTAAATCTCTGCTTTCTGAGAGATTAACAAGCAGACAGATTTTACAGTGTCCATGTCTTGCATTCCCAGAACTTTTCATGAACCTAGTGCATAAAAGATTCTCAATAATCGTTGGCTGAGTCAAAAAATAAAACATAATAGAAGCCTTGTTTAATTGATAAGAAAAAGTAAAAATCACTCCTAATTCTACCACTTGACACAAAGAAAAACTTTGAACCACATGAAACATGTACATAAATAAATAGTACCTTCAAAATGTAATATGTATTGTTTCACTATGGGATAATTTCACTATAATTGGTCTTTCATAATATATTTCCAAATTATTCAATATTTTCTAATTTTGTTTTCAGTTTATAGTCTATATTATAAATGAGCTATAATTTCTTAAGCTTAGTCCCTTCATTATGCTTTTATTTTTCTGGGGTTTCCCCAGATACTTTACAGGGAACACATTTGTAGCTGAATATTTGCTGACATGTGGAGATATTTAATTGACTTATGTAACTTGTTCATGGATTGGAAGAATTAATATTGTTACAATGGTCAAAGAAATCTACAGATTTAATGCAGTTCATATGAAAATACCCATAATATTTTTTATAGAAATAAATAATCCTAAAATGTCTGTGTAACCCAAAAATACTGAATAGCCAAACCAACCTCAATTAAAAAAAACTAAGCTGAGATTATAACTCTGGCCTCAGACTAGAATACAAAGCTATGGTAATCAAAACAACATGGTACCAGTACAAAAACCGACTCATCTATTGATGGAGCAGAAAGGTCAGAAATAAACTCATGAATATATAATCAATTAATCTACAACAAAGGAGGTAAGAACGTACAATGAGGAAAAGGCAGTTCTTCAATAAGAGGTGCTGGAAAAACTGAACAGGTACAAGTAAAAGAATAAATTAGGACTCTTTTTCCTAGGAGAAAGAGCTTCCCCAATGGTTCAATGGTAAAGAATCCACCTGCCAATGCAGGAAATGTAGAAGACATGGGTTCAATCCTTAGGTTGGGAAGATCACCTGGAGAAGGGATTGGCAACCCACTCCAGCTATTCTTGCCTGAAAAATCCTATGGATAGAGGAGCCTGGTGGGCTACAGTCTAAAAGGTTGCACAGTCAGACATGACTGAGGGCACGCTCACACACACACACTCATGTCATATACAGAAATGGATTGAAGCCCTAAATTTCAATAAACCATGAAACTCCTAGAAGAGGACATTGGCAGAACAATCTTTGACTTGTCATAGAAATATCCCTTTGATACGCCTCCTAAGGCAAAGGAAACAAAAGAAAACATTTTTAAAAGAACCTAATTAAACTTAAAAGCTTCTTCACAGCAAATGAGACCATTAACAAAATGAAGACAACCTATGTAATGGGAGAAAAGTATTTACAAATGGTATGAACAATAAGGTGTTAATTTCCAAACTATAGGAACAGCTCATATAACTCAATATTAAACAAAAACAATTTATAAAGCACAGAAGACCTAAAACACATTTTTCCAAAGAAGATATATAGATGGCTAACAGGCATATGAAAAGATGTTCAACATCATTAATCATCAGAGAAATGCAAATCAAAACCACAATAAGATAGCTACCCTAAACTCACATATCTCAGAATGGCCACCATCAAAAAGACCACAAATAACAAATGTTCTGAGGATGTGAGGAAAGGGAACCCTGTACAGCACTGGCAGGAATGTACATTGGTGCAAAAACTATGAAAATCAGTATGCAGATTCCTCAGAAAAATAGAACTACCGTATGATCCAGCAATATATCTATTCCTGGATATATATTCAAAGAAAACAAAAACACAAATTCAAGAAAAGATACATGTACTCCAATGCTCATAGTAATGTTATTTGCAATAGTCAAGATATGGTAGCAACCCAAGATTCCACCAACAAATGAATGGATAAAGAAAATGTAGTATATTTACTGGAATATTACTCAGCCACAAAAAGAATAACAATTTGCCATTTGCAATAATATAGATGGACATGTAGTGAAATATGTGAGACAGAGAAAAACAATTCTTGGTTATTGCTTATGTGTAAAATCTGAAAATAAAACAAAAGAATGAACATAATAGCAACAACAAAAGGAAACACACTCACAGATATAAAGAACATCATCTGAGCCTTCAGCTAGTATCAATCTTCTTGCAATAGTAACATTATAAGTCCCTGATCACATATCACCCATAATCAATATAATAAAAATGAAAACATTTGAAATATTGCAAGAATCACAAATATGTGACAGAGATATGAAGTGAGCAAATGCTCTTGGAAAAATAGTGTTGGTAGACTTGCTCAGTGCAGGGTTGCTACAAAATCTTCAACTTAAAAAAACATTTTAAAAAACTGAAGTATTATATATTACCCTTCTTTGTCTCCTGTTGTAGCCTTTGTTTTAAAGTCTATTTTGTCTGATATGAATATTGTTACCCCTGATTTCTTGACATTCCCATTTGCATGAAATATCTTTTCCCATCCCTTCTGTTTCAATCATGTCTTTAGGCCTGAAGTGAGTCTTTTGTAGGTAGCATATTGAAAGGTCTTGTTTTTTAATCGTCAACCACTTTATGTCTTTTGGTCAGAGCATTTAGTCCATTGACATTTAAAGCAATTATTGATAGGTATGTACTTATTAGGGCTTCCCTGATAGCTCAGTCGGTAAAGAATCAGCCTGCCAGTGCAGGAGACTGGGGTATGATCCCTCATTTGGGAATATCCACTGGAGAAGGAAATGACAACTCACTCATGTGTTCTTGCCTGGAGAATCCCATGGACAAAGGAGTCTGGAGGGCTACAGTCAATGGGGTTGCAAGAGTCAGACACAACTTAGCTGCTAAACCACAAACCACATGTACTTATTACCATTTTATTACTTTTTTCCAGTTGTTTTTGCAGTTTTCTGTTCATTTTCTTCTTTTTGTCTCTTCTATTGTAGCTTGATGATTTTCTTTAGTAGTATTATGTTTGGATTTCTTTCTTTTTGGTTTTTATGGTTCTATTATTTGTTTTTGATTTGTGGTTATCATAGGGTTCATATATGTTGACCTATAATCATATCTACTTGTTTTAAACTAGCAGTCATTTAAGTTCAAATATATTCTGAAAGATCTACATTTTCTCCTCTCCCCCACACTTTGTGATTTTTAAGTCATATTTTACATTACCCTTTAACTGTTCCTTGTAGTTTTAGTTGCTTTTACTTTTTTTTCTTTTAATCTACACACTCTCATTTAAGTAATCTTTAAGCCTTACTGTATATCTGCCTTTCCTAGTGCAATTTTCTTTTTCCTATAGATTCTTATTTTTTTCCATTTAGAGAAGATCCTTCAACATTTCTTTTAAGGTAAACTTTGCTGCAGAAGACCCTTGAGAGTCCCATTGAGAGTCCCAAATTAGTCAATCCTAAAGGAAATTAACCCTTAATATTCATTGGAAGGACTGTTGATGAAGCTGAAGCTCAAATACTTTGGCCATCTAATGCAAAAAGCTGACTCACTGGAAAAGACCCTGATGTTGGGAAAGATTGAAGGCAAAGGGAGAAGGGGGCAGCAGAAGAAGAGGTGGTTAGGTAGCATCACTGACTCAATGGACATGAATTTGAGCAAATTCGGGAGATAGTGGAGGACAGAGGAACCTGGCCTGTCCATGGGGTCACAAAGAGTCACCCACAACTTAGCAACTGACCAAAAACAAATATTGATGAATTATTTTAGTTTTTGCTTGTCTGAGAAGTTCTTTATCTCTTCTTGTATTCTAAATTATAATCTTGCTAGGTAGAGTATTCTAGGTTTCAGGTTTTCCCATTTAGCACTTTTTATATATCATGCCATTCCATTCTTGCTTTCAAAGTTTCTGCAGAGAAATTAGCTGATAGCTTTATGGGGGTTCCCTTATATATAACTTTTGGTATTTCCCTTGCTGCCTTTCAAATTATCTATCTCTAACTTTTGCCATTTTAATTATTATGTATCTTGATGTTGGTTTTTTTTTGGGGGGGGGTTCATCTTGTATGAGACCTTCTGTGCTGCAAGTACCTAGATATCTATTTCCTTCTTCAGGTTTGGGAAATTTTCAGTCATAATTTCTTCAAATACATTTTTGTCCCCTTCTCTTTCTTCTCCTTCTAGAACCCCTATAATGTGAATGCTGCTATATTTAATGTTAATTTAGTTATTTTAAAATTTGTTTTTATTTCTGCTGTTCTGATTCGGTGATTTTCAACATTCTATCTTCTATGTTGCTTAGTCTGCTATTTATTTCTATTAGAGTCATTTTTAAAAATTTCAGATATGAAATTATCTATTTTTGGTTGGGCCTTTTTAATATTTTCTAGTTCCTTGTTAAAGTGACTTCTGTTCATATTAATTCTTTGCCCTAATTCAGTTAAAATTTTTATCATCAATGTTCTTTATCAGGTAAATTGTTTATTTCTGTTTCATTATTTTTTTCAGGGTTTTTCTCTTGCTCTTTCAATTGAGAGTAGTTCCTCTGCCTTTTCATTTTACTGAACTTTATCTGCCTCTATGAATTTAGGTGAAACATTTACCTATTGTGGTCTTGAGCAGATGTTCTTATGTGAGAATATCCCTATACTGACTATGTGTGCCCAATGCCTTTGGTGGGTGACTGATTTGAAGTGGATGTTACTTTTCAGTGAGAACAATTCCACATGTACATGCATTTTAAATGTATTTATGGGTGGAAGGAGGTGAACTTCCATCCTCCTATTGCTCCATTTGATTTCTCCTCAAATACACAATATCTTTGAAGCAATAAAGTGACATGCAATAAAACAAGATATACCTGTAAACCCAAAGACAAAATTAGTTTCTGAGAGACACCTACATTCCCTTGTTTATTTCAGCATCATTCTCAATAACCCAAACAGGGCATAACCAATGTCTGTCAATGGATGACTAGATTAAGAATATGTGATACACACATACACATACACACAAACAATGGAATATTTTTGAACCATAAAAGAAGGAAATCCTGACATTTGAAACAACATTGATGAATCTGAAGGACACTAGGCTAAATGAAATAAGCCAAGCAGGGAAAGACAAATATGTGTGATCTTACTTTTATGTGGAATCTTTTTTTTTTTTTTAAAGGACAAGCTAATTGAAACAAAGTAGAATGGTAGTGAATGAGGAGTGGGGCTTGGGAGAAATGGGGAAATATTGGTTAAAGGGTACAAAATTTCACTGATAATATGAATATGTTCTGGGGATATAATGTACAGCACAGTAAATATAGTTAATAATATTTTATTGTACATTTGAAATTTGCTCAAAGAGTAGATCTTAATCATTTTTGCCATACAAAAAGGGTACTTATGTAAGGTAATGGATGAGTTAATTAATTAGGTTGGGGTAATTTCACTATGTATATTAAACCATCAAGTTGTAAATTTTACATGTTTACTACTTTATTTGTCAGTTATACCTCAATGGTCCATCTAGTCAAGGCTATGGTTTTTCCAGTAGTCATGTATGAATGTGAGAGTTGGACCATAAAGAAAGCTGAGCACCAAAGAATCGATGCTTTTGATCTGTGGTGTTGGAGAAGACTCTTGAGAGTCCCTTGGACTGCAAGGAGATCCAACCAGTCCATCCTAAAGGAAATTAGTCCTGAATATTCATTGGAAGGACTGATGTTGAAGCTGAAACTCCAATATTTTAGCCACCTGATGCAAAGAGCTGACTCATTTGAAAAGACCCTGGTGCTGAGAAAGATTGAAGGCAGGAGGAGAAGGAGATGACAGAGGATGAGATGGTTGGATGGGATCACTGACTCAATGGACGTGAATTTGGGTAAATTCCGGGAGCTGGTGATGGATAAGGAGGCCTGGCATGCTGCAGTTCATGGGGTCACAAAGAGTCAGACACGACTGAGTGACTGCACTGAACTGAACTGAATGCTAGGAAAATACAAATACAAATAAAATAAAATATTTTAAACTTTTCCTCTACGAAGGTCACTGTTAAGAGAATGGAAAGGCAAGCCAGAGTCTAGGATAAAATACTTGCAAAACACATATCTGGTAAGAGATTTGTATCCAAAATATTCAAAGAACTTTTGAAATGGAACAATAAGAAAGCAAATGTTCCAACTTAAAAATGGACAAAATATTTGAACAGAAACCTCATCTAATATACACAGATAGCAAATAAGCACCTGGAGAAGGAAATGGTAGCCCATTCCAGTATTCTTCCTAGGAAAATCCCATGGAGAGAGGAAACTGGCAGGCTGCAGTCCATGGGGTTATCGGACACAACTGAGCACACACAGCAGCAAAAAAGCACGAGAAGATGCTCGGCATCACAGGTCATTCAGTTCAGTTCAGTTCAGTCACTCAGTCGTGTCCGATTCCTTGCGATCCCATGAATTGCAGCACACCAGGCCTCCCTGTCCATCACCATCTCCCGGAGTTCACTCAAACTCACGCCCATCAAGTCGGTGATGCCGTCCAGCCATCTCATCCTTGGTCGTCCCCTTCTCCTGCTGCCCCCAATTCCTCCCAGCATCAGAGTCTTTTCCAATGAGTCAATTCTTCACATGAAGTGGCCAAAGTACTGGAGTTTCAGCTTTAGCATCATTCCTTCCAACAAAATTCCAGGACTGATCTCCTTTAGAATGGACTGGTTGGATCTCCTTGCAGTCCAAGGGACTCTCAAGAGTTTCTCCAATGCCACAGTTCAAGAACATCAATTCTTCAATGCTCAGCTTTCTTCACAGCCCAACTCTCACATCCATACATGACCACTGGAAAAACCATAGCCTTGACTAGACAGACTTTGTTGGCAAAGTAATGTCTCTGCTTTTCAACATGCTATCTAGGTAGGTCATAACTTTTCTTCCAAGGAGTAAGTGTCTTTTAATTTCATGGCTACAATCACCATCTGCAGTGATTTTGGAGCCCCCCAAAATAAAGTCTGACACTGTTTCCCCATCTATTTCCCATGAGGTCATTAGGGAATTGCAAATTGAAACATAACACCAAATAGTGACAGTGATGAAGAGAAACAGATGCTGCCATCATAGCTGCTGGTAATACAAAATGTAACAGTCACTTTGCAAGATTATTTGGCAGTTTTGTAAAAACTAAATATAGGGAGAAAAATCAATAACCTCAGATATGCAGATGACACCACCCTTATGGCAGAAAATGAAGAGGCTAAAAAACCTCTTGATGAAAGTGAAAGGGGAGAGTGAAAAAGTTGGCTTAAAACTCAGCATTCAGAAAACTAAGATCATGGCATCCGGTCCCATCACTTCATGGTAAATAGATGGGGAAGCAATGGACAAAGTGACAGACTATGTTCTTGGGCTCCAAAATCACTCTGGATGGTGACTGCTGCAGCCATGAAATTAAAAGATGCTTGCTTCTTGGAAGAAAAGCTATGACAAACCTAGAAAGCATATTAAAAAGCAGAGACATTACTTTGCTGACAAAGATCTGTATAGTGAAAGCTATGGTGTTTCCAGTAGTCATGTATGGATGTGAGAGTTGGACCATAAAGAAGTTTGGGTGCTGAAGAATCAATGCTTTCAAACTGTGATGCTGGAGAAGACTCTTGAAAGTCCCTTGGACAGCAAGGAGATCCAACCAGTCCATTCTGAAGGAGATCAACCCTGGGATTTCTTTGGAAGGAATGATGCTAAAGCTGAAGCTCTAGTACTTTGGCCACCTCATGCGAAGAGTTGACTCATTGGAAAAGACTCTGATGCTGGGAGGGATTGGGGGCAGGAGGAGAAGGGGACGACTGAGGATGAGATGGCTGGATGGCATCACGGACTTGATGGACGTGAGTCTGAGTGAACTCCAGGAGTTGGTGATGGACAAGGAGGCCTGGCATGCTGCGATTCATGGGGTCGCAAAGAGTCAGACACGACTGAGTGACTGAATTGAACTGAACTGAAACATTAAAATGTAGATACCTTTTTTAGTTAATTTATTTGTTTCCTTTGGATATATTCACAGAAGTGGGATTGCTGGATGATATAGTATTTCTACTTTTAATCTTTTGAGGAAACTCCATGCTGTTTTCCATAGTGACTGTACCAATTTACAATCCTTCCAACAGTGTGCTAGAGTTCCCTTTTATCCACATCCATGCCAACATTTTTTTACCTTGTCTTTTTGATGATAGTCATTTTAACAGGCATAAAGTGATAACTCATTGTGGTTTTAATGAGTATTTCCCTAACGACTAGTGTGTTGAGTGTCTTTTCATGTGAAAGTGAAAGTCACTCAGTCATGTCCAGCTCTTTGCCACCCCATTGACTATGCAGTCCATGGAATTCTTCTCCAGGCCAGAATACTAGTGGGTAGCTGTTCCCTTCTCCAAGGGATCTTCACAACCCAGGGATCAAACCCAGGTTTCCTGCATTGCAGGTGGGTTCTTTACCAGCTGAGCCAACATGTGCCAGTTGGCTTTTCATATATCTTCTTTGAAAAAAGTCTATCCACACCCTTTGCAAATTTTTTGAATTAGGTTATTTGGGGTTTTATAGCTGATTTTTATTGTTTATATGTTTTGCATATAACCTCTTAACACATACACATATTTCCCCCATATCATAGGTTGTCTTTTCACTGTGTTAATTATGTCTTTTGCTATGCAAAAGCTTTTTAGTTTAATCATGCCCTTTATACAAATTTTTGTTGATTGTGTTTTAAGTGTCATATCCAAAAAAAAATCAATACCAAGGCCCATGTCAAGGAGGTTTATTTTTATGCTTTCTCCTAGGATTATCCATTTTGAGTTAATTTATGTGAATGATGTAAGATATGGCTTCAGACTCTTTACTTAACATGTGAATATCTAATTTTCCCAGCACCATTTATTAAAGAGACTGTCATTTCTCTATTGAGTATTCTTAGCTTGCTTGTAAAATATTAGTTGACTACATATGCTTCATTTTGTTTCTGTGCTCTTATTCTGTTCCATTGTTCTGTGTCTGTTTTTATGCCAGTATCATATTGTATAGATTACTATAGCTTTGAAAGATAGTTTGAAATAAGGAAGTGTGATGCCTTCATATTTGTCCTTTCTTAGGATTTCTTTAGCTATTTGGGGTCTTTTGTGGTTTCATATAAATTTTGGTAGGGTTTTTCCTACATCTGTAAAAACTGCCATTGGGATCTTTTTAGAAATTGCATTGAATCTATAGATGGATTTTGATAGTGTTGACATTTTAACAATATTAATTCTTCCAATCCATGAACATGGAGTTCCTTTCCAGTTATTTGCATATTCTTCAATTTCTTTCAATGTCTTATAGTCTTAAGAGTAGACATATTTCATCTTGTTAGTTAAATTTATTCCTAAATATTTTATTTTCAAAATATTATTGTAAAGGTGATCTACTTCTTTTTCAGGAAATGTGTTATTAGATGAGGACTCACTACCTTTAGGATTGACTGGTTTGATCTTCTTGAAGTCCAAGGGATTTTTCAAGAGTCTTCTCCAACACCAGAGTTCAAAAGCATCAATTCTTCAGCGCCCAGCTTTATTTATGGTCCAACTCTCACATCCACACATGACTACTGGAAAAACCATAGCTTTGACTAGACAGACCTCTGTTGGCAAAGTAATGTCTCTGCTTTTTAATATGCTATCTAGGTTTGTCATAGCTTTCTTCCAAGGAGTCACCATCTGCAGTGATTTTGGAGCCCAAGAAAATAAAGTCTGTCACTGTTTCCATTGTTTCTGCATCTATTTGCCATGAAGTGATGGGACAGGATGCCATGATCTTTGTTTTTTGAATGTTGAGTTTTAAGCCAGGCTTTTCACTCTCCTCTTTCATTTTCATCAAGAGGCTTCTCAGTTCCTCTTTGCTTTCTGCCATAAGGATGGTGTCATTTGCATAACTGAGGTTATTGACATTTCTCCTGGCAATCTTGATATCAGGTTGTGCTTCATCCAGCCCAGCATTTCACATAATGTACTCTGCATATAAGTTAAATAAGCAATGTGACAATATACAGCATTGACATACTGCTTTCTGAATTTGGAACCAGTCCATATTTCCATGTCCAGTTTTACCTGTTCCTTCTTGACCTGCATACACATTTCTCAGGAGGCAGGTCAGCTGGTCCGGTATTCCCATCTCTTTAAGAATTTTCCACAGTGTTTTGTGATCCACATAGTCAAAGGCTTTGGCATAGTCAATAAAGCAGCAGTAGATATTTTTCTGGAGCTCTCTTGCATTTTTGATGATCCAATGAATGTTGGTAATTTGATCTCTGGTTCCTCTGCTTTTTTTTTTTTTTTTAAACACAGCTTGAATATCCGAACGTTCTTGGTTCACCTACTGTTGAAGCCTCACTTGGAGAATTTGGAGTATTACATTGCTAATGTGTGAGATGAATGCAATTGTGCTGTAGTTTGAGCATTCTTTGGCATTACCTTTCTTTGTGACTGAAGTGAAAATTGACCATGTCCAATCCTGTGGCCACTGCTGAGTGATCCAAGTTTCCTGGCATATTGAGTGCAGCACTTTAACAGTAACATCTTTTAAGACATGAACTAGCTCAGCAGGAATACCATCACCTCCACTAGCTTTGTTTGTAGTGATGCATTCTAAAGCCTGCTTGACTTTGGACTCAAGGATGTCTGGCTCTAGGGGAGTGATCACACTATCATGGTTATCTTTGTCATTAAAATCTTTTTTGTATAACTCTTCCATGTATTCTTGCCACCTTTTGTTAATATCTTTTGCTTCTATTGGGTCCATACTACTTCTGTCCTTTATTGTGCCCATCTTTGCAAGAAATATTCCCTTGGTATCTCTAATTTTCTGAAGAAATGTCTAGTCTTTCCCATTCTATTGTTTTCCTCTATTTCTTCACATTGATCACTTAGGATGACTTTCTTATGTCTCCTTGCTATTCTTTGGAGCTCTGTATTCAGATGGCTATAGCTTTCCTTTTCTCCTTTGTCTTTCACTTTTCTTCTTTTCTCAGATATTTGTAAGGTCTCCCCAGAAAACCATTTCACCTTTTTGCATTTCTTTTTCTTGGGGATGGCCTTGATCACTGCCTCCTGTATAATGTCATGAACTCTGTCCATAGTTCTTCAAGCACTCTGTCTATCAGATCTAATCCCTTTAATCTATTGGTCACTTCCACTGTATAAAAATAGGAATTTGATTTAGGTCACACCTGAATGTTCTAGTGGTTTTCCCTACTTTCTTCAATTTTAGTCTGAATTTTACAATAAGGAGTTCATGATCTGAGCCACAGTCAGCTTCCAGTCTTGTTTTTGCTGACTGTATAGAACTTCTCCCTCTTTGGCTGCAAATAATTTAATCAATCTGATTTCAATATTACCATCTGATGATGTCCAAGTGTAGAGTTATCTCCTGTGTTGTTGGAAGAGCGTGTTTGCTATGACCAGTGGATTCTCCTGGCAATATTCTGTTAGCCTTTGCCCTGCTTCATTTTGTGCTCCAAGGCCAAAGTTGCCTGTTACTCCAGGTATCTGTTGACTTCCTGCTTTTGCATTCTAGTTCCCTATGATGAAAAGGACATCTTTTCTGTGTGTGTGTGTGTGTGTGTGTGTGTGTGTGTGTTAGATCTAGAAGATCTTGTAGGCCATCATAGCACTGTTCAACTTCATCTTCTTGGGCAGTAGTGACTGGGGCATTGACTTGGATTACTGTGATATTGAATAGGTTGCCTTGGAAACGAACAGAAGTCATTCTGTCATTTTTGAGACTGCACCCATACCACATTTCCAAATCTTTTGTTGACTATGAGGGCTACTCCATTTTTCTTAGGGAATTCTTGCTGACAGTACTAGATATAATTGTCATCTGAATTAAATTCCCCCATTCCAGTCCATTTTAGTTCACTGATTCCTAAAATGTTGATGTTCACTCTTGCCATCTCCTGTTTGACCACTTCCAATTTACCTTGATTTACGGACCTAGCATTCCAGGCTCCTATGCAGTATTGTTCTTTATAGTATCAGACTTTACTTCCATCACCAGTCACATCTGTACCTGGGCATTGTTTTTGCTTTGGCTCCATCTCTTCAACCTTTCTGGAGTTATATCTCCACTGTTCTGCAGTAGCATATTGGGCACCTACCGTCCCGGATAGTTCATCTTTCAGTATCATATAATTTGGCTTTTCATACTGTTCATGGGGTTCTCAATGCAAGAACACTGAAGTTGTTTATCATTCCCTTCTCCAGTGAACCATGTTTTTATGATTTATAGCAAAAAGAATGTTAATTTTGTCAGATGATTTTCACATTTCTATTGAGATAATCACGAGGTGGTTGACACCAAAATCAGATTGATTATATTCTTTGCAGCCAAAGATGGAGAAGCTCTAAACCATCAGCAAAAACAAGACTGGGAGCTAACTGTGGCTCAGATCATGAATTCCTTATTGCCAAATTCAGACTTAAATTGAAGAAAGTGGAGAAAACCACTAGACCATTCAGGTATGACATAAATCAAATCCCTTATGATTATACAGTGGAAGTGAGAAATAGATTTTTTTTAACATTCTTTTTTTTTAATTTTAATTTTTACTTTATTTTACTTTACAATACTGTATTGGTTTTTACCATACATTGACATGAATCTGCCACGGGTGTACATGAATTCCCAATCCTGAACCCCCTTCCCACCTCCCACCCCATGGGACTAGATCTAATAGACAGAGTGCCTGATGAACTATGGATGGAGGTTCATGACATTGTACAGGAGACACGGATCAAGACTATCCCCAAGAAAAAGAAATGCAAAAAAGCAAAATGGCTGTCTGAGGAAGCCTTTCAAATAGCTGTGAATAGAAGGGAAGCGAAAAGCAAAGGAGAAAAAGAAAGATACAAACATCTGAATGCAGAGTCCAACGAATAGCAAGGAGAGATAAGAAAGGCTTCTTCAGCGATCAACGCAAAAAAATAGAGGAAAACAATAGAATGGGAAAGACGAGAGATCTCTTCAGAGAATTAGAGATACCAAGGAAACATTTCACACAAAGATGGGCACAATAAAGGACGGAAATTGTATGGACCTAACAGAAGGAGAAGATATTAAGAAGAGGTGGCAAGAATACACAGAAGAACTGTACAAAAAAAGATCTTCGTGACCCAGACAATCATGATGGCATGATCACTCACCTAGAGCCAGACATCCTGGAATGTGAAGTCAAGTGGGCCTTAGGAGGCATCACTATGAACAAAGCTAGTGGAGGTGATGGAATTCCAGCTGACCTGTTTCAAATCCTGAAAGATGATGCTGTGAAAGTGCTGCACTCAATATTCCAGCAAATTTGGAAAACTCAGCAGTGGCCACAGGACTGGCAAAGGTCAGTTTTCATTCCAATCCCAAAGAAAGGCAATGCCAAAGAATGCTCAAACTACCACACAATTGCACTCATCTCACATGCTAGTAAAGTAATGCTCAAAATTCTCCAAGCCAGGTTTCAGCAATATGTGAACCGTGAACTCCCTGATTTTCAAGCTGGTTTTACAAAAGACAGAGGAACCAGAGATCAAATTGCCAATATCCACTGGATCATGGAAAAAGCAAGAGAGTTCCGAAAAACATCTATTTCTGCTTTATGGACTATGCCAAAGCCTTTGGCTCTGTGGATCACAATAAACTGTGGAAAATTCTGAAAGAGATGAGAATACCAGACTACCTGACCTGCCTCTTGAGAAATCTGTATGCAGATCAGGAAGCAACTTTTAGAACTGGACATGGAACGACAAACTTGTTCCAAATAGGAAAAAGAGTACATATAAGGAGGCTGCATATTGTCACCCTGCTTATTTAACTTATATGCAGAGTACATCATGAGAAACTCTGGGTTGGAGGAAGCACAAGCTGGAATCAAGATTGCTGGGAGAAATATCAATAACCACAGATATGCAGATGATATCACTCTTATGGCAGAAAGTGAAGAAGAACTAAAGAGCCTCTTGATGAAAATGAAAGAGGAGAGTGGAAAAGTTGGCTTAAAGCTCAACATTCAGAAAACGAAGATCATGGCATCTGGTCCCATCACTTCATGGCAAATAGATGGAGAAACAGTGGAAACAGTGGCTGACTTTATTTTTCTGGGCTCCAAAAATCATTGCAGATGGTGATTGCAGCCATGAAATTGAAAGACGCTTACTCCTTGGAAGGAAAGTTCTGACCAATCTAGACAGCATATTAAAAAGTAGAGACATTACTTTGTCAACAGAGGTCTATCTTGTCAAGACTATGGCTTTTCCAGTAGTCATGTATGGATGTGAGAGTTGGGCTATAAAGAAAGCTGAGTGCTGAAGAATTGATGCTTTTGAACTGTAGTGTTGGAGAATACTCTTGAGAGTCCCTTGGACTGCAAGGAGATCCAACCAGTCCATTCTAAAGGAGAACAGTCCTGGCTGTTCATTGGAAGGACTGATGTTGAAGCTGAAACTCCAATACTTTGGCCACCTGATGCGAAGAGCTGACTCATTTGAAAAGACCCTGTTGCTGGGAGGGATTGAGGGCAGGAGGAGAAGGGGACGACAGAGGGTGAGATGGTTGGATGGCATCACCGACTTGATGGACATGGGTTTGGGTGGACTCCGAGAGTTGGTGATGGCGAGGGAGGCCTGGCATGCTGCAGTTCATTGGTCACAAAGAGTCGGACATGACTGAGAGACTGAACTGAACTGAATTGATTGAGATTATTACATATAATTTTCTTTTACTCTCTTAATGTTATTATCACATTAATTTATTCACTTCTGCTCAACTATTCTTGATTCCCAGTGATAAATCCCATGTGATCATGATGCATGATCCTTTTAATGTGCTGGTGAAGTTGGCTTACTAGTATTTTATGGACAATTTTTGAAGTTCTATTTACTGGGGATTTTTCTCTGTAGTATACAAATTGTGTCCTTTTTTCATTTTAGTAGCAGAATAATGCTTGCCTTTTAAAATAACTTTGGGAGGGCTCCTCTCTCTTCACTTTTTTAATGAGTTTGAGAAGAATTGTCACTTTCCTCTTTAAATGTTTTACAAATTTCACCAATGAAACCATCTGTCCTGGACTTTCTCTCCCTGGGGAATTTTAAATTACTGATTCAACTTCCTTACCAGTAATTCATCCATTAGTATTTCCTATTTCTTCCTGATTCAGTCTTGGCAAGTTGTATGTTTCTTAAAATATTTTACTTTCTTCTAGGTTGTCCAATTTGTTGGTACATATCTCTTTGCAGCATCCTCTTACCATTTGCATTTCTATGTCATTGCTAATGTTTTCTTTTTCACTTTTTAAAAAAAGTGTTCTTTATCTTTTTCCTTTGGTTTGTCTAGCAAGTGTCACTTTTATATATCTCCTCAAAGAATCAACTCTTAGCTTGGTTAGTCTTTTGTATTATTTTTCTGTTATCATTTTATTTAGTTCTTCTCTAATCTCTATTATTTCCTTGCCTCTACTAAATTTTAGTTCAGTTTTTTCTTTTCTAGTTTCTTAAGATGTAGAATTAAATTGTTCATTTGGAAATGTTTTTCTTCTTAATGTATCATAAGTTTTTATTACTAGGAATGTCACAATTAGTACTGCATTTGCTGTATCCCACAAGTTTTAGTATGTTGTGTTTCCATTTTTGTTTAAAAAATTTAAAAATATTCCTTTTAACTTCTTCTTTGATCCATTGGTTTTTCAGGGGACTGTTGTTTTATTTCCATGTATTCATGAATTTTTCAGTAGTTTTCTTCTTATTTATTTCTAATTGCATGCCATTGTACTAAGAGAAGTTATTTGGTATGATTTCAATCTTAAATTTTCTAATACTTGTTTTGTGAGCTAACATATGATCTCTCCTAGAAGATGTTCCACGTGCATTTGAAAAGAATATGTATTCCACTCTTGTTGGATCAAATGTTCTGTATATGTCTGTTAGGTTCTTATTTTATTTAGATTTGTTCAGATCTACTGTTTCCTTATATCTTGGAGATTTATCCATTTTTGAGAGTGATGTATAGTCTCCATGTATTATTAAATTACTGTTTATTTCTCACTTTAAATTCTGTTAGTTTTTAACATATACTTAGGTGCTACAATTTGGGGTACATAAATATTTTAAATTGTTATATCTTCTTGATGTATTGACCCTTTTATCATTATATAATGGGTTTTCTCTTTTTATCATTTTTAGTGAAAATCTTTCTTGTCCAATATAGGTATAGCTACCCCTGTTTTCTTTTTTCCCTTGGTTATCATTTGCTTGAAATAACTTTTTCCATCTTTTATTTCTCAATCTATGTGTGGCTTTCAGGCTGAAGTGAGTCTCTTGTAAGTAGAATGTTGTTGGATTTTGGGGTTTTTTAAAATATATTCTACCTTTTTATGTCTTTTGATTAGAGAACTTTATCCACTTAAGTTTAAAGGAATTATTGATAGGTAAGGTTTTGCTATTACTATTTTATTCATTGTTTTGGGGGATTTTAGTAGATTCATTGTTATTTCTTATTCTGTTTTCTTTTTGTGTGTGCTGATGTCTTTTTTGTCATGTTTCTTTATGTAATTGCTACAGGATTTCCCCTTTTGGTTACCATGAGGCTTACCTTAAACTTACAAGATTCTATGTTAAGCTGATCACTATTTAACTTCAATAAAATTTGGAAAATTTTTACACTTTCACTTCTCCTTCCCCTCACATTTTAGGTTATTATTCCAATTTACCTGTTTTTTAATGTTGTATAACTAATAATAGCTTATTGTACTCTTAGCTATTTTTGCTATGAGTTCTTTTAAACTGTAGATGTAAGTTAAGTATGCAGCATCATTACCACATTGCAAAATTTAGCTTTTGCAAAGTTTACCTGTTAACTATCTTTTTTTTTGTTTGTTTTTAACTAGACTTATTTTACTCACACTCAAAGAAATCCTTTTAGCCTTTATTGTAAGGCATCTCTGGTAGTAAACTAAATTCCCTTAGTTTGCTTGCTGAAAAGTCTTTATCCCAACTTTGTTTCTGAATGACAGTTCTGTCCAGTGTAGAATCCTTGGTTTATTTTCTCTCATTATTAAGAATATGCCATCTTATTCTCTCCTGGCCTGAAAAGTTTCTGTTCAGAAATCTGTCAATTACCTTATAGACTTTTCCTTATATGTAAATTCTCTTTTCTTTTTCTGCTCATAAAATTCTATGCCTTTGACTTTTGACAAATTAAATATAATGTGTTTCATTGTAGCCCTTTTCATGTTCAACCTAGTTGAGTCCTTTGGCCTTCTACTCCAGCAACTTGGGACCTGTCTCACCCCCAGTAGTATGATAATAGCCCCGGAGCAGAAGAGAAGTCCCAGGTCACATCAGGTTCTGTATTTAGCATCCCCATCGCCAGGCCCACTTCCTACCAAGGCGATAGCTACAAGCACACCTTGGGAGAAGATATGACTCATGCTCACTTGAGATCCAGCTCTCCCACCAAAGCACTAGGCACATGCAGAATGTATAGGGCTCTTCCCATACAAAGATGCCCTTTCAAGACTAGAATAGGTAACAATTTCACCTAATTTTTTAGAGAAAGTTAAGCAAAATGGGAAGATACAGGAATTTACTTTAAATAAAATAATAAGAGAAAAACCTGAAAAGGCACCTGATGAAACAGGAATAAATAATTTACCAGATAAAGAATTCAGAGCATTAGTAATAAAAATACTAATTGAACTAGAGAAGAGAGTAGATGAGCCCAGTGGGAATTTTAACAAGCAACTAGAAATTACGTAAAATAACCAGTCAAAAATAAAGAACACAATCACTGAAATGAAAAACACACTAGAAAGTAAGAACAGCAGACTAGGTGATATAGAAAAATGCATAAGTAATCTGGAAGATAGAATGATAGAAATCACCAAATCAGAACATCAAAAAGAAAAACAAATTTAAAAAATTGTAACAGTGTAAGGACCTCTCAGACAACATCAAGCATAGCAACATTTGTGTTATAGGGATCCCAGAAGAAGTGACAAAGCCCTCTAAAGTGTGTTTGATGAAATTACTGGGGGAAAATATTTATAAACAAATATCTAATAAAGAGATAATCATAACTAGAAAGCATACACTCCTTTTTAGGAGGTATTAATATATACTCTTAAGCATTAATTATAAGAAAAAAAAAGCAAGTAAAACAATGGGAAAATATTAGAACAAATACTCCACCAAAAAGAAAGTGTATGAAAAGATGCTTAAGAACTTCCCTGGTGGTTCAGTGGCTGGGATTCTGCACTCCTAGTGAAGGGGCCCAGGTTCAATCCCTGGTCAGGGAGCTAGACTCCATATACTGCAACTAAGAGTTTGCATGCCACAAATAAAGATCCTGCATGTCTCAACCAAGACCCAGCATAGCCTAATAAATAAATAACATTTTTAGAAAACGCTCAAAATCAGTTATTAGGGAGATGCAAATTAACACCACTGCTGCTGCTGCTAAGCCACTTCAGTCGTGTCTGACTCTGTGCAACCCCATAGACGGCAGCCCACCAGGCTCCCCCGTCCCTGGGATTCTCCAGGCAAGAACACTGGAGTGGGTTGCCATTTCCTTCTCCAATGCATGAAAGTGAAAAGCAAAAGTGAAGTCACTCAGTCATGTCCGACTCTTAGCGACTCCATGGACTGCAGCCTACCAGGCTCCTCGGCCCATGGGATTTTCCAGGCAAGAGTACTGGAGTGGGGTGCCATTGCCTTCTCCGATTTAACACCACAGTGTGACATAACTTCACATTCAAGTAGAATGGTTTAAATTTAAAAACAAAATGAAACTGGCAACTTCAAATGCTGGTGAGGATGCACAGCAAATGAAACGTTCATACATTGCTGCTGGGAACACAAAATAATATGGTAGCTCTGGAAACTTTTTTGCAGGTTCTTTTAAAACCCAGTTAAGCATATACTTACCATATAACCACAGAATTTTACTCCAAGTCACTTAGAGAAGTAAAATAAAAGTGTATGTCCACAGAAAAACTTGAGCAACCAACTATTGCTATTGTATCATTTAGGATATCTGTTGCCTTATTGATTTTCTGTCTGAATGGTCTGTCCATTGCTGTCAGTGGGGTGTTAAAGTCTCTTAATATTGTTGTATTATTGCCAATTTATTCATGTTTGTTGATATTTGTTTTATATATTTAGGTATTTCTATATTGGGAATTTGTATGCTTATGAGCATAATATTCTCTTCTTGTATTGATCTCATATAATGCCTTTTTTGTCTTTTGTTAATAAACTTTGTTTTAAAGTCTTTATTTTTTTTCTGGTATGAGTATTGCTACTCCTGTTTTCTTGTCATTTCTGTTTGCATGAAATATATTTTTTCATACTCTCACTTTCAGTCTGTGTGTGTCTTTAGCCTTGACTTGAGTCTCTTTATAGGTAGTATATTGAAGGGTCTTGTATACAATTTTTAAGACATAAATATGTAAATGCTATGTGTGATGAAAATGTAATTATAGTCTTATGGGGATTCCCTAGTATATAACAAGTTGTTTTTCTCTTGCTGATTTTAAGATACTATCCTTGTATTTAACTTTTGATAATTTAATTATAATGTGTCTTGGCCTGTGTCTCTTTGGATTTATCTTATTTGAAATCTCTGGAATTTCTTGATCTGCATGTCTGTTTCTTTCCCAATGATAGGGAAGTTTTCAATCATTATTTCTTTGAGTAAGCTTTCTACCCCTTTATCCCTCTCTTCTCCTTTTGGGATCTCTATATTGCATATATTGGTCCCCTTGATTGTTTCCCACAAGTCTCTTAAGCTATCTTCATTATTATTTTTCATTATTTTTCTTTTTGCTCCTCTGATTGGATTAACTCCACAGCCCTGCCTTTGAATTCACAGATACTTTCTTCCATTTAGTCTAGTCTATTGTTCAACCTTGGTGTGTGGAAGTCCATGCTTCTGAGCCCATGCACAATCTCCATCCCTTCCAGCATGGCCACTTTGTTCATGAATCCACCAGGCAATGATAAGGGTAGCTAGAGAAAGACTGACTTATATCAGTCTTATATGGGTTTTCCAATGCACTTAATTATTAAAATCCTTCCTTTTAATGTCATCCTTCGGTGAACTTTTACATGGGACACAAATATTTTCACACTTTTTGCCCATTGTGTGAAGTCTAGCCACAGACTTTCCCCTAGACTTCCTTGTCACCAGTTTTCTCATTGTGTTCCTTCTGATACTTGACCATCCAACTATACCATTTGTCATAGCTCATGAATAGATATAGACTTGGGCCTTTAACCATAGTAAACAATTAAGCATACTGATTGAAGGTTTTTCCTACTGAAAGAATTTCCCTTCACTTCATTTCTTCAGGGATATCCCCAAAATGAACTGTAGTTTTACAGCTCTCCACTTCTAGATGGTATCTACATAACATATAGAGTCATTTGTAACACAGGTTTGAGTTTTCTTCAGTCAACTGATCTAACTATTCATGAGTCCACAAATGTGAGTTGGGAGAAAGAAGGTAATGTAGAATGAGTGAAGACAATAGGTATTTGAACCACATTTTCATGTGACTTACTTGTTCTTTCAAGGAGGTCTCTATTCTGATCTCATGTACACCACTTTCATTTGAAGATGAAGTACTAATGTGCACACTCAACTGTAGGGCTTTGTGGAGCAGACAACATCCAGGTCATAATGGAAAACTTAGGTGATATAGTGTCAGTATACAGTAATAAACAGAACATAAAATCATTTTTCCCTGATGTACCATCACCATGGTAAAAAGCTATAGAGTCTTTTGAGGAACATGTGGAGAAAGATTAGCAGCATAAATTTTCGGCAAAGTAGATGGGTCCCTCCTTAAGGTGCCTAGCTTCCCTTTAATTCAAGGGATTCTGAATCTGTAAATAGGTTTAAGCTTGGAAACTGAGGAGATTTGAATCTCATTTTGGTGATTCACATTAGACTTCTGTTAACTTGACCTAGAACTCTTCCATTTATGCAAATAAAGTAAGAATTTAGTAGTATACTCATCTACTTCTATTCTGTGGGCGCATCATCAACTAGCCAATGCTGTAGGTCTTTGTGTGACGTTATATTTTGATTATTCTTTTGGCTCCAGTGTCCTTTATACTAACTATGTCTATCTTGTATTTAGCAACTAAGTACTACCACTTGGCCCCACTACCCTTCTATCTCATTATCCTTATTGCACTTAAGGATTCCAGTTCAATCATAGCTCTTCAAGCTGTGATTTCTGACCTACAAAGGACAGTCACAACACCTTCTCAAGGATACTGGGAATCCCTTCACAAATTTATCAGTCATAGTGTATAGAAACCTCCATCTGGACTCACCAGGAGTGGGTGAGCAGGTCTTACATAATCAATCCACTCTAACATTCCAGTCCTCCTAAGCCTTTTTGATACTTTCTCTACAGTATTCTAAGGCAGTTCTGACATTTCAAGTTTATTTAATACAGGCACTTTTGGAACCATGTTTTATCCTACCAACCAAACAAGCTACTAGAGACTTTTCTAATCTTTTAAGTAAAATGCCCAATCCAGTGTTCTACTTAAAGGGCCATATTGACAAATTCTTCCGTATATAACTCTGTATACCTTCCATGACAATCCCACAACATTAAAACCCATTTCAATTCTTAGTCCTTGGATTTCCGTCTGTAAGAATTGGGAAAGTTATGTAGTTCTTTTGGTATGTAGTACAGGTCTTCACAGGTCATATTTGTATCTCATTCTTTGGAGCCTGCTGGGACTTGAAACTAGTTACAGGTCTCAAACCAAAGAGAGTCAAGGATAGGCACTGAGAAAAATAATCTGTTCTTTTCAAAGTATTTACTTGAGAAGAAACCATTATAAAATTTTCAGGTAAAAGCAAGGCAATTGCCTTAGGCAGAGGTGAAATGGCTGCTTCTACTAGCAAAAAACAGCCTGCAGGATTTAGGGATTTGATGTCTCCAACATGACCGAAGTACTCATACATTCCTGTTTCATTTCCTTCCTAATGAATGCATCATTTTAACAGAATACATCATGAGAAGTTGTGATTTCAATTTATATTGTAATTCAGTCACTCCCAAAATGAAACACTCTGTGTTTGGTTTTCATAAATCTTGACTCTGTGGATACAAGGAATAAGGGCTTCTTGTGGAGTATATACAAAATCTTTTTGGCCATTTATGCAAAATTTGAGCGAGTAATGTAAAGCCCTGGTTCATCCTTCTATTTCTCAACTTTCTCTAGTACAAGGAACAACAAGTCAGTTCTGTTATATTTCTTGGTTTGAATACAATGTTTTAAAGTTATACCTAATCATAAGAAACGAATTGCCAGTCTAGGTTCGATGCAGGATACAGGATGCTTGGAGCTGGTGCACTGGGATGACCCAGAGAGATGGTATGGGGAGGGAGGAGGGAGGGGGGTTCAGGATTGGGAACATGTGTACACCCGTGGCAGATTCATGTTGATGTATGGCAAAACCAATACAGTATTGTAAAGTAAAAGAAAGTAAAAGAAAAAAAAGAAAAAAAAGAGAAAAGTTATGCCTAATCAGTTTAGAGAATCAATTCCAGAAAACCCAGAACCAATTCAGAAAACACTTCTTTAACATTCTGTTCCTCTAGAACTACTTCAGTAGCAAAATACATATCACCCATGAATAATCAGAAAAACAGAACCAGTAATACATTAATAAATGCATTATAAGTAATCAACTTACATGATTGTGGAGCTGGCTAGGCAAGTCCAAAATCTACAGAATAAGACATTAAAAGAGAAGACTGGACATCTCAGGTATAAGATAAAGTTGATACTCAGAGATGGAATTTCTTCTTCAGGGAACTTGCAGCTCTTAAGATGTTTCAAATCTTTTTTTTTTCTTGCTGCTCCTTGTGGCATGTGGGATATTAATTCTCTTTCCAAGAATAAAATCCATGCACTCACCGTGGAAGCACAGAGTCTTAACCACTGGACCACCAGGAACGTCCTTCAACTCACTGAAGCATGTCAACTCAGACCATCTAGGATATGTTCCCTTACTTAAAATTAATTGATATTGGCCTTAATCACAATCACAAAATATCTTCAACACCTAGATTATTATTGATTAAATTGTAGCCTAGCAAACTTGACACATAATAGTGACTATTCTAGATCTCCAATTAGGCACATCATATTTAAAATATTGAAAGAGAGAAACAAAGAGGAAATATTGGAAGCAGGAAAAGAAAAGTTACTTGTTATCTACAAGCGAAACTCAACAAGATGTGATCTGACTTCTCATAAGAAACAGTGAAATTCAGAAAACAGGAGGATGATATATTTAAAGTGATTATGTCAGTAAAAGAAAACTTTAGTAAACCATTAAGAAAATGCCTTTCAAAAAAATCTAACATGAACAGCTTTACAGCAAGGAACTAGACAACCTAAAAGAAATGGAAAAACTCTTAAAAATACACAACATACCAAGACTTAGTCAGAAAATCTGAATATATGAATTACTAGTATAGAAATTGAAACAGTAATCAAAAATCTTCCAATGAAGAAAAGTCCAGAACTAGATGGCTTCACTGGTGAATTTTGAAAAGATTTAAAGACGTAAAAATAATTCTTTTCAAGGAGAGAAGAAGAAGATGGTGGAGGATTAAGATGAGATCACCAACCTCCCTACAAATACATCAAAAGCTCATCAAGATATGGAACAACTCCTACAAAGCAACTTCTAGATGATAGCAGAAGACCCCAGGCCTCCAGGGGGTGTAGGCTAAGCTCCCTGGAATGAGGTAGGAGAGAAGATGGAACCATAAAAAGGGAGAAGATGGAGAACTTCTGGATGGGAGCTTGTGCCCCAAGGGAAGGATGGAGTCCTGAAACAGGAAGGGTTCCCATGCACTGGGAAGCTCCCTCACAGCTGGGCCCAAAGGGGAGCTGTGGAATCTTGCAAAACCAGGCAAAGCAGGGACTTCGAGGGTAGAAAACAGAGAAAGCTGCACTTCTCAGCCTGTAAAGAGCTCATGGACTGTGGCCCCGATGAAATGGCAGGCTTGGGGAACTGAGAGAAACCCACAGAAGCCCTGCAGTTGATTGGAGGGCCCGGGGTGCCAGGAGTGGCACAGCATACAAACCTCTCCAGCACACACAGCCCTTGTGGCACAGAGGGTGGGCCCAAGACAGCCGTGGCATACAAACCTCTTCAGTGCACACAAACCTTAGGGTGCAGAGGGCAAGCCCAGGGAGATGAAAGAAGAACACACCAGCCCTCCCTTTCCCTCACCATCCCGACAACATACAGGGTAGGCTGGCAAGCTAATATAACAAGCACACAAGCCCCGTGACATAGACCCTGGGTCTGGTGATCTGAGACAAGTGCATACAAGCCCCATGATGCAGAGGGAGGGCACGGGGAGCTGAGACAAATGCACAGAAGCCCCGTGACTCAGAGGGAGGGCCTGGGGGCCAAGACAAGTGTAAACAGGCCCCATGACACAGAGGGAGAGTTCAGAGGGCTGAGGGAAGCCCACACAAGTCCCTGTGATGCAGAGGGCATGGTCGCGGGAGCCAAGAAAAGGTCCACACAAGCCCCTGCCTAGCAAGCTTTGGCGTGCAGTGCAGGGCAGGACCAGTGAGCAGAAGCACTGGCAAAGATTCCAGGGACAAGATTGGCAGCAGTGAAGATATTCTAAAAGGACCACTTTGAAGTGGCTGTGGAAATAGATGTGTCTGACACTGCCAAAGCCAGAAGGACTGCCCAAAGACATACTGAAACCATAGACACCCCCAAAGCTACTACTGGACACTGCATTGCCCTTCAGAGAGATGAGATCCAGTTCCATCAACCAGAATACAGGAACAAGCTCTCCCAACCAGGAAAACATCACAGGACACTAATCCAACCCCATCCATGGGGGCAGACTCCACAACCAAGAAGAACTACGACTTTGAAGACTTTTTTTCTTATAAATCACACTTTATTCCCCCTACATATTTCTACCTTCACATTAGCCTTTTGCAGTGCAGTGGAGTTTTCCTCTTTGTTTTCCCTGTTTAAAAAAAAAATCATTTAAGATTTTTCTTTTTTTTCACCTCTTTTTGTGATTTTTTTGATTTTGTTTTTTATATATTTGACTTATTTTCTTATATTTCTTTACCAGCTGTGGCTATTCCTGAATATATAAAAATATTTTTCACATATGTCTTTAGCTTTACTTTTCTATTTTTTCTTTTATTTCTTTTTTTGGCCTCTTTCCACCCCTTCCTTTTCTCTTTTCTCTCCCTTCTTCTTCTCTCTTGTTTCCTTCACTCTTTCTTTTCCCATCAAGTAAGTTAAATTGTTGACCTCTCTTTGCTATATCCCCCAGCTGGCACTCTGCTCAGGCTCAGTTTTCCAGATTGAGCATTAGTTAGTTCTGCTTTTAACTGGTTAATATCACTGTTGATTTCCCTTGTTCACCAAGTCAATTTCCCATACTCTTTTCTTTAGAATACTTTGGTTATAACTGTGTGTGTTTAAGTGTGTGTATATGTCCCATTATTTCAGTGATTACCTGCTTGATCTGCTTGACCACCTCCCACTAGAACAAAGGCACAAGTCACCCCTAACAAGCAGTTAACACAAACCACTCAACCAACCTTTCCATCCAAAAGCAAAAACCAAAAAGGAGAAATACAGCCCTAAAGCCTGAGAAAAGGAGACCTGAAGTTGAGCAAGTTAGAAAAAAAGAAAAGACAGAGAAATACAACACAAATGAAAGGAAAAGGTAGAAACTCACAAGACCAAATAAACAAACAGGAAATAAGCAATATACCTAAAAGAGAATTCAGATTAATGATAGTAAAGATGCTCCAAAGACTTGAAAATAAAATGGAGAAAATGAAGGAAACAATTGACAATGTTAATACAATCACAAAGGACATAGAAGAAACAAAGAATAAACAAACAAAGGTGAATAACACAATTACTGAAATTAAGGATACTCCAGAAGGAACTAACAGTAGAATAACTAAGGCAGAAAACTGGATGAGTGAGCTGGAAGATAGAATGGTATAAATAATCGGTGAAGAGCAGAATAAAGGAAAAAGAATGAAAAGAATTGAGGATAGCTTCAAAGACCTTTGGGATAATATTAAATGTACCAACATTCGAGTCATAAGGGTCCCAGAGGAAGAAGAAAAAAAGAAATGAATGGAGAAAATTTTTGAAAAAATTATAGTTGAAAACTTACCCAACATGGAAAAGGAAATAGTCAATCAAGTCGAAGAAGCACAGAGAGTCCCTTACAGGATAAACCCAAGGAGAAACATGTTGAGACACATATTAATCAAGCTAACAGAGATTAAGCACAAAGAAAGAATACTAAAAGCAGTAAGGAGAAAGCAACAAGTAAAATACAAGGGAAAACCCATATGATTATCAGTGGATCTTTCAGCAGAAACTCTGCAGGCCAGAAGGGAATGGCAGGATATATTTAAAATATAAAAAAAATTATATATTTAGTATAAAAAATATTTTAAAAAGAAGAATATCTGCAATTAAGATTACTATACCCAACAAAGATCTCATTCAAAATTGATGGAGAAATCAAAAGCTTTACAGACAAGCAAAAGTTAAGAGAATTTAGCACCACCAAATCAGCCTTACAACAAATATTAAAGGGACTTTACATAGTAAACACAACAGAAAGGAAAGACCTACAAAAATAAACCGAAAACAATTAAGAAAATGCCAATAGGGGCATATATATATCAATGTGTGTTGTGTTAGTCACTTAGTCATGTCTGACTCTTTGTGACCCCATGGACTGTAGCCCACCAGGCTTCTCCATCCTTGGGATTTTCCAGGCAAGAATACTGGAGTGGGTTGCCATGTAAATGGATTAAATGCACCAACCAAAAGATACAGACTGAATGAATGGATACAAAAGCAAGTCCCATATCTTTGCTGCCTACAAGAGACCCACTTCAGACCTAGAGACACATACAAACTGCAAGTAAAAGGATGGGAAAAGATATTCCATGCGAATGGAAACCAAAAGAAAGCTGTAGTGGCAATCCTTATTTCATACAAAATAGATTTTAAAATAAAGAATATTGTAAGAGACAAATAAGGCCACTACATAATGATCAAAGGATCAATCCAAAAAGAAGACATAAAAATTGTAACTATTTATGCACCCAACAAAGGAGTATCTCAATACATAAAGCAAACACTAAATGGCATATGAGGGGAAATCAACAGTAAAACAATAGTAGTTGGGGACTTTAACAACCCACTTGCACCAATGGACAGAGAATCAAAACACAGAATCAATAATGAAACACAAACTTTAAATGAAATACTAGACCAAATGGACCTAATTGATATCTTCAGGACTTTACATCCAAATGCAGAAGAATACACTTTCTTCTCAAGTGCACATGGAATATTCTCCAGGATAGACCACATCTTGGGCCACAAATAAAGCATCAGTAAATTTAAGAAAATTGAAATCATATCAAGTATCTTCTCTGAACCAGGATGCTATGAGACTAAATATCAACTACAGGAAAAAAGAAACTGCAACAAACACAATCTCACGGAGATTAAATAATGCATTACTAAATAATTAAGGGGTTACTAAAGAAATTGAAGGGAAATCAAAAGATTCCTAGAAACAAATGACAATGAAAACATGACAACTCACACCTATGAGATGCAGCAAAAGCAGTTCTATGAGGGAAGTTTATAGCAGTACAATCCTACCTCAAGAAACAAGAAAAGCATCAAACAGACAACCTAATTCTACATCTAAAGCAGCTGGAAAATAACAACAACAACAAAAAAAAACAAAGTTAGCAGAAGAAAAAAATCATAAAGATCAGAGCAGAAACAAATAAAAAGAAACAAAGGAAGCAATGGCAAAGATTAATAAAACTGAAAGCTGGTTCTTTGAGAAAATAAACAAAATTGACAAACCACTAGCCAGACTCATCAAGAAAAAAAGAGGGGGGGGGAATCAAATCAACAAAATTAGAAATGAAAAAGGAGAATTTACAACAGACAACACAAAAATACAAAGGATTATAAGATAATATTATGAGCAACTATATGTTAATAAAAGGGACAACCTGCAGGAAATGGACAGATTCTTAGAAAAGTTCAACTTGCCCAGACTGAACCAGGAAGAAATAAAAATTATGAGCAAGCCAGCTACAAACACTGAAATTGAAATTGTGATTTTAAAAAATCTCCCAAAAAACAAAGGTCCAGGGCCAGATGGCTTCACAGGTGAATTCTATCAAACATTTATAGAAGAGTTAATGGCTGTTTTTCTAAAACTCATCCAAAATATTGCAGAGGAAGAAGCACTTCCAAACTCATCCTAAAAGTCCACAATCATCCTGATACCAGGCAAAGACAACACAAAAAAGAAAATTACAGACCAATATCCCTGATGAACACAGACACAAAAATCCTCAACAAAATTTTAGCAAACAGAATTCAACAACACATTAAAAAGCTCATACACCATGATCAAGTTGGGTTTATTCCAGGGATGCTAGGATTCTTCTATATATGCAAATCAATCAATGTGATACACCGAATTAACAAACTGAAAGATAAAACCATATGATAATTTCAATAGATGCAGAAAAGGCCTTTGATAAAATTCAGCACCCATTTTTTATTAAAGTCCTTCAAAAATGGGCATAGAAGGAACCTACCTCAACATAACAAAGACCATATATGACAAGTACACAGCAGACATTATTCTCAATGGTGAAAAACTAAAAGCCTTCCCTCTAAGGCCAGTAACAAGACAAATAACAAGACAAGTAACACTCTCATGACTATTATTCAGCATGGTTTTGGAAGTCCTAGCTATGGCAATTAGAGAAGAAAAAGAAATAAGAGTAATCAAGATCAGAAAAGAAGTAAAACCCTCACTCTTTGTACATGACATGATATTATACATAGAAAACCCAAAAGAAACTATCAGAAAATTACTAGAGCTAATCAGTGAATTCAGCAAAGTTGCAGGATACAAGGTTAATACACAGAAATCACTTGCATTCCTATATACTAACAATGAAAAATCAGAAAGAGAAATTAAGGAATCAATCCCATTCATCATTGCAACAAAAAGAATAAAATATCTAGGAATAAACCTACCTAAGGAGACAAAAGAACTGTACACAGAAAATTATAAGACACTGGTGAAAGATATCAAAGATGACATAAACAAATGGAGAGATATTCCATGTTCCTGGGAAGGAAGAATCAATATCATGAAAATCACTATAATATGAAATGCAACCTGCAAATTCAATGTGATCTCTATCAAATTACCAATGGCACTTTCTACAGAACTAGACCAAAAAGTTTCACAATTCCTATGGAAGCACAAAAGACCCCAAATAGCCAAAGCTGTCTTGAAAAGAAGAATGGAGCTGGAGGAATCAATCTTCCTGACTTCAGATGATACTACAAAGCTACAGTCATCAAGACAGTATGGTACTGGCACAAAAACAGAAATATAGACCAATGAAACAAGATAGGGAGCCCAGAGATAAGTTCATGCATCTATGGTTACCTTATTTTTGACAAAGGAGGCAAGAATATATAATGGGACAAAGCAGCCTCTTCAATAAGTGATGCTGGGAAAACTGGACAGCTACATGCAAAAGAATGAAATTAGAACACTTCCTAACACCATACAAAAAGATATACTCAAGGGGGTGGTCCTAAGATGGTGGCAGAATAGGACGGGGAGACCACTTTCTCCCCAACAAATTCATTGAAAGATCATTTGAACACTGAGTAAATTCCACAAAACAACCTCTGAACGCTGGCAGAGGACACCAGGCTCCCAGAAAGGCAGCCCATTGTCTTCGAAAGGAGGTAGGACAAAATATAAAAGACAAAAAGAGAGACAAAAGAGTTAGGGGCGGAGACCCATCCTGAGGAGGGAGTCTTAAAAGAGGAGAAGTTTCCAAACACCAGGAAACCCTCTCACTGGCGGGTCTGTGGGAAGTTTTGGAATCTCAGAGGGCAACATAACTGGGAGGAAAAATAAATAAATAAATAAATAAAGCTCACAGATTACATGCCTAATGGCAACTCCCAGCAGAGAAGTAGCCCAGACACTCACATCCACCACCAGCAAGTGGTGGGGGCTGAATAGGGAGGAGCGGGCTGTACTGTTTAGGGTAAGGACCAGGCCTGAATGCCCTGAGGGCAATCTGAGGGAGCTAACATGAGACAGCAACCCAAACTGTGGGATAGCCAGAGAGAGAGAAAAAAAGAGAGAGAGAGAGAACTATCCTGCAAAAAGCCCTAACCTAAGGCACTGCTGGGCCCTCTCACAGAACAAAGGACGCAGCGAATACCAGAGGAGAGCTAGCCAGCTGCAGACTGGCTCATCCCCTTGCCAGAGGCAGGGAAACAGGTGGGCAGCAGCCAGAGCCGGGAGGGGCAAACTTGGCCCCAAAGATGGCATCCTCTACCAAACTTCAAACAGGCTTCCAGTTCCTAACCAAGACTCCCTGGGATTCTGGACAGTTGACATCAGCCAGGAGGGTGGCAGCCAGAGATCAGCTCCCCAGAAGAGACACAGAGCACACCTGAGAGGGCGTGCCAGCTGCTACCCAGGAAATCAAGCGGCTGGGACCGGGGAGGTGATAAGACGCACCATACCTGGGGAGAGTGCACTCGCCAAGCACCTGGTCGCCTGAGCTGCTTGGACCTGGGAAGGACACAAAATGCAGGCCCAATCGAGTCTGCGTCTTTGTGGAGTACCCGAGAACCTGAACCTGAACGGCTTATACCTGGGAAGTGCACGCAATCCAGGGGCTGCTTTAGACAGTTCCACTGCAGAGCAATCTGAAGCCTGAGCAGTGTAGACTGGAAAATCACACACACTGTGAACAGGCGCAAACCCAGTGTGGCCAAGACACTGCAAGCACTCCCCACACATGACAGTGATATTTGTTTGCAGTGTTCCTCCCTGCACACAGCACGACTGAACAAGTAAGCCTAAATAAGTGACCACCTTCGCCCCCTTGTGTCAGGGCAGAAATTAGACACTGAAGAGAACTGCAAACAGAAGAAGCCAAAATAAACAGAGGAACTGCCTTGGAAGTGACAGGAGCAACAGATTAAAACCCTGTAGTTAACAATGACTACATTGGAAGGGGGCTATAGATCTTGAAAAGTATAAGCTGAAACAAGGAACTATTTGAAACTGAACTGACACCACACTGCCCACAACAACTCTAGAGAAACTTCTAGATATATTTTTACTATTATCATTTAAAAAAATTTTTAAATCCTCTATTACTCCTTTAATTTTCATTTTTATAACCTACTATTACCTTGTTAAAAAAGACCCTATTTTAAACCAAACTTCATATATATTTTTTTATAACTTTTGTGATCTTGTTTTGATTTTTTAATATTGTATTTGTGAGAGTGTAACCTCTAATTTAGATTTTTAATCTTGGCTTTTTGGTATTTGTTATCAAATTTGTACCTTTAAAAATCCAATCTTCAGTACCCATTTTTACTTAGGAGTGTGATTACTGGCTTGATTGATCTCTCCCCCTTTTTACTCTTTTTTCCTCCCCCAGGTCACCTCTATCTCCTCCCTCCCCTTTATCTTCTCTACCCAACCCTGTGAAACTCTGTGTGTGTTCCGTGCTGTGGAGAACACTTAGGGAACAGATTACTGCCTAGATCTGTCTCTCTCCTTTTGATTCCCTTTTCTCCTCCTGGTCACCTCTATCTCCTTCCTCCCTCTTCTCTTCTCTATGGAACTCCGTGAATCTCTCCGAGGGTTCCCGACCATAGAGAGCATACAGGGAAGTGATTACTGGCTAGACTGCTCTCTCCCCTTTTGATTTCCCCTCTTCTCCTCCTGGTCACCTCTATCTCCCTCCTCCCTCTTCTCTTCTCCATGTAATTCTGTGAACCTCTCTGGGTGTCCCTCAGTGTGGAGGATCTTTTCACCATTAACCTAGATGTTTTATCATCAGTGCTGTATGGATGGAGAACTCTTGAGGCTATTGTAAGAATAAGATTGCAAACCAGAGGCAGGAGGCTTAAGATCAAAACCTGAAAACACCTGCCTCCAGGGAACATTCATTGATAAGAGCACATTCAAAAACTTCCATACCTACACTGAAACCAAGCACCACCCAAGGGCCAAAAAGTTCCAAAGCAAGACATACCATGCAAATTCTTCAGCAAAGCAGGAACATAGCCCTGAGCTTCAATATACAGGCTGCCCAAAGACAAACCAAACCCATAGACATCTCAAAACTCACTGCTGGAACTTTATTGCATGCCAAAGAGAAGAAATCCAGCTCCATCCACCAGAAGACCAACACAAGCTTCCCTAACCGGGAAACCTTGACAAGCCACTCGTCCAACCCCACCCACAGGTAGGAACCTCCACAATAAAGAGGAACGACAAACTGCCAGAATCCAGAAAGGCCACCCCAAACACAGCAATATAAACAAGATGAAAAGGCAGAGAAGTACTCAGCAGGTAAAGGAACAGGATAAATGCCCACCAACCAAATAAAAGAGGGGGAGATAGGGAGTCTACCTGAAAAAGAATTCCAAGTAATGATAGTAAAAATTATCCAAAATCTTGAAAACAAAATGGAGTTACAGATAAATAGCCTGGAGACACAGATTGAGAAAATATAAGAAAGATTTAGGAAGGACCTAGAAGAAATAAAAAAGAGTCAATCAATAATGAATAATGCAATAAATGAGATATAAAACACTCTGGAGGGAAACAACAGTAGAATAACGGAGGCAGAAAATAGGATAAGTGAGGTAGAAGATAGAATGGTAGAAATAAATGAAGCAGAGAGGAAAAAAGAAAAAAAGATTAAAAGAAATGAGGACTACCTCAGGGACCTCTGAGACAATGTTAAATGCTCCAACATTCAAATCATAGGAGTCCCAGAAGAAGAAAACAAAAAGAAAGGCCATGAGAAAATACATAATAGTTGAAAACTTCCCTAAAATGGGGAAGGAAATAATCACCCAAGTCCAAGAAATCCAGAGAGTCCCAAACAAGATAAACCCAAGGCAAAACACTTTAAGACACATATTAATCAAATTAACAAAGGTTAAGCACAAAGAACAAATATTAAAAGCAGCAAGGGGAAAACAACAAATAACACACAAGGGGATTCCCATAAGGATAACAGTTGATCTTTCAATAGAAACTCTTCAGGCCAGAAGGGAATGGCAGGACATACTTAACGTGATGAAAGAGAAAAACCTACAACCCAGATTACTGTACCCAGCAAGGATCTCATTCAAATATGAAGGAGAAATCAAAAGCTTTACAGACAAGCAAAAGCTGAGAGAATTCAGCACCACCAAACCAGCTCTCCAACAAATGCTAAAGGATCTTCTTTAGACAGGAAGCACAGAAAGGGTGTATAGACTCGAACCCAAAACAACAAAGTAAATGGCAATGGGATCATACTTATCAATAATAATCTTAAATGTAAATGGGTTGAATGCCCCAACCAAAAGACAAAGACTGGCTGAATGGATACAAAAACAAGATCCTTATATATGTTGTCTACAAGAGACTCACCTTGAAACAAGGGATATATACAGACTGAAAGTGAACGACTGGAAAAAGATATTTCATGCAAATGGAGACCAAAAAAACAAAGCAAGAGTAGCAATACTCATATCAGATAAAATAGACTTTAAAATAAAGGCTGTGAAAAGAGACAAAGAAGGACACTACATAATGATCAAAGGATCAACTCAAGAAGAAGATATAACAATTATAAATATATATGCACCCAACATAGGAGCACCGCAATATGTAAGGCAAATGCTAACAAGTATGAAAGGGGAAAATAACAATAACACAATAATAGTGGGAGACTTTAATACCCCACTCATACCTATGGATAGATCACTAAACATAAAATTAACAAGGAAACACAAACTTTAAATGACACAATGGACCCTTAGACCTAATTGATATCTATAGGACATTTCACCACAGAACAATGAATTTCACCTTTTTCCCAAGTGCACATGGAAACTTCTCCAGGATAGATCACATCCTGGGCCATAAATCTAGCCTTGGTAAATTTCTTTTAAAAGTGAAATCATTCCAATCATCTTTTCTGACCACAATACAGTAAGATTAGATGTTAATTACAGGAAAAAAAAAACTATTAAAAATTCCAACATATGGAAGCTAAACAGCATGCTCTTGAATAACCAACAAAGCATAGAAAAAATTTAAAAAAGCAAAATATGCATAGAAATGAATGAAAATGAAAACATAGCACCCCCAAACCTGTGGGACACTGTAAAAGCAGGGCTAAGGGGAAGGTTCATAGCAATACAGGCTTACCTCAAGAAACAAGAAAAAGTCAAATAAATAACCTAACTCTACACCTAAAGCAACTAGAAGAGGAAGAAATGGAGAAACCCAGGGTTAGTAGAAGGAAAGAAATCTTAAAAATAGGGCAGAAATAAATGCAAAAGAAACAAAAGAGATCATAGCAAAAATCAACAAAGCTAAAAGCTGGTTCTTTGAGAAGACAAAAAAAAAAAAATAGACAAACCATTAGCCAGACTCATCAAGAAACAAAGGGAGAAGAATCAAGTCAACAAAATTAGAAATGAAAATGGAGAAATCAAAACAGACAACACAGAAATACAAAGGATCATAAGAGAATACTATCAGAAACTGTATGTCAATGAAATGGACAATTTGGAAGAAATAGACAAATTCCTAGAAAAGTATATCTTTCCAAAACTGAACCAGGAAGAAATAGAAAATCTTAAGAGACCCATCACAAACACGGAAATTGAAAGTGTAATCAGAAATCTTCCAGCAAACGAAAGCCCAGGACCAGACGGCTTCACAGCTGAATTCTACCAAAAATTTAGAGAAGAGCGAACACCCATCCTACTCAAACTCTTCCAGAAAATTACAGAAGATAAACTTTCAAACTCATTCTATGAAGCCACCATCACCCTAATACCAAAACCAGACAAAGATGCCACAAAAAAAGAAAACTACAGGCCAATATCACTGATGTGTTACATAGGCGCAAAATTCCTTAACAAAATTCTTGCAAACAGAATCCAAGAACATATTAAAAAGATCATACATCCTGACCAAGTGGGCTTTATCCCAGGGATGCAAGGCTTCTTCAATATCTGCAAATCTATTAACTTAATACACCACATTAACAAATTGAAAGATAAAAACCATATGATTATCTCAATAGATGCAGAGAAAGCCTTTGACAAAATTCAACATCCATTTATGATAAAAACCCTCCAGAAAGCAGGAATAGAAGGAACATACCTCAACATATTTCTTTTCCATGGGGATGGTCTTGATCCCTCTCTCCTCTACAATGTCACGAACATCCATCCATAGTTCATCAGGCACTCTATCTATCAGACCTAGATTCTTAAATCTATTTCTCACTTCCATTGTATAATTATAAGGGATTTGATTTAGGTCATAGCTGAATGGTCTAGTGGTTTTCCCTACTTTCTTCAATTTAAGTCTGAATTTGGCAATCAGGAGTTCATGATCTGAGCCACAGTCAGCTCCCAGTCTTGTTTTTGCTGACTGTATAGAGCTTCTCCATCTTTGGCTGCAAAGAATATAATCAATCTGATTTTGGTGTTGACCATCTGATGATGTCCATGTGTAGAGTCTTCTCTTGTGTTGTTGGAAGAGGCTGTTTGCTATGACCAATGCATTCCCTTGGCAAAACTCTATTAGCCTTTGCCCTGTTTCATTCCGTATTCCAAGGTCAAATTTGCTTGGAGGCCTTACAAATAGCTGTGAAAAGTGAAGAAGCGAAAAGCAAAGGAGAAAAGGAAAGATATAAGCATCTGAATGCAGAGTTCCAAAGAATAGCAAGGAGAGATAAGAAAGCCTTCCTCAGTGATCAGTGCAAAGAAATGGAGGAAAACAACAGAATGGGAAAGACTAGAGATCTCTTCAAGAAAACTAGAGATACCAAGGGAACATTTCATGCAAAGATGGGCTCAATAAAGGACAGAAATGGTATGGACCTAACAGAAGCAGAAGATATTAAGAAGAGGTGGCAAGAATACACAAAAGAACTGTACAAAAAAGATCTTCATGACCAAGATAATCACGAAGGTGTGATCACTCACCTAAAGCCAGACATCCTGGAATGTGAAGTCACATGGGCCTTAGAAAGCATCACTATGAACAAAGCTAGTGGAGGTGATGGAATTCCAGTTGAGCTATTTCAAATCCTGAAAGATGATGCTGTGAAAGTGCTGCACTCAATATGCCAGCAAATTTGGAAAACTCAGCAGTGGCCACAAGACTGGAAAAGGTCAGTTTTCATTCCAATCACAAAGTAGGGCAATGCCAAAGAATGCTCAAACTACAGCACAATTGCACTCATCTCACATGCTAGTAAAGTAATGCTCAAAATTCTCCAAGCCAGGTTTCAGCAATATTTGAACTGTGAACTTACAGATGTTCAAGCTGGTTTTAGGAAAGGCAGAGGAACCAGAGATCAAACTGCCAACATCTGCTGGATCATCAAAAATACAAGGGAGTTCCAGAAAAACATCTATTTCTGCTTTATTGACTATGCCAAAGTCTTTGACTGTGTGGATCACAATAAACTGTGGAAAATTCTGAAAGAGATAGGAATACCAGACCACCTGACCTGCCTCTTGAGAAATCTGTATGCAGGTCAGGAAGCAACAGTTAGAACTGGACGTGGAACAACAGACTGGTTCCAAATAGGAAAAGGAGTACATCGAGGCTGTATATTGTCACCCTGCTTATTTAACTTATATGCAGAGTACATCATGAGAAACGCTGGGCTGGAAGAAGCACAAACTGAAATCAAGTTTGCTGGGAGAAATATCAATAACCTCAGATATGCAGATGACACCACCCTTATGGCAGAAAGTGAAGAGGAACTAAAAAGCCTCTTGATGAAAGTGAAAGAGGAGAGTGAAAAAGTTGGCTTAAAGCTCAACATTCAGAAAACGAAGATCATGGCATCTGGTCCCATCACTTCATGGCAAATAGATGGGGAAACAGTGGAAACAGTGTCAGACTTTATTTTGGGGGGCTCCAAAATCACTGCAGATAGTGACTGCAGCCATGAAGTTAAAAGACTCTTACTCCTTGGAAGGAAAGTTATGACCAACCTAGATAGCATATTCAAAAGCAGAGACATTACTTTGCCAACAAAGGTCCATTTAGTCAAGGCTATGGTCTTTCCAGTGGTCATGTATGGATGTGAGAGCTGGACTGTGAAGAAAGCTGAGCATCGAAAAATTGAAGCTTTTGAACTGTGGTATTGGAGAAGACTCTTAAGAGTCCCTTGGACTGCAAAGAGATCCAACCAGTCCATTCTGAAGGAGATCAGCCCTGGGATTTCTTCACAAGGAATGATGCTAAAGCTGAAACTCCAGTACTTTGGCCACCTCATGCGAAGAGTTGACTCATTGGAAAAGACTCTGATGCTGGGAGGGATTGAGGGCAGTAGGAGAAGGGGAAGACAGAGGATGAGATGGCTGGATGGCATCACTGACTTGAAGGACATCAGTTTGAGTGAACTCCAGGAGTTGGTGATGGACAGGGAGGCCTGGCATGTTGCAATTCATGGGGCAGCAAAGTGTTGGACAAAACTGAGTGACTGAACTGAACTGAACTGAATGCATATATATATATATATATATATATATATAATATATAATGCATATATATATAAGGCATAGGACTGGAAAAGGTCAGTTTTCATTCCAATCCCAAAGAAAGGCAATGCCAAAGAATGCTCAAACTACCACACAGTTGCACTCATCTCACATGTTAGCAAAGTAATACTCAAAATTCTCCTAGCCAGGCTTCAACAGTACATGAACCGTGAACTTCTAGAATTCAACCTGGTTTCAGAAAAGGCAGAGGAACCAGATATCAAATTGCCAACATCAGCTGGATTATCGAAAAAGCAAGAGAGTTCCAGAAAAACATCTAGTTCTGCTTTATTGACTATGCCAAAGCCTTTGACTGTGTGGATCAAAACAAACTGGAAAATTCTTGACGAGATGGGAATACCAGACCACCTTACTTGCCTATTGAAAACTCTGTGTGCAGGTCAAGAAGCAACCGTTAAAACTGGCCGTGGAACAACAGACTGGTTCCAAATTGGGAAAGGAGTACATCGAGGCTTTATATTGTCACCCTGCTTATTTAACTTAAATGCAGAGTATATCATGCGAAATGCCAGGCTGGATGAAGCACAAGCTGGAATCAAGATTGCTGGGAGAAATATCAATAACTTCAGATATACACATGACACAACCCTCATGACAGAAAATGAAGAGAAACTATAGAGTTTCTTGGTGCAAGTGAAAGAGGAGAGTGGAAAAGTTGGCTTAAAACTCAACATTCGGAAAACTAAGATAATGGCATCCATTCCCGTCACTTCATGGCAAATAGATGGGGAAGCAACAGAAACAGTGAGAGACTTTATTTACTCTCCAAAATCACTGCAGATGGTGACTGCAGCCATAAAGTTCAATGACACTTGCTCCTTGGAAGAAAAGCTATGAACAACCTAGACAGCATATTAAAAAGCAGAGACATTACTTTTCTGACAATGGTCCATATAGTTAAAGCTCTGGTTTTTCTAGTAGTTATGTGTGGATGTGAGAGTTGGACCATAAAGAAAGCCAAGCACAGAAAAATTTATGCTTTTGAACTGTGGTGTTGGAGAAAACTCTTGAGAACCCCTTGGTCTGCAAGGAAATTAAACCAGTCAATCCTAAAGGAAATCAGTCCTGAATATTCATTGGAAGGACAATGAATATTGTGCTGAAGCTGAAACTCCAATTGTTTGGCCACCTGAAGCAAAGTACTGACTCATTGGAAAAGACCCTGATGCTGGGAAAGATTGAAGGCAGGAGGAGAAGGGGACAACAGAGGATGAGATGGTTGGATGGCATCACCAATGTGATGGACATGAGTTTGAGAAAGCTCCATGAGTTAGTGATGGACAGGGAAGCCTGACGTGCTGCAGTCCATGGGGTCACAAAGAGTCAGACACGACTGAGCAACTGAACTGAATTGAATGCATATATATGGAATCTAGAAAGATGGTACCAAAGAATTTGTTTGCAGGGCATCAGTGGAGAAACAGACACATACAACAGACTTATGGATATGGGGAGAGGGGAGGAGAGGGTGAGATGTAAGGATAGAGTAACATGGAAACTTACATTACCATATGTAAAATAGATAGTCAATGGGAATTTGTTATATGTCTCAGGAAACCAAAACAGGGGCTCTGTATCAACCTAGGGGGTGGGATAAGGAGGAAGATGGGAGGGAGGTTTAAGAGGGAGGGAAGATATGTATACCTATGGCTGATTCATGTTGAGGTTTGAAAGAAAAGAAGAAAATTCTGTAAAGTAATTATCCTTCAATTAAAAAATAAATAATTTTTTCAAGATACAAGGACACTACTAGAAAAAAAGTGTCAATTGATATGATACATCACATTCATAGAATGAAAAAATAATATATAATCATCTCAATAGACAAAGCATTTAACAAAATTCAACATTCATTTATGATTTAAAAATTCATAAAAATTTAGCATAGAAGGAATGTGTCTTACCATAGTAAAGGTTATTTATGAGAAGCCCATGCTAATACCATATACTTGGTGTTAAATGGTTGAAAGCTTTTTCTCTAAGATCAGGAACAAGACAAGAGTGTGCCCACTCTTACCACTCCTATTTGACATAGTACTGGAAATCTTAGCTAGAGCAATCAAGCAAGATAAACATAAAATGTATCAGAATTGGATAGAAAGAAGTAAAAGTGTCTTTATTGGAAGATGACATGATTATATATATATATATATATATATATAATGCTAAATATTCAACCAAATGAAAAGCACGATACAAAATCAACACACAAAAATTAGCAACATTTATTTACTCTAGAACATTATTTTTTTAAAAATAAAGAACTTGATCCCATTTATAATAGCATCAAAAAAACCCGAGGAATAAGTCTAACTAAAGAGATGAAAGATCTCTAAAAACTACAAGAAACTGAAATAAAGTGAAGAAGATACAAATCAATAGAAAGGAATCCCTTGTTTATGAATTAGAAAAATCAATATTGTTAAAATGTCAATACTACAAAAATATATTCAAGGCAATTTTTATTAAGATTCTGAAGGCATTTTTTAAGATGTAGGAAAAGCACTACTAAAATTTATATGGAACTGCAAGAGACCCTAAATAGCCAAAGAAATCCTTTAGAAATAAGAACAAAGCAAGAGTGTTTCCCTCAGAAGTTTCTCTGTTTTTGGAAGAGGTTGTTCAGTGATTCTATCCAGTGACAAGAGTGTGTCCCAGAATGACGAAGTGCCTTTTAAAAGATCACTGAAATTGGATGGTCTATTAAAAGCAAATGCATTTGATTCTTCAAAAATCACAAGGAAGAAAAGTGCTGCAGCCTATTCTCCAAAAGCTGCTGCTGCTGCTAAGTCGCGTCAGTCATGTCCGACTCTGTGCGACCCCATGGACTATAGCCTACCAGGCTCCTCCATCCATGGGATTCTCCAGGCAAAAGTACTGGAGGGGGTTGCCATTGCCTTCTCCGTCTCCAACAGCTGGAACCTGACAAATGAGCCCATTTGCTTCTTCCACAAGCTCTAAAGAGGAAGACAGTAAAAATAATCCATCAAATGGAACGAGGAAAAACTGGAATCATTTCAGTATAACCAATAAAATGAATCTACCACACAAAACAATGACAAATTCATGGTGTTGCTACCTAAAAAGTTGAGAAATAATGGAAATAATGTAAAATCTAAGTAGTATACAGGTTTTGGAAAGCATTAAAGAGCTTGAAAACCTCATTGGTATCTCCCTTGCATAATGTGTCTAAAAAAAAGAAATGCATAAAATAAAGGACTAATGACAAAAGTAACAAAACAAAAAACATTTGAAAAGAAAAATTCAGGACTTCACAACAAAGGAATTTAGGAGAAATACACTAACTATGAATGCCAACTTCTGTATCTGGCTAATCATGTTTAAAGAAACAAAAGAGATGCTTGTAAATAATTTTCCCAGTAAATATCAGATCATAGCATGGGCAGGTGCATGTCTATATAAATTTTCTTGCAGCTAATTTAAACTTTCTGTACACACTAATAGATAATCTCAATGTAAATAATATGTTTCTTCTTGACCCTTTAAAGTAAGCCAGCATATAGAAGAGGATCTTGACTTATATGCTGTATCTCATATGCTTCTGTATAGTTTGAGCATTTGTGAATAGACTTAATAAATCATGAATGAAAATGACAAAAAAAAAGAAACTAAAGCAAGAGTCATCACACTTCAAAACAGTATGCACTAACATAAAAGCAGACACATATACCAATAGAACACAATTGAGAGCCCAGAAATAAACTCAAGAATATATGGTCAACTAACATTTAACAAAGGAACCAATGGAGAAAAGACAGCTTTTTCAATCAATGGTGCTGGAATAATTGCATTTTCACATGCAAAAAATAAAATCAGACCCATAACTTATACCACTTACAAAAATTAACTCAAAATGGATTGAAGACTTAAATGTAAGAAATGAAATCATGAAACTCTTGGAAGAAAACAGCAATAAAGCTCCTTGATGTAGATTTAGTAATGATTTTTGGACACCTAATCAGGGAAGCCCCACCTAACCCCAAGCAACACAATAAAAAATAAACAAGTGGAAAGAACCTCCAAGATGACAGAAGAATAAGACATGGAGCTCACCTTCTTCCCAGAGATACTACAAAATTACATTTACATGTGGCATAACTCCCACAGAACATCTACTGAATGCTGGCAGAAGACCTCAGACTTCCAAAAAGGCATGAATACTTCAACGTAACTGAGTAGGGCAAAAGAAAAAAAGAAAAAATATATATACAAAGGAACTTGAGCCTCTGGGAGGGAGCTGTGAAGGAAGAAAAGTTTCTAATACTATGAAGTCCCCTCACTGGCAGAGACAGGAGGCAGGGAGCTTTGGAGCTTCAGAAGAGAGTGCAGTGTGCAGGGGGCAAAATGGAAAGTCCTGCACAGAGAGTCAGTGCCTATTGGCACTCTCTAGCCTGAGATATTTGTTTGCTTGCCCACCAGGGCAGGTAGGAACTGAGTGCTGAAGCTTGAGCTTTGGAGGTCAGACTCCAGGGAGAGGAGGGAGTTGGCTGAGTGAAGACAGCCTGAGGAGTCCAAAAAAGAAGGCTTGGCCCATCAAAGAGACAAGGGACCATTGTTAGGGGGTGTACAAGGAGAGAGGTTTGCCTGCTCACAGGCAGCAGGGCACTGCCTGCATGAGCTCCAGGTGCAGACTTCAGCCATGACTACTGTCTCAAACCCTAGAGGCAGACATGGACTGCTACTGCTGCTATCACTGCCACAAAGTTCCTGTGAGTAAGTGTAGGTCACTGCCCACACCTTTACAGAAGACTATGAAGCCTGCCACTGCCAAAGGTCCTATGATCCTGGACCAACTTACTCAGGAAAGTGCATGGCATGCCCTGTGCTATAGCAAACTTCCTGCTGGTCTCTGCCACTGCAGGCATTACCCACATGTCTCAGATGTGGCTGTCATATCTCTCCCACTCTTTGGCTTGACTAAGTATGCCCTAATCATCTGCTGCTTTCACCCCCTCTCACCTGGGCAGGAAACAGACACCAAAGTGTGGTTACACACAGAGATGGGGCCAAAACCAAAGCTGGGCTCCAGAAGTGGCACAACCAAAGAAGAGGAATGGAAACCTCTCCTGCAGCTGCAGGAGCTGTGGATTAAATCCCCTCAATCAGATTGGTAAACCTGCATCTGTGGAATATCTGAATAGATAATGAATGTTCTCACAATTGAAGCTGTTCTAGGTTTAACAACTATGGACACTGGGGACAAATACACACGAGAACTGGGTCTGCTGTTCAGTTCTGAGCCAAAGTCTGAGCCTACTCCACAGTGCCCACAGCAGGTCCAAAGGCAGTACTGAAGGACTGGAGGGGAAGGCAGGGATTGGCTCTGACTCGCTTAGCAAGGAAGGACACTGACAGCTGAGGTTCTGGGAAATATAATTATTACTACTAATTTTTGTTTTGTTCTATTGTTCTTTTTTATTATATTTTATTTTTTCCTAATTTTTTCTTCTCTTTTTTTTACTTTTAATATATTTTTTCTAGTTTTACTTCACTTTTTTGTTATAATGCATTACTTCCTTTTTTTTCTTTTGCTCTCTTTTAATCTCTGTTTAACTATATTTTTATTCATAGTTTTGTGTTATTTCCTTATACTTTATTTCTTTTTTATAATTTTGTGAGCTTATTTTATTCATTTTTTGCCTTTTTAAATTAGCTTTATGCTTTTGATTTGTTTTGTTTTCGTTAGTTTAGTTTTTATTGTTGGTTTACATTGTGGGTTCATTTATTTCTTTGATTGCTCTCTTCTCTCTTGTTTTCTCTGTTTTTCTCTCTGTGTGTTTATTTGTCTGTTTTTGTCTGGTTTTGTCTTAGGGGTTTAATTTGTTCATTTCCTTTTTTTTTCCCTCTTCTGCACCATGAAACTTGCAGGATGTTGTTTCTCTGGAAAGGGTGAGGTCTCAGCCTCTGAGGTAGGACAGCCAAGTCCAGGATACTGGACTGTCAGAAAGCTCCAAGCCTCAGGAAATACTAATCAGCAAGAGCTTCCCCAAAGGTCTCCATCTCAATACCAAGACATGGCTCCACTCAATGGCTAGCAAACTCCAGTGTTGCACACCTCATGGCAAACAACTAGCAAGACAGGAACACAGACCACTCATTAGCAGACAGGTTGCCTAAAGTCATAATAATCTCAAAGACACCCCAGAATATACCACCTGATGCAGCCCTGTCATCAGAGGGGCAAGATTCAGAATAGTCCACCAGAATACCAGGAAGCCTACCCAAGCCACTGGACCGAACTCAACCACTAGGGGCAGATACCAGAAGCAAGAAGAAGAATGACTCTGCAGCCCACAGAAAAGAGATTTCAAACATAGTAAATTAAACAAAATGCAAACACAGAGAACTATGTTGCAGATGAAGGAACAAGGTAAAAACCCACAAGAACAAATAAACGAAGAAGCAATAGACCTCTTCGATCTACCTGAAAAAAATTCAGAGTAGTGATAGCAAAGATGACCCAAAATATCAGAAATAGACTGGAAAAAATACAAGGAATGTTTAACAAGGACCTAACCTGATGTGAAGAGCCGACTTATTGGAAAAGAACCTGATACTTGGAAAGATTGAAGGCAAAAGGAGAAGGGGGTGGCAGAGGATGAGATGGTTAGATAGCATCACTGACTAAATGGGCATATGTTTGAACAAACTCCTGGAGATAGTGAAGGTCAAGGAAGGCTGATGTGCTGTAGTCCATGGGGTCACAAAGAATCAGAGACAACCTAGGGACTAAACAACAACAAATTAGGACTAAAGAACAAACAGTGACAAACAAAACAATAACTAAAATTAAAAATACTCTAGAAGGAATCAATAGCCGAATAACTGAGGCAGAAGAATGGATAAGTGAGCTGAAATAAATACTGGAAATAACTGCTCCAGAGAGAATAAAGAAAAAAGAACAAAAAGAAATGGAGATTATAGTCCAAAATTTCCCTAACACAGAAAAGGAAATAATTATCCAAGTCCAGGAGGATTGGAGGGTACCATCCAGGATAAATGCAAGGAGAAACATGCTGAGACATATATTAATTGAAGTAACCAAAATTAAATACATAAAATGTTTGAAAGAAACAGTAAGGGAAAACTACCAAATAACATAAAGGGAATTCCCATAAGGTAATCAGCTAATTTTTCAGCAGAAACTGAGAGGGCTGGAAGGGAATGGCATGATTTATTTGAAGTGATGAAAGGAAAAAACCTATAACCAAGAATAATCTTGATTCATGGCTCTCATTTAGATTTGACAGAGAAAACAGAAGTTTCACTGACAAGTAAAAGATAAGACAACTCAGCATCAGGAAACCAGCTTTACAAAAAATGCTAAAGGAACTTCTCTAGACAGGAAACACAAAAGAAAAAAAAATGACCTACAAAAACAAACCCAAAACAGTTAAGAAAATGGCAATAGGAGCATACATATCAGTAATTACCTTAAATGTAAACAGATTAAATGCTCCAACCTAAAGGCTGGCTGAATGGATACAAAAACAAGAACCATATACATGCTGTCTAAAAAAGACCCACTTCAAACCTTGGGGGTACATTCAGGCTTAAAGTGAGGGGATGGAAAAAGATCCTCCAGGCAAATGGAAATTAAAAGAAAGCTGGAACACCAATAATCATTTGACAAGATAGACTTTAAAATAAATATTATTACAAGAAACAGGGAAGGACGCTACATAAACATCACAGGATCAGCCTAAGAAGAAGATATCACAATTATAAACATATACACAACCAACACAGAAGTACATGTGGTCATGTATGGTTGTGAGAGTTGGACTGTGAAGAAGGCTGAGCACCGAAGAATTGATGCTTTTCAACTGTGGTGTTGGAGAAGACTCTTGAGAGTCCCTTGGACTGCAAGGAGATCCAACCAGTCCATTCTGAAGGAGATCAACCCTGGGATTTCTTTGGAAGGAATGATGCTGAGGCTGAAGCTCCAGTACTTTGGCCACCTCATGCGAAGAGTTGACTCTTTGGAAAAGACTCTGATGCTGGGAGGGATTCAGGGCAAGAGGAGAAGGGGACGACTGAGGATGAGATGGCTGGATGGCATCACGGACTAGATGGACGTGAGTCTGAGTGAACTCCGGGAGATGGTGATGGACAGGGAGGCCTGGCGTGCTGTGATTCATGGGGTCGCAAAGAGTCGGACACGACTGAGCGACTGAACTGAACTGAACACCCATGAAAGAGGAAATCAACAGTAACATAATAGTAGTGGGGGATTTAGACACCTCACTTACACGAATTGATAGGTCATCCAGACAGAAAATTAATAGGGAAACACAAGTCTTAAATTACACACTAGAACAGATGGACTTAATTGAAATTTATAGGACATCCCACACAAAACCCACTCTCTCTAGTGTCTCATATGGTAAAGAATCTTCCAGAAACGCAGGAGACCTGGGTTTAGTCACCTGGGTCGGGAAGATCCCCTGGAGAAGAAAATGGCAACCCACTCCAGTATTCTTGCCTGGAGAATCCCATGAACAGAAGAGCCTGGCAAGCTACAGTCCATAGGGCCACAAAAATTCAGACATGACTGAAAGACTAAGTTACTACCCTAAAATGGCAGAATACATGTTCTTCTTAAATGGAGGCAGAACATTCTACAGGACAGAGCACATCTGGGGGTACAAATCACGTGTTAGTAAATTTAAGAAAACTGAAATTGTATCAAGCATCTTTTCCAAACACAACACTATGACATTAGAACTCACTTACAGGGAAAAAAATTGTAAAAAACAAAACCCACATGGAGGCTTCAGTTCAGTCACTCAGTCTTGTCTCTTTGTGACCCCATGGATTGCAGCATGACAAGCTTCCCCATCCATCACCAACTCCTGGAGCTTAATCAAACTCATGTCCATCGAGTTGGTGATGCCATCCAACCATCTCATCCTCTGTCATCCCCTTCTCCTCCCGCCTTCAATCTTTCCCAGCATGAGGGTCTTAACCAGTGAGTCGGTTCTTCGCATCAGGTGGCCAAAATATTGGAGTTTCACCTTCAGTACGAGTCCTTCCAATGAATATTTAGGACTGATTTCCTTTAGGATTGACTGGTTTGATCTTGCAGTCCAAGGGACTCTCAAGAGTCTTCTCTAAGACCACAGCTCAAAAGCATCAATTCTTCAGCACTCAGCTTTCTTTATAGTCCAACTCTCACATCCATACATGACTACTGGAAAAGCCATAGCTTTGACTAGATGGACTTTTGTCAGCAAAGTAATGTCTCTGCTTTTTAATATGCTATCTAGGTTGGTCATAGTTTTTCTTCCAAGGAGCAAGTGTCATTTAATTTCATAGCTACAGTCACCATCTGCAGTGATTTTGGAGCCCCCCAAAAAAGAAAGTCTCTCACTGTTTCCATTGTTTCCCCATCTATTTGTCATGAAGTGACGGGACCAGATGTCATGATCTTAGTTTTCTGAATGTTGAGTTTTAAGCCAACTTTTCCACTCTCCTCTTTCACTTTAATCAAGAGCCTCTTTAGTTCTTCTTCTCTTTCTGCCATGAGGGTGGTGTCATCTGAATATCTGAAGTTATTGATATTTCTCCCAGCAATCTTGATTCCAGCTTGTGCTTCATCCAGCCTGGCATTTCACATGATGTACTCTGCATATAAGTTAAATAAGCAGGGTGACAATATACAGCCTTGACGTACTCCTTTCCCAATTTGGAACCAGTCTGTTGTTCCATGTCCAGTTCTAATTGTTGCTTCCTGACCTGCATACAGATTTCTCAGGAGGCAGGTAAGGTGGTCTAGTATCCCCATCTCTTTCAGAATTTTCCACAGTTTATTGTGATCCACACAGTCAAAGGCTTTGGCATAGTCAATAAAGCAGAAATAGATATTTTTCTGGAACTCTCTTGCTTTTTTGATGATCCAGCAGATGTTGGCAAGGTGGTGCCGAATTCTCTCAGCTTTTGCTTGTCTGTAAAGCTTTTGATTTCTCCTTCATATTTGAATGAGTTCCTTGCTGGGTACAGTAATCTGGGTTGTAGGTTTTTCTCTTTCATCACGTTAAGTATGTCCTGCCATTCCCTTCTGGCCTGAAGAGTTTCTATTGAGAGATCAGCTGTTATTCTTATGGGAATCCCCTTGTGTGTTATTTGTTGTTTTTCCCTTGCTGCTTTTAATATTTGTTCTTTGTGCTTAACCTTTGTTAATTTGATTATGTGTCTTGGGGTGTTTTGCCTTGGGTTTATCCTGTTTGGGACTCTCTGGATTTCTTGGACTTGGGTGATTATTTCCTTTCCCATTTTAGGGAAGTTTTCAACTATTATCTCCTCAAGTATTTTCTCATGGTCTTTTTTTTTATCTTCTTCTTCTGGGACTCCCATGATTCGAATGTTGGGTGTTTAACATTTTCCCAGAGTTCTCTGAGATTGTCCTCATTTCTTTTAATTCATTTTTCTTTTTTCCTCTCTGTTTCATTTATTTCTACCATTCTATCTTCTACCTCACTTATCCTATCTTCTACTTCCGTTATTCTACTGTCAGTTCCCTCCAGAGTGTTTATCTCATTTATTGCATTATTCATTATTGATTGACTCTTTTTTATTTCTTCTAGGTCCTTGTTAAACCTTTCTTGCATCATCTCAATCCTTGTCTCCAGGCTATTTATCCATAACTCCATTTTGTTTTTGAGATTTTGGATCATTATCACTATCATCATTTGGAATTCTTTATCAGGTAGATTTCCTATCTCTTTCTCTTTTGTTTGGTTTGGTGGACATTTATCCTGTTCCTTTACCTGCTGGGTATTCCTCTGCCTTTCCATCTTGTTTATATGGCTGTGTATGGGGTGGCCTTTCTGTATTCTGACAGTTTGTGGTTCCTCTTTATTGTGGAGGTTCCTCACTGTGGGTGGGGTTGGAAGGGTGGCTTGTCAAGGTTTCCGGGTTAGGGAAGCTTGTATTGGTGTTCTGGTGGGTGGAGCTAGATTTCTTCTCTCTGGAGTGCAATGGAGTGTCCAGTAATGAACTTTGAGATGTCAGTGGGTTTCGTGTGACTTTGGGCAGCCTATATATTGAAGTTCAGGGCTATGTTCTTGTGTTGCTGGAGAATTTGCATGGTATGTCTTTCTCTGGAACTTGTTGGCCCTTGGGTGGTGCTTGGTTTCAGTGTAGGTATGGAGGCATTTGATGAGCTCCTATTGATGAATGTTCCCTGGAGTCAGGAGTTCTCTGGTGTCCTCAGGATTTGGACTTAAGCCTCCTGCCTCTGGTTTTCAGTCTTATTCTTACAGTAGCCTCAAGTCTTCTCCACCGATACAGCACCAATGATAGATCATCTAGGTTAATGATGAAAAGTTTCTCCACAGTGAGGGACACCCAGAGAGGTTCGCAGAGTTACATGGAGAAGAGAAGAGGAAGAGGGAGATAGAGGTGACCAGGAGGAAAAGAGGGGGAATCATAAGAGGAGAGAGCATCCTAGCCAGTAATCACTTCCCTATGTGCTCGCCACAGTCTGGATCCCTCCGAGATGTTCACGGTGTTACACAGGGAAGAGAAGAGGGGGGAAGGAGAAAGAGGTGGCTAGGAGGATAAAAGAGGGAATCAAAAAGAGAGAGACAGATCCAGCCAGTAATCAGTTTCCTGAATGTTCTCCACAGCCTGGAACACACAAAGAGATTCAGAGTTGGGTAGAGAAGAGAAGGGCGAGGGAGGAGATAGAGGCGACCTGGTGGAGCAAAACAAGAGGCCAAAGGGGGAGAGAGCAGTCAAGCCAGTAATCTTGCTCCCAAGGAAAAATGGTTACTGAAGATTGGGTTCTTACAGGTACAAAATTTATAACAAATACCAAAAAGCAAAGATTAAAAATCTAGAGTAGATGTTGGATTCTCAAAAATACAATATTAAAGAAAGAAGCAAAGTCACAAAAATTATAAAATGTATATATATGAAGTTTGCTTTAAATAATAGGGTCCTTTTTTTGCAAAGTAATAGTAGGTTATAAAAATGAAAATTAAAGGCATAATAGAGGACTTAAAAATAAAAAAAGTTTTTTTAATTTAAAAAATGATATTAGTAAAAATATATCTAGGACTTTCTCTGGTGTTGTTGTGGACAGTGTGGGGTCCGTTCATTTTCAGATAGTTCCTTGATCTGGCTTATACTTCTCAAGATCTATAGGCCCCTTCCTATGTAGTCGGTGCTAACTACAGGGTTTTAATCTATTGCACCTGTCACTTCCAAGGCACTTCCCTCTATTTTATCTTCTTCTGTTTGCTCTTCTTTTCAGTGTCTAATTTCTGCCCTGACACGGGGGGGTGGGGGTGGGGGTGGTCACTTTATTAGTCTTACTTGTTCAGTCGTGCTGTGGGGAGGGAGGAACACTGCAAACAAATAACGCTGGCATGTGCTCACAGTGTCTCGGCCACACTGGGTTTGCCCCCGCTCACGGCGTGCGTGCTTTCCCAGTCTACCCTGCTTAGGCTCTAGGTTGCTTTGCCAGGAACTCTCTAAGGTGTGCCCTGAGTTGTATGCACTTCCCAGGTCTAAGCTGCTCAGGTTCAGGTTCTCGGGTACTCCACAGAGGTGCAGACTTGGTTGGGCCTGAGTTTTGTGCCCTTCCCAGATCTGAGCAGCTCAGGTGACCAGGTGCTTGGAGAGCTCGGTCGCCTCCAGGTGGGGGCTGCAACTTATCGCCTCCCCCGTCCCTGCCGTTCAGTTTTCTGGGTGTACAACTGGTGTGCCTTCTCAGGTGTGCTGTGTGTCTCTTCCAGGGAGCTGATCTCTGGCTGCAACCCTCCCAGTAGATGTCGACCGTCCAGAATCCCAAGAAGTCTTGGTTAGCAATGAAGTTTGCTTGCAGTTTGGTAGAGGATGCCTCTCTGGGGCCGCGATTGCCCCCTTCCAGCTCTGGCTGCCCTTGCCTGCCTGTCTCCGGCGGGGGTTGGGCTGGTCCGCAGCCAGCTAGCTCTGCTCAGTCCTTTGTTCTGTGAGCTGGCCTAGCAGTGTCTTGAAGTGAAGTGAAGTGAAGTTGCTCAGTCATGTCCGACTCCTTGACCCCATGGACTGTAGCCTACCAGGCTCCTCAGTCCATGGAACTCTCCAGGCAAGAATACTGTAGTGGGTTGCCATTTCCTTCTCCAGGGGATCTTCCTGAGCCAGAGATCGAACCTGGGTCTCCTGCATTGAATTCAGACGCTTTACCATCTGAGCTACCAGAGAAGCCAGTGGTGTCTTAGGTTAGGGCTTTTCGCAGGATAGCTATCCCACAGTCTGGGTTACTATCTCAAGTTAGTTCCCTCAGATTGCCCTTGGGGCATATGGGCCTGTCCTTACCCTAAGCAATGCAGCCCGCACCTCCCTGTCCAGCCTCTGCTTGCTAGTGGTGGATGTGAATGTCTGCACTGCTTCTCCACTGGGAGTTGCTGTTAGGCACATAATCTGTGGGTTTTAATTATTTATTTATTTTTCCTCCTGGTTATGTTGCCCTCTGAGGTTCCAAGGCTCGCCACAGACTCGCCAGTGAGAGTGTTTCCTGGTGTTTGGAAACTTCTCTCTTTTTTAAGACTCCCTTCCCAGGATGAATCTCCATCCCTACCTCTTTTGTCTCTCTTTTTATCTTTTATATTTTTCCTACCTCCTTTCTAAGACAATGGGCTGCCTTTCTGGGTGCCTGATGTCCTCTGCCAGCATTCAGATGTAGTTTTGTGGAATTTACTCAGCGTTCAAGTGTTCTTTCGATGAATTTGTGGGGGAGAAAGTGGTCTCCCCATCCTATTCCTCTGCCATCTTAGGACCGCCCTTCTGGATGGAAAAGTCTTGAGGCTACTATAAGAGAAGGACCAACACCCAGAGGCAGGAGGCTTAACTCCAGAACTTTAGAACATCAGAGAACTCCTGATTCCAGGGAATATTAGTAGACAAGAGCTCATCCAAAAGTCCCCACACTGAAATGAAACTCCACCCAAGAACCAAGAAATTCCAGTGAAAGACACACTGCACTAATTCTCCAGCAAAACAGGAACACAACACTGAACATTAAGAGACAGACTGCCCAAAGCCATGCCAAACGCATAGACACCCCAAAACCCACTACTGAATAATTAATTGCACTTCAGAAAAAAACAGATCCAGCTTCACCCACCAGAACACAGACACTAGTTCCTCCAACCAGGAAACCTTGACAAGCCACTGGTCCAACCCCACCCACAGGGAGCAGGCTCCACAATTAAGAGAAACCATGAAATTCCAGCCTGAAGAAAGGGTACCCCAAACGCAGCAATCTAAACAAAAGAGAAATACTCAGCAGGTGAAGGAACATGATTATAACCCACCAAACCAAACAAAAGAGGAGGACATAGGGAGTCAACCTGAAAAAGAATTCAGAATAATGATATTAATGATCTAAAATCTTGAAAACAAAATAGAATTACAGATATATAGACTAGGGACAAGGATTGAGAAGATACAAGAAATGTTTAACAAGGACCTAGAAGAAATAAAGAAGAGTCAATCAATAATGAACAATGTGATGACTGAGATTAAAAGCACTCTGGAGGGGACCAACAGTAGAATAACTGAGGCAGAAGAGAGGATAAGTGAGATGGAAGACAGAATGGTGGAAATAAATGAAGTAGAAAAAGAAAGAAAAAACAATTAAAAGAAATGAGGACAACCTTAGAGACCTCTGGGACAATGCTAAATGCCCCAACATTCGAATCATAGGTTTCCCAGAAGATGAAAAGACAGGGCATGAGAAAATATTTGAGGAGATAATAGTTGAAAACTTCCCTAAAATGGAGAAGGAAATAGCCACCCAAGTCCAAGAAATCCACAGAGTCCCAAACAGGATAAACCCAAGGCAAAACACCCTAAGACACATATTAATAAAACTAACAAAAATTAAACACAAAGAGCAAATATTAAAAACTGCAAGGGAAAAGCAACAAATAACACACAAAATGATCCCCAGAAGGATAAAAGCTGATCTTTCAATGGAAACTCTTCAGGCCAGAAGGGAATGGCAGGACATACTTAAAGTGATGAAAGAGAAAAACCTACAGCCAAGATTACTCTACCCAGCAAGGATCTCATTCAGATTCAATTAATCAAAAGCTTTATAGACAAGCAAATGCTGAGAGAATTCAGTACCACTAAACCAGCTCTCCAACAAATGCTAAAGGATCTTCTTTAGAGAGGAAAAACAGAAAAGGTTTATAAAAGCAAATCCAAAACAACAAAGTAAGTGGTAACAGAATCATATTTATTAATAATTATCTTAAATATAAATGTGCTAAGTGCTCCAACCAAAAGACAAACACTGGCCAAATGGATATAAAACCAAAACCCATATATATGTTGGCTACAAGAGACCCACCTCAAACCTAGGGACACATACAGACTGAAAGTGAGGGGCTGGAAAAGGTACTTCATGCAAATGGAGACCAAAAAAATGCAGGAGTAGCAATACTCACAACAGATTAAATAGACTTTGAAGTAAAGACCATGATAAGAGACAAAGAAGGACACTACATAATGATCAAAGGATTAATCCAAGAAGAAGATATAACAATTATAGGAGCACCTCGATACATAAGACAAATGTTAACAAGTATGAACAGGGAAATAAACAGTAACACAATAATAGTGGGGTACTTTAATACCCCACTCACACCTATGGATAGATAACCAAACAAGGAAACACAAGCTTTGAATGATACAATGGACAAGTTAGACCTAACTGATATTTACAGGGCATTTCACCCAAAAACAATAGATTTCACCTTTTCCTCAAGTGCATGTGGAATGTTCTCCAGGATAGATCACGTACTGGGCCATAAATCTAGCCTTGGTAAATTTTTTAAAAATGGAAATCATTTCAAGCATCTTTTATGACCACAACGTGGTAAGATTAAATGTCAACTACAGGAAAAAAAAAAAGTAAAAAACACAGACATATGGAGGCTAAACAACGTGCTCCTGAATAGCCAACAGATCACTGCTGCTGCTGCTGCTGCTGCTGCTGCTACTACTAAGTCACTTCAGTCGTGTCCGACTCTGTGTGACCCCATAGACGGCAGCCCACCAGGCTCCCTGATCCCTGGGATTCTCCAGGCAAGAACACTGGAGTGGGTTGCCATTTCCTTCTCCAATGCGTGAAAGTGAAAAGTGAAAGTCAAGTCGCTCAGTCGTGTCCGACTCTTCGCGACCCCATGGACTGCAGCCTACCAGGCTCCTAGACCCATGGGATTTTCCAGGCAAGAGTACTGGATTTCTCCTCACAGGAAAAATCAAAAAGGAAATCAAAATATGCAGAGAAACAAATAAAAATGAAAACATGACAACTTCAAACCTATGGGATTCAGTAAAAGTAATGATAAGAGCGAGGTTATCTTTCAACAAACAAAAGCCCAGGACAAGATGACATCACAGGTGTATTCTATCAAACATTTAGAGAAGAGCTATCACCTATCTTACTCAAACTCTTCCAGAAAATTTCAGAGGAAGGGAAACTTCCAAACTCATTCTATGAGGCCACCATCACCATAATACCAAAACCAGACAAAGTTGCCACAAAAAAAGAAAACTACAGGCCAGTTGGTGATGGACAGGGAGGCATGGCGTGCTGCGGTTCATGGGGTGGCAAAGAGTCAGACATGACTGAGCGACTGAACTGAACTGAACTGAACTGAACAGGCCAGTACCACTGATGAACACAGATGTGAAAATCCTCAACAAAATTCTAGCTAACAGAATCCAACAACATATTAAAAATTTCATACATCATGACCAAGTGGGCTTTATCCCAAGGATGCAAGGATTCTTCAATATTTGCAAATCAATCAATATTAACAAATTGAAAGATTAAAAACCATATGATCATTTCAATGGATGCAGAGAAAGCCTTTGACAAAATTGAACACCCATTTATGATTAAAAAAAAAAAAAAACTCTCCAAAAAGCAGGCATAGAAGGAACATACCTCAATATAATAAAAGCCATATACAACAAACCCACAGGAAACATTATCCTCGATGGCAAAAAATTGAAAGAATTTCCTCTAAAATCAGGAAAAAGATAAGGGTGCCCACTCTCACCACTATGATTCAACATAGTTTTGAAAGTCTTAGCCACAGCAGTCAGAGAAGAAAAAGAAATAAAAGAAATTCAGATTGATAAAAAAGAAGTAAAACTCTTACTGTTTGCAAATGACATGATCCTCTACATAGAAAACCCTAAAGATACCACCAGAAAATTACTAGAGCTAATCAATGAATATAGTAAAGTTACAGGACATAAAATGAATAAACAGATATCCTTTTTATTCCTACACACTAATAAAGATGATACAGAAAGAGAAATTAAGGAAACAATCCTTACAATTCAGATTGTAAGGATTTTGTAGAATGTTTTCATACAAAATGTGAAATTATTTATTTCAGTTCTGTGAAAAATACTGTTGGTAGCTTCATAGGGATTGTGTTGAACCTATAGATGACTTGGGGTAGTATACTTATTTTCAATATATTGATTCTTTCAATTCACGAGCATGGTATATTTGTCCATCTATTTGTGTCATTTGATTCACAATTTGTATGGAATCCTAATAATCCTAACACTATTGCAATGAAAAGAATAAAATACTTAGGAACAAATTTACCTAAAAAAAAACAAAAGACCTATATATAGAAAACAATAAAATGCTGATGAAAGAAATCAAAGATGACACAAATAGATGAAGAATCTATAGTGTTTTTCACAGAACTAGAACAAATAATTTCACAATTTGTATGGAAACATAAAAAAACCTCGAATAGCCAAAGCAATCCTGAGAAAGAAGAATGAAACTGGAGGAATCAACCTTCCTGACATCAGACTATAGTACAAAGCTACAGTCATCAAGACAGTATGGTACTGACACAAAGATCAATGCAATGAAAATGAAAACTCAGAGATAAATCCATGCACCTAAAGATACCTTATCTTTGACAAAGGAGACAAAAATATACAATGAAGAAAAGACAATATCTTTAATAAGTGGTGCTTGGAAAACTGGTCACCTACATGTATAAGAATGAAACTAGAACACTTTGTAACACCATACACAAAAATAAATTCAAAATGGATTAAAGATCTAAATGTAAGACCAGAAACTAAAAAACTCTTAGAGGAAAGCATAGACAAAACACTCTCTGACATAAATCACAGCAGGATCCTCTATGACCCACCTCCCAGAGTAATGGAAATAAAAACAAAATAAACAAATGGGACCTAATTAAGCTTAAAAACTTTTACAAAATGAAGGAAACTATAAGCAAGGTGAAAAGGCAGCCTCTAGAATGAGAGAAAATAATAGCAAATGAAACAACTGATAAAGAATCTCCAAAATATACAAGCAGCTCATGCAGCTCAATACCAGAAAAATAAATGACCCAATTAAAAAGTGAGCCAAATAACTAAACAGACATTTCTTCAAAGACATACAGATGACTAAGAAACACACGAAAAGATGCTCAATATCACTCATTGTCAGAGAAACGCAAATCAAAACCACAATGATGTACCATCTCGCCCTGGTCAGAATGGCTGCCATCAAAGTCTACAAAAAATAAATGTTGGAGAGGGTGTGGAGAAAAGGGAACCCTCTTACACTGTTGGTGGGAATGCAAACTGGTACAGCCACTATGGAGAACAGTGTGCAAATTCCTTAACTGGAAATAGAAATATCATGCGACCCAGCAATCCCACCGCTGGACATACATACTGAGGATACCAGAATTGAAAGAGACACATGTACCCCAATGTTCATTCCATTAGTGTTTATAATAGCTAGAACATGGAAACAACCTAGACGTCCATTGGCAGACAAATGGATAAGGAAATCATGGTACATATACACAATGAAATATTACTCATCTATAAAAAAGAATGCATTTGAGCCAGTTGTAATGAGGTTGACAAAACTGGAGCTGATTATACAGAGTGAAATAAGTCAGAAAGAGAAACACCAATGCAGTATATTAATGCATATATATGGAGTTTAGAAAGATGGTAACAATAACCCTATATGCAAGACAGCAAAAGACACACAAATGCAAAGAACAGACTTTTGGACTATGTGGGAGAAAGCAAGGGTGGAATGATTTGAGAAAATAGCATTGAAACATGTATATTATCAAATGTAAAAGAGATGACTGTTGCAAGTTCAATGCATGAAGCAGGCACTCAAAGTCAGTGCTCTGGGACAACCCAGAGGGATTGTGGGGAGGCAGGTGGGAGGGGTGTTCAGGATGGGGGGATACATGTGTACCTGTGGATGATTCATGTCGATGTATGGCAAAAACCACCACAATACTGCAAAGTAATTAAACTTCTATTAAAATAAATTAATTAAAAAACAAAGAAGAACAATATTTCATAGGAACCTGGAATGTTTGGTTCATAAATCAAGGTAAATTGGACGTGGTCAAACAGAAGAGAGGATGGTACTGGCAGAAAAACAGAAATATAGATCAATAAAACAGGTTAGACAGCCCAAAGATAAACCCATGCACCTATGGTCACCTTTTCTTTGACAAAGGAGGCAAGAATATACAATAGAGAAATGATAGTCTCTTCAATAAGTGGTGTTGGGAAAACTGAACAGCTACATGTAAAGGAATGAAATTAGAACATTCTCTAACAACATACACAGAGAGAAAGTCAAAAATGGATTAAAGACCTAAATGTAAAACCAAATTCTTATAATACAATAGTACTTATACTAAGCTTGAGAAGAAAACATGGGAAGAACATTTTCTGAGATAAATGTCAGAATATCTTTTTGGATCGACCTTTTAGAGTAATGAAAATAGAAATGAAAATAAATGGGACTTAATTGAACTTAAAAGTTTTTACATAGCAAAGGAAGCTGTAAACAATTAAAAATTGTTTTATAGAAGGTTTATCTGTACTTATATTATTAAAGATAAGCATATTATTAGCTCAAGTATGATCCAATGGTGATTCTATAAGTCAGTAGAAAGTATTTGCTGGGCAGGAATGGAGATACAGATGTAGAGAATGGACATGTGGACTCAGAGGTGAAGGGGACAGTGGGACGAATTGGGAGAGCAGCATTGACATATTTACCATGTGTAAAATAGATAGCTAGTGGGAAGCTGCTGTATAGCACAGGGAGCTCAAATTGGGGCTCTGTGATGACCTAAAGGGTTGGGATTGGGGTGTAGAGTGTAAGGGAGCTTCAAGAGGGAGAGTATATATGTATACTTACAGCTGTTTCATGTTTTGTACAGCAGAAACTAATACGACAGTGTAATGCGATTATTCTCTAATGTAAAAAGAACCTGAGGGCAAAAAATTAAACAAAATAAACAAATGGGACTATATCAAACTAGAAAGATTCTGTACAGCAAAAGAAGCAATCAACATAGTGCAAAGACATCTTACCAAATGGGGAAAATATGTGCAGGTCATGTATCTTGTAAGAGGTTAATATACAAAGTACTCATACAACTCTACAGCAAAAAAATTCCAATTTAAAAATTGGCAGAAGACCTAAATAGACATTTTTCCAAACTAGTTACAGAAACAGCCAAAAAACATGAAAATATACTTAACATCACTTGTCATTCAGTTCAGTTCAGTTCAGTTCAGTCACTCAGTCGTGTCCGACTCTGCAACCTCATGAACTGCATCACGCCAGGCCTCCCTGTCCATCACCAATTCCCAGAGTTCACCCAAACCCATGTCCATCGAGTCAGTGATGCCATCCAACCATCTCATCCTCTGTGATCCACTTCTCCTCCTGCCCTCGATCTTTCCCAGCATCAGGGTCTTTTCAAATGAGTCAGCTCTTTGCATCAGATGGCCAAAGTATTGGAGTTTCAGCTTCAACATCAGTCCTTCCAATGAACACCCAGGACTGATCTCCCTTAGGATGGACTGGTTGGATCTCCTTGCAGTCCAAGGGATTCTCAAGAGTCTTCTCCAACACCACAGTTCAAAAGCATCAATTCTTCAGCGCTCAGCTATCTTCACAGTCCAACTCTCACATCCATACATGACCACTGGAAAAACAATAGCCTTGACTAGACAGACCTTTGTTGGCAAAGTAATGTCTAAGCTTTTTAATATGCTGTCTAGGTTGGTCAGAACTTTTCTTCCAAGGAGCAAGCGTCTTTTAATTTCATGGCTGCAGTCACCATCTGCAGTGATTTTGGAGCCCAGAAAAATAAAGTCAGCCACTGTTTCCATTGTTTCCCCATCTATTTCCCATGAGGTGATGGGACCGGATGCCATGATCTTAGTTTTCTGAATGTTGAGCTTTAAGCCAACTCTTTCACTCTCTTCTTTCACTTTTGTCAAGAAGCTCTTTAGTTCTTCACTTCCTGCCATGAGGGTGGTGTCATCTGAATTCTCCTGGTAATCTTGATTTCAGCTTGTGCTTCATCTAGCCCAGCATTTCACATGATGTACTCTGCGTATAAATTAAGTAAGTGGGGTGACAATATACAGCCTTGATGTACTCCTTTCCCAATTTGAAATCAGTCTGTTGTCCCATGTTCAGTTCTAACTGCTGCTTGACAATTAGTTCTAACTGTTGTTGTCCAACTGTTGCTGGACAATATTTGACAGAAGCAGCACAAAGAAGGTAGTATAGCTATATAGCTGAACATATAGATGGACTGGAAAAAACAGTAGATGGTAATTTAAATCCACAGACAGAAACAAAGGGAATGCAAAATGGAAAAAAAAAAGTCAATATAATAATCTCAGTAAATTTGTACTTGATCCTCTTTCTTCTCTCAGCTTCTTCAAAAGACATAAAATTATATAAGCTAATAATTTTTGTTATTTGATCACTAAATCATGTCCAACTCTTTGCAACCCCATACAATGCAGCATGCCAGGTTTCCTTGTCCTTCACTCTCTCCTGGAGTTTGCCCAAACTCATGTCCAGTCGCTCAGTGATGCCATCCAACTATATCATTCTTGCTGCTCCCTTCTCCTTCTGCCCCTAGTCTTTCCCAGCATCAGGGTCTTTTCCAATTAGTGGACTCTTCACATCAGGGGGTCAAAGTATTGCTGCTTCAGCATAAGTCCTTCCAATGAATATTCAGGACTGATTTCCTTTAGGATTAACTGATTGGATCTCCTCGTTGTCCAAGTGGCTTTTAAGAGTCTTCTCCAGAACCACAGTTCAAATGCATCCATTCTTCAACATTCAGCCTTCTTTATGGCCTAGCTCTCACATCCGCTCATGACTACTGGAAAAATCAAAGCTTTGACTAGATGGAGCTTTGTGGGCAAAATGATGTCTCTACTCTTAATATACTGTCCAGGTTTGTCACAGTTTTCCTCCCAAAGAGCAAGTGCAGTGATTTTGGAGCCCAAGAAAGTAAAATCTGTCACTGTTTCCATTTTTTCCCCATCTATTTGCCATGAAGCGAGGGACTGGATGCCATGATCCTAGTTTCTTGAATGTTCAGCTTTAAGCCAGCTTTCTCATTCTCATCTTTCACTTTCATCAAGAGGCTCTTTCTTTAGCTCCTCTTCGCTACCTGCCATTAGGATGATATCATCTGTATATCTGAGGTTGTTGATATTTCTCCCAGCAATCTTGATTCCAGTTTGTGATTCATCCATCACAGCATTTCACATGATGTACTCTGCATAGACAATAAACGAGCAAGGTGACAATATACAGCCTTGATGTACTTCTTTCCCAGTTTTGAACCAACCCATTGTTCCATGTCTTGTTCTAACTGTTGCCTCTTGGCTTGCATACAGGTTTCTTGGGAGATAGGTAAGTTGGTCTGCTATTCCCATCTCTTTAAGAATTTTCTACAGTTTGTTGTGATTCACAGAGTCAAAGGGTCTAGCATAGTCAGCGAAGCAGAAGTAGATTTTTTTCTGGAATTCTCTTGCTTTTCTATGATCCAACAGGTGTTGGCAATTTGATCTCTGGTTCTTCTGCCTTTTCTAACTCTAGCTTGTGCATCTGCAAGTTCTTGGTTCATATATTGTTGAAGCCTATCTTGAAGGATTTTGAACATTACCTTGCTATCTTGGGAAATGAGTGCAATTGTATGGTAGTTTGAACATTCCTTGGCATTGCCCTTCTTTGAGATTGGAGTGAAAACTGACCTTTTCCAGTCCTTCGGCTATTGCTGAGTTATCCAAATTTGCTGGCATATTGAGTGCAACACTTTAACAGCATCATTTTTTCAGGATTTGAAATAGCCCAGATGGAATTTCATCACCTTCATTACGTTTGCTTGTAGTACTGCTTTCTAAGGCCCACTTGATTTCCCATTCCAAGATGTCTAGCTCCAGGTTAGTGACCACACCATCATGGTTATTCGAGTAATTAACAGTTTTTTGTAAAGTTCTTTTGTGTATTCTTGTCACCTCTTCTTCATCTCTTCTGCTTCCGTTAGGTCCTGCTGTTTCTTTCATTGTGCCCATCTGTGCAAGAAATGTTCCCTTGGCATTTTACTTTTCTTGAGATTTCTACTCTTGCTCATTCTATTGTTTTCTTATATTTCCTTGTATTTTTCACTTCTAAAGACTTTCTTATCTCTCCTTGCTATTCTTTGGAACTCTGCATTCAGCAAGTATATCTTTTCCTTTCTCCCTTGCCTTTTGTTTCTCTTCTTTTCTCAACTATTTGTAAGGCCTCCTCAGACAACCACTTTGTCTTCTTGCATTTGTTTTTCTAGGGATGGCTTTGGTCACTATCTCCTGTACAATGTTATGAACCTCTGTCTGTAGTTCTTCAGGCACTCTATCAGATCTAGTCTCTTGAATCTATTTGTCACTTGCACTCTATAATCATAAGGGATTTGATTTAGGTCATACCTGAATGGCCTAGTGGTTTTCCCTACTTCAATGTGAGTCTGAATTTTGCAATAAGGAGCTGATGATCTGAGCCACAGTCAGCTCCTGGTCTTGTTTTTCCTGACTGTGTAGAGCTTCTCTCTCTTCAGCTGCAAAGAATATGATCAATCTGATTTCGGTATTGACCATCTGGTGATGTCCATATGTAGAGTCTTTTCTTGCATTGTTGCAAGAGGGTATTTGCTATCAGTGTGTTCTCTTGCCAAAACTCTGTTAACCTTTGCCCTGCTTCATTTTGTACTCCAAGGCCAAACTTGCCTGTTACTCCAGGTATCTCTTGACTTCCTGCTTTTGCATTCCAATCCCCTATGATGAAAAGGACATCTTTTTTTGGTGTTAACTCCAGAAGTTCTTGTAGGTCTTCATAGAACCACTCAACTTCAGCTTCTTCATCATTAATGGTGGGAGCATAGACTTGGATTACTGTGATATTGAATGGTTTGCCTTGGAAATGAACTGAGATTATCCTTCTTCTTCATTCTTCATCCTTCATCCTTCTTCTAAGGTATTCTTCCCCACAGTAGTAGATATAATGGTCACTTGATAATAATTAGAATGATGTAATCTTGGATTTTTAACATAAAATGAATGTAATATATATAGTAATAATAGCACCAAGAAAGAAAAAGTATTTAAAACTATGTCTCATATGAATTGTTAGTATAAATCTGAAGAAGTTTCTGAGAAATTAAGATATATATTTTAAGCCCCAGAGTAAACAATGCAAAAGTTCCTAACAGCTAAAGCAAAAAAATCATTAAGCATATTAAAATGTTACACTAGAAAATATTCACATAATACCAAAGACAGCAGTAAAGTATGTATAAAAGGACCAAAACATGTTATGAAATACATTGAAAATAAAAAATAAAATGGCAGATGTGAATCCAACTCTATCAATAATAATATTAAACCTGAATAGATCAAATAATCCAATCAAAGGCAGAAACTCTCAGACTGAACTAAAAATCAAGATGCAAGTATATGTTGTCTACCTGAGTGACACTTTAGAGTCAAAGATATAAAAGGGTTTAAAGAAAGCTTGAAAGGTGTAAAGTGGCTATACCAATATTGTACAAAGTAGACTTTTTTAAAAGTTGTTAAACAGTAATGCTAAGATAATGATGTTAGTTGTGTTAGTCACTCAGTCGTGTTTGACCCTTTTGCAACTCTGTAGACTCTAGCCCTCCAGGCTTCTCTGTCCATGGAATTCTCCAGGCAAGAACACTGGAGTGGGTAGCCATTCTCTCTCCAGGGAATCTTCCCAACCTGAGAATCGAATCTGGGTCTCCTGCATTGCAGGCAAATTCTTTACTGTCTGAGCCACCAGGGAGGCACAGGGCAAATAATGATAGTGTTTGATAAAATGATTATGTTTCAACCCCTCAGGGAAAAATAAAAATTATAAACATATATGTAAAAATAGAGCCGTAAAATAAATGAAGCAAAAAGTAAAAGAAATAGAGAAATACATAATTTAAAAAAATGGTAGCAGGCTTCAATGAGTCATTTTCAATAATGTATAGAACTACCAGAGAGAGATCAATATTAAAATAGAAAACTAGAATGTTATAAACCAACTAGATCTAACAGACACCTGGAGAACACTCTGCTAAACAATAGCAACATAACTGTCCATCAACAGTTGAATGGACAAAGAAAGATGTGGTATATATGTTTTATATATACACACACACAACAGAATAGTACTCAGCCATAAAAAGAATAAATTTATGCTATTTGTAACAACATGGGTATATTTGGAGTGCATTATGATAAGTGAAATAAGTCAGACAGAGAAAAACAAATATTGTATGCTATCACTTATATGTGGAATATAAAACTAAAACAAATGTAAATATAGCAAAACAGAAATAGACTCACAGATATAGAGAAAAAGCTAGTGGTTACCAGTGGGAGAGAGAAGAAGAAGGCCAAGATAGGGGTAGAGGATTAAGAGGTGAAAACTACTATGTGCAAAATAAATAAGCTAAAAGTATATGCTGTATAAATACAAGACAGATAATATAACCAATATCTTAAAATAACTATAAATGGAATATAACCTTTAAAAATTGTGAACTATGTTGTACACCTGAAACTTACATAATGTGGTACAACTATACCTCAATAAAAGAAAAAATTTATATGAAAACCTTAAAAAAGTAATGAATTAGTAGCACTTGCTACAGCATAGGTGGATCTTGAAAATATGCAAAGTTTTAAAAGCCAGTAACAAAAGACTACGTATTATATGAGTTCCATCTCATCCATATGATCACTGGCAAACCTGTAGAGGTCAAAAATATAATAGTGGTAGAGTAGGACTGAGTGGATAGGGGAGAAATGAAGAGTAACTGCTAATGGATATGTTTCATTTATTGGGTGATGAAAATGTTTATTGATTGTGGAGATAATTGTGCAACTCTGTGAAAATACTAAAAAACATTTAATTGTATACTTTAAATAGATGAACTTATGGTATTATAAAAGCTTTTATAAAAAGGTAATGTAAGCAGAGATTGTTTTCATCTGGAAAATTGTGAGTACTTTTAATACATCTTTGGGTCCTCAGTGTCCTCCTCATTCCTGATCATTCAATTATGTTCATGACTTCAATGACTTGTAGTACAAGACCATTGCAATACTTCTGTGTTTTAAGTAATTGAACAGAATAGAATTATAAAGCTCTCTAGTAAATAGCAAGTCCAAACTGGGAATCAGTATGGAAGACTTCCTAGAGGAGGAGAAATATTCAGAATGATAAGTAGGAATTATCTAGGCAAAATGTAGCTGCAAATAGGCAGTTTGGAGGAGAAAGAGCTTAGGGCTGTGCAAGAACTGTAGGTGACTTGGCAACAATGGCATATGGAACTGTGGATCTGGAATGGACTATGGGTTTGGGAATGAGGCTGGAAAGGTAATCAAGTGTTCTATAAGGAAAAGTCCCAGATTCCAGGCCATAAATTGCCACCTCCATGTTGTTGTTTAGTCACTAAGTGATATCTGACTCTTGTGATTTCATGGACTGTGGCCCTCAAGGCTCCTCTGTCAATGGGATTTCCCAGGCAAGAATACTGGAGTGGGTTGCCATTTCCTTCCCCAGGGGATTTTCCCCACCCAGGGACTGAACCTATGTTTCCTGAATTGGCAGTTGTGTTCTTTACCACTGAGCCACCTGGAAAGCCCCTGTCTTCTCCATACTGGAGGTAAAAGAATTTCACTGAAAAGTTTAAGCATAGGTATTTCATGAAAAGATACAGAGTTCTAGATGCTTTTTTCTAGATGCTTTTTTCTAGCTGCAGTGCACAGGATAAATTAGGAGTGATCAAGACTATGAACAGAGTTCAGTTAGAACATATCACAATATTCTGAGTGAGAGATTACAGAGGCCTGAACTAGAAACAAGGAAGTGGGGATGGAGAGGAGGGACATTCCTGAGATATTATGGAGATAAAACCAACAGAATTTTTGTGCTTAATTAGACGTGAGGATTGATAGAAAATAACACCTACTTTTGCAAGAATTTAGAAGCATAATACATGTAATTATTTGGCATGTAGGTGCTGAAAAAATCTTAGTTTATATATTTTTTTAAAATTATCTATTTTAATTGGAGGACAATTACAATCTTGTGATGGTTTTGCCATACATCAAATGAATCAGCCTAAGAAATACCTAAGAAATAGGTATACTTAGTTTATTATTTTAATTCTGTTTATACCATAATATTTTATACATTCAGTGCTTTTATATATTCTGCACATAATTTATTAATTTTTAAAATTAATTATTTTAGAGGATAATTACTTTACAATATTGTGATGTTTTTTCCATACATCAACATCAATTGGCCACAGGTATACATGTGTTCCTCTCATCCTGAAACCCCCTCCGACATCCCCCCTCACCCTATCCCTCTGGGTTGTCCCAGAGCACTGGATTTGGGTACTCTGCTTCATGCATCCAACTTGCAGTTCAGTTCACTTCAGTTTCTCAGTCGTGTCCAACTCTTTGCAACCCCATGGACTGCAGAACCCCAGGCTTCCCTATCCTTTGAACTTTCACTGGTCATCTATTTTGTATACGGTAATGTACATGTTTCAATGCCATTTTCTCAAATCATCCCACCCTTGCCTTCTCCCACTGAGCCTAAAAATCTGTAATTTACATCTGTGTCTCCTTTGCAGCCCTGCATTTAGGATCATCAATACCATCTTTCTAAATTCCATAGATACGCATTAATATACAGTATTTGTCTTTCTTTTTCTGATTTACTTCACTCTATAATAAGCTCCACATTGTGTCAGACCTCTCCACCATGCCCGCCCGGCTTAAGTGGCCCCACAGGGCATGGCTTAGTTTCATTGAGTTAGACAAGGCTGTGGTCCTAGTGTGATTAGATTGACTAGTTTTCTGTAAGTATGGTTTCAGTGTGTCTGCCCTCTTGCAACACCTACCGTCTTACTTGGGTTTCTCTTACCTTGGACGTGGGGTATCTCTTCACGGCTGCTCCAGCAAAGCACAGCCGCTGCTCCTTACCTTGGACGAGGGGTATCTCCTCACCGCCGCCCCTCCCGACCTTGAATGTGGAATAGCACAATGTGGTCCACTGGAGAAGGGAATGGCAAACCACTTCAGTATTCTTGCCTTGAGAACCCCATGAACAGTAGGAAAAGGCAAAATGATAAGATACTGAAAGAAAACTCCCCAGGTCAGTAGGTGTGCAATATGCTACTGGGGATCAGTGGAGAAATAACTCCAGGAAAGAATGAAGGGATGGAGCCAAAGCAAAAACAATACCCAGTTGTGGATGTGACTGGTGATAGAAGCAAGGTCCGATGCTGTAAAGAGCAATATTGCATAGGAACCTGGAATGTCAAGTCCATGAATTAAGGCAAATTGGAAGTGGTCAAACAGGAGACGGTAAGAGTGAACATTGACATTCTAGGAATAAGCGAACTAAAATGGACTGGAATGGGTGAATTTAACTCAGATGACCATTATATCTACTACTGTGGGCAGGAATCCCTCAGAAGAAATGGAGTAGCCATCATGGTCAACAAAAGAGTCCAAAATGCAGTACTTGGATGCAGCCTCAAAAATGACAGAATGATCTATGTTCGTTTCCAAGGCAAACCATTCAATATCACAGTAATCCAGTCTATGCCCCCACCAGTAACACTGAAGAAGCTGAAGTTGAATGGTTCTATGAAGACCTACAAGACCTTTTAGAACTAACACCCCCAAAAGATGTCCTTTTCATCATAGGGGACTGGAATGCAAAAGTAGGAAGTCAAGAAACACCTGGAGTGACAGGCAAATTTGGCCTTGGAATACGGAATGAAGCAGGGCAAAGACTAATAGAGTTTTGCCAAGAAAATGCACTGGTCATAGCAAACACCCTCTTCCAACAACACAAGAGAAGACTCTACACATGGACATCACCAGATGGTCAACACCGAAATCAGATTGATTATGTTCTTTGCAGTCAAAGATAGAGAAGTTCTATACAGTCAGCAAAAACAAGATCAGGAGCTGACTGTGGCTCAGATCATGAACTTCCTATTGCCAAATTCAGACTTAAATTGAAGAAAGTGGAGAAAACCACTAGACCATTCAGGTATGACCTAAATCAAATCCCTTATGATTATACAGTGGAAATGAGAAATAGATTTAAGGGTCTAGATCTGATAGATAGAGGGCCTGATGAACTATGGATGGAGGTTCGTGACATTGTACAGGAGACAGGGATCAAGACCATCCCCATGGAAAAGGAATGCAAAAAAGCAAAATGGCTGTCTGAGGAGGCCTTACAAATAGCTGTGAAAAGAAGAGAAGTGAAAAGCAAAAGAGAAAAAGAAAGATACAAGCATCTGAATGCGGAGCTCCAAAGAATAGCAAGTAGAGACAAGAAAGCCTTCCTCAGTGATCAATTCAAAGAAATAGAGGAAAACAACAGAATGGGAAAGACTAGAGATCTCTTCAAGAAAATTAGAGACACCAAGGGAACATTACATGCAAAGATGGGCTCAATAAAGGACAGAAATGGTCTGGACATAACAGAAGCAGAAGATATTAAGAAGAGGTGGCAAGAATACACAGAAGAACTGTACAAAAAAGTCTTCATGACCCAGATAATCACAATGGTGTGATCACTCACCTAGAGCCAGACATCTTGGAATGCAAAGTCAAGTGGGCCTTAGAAAGCATCACTACAAACAAAGCTAGTGAAGGTGATGGAATTCCAGTTGAGCTATCTCAAATCCTGAAAGATGATGCTGTGAAAGTGCTGCACTCAATATGCCAGCAAATTTGGAAAACTCAGCAGTGGCCACAGGACTGGAAAAGGTCAGTTTTCATTCCAATTCCAAAGAATGCTCAAACTACTGCACAATTACACTCGTCTCACATGCTAGTAAAGTAATGCTCAAAATTCTCCAAGCCAGGCTTCAGCAATACGTGAACAGTGAACTTCCAGATGTTCAAGCAGGTTTTAGAAAAGGCAGAGGAACCAGAGATCAAACTGCCAACATCCGCTGGATCATCGTAAAAGCAAGAGTGTTCCAGAAAAACATCTATTTCTGCTTTATTGACTATGCCAAAGCCTTTGACTGTGTGGATCACAATAAACTGTGGAAGATTCTGAAAGAGATGGGAATACCAGACCACCTGACCTGCCTCTTGAGAAACCTATATGCAGGTCAGGAAACAACAGTTAGAACTGGACATGGAACAACAGACTGGTTCCAAATAGGAAAAGGAGGACGTCAAGGCTGTATATTGTCACCCTGCTTATTTAACTTCTATGCAGAGTACATCATGAGAAACGCTGGACTGGAAGAAACACAAGCTGGAATCAAGATTGGCGGGAGAAATATCAATAACCTCAGATATGCAGATGACACCACCCTTATGGCAGAAAGTGAAGAGGAACTAAAAAGCCTCTTGATGAAAGTGAAAGAGGAGAGTGAAAAAGTTGGCTTAAAGCTCAACATTCAGAAAACGAAGATCATGGCCTCCGGTCCCATCACTTCATGGGAAATAGATGGGGAAACAGTGGAAACAGTGTCAGACTTTATTTTTGGGGGCTCCAAAATCACTGCAGATGGTGACTGCAGCCATGAAATTAAAAGACACTTACTCCTTGGAAGAAAACTTATGACCAATCTAGATATCATATTGAAAAGCAGAGACATTACTTTGCCAACTAAGGTCCATCTAGTCAAGGCTATGGTTTTTCCAGTGGTCATGTATGGATGTGAGAGTTGGACTGTGAAGAAAGCTGAGCGCCGAAGAATTGATGCTTTTGAACTGTGGTGTTGGAGAAGACTCTTGAGAGTCCCTTGGACTGTAAAGAGATCCAACCAGTCCATTCTGAAGGAGATCAACCCTGGGATTTCTTTGGAAGGAATGATGCTGAAGCTGAAGCTCCAGTACTTTGGCCATCTCATGCGAAGAGTTGACTCATTGGAAAAGACTCTGATGCTGGGAGGGATTGGGGGCAGGAGGAGAAGCGGACGACCGAGGATGAGATGGCTGGATGGCATCAGTGACTTGATGTATGTGAGTCTGAGTGAACTCCAGGAGTTGGTGATGGACAGTGAGGCCTGGCGTGCTGCGATTCATGGGGTCGCAAAGAGTCGGACACGACTGAGCGACTGAACTGAACTGATAATAGGCTCCAGGTTCATCCGCCTCATTAGAACTGACTCAGATGCATTCATTTTTATAGCTGAGTAATATTCCATTGTGTATATATACCACAACTTCCTTATTAATTCATCTTTGATGATGGACACCTAGGTTGCTCCCATGTCTTAGCTATTGTAAACAGTGCTGCAATGAAGACTGGGGTACATGTGTCTCTTTCAATTCTGGTTTCCTTGGGGAGCATACCCAGCAGTGATATTGCTGGATCTTATGGCACTTCTATTCCCAGTTTTTTAAGGAATTTCCATACTGTTCTCCATAGTGACTGTATCAGTTTGCATTCCCACCAACAGTGTAAGAGGGTTCCCTTTTCTCCATACCTTCTCCAGCATTTTTGTTTGTAGTCTTTTTGATGATGGCCATTCTGACCAGTGTGAGATGATACCTCATTGTAGTTTTGATTTGCATTTTTCTAATAATGTATACTCTGTACTATTTTATATACTCTGTACAAGGATAATATTTTTTGTAATAATATAACATTTTTTTCCATTTAAACTGAAATCATTCTTATATATCTTAAAAGAATCCTCACTGTATTCATAGTTGGATTCTTGCAGTGATAGTCGTCAAGTGGCTTTTCCCACATATTACTATGCTACCACCCTGGCAATGGTTTTTCCTTGTAGTTATTTAGCTGGCTGTCTCTCTCCTCTCTCCTTTCTTCTCTCCTCTATCCCCTGCCACCTCATTACTTTCAGCTTATTTTCTCAGTGGTGATGAGACAGATTTTACACTGATTAGATCAAAGCAAAAGCTAGATTCCTCCTTGTGCTCAACATGAACTACAAATAGATATCTACACTAGTGCACTGGGGAAGGCGGTGGTATTTCTGAACCCCCTTATATAATAGGATATACAAATATAATCAATTTTAAAATATCATTTCTGTGAATAAACAACAGCAATCCATGCCCTACAAGCATCAATCCTAAAAGCAATGGTTTCTTCGTCCTGCAGTCTTTGTCAAATTTTCAAAGCTATCTTGACTTGGAGAGTCTTTGATAGAATTAAATAGCATAAATAAGTTTATTTCTTCTCCCAGGCAGGGACTTTTTTCCTAGCTTTTATAAAGCTTGTAAAAACAATGTCCAAATTCTAAATTATTCATTAAATATGATTCTGTTTCTTCCTTTAAAATCAACAGTTCTGAACTTTGTCTAAATTTTTAAGTGTTAGCTCACAGCCTGGACTAGACAAAGGACTAGTAAATGCCTTTTAATAGGGAGGGAAAGCAATTCAACTGAAAAATTATTCAGCATAGTGTTGGATTTAATGGGGAAAACATAGGAATTACTTCAATATTCAAAATGAGGACACTCTTAAAAATATTCCAGTTCTGTACATGGAACTTTCTCCATGATAGATCACAAGCTAGGCCACAAAACAAGTCTCAAAAATCATCTGGGAAATGCAAAAACATAATGAGATATCACCTCACAGCTATCAGAATGTCTACCATCAGAAAGACAAAAAATAACAAGTGTTGGCAAGGATATGGATAAGAGAACCTTCATGCACCATTGGTGGGAATCTAAATTGGTGCAACTACAATGGTTCTTCAAAAAGGCTCAGATGGTAAAGCATCTGCCTACAATGCGGGAGACCCAGGTTCGATCCCTGGGTTGGAAAGATCCCCTGGAGAAGGAAATGGCACCCCACTCCAGTGTTCTTGCTTGGAGAATCCCAGGGACGGGGGAGCCTAGTGGGCTGGTGTCTGTGGGGTCACACAGAGTCGGACATGACTGAAGCGACTTAGCAGCAGCAGCAGCAACACAGTGCGGGAGACTTGGGTTCGATCCCTGGGTTGGGAAGATCCCCTGGAGAAGGAAATGGCACCCCACTCCAGTATTCTTGCCTGGAAAATTCCATGGAGGGAGGAGCCTGGTAGGCTACAGTCCATGGGGTTGCAAAGAGTCGGACACGACTGAGCAACTTCACTTTTACTTTCACCATATAATCCAGCAATTCTACTCATGATCATTTATCCAAAGAAAGCAATTCAAAAGGTATGTGTGCCCCAACCTTACCTACAATACATTTATAATCCATCAACAGATGACTGGCTAAAGATGTGATACAGACACACACATATTTATATATATAATGGAGTATTATTTGACCATAAAAATGAAATTTTGCCATTTTTCAACAATATAATGGACCTTGAGGGTTTTGTGCTCAGTGAAATAAGTCAGAGAAAGATAAATACTATATGTTTCATTTATACATAGAATCTAAAATATAACACAAATAAACATAACAACACAGAAACTTCATAGATATAGATGACAAATTAGTGGTTACCAAAGGAGACAGAGGTGGGGGATAGGCACACAGGTGAAGGAAATTGAGACATGCAAACTACTAGGTACAAAATAAAAAAGTTACAAAGATGTAATGTACAACCTAGCATGTAGAGTCACTATTTATAATTTTTATGATGCATAATTTATATTGATAAAAATATCAAGTTACTATGTATTTTGCACTATGGTGTACACCCACAACTAATATAATATTGCAAGTCATTTATATTTCCAAGAAAAGTCCAGTCTTGTAAAATGGTGAGGTTTAGAATAAAACTGAAGAGGCTTAGATCCTTAAGTATCTTCACAATATATTGAAAGGCAAATTATGGGATAAAATATGTCCATAATTGTTAAAACTGCTTATAGATGGATCATGAAAAATTGTAAATATATAGGAAATAAATGTATGAGGTGGTTCTTATGTATATTTTGATGTGCTTTATCTCATTTTTAAATGCACTTTTAAATGAAGTAACAAAAATGTACAAATCATTTTCATTTCACAAAACTTAAAAAAAAATACTTTGGCCAATTTAAGAAGCTGAGCAGGGGTATGTGCACTCTCCTACACTACCAGTTGATACAGGCTTTAAGAGCGAAATGTGGGCAAAAGACCAAAAAAAAAAAAAACTTGACATGTCCATATTATTCAAACCACAATTCAAATAGTAAGGAATAGAAAATAATAAAATATTTCAAGACATTCAGGTACAAAGGTGCTCATCATAGAACTGATCTTACAAGTAAAATTTCAGAATTATTTTAAACTTAGCCCAAGGAAGCTTGGTTGTAGAAATTATAGCTCATCTCTGTGAATGCATATTATATAACAAGAGAACAAAAGGAGAACATTTATTTAGAAATATGGTCCCAGAGAATTATTACAGTAAAAATAACTTTCAATGAAAACACGCATATTTTATTTAAAATATAAAGTTATGTAGATGTCTATTTGTGGTGCTGGAGAAGACTCTTGAGAGTCCCTTGGACTACAAGGAGATTAAACAAGTCATCCTAAAGGAAATCAAACCTGAACATCCATTGGAAGGACTGATGCTGAAGCTGAAGTTCCAATACTCTGGCCACCTGATTCGAAGAGATGACTCATTGGGAAAGACCCTGATGCTGGGAAAGACTGAAGGAAAAAGCAGAAGGGGGCAGCAGAGGATGAGGTGGTTAGCATCATTGACTCAATTGACATGAATTTGAGCAACTCTGGGAGATGATGGAGAACAGAGGAGACAGTGGTGCTACAGTCCATGGGGTCACAAAGAGTTGGACACAACTTAGTGACTGAACAACAACATACAGATATTTATGTATTTAAAATGTATTTTGTCAAGCAGTGGTATTAGGAGTGACTTTTGCTATATAGACAAAAATACTTTCTACTATAATCGTGTACAGACAGTATAAAATATGCTTAAAATAAAAACAAAAAACCTCCTGTTTCCCTGATAAAATATTGAGAAAATACAGAAATGATTGCAATACCAACTGCAGAAAATAATATAAGTAATCTAGGTCCCTTACAATATTTGGTGCATCTTACAAATATAAAATACTATCTTTACAGATGATCATTTACTAATGCACTTCCCCACCAAACTGTCTGAATAGTTTGATACTTAAATTTTTCTCTCTGCAATATTTGTTTAGGAAATGATCTGGAAAGTGAGCAAGATGTGTGTACTACAATTCACTTGATAGCTTTGTATGAGGAAAAATGAGCAACAACCTAGAAGTGCAACAATGAGGAAACAGTTAAAACATGTATAAACACGAACGCAGAGATAGACATGGAAACTTGTACGCTTCATAATTTTTTTCCTTCAATGAAGCTGAATAATTTTTCTGACCAAAGGAGAAAGGGCAGTAAACTATTATATATGTACCTACTTATTATTAATTCAATAAAATATTAACAACCAGAAATAATATTTTAAAATTATCTTTAATGAAATGAAGTTAAAGAGTATTGTGTGTATAAACATACACACACATATTTAGGTGTCAAAAAGCAAGTATAAAAACAATATGTACATTATGATACACATACACGACAAATGAATCAGAAAAATACTAGAGAGATACAGCCTAATATGTTTCATGTACTTCACAGCAGCTATTAGATAGATGCAGAAGAAAATGATTCAGGGAGGTTATTAGGACTGATTACTTGTGAAATTAATTTTCTTCTGTTGACTTGTCTGCTGTGTGATTTTTTTTTTCCCTACAATGAAGCTGGATTATTTTTCTGAGAATGAAGAAAAGAGCAGAAAGTGGGCTCAGGGAAAGGAGGTGATAAACAGTATTTAAATTCAGCATAACAACCATCAAGTGGGCCAAGACACAGGCACATGCATGTGCGCGCACACACACACACACACACACACACACACACACACACACACACACCAATTACAGTGACCAGGAGACTATGCAAGGGAAATGGGCATACTATTTTTACTAGTTGAGGTGGCTGGCATGAATGTAAATTGGTACAATGCTTATGAAGGGGCCATTGGGCAACACAAAGGAACAGTCTTTAAAATGTCCACATGTGGATCCTGCAAGCCCACAATTAAGAACATCCTGTACGCTAGCAAAGATTTGGCTTGACAAGGAAGAATTCACTCATCAGAGTATACACAGTGCTGGGTTTCAACACAGGGAAAGAACTAGGCACCACCTGAATGTCCAACAATGCGGCAATGATTACAGAAATGTTAGGGTCCATAGATACACTCTGCAGGCACAGAAGATGACCTTTCTCAAGCCTGTTGAATATCATGGAAAGTTCAATGGGTTGACGTTTGTTTGGTTTTAGTTTTTGAAAAAGCAGGTTAAGAAACACCACATACATGAACCATTCTATAACACTGTGTTAAAAGGGAAGGTGGGGTGGAGGAGAAGGGTGAGAGAGAGAGAAGGAGAGAAGAGAGCCTGAAAAACAGCACACCAAAATGGTAAAAGTGGTTGTCTCCGGGTAGTAGGGTCATGGGGAGCAATTACTCTCTTGGTTTTCCCTCATCTGATTTCCTTCTTCCTGATGTTTCTATCATGACATTGCATCACCTGTGCAATAAACAAAGAGAGAAAGTGCTTTTTAAACCAAACCACAAGGAGAAGAGGCAGCCTTTAACTATCAAGTGGCACAGATTAGCAAGATTATTCACAACACCCAACGTGGGTGTGGCGGGAGGGGAGGAGAGGGAAGGGGGAAGTCGACAGAGAGAGAGAGAGACAGAGAGAGAGAGTGAGGGACACACAGGAAGGCACAGGTGGAGGGAAGGAAGGAGGAAAGAAGGGGTGAGAGAGAGACCTGCACTCCCAATACAATACACTGCTGGTGGGTTGGGGGAAAAAGGGTGGGGGGTTTGTAAACCGGGTGGGAGCCAAGGTTTGGCTCTGCTGGCTGGCTCGCTCCTGGGATGTTTTCATCGCAAGGTGGCCTCCTCATCGGTGTCTTCCTCAAAATCCTTGACGTCAGCACTGGTGGACTGCCTGGCCCAGGCTCCCCTTTCGGCCTCTCGTTCTTTATGCGACTTGAATCTCCCAACGAAAATTTTGCGGTAGTTCAGGAACATGCCATTCATCGCATCTATGGCCCGCTCGGCGGACTCCTGCTTCTGGAAGTGCACGAACCCATAGCCCTTGGGCCCCTTTTCGTCGCAGGCCACTTTGCAGGACAGGATGTTACCGAACGCAGAGAAGATGTTGTACAGAGCCTTGTTGTCGATGGTCTTGCCCAGGTTCTTGATGAAGACGTTGCCCACTCCGCTCTTGCGGAGCGAGGGGTCCCGCTGGGACCACATGATGCGCACCGGCCTGCCCTTGATGACATCAAAGTTCAGGGTCTCCAGGGCCCGCTTGGCGTCCACCGGTTGCTGGTAGTTGACATACGCATAGCCCAACGAGCGGCGGGTGATCTTGTCCCTGCAAATGCGGATGGAGAGGATGGGCCCGGCCGGGCTGAACTTCTCGTACAGCATTGCCTCCGTCACCTCAGGGTGCAGGTCGCCCACGTACAGCGAGGCCATAGGAAAGTCCGGGTTCCCCTCGGAGCCCCCGCCGGTTTCCGCATCTGCATCTGCGGCGGCAGCAGCCGCCGCCGCCGCCGCCGCTACCGCTGCCTCCACCTCCGCAGCGGCATCCTCATCCGCCTCCCCCAAGGCGGGCGCCGCAGCCTCTGCTGCGGCGGCGGCGGCTTCGGCCTCGCTGGCCTCCACCACCGCCACGGCCGCCGCCGCCAGTGCAGCCTCCGCCTCCTCCTCCGCCAGGGCTGCCACCGCCTCCCCCAGGGTGGCCTCCGCCACTGCCTCCTCTACTGAGGCCTCGGCCTCCACTTCTGCTTCCGCCTCCGCCACGGAGGCCTCTGCCACCGCCTCTGCCACGGTCGCCGCCGCAGCCTCCGCCGCCGCTGCAGCCGCCGCCACTGTCACCGCTGTCGCCACGGTCGCCGGTGCCACCGGGCCGCTGCCGCGACCTCCCTTCCCGCGAGCCTGCGCGGGGGAGTGAGAGGCTGGAGAGGGCTGGAGGGCAGGTGGGCGCCGGAACCCGGGCCGGGGGCGCGAGCTGGGGCGGAGGACCCCGGGCCAGCCGATCCAGCGAGTCCCAGTCACCTGGGATGGCTAGCGCTGCCAGGAGCGCGCCGGCGCGAGTCACCGCAGCCTGCAGCCCGCAGCCCGCTGCTGCCGCCGCCGCTCGGTCGTGGGTTAGCGTGCGGGGCGCCGGCGGGCGGCGTGTGGTGGGGGGCGGGGGGTGTTGGCGTCTGTGGTCCGGGCAGCTGGGAAGGCTTCTGTCTCTTTGGTTCCCCCTGTGGCTGCTGCGGGGCTTCGGGGCAGCGGGCGGTGGGAGGGGGCGGGAGCTTGGTGTTGGCGGGAAGAAGTGTGGGTTCTCAGCCTCTCGATCAACTGGATGTGTAAGAAGAGGAAGATGGGGAAAGGGTTCCATGTGGACCAAGGGAATCTGACATAGATTTAGGGAGTTTTGTTTTATCCTTCCTCTCCCCAGAGAACATTTAAATGATTAAATCAAGCACCTTGCAAGAGAAGGTGGGCGACATTGAGAAAACATTTGCCTGGCCTAAACAAAGCGAAGCAAAAATGGTTTTCTCGAGTTAAGGGGTTGGGTCTTCCCCACCTCAACGCACACACACTCCCAAACATTACCACCACCAAGGCAACAACTCCTACTCTGAATTGGAGCTGGGGCTAATGGGACACTCTCCCCTTCCAGCCCTGCAGCCCGCTGACCCATTTTTTTTATCCGAGATTCTTCCCCCTTTTCCAGCTCTTTCCTTCCTCTACAACACTTGCGGAAGAAATAAAGAACACAAGAACACGTACTCATTTATTCATAATGCCATGCCACAAATATTTCTGGAGCCTAGGGAAACACAGGAGTCTGAAGCCAGAGGAGATGGACCGGTTTTGAGATTGACCTTGGGAGCAGACAGTGTGGGCTGGAAACCCTGTCCCTGCTCCAGATTATGGCAGAACTAAGGGCCTGGGGGTTCCTCAGCCCCCAACTCCTCCCACCCACTCAGCCTCAATTCATGCAGCCTGGAAGCAGGGGAGAAATCAAGAGCACTCTGTTCTTAGTGCCATCCTCCATGATAAGTGAGGAAAGTCAAATCAAGAGCCGGGAACAGGACCTGGTCCAGAGCCAGGCATTTGTTCCTTCTTGTCTCTGCCCTCGACTTGCTGACGTTCCCAGTGTGAACCACAAAGGGCACATCCATGTTCAAAACAAAAACAAAACCAGAAATCTCTCTAGGATGAGGTGTCTCTTTCCAGTTCACCAGTTAATATTTAGGGGAGCCTTACCCACCACTTGGCACTGGGGACTTAGAGACAGGCAGTGTGATACTTGAGTAGTGAATGTTGATGTGTTGGAGGTGTGGGGCAAGGTGAGGAAAGGTGAGCAGTGTGTATTGGAGCAGAGAGGCCACACAAGGCCAAATGCTGAGAGGACAGGCAAGCAAGCAACCATTAGAGTAGAGTGCAACAGAGGCTAGAGTCCTACTTCTTCCAGTAGGAGGACCCACCCAATAACCTTTTCTGGTGGGAATCAAGCAAAACTGCACAGAAGACTAAACCTCCAAGGTGACCTCTGAAAGATGAGTAGCAGTCCAGCATGTTGAGGCAGAATGGAAGGCATTCCATTCCCACAGACAGAGGGATTAGTCTGTGTCCAAGGCCCTATAGCATGCTAGCACATGCATAGTCACTTCTCATCATGCCTAATCATCTGATGTGGACAGAGCTCATGATCTCCAAGAGTATATGGTAGAAGATGGGGTTGGAAGGTGTGGGGGCCCTGAAAAGAAAGCGAAGATGCTTGAACTCTATACCCAAGCTCATGGGGCCCACTCAACACATCCACAGAGAGACTTGGTATGATCAGATCTTTAATACAAACTAAATATCAACACAGAAAGTAGCTAAGAGTAGATGTTAAAAGTTCTCATTAAAAGGGGAAAACAAAGTGTAACTGAGGTGATGGATGTTTAGTAAACTTCTTGTGGTAATCATTTTAGTGATATGTACATGTTTCAAGTCATTCTGTTGTACACTTTACACTCATAAAGTGTTATATGTCAATTATATCTCAATAAAACTTGGAGGGGAACCCATCAATATACGTATAAATGTACGCACACAGGAACACACTCACAGTCAGCACTGAGAGCTGATAGAATTTTAAAAAAGACAGTCAGATGTGACCAGTTCCAAGAACAACTCTTCCCTCCTTTCCCCCTTCCCCTTCATAAATAGGGGTTTCACAGTTACCATGAGCCAGGCATTGAACTGTGGACTTCAGGGTCAAATATGAAAACTGATCAAACCATAGAGCCTTTCCTCAGCATGTCTCACTCCACTAAAGCTTGGGCTGCCCATACAAATAAGAGAAATGCCAGCAGAGGGCTAGATGCGCTATGTGATTGGACTGTGGTGGCCATGGAGTTTCATCTGCCCAGCACATATTCTCTCTTCCCCCTCACTCCAGTCCACCCACCTTCCATGGGTATATAAAGCTGTTTTCTGTGGTGGCAGCATAGCCTTGACCTGAACAACCCTGCACCTTCAGAACTGACTGGGTCACCATGGGATGTGAAGCAGTGAGAACTTTCTCATCGCTGCCTGGAAAGCATCCCAAGAAGACTGAGCAGACATGTACCTCGCCAGCATGCAAAGTCTAGCCCTCTACCCCTAGACAGGGCTAGTGCCAGCAAAGGGCAGGGACATAGACTTAGGAAGAGCCCTCTGTGCAGCTGGTGCCTTGACCAAGGTGGTCACTGTCACCACTCTTAGGAGCCACGATTGCTTGTAGGCAGGAAGCAGATGAGCTGTGCCTCGCCATTCCAGGTGGACGCCAAGAGGGACCCAAGGAGGCAGAGGCCAAGGAGGAAGCCACGATTGCTGGTGGGTGGGGGGTCAGGAGATGACAAGAACTTCTCAGCCCATTGTTTGGAGGCAGAAGGGACAAGGGGGACCAATTCAAGGACCAGAACTCAACAAGTTCTCTTTCTCTGGCTTTGACTTCCAGCCCACAGAGCCAACAGAGATCGAAACAATAGGAGAAAGAGGTGAAGTAAAGTCATGCTTGGTCACTGAATCCACAAACTTGTCAGAAGACAATTGCTAGGCCCTTGACCCTCCAGCAGCAGGAACTGGGCTACTCCAGTGACAAGGAGAGCAGCTGGGGAATACTCTCCAAATCCTTTCTCACAGAGGTTTCTATGACATCCCCTTCTCCTTCTTTTCAGTTCCTGGTCACATCTGCAATCAAAAGTGTTCTGACTACTGGCTGCTGTAACTGAGGCAAAAGTGAAGGGCCCTGTGGAGTGTCGGTAGAGGGAGGGAGAGGTCCCTTCAGTAAGTATTTATGGAGGGCTACCCTGTACCAGCAATTCTTCTAGACAGAGAGCCCCTGCATCCAAGGAACTAATTTTCTAGTGGGAAATATAAACATGGCAGAAAATATAAAAGCACTTAAAGGTTTCTACAAATGCCCTCAGGGAAATAAATGAAATGATTTGGTACCTATCACCTAGAACCCAAGAGAAGTGGCAGAGGTCAGGGATGACCTTTCTGAGGACAGTGATATGTGGTCAGTTCTGCTGGGAAGCAGAGGGAAAGCCTGCCCAGCAGGGAGAACTGCAATTCCTCTGACCTTGTAGCAGAAAAGAGGGGCACAGGAGGGGCAGAAAGGATGCCAGTGTGGCTGGAGCCCAGTGAGAGAGGGGATGGGGGGGGAGTCAGAGGACACTGCAGTGGTGGGAAGGAGCCATGATGGAGTTTCGTTTTCACTCAAAGAGCCCTGGGGAGCCAGAGTGAGAACTGAATCAAAGGAGTGCCATGATCTAATTCAGTAATTTCTCTCTGACTGCTCTCTGTGGAAAATACCATAAGTGGGCAGGGCACAAAGCAAAGCAGGGAGACTGATTTGAACCCTCCTGCAGTAGCCCACTTGGGAGATGGCAGTGGCTTGGCCCAGAAAGGCAACATGAATTTAGAGAATAGTGCATGGGTTCTCATGATACTTTGGAAGGAGAACAGACATCACTTGCTGGTGGATTGAAGGCAGTTGGTGAACAAACTTAAGACATGAACGATTACTATGAGAGTATTTTCTTGCAAGTTTTGGTAATGAAGGTGTTATGTATAGTCGCAGAGAATACAGGGAGTGGATGTGATAGGTTTGGAGAAGGAAGAGAGGCAGTTGGGCATGTGTGTCAAGAGTTCCTATTTGCACTTGTTAAGTGTCTGAGGTTTGGAGAAGTACACTCTCCATGTAGGCTGCAAAAGCAGAAGAATCAAGACAACAGGACACAGATAGTGTTTAAAGCCACAAGACTGGGAAGAATCACCTCGAGAGGGTACTGTTAGGAGAGGAATGTGCATGGCTATTCACTGAGACACGCCAATATGTGGAAGTTGGGTTGAGGATGACAAGCCCGCAGAATAGACTGAGAAGGACAGGACAGTAAATGGGCTGGCACTAAACTTGATTTCTCGCCAAGGCCGTGCACGATCCAGCCTCAATGTCCTCAGTCAGGTCCTGCTTTCAGTGTTCCAGGCTGTATATGCATGGGAGTTGGTTTAAAGCGGGACAATAAGAACTTTGGTTGCTAAGGTTTAGACTTCTCTTCCTGTTCACTGCAAGTTGGGCCAAACTAGGATACAGAGTAAGCACTCATCAATTGGGGAATGACTGAAAACATTGCAGTATAGCCATTCTAAGGATTCTTATGCAATCATTAACAAGCACGAGTCATGTCTATAGGATCTGATTTAGGGGCACCTTCAAAATACGGAAGAAAGCAAACTGCAGAGAGGGGACAGTATATGGTCCCATTTGTGTGTTGGGGGTTGGGGCATGGGAGGGAAGATAAGAGATAGTGATTTCACACTTATTTGCATGCTCATTTGAATCTCCACCTGGATATTTCATAGGCATTTCATCCTTCAGTTCAGTTTAGTTCAGTTCAGTTCAGTCGCTCAGTCGTGTCCGACTCTTTGTGACTCAATGAATCACAGCATGCCAGGCTTCCCTGTCCATCACCAAGTCCTGGAGTTCACTCAAACTGCTGGCCATTGAGTCAGTGATGCCATCCAGCCATCTCATCCTCTGTTGTCCCCTTCTCATCCTGCCCCTAATCCCTCCCAGCATCAGAGATTTTTCCAATGAGTCAGCTCTTTGCATGATGTGGCCAAAGTATTGGAGTTTCAGCTTTAGCATCAGTCCTTCCAAAGAACACCCAGGTCTGATCTCCTTTATAATGGACTGGTTGGATCTCCTTGCAGTCCAAGGGACTCTCAAGAGTCTTCACCGACACCACAGTTCAAAAGCACCAATTCTTCAGTGCTCAGCTTTCTTCACAGTCCAACTCTCACATCCATACATGAACACTGGAAAAACCATAGCCTTGACTAGATGGACAAAGTAATGTCTCTGCTTTGAATATGCTATCTAGGTTGGTCATAACTTTCCTTCCAGGGAGTAAGCATCTTTTAATTTCATAGCTGCAATCACCATCTGCAGTGATTTTGCAGCCCAAAAAAATAAAGTCTGACACTGTTTCCACTGTTTCCCCATCTATTTCCCATGAAGTGATGGGACCAGATGCCATGATCTTCGTTTTCTGAATGTTGAGCTTTAAGCCAACTTTTTCACTCTCCTCTTTCATTTTCATCAAGAGGCTTTTTAGTTCTTCTTCACTTTCTGCCACAAGGGTAGTTTCATTTGCATATCTGAGGTTATTGATATTTCTCCCAGCAATCTTGATTCCAGCTTGTACTTCTTCCAGCACAGCATTTCACATGAAGTACTCTGCATATAAATGAAATAAGCAGGGTGACAATATGCAGCCTTGATGTACTCCTTTTCCTATTTGGAACCAGTCTGTTGTTCCATGTCCAGTTCTAACTGTTGCTCCCTGCCCTGCATACAGGTTTCTCAAGAGGGAGCCTTAAATGGCAAAAATGGAACACCTGAGTTTCTTTTATCTCCTGTCCCCAACTCTCCCTAACTTGGCTTCTCCCACAGAAGCCTTCCCCTTCTTGATGGATAACACCACCATCCACTCAGGTATTGAAGTGAAATAAAAATGGAGAGCACCCTTATTTCTTTTCTCTCCCACATCCACATCTTCCTCTGGTCATTATCCTATCCTTCAGCCATTCCTATCACCTCTACCACCAAAATACCACTTGAACCTCTCCAACTTCGCTGGGAGTCCACTATTGTGCCTCTCATGGGGTCCTGCCAAGCCTCCTAACTGGTCCCCCACTTCCACCAAACTTCCTTCTCCATCCAGTAGCCAGACTGATCTTTCTGAAAAAGAAATGGTGCTTTTTGCCTCCCCCACTCAAAACCCCAGGGCTGCGCAGCGCTGCGGCGCTGGAGCAGCAAGGAGATACCTGACGTCCCAGGTCAGTGGTGGTGCCCTTGAGGAGATACCCCACTTCCACGGTAAGGAGCAGTGGCTGCCCTTTGCTGGATCAGCCATGAAGAGATACTCCACATCCAAGGTAAGAGAAACCCCAGTAAGATGGTAGGCGTGGAGAGAGGACATCAGAAGGCAGACAGACTGAAACCACAATCACAGAAAATTAACCAATCTAATCACATGGACCACAGCCTTGTCTAACTCAGTGAAACTAAGCCATGCTGTGTAGGGCCACCCAAAATGGATGGGTCATGGTGGAGAGTTCTAACAAAATGTGGTCCACTGGAGAAGGGAATGGCAAACCACTTCATTGTTCTTGCCTTGAGAACCCCATGAACAGTATGAAAAGGCAAAAAGATAGAACACTGAAAGATGAACTCCCCAGGTTGGTAGGTGCCCAATATGCTACTGGAGATCAGTGGAGAAACAACTCCAGAAAGAATGCAGAGATGGAGCTAAAGCAAAAGCAACACCCAGTTGTGGATGGGACTGGTGATAGAAGCAAGATCCAATGCTGTAAAGAGCAATATTGCATAGGAACCTGGAATGTTAGGTCCATGAATCAAGGCAAACTGGAAGTGGTCAAAGAGGAGATGGCAAGAGGGAATGTCAGCATTTTAGGAATCAGCGAATTAAAATGGACTGGAATGGGTGAATTTAACTCAGATGACCATTATATCTACTACTGTGGGCAAGAATCCCTTAGAAGAAATGGAGTAGCCATCATAGTCAACAAAGGAGTCTGAAATGCAGTACTTGGATGCAATCTCAAAAATGACAGAATGATCTCTGTTCATTTCCAAGGCAAGCCATTCAATATCATGGTAATCTAAGTCTATCCCCTGGCCAGTAATGCTGAAGAAGCTGAAGTTGAAGGAGTCTATGAAGACCTACAAGACCTTTTAGAACTAACACCCAAAAAGGATGTCCTTTTCATTATAGGGGACTGGAATGCAAAAGTAGGAAGTCAACAAACACCTGGAGTGACAGGCAAATTTGGCTTGAAGTACAGAATGAAGCAGGGCAAAGGCTAATAGAATTTTGCCTAGAGAATGCACTGGTCATAGCACACACCCTCTTCCAACAACACAAGAGAACATTCTCCACATGGACATCACCAGATGGCAAACACCTATATCAAATTGGTTCTATTCTTTGCAGCCAAAGATGGAGAAGCTCTATACAGTCAGCCAAAACAAGATCAGGAGCTGACTGTGGCACAGGTCATGAGCTCCTTATTGCCAAATTCAGACTTAAATTGAAGAAAGTAGGGAAAACCACTTGACCATTTAGGTATGACCTAAATCAAATCCTTTACAATTATAGAGCAAAAGGGAGAAATAGATTTAAAGGACTAGATCTGATAGACAGAGTGCCTGATGGACTATGGACAGAGGTTCGTGACATCGTGCAGGAGACAGGGATCAAGACCATCCCCAAGAAAAAGAATTGCAAAAAAGCAAAATGGCTGTTTGGGGAGGCCTTACATAGCTGTGAAGAGAAGAGAAGTGAAAAGCAAAGGAGAAAAGGAAAGATATAAGCATCGGAATGCAGAGTTCCAAAGAATAGCAAGGAGAGATAAGAAAGCCTTCCTCAGTGATCAGTGCAAAGAAATAGAGGAAACAATAGATTAGGGAAAGACTAGAGATATTTTCAAGAAAATTAGAGATACCAAGGGAACATTTCATGCAAAGATGGGCTCAATAAAGGACAGAAATGGTATGGACCTAACAGAAACAGAAGATATTAAGAAGAAGTGGCAAGAATCCAGAGTTCAGTTCAGTTCAGTCGCTCAGTCGTGTCCGACTCTTTGCGACCGCATGAACCACAGCACACCAGGCCTCCCTGGTGTTTACCCAAACTCATGTCCATTGAGTTCGTGATGCCATCCAACCTTCTCATCCTCTGTCGTCCCCTTCTCCTCCCACCTTCAATCTTTCCCAACATCAGGGTCTTTTCCAATGAGTCAGCTCTTCGCATCAGGTGGCCAAAATATTGGAGTTTCAGCTTCAACATCAGTCCTTCCAATGAACACTGATTTCCTTTAGTATGGACGGGTTGGATCTCTTTGCAGTCCAAGGGACTCTCAAGAGTCTTCTCCAACACCACATTTCAAAAGCATCAATTCTTCGGCTCTCAACTTTCTTTATACTCCAACTCTCACATCCATACATGACTACTGGAAAAATCATACCCTGAACTAAACAGACCTTTGTTGGCAAAGTAATGTCTCTGCTTTTTAATATGCTGTCTGAGTTGGTCATAACTTTCTTTCCAAGGAGTAAGCGTCTTTTAATTTCATGGCTGCAGTCACCATCTGCAGTGATTTTGGAGCCCCCCAAAATAAAGTCAGCCACTGTTTCCACAGTTTCCCCATCTATTTGCCATGAAGTGATGAGCCCAGGTGCCATGATCTTCGTTTTCTGAATGTTGAGCTTTAAGCCAACTTTTTCACTCTCCTTTCACTTTGATCAAGAGGCTGTTTAGTTCTTCTTCGCTTTCTGCACACTGAAAAACTGTACAAAGAAATTCTTCATGACCCAGATAATCATGATGGTATGATCAGTCACCTGGAGCCAGACATCCTCGAATGTGAATTCAAGTGGGCCTTAGGAAGCATCACTACGAACAAAGCTAGTGGAGGTGATGGAATTCCAGTTGAGCTATAACAAATGCTAAAAGATGATGCTGTGAAACTGCTGCATTCGATTTGCCAGCAAATTTGAAAAACTCAGCAGTGGCCACAGGAATGGAAAAGGGCAGTTTTCATTCCAATCCCAAAGAAAGGCAATGCCGAAGAATGCTCAAACTACCACACAATTGCACTCATCTTACACGCTAGTAAGGTAATGCTCAAAATGCTCCAAGCCAAACTTCAGCAATATGTGAACCGTGAACTTTCAGATGTACAAGCTGGTTTTAGAAAAGGCAGAGGAGCCAGAAATGAAATTGCCAACATCCGCTGGATGATCGAAAAAGCAAGAGAGTTCCAGAAAAACATCTATTTCTGCTTTATTGACTATGACAAAGCCTTTGACTGTGTGGATCACAATAAACTGTGGAAAATTCTGAAAGAGATGAGAATACCAGACCCTCTGACCTGCCTGTTGAGAAATCTGTATGCAGGTCAGGAAGCAACAGTTAGAACTGGACATGGAGCAACAGACTGTTTCCAAATAGGAAAAGGAGTACATCAAGGCTGTATATTGTCGCCGTGCTTATTTAACTTCTATGCAGACTACATCATGAGAAACGCTGGGCTGGAAGAAGCACAAGCTGGATCAAGACTGCCGGGAGAAATATCAATAACCTCAGATAAGCAGATGACATCACCCTTATGTCAGAAAGTGAAGAAGAACTAAAGGGTCTCTTGATGAAAGTGAAAGAGGAGAGTGAAAAAGTTGGCTTAGAGCTCAACTAAGATCATGGCATCTGGTCCCATCACTTCATGGCAAATAGTAGGGGAATCAGGGGAAACAGTGGCTGACTTTATTTTTCTGGGCTTCAACATCAGTGCAGATGGTGACTGCAGCCATGAAATTAAAAGATGCTTACTCCTTGGAAGAAAAGTTCTGACTGACCTTGACAGCATATTAAAAAGCAGAGACATTATTTTGTCAACAGAGTTCCATCTATCAAGGCTATGGCTTTTCCAGTAGTCATGTATGGATGTCAGAGTTGGACTATAAAGAAAGCTGAGTGCTGAAGAATTGATGCTTTTACCTGTGGTGTTGGAGAAGACTCTTGAGAGTCTTGGACTGCAAGGAGATACAACCTATCCATCCTAAAGGTGATCACTCCTGAGTGTTCATTGGAAGGACTGATGTTGAAGCTGAAACTCCAATACTTTGGCCACATGATGGGAAGAGCTGACTCATTGGAAAAGACCCTGGTGCTGGGAAAGATTGACTGCAGGAGAAGTTGACGACTGATGATGAGATGGTTGGATGGCATCACCGACTCAATGGACATGAGTTTGAGTAGACTCTGGAAGTTGGTGATGGACAGGGAGGCCCGGCATGCTGTGCTCCATGGGATTGCAAAGAGTCGGACACGACTGAGTGACTGAATTGAACTGAACTGAACAAAACCCCAGAAGTGTTTCCTGTGTCACTGGGACTAAAATGCAAACTCCTCAACATGACTCAAACATAATGAGCTGCATGACCTGGCCCTTGCCAACCTCCCCATTCTCACTCACCTTTCTCTATCCTGGTCGTTGTGGGCCTTCTTAGAATACTGACTACTCCACTATTCTAAGCCCCCATCCTTCACGAGGGCTTCCACCTACCCCAAGCTGTCTTTCTCCAGCCTTTTAAAATCTCTAACAGGTTTTCAAACAAATACCAAAGATAAGACATTTGTCCTATTTTTTCTTTTGGATATTTAGATTTTAAGGGTAATCAAAATACAAAATATGGCTTTGGAGCCCCCCTTCCCCCACCAAACCCCATTCTCCTTGCCACCCCTCATAGGGCACATACCTACGTCACTTCTGGGTGTGAATGAAAGCAGGAGATAGGCAAATCCTCAGTTTCTCCCCTAATTTCTTTTTCTCTCTCTGTCTCTTTCCCCTTACTCCTTTCATGAGGTTGAGAATTTCTCTGACCCTTTGCAATTTGTCTCTCAGAAACAGACAGGGTCCACAAAAGGGAACATGATTGGTGATATTTGGGCTCAGGATGGTCATGAGAAATGAAGAATCCTATACTCCTAGCAGTCCTTGTATGTTCCTGAATTCCTGGTCCTAAATTCTTCAAAGAATGTGGTCCTTGTAGTCAAATGGACTCTCTTGTAGACAGAGTTCCAGAGCAAAACACATAACCACTCTGAGCCTCTGTGTGTGCTTTGAGTTTGAATTTCAGAAACCCTAATTAAGGTTCTTAGGAATGTTTATTAATAACAAGTTGTTTTGCCCAAGTCTACTTAGGAACCAACAACGAAGGGCTGACTGATAGTTTTTACATAGAATTTCAGATACTTTTCTCTCTGGGAACCAATTCTCCTTCCAGTGTATGCTTAAAACTTTCATGCCCTTCTTTGTCATGATCTTAGGCAGTTTGCAGGCATGATCCTATAAACAGTATACCTGTAGATACACTCCCAGTCCATGCCTTACGAGCTGTGTTTACCTTGGCCAACTTGCTTTCCCTTTTTTGTTTGTTTCTTTAGCTTTGGAGTCCTCATCTGTACAAAAGGATGGATATTTGTAAGGGAGAAAAGACGTGATAATGTTTGGAAAATGTTTTTCAGGGTGCTTGGCATGCATTCAATGCCCAACACAAGGGACTCCTTATTAATGTCAGTTCTCTGTGTCCTGAGGAGATCCTTGTTCGGCTGGTTTTTGAAGGCCCAGTGTCTCTCCTTTCTGGTGCCCAAAGAAGCTTGGCACTTTCTCCCTAGCCAGGAACCTGATCCCCTGGGTTACATCCCAGGTTGTGGCTGGGCTTTACTCCAGGCAAGTGCCTGATTCTCTGGCCTGAACTCACCTAACTTACACTCTCATTCAGGTTTTCCTTCATTCCCTGAACTTAGGACCTTTTTATGATCCATGTATTTATTTTCCTTGAGGTCCAAGGACTTTGCAAGTCAACACATGAAAGAATGCCATTTTCTGAACTCAAGAAAACCACCCAGTAGATTTGATAATACTATCTCATAGAATGGGGTGTTGAGTCAGGAGCTGAATTTTCTTTCAACTGCTACTGAGCCCTTTGAGCACCCTTTTGGGGACCATTTCATAGATAAATTACTATAAGGCAGTATGTTCCTTCAGCTTCCTTCCTGTAGGGTGCTGAATGCATTTTGATGTCTTCAGGATGTGTCTCTTGAACCTTACTACCAACATTGTGCTAAGACACAGTCATGGGTTATTGGCATATGAATGGCCGATCTTCATTACCATGAGTTGCTGAGCAAGTTAAGTTTTCACTGTGCATAATATATGCAAGATAAAATCTCCTTTCGTATGGTAAAGCCTTGATAAAGTCATGCCAATTAGCTTTGGAATCTCCTCCCAGACACATCGTCTTTTAGAAACCATGCTTAAAAATAAAAATTGCTCTTACTGAAAGGAAGTCATGCACATGGGTAAATAAAGTAGTGATGATCAGAAAGTACAAAGGAGCTTGTGATAAAAAGCGAAGGTCTGCAACTCCATCACTTCCTACTCCCCAGTTGTGCTTCTCCCGGTAGCTCACTTTAACAATCCCTACTTGCACTGCTTTGGCAGTTGCTGTGTTATATGCAGATAAAGTGCTCAGTCTGCGATTTCAATAATTCATCAGCTACAGACATCACCAAGTGACCACGTTCTTCTTACAGAAGAGAATTTAACTCGTTCACAAGTGTCTTCAATCTGCCCTCGCTTTCTTTCTTTCGGATTTTATACTTTCTTTAGATTTTTAGTTCCTCGACTGGAGACTCTAGTAGCTTCCAATAATGTACCTAACCCTCAGTTTCTTCTCAGCCACTTTAGCTTTTCTTTTTCTTATTACCACATCTATCCTTCCCTTCCTTCAACCTCTCTTTCTCATTTCTACATCCCACTCTAGCCAGATTTATAATTATTTACATCAACTTTTGGAAACCTAAAAAAACATGTTCTGCTTTGAAAAGCAATACAAGTCTTTTACCTTTTCATGAATCTCTAATAATTTTGATCATAGGTCCACAGTTCTTCACTGAGTGTAGGCTAGACCAGAGAAGGAGATTAATCCTGGTGCCAAGTCCAAATGCTCTTTTTGTCTTTATACCACTAATTTCTGAAAGTTCTGTCACATTTGAATTTGACTTGTGTTTGATCTATGCATCAAACTCTCTCTCTCTCTCTCTCTCTCTCTCTCTCTCTCTCTCTCTCTCTCTCTCTCTCTCACACACACACACACACACACACACACACACACACACACACACTGAAATGGTTGCTGGGCAATTGATCATTAAGCCATTTAATCTTGTGATAGTTTATAAAATGGCTGTTTTATAACCTCTTTTACACCTAGGAAAAGTTTCGTAACAAGGACTTAAATATCAGGCAAGGTTTCATATAGTGTAAGTGGCAGAGCCTGGAATTGATTCAAAGAAAGGCAGTCTTATTCCAGGATTGGTCCCGGTGACCAATATGTTATTCTACAACATGTGTCTCTCTTTCAGTTTATCAGAATCTATAACTATTGCCAAATTAATCCGTGCTGTTAAGACAGGGGCAACAGCTCACAAATGTATGAATAATGGTTTACAATCACCTACTTTCAAAACCTCCATCAATCCCAGACATCACAGGTTAGAGAGAACAAAATTATCTCTTTGATTTTATTTACACTTTTCTCAAGTTCATAATGAAAGAGTGAAGTCACTCAGTCATGTTCGACTCTTTGCGACCCCATGGACTGGAGCCTATCAGGCCCCTCTGTCTATGGGATTCTCCAGGCAAGAGTGCTGGAGTGGATTGCCATTTCCTTCTCCAGGGAATCTTCCCGACCCAGGAATCGAACCTGGGTCTCCCGCATTGCAGGCAGACACTTTACCATGTGAGCCACCAGGGAAGCCCTCAAGTTCATACAAATCTATAATAACAGACTGACATTTCCCTGAGTAGATATTCTTTTATATTGTAAAAAAGGTTACAATTTTCTGTAACTTTCTACATTCAGAGAACAGGTTAACACATGTAGATTAAATTAATTCTGTTTTATTAAAATCTGCTCTAGGGAACAAACTGGAATTTATGCAACAATGCCCTGATTGTTTCAGATGTTTTGTTTTTAATTTTTGCAGAAAAGTCATTCTTACCTTTGCTCTCCTTTCTGTAACATGTCTTTTTATTCTCAGCCTGCTTTTAAGTATTTCAGCTTATTTTTGTTTTCAAAATGAATTAAGTAATGGTGAGCCTTGGTGAGCCTTAGTGAGCCTTTTATTGTTTTCTGCTTGGAATTCATAGGCCTTCTTGGAACTGTGAGTTAATAGTTTTGCCTCATATTTGAAACATTTTCTACTATTAAATGCTCAGATATTTTTCTGTCCCTTCCTCACTTCCTCCTTTTTCTTCAGTGATGACAATCCCATGTAGGTTTGGTGACTTGATATTGTCCCACAGGTCAATGAAGAACTTTTGGTTTGTCTCATTTTTAAAAAGCTTTATTGAGGTATAACTCACATACAACAAAATGCACATTTAAAGTGTACAACTTGATATGTTCTGACACATGACCCATGAAATCATCTCCACAGTTAAGAAACATTTCTTCATGCCCCTTGCAACCCCTACCTCCAGTTCTCCCTGACACTTCCCTCCCCATCACTAGGAACAAACACTGTTAGATTGCTTTGCATTTTCTAGAATTGTACATGATTTATTATTGTCACACACACACGCATGCATGCACATGCATGATGATATGATCTTTTCTTGATCTGACTTCTTTCAGTCAGAGTAATTATTTTGAGATTCATCCATGCATCAGTAGTTCATTACAATTTGTTGCAAACCAGTATTCCATTCCCTGATGTACAGTCATTTCTTTGTGCCTTCACCTACCACCAGACATTTGGGATGTTTCTAATTTTTAATTATTGCAAATAAAGCTGCCATGAACATTCATGTACAAGTTTTGTGTGGCTTGGGTAAATACCTAGGAGTGGAAAGGCCGAACAATATGGTAGGTGTGTATTCAATTTTACGATGAACTACAAAAATAGTTTTCCAGTGTAGTTGTGCATTTTACATTTCCATCAGTGGTATGTGATGGTTCCAGTTCCTTCAAATCCTAGCTCACACTGGCTATGGAGAGTCGTTTTAAATTTTAGCTATTCTAATAGTTGCGTGGGCTTCCCTGATGGCTAAGACAGCAAAGAATCTGCCTGCAATGAGGGAGACCTGGGTTCAACCCCTGGGTTGGGACGATCCCCTGGAGGAAGGCATGACAACCCACTAAAGTATTCTTGCCTGGAGAATCCCCATGGACAGAAGAGCCTGGCGGGCTACAGTCCATGGGGTTGCAAAGAGTCTGACACAACTGAGTGACTGAGCACATTCTAACAGTTGCGTAGTGCTATCAAACTGTGGTTGTTAGTTGTATTTCTCTAATGACCAGGGATGTTGAACATGTCTTCATATGCTTATTTCCCATCCACGTATGAATAGTGAGTATCTGCTCTAGTCTTTTGTCCACTTTTAGCTCAGTTGTTTGTGTTCTTAATATTGAGGTTTGAAAGCTCTCTATATATATTCTGGATAACTGCCCTTGATCAGATTTATTTATGTTGTTTCTGAGAAAACTTGGCCAAACACAAGGTCAGAACAGATTTTCTTCTAGATTTTCTTAGGCTTACTTTTAGGCCTGTCATCTATTTTGAGTCAATTTTTGCTGATATGTAGTGAGAGGTACTAAGGCCCACATTCAATGGATAGGAATATCCAATTGTGCTAGCACCACCTTTGAAAAGACTATCCTTTCTATCTATGAATTGCCTCTCTACGTCGAAAATTAGTTGTACTTATGTGGTTGGGTTTATTTGTGGGTTATACATTCTGTTCCAATGGTCCACTTGTCTAACTTGATGCCAGTATCACAGTGTCTTGATGCCTGTTGCTTTACAGTAAGTCTTGAGGTAGTGTTGACGCTCCAAATTTGTTCATCTTTCTTAAGGTTACCTTTGCTGGTCCTGGTCCTTTGTAATCCCATGTGGGGTTTAAAACATTCTTGTCAACGTCTACCCCCAAAAATCTCTTCTGGAATTTTCAGTGAGCTTGTGTTGATTCTACAGGTCGATTTGGGAAGAACTGACATAGTAACTTTATTGCACCTTCTGACCAATGAGCATGGAATATCCTTCTGTTTATTTAAGTCTTTGATTTCTCTCAACAGTAGTTTTGGGATATGTAGCTTGAAAGTATTATCCCTAAGTACTTCATATTTTCTGATGTGGTTTTAAATTTATTTTAATTTCTTACTGCCTGGTATGAGTATATAAAGTTACAATTGAGTTTTCTCTGCTGCTGCTGCTAAGTGGTTTCAGTCATGTCCGATTCTGTGCGACCCCATAGATGGCAGCCCACCAGGCTCCCCTGTCCCTGGGATTCTCCAGGCAAGATCACGGGAGTGGGTTGCCATTTCCTTCTCCAATGCATGAAAGTGAAAAGTGAAAGTGAAGTCTCTCAGTCGTGTCCGACTCTTAGCGACCCCATGGACTGCAGCCTACCAGGCTCCTCCGTCTGTGGGATTTGCCAGGCAAGAATACTGGAGTGGGGTGCCATTGCCTTCTCTGACAGAGTGCATATGAAAATAAAATTAGAATTAACATGAAGTTATCTGAAACAGCTTATGTTAAAGTGGTATTATTTCATCCTTGAGGGTTTGGTACCTTTCACTAAATAGAGCTATATGGAATTTTCTTCATAGGAATATTTTTACTTATAAATTCAGTTTCCTTCGTAGATAGAAGACTCTTCAAGTTATCTATTTCTTACTGAATGAACATTGGTAGTTTGTGCATTTCAAGAAATGGGTCCATTTCATCTAAGCCATCAAATTTATTGGCATAAAGTTGTTTGCAATGTTTCCTTATTATCATTTTAATACCTACAGGTTCTGTCATGATGACATCTGCCTCATGGTGAGGTTGACAATTTGTGTCTTCTCACTGTTTTCCCTGAACTGTTAACCTGAAGGCTTATCAGGTACATTGATCTCTCCAAGGGAATAGCTTTGGTTTGATTCATTTTCCCTATTGTTTTCCTGTTTCTGTTTTACTGATGTCTGCTCCTTAACTGATCCTTACTATTTCCTTTCTTCTTTACTTTGGCTTGAATTTGGCCTTACTTTGTCTTATATTCTCCCTCCTTTCTTAAAATGGCATCTACAGTCACTGATTTGAGACATTTCTTCTTTTCTTTATATATCAAGAGTGTTTCTTGTAGACAATGCATGGTTGGCTTTTGTCTTTTAGACCACCCTGACAATATGTCTTTGAATTTGTATATTTAGGCCATTCACATTTAAAGTCATTATTGATGTAGTTGAATTAATGTCTGCCTATATCTGTAACTGTTTTCTATTCATTACACTTGTTCTTTTTTTTTTCTTTCCTTCTTTCTCTGCCTTCTCTGGGTTCAATAGAACATTATATATGATTCCAATTTATCTTCTCTCTTAGCAAATTGATTATGATTTTAAATAAATTTAAGTGGTTACTTTAGAGTTTGCAATATATATTTATAGCTACTCAAAGTCCATCTTCAAGTAGCATTACACCACCTCACATGTAGTACAAGCACCTTAAAATACAGTGTCTTCTCCATTCCTCCCTCCTGTTCCTAATGGCAATACTGCCATTCATTTCATTTATCTGTGTGATTTATAGTTATTGAGTATGTTGTTACCATTGTTGCTTTAGATCAGCTAAGAGTAAGAATGGCAAGTGGTTTTATTTTACTATTATTGATTCCTTCTTCTGTGTCCTGCCTTTCTCTATGTAGATCTAAGTTTTTAGCTTTTATCATTTTCCTTTTCTCCGAGGAACTTCTTTTAGGACATTCCCTCAGTTTGGCTTTGTCTGAGAAAGTCTTTGCCTTCACTTTCAAAGGGTAATTTCACTGTATGTAGATTGCTTGCTTGATTGATTTTTTTCTTTCAACATTTTAACTGCTTCACTCCACTCTCTTCTTGTGTGTGTGGATCCTGACAAGAAGCTCAATGTGACTCTTATCATTGTTCCTCTATACTTATGGCACTTCCCTGCTTCCCATGGTTTCTTTGAAGATTTCATCTATTGTCTGTTTTTCTGCAGCTTGAATATGATATTCTAATTTTTTGGTATTTATATTGCTTGGTGTTTTCTGAGCTTCTTAGATCCATGTTTTGGCGTCTGTCATTAAGTTTAGAGATATAGTGTGGGTGTGGGGACATGAGCAGGAACCAGCATCCTGAGTTGATGGACTTTAGAGCTGAGAGATTAAACCTGGAGGTGGAAAATGACTCTTTGCAAACAGCTGCTCTTGGGTTTTGGATGAGCCAGAGTAGGCTCCATCTGTGGAAGATCTGGAAGCTGTCCTGGACTACTGTGTAGCCACAGTGCCTTATATTCATCACGTTTAAGGAGTGATGGAGGAGTGGTTAAGTGTTACATTCACTGGAGCTGATTCCCAGAAGTCACTGAGCAGACATTCTCCTCTGTAGCATGAGAGAGTCAGAGCTTATTGTTATTAATATAAAGGCACTGACATGATTACAGTTAGGTTTCAAAACAGCAAAGACTTAATACATTAGAATGTACAAGTATTTGTGTAGAGGTAAATCTGTTTCTAGAGGTGAGAGAGAAAGCGAAATTAGCTTGGAGTCAAGCCCGGAAGAGCCTTCAACCAACTGGATTTGGCTGACAGATTTTTTGAGCAGGGGAAGGATCTGATGAAAATACAACCTTACCAAAATTATAAGGGCCAGAACTATCTTGTTTCCTTAAAAGATCAGTATTCTCCATGCTTTATTCTGTCCTAGTGAGGATAATGATGATAATAATTTGCCTAAAATCACTTGGTTTTAGAGGCTGATATGCCCGATGGCTGTTTGGGGAAGCCTTACAAATAGCTGTGAAAAGAAGAGAAGTGAAAAGCCAAGGAGAAAAGGAAAGATATAAGCATCTGAATTCAGAGTTCCAAAGAATAGCAAAAGAGATAAGAAAGCCTTCTTCAGTGATCAATGCAAAGAAATAGAGGGAAACAACAGAATGGGAAAGACTAGAGATCTCTTCAAGAAAATTAGAGATACCAAGGGAACATTTTATGCAAAGATGGGCTCGATAAAGGACAGAAATGGTATGGACCTAACAGAAGCAGAAGATATTAAGAAGAGATGGCAAGAATACACAGAAGAACTGTACAAAAAGGATCTTCATGACCTGGATAATCACCATGGTGTGATCACTCATCTAGAACCAGACATCTTGGAATGTGAAGTCAAGTGGGCCTTAGAAAGTATCACTACGAACAAAGCTAGTGGAGGTGATGGCATTCCAGTGGAGCTATTTCAAATCCTGAAAGATGATGCTGTGAAAGTGCTGCTCTCATTATGCCAGCAAATTTGGAAAACTCAGCAGTGGCCACAGGACTGGAAAAGGTCAGTTTTCATTCCAATCCCAAAGAAAGGCAATGCCAAAGAATGCTCAAACTACCACACAATTGCACTCATCTCGCACGCTAGTAAAGTAATGCTCAAAATTCTCCAAGCTAGGCTTCAGCAATACATGAACCATGAACTCCCTGATGTTCAAGCTGGTTTTAGAAAAGGCAGAGGAACCAGAGATCAAATTGCCAACATCCACTGGATCATGGAAAAAGCAAGAGAGTTCCAGAAAAACATCTATTTCTGCTTTATTGACTATGCCAAAGCCTTTGACTGTGTGGATCACAATAAACTGTGGGAAATTCTGAAAGAGATGGGAATACCAGACCACCTGACCTGCCTCTTGAGAAATCTGTATGCAGGTCAGGAAGCAACAGTTAGAACTGGACATGGAACAACAGATTGGTTCCAAATAGGAAAAGGAGTACGTCAAGGCTGTATATTGTCACCCTGCTTATTTAACTTACATGCAGAGTACATCATGTGAAGTGCAGGGCTGGATGAATCCCAAGTTGGAATCAAGATTGCCAGGAGAAATATCAACAACCTCAGATAAGCAGATGATACCACTTTAATGGCAGAAGGTGAAGAGGAAGTAAAGAGCCTCTTGATGAGGGTGAAAGAAGAGAGTTAAAAAGCTGGCTTGAAACTCAACATTCAAAAAACCAAGATCACGGCATCTGGTCCCATCACTTCATGGCAAATAGAAACGGAAAAAGTGGAAACAGCGACAAATTTTATTTTCTTGGCCTCCAAAATCACTGTCAGAGAAGGCAATGGCAACCCACTCCAGTACTCTTGTCTGGAAAATCTCATGGACAGAGGAGCCTGGAAGGCTGCAGTCCATGGGATCGCTGAGGGTCGGATACGACTGAGTGACTTCACTTTCACTTTTCACTTTCATGCATTGGAGAAGGAAATGGCAACCCACTCCAGTGTTCTTGCCTGGAGAATCCCAGGGACAGGGGAGCCTGGTGGGCTGCCGTCTATGGGGTCGCACAAAGTCAGACACGACTGAAGTGACTTAGCGGCAAAATCACTGTGGACAGTGACTGCAGCCAAGAAATTAAAAGACGCTTGCTTCTTTGAAGGAAAGCTATGACAAACCCAAACAGTGTATTAAAAAGCAGAGACATCACTTTGCCAACAAAGGTCCATATAATCAAAGCCATGGTTTTACAGTAGTCATGAAGAAAGCTGTGTCAGAGAATTGATATTTTCAAATTGTGGTACTGGAGAAGACTCCTGAGACTTCTTTGGACTGCAAGGAGATCAAACCAGCCAATCCTAAAGGAAATCAATTTTGAATATTCATTAGAAGGACTGATGCTAAAGCTGAAGCTCCAGTACTTTGGCCACTTGATTCAAAGAGCTGACTCATTGGAAAAGACCCTGGTGTTGGGAAAATTTGAAGGCAAAAAGAGAAGTGGTTGGCAGAGGATGAGATGATTAGATAGCATCCCTGACTCAATGGACATGAATTTAAGCAAACAGTGGGGGACAGAGGAGCCTGGCATGCTATAGTCCATGATGTCACAAAGCGTCATACACAACTTAGCAACTGAACAACAACAGAAATGTATAGCATCATTTGTATAGCAAACAGAGATTTACTTCTTTTCCAATTTGGATTGCTTTTATTTCTTTTTCGTCTCTGATTGCCATAGCTAGGACTTCCAAAACTATGTTGAATAATATAGTATAATGGCGATAGTGAGGACCCTTGTCTTGTTACTGACTTTAGAAGAAACACTTTCAGTTTTTCACCACTGAGAATAATGTTTCCTGTGGGTTTGTCATATATGGCCTTTACTATGTTGAGGTAGGTTCCTTCTATGCCCATTTGAGAAAGACTTTACTAAAAAATGAGAGCTGAATTTTGTCAAAGGTTTTTTTTGCATCTATTGAAATTATCATATTTTTTTCATTCAGTTTGTTAATATGGTGTATCACATTGATTGCTTTGCATATATTGAAGAATCTTTGCATCCCTGGGATAAATTCCACTTGATCATGGTGTATGATCCTTTTAATGTGTTGTTGGATTCTGTTTGCTAGTATTTTGTTGACAATTTTTGCATCTATGCTCTTCAGTGACATTGGTGCAATTTTCTTTTTTGTGTGATGTTTGTCTGGTTTTGATATGTTACCTCAAAGAATAAGTCTGGAAGTTCCTCCTTCTGTAATTTTTTGGAAGAATTTGAGAATGATAGACATTAGCTCTTCTCTAAAGGTTTGACAGAATTTGCCTGTGAAGCAATCTTTCTCTGAGCTTTTTTTTCTTAGGAGTTTTTTGTTTTTGTTTTTTTAATCATAGTTTTGATTTCAGGGCTTGTGATTGGTCCGCTCATGATTTCTATTTCTTCCTGATTCAGTCCTGGAAAGTTGTACTTTCCTAATAATTTATCCATGTATTCCAGGTCTTCCATTTTACTGGCATATAGTTGCACATAGAAGTCTCTTACAATCCTTTGCATTTCTGCATTGTCTGTTGTAACCTCTCTTTTTTCACTTGCAATTTTATTGATTTGAGTTGTCTCCCTTTTTTTCTTGATGAGTTTAGCTAACGATCTGTCAATTTTGTTTGTCTTCTCAAAGAACCAACTTTTAGTTTTACTAATTGTAAAACTAATTTTTCTATTAAACAATAGCAAAACTAATTCTACTAATTGTAAAATTTTACTAATTTTAAAATCAAAATTAGTAAAAAAAATTTACTAATTTTACTAATTGTAAAACTAATTTTGCTATTGTAAAACAATAGCAAAACTAATTTTGCTATCGTTGCCTTCATTTCTGTTTTACTTATTTCTGCTCTGATTTTTATGTTTTCTTCCCTTCTACTAACTTTAGAGGGAGTTGTTCTTTTTTTCCCAGTTGCTTTAGGTTTAAGGTTATCTTGTCTATTTGATGTTTTTCCTGTTTCTTGAGGTAGGATTGTATTGCTATATACTTTCCCCTTAGAACTGCTTTTGCTGCATCACATAGGGTTTGGGTGATTTTTTTCATTTTCATTTGTTTCTAGGTACTTTTAAAATTTACTCTCTTATTTCTTCAGTAACCTGTTGGTTATTTAGAAGCACATTGTTAAGCCCCCATGTGTCTGTGGTTTTTAGTTGTCCCCCCCCTCCTTTAAGTGATATCTAGTCTCATAGCATTGTGGTCAGAAAGATTATTGATATAATTTAAATTCTCTTAAATGTATCAAGGCTTGTATGTGAGTCAGGATGAGATCTATCCTGGAGAGTGCTCCATGTGTACTTGAGAAAAAAGTGTATCCTTCTGCATTTGGATGGAACGTCCTGAAGGTATCAGTTAGATATATATGGTCTAACGTGTCCTTTTAGGCTTGTGTTTCCATATCAATTTTCTGTCTGGATGATGTGTTCATTGGTGTAAGTGGGGCATTAAAGTCTCCTACTATTAATGTGTTACTGTTGATTTTCCCTTTTATGTATCTTAGTGCCTGCCTTATGTATTGGGGTACTCCCATGTTGGAGGAATAAATTATTTGCAATTGTTATGTTCTCTTAGTCTGATTCCTTTATCATTATGAAGTGGCCTTCCTTATCTCTTATATTCTTTATTAAAGTCTATTTTGAGGAGGCAGTCTCAAGATGGCAGAGGAATAGGATGGGAGACCACTTTCTCCCCCACAAATTCATCAAAAGATCATTTGAATATTGAGCAACTTCCACAAAACAACTTCTGAACGCTGGAAGAGGACACCAGACATGCAGAAAGGCAACCCAAACTCTTCTAAAGGAGGTAGGACAAAATATAAAATGAAAACAGAGGCAAAAGATTTAGGAATGGACACCCATCCTGGGAAGGGAGTTGTGAAGGAGGAGAAGTATCCATAAAATAGGGAATCTTCTCACAGGAGTGTCTGTGGGGAGCTTTGGAATCTCAGAGGGCAACCTAACCAGTGGGGGGAAAAAAAGAAAAAACTACAAATACATGCCTAACCACAACCATCAGTGGAGAAGTGGCTCAGATGCTTGTGTCCACCACCAGTGAGTGGGGGCTGGGCAGAGGGCCCGGGCTGCATCGTTGGTCCTAAGAGTAAGGACCGGGCTTGAATGCCCTGAGGACAATCTGAGGGAAGGGAGCTAATGTAACATAGACACCCAAACCATGGGATCACCAGAGAGACAAAAAAAAGTACCTTTCCAGCGAAAGACTCTAACACCACATGGTGACCCCTGGTGTGTTCACAGAACAAAGGATTGTGCTCTAGCAAATATCAAAGGAGAGCAAGCCATTTAGGACCCTCCCTTCCCTCAAGCAGAGAGGCAGGTGTGCGACAGCCTGAGCTAAAAGGCAAGGGGATGCTGCAATCTCAGCCTCATAGACTGCATCTTCCACCAAACTGTAAGCAGGCTGCCAGGTACTAACCACATCTTCCTGGGATCATGGGTGGTAAAAATCTGTCAGGAGTGTCACAGCCTAAGATCAGCACTCCAGAGGAGACATACAGCACACCTGGGATTATGTCCTTGGGGCACAACAGGGAAACCAAGTGACCAGGACAAGGGAGGTGCATAAGGCATATGGCCCACCTGGTACAGTGTGCTCACCAAGCACCCAGTTGGCTGAGCTGCTTGTACCTGGGAAAGGCATAAAACTACAGCCCATCTGGGTCTGTGCCCTTGCAGAGCACCCAAGAACCTAAGTGGCTTAGACCTGGGAAGTGCATGAAATGCAGGGCCCACTTGTGACAGTGCCCTTGCAGAGCACCTTGGAGCCTAAGCAGTGTGGACCCAGGGAATTACACACCACCTTGGGCTGTAGAAAACCCAGTGTGGTCCATTCACTGCAAGCATTTCCCACACATGCCAGTGGTATTTGTTTGCAGTGACCCTTTCCCCACAGCACAACTGAACCAGTGAGACTAAATAAGTGGCCACCTTCACCCTCTTGTGTCAGGGCAGAAATTAGACATGGAAGAGACTTACAAACAGAAGAAGTCAAAATAAACAAAGAAGGGGGTACTGCTCTGGAAGTGACAGGTGCAACAGATTAAAACCCTGTAGTCAGTTCTGAGACTGTGCATTTGAGGGGCAACTATAGACCTTGAGAACAAGTACAAACTGGAACAAGGGACTATCTGACACTGAACTGACTCCACACTATCAACAACAGCTCCTAGATATATTTTTTACTATTATCACTTTTTAAATTTTTTTAAAATGTAGTTCTTTATTACTCCTTTAACTTACGTTTTTATGGCCTACTATTACCTTTACCAAAAAAAAAACAACCCTATTTTTTTAAAAAGAAATTCCCTATATATATATTTTTTAATTTTTGTGGTCGATTTTGCTTTGTATTTTTTATATTGCATTTTTGAGAGTCTAACCTCTATTCTACGTTTTTAAACTTTGCTTTTTGATATTTGTTATCAATTTTGTACTTTTAAGAATTTAATCATCAGTATTCATTTTCACTTAGGGATTTGACTACTGGCTTGATTGCTCTCTCCCCTTTTGACTCTCCCTTTTCTGCTCCTGGTAACCTCTGTTTCCCTCCTCCCTCTTCTCTGTATAATTCTCTGAATCTCTCTGGGTGTTCCTGGTTGAGGAGAACTGTTTCATCATTAACTCAGGGGTTTTATCTTCTGTGCTGTATAGATGAAGAAGACTTGAGGCTATTGTGAAAGAAGCACTGAAATTCAGAGGCAGGAAGATAAACTCCAGAATATTAGAACATCAGAGAACACCTGATTTCAGGGAACATTAATAGACAAGTCAGTCAGTTCAGTCACTCAGTCATCTCTGACTCTTTGAGACCCGATGAACCACAGCATGCCAGGCCTCCCTGTACGTCACCAACTCCCAGAGTCCTCCCAAACCCTAGTCCATTGAGTCGGTGATGCCATCCAACCTTCTCATCCTCTGTCATCCCCTTCTCCTCCTGCCCCCAATCCCTCCCAGCATCAGGGTCTTTTCCAATGAGTCAGCTCTTCGCATGAGGTGGCCAAACTATTGGAGTTTCAGCTTCAATATCAGTGCTTCCAATGAACACCCAGGACTGATCTCCTTTAGGATGGAATGGTTGGATCTCCTTGCAGTCCAAGGGACTCTCAAGAGTCTTCTCCAACACCACAGTTCAAAAGCATCAATTCTTCGGCGCTCAGCTTTCTTCACAGTCCAACTCTCACATCCATACAGGACCACTGGAAAAAACATAGCCTTGACATTTGTTGGCAAAGTAATGTCTCTGCTTTTGAATATGCTGTCTAGGTTGGTCAGAACTTTCCTTCCAAGGAGTAACCATCTTTTAATTTCAGTGCAGTCACTATCTGCACTGATTTTGGAGCCCAGAAAAATAAAGTCAGCCACTGTTTCCACTGTTTCCCCATCTATTTCCCATGAAGTGATGGGACCAGATGCCATGATCTTTGTTTTCTGAATGTTGAGCTTTAAGCCAATTTTTTCACTCTCCTCTTTCACTTTCATCAAGAGGCTCTTTAGTTCCTCTTCACTTTCTGCCATAAGGGTGGTGTTATCTGTATAACCTCAGGGTCATCAATAACCTCAGGGTTATTGATATTTCTCCCAGCAATCTTGATTCCAGCTTGTGCTTCTTCCAGCCCAGCATTTCTCATGATGTACTCTGCATACAAGTTAAATAAGCAGGGTGACAATATACAGCCTTGATGTACTCCTTTCCCTATTTGGAACCAGTCTGTTGTTCCATGTCCAGTTCTAACTGTTGCTTCCTGACCTGCATACAGATTTCTCAAGAGGCAGGTCAGGTGGTCTGGTATTCCCATCTCTTTCAGAATTTCCCACAGTTTATTGTGATCCACACAGTCAAAGGCTTTGGCATAGTCAATAAAGCAGAAATAGATATTTTTCTGGAACTCTCTTGCTTTTTTGATGATCCAGTGGATGTTGGCAATTTGATCTCTGTTTCCTCTGCCTCACCCAAAAGTTTCCATGCATATACTGAAATCGACTTCCACCCAAGAGCCAACAAGTTCCAGTGCAAGACACCCACGCTAATTCTTCAGCAAAACAGGAACACAACCCTGAACATAAAAAGACAGGCTGTCCAAAGCCATGCCATACCCACAGACACCCCAAAATTCACTACTGAACTACATTGCACTCCAGAGACAAGAGCTCCAGCTCCACCCACCTGAACACAGACACAAGTTCTCCTAACTAGAAAACCTTGATAAGCCACTGGTCCAACCCCACCCACAGGGAGAAGACACCACAATTAAGAGGAACCAAGAACATCCAGCCTTCAGAAAGGGCACCCCAAATATAGCAATATAAACAAAATGAAAAGGCAGAGAAATATTCAGCAGGTGAAGGAATATGATAAAAAAAAAAAAACAGCAAACCAAACACAAGATGAGGAGAAAAGGAGTCTACCTGAAAAAGAATTCAGAATAATGATAATCAAGATGATCCAAAGTTGTGAAAACAAAATGGAGTTACAGATAAATAGACTAGAGACAAGGATTGAGAAGATGCAAGAAATGTTTAACAAGGACCTAGAAGAAACAAGGAAGAGTCGATCAAAAATGAACAATGCAATAGCTGAGATAAAAAGAACTCTGGGGGGAACCAACAATAGAATAACTGAGGCAGGAGAGAGGATAAGTGAGGTGGAAGATGGAATGGTGGAAGTAAATGAAACAGAGAAGAAAAAAGAATTAAAAGAAATGAGGACAACCTTGGAGACCTCTGGGACAATGTTAAATGCCCCAACATTTGAACATAGGTGTCCCAGAAGAAGAAGACAAAAAGAAAGGGCATGAGAAAATACTTGAGACGATAGGAGTCAAAAACTTTCCTAAAATGGGGAAGGAAATAGTCATGAAAGTCCAAAAAGCCCAGAGAGTCACAAACAGAATCAACCCACGGTGAAAAACCCCACTACACATACTAACCAAACTAACAAAAATTAAACACAAAGATAAAATATTAAAAGCAGCAAGGGAAAAGCAACAAATAATACACAAAGGGATCCCCATAAGGATAACAGCCAATCTTTCAATAGAAACCCTTCAGACAAAAAGGGAATGGCAGGACATACTTAAAGTGATGAAAGAGATAAACCTACAACCATGATTACTCTAGCCAGCAAGGATCTCATTCACATATGAAGGAGAAATCAAAGGCTTTGCAGACAAGCAAAAGCTGAGAGAATTCAGCACCACCAAAACAGTTCTTCAACAAATGCTAAAGAAACTTCTCTAGACAGGAAACACAGAAAAGGTGTATAAAAACTAACCAATAGCAACAAAGTAAATGGTAATGGGATTATGAAAGTGAAAGTGAAAGTCACTACATTGTATCTGACTCTTTGAGACCCCATTGACTTATACGCCTGATGTGAAGAACTGACTCATTGGAAAAGACCCTGATGCTGGGAAAGATTCAAGGCAGGAGGAGAAGGGGAGGACAGAGGATGAGATGGTTGGATGGCATCACTGACTCAATGGACATGAGCAAGCTCCGGGAGTTGGTGAAGGACAGGAAAGTACTGATGTGTGGCAGTTCATGGGTTTGCAAAGAGTCAGACATGACTGAGTGATTGAATTGAACTGAACTGACTTATACAATCCATGGAATTCTCCAGGCCAGAATACTGGAGGGGTAACCATTCAGTTCTCCAGGAGATCTTCACAACGCAGGGACCAACACTGCAGGCAGATTCTTTACCACCTGAGGCAGCAGGAAATCCCAATGGGGTCATAGTTATCAATAATGGCCTTAAATGTAAATGGGTTAAATGCTTCAACTAAAAGACAAAGACTGGCCGAATGGATACAAAAACAAGACTCCTACATATGCTGTGTATTAGAGACCCACCTCAAACCTAGAGACACATAGAGGCTGAAAATGAGGAGCTGGAAAAAGATATTTCATGCAAATGGAGACCAAAAGAAAACAGAACTACCAATACTCATCTCAGATAAAATAGACTTTGAAATAAAGACCATGATAAGAGACAAAGAAGGATACTTCATAATGATCAAAATGTCAATCCAAGAAGAAAATTTAACAATTATAAATACATATGCATCCAACATAGGAGCACTTCAACATGTAACACAAATGCTAACAAGTATGAAAGGGGAAATTAACAGTAACACAATAATAGCAGGAGACATTAATACCCCACTCACACCTATGGATAGATCAACCAAACAGAAAATTAGCAAGGAAACACAAGCTTTAAATAATGCAATGGACCAGTTAGAGCTAATTGATATCTACAGAACACTTCAACCAAAAACAATGGATTTCACCTTTTTCTCAAGTGCACAAGGAACAGTCTCCAAAATAGATCACATCCTGGGCAGTAAATCTAGCCTTGGTAAATTTTTAAAAATTGAAATCATTTCAAGCATCATTTCTGATCACAATGCATTAAGATCAGATATCAACTACAGGAGAAAACTATAAAAAACACAAACATATGGAGTCTAAACAACACATTTCTGAATAACCAACAGATCAACGAAAAAATCAAAAAGGAAATCAAAATATGCATAGAAATGAATGAAAATGAAAACACGACAACAGAAAACCTGTGGGATTCAGTAAAAGAAGTGTTAAGAGAGAGGTTCATAGCAATAGAAGCCTACCTTAAGAAACAAGAAAAACATCAAATAAACAACCTAACTTACATGTTAAGCATTTATAAAAAGAAGAACGGAAGAATCCCAAAGTTAGAAGGAAAGAAATCATAAAAATCAGAGCAGAAATGAATGAAAAAGAAATGAATGAGACTACAGAAAAGATCAACAAAACTAAAAGCTGTTTATTTGAGAGATAAATAAAATAGACAAACCATTAGTCAGACTCTTCAAGAAAAAAAAAGAAGAATCATATCAATAATTAGAAATGAAAATGAAGAAATCACAACAGAAAACACAGAAATGCAAAAGATCATAAAAGACTGCTATCTGCAACTATATGCCAATAAAATGGACAACTTGGAAGAAATGGACAAATTCTTAGAAAAGCATAACCTTCCAAAACTGAACCAGGAAGATATAGAAACCTAACAGACCCATCATGAGCATGGAAATAAAAATTGTAGTAAGAAATGTTCCAAGAAACAAAAGCCCAAGACCAGATGGTTTCATAGGTGAATTCTACCAACAATTTAGAGAAGAGCTAACATCTATCCTACTCAAACTCTTCCAGAAAATTTCAGAGGAAAGTAAACTCCCAAACTCATTTTATGAGGCCACCATCACCCTAATACCAAAACCAGATAAAGATGCCACAAGGAAAGAAAACTACAGGCCAATATCACTGATGAACATACATGCAAAAATCCTCAAAAAATTCAAGCAAACAGAATCCAACAACATATTAAAAAGATCACACATCATGGCCAAGTTGGCTATATTCCAGGGATGCAAGGATTCTTCAATATTCACAAACCAATCAATGTGATACACCACATTAACAAACTGAAAGATAAAAACCATATGATTATCTCAATAGATACAGAGAAAGTCTTTGACAAAATCTGACATCCATTTATGACAAAAACTCTCCAGAAAACAAGTATAGAAGGAACATACCTCAACATAATGAAAGCCATATATGGCAAACCCACAGCAAACATCATCCTCAATGCCAAAATTTGAAAGCATTTCCTCTAAAATCAGGAACAAGACAAGTGTGCCCACTCTCACCACCAATATTAATTTTGGAAGTCCTAGCCACAGCAATCAGAGAAGGAAAAGGAATAAAAGGATTCCAGATTGGAAATGAAGAAATAAAACTCTCACTATTTGCAGATGACATGATCCTCTACATAGAAAATCCTAAATATACCACCAGAAAATTATTAGAGCTAATCAATGAATATAGTAAAGTTGCAGAATATAAAATTAATATACAGAAATCCCTTGTATTCTTATACACTAACAATGAAGAAACAGAAAGAGAAATTAAGGAAACAATCCCATTCACCATTGCAACAAAAAGAATAAAATACTTAGGAATAAATTTACCTAAAGAAACAAAAGACCTATATACAGAATACTATAAAACCCTGATGAAATAAATCAAAGATGACATAAATAGATGGAGAAATATACCATGTTTGTGAATTGGAAGAATCAATATAGTGAAAATGAGTATAGTACCCAAAGCAATCTATAGATTCAATGCCCTATCAAGCTACCAACAGTATTTTTCACAGAACTAGAACAAATAATTTCAAAGTTTGCATGGAAACACAAAAAACCTCGAATAGCCAAAGCAATCTTGAGAAAGAATGGAATTGGAGGCATCAACTTTCCTGACTTCAGACTATGCTACAAAGCTACAGTCATCAAGACAGTATGGTAGTGGCACAGAGGCAGAAATATAGATCAGTGGAACAAAACAGAAAGCCCAAAGATAAATCCATGCACCTTGGACACTTTATCTTTGACAAAGGGGCAAAAATATGCAATGGAGAAGAGACAATTTCTTTAACAAGTGGTGCGGGGGAAACTGGTCAACCACTGGTAAAAGAATAAAACTAGAACACTTTCTAATACCATACACAAAAATAAACTCAAAATGGATTAAAGACCTAAATGTAAGACCAGAAACTATAAAACTCTTAGGGGAAAACATAAGCACAACATTCTCTGATGTAAATCACAGCAAGATCCTCTATGACCTACCTCCCAGAGTAATGGAAATAAAAGCAAAAATAAACAGATGAAAGTGCTGTTCATTGTGACACCATTTACAATAGCTAGGACATGGAAGCAACCTAGATGTCAGCTGATCCAAGTAAGTGTGGTACATATACACAATGGAATATTACCCAGCTATAAAAAAGAATGCATTTGAGTCAGTTCTAATGAGGTGGATGAAACTGGAGCCTATTATACAGACTGAAGTGAGTCAGAAAGAGAAACACCAATGCAGTATATTAACCTATATATATGGAATTTATAAATAAACTATGTATAAACAAATTAATTATAATAAACTAATTAAACTTAAAAGCTCTTGCACAATGACGGAAACTATAAGCAAGCTGAAAAGGCAACCTTCAGAATGTGAGAAAATAATAGCAAATGAAACAACTGACAAATAATTAATCTCCAGAATATACAAGCAGCTCATGCAGCTCAATAACAGAAAAATTAATGACCCAATCAAAAAGTGGGCCAAAGAACGAAACAGACATTTATCCAAAGAAGATTTACAGATGGCTAATTAACACATGAAAAGATGCCCAACATTACTCATTATTAGAGAAATGCAAATCAAAAGCACAATGAGGTATCACCTCTGCATGCCAGAATGGCTGCCATTAAAAAGTCTACAAACAACAAATGTTGGAGAAGGTGTAAAGAAAAGGGAACCCTGTTACACTGTTGGTGGGAACACAAACTGGTAGAGCCTCTATGGAGAACAGTATGGACACTCCTGCAAAAACTGGAAATAGAAATGCCATATGACCCAGCAATCCCACTGCTGGGCATACACACTGAGGAAACCAGAATTGAAAGAGACATATGTACCCAATATTCATTACAGCACTGTTTATAATAGCTAGGACATGGAAGCAACCTATATGTTGGCTGATGAATGGATAAGGAAGTCATGGTAAATATACACAATGGAATACTACTCAGCTATAGAAAAAAAAACATTTGAGTCATTTCTAATGAGGTGGACAATAGAATGGGAAAGACTAGAGATCTCTTCAAGAAAATTAGAGATACCAAGGGAACATTTCATGCAAAGATGGGCTCGATAAAGGACAGAAGTGGTATGGACCTAACAGAAGCAGAAGATATTAAGAAGAGTTGGCAAAATACACAGAAGAACTGTACAAAAAAGATCTTCACGACCCAGATAATCACGATAGTGTGATCACTCACCTAGAGCCAGACATCCTGGAATGTGAAGTCAAGTGGGCCTTAGGAAGCATCACGACGAACAAAGCTAGAGGAGGTGATGGAACTCCAGTTGATCTATTTCAAATCGCAAAAGATGATGCTGTGAAAGTGCTGCACTCAATATGCCAGCATATTTGGAAAACTCAGCAGTGGCCACAGGACTGGAAAAGGTCAGTTTTCATTCCAATCCCAAAGAAAGGCAATGTCAAAGAATGCTCAAACTACCACACAATTGCACTGATCTCATATGCTGGTAAAATAATATTCAGAATGCTCCAAGCCAGGCTTCAACAGTGCGTGAACCATGAACTTCCAGATGTTCATGCTAGATTTAGAAAAGACAGAGGAACCAGAGATCAAATTGCCAACATCTGTTGGATCATCAAAAAAGAAAGAGTTTCAGAAAAACCTTTATTTCTGCTTTATTGACTATGCCAAGGCCTTTACACATTCTTCTGGTTCAGGTATTCTGCTGCTAATTACTTCTCATTCTAGAGTATTTTTAATTTCAGTAATTGTGTTGTTCATCTCTGTTTATTCTTTATTTCTGCTGCTGCTGCTGCTGCTGCTGCTGCTAAGTCGCTTCAGTTGTGTCTGATCCTGTGCAACCCCAGAGATGGCAGCCCACCAGGCTCTGCCATCCCTGGGATTCTCCAGGCAAGAACACTGGAGTGGGTTGCCATTTCCTTCTCCAGTGCTAGGTCCTTATTAAATCTGTTAAATGATTCTTGAATTTTTTCCACTCTATTTTTGAGATTTAGGATCATCTTTGCTATCATTACTCTGCATTATTTTTCAGGTAGTTTCCCTATTTTATCTTCATTTATTTGGCCTTGTGAATTTTTACCTTATTCCTTCATTTGTATAGTATTTCTCTGTCTTTTCACTTTATCTAACTTACTGTGTTTGTGGTCCTCTCTCTTGACGCTATAGAGTCATAGCTCTTCTTGCTTCTGATCCCTGGCCCCAGTGGGTGAAGTTGGTTCAGTGGCTTGTGTAACTTCTTATTTGGGGGGATTTGTGCCTGCATTCTGTAGGGAGGAGGTGAGATTTTACCCTCTGATGAGCAGGGTCATGAGAGGTGTTGTGTTTTGGGGTGTATGTGGGAAGCCTGTCTTCTGATGATTGTGTTTGTGTTCTTGTCCTGCTTGTTACTTGTGTGAGGCATCCTGTTTTGGGTGATGCAGGCAGTCGTGTGCTGGCAGGTTTTAGATACAGGTGGAGGTCATCATGGGAGTTCTCACTGATTAATACTCCCAGGGGTAAGGAGTTATCTGGTGGTCTAGTGTCCTGGACTCAGCACTCCCTCCACAGAGACACAGGCCCAACATCTGGTTAGGTAACCAGTATCCCAACAGAATAATCTCTGTTCATTTTCAAGGCAAACCATTCAATATAACAGTAATCCAAGTATATGTCCCAACCATTAATGCTGAAGAAGCTGAAGTTGAACAGGTCTATTAAGACCTACAAGACCTTCTAGAACTAAGACCCAGAAAAGATGTTCTTTTAATCATAGGGGACTGGAATGCAAATGTAGGAAGTCAAGAGATACCTGAAGTAACAGGCGAGTTTGGCCTTGGAGTACAAAATGAAGCAGGGCACAACACTGGTCATAGCAAACACCCTCTTCCAACAACATAAGAGAAAACTCTACAAATGGACATCATCAGATGGTCAATATGGAAAACAGATTAACTATATTCGTTGTAGCCAAAGAGGGAGAAACTATATACAGTTAGCAAAACAAGACCAGAAGCTGACTCTGGCTCAGATCATTGCCAAATTCAGACTTAAATTGAAGAAAGTAGGGAAAACCACTAGACCATTCATGTATGACCTAAATCAAATCCTTTATGAGTATACATGGAAGTGGCAAATAGATTCAAAGGATTAGATCTGATAGAGTGCCTGAAAAACTATGGGCAGAGATTTGTAACATTGTGCAGTGATTTTAATCATACCCAAGAAAGAGAAATACAAAAAGGCAAAATGGTTGCCTGAGGAGGTCTTACAGATAGCTGAGAAAAAAAGAGAAGCAAAAGGCAAATGAGAAAAGGAAAGATATAGCCATCTGAATGCAGAGTTCCAAGGAATAGCAAGGAGAGATAAGAAAGCCTTCCTAAGTGATCAATGCAAAGAAATAGAGGAAAACTATAGAATGGGAAAAACTAGAGATCTCTTCAAGAAGATTAGAGATACCAAGGGAATACTTAGAGATACCAAGGGAATACTTAATGCAAATATGGGCACAAAAAGACAGAAACAGCATGGGCCTAACAGAAGCAGAAGATATTAAAAAGAGATGGCAAGAATACACAGAAGAACTATACAAAAAAGATCTTCATGACACAGATAAGCATGATGGTGTGATCACTCACCTAGAGCCAGACATCCTGGAGTGCAATGTCAAATGGGCCTTAGGAAGCATCACAACATACAAAGCTAGTGGAGGTGATGAAATTCCAGCTGAGCTATTTCAAATCCTAAAAGTTGATTCTGTGAAAGTGCTGCACTCAATATGCCAGCAAATTTGGAAAACAAAAATGGCCACAGGACTGGAAAAGATCAGTTTTTGTTCCAATCCCAAAGAAGGGCAATGCCAAAGAGTGTTCAAACTATTGCACAATTGCACTCATTTCACATGCTAGCCATCAACAGTAAGTGAACTGAGAAATTCCAGATGTTCAAACTGGACTTAGAAAAGGCAGAGGAACCAGAGATCAAATTGCCAACATCTGTTGTATCATTGAAAAAGCAAGAGAATTTCAGAAAAACATCTACTTCTGCTTCATTGACTATGTTAAAGCCTTTGACTATGTGGCTCACAACAAACTGTGGAAAATTCTTCAAGAGATGGGAATACCAGACTACCTGACATGCCTCCTGAGAAATCTGTATGCAGGTCAAGAAGCAACAGGTAGAACCAGACATGAAACAATGGACTGATTCAAAATTGGGAAAGGAGTACATCAAGGCTGTATATTGTCACCCTGCTTACTTACCTTATATGCAGAGTACATCACGCAAAATGCCAGACTGGATGAAGCACAAGCTGGAATCAAGATTGCCAGCAGAAGTATCAAGAACCTCAGATATGCTGATGACACCACACTTATGGCAGAAAGTGAAGAGGAACTAAAGAGTTCTCTTGATGAAGGTCAGGAACTAAAGAGCCTCTTGATGAAGGTGAAAGAGGAGAATGAAAAAGCTGGCTTAAAACTCAACATTCACAAAAACTAAGATCATGGCATCTGGTCCCACCACTTCATGGCAAATAGATGGGGAAACAATGGAAACAGAGACTTTATTTTCTTGGGCTCCAAAACCACTCCAGTTGGTGACAGCTGACATGAAATTAAAAGATGTTTGCTCCTTGAAAGAAAACCTATGACCAACCTAGACAGAATGCTAAAAAGCAGAGACATTACTTTACTGACAAAGGTCTGTATAGTCAAACCTCTTGTTTCTTCAGTAGTCATGTATGGATGTGAGAGCTGAGCACCAAAGAATTGATGCTTTTGAACTGTGGTATTGGAGAAGACTCTTGAGAGTCCCTTGGACTGTAAGGAGATCAAACAAGTCAATCCTAAAGGAAATCAGCCCTGAATATTCATTGGAAGGACTGATGCTGAAGCTGAAGCTCCAACACTTTGGCCACCTGATGTGAAAAACTGACTCATTGGGAAAGACCCTGATGCTGGGAAAGATTGAAGGCAGGAGGAGAAGGGGAGGAGAAAAGATGATATGGTTGGATGGCATCACCGACTCAATGGACATGCGTTTGATTAAGCTCCAGGAGTTGGTGATGGACAGGGAAGCCTGGTGTGCTGCCGTCCATCAAATTGCAGAGTCAGACACGACTGAGCAACTGAACTGAAGTGAACTGAATTCAAAAAGACATGTGCACTTTAATATTCACAATGGAACTCTTTACAATATCCAAGAAATTGTAGTAACCCAAGTGCTCATCAACAGACAATTGGATCAAGAAGATGTAAGTTATATGTATATATGAATATATGTATATATTACTCAGTCATAAAAAAGAATGCAATATTGCTATTTGCAGCAATATGAATATACCTAGAGAATAGTATGCTCAGTGAAATATCAGACAGTGAAATACAAATACTATATGATATTACTTATACATGTAATCTAAAAAATAATACAAATGACTGTATATACAAATAGGAACAGTCATAGAAAACAAATGTGATTACCAAAGGGGTGGGATAAATTAAGGGTATGATGTTAACAGATACATACTACCATATATAAAATAGATAAGCAAAAAGGATTTACTGTATAACACAGGAAATTATACACAATATCTTGTAATAGCCTATAATGCAATATAAACTACAAAATTACTGAATCACTATCCTGTATACCCAAAACTAACACAATATTGTAAATCAGCTATGCTTTCAATTTTTTTAAAATGCTTCTGCTGTGGTCATCATAACCTTATAAACAAACTCTCAGGAATAGGAATAAATACTTGTTTTTTTCAGAGACACTGCAGCTGATTTGCAGGAACTGTTTCACTCCACTCAAGGAATTTGCCCACCTCAAAGGACAAAAAATGGCCAAGTGGTACTTACCCTTCCAGTACAGCTTATAACCAACTAGAATACTAATCATGTGGCTATTAGGCTTACCCTTATCTGCCACTAACTTAGCCTGGAAAAATACAACAAACAAAAACTTCTAAAATGAGGTAAGCAGAAGCTACCTGGCAGAATTCCCAATAACTGACTTTTTGCATAATGTGCAATTTACAATTCCCATAACATAAATAATACCACTCAAAGCAGTCCAAAACTTTTCTCTGACACTAGCAGAAGTTATAAATGACATGACTTTTGTTCTAGAGGCCCAGAAACTACTCTGAATTCATTAGTTAACATTGTCATGGACAATTGTGTAGCCCTTGATTTTCTCTTAGCTACCCAAAAGAGAGTTTGTATAACCACCTGACCTGCCTCTTGAGAAACCTGTATGCAGGTCAGGAGGCAACAGTTAGAACTGGACATGGAACAACAGACTGGTTCCAAATAGGAAAAGGAGTACGTCAAGGCTGTTCTATGCAGAGTACATCATGAGAAATGCTGGGCTGGATTAAGCACAAGCTGGAATCAAGATTGCTGGGAGAAATATCAATAACCTCAGATATGCAGATGACACCACCCTTATGGCAGAAAATGAAGAGGAACTAAAAAGCCTCTTGATGAAAGTGAAAGAGGAGAGTGAAAAAGTTGGCTTAAAGCTCAACATTCAGAAAATGAAGATCATGGTATCTGGTCCCATCACTTCATGTAAAATAGATGGGGAAACAGTGGAAACAGTGTCAGACTTTATTTTTGGGGGGCTCCAAAATCACTGCAGATGGTGATTGCAGCCATGAAATTAAAAGATGCTTACTCCTTGGAAGGAAAGTTATGACCAACCTAGATAGCATATTGAAAAGCAGAGACATTACTTTGCCAACAAAGGTCCGTCTAGTCAAGGTTATGGTTTTTCCAGTGGTCATGTATGGATGTGAGAGTTGGACTGTGAAGAAAGCTGAGTGCCGAAGGATTGATTCTTTTGAACTGTAGTGTTGGAAAAGACTCTTGAGAGTTCCTTGGACTGCAAGGAGATCCAACCAGTCCATCCTAAAGGAGATCAGTCCTGGGTGTTCATTGGAAGGACTGATGCTGAAGCTGCAACTCCAATACTTTGGGCACCTCATGTAAAGAGTTGACTCATTGGGAAAGACCCTGATGCTGGGAGGGATTGGGGGCAGGAGGAGAAGGGGACGACCGAGGATGAGATGGCTGGATGGCATCACCAACTCGATGGATGTGAGTTTGGGTAAACTCCGGGAGTTGGTGATGGACAGGGAGGCCTGGCGTGCTGCGATTCATGGGGTTGTAAAGAGTCAGACACAACTGAGCGACTGAAATGAACTGAACTGAACTAAAATACTTGCTGCACTCATATAAATATTACAGGATAAGCAGAACAGTCTGCTTCTAGGCTTAAAAAACTCTGGAACTCTAAAACATACCCAGCTGGATTCTGGAACATATTTTCATTGTCATGGTTTTGTAATCTAGATTCCCATCTCCACCAGTTTTGATTTACGTTACAAAGACTAAGAATGATTTCACTTTCATTAATCGCTTATGCTGCCACTGATGAATGCGTCCTGTCTAGAGTCTAAGATGCTACTGCACAGCCAATATCACATCAAATGATTCTATAGCTCATCCTAACAAAAGAAACAAGAAGGATTAATCTAGTCTAACCACAGATTGCATTCTCCAAACACCCTCCTGATCTTGGTTTATGAAATACCAACAATAATTTAAATCTGTGTGTGTGTGTGTGTGTGTGTGTTAGTCACTCAATTGTGTAAGACTCTTTGTGAGTCCATGGACTATAGCCTTCCAGGTCCCTCTGTCCATAGGATTCTCTAGGCAAGGATACTAGAGTGGATTGCCATGCCCTTCTCCAGTGAATCTCTCCAATCCGGGGATCAAACCCAGGTCTCCCACATTGCAGGCAGATTCTTTTATCATCTGAGCCACCAGGGATCTAGATATTATGAATTAATGTCCAGAGGCTTAACTTTATCTTTCCTTGCCAAGCTGGGGGCACCAAGAAAGAGAAAAGCAGACTCTAACATCTGGGAAGTGACCTGATGCTTCCAACAAGGTCTTGGTGTTATTTATTAGGAGCTGGCCTGACACTTGCAGCTAGGCCATGATATTTTCTTTTTGAAGCTAAACAACTTCACAGAACACTATCATCAAGTAATATATGTGACTATGGTAACGTGAGACATAAGAAACAAGACTACTGCTTAAGGTCACTACGTCAAGGCACCAAAATACAAAACATCCCTTCTCCTAGCCAATTCTAGTGGCTGCTGCTTCTTTACCACTTATAGCTCTGAGGCGTGGGTTATTCTTCTCTCCTTCTAGATAAGAGTTATTAAAATTTCCAACCAGAGGATTGCCCCTGCTCCCTAACAGCATCTAATCCAAAGCAAAGTCCAACACTGTGCAAATCCTATAAATCCTTTCTAATTCCTTTTTATTGATATACTCCACATTCATGCATTCTCTCTTGTTACAGTAAACAAAAAATCCAACTTTATTCAACTACAGGTCTGTTTCTGGGATCTTTGGCTGATGGGTATTGACATATAAGCATGTGTTTACTTGCCACCTACTCTCCTCCATCTTCCAGATGGTGTCTTTCTGTAGGAAAGGGCCTGTAGTTTACTTATTTTTTTTTCCCCTGTTCCAGTGCTGGATGGATGTATGATGAATGGCTAAATGGGTGGAAGGATGAATGGATAAGCAAATGCATAGTGTAAAAGGAGAAAGGGAAGAAGGGAAAAAAGGAATAAAATAAGGAGGGAGAACAGAATGAGAGGAGAAGTAAACAGAGTTTTCCTGCTCTATTTCTTGGCCCAAGTATATATTCACTTATCTTTACACTCTATCTTGTTTCCTACAGGATCCATAGTCACTAGATGTCTGATAGGTATTTTATTTTGTAAGCAACCTTGACTTATATTACTCCAATTTGCTGCCTTTGCTCTTTTTTCTTTGTATTCTTCCTCCCTTGTTTGTCTTATCCATTTACATGGCATCCCTTACTAATTTTCAGTAGAAGCCTTCCAGTTCACTTCCTCCAAACTCATACTCTTCCCCAGGCTGCAATCCTATATTTCTGGTTGTACCACATGGTGGTGCTCAAGAAGAGAGAACCGTGGGCTCTCTTTTTCTATTAAAGCTCTGGATGCTCTAGCCATATCCCACTTTGTCTTCTGCATTTTATGATATTAATAGCTCCTTGGTGATTCAGGAAGAGCCTCTATTCAGGTTCTTGGTAGCTGTCATAAGTCATGGACCTCAGAGTAGGAAGAGCTTGTAAGAGAGAGGAGGCTTAATTTGAAGTAACAACAATAAAAATATTTATGAAGAGTTCCCATCTTGAAGGATCAATGTTAGGCACTTTAATTTTATCTCACTTAAGCATCATCCTCAATTTTAGGATTAACAATCCTAAAAGACCAGGTTTATTACCTTTGTTATAATTAAGGAAACAGGCTTAGAAAAGTGAATTCACTTGACGAAAGTCACACAGCTAGTAAGTGAAAACAGGATTTGAACCTGAATCTGTTACTATAAAATTGGAGCTCTTAACTGCTGTGTTATATTATTTTGGGATAACTAAGATAATGATGTTTCTACCCCCCAAGTCTATATAGTAGTGGGGTATGACAAGAGAATCCTCTACTGGAAAATGCTGCAAGGCAATGGTGTCTTTAAGTAAATTAAACAAAAAATTAAAAATGACAACTAGTTATTTTTGTTGCAGTTTTCTATTGCTATAGTTAAGACAAAGAGTTGGAGTAAACACTGAAAAACAAAGTGGAAGGTAAGGTAATCTTTTTTTAACCATGAAACAAAAAAAGCCAGAGGGCATTCAAGAAAGGGTTAAAAAGAGTCAGATATGGAGAAGAAAAAACGATGAGAAATTCCTGCATTTGGGGCGGTATCCGAGAATGACAGAGACATGAGTCTTGGTGGCACCTGTGGGCTTCAAGATACCATGCAGAAGAAACTCTGGCTAAAATCAATCTCTGCTGGTGCAGCAATATTCTGGAAGATGTTGACAGCCTGGTGACTGAAGGTGAATGGCAGCAGCAAAGGACATTGCTCAGAGATCAAGAGAAAGCATCAGTGGAAAATTGTGATAGTGTCCTCTGTCAAAGGGGCAGCCACGTCATAGGAGACTACTTCATAAAAGTAAGAGCACAGACTCTATCCTGTGTTCCTATTGTTCCTGATATGACTGATAAACTGTTCCTGACATGACTTAGGAAAATACTATATAGAGGGAGCATTCTTATTTCCGGTGTCCCTGGGAATAAAAAACAAAAAATTGATCAGAATTGCTCCATTTTAAATGTTTGCAAGAGGCAATCTGTCTTTCCACAAGAGAGTAGGGAGGATGTAACCACACAGGGATTATAAAAATGTATTTACTTGGTTGGGGAGAAGATAATGAGAAAGCAAATCAAATCAGGTGACTGACTTCTGAGGTGAGGCTGTGGCTAGATGTGGGAAGGGGAAACAGAATGATAGCACATTTTCTAAGACATATAACTGCTGAAGAGAGAAGCTTCTTAGAGGTTTTAGTCCACTGCAGCACTTGGAAACAGAGATGGAGAAAGCATTTTTTCCCTCAATAATTCACTTAGAAATAAGAAAATAGCTGCCAGTCTCCTTCTTCAAAGGCCTAAGCCCAGGCCTGATGGCCCAGAAAAAAACTGTTTATGTCCTTTGGAGATCTTTGCCTCCTGCAAAAGAGACTTCTGGGGAGAAAGTCTTTTGTAGCACCAGTACTAGGGAAATGCATTGACACTGCCACTGCTGCTGCTGCTGTCACTTCAATCGTGTCTGACTCGGTGTGACCCCATAGACGGCAGCCCACCAGGCTCCCCCATCCCTGGGATTCTCCAGGCAAGAACACTGGAGTGGGTTGCCATTTCCTTCGCCAATGCATGAAAGTGAAAAGTGAAAGTGAGGTCACTCAGTCATGTCCGACTCTTCACGACCCCATGGACTGCAGCCTACCAGGCTCCTCCGTCCATGGGATTTTCCAGGCAAGAGTACTGGAGTGGGGTGCCATTGCTTTCTCCAGCACTGACACTAGGCTTTCATATTTATTAAGAATAGCTGGGTAATGTCGCAAAAATGTGGGAAACCAAGAGGCTCCAAGAGACAAAGAGATATGGAGAACAAACTAGTGGGGAGAAGGAAGGGGGAGGGGCATAATAGGCATAAAGGAATAAGAGGTACAAACTACTACATATAAAATAAGTGAACTATAAAGACACATCGTGTAACATGGAATATGGTCAATATTGTATAACATTTAGAGTATAATCTATTAAAATATTTTCATTGAATCATTATGAGGTATACCTGAAACATATAATATTGTACATCAACTATACCTCAATAAAAAATAAGAAACATGAGAGAAATTTTGAATGGATTGAATATGTTTTTGGAAGAAAATGAAACAATCTGAGAATTAAGAAGTTTTATATAATTACAAATAATTCAGAAAATCACAAGGAAATTCTTGACATTTATTGTCATATCTCAGAATAACTCATTTGCAAGGCTTGGTCTTATTGACCATTATGACATTTTTATTTATAATATTGAAGCATTATCAGGAAAATGAATTCTGCATCCTTACTCAAAATTCAGCCATGCAGATGTGCATTTTGTGTGTTTATTGCTGATATTTGAATTACCATATTCTTTTTTATATATTCTTTTTATCAATTATAGTTGACTTACACTGTTGTGTTAGTTTCTGCTGTACAGCAAATTAATTCATTTATATATATATTATTTTTCAGATTCTTTTCTATTATAGGTTATAATAAGGTTTAATATAGTTTCCTGTACTATACAGTAGGGCCTTGTTGTTTATCTATTTTATATATAGTAATGTGTATCTGTTAACCCCAAGTTCCTAATTTATCCCTCTCCCCACTTTCCCCATTGGTAATCATAGGCTTGTTTTCTATGTCTGTGAGTCTGTTTCTGTATTGTGCATAAGTTCATTTGTATCATTTTTCAGATTCCAGATATAATTGATATCATATGATATTTGTCTTTCTGTCTGACTTACTTCACTTAGTATGATAATCTCTAGGTCCATCCATGGTGCTGCAAATGGCATTACTCATTCTTTTTTATATTTGAGTAATATTCTATTGTATCTAGGTACCATATCTTCTTTATCCATTGCTCTGTTGATGGACACTTAGGTTGCTTCCATGTCTTGGATATTGTAAATAGTACTGCAATGAATATTGGGGTGCATGTATTTTTATGCACTGCAAAATTATAGTTTTCTCCAGATAAATGCTCAGGAGTGGGATGGCTCGATTGTATGGTAGCACTGTTTTTAGTTTTGAAGGAATTACCATGCTGTTTTCCATAGTGGCTTTACCAATTTGCACTCCCACCAACAGTATATGAGGGTTCCCTTTTATCCACACCCTCTCTAGCATTTATTATTATAGACTTTTTGATGATGGTCATTCTGATTGGTATGAGCTGATACCTCATTGTGGTTTGATTTGCATTTCTCTAATAATTAGCAATGCTGAGCATCTTTTCATGTGCCTGTTGGCTTATCTGTATGTCTTCTTTGGATAAATGTCTTTTTAGGTCTTCTGCCCATTTTTTAATCGGATTGTTCATTTTATTGATATTGAGCTATATTAACTGTTTGTATATTTTGGGAATTCAGCCCTTATCTGTTGCATCATTTGTGAATATTTTCTTCAATTCCATACACTGTCTTTTCATTTTGTTTATGGTGTCCATTGCTGTGAAAAAGTTTTTAAGTTTGATTAGGTCCCATTTGTTTATTTTTGTTTTTATTTATTTCTGCTTTGAAAGACTTAAGTCATTAATAAAGCATTGTTGAGAACTAAGATGGTGGAGGAGTAGGTGGATGTGGAATACATCTCTCTCCACAGATGCATCAAGAATATACCTTTATATGCAGAAGATCTTGCAGAACAACTGATGACAGACAGGAGTCCCTGACCACCGGAAAGGAATATTTAAGTCCATGCAAAACTTGGTAGGACAAAGGAAGAGGGGGGGAAAGAAGAGTGAGCAGGACTGGACCTGCACCTGGGAGGTGAGGGAACTGAAACAGAGGTCAGCTCCCCACAACGGGGCAATTGTTTGGGACAGAGGAAAAGCATCTGAGGCTATTGGAGAGTGCAGCTGCAGATCTGTAACACTCCAAATGGAGTGAGAACCACATAGACTATCCTTGCCGCAACACTATGTACCCTGGACAGGGATGCAATTCCCTGGAACGCATGGTGGATAGGAGCTGGAGTGTAGAGATTGGACAGAAATCCCAGGGTTAGACTGCGAGGAGACAGCCTGAGGGGACATGAGGGAGGAGATCGCAGTGGAGATTGCCTTCGGAGGAAGGTCAGGCAGTCATGAAGGCAAGGTGATACTGCTGAGTCACACAGAGGTCATGGAGACATCACTGTAGCCTCTCTCTCCCTACATGCCAGTTTTGGCAGCTGACCAATAAAGAAAGACCCCAGAGAGAGTAGCCCTTTAAGTGCCTGATGCACAAAGGAATAGAGAAGAACCCTAGCCAGGGAGGCCTTTGAGCATCTGCTGTGCCAAGTAACAGAAAAGGACCAGCCATGGAGGACCAGCCTTTGAATGCCAGCTTCCAGAGACTAGAAAAATACTCTAACAGTGCCATAGCTCCTGCACCTGAGGTCACCAGCATCCCTGCATACTTGGTGCTACCAAGGTCCCTGCAATCCAAGCAGCTGCACCACCTCCATGCTCAATCCTCACTGAGGCAGAGCTGCCAGAGGCTAGAAAAAACCTTAATAGTACCATATCTCCTGTGCAGACAGTTGCTGGCTCCCCTAGGTACATGGCTCTGCCAGGGTCTCCATGATCCAAAAAGCCACACCACTTCCACACTTGATCCCTATTGGGGCAGAGCTCCCAGAGGCTAAAAAACCTTAAGAGCACCATATCTCCTGCTTCCCTGGCTGTCAGCCCCTTGTTTACCTGGCGCTGACAGGATCCCTGCAATCCAAGCAGCTGTGCCACCTCCACACCTTGTCCTCACTGGGGCAGACCTAGGTCCTCCAGGGCAGTCTCAGGAGCAAACTCCTGTGGGTGACTCACATCCAGAAGTGGAAATACAATCACAGTTGAACCCTAAGGACAGTGTGGCTAAGGAAGAGGATCAAAAACTTCCCCACAACTGTACAAGCTGGAGATTAAATCCACCTGATAAACTAGGCAGATTCTGTCTATGGAATATATAAAAGGGCAAAGAGAGTTCCCATAAAGGAAAATGCCCTAGTTCTGACACCTGTGGACATTGGAAGCAAGAACATGCAGGAGAAGAGCCAGATTAGAGTCTGAGCAGCACCTACAGCAGGTGCAGACACCAGCCCAGTATTGAAAGGCATCCAAGGGAGGTGGAGGCAGACTGTGACTCACAATGAGGGAAAGGATGCTGACAGCTGAGATCCAAGAAAAATATTTATTATTATTTGTATCTTTTGATTTGTTCTGTAATTGGTTCTGGATTTTGTTCTCTTCTTTTTTTATTCTCTGTTGCTGTGGTTATTGATTTTATTATTACTACTAACTCCATTTAAGCTTTTGAGAACTTTTCTTTTAAATCACATTTTTTGTTTCCTTTATATACTTCTACCTCTGCATTGACATTGTGTTGTTCTGTGAGCTTTTCTTTTTCTTTCTTAAATTTTGTTCTGGTTTTGGTTTTTGTTTTTTTTATTGTTCTTTTCTGGCTGTAGTTATTATCTTTCTTACATATTTCTATTTAACTTTGCTTTCCTAGTTTTTTGTTTTCTTTCTTTATTTCACCATGTTTGTTAGTTTGTTTGCTTTGCTTTGCTTTATTCTCCAGTTGGCACTCTATGTTAGTTTTGTTTTCCAGTTTGTGTTTTAGTTAGTGTTATTTTTAATTGCTGAATATCAATTTTGGTTTCCTTTGCTCACCAGGTCAATTTCTCATATCATCTTTTCTTTGGATTGTTTTGGTTTTGTTTGTGTGTGTGTATGGGTGTGTGTGTGTATGTTCCTTCATTTTTATCATTTGTCTGATTTTGTATTTACCATTTGTCTGGGATTCATCTTTTGTTTGTTGAATTGGTTTGCTTTGGGGTTTTGTGTGCTTATTTTAATCCCCCTAGTGCCATTACCAACTGTGGAATCTCGGTTCCCTGGCCAGAGATCAGGCCTGAGCCCTTGGAGTGGAAGCACTGAGTCCAGGACCCTAGACTGCCAGATAACTCCTAACCCTATGTTCATGAAAACTCTCACAAAGGCCTCTACCTGTATCCCAGACCTGGTGTCACCCAACTACCAACAGCACCCAGTGCAAGACGCCTCAGAGAAACAATAAACAAGACAACAACAACAACAAAAACAACCATCAATAGACAGGCTTCCCACAGACACCCAAAGCATATCATGTCACACAGCCCTGCCCATCAGAGGGGGAAAAAACTCAACTCTCCCATCAGAATGCAGACATGTGTCCTTCCCAAAACAAAGCCTACACAAACCACTGGGCCAACCTTACCTACCAAGGGCAGAAACTGAAAGGAAGAATGAATATGATCCTAAAGCCTGGGAAAAGGAGACCTCAAACACAATAAGTTAGAAAAAAAGTGAAAAGACAGAGAAATATTGTGCAAATGAAGGAACAAGGTAAAAACTCACAGGACCAAATAAATGAAGAGGAAATAGACAAACTATCTGAAAAACAATTCAGAATAAAAATGATACAAAATCTCAAAAACAGATTGGAGAAAAGGCAAGAATCAAATAACACATTTAACAAGGACCTAGAAGAAATAATGAATAAGCAAACAGAGTTGAACAACACAATTACTGAAATTAAAAGTACTCTAAAGGAATCAGTAGCAGAAAAACTGAGGCAGAAGAATGAATAAATGAGTTGGAAGATAGAATGGTGGAAACAAATGCTAAAGAGCAGAATAAAGGAAAAAGAATGAAAAGAATTGAGGATAGTCTCAGAGACCTCTGGGACAATACTAAAGGCACCAACATTTGATTTATATGGGTCCCAGAAGAAGAAAAAGGAAGGGTCTAAGAAAAATTTTGAAGAGCTTATAGGAGAAAACTTCCCTAACATGGGAAAGGAAATAGTCAACCAACTCCAGGAAGTACAGAGAGTTCCATACATGATAAACCCAAGGAGAAACATGCCGAGACACATATTACTCAAACTAACAAAGATTAAACACAAAGAAAGAATATTAAAAGCAGCAAGGGAAAAGCAACAAGTAACATACAAGGGAATCCTGTATGATTAACAGCTGATCTTTCAGCAGAAACTCTGCAGGCCAGGAAGGAAGGTTAGGATATATTTATGTACTAAAAGGGTAAAATTTACAACAAAGATTACTCTACCTGGCAAGGATTTCATTCAAAATTGATGGAGAAATCAAAAGCATTACAGGCAAGCAAAAATTACAAGAACTTAACACCATAAAACCAGCTTTACAACAAATGTTAAAGGGACTTCTATAGACAGGAAACACAAGAAAAAGAAAAGACTTACAAAAACAAATTCAAAACAATTAAAACAATGCCAATAGGAACATATATATCAATAATTACTTTAAATGTAAATGGAGTAAATACTCCACCAAAAGATGCAATCTGGTTGAATGGATACAAAACAAGACCTACATATATGCTGTCTACAAGACACCGACTTCAGACCTAGAGACACATACAGACTGAAAGTGAGAGGATGGAAAAAGATATTCCACACAAATGGAAATCAAAAGAAAGCTGGAGTAGCAATTGTCATCTCAGACAAAATAGACAACTATAAAGAATATTACAAGAGATAAGGAAGGACACTACATAATTATCAAGGGATCAATCCAAGAAGAAGACATAACAAGTGTAAATATTTATATACTCAACAGGAGAACATCAATACATAGGGCAAACAATAACAGATATAAAAGGGGAAATTGGGAGTTACACAATAATGGTAGGGGACTTTAACACTCCACTTACACCAATGGATGGATCATCAAAAAGAAAATTAATAAGGACCTAATTGATATCTTCAAGACATTCTCTCCAAATGCAGTAGACAATTGCTTCTCAAGTGCACCTGGAACATTCTCCAGGATAGACTACTTCTTAGCTCACAAATCAAGCCTCAGTAAATTTAGGAAAATTGAAATCATATCAAGCATCTTTTCTGATCACAATGCTATGAGACAAGATATCAATTATAGGTGGAGAAAGTGTTAGAAAAAAACACAAAAACATGGAGATAAAACAATATGTTTCTAAATAATGAACAGGTTATTGATGAAATAAAAAGGGAAATAAAAAAATTTCTAGAATAAATGAACAAAAACACAATGACCCAAACCCTATGGAATGCAGCAAAAGCAGTTCTAAAAGGAGTTTGTAGCAATACAGTCCTCGGAGAAGGCAATAGCACCCCACTCCAGTACTCTTGCCTGGAAAATCCCATGGACAGAGAAGCCTGGAAGGCTGCAGTCCATGGGGTCACTGAGGGTTGGACACGACTTAGTGACTTCACTTTCCCTTTTCCCTTTCATGCATTGGAGAAAGAAATGGCAACCCACTCCAGTGTTCTTGCCTGGAGAATCCCAGGGACGGGGGAGCCTGGTGGGCTCCCGTCTATGGGGTCGCACAGAGTCAGACACGACTGAAGTTGACTTAGCAGCAGCAGCAGCAGCAGTGCTTAATTAATATTACCTATTGTAGCCCTATCTTCCCATTCGAATGCCTTGAAGGATCCAAGATCTTACTCATCTTTATATCTTATTTCCTCTTTTCCTTCTTTCTTCCCTATGCCTTGGCCATGAGCCCCGGGTACAGTTTCTAGCACAGAGGGCACCTAATAAATTACTTTTGAGCAAAAAATATTTACTACCCCTTAATTATTCCAATATCCTCCTACACAGTGAATTTCGTCTCTTCATCATTCTGATTGCTTTAATATCTACATTGATGTGTTTCTACTATGTACCTTTATATACTAGTCTGGTCAACCCTTTGGATCTCAAATGTGAGTAATTAATTGACTGTTTAAAAATCACAGCAAATTCCAATATATTCCTAAAAATAAATAAAAGTTGGGTAAATAAATCAAGGAGGGAGTGATCAACTGCATAAAATGCTGCTGATAGGTCAAGTAAGATGGGAAATGAGAATTGGCCACAAGATTTAGCACATTTTTTAATGGATGAGAGGAAGTCTTCCAACAGAGGGAACAGTGTACATAACTGTGAGAGAATGTACAGTGATTTCAGACAACTGCAAATAATTCAAGATAACTAAAGCTTAGGGATATAGCAGAAACGAGAGAGCAACATAGCTGGATGGATACACACAGGCTAGATCACAATGTTATCCAAAAAATTTTGGATTTATGTTAAAGGTTATAAGAATTGACAGGATAATTTTAAGTTGGGGAGTAACACAGACAAACATTTTTAAAATCAATATGAAATCAGTATGAAAAATGGAAAACAAATCTGAAGGCAAAGAGATCAGTTAAGGGGCTATTACTATAGCCCAGGGAGAAATTAAGGCAATGGCAGTGGGATCAAAATGAGAGGATGGAGCAGATAATTAGGAATTAGTAGGTCTTGGTGGTGATTTTAAAATTCAGGAAGGAGGTATTAAAGAGAGGAATGAGTCAAGGATGATTTAGGTTCTGGACTTATGTTCTGGACTAGTGGGTTAGGCTAACCATTCACAGAGAGAACACTAGACAAAGAGTAAGTTTGGCAGTTAAAAAAAAAAAATCACACACAAAGAAGTGCAGAAAGCCACCTAGTATCTTGGACCTATACACTGTATCACATATACTTTCTCATTTAATCTTGTTAATTAGGGAGATGAGAAGCAGGCTCATAGAGATTAAGTAATTTACCCAAGCTTACACAGCCAGGATGTGAGAGTGTAGACTAGAACCCAAGCTCACTGTTCTCCCACTTCTTCAAAGCTACTGTGCCAAAGATTTTGAGGCAAGGAGAAGGAGCACTTTAAAAATGAGTAAAGGTGAGCAAGTGGAAAAAGAAGGGGTTCTCAGCTTTTGAGAGCAGGTTTCCCAAATATCTTTTTAAGTCTTCCTGGATGGATGATAGAGAAAATAAAAATGTTTATCAGCAACACATTTGGCTCATTAAATTGAATAATACATAATGTAAAGTAAGGAAGACAACAACTTGGTATTTTTTCCACAGCCTCTCAGTGTCTTCTTGGCTTATTTTCATCATCCTAAGGTTGTCCCCAATAACTATCGATGAACACAGGAATAGTGCTGAATGGCCCAGGCTCTAGTAGTTCTCGCAGTCTACAGAGGAAGATACACATACAATTATAATACAAAGTAACCATAAAGTCTAGAGACAGAATTTTAAATACAAACTTTATCTTGGAATAATTTCAGATTCACAGAAGAGCTGTTTCAAAGATAGCACAGAGAACTATTAGACATCATTAGCCCATAAAATGATAACATTTTATACCACATCTATCAAAATTGAGAAAATGACATTCATACATTACTATTACTATTACTAAACCCTAGACTTTGGATTTCACCAGCTTTTCATTTATATCACTTTTCTGTTCTAGGAGCCAATCTGGTGTTCCCTGTTGCACTTTCAGTTGTCATGATTCCTCAGCTTCCTCTGATCTGTGGTAGTTTCTGACTTTCCTAGTTCTTCTGAAAACATAAATATTTTAAAACATTACATATAATATACAGTAAGTCCCTTACATACAGATGAGTTCATTCCAAAAGTGTGTTCATAAGTCTAATTTGTTCATAAGTCCAACAAGCTTAGCCTGGGTACCCAACTACACAATTGGCTATATAGCACCATTCTGTAGTAGGTTTATACTTTTCTCACAAATAATACATAAAAAACAGATACAAAAAGAAAACATTTTAAATCTTACAGTGCAGTATCCTTTGGTACTGTACACATACTATACAGTAATACAGTACAACAGCTGACATATATGGGCTGACACCATGTGAACAGGCAAGGAGAGTCACTGACTGGAGAAGGGAGAGGAGGTGGGAGATGGTAGAGAGCTAAAGGATCATCAGCAATAGGATATGGAGGGCAAGCTGCAATTTCACACACACCTAACATTAATGCCACAAGTTCTGGTTCCTTACTGGTTTCAATTCTATCTACCCTCTTGAAGAAAAAAAAATGATCCAGTGATGTCTGGGTAGTAGCTCTTATTTTCTTGTCATAGATGACACAGTAGCACTGGATGCATTCTGAACAGCTGCTACAACCTTTGTGTACCATTCTATGTTCAGGTCCTATGCCTCAAAAACTAATAGTGCCTCCTCAAGTAAAGAAAATCCCCTTGCCATTTCCTGTATCACGAATCTCTTTGTTTCTTCAATTACTTCTTCCTTTTGTCTCTCTCTATCATTTCTCTGGGCCTTCAATTCCATCAATTCTTCATTAGTAAGCTCCTCATGTTGAACAGCAAGGAGTTCAATGAAGTCATCTGCTTGCAGATTTAGCTTCAGCTTCTCACTGAGAGTCATTAAGTTGCTGAAGCCCTCTTTGGATTCCTCATCCACCTTCTCAAATCCACAAAAATCATTAAAAAAAAGAATGTGGACAAAGATTCTTTCAAACCCCATTCGTGGTGATGGCCATAATCTCACACCAAGCAAAAATAGCCTTGCATATGTTATAGTCCTTCAAAAATTGTTTCAAGGTTGTTTCTGATTTGTCATTCACCTTTACTGCCTGATGAAAAGTGTGACCTAATAATATTTCTTGAAAGTTGCTCTGACTCCCTGGTCCATCGGTTGGATAAGTGACATAGTATTTGGTAGCAGATGCACTACTTTGACATTGGGATGAAAGTTGCCCATGAATGGGGGTATGGCCCAGAGCACTGTTGTGCAGCAAAAAGAATGTTGAACGAGATGTCCTTCTCCAAGCAATATTTCTCTACCTGTGGGATAAAGTGGTGGAAAACTCAGTCCTGGAAAATGGCCTGTGTAACCCAGGCTTTTGGGTTACTTTTCCACACAACAGGAAGAGAGCCCTTGGCTATGTTTTTAAGAGCTCTTGGGTTCTCTGAATGATAAACTAAGAGAGGCTTTAGCTTCATATCACCAGAAGCATTGCCACCAAACAACAGCCTGGCATCAACTTTTCCTCCTTACTGATATGACTTTGATCTGGCATCCTCTTCCAGTACAGTTTGTCTCACCCACATTAAAAACCTGCTTAGAATCCCACTGCTGGGCCTATACCCTGAGGAAACCAGAATTGAAAAAGATACACGTACCCCAGTGTTCATTGCACCACTATTTACAATATCTTGATAAAAGTGAAAGAGGAGACTGAAAAAGTTGACTTAAAGCTCAACATTCAGAAAACGAAGATCATGGCATCTGGTCCTATCACTTCATGGGAAATAGATGGGGAAACAGTGTCAGACTTTATTTTTTGGGCTCCAAAATCACTGCAGATGGTGACTGCAGCCATGAAATTAAAAGATGCTTACTCTTTGGAAGAAAAGTTATGACCAACCTAGATAGCATATTCAAATGCAGAGACATTACTTTGTCAACAAAGTTCTGTCTAGTCAAGGCTATGGTTTTTCCAGTAGTCATGTATGGATGTGAGAGTTGGACTGTGAAGAAAGCTGAGTGCCAAAGAATTGATGCTTTTGAACTTTGGTGGTGGAGAAGACGCTTGAGAGTCCCTTGGACGGCAAGGAGATCCAACCAGTCCATTCTAAAGGAGATCAGTCCTGGGTGTTCTTTGGAAGGAATGATGCTAAAGCTGAAACTCCAGTACTTTGGCCACCTCATGTGAAGAGTTGACTCATTGGAAAAGACTCTGATGCTGGGAGGGATTGGGGGCAGGAGGAAAAGGGGACGACAGAGGATGAGATGGCTGGATGGCATCACCAACTCAATGGACATGAGTTTGAGTGAACTCCGGGAGTTGGTGATGGACAGGGAGGCCTGGCGTGCTGCGATTCATGGGGTCACAAAGAGTCGGACATGACTGAGTGACTGAACTGAACTGAGGACATGGAAGCTACCTAGATGTCCATTGACTGACAGATGAATGGATAAGGAAGGTGTGGTACATATACACAATGGAATATCACTCAGCTTATAAAAAGGAATGCATTTGAGTCAGTTCTAATGAATTGGATGAACCTGGAGCCTGTTATACAGAGTGAAGTAAGTCAGAAAGACAAATACTGTATATTAACAAATATATATGGAATTTAGAAAGATAGTACTGATGATCCTACAGGCAGGACAGCAAAGGAGACACAGACATAAAGAACAGACTTTTGGACTCAGTAGGATAAGGCAAGGGTGGGATGATTTGAGAGAATAGCATCGAAACATGTGCATTACCATATGTGAAACAGAGGACCAGTGCGAGTTCAATGCCTGAAGCAGGGCACCCAAAGCTGGTGCTCTGTGACAACCTAGAGGGATAGGGTGGGGAAGGCAGTTGGAGGGGGGTTCAGGATGTAGGTGACACATATATACTTATGGCCAATTCATGTTGCTGTATGGCAAAAATCATCACAATATTGTAAAATAATTATCTTCCAATTAAAATTAATTAATTTTAAAAAACTGCTTGAGGAAATATGCACCTTCATAAATAATTTCTCAGTGTTTCAGGAAATTCCAGGGCAGCTACCATATCTGTATTCACTGCCTCACTGCTTACTTTTATGTTACAAAGGCTGAATCTGGCCTTGAACCAATGAAACCAGCCCTCTGATTCTTCACTGTTTCTTCTTCAAGTCTTCATAAAGGCTTTTAGCTTTCTCTAGAATCAGCATTAAGCTGACCAGGACTTAACACTGATGCTGATCCTGCATCCACACACTGAGAAATTTCTCCATCTCCTCTATCACTTTCTCGTGCTTCTTCAATATTAATGTCGATGATATTGGCATAGCAGACTTCAAATGTTCCATGATCTGGTCCTTGTTCTTTAGAATCATGCTGATGGTTGAACAATTCATGTTATAAGAATGAACGATGTCTATCATCTTTTCGCCTCGGTCCCCTCTTTCAGTTATTTTCACTTTTGTTTCCATTGTCATTGCTTGGCACTTCTTAGCAGTACCAGCTACATCACCACTGCTTTCACACTTGCTTCTGGACATCCTGGGCCTGAATTAAAGATACTATACTACTATACCCTACACAGGAAAAGAACCAGACATGACTGAGCACCTGAGCACACAGTACTCTAAACAGTGCTGCACAGTAAAGTACACAAAAGCACAACCACTGGTAGAAGATGTTGTGACAATGTACACCAGGCACCTGAACTAACTTACGGTGATTGGACATGTGAAGGCATGTTAGCATCTTTGAAAATTTGCAATTTGAAGGTTCATATGTAGAGGGCTTACTGCATAGCATATTTCATATACATATATTTTACAGACTGAACCCTCTTGATTACCTTTTGCTGAGACATGCTAAAGGCCCAAGCTTCTTCAGTGAAAATCAAAGATGTGAAACATCAGAGGAAATGCATCAAAGATACATTGTGCAAAGATTGCTGCATAGGTTCCAATTGCACTGTATTCACAGCAGTTTTGCACAGCGCATTGAGCTGTGTTTTGCCAATGGGGAATAAATATTGAACACATCATGTATTGTAATGTAATTATTATGAGTATTTACCCATGTCTCTGAATTTTATTGCAACTCTGTACAAAGTAGTAATTTGTAAATGTAACATCATTCCAATAAAAACATAGACAGTTAACTGTTTAATTAGGCAATCTAATTATAACTTCATATGGAGGACTTCCCTGGTAGTTCAGTGGTTAAGAATCTACCTGCCAATGGAGGGGACAGGGGTTCGATCTCTCATCCAGGAAGATATCATATGCTGTGGGGCAACTAAGCCATGCATCACAACTGCTGAGCCCACGCACGATAACTACTGAAGCCTGCAAGCCTAGAGCTGAATCTCCACAACAAGGGAAGTCACTGCAATGAGAAACCTTCACACCACCATGAACAGTAGCCCTTGATCGTTTCAGCTAGTGAAAGTCTGTGTGTAGCAACAGAGACCCAGTGCAGTCAAAATAAAAATAAAATAAGTTCCTATGGAAAAATAAATAAGCAAAAATAAGCAGGAAATTCTAATAAAGAAGAATAGTGAGAATTAGTTTTCAGTTCAGTTCAGTTCAGTTCAGTCACTCAGTCGTGTCTGACTCTTTGCAACCCCAGGCCTCCCTATCCATCACCATCTCCCAGAGTTTACCCAAACTCACGTCCATCAAGTCGGTGATGCCATCCAGCCATCTCATCCTCTGTTGTCCCCTTTTCCTCCTGCCCCTAATCCTTCCCAGCATCAGAGTCTTTTACAATGAGTCAACTCTTCGCATGAGGTGGCCAAAGTACTGGAGTTTCAGCTTTAGCATCATTCGTCTTACCAGATATTAAAATATTTTAAAATTTCAATAGTTATAAACAAAGGGTACTGCCACATAAATAGACATACAGACCAATCTAAAAACAGAAAGTTCATCAGTTCAGTTCAGTCACTCAGTCATGTCTGACTCTTGGTGACCCCGTGGTCTGCAGCACACCAGGTTCCCTGTCCATCACCAACTCCCAGAGCTTGCTCCAACTCACGTCCATCGATTTGGTGATGCCATCCAATCACCTCATCTTCTGTCCTGCCTTTATCTTTCCCAGCATCAGGGTCTTTTCTAATGAATGAGTTTTTCGCATCAGGTGGCCAAAGGACTGGATCTTCAGCTTCAGCATCAGTCTTTCCAATGATTATTCAGGATTGATTTCCTTTAGGATTGACTGGTTTGATCTCCTTGCAGTCCAAGGGACTCTCAAGAGTCTTCTCCACCACCAAAGTTCAAAAGCATCAATTCTTCGGCACTCAGCTTTCTTTATAGTCCAAATCTCACATCCATACAAGACTACTGGAAAAACCAGAGCTTTGACTATATGGACCTTGTCAGCAAAGTAGTGTCTTTGTAGTACTTTTAAAAAAACTGTCTAGATTGGTTATAGCTTTTCTTCCAAGGAGCAAGCGTCTTTAAATTTCATGGCTGCAGTCATCATCTGCAGTGATATTGGAGCCCGAGAAAATAAAGTCTGTCACTGTTTCCACTGTTTCTCCATCTATTTGCCATGAAGTGATGGAACCAAATGCCATGATCTTAACTGTTTGGATGTTGAGTTTTAAGTCGGTTTTTTCCCTCTCGTCTTTCACTTTCATCAAGAGGCTGTTTAGTTCCTCTTCACTTCCTGCCATAACGATAGTGACATCTGCATATCTGAGGTTATTATATTTCTCCTTGCAATCTTAATTCCAACCTGTGCTTCATCCAGCCTGACATTTCACTTGATGTACTCTGCATAGAAGTTAAATAGGCAGGGTGACAATATACAGTCTTGACGTACTCCTTTCTCAATTTGGAACCAGTTCATTGTTCCACGTTCTGTTCTAACTGCTGCTTCTTGACCTGCATACAGATTTATTTGGAGATATGTAAGGTGGTCTGGTATTCCCATCTCTCTCAGAATTTTCCACAGTTTGTTGTGAGCCACCAAGTCAAAGACTTGAGCATAGTCAATGAAGCAGAAGTAGATGTTTTTCTGGAATTCTCTTCCTTTCTCTATGATCCAGTGGATATTGGCAATTTGATCTCTGGTTCTTTTGCCTTTTCTAAATCCAGCTTGAACATCTGGAAGTTCTCAGTTCACATACTGTTGAACTCTGACTTGGAGAATTTTGAGCATTACTTTACTAGCATGTGAAATGAGTGCAATTGTGCAGTAGTTTGAATATTCTTTAGCCTTGCCTTTCTTTGGGATTGGAATGAAAACTGACCTTTTCCAGTCCTGTGGCCACTTTTGAGTTTTCCGTATTTGCTGGCATATTGAGTGCAGCACTTTTGCAGCAGCATCTTTTAGGATTTAAAATAGCTTCGCTGAAATTTCATCACCTCCACTAGCTTTGTTCATCATGATGCTTCCTAAGGCCCACTTGACCTGGCTCTAGGTAAGTGATTGCACCATCATGGTTATCTGGGTCATGAAGATCTTTTTGTATAATTCTTCTGTGTATTCTTGCCACCGCTTAATCTTCTCTGCTTCTGTTAGGACCATATCATTTCTGTCCTTTATTGGGCACATCTTTACGTGAAATGTTCCCTTGGTATCTTTAATTTTCTTGAAGAGATCTCTAGTCTTTCCCATTCTATTGTTTTCCTTTATTTCTTTGCATTGGTCACTTTGGAAGGCTTTCTTATCTCTCCTTGCTACTCTTTGGAACTCTGCATCCAGATGGGTATAGCTTTCCTTTTCTCCTTTGCCTTTTGCTTCTGTTCCATTCTCAGCTATTTGTAAGGCCTCCTCAGACAACCATTTTACCTTTTTGCATTTCTTTTTCTTGGAGATGGTTTTGATCACCACCTCCTGTACATTACAAACCTCTCTCCATAGTTCTTCAGTGATTCTGTCTATCAGATCTAATCTCTTGAATCTATTTGTCACTTCCACTATATAATCGTAAGGGATTTGATTTAGGTCATACCTGAATGGTCTAGTGGTTTTCTCTATTTTCTTCAATTTAAACCAGTAGACCACTCAGGTACGACCTAAATTAAATCCCTTAGGAGTATAAGTGACAAACAGACAGTTCATAAGTAGAAACAAAGAAATATTGAAATTTAGGATCTGAAAAAAATGATATGTTAAATTAGTATAGAAAAGATAGACTATATATTAATAATTAATGGTTGGGACCATCAGGTAGCCATCTGAAAAAGTAAAATAGTTTTATACTTAACACTGTACACCAGGGCAAACTGCAAATGAAAAAATGATTTGAACATAAAAAGTTAAATAATAAAAGAGCACTAGAAGAAAACTTGGGAGAATCTCTTTATAACTTTGGAGTTTCGAGGAAAGCCTTTCTATGATTCAAGATCTAAATGCCATAGAAGACACCCTCGCATCTGATAAAACACCAACAACCCAATAGAACATGGGGAAAATTCATTAACAGACAAATAACAGGAAAGAAAATATAAATAGCCCTCAAAGATTCTTGTCCTATCTTATATAAGAAATGCAAAATATAATTACCCCCACAATTGAGAACACACTTTATTAGCAACATGTGGGAAATTACACACTCTCATACCTTTCGTATGGGAATGCAAATTGATACTGCCCTAATAAAAGGCTATTTGTCTCTATCTATTGAAACAAAAAGCACATTTTTCATTGAATCAGCAATCCAACTTCTCAGTGTTTACCAATATACCTGAACATATATGAAATAAAATATGTACAAGATCATTAATTTCATCTTTTTATAATAGCAAAAGATTGGAAACAATCCAAGTATCTATCAACAGGGTACTGATTAAATAAGTTAAGGATCAATCTCACAAGGGTATATTATGACATACAAAAGAATGAGGAAGATCTGTGTGCACTGATATAGAAAGATATTCAAGATAAGTGAAGAAAATAAAGGTGCCAAACAGAATGTGTAGTATGCTATACTATGTAAGAAGGAGATAAAATAAGAGTATATATTCATAGTTACATAGAGAAACTCTGGAAAATATATATCTATTGAGATTAACTGACTGGGGAAATAGGATGAATGGAAAAGATGGGAGAGAGGTAGGATCAAGAATTTTCACTTATCGTTGTTTGGGTTTTGAATCATATGAGTGTATTACTTATTCAAGAAATGGCAAACTACAATTACAGATAAATATAAAATTCCAGATAATAACAAGATGAAAAAAAAAGTTTCTTCACTGGGTCAGTAAAGCAAGCTACAAACTTTGTCATGTTTCAAAGAACAGAAATACCAAATTATTTTGGATATGTTAAAACATTTTATAGTTAAATGTACACATTAAAAATTAAGAGCAGGGACTTCGCTGGTGGTCCAGGGGTTAATAATCTGCCTGCTAATGCAAGGGACACTAGTTAGACCCCTGGTCTGGGAAGATACCACATGCTTCAAGGCAACTAAGCCCATGTACCACAGCTGCTGAAAGCCTGTATGCCCTAGGGCCCATGCTCTTCAACAAGAGAAGCCACCACAATGAGAAGCCTGTGTACCACAGCAAAGAGTAGCTCCGACTTGCCACTACCAGAGAAAGCCCATGCACAGCAACAAAGACCAAGCACAGCCAAAAATAAATAAAATTTTAAAAATTAAGGGCAGCTACTAAAAGAATATATACGCATACAATAGTTTCTAAGCCATCACAGGAAACAAAAAGGAATACAGAAAGAGTTATCAATCCAAAAGTAGGAAAACAGTAAAAAAAAAAAAAAAAGTGGCAAAAAGAAAATACAAAACAAAATGGTGGAAACAACTCTGCACATATGACAATCATAATACATTTAAACAGGTATAATTAACCAATTAAAAATCAGGTTTTCAAAATGAATGAGACACACACAAGGCTATTTCTTGCAGCATTATTTACAATATGAAAAGACTAGAAACAATCCAAATGGTCCATCAATAGAGGGCTGGTACACTTACAAAATGAAGTACTGTACTATAAAGCTTGAAAAAGAACTAAGAATATCTCTATATATTCTGATGGAGTGATCTACAAGACATAATATTCATTTTTTAAAAGAAGCAAGATGGAAAAATGTCTGCATAATATGATACCACCCACATAAGAAAGGAAGAGACAGAAATACCTATATATATACTTCTTCATATAAAAGGGAAAGATAAACCATAAAATAAAGAAATTGTTCACCCAAAAGGAGTAGAAAGGGATAGCATAAAGACACAGGGATTAAAACTAGACTTCTTTGAGTATACTACTCTGTTTCATAGATTTGACTTTGAAACCATGTAAATATGTTAGAAAATTGTGAAATTATTTTTTCTTAGAAAAAAGCAGCCCCTAAAAATCAAAAGCAAAATGAAACAAATGAATCTGTGTATCCAAATGGTGACATAATAATAGAAAGGGACTTTAAAACACAGGAACATTAGTGTATATCCCTAACAAGATACATCTTAAGATAAAGACAAAAATATCTACAAAAGAGTCAAAAACTCTTTGTAAGCAACTGCATTTTTGGTGGTATGGTACTGGTATTGTTATTCTGAAACTGTGACCTGTATACTGTAGAATAAAGCAAATAAATTATTATATTATTGTTTTGAGAATGAAAATATTTATTGTGCGAGAAGGGAGATATAGATTATTGAGGAGCAGTAAAAATCCTCTAGTTCTGAATTTAAATTTGAAGGATCATAATGTCCAGGGCCCATATTTTTATTTCCAGATACTGTTGCACATCAAAAAGAACAAGACTTCTGAAAGGAATGGTTGATTTCTAGTTTGTGAAAGGAAATATACAAGTAGAACCTCCAATACCTTGAATTCTCAGAAAACAAGGAAGTTATCACAGACCACTAGGGTTGTGTCAAAAGGACATGGGAACTAAAGATGGGACAATCTTAGCATCAGTAAGGAGAATAACTGTAATGGATTAAAATATATCAAATGTTTTAATCCATGTTGTTGTTGTTCACTCATTAAGTTGTGTCTCACTCTTTGTGACCCCATGGACTGTAGCCCACCAGGCCCCTCTGTCCATGGGATTTCCCAGGCAAGAATACTGAAGTGGGTTGCCATTTCCTTTTCCAGGGGATCTTCCCAGACAAGGAACTGAACCTGCATCTCCTGCATTGGCAGGCAGATTCTTTACCCCTGAGCCAACTGGGAAGCCCATTTAAATCCATATGTTTATGATAATATGAAAAAAAAAGGTCACATTTGAAAAATGATAAATAATAAACTATTTATTCTGAAAGCTGATAAATAAAGGCACTTATCCTGCCTCTCCTATTCAAACTGTAACACTAGGTACCAAATAGTAGATGAGGGGAAGTTTCTTTTATAAAAGAATTTCAGCTAATAAATGAATATGGAATGATAGAATATCTCTATTTTGCAACTCTTAATGAATAAATGGATTTAACCATAGACAGACAGCCAAACATTATGTGTCTCCTGATGGAAGAACTCCATGTGAGAGGCTTAGCCAAGAAAATTGAACTTAAATCTGATTAACCTCTAGAGTGAAGCAATAATCTGTAGGAAATACAGAAGACAGAGAATATATTTTAAAAACACCGTGGGAATGTAATCATGTAGAGAAACTCTACAAGACAACTAGATTTCTTCAACAAATCACAGGGGAAAAGGAGAGATAAGAGGGAAAAACCTATGTGCTTAAAAGAGAATCAAACACCTAAGAGACACATACACCAAATGCAATGCATGGACCTTATTTGGATCCTGATTCATTTTCTCTCTCCCTCTCTCTCTCTCTCTCTCTCTCTCTCTCTCTCTCTCTCTCTCTCTCTTTCTCTCTCTCTCTCTCTATGTCTCACACACACACATACACACACACACACACACACACATTTATGAAACAGTTGAGAATTTGAACAAAGAAAGGATATTTGATGATATTAAGGAGTTGTAATTTTAAGTATAATAATGGTACTGTGGTTATATTGAATAAAGCCTTCATATCTTTTACAAGTACATAATATTTATGGAAGAAAGTATATGAATCTGATATTTGCTTCAGAATATTATGAGAGAAAGAGAAAATGGGAGTATATGTGACAGAAACAAGATTAACTATTAGTTGATAATTGTTGAATACAGGTGGTGGGTTTTATCGTATTATACATTCCTTTTTTGTAATAAATGCTTTAAAATTTTGTCCATTAGGTCACAGAGGTATACAAAATTAAAGATATAATCAATCAATAAAGTTAAGAGCTGACTCTGGGAAAGAATAATAAAATGGACAAACTTCTGGGCCTAGTCATTATATAAAAAAGAGAGAAGACACAAATAAAGTACATCAGGAGTGCAAAGGTAGTTATGATTCAGATTTAGAAGACTAAAAAGTCAAAAGCAAAGTTTCACACAACTTTCTACTAATAAGGTTTGACTCCCAAAAGATACTTGGCAATATCTGTAGAGTGGTTGTCACAACCTAGGTGGTGGTGTGAGGCAGGGGGGTTGGGCAGGGGGAGCACTACTGACATCTAAAGGCCAGGAATCCTGCTAAACATACAAAATGTAGAAGACAGCCCCCACAACCAAGAATCATCCAGCCCCAAATGTCAACAGTGCCAAGAGAAACCCTGACTTGGATTAAATTGGCAAGCTTCTAGGAAAGTATTCATTATCAACACTGACTGAAGAAGAAATTGAAACTTTCCATAAATCTACCTGTTTCCAAAAGTCACCAAGTCACCAAGTTCTGCCAGATGAGTTCTACCAAGACTTCAAGGAACACATGCTTTTCTTTCACATAAACAGTTTTAGAGAACAGGAAAGGTGGGAAATTACCAAATTCATTTCACAAACAAGCAAAATCTGGTTGCTGAAACCAAACAAGAACACTATAAAAATAAAAGATTATTGGCTGATATAATTTAAAAACAAAAGTGCAGAAATCCTAGAAATACATTAGTAAATTGAATCTAGTGCATATTATAAGAATAGTTTGTCATGACAAACTGTGTTTTACCTTATGAATAAAAATATGGATCATCAAAAGGAAATCTATTGATGTAATTCACACATCAACCAAGTAGAGGAATAAACTACATAACTTTTTCAATACATGCAGGAAAAGCAGCCAATGAAATTCAACTTTCATTCATAAGAATATTAATGATAAAATTCTAGGAAACCAAAGAGAGAAAGAAATTATTTTAAAGAGATAAATGGTATCTTCCAGAAACCTACTGCAGATATACTTAATGGTGAAATATTAGAATCAGTCCATTAAAGTTGGGAACAAGAAATGATAACCACCATCCCCACTACTAAACCCTAATAAGGCCTCTTGAAGGAGGTCGCCATTAGCTCCACTACAGAGCCACTGGGTTGGCAATACACAAAGTGGAGAACAATTATACAAAAGAAGTTCTCATGGTTTTGTTAAAATTGTAGGCCCCACAACAGACTTCCCAATCTGGGGATCTGACAAAGGGACTGAGTATCCCCAGGGAATCTGACGTTGAAGGTCAGCAGGATTTGATTACAAAACTTCCACAGGACTGAGGAAACAGAGACTCTTGGAGGGCACAAATAAAACCTTGGGTGCACCAGGACCCAGGAGAAAGGAGCAGTGACCCCACAAGAGACTGAGCCAGACTTGTCCGTGAGTGTCCAGGAGTCTCCAGCAGAGGCATGGGTCAACAGTGGCCTGCCATGGAGTCAGGGGCACTGACTACAACAGTCCTAGGAGCTGCAGCATGCTGGAATAAGTCCTTTTGAAGGAAGTTGCCATTAGTGCCATTACCCCACCATAGTTTAGCCTCAGGCCATACTATAGGGAGGGAACACAGCCCCACCCACCCGCAAAAAATTGCATTAAAGACTTAGTGAGCATGGCCTTTTCAACCAGAACAAGACCCAGTTTTCTCAACAGTCAATCCCTCCCATTAGGAAGCTTCCACAAGCCTCTTAAGCTCCTCTATCAGAGGGCAGACAGAATGAAAACCACAGTCACAGAAAACTAAACAAACTGATCACATGAACCACAACCTTGTCTAATTCAATGAAACTATGAACCATGCCATGTAAGGCCACCCAAGATAGACAGGTTATGGTGTTCTAACAAAATGTGATCCACTAGAGAAGGGAATGGCAAATCACATCAGCATTCTTGCCTTGATAACTCCATGAACAGAATGAAAAGGCAAAGCAAAAAATTATGACACTGAAAGATGAACCACCACCACCACCAGAGGTCTGTAACATTGTACAGGAGGCAGTGATCAAAACTATACCCAAGGAAAAAAGTCAAAATGGTTGTCTATGGAGGCCTTACAAATAGCTGAGAAAAGAATAGAATCAAAAGGCAAAGGAGAAAAGGAAAGATATACCCATCTGAATGCAGCATTCCAGAGAACAGCAAGGAGAGATAAGAAAGCCTTTTTCAATGAACAATGCAAAGAAATAGAGGAAAACAATAGAATGAGAAAGACTAGAGATTTCTTCATGAAAATTAGAGATACCAAGGGAACATTTCATGCAAAGATGGGCTCGATAAAGGACAGAAATGGTATGGATCTAACAGAAGCAGAGGAGATTAAGAAGAGGTGGCAAGAATACAGAAGAACTATACAAAAAAGATCTTAATGACCTGGATAACCACAATGGTGTGATCACTCACCTAAAGCCAGACATCCTGGAATGTGAAGTCAAGTGGGCCTTAGAAAGCATCACAACGAACAAAGCTAGCGGAGGTGATGGTATTTCAGGTGAGCTATTTCAAATCCTAAAAGATGATGTTGTGGAAGTGCTGCACTCAATATGCCAGTAAGTTTGGAAAACTCAGTGGTGGCCACAGGACTGGAAAAGGTCAGTTTTCATTCCAATCCCAAAGAAAGGCAATGCCAAAGAATGCTCAAACTACCACACAACTGCACTCATTTCACATGCTAGCAAAGTAATGCTCAAAATCCTTCAAGCTAGGCTTCAACAGTATGTGAACTGAGAACTTCCAGATGTACAAGCTGGATTTAGAAAAGACAGAGGAACCAGAGGCCAAATTGCCAACATCTGTTGGATCATAGAAAAAGCTAGAGAATTAAAAAAATAAATCTTCTGTTTCATTGACTATACTAAAGCCTTTGACTGTGTGGATCACAACAAACTGTGGAAAATTCTTAAAGAGATGGGAATACCAGACCACCTGACCTGCTTCGTGAAAAATCTGTATGCAGGTCAAGAAGCAACAGGTAGAACCAGACATGAAAAAATGGGCTGGTTCAAAATTGGGAAAGGAGTACATTAAGGTTGGATATTGTCACCCTGCTTATTTACCTTATACACAGAGTACATCATGCAAAATTTTGGGCTGGATGAAGCACAAGCTGGAATCAAGATTGCTGGGAGAAATATGAATAACCTTATATATGCAGATGACACCACCGTTATGGCAGAAAGTGAAGAGGAATTAAAGAGCCTCTTGATGAAAGTGAAAGAGGAGAGTGAAATAGCTGGCTTAAAACTCAATATTCAGAAAACTAACATCATGGCATCCGGTCCCATCACTTTATGGCAAATAGGTGGAGAAACAATGGAAACAGTGACAGACTTAATTTTCTTGGGCTCCAAAATCACTGCAGATGGTGACTGTAGCCATGAAATTAAAAGATATTTGCTTCTTGGAAGAAAATAAATGACAAACCTAGACAGCACATTGAAAACAAAGACATTACTTTGCCTACAAAGGTCTGTATAGTCAAAAGCTCTGGTTTTTCCAATAGTCATGTACCAATGTGAGAACTGGAGAATAAAAAAGGCTGAGTGCTGAAGAATTGGTGCCTTTGAACTGTGGTGCTGGAGAAGACTCTTGAGAGTCCCTTGGACTGCAAAGAGATCAAACCAGTCAATCCTCAAGGAAATCAACCCTGAATATTCACTGGAAGGACTGACACTGAAGCTCCAATACTTAGGCCACCCGATGGGAAGAATGGACTCATTGGAAAAGACCCTGATGCTGGGGAAGATTGAAGGCAAGAGGAAAAGGGAATGACAGAGGATAAGATGGTTGGATGGCATCACTGACTCAATGGACATGAGTCTGAGAAAACTCTGGGAGTTGATGAAGGACAGGGAAGCCTGACATGCTGCAGTTCATGGGGTTGCAAAGAGTCAGACACGACTGAGTGACTTAACAACAACAATCTCCACCATAAGAGTTATAAAGATTTGAAAGATGAACTCACAACTGTTACTATTTGCAAAATATATGACTTTGTATTTAGAAAATCCATAAACATAACCTTTAAACCAGTACACAGAGTAAGCTAAGATAGAAAGTAGATTTAAGGTAAACATACAAAATCATTTTCCTATATATGATAATAACTTTTAAAACATAATAGGCAAAAATCTTAATAGCAACAAAAACTATAAACTACTGAAAAATAAGGTTACAAAAAAGTACAAGCCTTTCATGGAGAAAACTATAAAGTTTACTGAAAGAAAGAAAAGGTCTGAGTAAATATACATTGTTTGTAGACATGAAAGCTAAATATTCTCAATATATTCATGCTCCCCAAATGAATCATAAATTCAGTACAATCTCAATAAGTCAGGATTTTTCTTAGAACCTGACCAGATTAATCTAAAGTTCTTAGGAAAGACCAAAGCTCAGGGATAGCCAAGGCATTCAACACTGGTGAAGGAATAGAGAAATAGATTAACGAACAGACTAGTGATCCAGAAACAGATTCTTGGGTACTTGACATAGCCTTTCAACTCAATGAGAAAGGAATACTCATTAAGTAGTATTAGTGCACTTGGCACTAACATTTAGGAAAACATTATAAAATTTCAATCTGAACCCATTTGTAAAAATAAATTATAGAGGAATTAAGAGAGCTATGGATCAAAAGCAAAATAATTACAAAAATTACAATACAATTAGATATTACAAAAAACAATAATGTGTTGATGATTTTGAGGGCAGGAACGTTTTATCCGTTTTTTAGTTCTGGCATAACAAATTACCACCAATGGGTGGTTTAAAACAATAGCAATTTATTCTCCTTGTTTGGAAGTCAGAAATCCAATATCAAGATCTCAGCAAGGTTGGTTTATTCTGGAAGCTCTGAACAAGGAACTGGTCTATGCTTCCCTCCTGGCTTCTTGCGGTCACTAGAAATCCTTGGTAATCCTTGGTTTGTAAATGCATCATTTCCATCTCTGCCTCTGTCTTCACAAGGCCTTCTCCTCCCTATGTGTCTTCTTTTCTTAGAAGGACACGTGTCATTGGATTTAATGCTCAGTAGGAAATTTGAGCATGATCTCATCTCCAGATCGTTAAATACATCTGCAAAGGCCCTTTATCCAAATAAAGGTCTCATTCACAAGTTCTGGGTAAATATATCTTTTGTTGGTCCAATATTTTAAGACAAAAAGGAAGACTCATAAATTTGACTTCATTAAAACTAAAAGCTATATGAATAAAAAGATACCATAAATAATGTTAACAGAATACCACTTATGGGAATACATGTGCCTTATCTCTTTTGGATTTCTTTTTTTAAGTTAAAATATAGAATATGCAATTTTTTTACAAAACAGCACAAATAGAGAAATGGCCAAGTATATGAATAGTTATTATCCAGATGAAATAAAATAAATAAACATAATATCACATAAATTAATTAAGCACAAAAAGATGTTCAATGACATTGCTATTCAGATAAATTGGACTTAAGGTAAGATACCATTTTACATCCATCTGATTGCCCAAAATTAAAATTTAATAATATCTTATATTGGTGAGGATGGGGGAAATGGAGGCTTTCATATACTACTGGTAGATGCAGATCATTTAAATTGCTTTTTGGTTATATCAAAATTTTAAATGCCTATTTCCAAAACACCTGCATGCATTTACAAAAAGACATATATGTATGTTCACTGAAGTATTGTTTTCAAGAACTCTAACCTGGAAGCAAACTGAATGTTCATCAACAGAGGAAGGCCTACATAAACCACGGTATATGAAATAGAGCTCTATGTAATAACATAACTAGATCTTCATGACATAACTTTGGATGAATAAGGTATTCTGCACAACAGTATGTACAATACTATACTGTATTAAAAGAATACACCGAAAACAATATTTTATATGCATTCCTGTGCGTGTGTGTGTGTGTGTGTGTGTGTGTGTGTGTGTAAATCCATAGGGAAAAATCTGAAATGATACAAACCAAACCTATAACAGTGGTTACCTTCGAGGAGGGAGATAAAGAGGACTGTGATTATGGGTGATAGACATGGGGAACCTTATCTGTAATATTTAAATTTTTTTCATGAAGAGTGTGTTTATATTTTTTAAAAAATTTAAAGAGAGTGAATGGGAAACAATAGAAAGAAGGCAGTGTGTGAACTACTTTTTTCAAGAAATTTAATAACAAAAGGTTTATTATTAATAATAAGAGAATAACTAAGCAAACTGGAACATCTACCAGAGGGGAGATTAAAGTAGACAATTAACATTAAATTAAAAATGGAAAACATTTATAAAATGTGAAGTTGAAAAAAGTTTGGATTTTTGAAAATTAGTATGATTTAAACCTTCAGGTAATATAAGGGAGCAACAATAAAATATTCCCAGGAACTTGAAAATAAATGTTTTTCAAGCATTAAACTATAAGGATTTCCCTGGTGGTCCAGTGGCTAAGACTCTGCACTCTAAATACAGAGGGACTGGGTTTGATCCCTGGTCAGGGAGCTAGATCCCACATGGTACCACTAAGAGCTAATGAAATTAAGTATATAAATAAATATTTTTAACGTACAGTGAATCAAATGGAAAAAAATCACCTTCTAGAAACATGGCTTCCAGATAAGCAAGACTTGACTATAAATTGATTGGAAGAATATGTCAGTGAACCACGGAAGCACAGAAAAGGGAGAGTCAGCGAAGCCAACATAGACCAGACTTGTTAATTATTTAGTTTCTCCATCTCTAAAACCAGGTTAATCATAGTATTTACTTCATAGGGTTATTGTATAACACAAAATAGCACTTGTAAGGAGTGAGGCTTATACATTATGAAAGGGAGGAAATATGGTCAGGCTAATATGCACTATCACTGTTCTATTAACAATTAGAATCCCGATTTTAACACATGAGTCTCTCATGAGGTAATCGGCATGATCAGCCTCCTGAGTCTGACCTGTTCAGGGACACTGAGATCAAGTTTCCCAGACGGAAAGGCCCACCCTGGAAAGCACCAAGGTAAATGCCATTCAACAAGGCATCTTGGTAACTAGACAGTTACCTTTCTTGGTTACACACTACCTTTGGCTTTTCTAATTTACTCATACTTCTGCAAAACTTGGTGGGGAGGGTGGTCTATGCAGAAAGAATAAAAAGACTAGAAAAAAATAAGCTAAATATTAACAGGTGGTTGTGTGAAGGAATTGTGGGTGATTTGCTTTACTTTTCTATACTTTCCAAATTTTCTTTAGTGAACATATATTACTTTAATATTTTAAAAATATTTTTAAGGGATGATGAGGTGAAGAAAAACAGAGGGTAGTAGCTTCAAGGAGACAAGGGTAGAGAAAGGGCTTTTGAAGCGACAGACCAAGAGTAAGATGTCAGGGAGTTAGGACCAGACCAGGGCAGTAGGACCTACCTATTCTTTCTTCCAAAATGAAGTAGCTCTCCCTGGAAAAGACTTTTTCTTCCCACGTGTACCTGAGCTATGATGTAGCTGTTATTTTCCAGTCACGGGGGGTTTGATTAGCCTGTGAATGCAATGGAAAGTATTTGCTTGAGAATTCTATCACTGTGACTAACTATATCACTGACTGGCGTTGAACCTGAAAGTTCCAGACCTGAGTTCCTGAGCATTTCCTCCCTCCTTCTTCATCATCATTACCAAATATTTGCTAGTCACCTCCTAGGTGCCTGATTTTACGCTAATTTGGCCATGGGTGAAGGTCGGAGAGAGCTTACTAGGAAAGACTATGTTCTAATATAAAATAAAAATTAAATTTAAAAAAAGATAAACGAAAATGCAAAATCACTGTGGCCTAAGTGAGGTGGCTAGGGAAGGTTAGAATCACAGATTTTCAGAGTTGGACCTGAAAGGTCAATTGGTCTAATTCTCTTAGCCCACGATTCAAAGAGCAGGTGATACTTAAGCCTTGACTTTAAAGACTTGCAGGGTCTGGGTCAGGGATCAAGATGTGGAGGTTGGTCAGTAAACAAAGGGAGCAAAAGTCCTGGGGCCGGAACCCTGAGCGGGATGCGGACCGATTACCCTGCGGCCAGTGATCTGCATTACCTACAGGTTTCTTTTCTAGCTTCCCTTTCTGCCTTTATTTTCAGCTGAGTCTGTTGCCTCCGTCTTGTGACTTACTTTCGCACGAGGGAGCCTTCCAAAGCCTCCTCCCGCTCCTCTCAGGCCAATTCCCGCCTGGGGCACTCGCTTCCTCAAAGCACACTACTGCCCTCTGCTTCCCCAGCGCGCCGATTCGCCGCTTTCTGAGGAATAAGGTACCTTTAGAGAGTTGTTTCTTTTGGGGTTTGGATCGGAGTAAGAGTTTAATCTGAGCTTCGAGTCAAAAGGATAAAATATAATAAACACCCGGAAATTCCCATTTTTTAGACCTTGAACGCAAACGATCGTTCTTTCCTTTCAGGTTTGAAGTTACCGTGGGTTTCGAAAGCTAGGCGGGCAGAAAAACAGCCTCCCTGATATCCTGCGTGCGCAGCAAGTGTGGACAACTGAAATAGTCATCTGAGGTGTTTCGAAAATAAACTCATGATAGCACATTGCCTACGGTGACACATTCTCCGCTGCGGGGCGGACAGGGTCGCCGAGGGGCGGGGCGAGCCCGGGCGCCGCGCGCAGCTGCTGGCGGCGCCAGCCCCGCCTCCCGCTTGCGTCTCGCGAAAGGTGGAGGCGGAGCCGCGGCCGGTGACCTGCAGCTCTGGGCCGCTGCGGTCTTCAGTCTCGCTGAGTGGAGCGGAGGATGCAGGAGCCATCCGCGGAGGCCAGACCCGCTTAAGGGAGGCGGCGAGCGGCGCCGGAGGCACTTCGGCCGGGCGCTACAGTGCTGGAGGCCCGCGCGGGCGCGGAGGAGTGGTGGCCCCCCGGAGGCCGCAGTGGCCTGGCACTCGGGCTTCCCACACTGAGGGCGGAGCTGCGTTGGCACCTCCTTTCTTGGAAGATCGTGGGCCCCTGTGGCATTCTGGCCAGTCCTCTGAGGGGACTGGAAACCCAGCGCGATGAGGAGTCGGAGTAACTCCGGGGTCCGGCTAGACGGCTATGCTAGGCTGGTGCATCAGACTATCCTGTGCCATCAGGTAGGTGAATGGGTGTCGCCTGTGATCACCGAGGATGTGCAGTGTGATAACCTGAATGGAGACCCTGGGTGAGCCCGTGTGTGTGTGTGTGTGTGTGTGTGTGTGTGTGTGTGTGTGTGTGTGTGTGTGTGAGACCCTGGGTGAGCCCGTGTGTGTGTGTGTGTGTGTGTGTGTGTGTGTGTGTGTGTGTGTGTGTGTGTGTGTGAGACCCTGGGTGAGCCCGTGTGTGTGTGTGTGTGTGTGTGTGTGTGTGTGTGTGTGTGTGTGTGTGAGACCCTGGGTGAGCCCGTGTGTGTGTGTGTGTGTGTGTGTGTGTGTGTGTGTGTGTGTATTTTGCAGGTTCTCCCGCCCCCTAGCTGGGGAGGCCGTAAAGGGCCCTGAAGCAAAGAGGTGTTGGGACTAGAACAGAACCCGAATCAGGGACCATTAGCCAGGAGTCCTGAGTTAGAGCTTCTAAGCTCCCCTCCCCGTGCCCCCGCGTCCTCCATATCACAGATCGGTTTCATGGGGTCAGAGTTGTATGATGCTTTGAAGCTTGTTTATGGACACCGACCCCGACCGGGCCCCAGGCCTGGGAGTCCTCTCCTTCCCCTCCGCCGAAGAAAAAAGAAGTAGAGGAATTTTTAGCCATCTTTAGACTGTTGTGAAGGAGAAGGCAATGGCAACCCACTCCAGTGTTCTTGCCTGGAAAATCCCATGGACAGAGGAGCCTGGTAGGCTGCAGTCCATGGGGTCGCGAAGAGTCAGACACGACTGAGTGACTTCACTTTCCCTTTTCACTTTCATGCATTGGAGAAGGAAATGGCAACCCGCTCCAGTGTTCTTGCCTGGAGAATCCCAGGGACGGGGGAGCCTGGTGGGCTGCCGTCTATGGGGTCGCACAGAGTCGGACACGACTTAACCTACTTAGCAGCAGCAGACTGTTGTGAAGATCTGTTGTGAAGTACCGGTGTACTTCATTATAGTTTTTCTATTCTTTTAATGCTGCTTTTTCATTGATAGTTCATTCTTTCTAACTGAAAAGTTAAAACATCTCCTTTCTTTTAAGAATTCCAACATTTCAGACTGGTAAGGCTTCAGCCAGCTCTTTCCCCTTATTCAAGATAGCATTTGCTTGCACTTTGTCAGAAGAGATTATAAAACTCGGGAGTGGGGACATAGAATAAAAACCAAAGTCCCTCAGTACCCATTTGATACACTCTGTTTCCTCATATTAACACCCTATGGTTACCTGCCCATCCCCTTTTTCTTGCCCTTACAGAACCCAGTGACTGGCTTACTTCCAGCCAGCTATGACCAGAAAGATGCCTGGGTCCGGGATAATGTGTACAGCATCTTGGCTGTGTGGGGTTTGGGCCTGGCCTATCGGAAGAATGCAGACCGAGATGAGGATAAGGCAAAAGCCTATGAACTGGAACAGGTACTCAATAAAAATACAAAACTCTGGAACTGGGGGGCAGGAGTGGCAGAGACAGAAGTAATTATAGTCCACAGGAACTTAGAGAAGTGTTTTGCTTTTCTCCCTCCTTCTTCACCTTGCTGAAATTGCACTCCATAAAGCTTTCCTGTATTGTACTGAATTTTTTTTTTTTTTTTTGCAGTGGAAACTTGAAACTTGCTGATTCAGGGAGAGAGGGCAGTCTGTTCTGTTACAGTGGCAAATCCTATCCTCAAATCTTTGCTAAAATTTGTAATCCTCTTTGCAAGTAAATGTATTTTGTAGTCTCTAGCATATTTATTCTCATTGAGAGGAATATTTGGAGGCAGGTATCTACTATTTTACTTCCTTTTCTGAAAAAGGTAGGTGGTATTTTTATGAGGGTGTGGAGAAGGAAATGGCAACCCACTCCAGTATTCTTGCTTAGAGAATCCCATGGACAGAGGAGCCTAGCAGGCTACAGTTCATGGGCTCGCAAGAGTCAGACACAACTTAGCCGCCACCACCACCACCACCATATGAGGGTAACTGATATAAATTAGCAGACTTTCCCAACTAGACACAAGTAAAGACTTTGTTGATTTTTATACCTTAAGCTACTGTTTCAGAGTCGGTTGTGTGTCCTCACCCCCATATCCACCCCAACCCTTTGGGGTAAAATAAGGTCAGATTCAGCAGATCCTTTTAAGCCAACTTTTAAGGCCTTCCCCTCAGTTAAAAAAAAAATCCTCTATAGAACTATTAATATTTAGAGACAGGATGCTGTGTCCTCTTGAATGACCAAGAAAGTAATATCCTGGACTACATGGGACTCTTAATGTTAAGATACTCTGCTGTCAGTTGTAAGGTATATGTGAATTCTTTTCCATTAGGGGAAAAGATTCTCTCCACATCAGCCATTTTCTCAAGAGGTCTCCCTGAAGTTAGGCAATCTGAACTCTGGTCTTCATCTGTAAATCAGAATATTGAGATCTGGTTGTTTTTAAGGACACTAACATATTGTGGGGTTATAGTCCTTGGCAGTAGGAAAGAGTCACTGTGTAGTCCTCTACAATAGCAAGTACCTCTTATTCCCTCAAGCCATAATTGAGAGGTACTTCAGTCCACTGAAAAAAGCTCTTGGAGTTTTTTCTCTAACCCAGGAAGTACAGATGAATATTTCTGTGACTTATAGAAAACATACATAACCATTGTGAGAATTTAGAAAATATGGAGTGTTATAAAAAATCTGTAATGCTACTGCCCTCCCCCAGCCTATGTCCTACTCTGTTTTGCTATTTTGATCTCAATATTTTGTTTATGTTTTGCTAGAATTTTATATTAGTGGAACAATAACTAAGATTTTATACCCAGTATGATTTGACAGATTTCTTTTTCAATACTTTTGGAAGAAATCTGTGTCTGACCAGTCATTCTGCAAAGCTGATGTTTTTCCTCATGTGTCCCAGGAAGAAAATATTTAACAGAGGAAGAGGGGAAAATGAACAAGAAATTATTCATTCTAAAATTTTAATATTCTGTTAAGCAATTTTTCACATAGCACCAAAATATTTTCTATACCACCACAATGATAACCTTGGAATAACTAAAAAACATTATAGTAATAGGAAACATCTTTTAAAAAGAAACATTTCTCTGAGAATTCTAAAATTTCTACAAACTTTTATTATGAATTAAAACAGATTGTATTATTAAGTCTCATTAATTTTTTTCCTCAAACCTGACTCAGTTAATTTAGACTGAGGATCAGAAAAACCATCTCTGTAAAGGCCAGATAGTAAATATTTTTGGCATTGTGGGTCATGTATAGTCTCAACCCAACTACTCAGCTCTTCCACCACTATGCAAAAGCAACCAGAGACAATACATAAATGAATAAGCATGATTATGTTCCAAAAAGTTCTATTTACAAAAGCAGGCCATGAGCTAGATTTTCCCCAACTACGCATGAATGGTTTTAAACTCTGGCTGTGAATTGGAATGACTTGAGAAGCTTTTAAGAAATACCCTTACTGGACCTCACCCTAGAACAACTTAGATAAATATCTGTAAGTGTAGCCCCAGGGGAATCACTATTAGAGAAAAAACTGCCTTGTTAATTCTAAAGTGCAGCCAGGGATAATCACTGATCTATGGCTAATAAATGAGCATAAGTGAAATCAAATACAGTAAATTCATAGATTAAATTCACATCTACTGTCAACTTTCCATTACTGTGTGGATTTTCCCAAACCACAATGATTGTTAATCATTTCTACCCTTCTAACTCTTACCTAGCTTTCTCTCTGAGAAATAATATTAAAGAACTAAGGAAAATTCTGGATGAAAAGGGGACAAGAACTTACGTGACTATCCTATCCTAGATTGAGAATAGAAGTATGTACATATATGTTTTTACAAATGCTGTTTCTCTTAATCATACAGATATAAATTCACACCCATAAAAATAAATAGGCACACAAATAGAGTTAGCTCTTTGGCTGCCCCCAACTGAAAAATTTCTTCCTCAGTTTTATTCTCTTTGTGTAGTCTCTCATTTTTTCTCATGGCTTTAACTGTTGCCTTTATGAGAATGACTTCCAAAGCTTCCTCTTTAACTTTAACCTCATTTTGGTTTCAATACCAGATTTTCATTTGTCTTCTGGTCAGTTACACCTGAATATATCATGGTTTCTCAAAATCGGCAGGTCTGATACCTCAGCTTCCCTACTAAAAACAAACAAAATAGACTACTAAACTACAGAAACTCACCAAATGTCCTTTTTTTCTTACTGGTGTCCTCATTCAACCAGTCACCTGGACAACCTTACTTCGAACATTTCCATAGTGTGTTCCATGGAACACTAGATCGACTAAGTTTGGAGCTATGTTAAACAACAGGTTTCTTTCTCTGTAATTTCCCCGAGCCTTTAATATACTGATGTGCATTTTGAATCTAAGACAGGGATATATATTTACAGTCTTTCCAGAATTTCCTGGACTAGTGCTGGTTTGATTCCTGGGTTGAGAAGTTCCCCTGGAGAAGGGATAGGCTACCCAGTCCAGTATTCTTGGGCTTCCCTGGTGGCTCAGACGGTAAAGAATCCACCTGCAGTGTGGGAGACCTAGGTTCGATCCCTGGGTTGGGAAGATCCCCTGGAGGAGGACATGGCAACCCACTCCAGTATTCTTGCCTGGAGAATCCCCATGGACAGAGGAGCCTGGCGGGCTACAGTCCATGGGGTCACAAAGAGTTGGACATGACTGAGTGACTAAGCACAGCACAGTGTTCTATAGTGTTTGTAAAGTGCTTCCCTTATGGTGATTTTTGACTTGTCTCTTTTGCCTTTTGACACATGAAGACCAAAGTCTGTTAATTCTTACATTTTTCTTGACTCCATCCCCTCCTTTCTATTCCCTGCTGCCTCAGCCTTAGTTTAAACCTTGATCATTTAACACTTTTGTGAAAACAACACATAAATTGTCTATTTTCATTCTCAGCAATCTTTCTGTAGCTCTCATTTCCCTACAAGTAAAATCTGAATGTTTTGGATTGATAGTCAAGACTCTTCAGGGTTTGGTCCTAGGCTGCTTTTTCAATATTATATCATGCTAATCCCCTGCATTCTACCCCCAGTTCCAGCCAGGTTGGTATCTTCATTACCCTTCTACCAGTCCCTTGCTGAAAATGTCTGACATATGTGTAAAAACTTTTCATTGTACTGTGTGTGTGTGTGTCTTAGTTGCTCAGCCGTGTATGGCTCTTTGCAATCCCATGGACTTTAGCCTGCCAGGTTCCTCTGTCCATGGAATTTTCCAGGCATGAATTCTGGAGTGGGTAGCCATTCCCTTCTCCAGGAGCTCTTTTCAACCCAGGGATTAAATCCAATTTTCCTGCATTGTGGGCAGATTCTTCACCGTCTGAGCCACCAAGGAAGCCATGCTTTCCCATAATTACTAGTATTTTATTCCATTTTCCCTAATTTACAGGGGAAGGGACAGACATAGGGAGATGAAGTTGGCATTTGGTGGTACCATGAATACTACCTGGGTCTTATGACTTCAGATTCAGTCCTTTTGAATTTTTCCTCCCTCCTTCAGGGAAGCCATAGACATTTCCATCTCCAAATTGTTTTATGAGCTGTTTCTTCACCTGTGAAGCTTGATGTCAATCCTACATTTTCTATGGTTCCTGTATTCATAGACTTCTTAATTTTACAGTGATCACTTCTTTCTCAGGACTGTTTTCTTGGAACTTCTAAATCACTTATGGTCAGTGCCATTCAACATGTTCAGTTTTTCATTCAGCAAACCTTGTATAATTATTATGTGCCAAGCCCTGCAATAGATATAAAAATTAAATGGAATGAAATGTTTATGTTTAAATCTCAGCTTTTTTATTTTTTAACTTAAAAATTTACAGAAAATATTAGAAATTATAAAATAAACATATTTGTATGTACTCTGTCTAAGATTCACTAGTTTTTACCATTTTGTCATACTTGCATCCCCTCTATAAACATGTGCACATACAGGTGCACAGCTATTTTTTTTTTTTGGTGGGCCATTTGGGAGTTACTTGCAGACATGAAATATGTATTTTTTAAAATATAGTCTGCTTAATCCATTAATTTAAAAGTTTATTTCTGAATCTGTCTTCCTCTTTTTCTTAAGAAGTCCATAGCCTAATTGGAGGCGGGGAGATGTATAAACATATTTACAACACATTAGGACAGATAATGTAGGTACTGTATATAGGAGATAAGTACAAAGTTCTGTGGGAACACACAGGCTGTAAAGTCTAATTTCCCTTGAACAAGGCAAGAAAGGATTCATAGAGGAGTTGGATTTTTAAGGATAAGCCAGAATTGTTATGTAGACTATATTTGTAGTTTATGGTTTTTCTTTTTGTAGTTTTGTATTTTTAAAAAACATATCTGTCCTGTCTCCCTTTTCTTTATGTTTTACAAAGCCTGATAGATAGAGGCTCATGTGTATTTATATCAGTCAGTTCACAAGCACATAGATCCATATCCTCAAAAAAGATAGATTAGAAGATGTCATTTGGTCTGGTTAGAAGCCCTGGTGTACATATAAACATGTATAATTAATGCCAACTAGTGCACCTGAATCAGGAAATGGGCAGTTTAAGGGAATACAAAATATAGATACTTCCCTTCATTCTTAACCATTCCGTGCTTCTTATTAATTTTATCCTGACTTGGAATTTGGAACTTGAGGACAAAAGTGGCTGACAGTGGCCATTTCAGGAGGACAAAAGTGGATGGCAATCAGGACTCCTCCATTGCATCTATAATTCCCCAGACTTATTTAAATTAAATAAAATATCGATGGTAGTAGCAGGATTGGATAGTAAAGAGAGTTGAAAGAATGGGGTAAAAAATCTGTGAGTATGTAGTGACCTGTAGAAGAGAATTCAGAATCAAAGTCACCCCACAGAGTAAGCAGGCTGTGTTTAATACTGTCTAAAACAGTATAATAAAGGATAATCTCTTCCATTAGGATCAAAGTAATGATAGAGATTTTCTGGTAGAGGTTGCATTGTTTCACTACTTTGTAACAAATGCTTCATGCTTTAAAGGGTGACAAGATCACACACTGCCTATTTGTTCTATCATTCTCTTTATTTCTTCCCTTGGACCATTGGTAGACAGAAATTACTTAAGGAAAGGAACTCTCCCAAGGAAACACTTTATTTTACCCTTAGTAAAAGATTTTAAAAAGAACTGAAACATAACTTAATAGGTTCTTATCTTTTTCATGCCTACAGCTTGTAGTCCCATTTGAATATTTTGAAGGAATAGCAGAATAGTGCAGCTCCTAAGTATTAGGTTAGTTTTCAGAGGTGTCCTGAAGCCACCCCTGAGACAACATTCCTTGGAGTAACCTGCTTGTATTTCTTCTGGACTGTGGAACAGAAAGCTTAGAGAAATGGAGAAGCTCTCTGATGCTGTATTCTTCCAAAACATACTGCCTACCCATGCCAGTGTTGATGGACCCTTCTAGTGTCATGTAGTATAACAAGTATATTGTTACTATACTATAATTAAATATACTTATTATATTATTATTATATTTATTATACTAACTAGTATAGTATAACTAATATCATATATTATTACTATACTATATTATAAATAAATACAATTATTACTATATTATGCCAACTAACATAGTATATAATTGGTAATCAGAATTTTGGAGTGTTATGATTAGAACACTAACTACTTTTTTTCAGGGCAAGAGGGTCGAGTTGCACTAATAATTCTCATTTACAGTTATTCTGAAGTTTATTTATTCTTTAAGAGAAATATCTAGATAATATTTCTATGGACTCTTGAAGATAAGTCTTGGCTAGTTTAGAAAACAAATTAAAGTGATGATATTGGCTTTTCTAGGACATAGGATATATTTTAAATATCCTCATAGCGTTATGATTTTTGAGCTAACTTGCCCATTTTTTTCCAGGTGGAATGTCCTCTAATAGGATAGTTGACTTAGTTTTACACCAACCTGTTGGAGCTTGCATTTTTTTTTTAACTTGAAGGAGTCACCAACTGCAGGTTTTAGTTCCACTTTTAGCTGCAATCTGCTCTTCTGTGTACCTATAAAGTAAATGCCATGTAAATAGGAACCCAGGATAAGGTTACTTGTTCTCAAAAGGTCATGTACCAACTGCAGTTGCTGAGTAAGTGTTCCTGCATCTAGGGATGTTTATAACAGCTTGTTTCCATTTATTTCTGCAGAGTGTAGTGAAGCTGATGAGGGGACTGCTGCACTGCATGATCAGACAGGTATGTCACTATTAATGCACCCTCTCCAATAAAAGCACATGGTAATTTATATATATATATATATATATATACACACATGTATACATGGTTTTTTTTTCAATTTCACAAATAGTACATACTAATTTTAGAAAATCTGTGTAACTGAGAAGGGAAATGTCACTGATCTCACCATCAAGTTACCACTGAAGTATTGCCTTCCAGTCTTTTCCCCCTCCTCTACAAATGATTTCTTTTATATATTTCATCATTACTGTACATGCGATTATGTATATTGAGTAAAAAGTGATGCAGGTCTCTAAACTCCTCTGAAACCCTTGGGACTAAATAAATTTTACAATTCAGAATTTTTCAGATTTTAAAAGGTAGTACTGGACATGGAACAACAGACTGGTTTCAAATAGGAAAAGGAGTACGTCAAGGCTGTATATTGTCACCCTGCTTATTTAACTTATATGCAGAGTACATCATGAGAAACGCTGGGCTGGAAGAAGCACAAGCTGGAATCAAGATTGCTGGGAGAAATATCAATAACCTCAGATATGCAGATGACACCACCCTTATGGCAGAAAGTGAAGAGGAACTAAAAAGCCTCTTGATGAAAGTGAAAGAGGAGAGTGAAAATGTTGGCTTAAGGCTCAACATTCAGGAAACTAAGATCATGGCATCCGGTCCCATCACTCCATGGGAAATAGATGGGGAAACAGTGGAAACAGTGTCAGACTTTATTTTTTGGGGCTCCAGAATCACTGCAGATGGTGACTGCAGTCATGAAATTAAAAGATGCTTACCCCTTGGAAGGAAAATTATGACCCACCTAGATAGCATATTAAAAAACAGAGACATTACTTTGCCAACAAAGGTCCATCTAGTCAAGGCTATGGTTTTTCCAGTAGTCATGCATGGATGTGAGAGTTGGACTGTGAAGAAAGCTGAGCGCCAAAGAATTGATGCTTTTGAACTGTGGTCTTGGAGAAGACTCTTGAGAGTCCCTTGGACTGCAGTCCATTCTGAAGGAGATCAGTCCTGGGTGTTCTTTGGAAGGAATGATGCTAAAGCTGAAACTCCAGTACTTTGGCCACCTCATGTGAAGAGTTGACTCATTGGAAAAGACTCTGATGCTAGGAGGGATTGGGGGCAGGAGGAGGAGGGGACGACAGAGGATGAGATGGCTGGATGGCATCACCGACTCGATGGACGTGAGTTTGAGTGAACTCCAGGAGTTGGTGATGGACAGGGAGGCCTGGCGTGCTGCAATTCATGGGGTTACAAAGAGTCGGACACTACTGAGTGACTGAACTGAACAGTATATATACCATATATTATGTTATGCCCTCAAAAAATCCAGATATCACTCTACAATCAGAAACATTAGACTATAGGAAAACATGCATTTTTCACAATAAGTGGAATAAATAAAAACTCCAAATAGCCCCATGTTAGTTTGAATCAGATGTTGCCACCAAATGAATTTTGGTACAAAACTTAGGGGGAAAAAACCTTTTGGAAATGTTTTAGATTTTAGAATTGGAGATAAGGGGCCAAGAATTTATATCTTCTAGAATTAATTTGCATTTTCCTGATCTTGAGTCAAGTTGAACATCCTTTCATGTGGGGGTTGAAAATTTGTATTTCGTCTTCTATTAATTGCCTTTTAGGTCCTTTGCCTCTTTCTCTTTCGGGCTGTCTCTATCTTGCTTATTTGAGGAGTTCCTCTCCATGATGGATATTAATCCTTTGTCACATGCACTGCAAATATTTTTAGCAGTGTCTGGTTTATCTTTTGGGTTTGCTTATGATATTTTTCCCATTCAAAAGTGTCTCACTAAAAGAAAGTATTTTATTTTTATCCTAGGAGTTCTTTACACATGTTATACTCATTGACTCTGAACTGATTTTCTTGAACCTAAGAATACATTTTATTATAAGGAGAAATTGAGGCCCAGATTAATAAAATGACCATCCTGAGGCACACAAAAAGTCTAAAGTAAAAAGAAATCAAGTCCAGACTTCTGAACTTGATCAGTGATCTCTCTACTGGATTGTTTCACGCCCGTGATTTTTTTCATTCTTTGCTACTTTTTAATTTTTTTGTATTTTAGATATTTGTATTTTCCACCTTACCAAATAAGTTTAAAGTCACTAATTTCTTGGACTATATTTAAAGATATGATAGTTACATCATATATCAGATGCACGCATAATCAAATTGAAATTTCAGGAACTAAGTCTTTCATTTGTCCCTTGCACAATGTTTCTTTTCTGACCTTGGTTCCAGCTTTCTTTCATGTCTTTTCTTTGTCATTCCATGAGTCTCTCCCCAGCTCCTTTTATTACTCCTTCAAAATATATCTTCTTGGTTCTACTTTCCCTCAAAATATCTACTTCTGTTTCAGGAACAAATGTATCTTTTTTACAACTCAATTATCTCTTACTAAGCTGTTCTCACTCAATCTCTCTCCATCTCAGTTTTTATCTACAAAATGGTAAAACAACAATCTGAAGAGTGAAAGAGAGGTGATGAATAGGAAATAGCTGAGTTCGATGGATATTATCTTCTAATTAAATTGTTTAATTTGAAAAATAATGACAGCAGGGGGAAAGGGGTAACAATGCATTTTAAATATTCACAGTTGCCTGAAGGCTGAATGGAGTGATATATGTCAGAGTACTATTGAAGTATGGCATATGGGTTGATTTTCCCGCATACCCTTCTTTTTACTGTTTCTGTTTTCTTCAGGTGGATAAAGTAGAATCCTTCAAGTATAGTCAGAGTACCAAGGATAGCCTCCATGCCAAGTACAACACCAAAACCTGTGCCACTGTAGTGGGTGATGATCAGTGGGGACACCTGCAGTTGGATGCTACCTCTGTGTACCTGCTCTTCTTAGCACAAATGACTGCCTCAGGTCAGTACAAGGACAGAAATATGGGAATCACTGTAGTGTGGAGCACTTGCCCTGGCACATGTGGCTTCTCCAAAGGTGTTGTCCAGAAAACAACATAGATGTTTACACTGCTCAAAGATACACATTGGAAATATATTTTGCAAATTTTATACAGAGAAACTCTCTAAAGTGTAGTTAGCACAAGTATGGACTACTCATTAATATATATTTTTAATTGAGAACCAGGAAATCTGGGATTTTCTTTAGACAGGTATTTTTACATCTTTTATTAATCCCCAGATATTATAAAATGGGAAAGAAGGACTAAGGTTTATTGCTTGTTAGTATTAACATCACCTACTTTGTACCACTCTTTATGAATGTATTATATACAAGGCATCTGTCTGTAGGCATCTAATTTATATTAAGAGAATTAACTTTGGAATCAGAATTCAATGTTTTCTATTATTGAATAACACACCCTATTCAGATGGCTTTTTAAAATCATTTTAGATGTTTTACTAGAAAAGGAAATTATAACAACCAACATAATTTCCTTTTATTTCTCTTAAATTAGGGAGGACTAAGAATCTGATTACATTCAGTTTATAAATTAAATAGGACTTTACAAGATCTTCCTGAGTAAATGCATGTACTTCTGACAATACCACATCTTTAAGATTTCAATTTCTTTATCCTTCTATCTGATTACAGAGCTCCTTCGTACTAAGGGCATTCAGGGTGAGAATTACCCCCAGAATACTTTTCTCTTTTCTTGCAGAAATAAATACTTTGTGATAAAGCCTCCCTTTTTTCTCCCCTCTAGAACAACACACATCCCAGAGACTGAATAACCTTTTCTTAAAATTATGTCTACTCACATACTCCTTTCTTTTGGAGGGGAAATTCCTCCCTGAATAAATGTATCTTTTAGGTAGGTTCGAGTGGCTCAGACAGTAAAGAATTTGCCAGCAATGCAGGCGACCCGGTTTCAATGCCTGGGTCAGGAAGATCCCCTGGAGAAGGGAATAGCTACCCACTCCAGTATTCTTGCGTGGAGAATCCCATGGAAGGAGGAGCCTGGTAGGCTACAGTCCATGGTGTTGCAAAGAGCTGGACACAACTGAGTGACTAACACTTTCACTTTTCACTTAGGTAGATTTTATTTAATTTATTTAAGTAGAATGGTAACTATAATTCCATACCTAATATTCTAATACCAACTCTGGAGTGTTTTTCTACAAAGCAGTGTCTAAATATCCCTTGTGGTTTTTCATTTTGAGCCCCAAAGGGAAGCAGAAATAGACTGAAGAGGTTTATAAGAGACCATTCATTCAACAAAAGTTTGTTGATTCCTGACTTAACATTTGATTTTCAACACTATGAGCTGATTTTAATAGGTACTTGGAATAAAGTAGATATTTTATCAAGCAAGTCTTTGAGGAATAAATTGAAATAAGCAGAAATTCACAATCCAAAAAAGGGAAGGGAATAGCAATGACTATAGCATAGAAGTTTGAAATGTACTGGCCATCAAGGTAAGGCTAGATATCTTCCTTGGTTAGAGTGTAAGATAGGTCTGGAAAAATGGCAAGTGATGGAGCTAAAAAAACTTGGGGTTAACTGTTTAAGGCCCTGTGTTCCATGCTTTGGTTTCCCAAGTTGCTCAGTGGTAAAGAATCTGCCTGCCAATGCAAGAGACCCAGGAGATGTGGGTTCAACCCCTGGATCGGGAAGATCCCCTAGAGAAAGAGATGGCAACTCACTCTATATTCTTGCTTGAAAATTCCATGGAAAGAGGAGCCTGGTGGGCTACAGCCCATGGGGTCGCAAAAGTCAGACACAACTTAGCGATTGAGCACACATGAACATACCATGCTAAGTAGTTTGGAGTTTGGAGTTTAGTCTATAGTCAATAGAAAGCCACTCAAGATAAATAATAAAGAAAGTTTCAAATAGCAGGAAGATAGATTGGATGGAGGAGAAAATTAAGATGGGGCTTCCCCTGTGGCTCATTGGTAAATAATCCACCTACCAATGCAGGAGACACAGGTTTGCTGCCTGGACCAGGAAGATCCCACATGCTGCAGAGCAGCTAAGCCCATGTGCCACAACTATTGAGCCTGTACAGTAGAACCTAGGAGCCACAACTACTGCAGCCCTCGCACCCTAGAGCCCATGCTCTGTAACAAGAGAAGCCACTGCAATGAGAAGTCTGTGCACTACAACTAGAAAGAAGCCCCCATTCTCTGCAAGAAGAGAAAAGCCTGCACAGCAGCAAAGACCCAGCACAGCCAAAAATAAACAAATAAAAAATATTTTTTTTAAAGACAGAGGACTAATTAGAAGTTTAGTAAAAATACTTTAGGCAAGAAATGATGTAGAATTTATGTGAGGCAGTTGTCTTGAGGATAAAAAAAAGAGTTGTGAGAGATAATTGAGAAGTAAAATATGAAAGATCTTTATGTAAAATTTAGCAATTCTCTGAACATTTTTGAATTCTTAAAAATCTCAACTTTGGTTAAAGGAGAGGCTTAGACAGAAGCTGATTGCAACTTAGAGGATAGTAGCAGAGGAGCTCCACAGACCCTCTCCCCAGCAAAATAACCATAAATGGTGAAAATTAATTTTAGAAAACCAAACATTTAAAGTCACTGGAAATTGTCCTAAGGGTACACAGCAAGTGGAGAAACATTTATTCAAAGATATCTAAATCTTAGCAGTAAGAAAGTATAGCATTTGGGCCACAATCTATTCCTTCCCCTGCCCCAAACTCACCGTGACAGAAGCACTATTTGAAGTGAATGCAGCCAGGAATACAAGGCTCCCTCCCCGCTCCCCACCCCAGCTCTCAGTCTAAGGCTGTGATATCTCAGATTACCAGCACTTCTTACTCTCCCCAGCTCTGTGTTGCAAAATTTCTAATCCAGTCAAGAATGACTTAGAGGTTTAGAGCTCCCTTCCAACCCCCTAGTCCCACTAATGGAGTGGATGCTTAACCACAGGCAGAGCAGACCAAGAATACTAGGCCTGACCCACCTTTCTAGTAGCATGGATGGTAGGGCAGGCCATAAGAACAGAAAACTCCATAGCTCCTCCCAAGAGAACTGATTTTGGGAACAGAATGTGGAGAAGTTCAAGACTAAGGGCACTCTAGGAAACAATGAAGATTTTGGTTCTAAGAAATTAAGAGGAGTCTGATAACTCAATAATACAAGCAATAAACTATCCTGTAGACTAGCTAGCCATTTTAACAGAGAACCAAGGAAAGAGAGAGCTAAAACAAGCCCTCCTAGGATTAGAACAACTGTCAAAGACTGGCATCAACGACTACATCAAATGGCACCTGAAATTAATTTAATGAAACTGTCAACAATTTATGCCTCAGGGCCTTGTACAATATAATAGAACAATTAATTGACAGTTAGTGGAGATTAACATCTGATACCAACAGAGACAGATCACAGATCCCTTCTCAGCTTTATGGCTAAGATCAAGTGTAATGAATCACAAAAAGAGACAAGTTGCTAAAGCTAAAACCACTATCTTCCTGGGGTGATAGTGTACATATCCAGGGCAGCACCCTCTGAGGAACAACAGGGGCTGCATACTATGGGGTAAATAACTTTCACTGAAATAATCCATGTCACTAAACAAATAAACAGGTAAACAATTCCCATAAGGGAAAGTATCAATATCTATATATTATCTATAATGTCCGGTTTTCAGTAAAAATTTATGAGGCATGCAAAGAACCAGGAAAGCCTGACAACAGAAGAAAAAGCAGGTGATAAAAGCTCCCTTTGAGAGGAAGCATATGTTGAATTTAGGGAAAAAAGACTTCAAAGCAGTTACTATAAAAGTGTTCAGAAAGCTGAAGAACACCATGCTTAAAGAAATAAAGGAATATATGATTATTGCATTTCATCAAATAGAAAATTTCAATAAAGAGATAAAAATGAACCAAATGGAAAGTTGAAAAATATAGTAACTGAAATGAAAGACTCATTTTGTTGTTGTTTAGTCACTAAGTCATGTCCAACTCTTTTCAACCCCATTGACTGTAGCCCACCAGATTCCTCTGTCCATGGAATTTCCCAGGCAAGAATACTGGAGTGGGTTGCCATTTCCTACTCTAGGGGTCTTCCTGACCCAGGGGTTGAACCCACATCTCCTGCTTGGCAGGTGGATTTTTGCCACTGAGCCACCTGGGAAGCCCAAAAGACTCACTCAGTTCAGTTCAGTTCAATCGTTCAGTCATCTCTGACTCTTTGAAACCCCATGGACTGCAGCATGCCAGGCTTTCCTGTCCATCACCAACTCCCAGAGCTTGCTTAAACTCATGTCCATCAAGTCATTGATGCCATCCAACCATCTTATCCTCTGTCATCCCCTTTTCCTCCCACCTTCAATCTTTCCCAGCATCAGGGTCTTTTCCAGTGTGTCAGTTCTTCATGTCAGGTGGCCAAAGTATTGGAGCTTCAGCTTCAGCATCAGTCCTTCCAATGAATATTCAGGACTGATTTCTTTTAGGATTGGCTGGTTGGATCTCCTTGCAGTCCAAGGGACTCTCAAGAGTCTTCTCCAACACCACAATTCAAAAGCATCAGTTCTTTGGCACTCAGCTTTCTTTATAGTCCAACTCTCACATCCATACATGACTACTGGAAAAATCATAGCTTTGACTATATGGACCTCAGTAGAGAGACTCAATCGATTTGAGCTGGCAGAGGGAAAAATCAACATACTTGAAGACAGATCAACAGAGATTATGCTGTTTGAAGAGCAGGAAAAAACAATAAAGCAAAATGAATAAAACCCCAGAGAAATGTAGGACACCAACCGCTACCAACTCATGTGTAATAAGAAAAGAGTAAGGAGCAGAAAACATGTTTAAAGAAATAATGGGACTTCCCTGGTTAAGAATCTGCCTGCCAATGCAAGGTACACAGGTTCGATCCGCGAAGTTTCTACATGCTGTGGGGCAACTAGGCCCATGTGCTGCAACTACAGAGCCCATGTTCTAGAGCCTGAGAGCCACAAGTACTGAGCCCATGTGCCTAGAGCCCATGCTCTGCAATAAGAGAGGCCACCACAATGAGAAGCCCATGCACCACAACTATGGGGTAGCCCCTGCTTTCTGCAACTAGAGAAAGCCCACACACAGCAATGAAGACCCAGCATAGCCAAAACAATAAAATCAATCATTATTGAAATAAAAGAAAGAATGGATGAAAACACCACAAATTTAGTGCAAAACATTAATCTACATATCCAAGAAGCTCAAATATTTCTAGGTAGAATAAACCAAGATTCATATCCAGAAACATCATAGTAAAAAAGTTAAAAGCTAAAAACAAACATCTTAAGAGCAATATGAGAAAAATGACTTGTTACGTATGTGAAAGTCACTCAGTTGTGTCTGACTCTTTGCGACCCCATGACTGTAGCCTGCCAGGCTCCTCTGTCCATGGAATTCTCCAGGCCAGGAATACTGGAGCATTCCCTTCTCCAGGGGATCTTCCCAACCCAGAGATCGAACCCAAGTATCCCACATTGCAAGCAGATTCTTTACCATCTGAGCCACCATAAAGGGAACCCAAATAAGATTATCCGCTGACTTCTTTTCTGAAAAAAAGTAGAGGCCAGAAGACAGTGGAATGATATGTTTAAAAGGCTAAAGAAAGGAAGTATACCAAGAATCTTATAACTATCTTTCAAAAAAACAAACTGAGATAAAGACATTCCCAGATAAATAGTGAGAGAATTTGTTGCTAATAGACCTATGTTAGGTGCTTAGTTGCTTCAGTCGTGTCCAACTCTTTGCAAACTTAAGGGCTGTAGCCTGCCAGGCTCCTCTGTCCATGGAATTCTCTAAGCAAGAATACTGGAGTGGGTTGCCATATCCTCCCCAGGAGATCTTCCCGACCCAGGGATTGAACACACTCATGTCTCCTGCATTGGCAGGCGGGTTCTTTACCCAGGTTCACTGCCTGGGAAGCCCAGACCTACTTTACACGAAATACTAAAAGAAGTTCTTTATATTAAAATCAGGTGACCAAAAGCAGTAGCTGGAATCTACACACACACACACACACACACACACACACACACACACAAAACCAGACCACTGGTAAAAATAATTATAAAATATGGTATAATTACATATTTCTTTTTTCTTATCTTAACTGACCTAAATGAGTTTAAGCAAGCTCTGGACGTTGGTAATGGACAGGGAAGCCTGGTGTGCTGCAGTCCAAGGGGTCGCAAAGAGTCAGACATGACTGAGCGACTGAACTGAACTGACCTAAAAATCAATTGTATAAAACTTGTTTTATACAATAACTTGTATTGTTGTGCTTATAGCATATAAAAATGTAAATATATTTGATAATATCAGAACCAAGGAGGTGGGTGGGAGCAAAGCTATATTGAATTAAGAAAAAGATAACCAAATCATAACTCAACTCCACAGGAACAAATGAAGAGAATGAGAGATGGTAAATTAGAAAGACATCCTATGTTCATGGATTAGAACACTTACTGTTAAGATAGCTGCTACTGCTACTACTGCTAAGTCACTTCAGTCGTGTCCGACTCTGTGTGACCCCATAGACGGCAGCCCACCAGGCTCCCCCATCCCTGGGATTCTCCAGGCAAGAACACTGGAGTGGGTTGCCATTTCCTCTCCAATGCATGAAAATGAAAAGTGAAAGTGAAGTCGCTCAGTCGTGTCCGACTCTTAGCAACCCCATGGACTGCAGCCTACCAGGCTCCTCCGTCCATGGGATTTCCCAGGCAAGAGTACTGGAGTGGGGTGCCATTCCCTTCTCCAGTTAAGATAGCAACATTCCCCAAATTGATCTATAGATTCAATGAAATTCTTGTGCACATTCCATCTATCTTCTTTGTAAAAAATGACAAGCTGTTTCTAAAATGTATATGGAAATCCAAAGGACCCAGAATGGTCAAAAGAATTTTGAAAAAGAAGAACAAAGTTAGAGGACTCACACTTTCTGATTTCAAAACTTACTTCCACAGGTATACACATGTTCCCCATCCTGAACCCCCTCCAAAACATAGTAACAGAAACATCAATAAACTGAGCTCTTGTTAAGCGAAAAACTTACTTCCAAATATTGTGATACTGGCATAAGGATAGACACATAGAATAACAGAATAAAACTGAGAGTCCAGAAGCAACACATGGTCAGTTGATTTTTGACAAGGATGCCAAGATAGTTCAATGGGGAAAGAATGATGCTAGGAAAACTGAATATCCACATGCAAAAGAACGAAATTGGACTTCTTCTCTACCATAGACAAACTAACACAAAATGAATCATAGACTTAAATGTAGGAAGGAAAACTGTAAAAGGCTTTACTCCAGTAGAATACTGCAGAATACTGCAGAATGGGTGGCATAAAGAACAGGAATTTATTTTCTCAGAATTCTGGAGGCTAAAAGTCCAAGATCAAGGTGTCAGCAGTGCTGGTTTCTGATGAATCCTCTCACCTTGGCTTGCAGACAGCCACCTTCCCTGCTATGTCTTCATATGGCCTTTTCTCTCTGTGTGTGCATTCCTGATGTCTCCTTGCATAAGTATACCAAGCCCTATTGTATAAGGGCCCCACCCTTATGACCTCATTTAACATGAATTACCTCCTTAAACCTTAGACTTCCCTGGTGGCTCAGATGGTAAAGCGTCTGCCTACAGTGTCAGAGACCGGGTTCAATCCCTGGGTTGGGAAGATCTCCTGGAGAAGGAAATGGCAACCCACTCCAGTATTCTTGCCTGGAAAATCCATGGATGGAGGAACATCCATGCTGCTATGAACATTCATGCATGTGCACAAGCTTTTGAGTGAACATGTTTTCTTTTTTCCTGAATATATACCTAAGAATGAAACTGCTAGATCATATGGTAACTCTGTTTAACCTTATGAGAGTTGCCAGACTCTTCTACAAAGTGGCTGTACAATGTATAGTCCATGGGGTCGCAAAGAGTCAGAGGCGACTGAGCAACTTCACTTCACCTCCTTAAAAGCCTCACTTCTAAATACAGTCACATTGGGGGTTAGAGCTTCAACATATGAATTTTATGGGGGAAATTTTGAGTTTATAACAAACATTTAGAGAAAAATATAGGATTAAACCTTCCTCACCTTGGGTTAGGCCCTGTTAGATATGACACCAAAAGTATAAGCAAATAAAGGAAAAATAAATTGGAATTTGTCAACTTAAGATAAACTTGTGTTTAACAACTGTTGGGCTTCAAAGGACCCTTTCAATAAAGTGAAAAAATACCCACAATATGATAGGAAATATTTGCAAATCATATATCTGGTAAGAAACTTGTATCTAGAGTATGTAAAGAACTCTCACAACTCAACAGCAAACAGATAACCTAATTTGAGATGGGCCAAGAATCTGAATTGACATTTCTCCAAAGATATTCACATGACCAATAAATACATGAGAAACTACTGAATATCTTTAGTCACTAGGGAAATGAAGATGCAGACCATAATGAGATACCATATCACACCCTCTGGGATGGCTGTAATCAAAAAGACAGAAAATAAATGTTTTTGAAGATATGGAGAACTTGGAACCTTCATATGTTGCTGATGGAAATGTAAAATAGTACAGCCACTTTGTAGAAGAGTCTGGCAACTCTCATAAGGTTAAACAGAGTTACCATATGATCTAGCAGTTTCATTCTTAGGTATATATTCAGGAAAAAAGAAAACATGTTCACTCAAAAGCTTGTGCACATGCATGAATGTTCATAGCAGCGTTGTTCGTAATAGTCAAAAAATAGAAACAACCTAAATGTATATCAACTACTCATTGGATAAATAAAATGTGATATACCTGCACAATTGAATGTTTTTAGTAATAAAAAGAAATGAAGTACTGATACATGCTTCAACATGGATTAACCTTGAAAACATTATGCTAAGTGAAAGAACCCAAACATAACAAGTCACATATTGTATGATTGCATTTATAAGAATAGTATGACAAATCTATAGAGATATAACGTACATGAGTGATTGCTTGGCCGGGGGTGGGTACGGAATGATGGGACAAGTGTTGAAGGGAAATGGGGAGTGACTACTATGGATACAAGATTTCTTTGGAGGAATGGTGAAAATGTTCTAAAATTGATTATGGTAATGGTTGCAGAACTCTGCGAACCCTAAAAACCACTAAATTATTTACTTGAAATTGGGTAAATTATATGGTATGTGAAGAAGATCTCAATGTTACTGTTTTTAAAAATAAGAGAGAGAGAGGCTTAATTTTAGGCAAGTGCAAATCAGTCTGTGGAGTAGACCACAGGGTCAGCCTCGTTTCTAGATACTTTAGTATGCTTTACGCAGCACTGACATCTTTGGCCTTACCCAAGCCCTACTTCATTTCACCTGTATATCTCACCTCTGCACCCTCTTTTCTACAAGCAGTTCCTTGGCTCCATAGAAGGGACAGGAACCAGATGTTATGTGTGGTCTTGCTTCAAGAGACAGGTCCTCTCCTGTGCTTAACAGGGTTGTTTAAGATCATTCAATAAATAATTATTGAACATCTACTATTCAAAATATTATTTAATATCATTCAAATTAGACTGTGAGATACTTTTAGGGGCTATATGAGATGTTTTGGGGGACTACAAATATGAATAAGATTTCTTCAAATTCAGGTAGATTTATCTGTGGTACAAAGTAAAAACTAAGTTCATAAGAGCAAAAAAAAAAATAAAATTCTTTGAAACACAGAAGAGGGGAATCAATGAGAACATCACAAGAGGAGACAGCATTTGAACTGGGCCTTGAAAGAACAGTTAGGATTTCAAGATATGGAGAAAGCTGTGTAAACAGAATATCATGAGCAAAAGGACAAATGGTAGATGTGTGTCATTTATATGGTATAGTGACTAGTTAGTGCGACATGAGTCTAAGAGATTGTCAAAACCGGTTTCACACTTACTGCCTTATCTCAATTTATGTTCAAGTACCTTGGCACACAAAGCTGATAAAGTAAAGCTATGAAGCTGATATCAAATATTACTGCCTCTCTTTTTTTCCTCTCTATCCAAGAGGTTAAGGTGGGTCAATACTGCTACAAGAAAGACCCTTTGCTCCCCATGCTGCCCTGTGCTGTGGTTACTGTTCTGGCAGAGCCATGGATCAGGAGGAGTTTGCAATCTGATGATCTGAATCATATAGTCATTTTTAATTTTAAACTTAAGAGTTCTGTGATTTAAAATATTTGTCAATAGATCAAAGATTTAAATGTGAAAAAAAAGAAACAAAGCACTAGAAGCATTCATGGGATAAAGCTTTTTAATAAAAGCTTCTGAGAAAAAAATATACTGTAAGCAAAATGGAACTTCAGACAAACTGGGAAAAATACTTGCAACACATATAATGGGCAAAAGTCCAATTTCTTTAATATTTATTAACATATTAATAACAGAAAGATGGGCAAATCAATATAAATTGAAGTATATGAAAATACAGAAAGTTCATAGGAAAAGAAATACGGCTGATTTATAAACATAAGACTCACAGCCTTACTCAAAATAAAAGAGCTACAAATTAAAATGCAAGGATATTCTATCTCTGATCCATTAGAGTAGTAAAGATCAAAAAATTATTAAAGCCTGTGTTTACAAACATGTTGGAAATAGGCAGGCAGTGCTGGTTGGTATGTAAACCGTGGAATTTCTTTGCAGAATAACATGGGGATGACTATCATCATTTAATGTACATGTAGTGAAATGTTTAGAGAGAGGAGTACCAATGTTTGTAGCTTACTTAGAAATGTATCCAAAATTGGAAGGACTGTTAGATGGATATAAAATGATTTAAAAGTATAGTAAAATATTAATGGTTGAGTCCAGATGATGTGTAAAATCTACAGGTGCCACTATAAAATTCTTTCCTTTTTTGTTTGAAAATATTCAAAATTAAATGTTGGAAAAAGTAATATGCATGAATATATGACTCAGTAGTTAGGAATTTACCTTGATATACTGGTGCATATGCACAAAGATATATAAATACACAGATATTCATTGCAGCATTGATAGTAGTGATGAAAGATTAGATACAACCCAAATGTCTTTCATTAGGGAACTGGTTATACAAATAGCTTTTCAGTGGAATGCTATGTAGTCATTTTTTTTTTTAAATGAGGCAGATATATTTGTCTCCAAGTTGTATATTAAAAAAGCAAGGTGTGGCATAATATACTACTCTTTGCATAATTTTTATATATGCATAATGTATCTCTGATAGGATACAGAGGAAACTGGTTAAGATTGGTTTCTTCTAGAGAGGAAGCTTGGCAGGGTGGGAGTCATGTGATCCTGATTGGGAAAAAAACTGTGTAATTGTTGGTATTTCCCTTGATGGCCAGGAAAGGAAAGGAGTTAGTTTTTAAACAAAAATGGATCATGTTGTACACACTTGGAAGCAGTATAGTATCTTGGTTAGGAACTCAGTCTCTGAAATGAAACAAAAGTTGACAGTTGAGTCCTATTTCCACTAGGTATCAGTTTCATGACTTTAGGCAAACATTTAACTGTAAGCCTCAGGCAGAAAACAGAGGTAACCACCTCTTAGAGTTGTTGTGAAAATTGAATGTATAATTCATGTAAAATATTTTATTTATAAGCTCTTTTTGTATAGTTCAAATTTAGATTATCATTTTTACTCTCCATAATATGGTTTTGGGTTCTTAAAATCATAATCTTCACCCACTTCTTATTATTTAGTCTCCCTCCAAGCCTTCTTTAAAATGTTTATCTTTCTTTTTCCAGATGCCTAGGTTTATACATTTAAACACCAATTAGTTACCTATAGAATTAGAAGTCTGAGAACTTTCATTAAAACAAATATCAATCAAAATTCTTCCATTTTAAAACATGCTGGTGTCTCACTTAGTTGAAAACTAGCCTAGGACTGATTTGTGGTATTATTTTTATGTTTTAGGAATCAAAGTGCTTCTTGATTCCTAAGCAGGAGTAGGACTCTTTGGGAGTAAGGGGGTCAGTTAGTCACTATGGCTGCCTTTAAAGCCTGTAGTGATAATTAACTAGCTCTATACCTTTATTCCCTTTTTCCTCAGGACTTCATATTATCCACAGCCTAGATGAAGTTAATTTCATACAGAACCTTGTGTTTTACATTGAAGCTGCATATAAAACTGCTGTAAGTACTCATGTTGGAATGAATTTTAAACATGTGATGTTTTAAATATACTGAACAACCTATTCCTTCTCCTAAGGCTGCTCCTCATAGTGAACCAATCTATAACACTTCTGGCAGAAGTTGCCTTCGGCCTCTTTCGTTACTAAGCTCTGTCATCCTTCTAGTGTTTATGGTTAAATGGGAGTAGGATAGCTAAGGAGTATTACTGGTCAGTTAGCTACTTAGAAATAAAGTTTAGTCGTGTGTTTAATATCATCTGTAGACATTGATTCAGTGCTTACTATACAAAAATAATTAATCTTTTTTACAACTACCATATGAAATAGGTTTTTAATTAAGTCATTTTTAATGAGGTCATAATATATTTAACATTTCTCTCAGAAATTACTATTCTTCATTGCACGATGCTCATTGTGTTGAAAATGGCTGTTATATATAGTTCAGTGTTTTACTTGTTTAATTGTTTTGGTTTGATTAGTTGTTTTTTCAGGTGTGAGGGAAAATCTGGAGCCTGTCCCTCCTTATTTACCAGAAGTGAAGTGAAAGTCGCTCAGTCGTGTCTGACTCTTTGCGACCCCATGGACTATAGCTCACCAGGCTCCTCTGTCCATGGAATTCTCCAGGCAAGAATACTGGAGTGGGTAGCCATTCCCTTCTCCAGGGAAGAGTAATTCTAATGTAGATATATGTGGTGCAAACAGATATTATTTGTTGACAGGTTTTTGTTTTCTGATACCATAAGCCTGCTGTGATGCAGGGTAAAAACCAGGGTTTTCTGACCTCTGTTGCAGCCAAGGTTGCAGCAGTAGAATTAATGATATTTGTGCCTTCTCCTACTCTAATATCTGCTGCACAGACTAGGGTAGAGCTGGGTTTAGGGGCAGATGAGACTCACTATGGGATAAATATGGCTTACCTTTCTGAAACTTCATCTTTTGACTCAGAGATTTGACATTAAAAGTAACTTAAGGTAAACACCAAAATAAATACAAGTGTGTTTGTGCATGTGCAAGCATGTATGTGCATATGAGTATTTCCAAGTTCTGCTCAATGAGAGAGCATAGAAGCCTGACACCACAGTGGCAATGAGCACTGGTACTCAGGTCTTGAATATAACTCATTCTCTAATAAAAAGAATGAGAATTCCTTGTAAAAGTGGTTGATTCCAGGACTGGGGCAGGGAAAATACAAGATGAGATTATACTTGAGCATCTTATAATGACAGAAAGCAAGGAAGTGTTTTTAAAAATGGAGCGTGTTAAAAGAACACAGGAGCCAATCTAGAAGAACTCCCAATGGCCAGAGCTGGAACAATTTGAGCAAAATAAATAATGGTAACATTTTATTACAACCCAGAGGATAACCTAAATATCTATAAGTTATACTGATATAAATAAATAGCTGAGTAAAAAAATGAGGGAGAAAGAATAGCACTTCCTTAGAGAAGGACTGCAATTAATGAGTTATAGGTAATAAAGGAACTGGAAAATCACCATTGAAACACCACTATAATTGTTGCAGGGATAATTCACTGATGGATGCTAAATTAGTGGATGGATATTCAAGGAGAAACAAGATATTTGCACAGTCATAAAGTGTATCTCTGAAGATATATATTAATTACAGGCATATCTCATTTCACTGTTTCACTCTCTTGCACTTAGCAGTTACTTGTGATGTTTACAAATTGAAGGTTTGTGACAACCCTATGTCAAGCAAGCCTATTGGTGCAATTTTTTGAACAACATTTGCTCATTTCATGTCTCTGTCACATTCTGGTAATTCTTGCAGTATGTCAAATCCTCCACCAGCAAAAAGATTTTGACTCACCCAAGTCTCAGATAATTGTTAGCATTTTCTAGCAATAAGATATTTTTAAATTAAGGTATGTACATTGTTTTTTTAGACTTAATACTATTGCACACTTAATAGACTACAGTGTAGTATAAATATAACTTTTTTGATTCTTAATATAAATTTATTTATTTTAATTGGAGGTTAATTACTTTACAATATAACTTTTATATGTACTGGGAAACCAAAAAGTCATATGATTTGCTTTAATGCAATATTTGCTTTATCACCATAGTCTATAACTGAATCCACAATATCTCCAAAGGATGCTTGCAATTAGTATAATAATATAATAGGAAAATGGTAACAGTAGAATGGAGAAACTCTGTAGACACTACCTTAACCAAGTGATGAAGGTTAATGTTACAAGTAATAAGACATCAACATTGTGTACCCCTGATATGATGCACTAAGAAGGAGCATAATGTTTGTAGAATTCTAGTATTCTTGCCAAAAGTGCATAACCTCAATCTAATCAAGAGAAGACATCAAGGAAACCCAAACTGAGGGAAATCTATTAAATATATGACCATTAATCTTCAGAAAGTGTCAAGGTATAAAAGACAAGGCTTGAGAAACTGTAACTGGAAGAGATTTAAGGAGGCATGACAAATGCAGCATGGTATTCTGGATTGCATCCTGTAATATAGTAAGGCTATCAGTGGAAAAACTGGTGAAATCCTATGAAAGCCCATAATTTGGTTACTAATATTTTACTCATGTAAATTTCACTTTGACAATTGTACTATGGTTATGTCAAGTGTTAACATTAAGGGAAGCTGAGTGAAAAGTGTGTAGGAACTCACTACTATTTTTGAAACTTCTCTGTTAATCTAAAGTTATTTGGAAATGAAAAGTTTTTAAAAAGTAATTTTAAATGTTATCTTTATATTATCGAGGAGCTGTATAGCACTATGGTTTGGAGAACTTGGACTCTAATTTTAGTCCTGTCATTCATTAACTATGTGACCTTGAGTGAGTTGCTTAACTTCTCTTTGCAGCTCAGTTTTGTCATTTATAAAGTGTAAGGATTAAGGATGATAATAGTGTAAAGTGCATAAGTAAGTTCTTGGTACATTGTCATTGCCAATAGAGAATAAAATTAGAATGGATATTTAAGATAAAATATTTGGGATGATGTTTAGGCTCTGTTTCTTAGATCCCCTAGATATCCGCTTTGATGAAAAATTTTGATAAGCACCTCTTTAGATGAACTAAGTTACAGTTTTTAGCCATCAAGATATCTTCTAACTTCTTGGAGTTCCCAGTAGAACTGAAAGCTACTGTAGAAATAGTTATAGGGGGAACTCAACTCCTTGGCCTCTCCTTAATAAGCATTGTGGGCAAACATATGTATGGCAAGTTAGCTAATATTTATGCCTTTTATTCAAGGGTTGTATATCTAGTAAGCATTTAGTAGTGGTGACTTGCTAATGGTGTGTTGGTTATTTTATGCCAGGACTTCGGGATATGGGAACGTGGAGACAAGACCAATCAAGGAATCTCAGAATTGAATGCCAGTTCAGTTGGAATGGCAAAGGTAAAATTTTCCTCACTCTGCTTTTACCAAGCGTAGGATAAGTCTCATACACTTTTGCCATAGATAAAGCCTTGACATGAATGTGGACTGTCATCAAATTAATTGATCTTTTAAACCATAGGCAGTGTCCAGAGTCTCCCATATAATTATGGGCATGTAGGTAAAGACTTCTTTCATAAGCTCTAGATTTGTATGTACAACTGCTTTTTTTAAATATAAATGTATTTATTTTAATTGGAGGCTAATTACTTTACAATATTGTATTGGTTTTGCCTTTTGTAGCATATCTCTATTTACATATCCCACAAGGACCTCAGAAAACATGTCTTAAACTAAAATCATCTCTACCACAACAAAAACAAACAAAAGGAGGCTTATTTTCCCTTCCACACACCAAGTTGAGAAAGCTTGATATCAGGAAACCATCTCTCAATTCTCCACCCCACTCACTCTCCTGCATCCCCATACTGTTATCTTCATCATCATTATTATCTTCCACTTGGCTTCATCATTTCCTTCCTACTGCTGCTGCCTTAGCTTTTATCTCTGAAAACAGCAAGAAGGCATAAAACTGGATAGCAGGAATAGGATCAAACATATCCATTATAATGATAAATATACATGACTTAATTTGTTTCCCCTACCTAAAAGCAAAGACACAGGTTGATTTAAAAAACAAAGAAAGGAAATTCAGTCTATACCTATACCACTTCTAAGAGCTCTAAGACAGCAAATTGCCACAGAAAAATTTAAATCAGAAAGATGGACAAAGTCTGGCCAAAATAAACAAAAAAGAGTACAGGTGACTATGAATTCAAATGAAGTACAATTTAAAGCCAAAAGTATTACATGGAACAAAGGGGACAAAGAGGGTCAAGATAAAATGAGAAAGTCTGGCCTGGAATGTAGTTTCAATTAATACAGAGAAAAATATATTAAAAATACAAGGCAAAATAGAAACAGTTATAAGGGGACAGCTTAACACTGAGAGGCAATGACAGATAAGATAAAACCAAAAATAAGATTATAGAAAATTTAAACTATATAATTAATGTGGTTTAATAAATTTATATGTAATTTTGTCCTTATATGCATTCCCTCGGTAAATGTTTTTCTTTTTAATGTATTTTTGATTACCAAAATGATACAGATATTGAGCTTATTTTTAAAAATTAAATCATACTCTAATTTACCTCTATGAAACCTGATTTTTTAAATACAGCAGCCTCAAATTTTACTGAACAATATAACCAAACATCTTCTTTCATACAAATAATCTAATTCAATGTTTTCAGTTGCCATACAAATTTAATAATTACTCTATTGATGATAATGCTTTAGTGAGGATCTTTGTACATACATCCTGGTGAACCTGCATGAATATTTTTGTAGGATAGATTCCTAAAAGTGAAACTACCAATAGTTAAGGGATGTACACTTTAAAACTGCCCTCCAAAACAATTTCCACCAGTTTACATTTTCCCCATTCATATATGATGGATATGGGCTTCCCTGGTGGCTCAGACAGTAAAGCATCTGCCTGCAATGCAGGAGATCTGGGTTTGATCTCTGGGTAGGAAGCATCCCTTGGAGAAGGAAATGGCAACCCACTCCAGTAATCTTGCTTGGAGAATTCCATGGACGGAGGAGCCTGATAGGCTACAGTCCGTGGGATCACAAAGAGTCGGACATGACTGAGCAACTTCATATGATGGATATATGCCATCATGTGCCATCTGTATCATTTTCCTCAAACCCTCACTAACTCTGAATATTATCAATATTTCTGAATAATTTGATTTTAAAAAATTTTAACCACTGAAACATTTTTCTACATTTTATTTTGAAATCATTTCAGACTTTGGGAAACTTATAAGGACTGTGCAAAGAATTCCCATATACCCTTCATTCAAGTTCCCTACTTGTTAACATTTGTTTGTTCTTTCTGTTTACACATGCACATTATTTTTTCCTGAACCAGTTGAGAGTAAATTGCAGACATGGTGCTTCATGCCTCCTAAATATTTCAGTATAAATTTCTTCAAAGACAGTCCCATCACCATGGTCCGATCATCAAAATCAGGAAATGAACACTAACATCATACTACCATGTAATCCAAAGATCCCATTCAAATTTCTTTAATTGTTCCAGTAATATCATTTATAGCCAAAATCAAAAACAAACAAAGACCCTTATGATTCAGAATCCAATCCAGGATAATATGTTACATTTAGTTGTAATATCTCTTTGGATTTCTTTAACTTGGAATAATACTTCAGACTTGACTTACCTTTTTATGATCTTGGCATTTTTAAAGATTAGAGGCCAGTTGTTTTATAGGATGTCCTTCAGTTTGATTTTGTGCGATATTTCCTCATGATTTGACTCAAGCTATGCATTTTTGACAATAATACCATAGAGATAATGACGTGTCCTCAGTACATCATCAGGAAGTATAGCTGTGGATTTATCTCATTACTGTTTATGTTAAGTTTGATGACTTCATTAAGGTGGTATCTGCCATATTTCTCTGCTGTAAATTTCCTATTTTCCCCTTGTAATTGTTAAGTATTTTGTTCCTGGATGATATCTGCACAACCCATTAGGTGTCAGTTAGACATGATTTCTCCAAGGAAGCTTTCCGGAATTACCTGTATCCCAAAGATTAAGTCAGTTTTGTCTCATAATTGAGAAGCTACAAATAACTAATAAATATTTGAAAGAATATTCAACCTTGTTAGTGAATTAATGCAACTGACTCACCATTTTTCTATCCAATTAGGAAAAATTTCAGAGGTAATTCTTGGTTTGCATTAAAGAAGTTAGTACACAGCTGGTGTTAGTTACATTAGTACAAACTGCATGGAAGGGAATGTAGCATTATGTCTTAAAAATTGTTTATACCCTTTGACCCAGTGATTCTATTACAGGGAATTAATGCTTAAATGATAACTCATTCTACTCCGTTTTTATGAGTTTAACTTTTTAGGTTCCACACATAAGTGATATAATATTTGCCTGACATCTCATTTAGTATAAAGCCCTCAGGGTACATCCAAGTTGTCATAAATGGTAGGATTTCCTTCTTTCTTATGGTTGAATGATAATCCATCACACACACACACAGGCAGGTGCATACACATATACTTCACATCTTCTTTATCCATTCATCTGTTGATGGAAACAAATCATTTCTCTATATTGTCAATGATGCTGCAGTAAACATAGGACTGTATATATTTTGATATCCTATTTTTATTTCCCTTGGATATATACCCAACAGAGAAATTGCTGGATCATATGGGAGTTCTATTTGTTATTTTTTGAGTAACATCCATAGTTATTATTTTCTATAGTTGCTGAAACAACTTCTATTCCCATCAAGTGTATACAAGGCTCTCTTTTATCTACATCTTCACCAATACTTATATTTTTTTATGATAACCATTCTGAAAGATGTGAGGTGATTGTGGTTTTGACTTGTGTTTCCCTTTTGATTAGTCATGTTGAGCATCTTTTCATGATCCTGCTGGCCATTTCTATGTTCCTTTTGGAAAAACTGTGTAGTCAATTCCTTTGCCCATTTTTAATTGAATTATTTGTTTTTATGTTATTGAATTGTATGAGTTCTTTATATATTTTTGACATAAACTTATTAGATATGTGTTTCACAAAAAGTCTCTTCCATGCTGTGGGCTGTCTTATATCTTTTGTTCTTCCTTTTCTTTTTTTAATTTATTTTTTTATTTAAGGATAATTACTTCACAGAATTTTCTTGTTTTCTGTCAAACCTCAACATGAATCAGCCATAGGTATACATATATCCCCTATCTTTTGAACCTCCCTCTAGATTGATACACAGCCCCTGTTTGAGTTTTCTGAGCCATACAGAAATTCCTTGTTGGCTATCTAGTTTACATATGGTAATGTAAGTTTCCATGTTACTCTTTCCATACATCTCACCCTCTCCTCCCCTTTCCCCATGTCCATAAGTCTATTCTCTATGTCTGTTTCTCCATTGCTGCCCTGGAAATAAATTCTTCAGTACCATTTTTCTAGATTCCATATATATGAGTTAGAATATGGTATTCATCTTTCTCTTTCTGACTGACTTCACTCTGTATATTAGGCTCTAGGTTCACCCACCTCATCAGAACTGACTCAAATGCATTTCTTTTTATGGCTGAGTAATATTCCATTGTGCATATGTACCACAACTTCTTTATCCATTCATCTGTTGATGGACATCTAGGTTGCTCCCGTGTGCTAGCTATTGTAAATGGTGCTTAAATGAACAATAGGATACATGTATCTTTTTCAATTTTGGTTTCCTCAGGGTATATGCCTGGGAGTGGGATTGCTGGGTCATATGGTGGTTTTGTTGCTAGTTTTTTTCAAGGAATCTCCATGCTGTCTTCCATAGTGGCTGTATCAATTTATGTTCCCACCAAGAGTGCAAGAGCGTTTCATTTTCTCCACACCTTCTCCAGCATTTATTGTTTGTAGACTTTTTGATGATGGCCATTCTGACCGGTGTGAGGTGATAGCTCACTGAGGTTTTGATTTGCATTTCTCTAATAATGAGTGATGTTGAGCATCTTTCATGTGTTTGTTAGCCACCTGTATGTCTTCTTTGGAGAAATGTCTATTTAGGTCTTTTTCCCACTTTTTGATTGAGCTGTTTGTTTTCTCTGGCATTGAGTTGTATGAACTGCTTGTATATTTTGGAAATTAATCCTTTGTCAGTTGTTTCATTTGCTATTATTTTCTCCCATTCTGAGGGTTGTCTTTTCACCTTGCTTACAGTTTCCTTTACTATGCAAAAGCTTTTAACTTTCATCAGGCCCCACTTGTTTAATTTTGGTTTTATTTCTGTTACTCTAGGAAGTGGGTCACAGAGAATCTTGCTTTGATTTATGTTATCGAGGGTTCTGCCTATGTTTTCCTCTAAGAGTTTTATAGCTTCTGGTCTTATATTTAGGCTTTTAATCCATTTTGAGTTTATCTTTCTGTATGGTGTTAGGAAGTGTTCTAATTCCATTCTTTTACACATAGCTGTAGTTTTCCCAGCACCATTTATTGAAGAGACTGTCTCTGCCCCACTGTATATTCTTGGATCCTTTGTCAAAAATAAGGTACCCATATGTGCATGGGTTTGTTTCTGAGCTTTCTATCTTGTTCCATTGTTCAATACTTCTGTTTTTGTGCCAGTACCATACTGTCTTGATGACCATAGCTTTGTAGTATAATCTGAAGTCAGGAAGGTTGATTCCTCCAGCTCCATTCTTCTTTCTCAAGACTGCTTTGGCTATTTGGGGTCTTTTGTGTTTCCATATGAATTATGAAATTTTTTGTTCTAGTTCTGTGAAAAATGCCTTTGGTAATTTTACAGGGATCACATTGAATCTGTAGATTGCATTTGGTAGTATAGTTATTTTCACAATATTGATTTTCCTACCCAGGAACATGGAATATCTCTCCATCTGTTTATGTCATCTTTGATTTCTTTAATTAGTGTCTTATAATTTTCTGTGTACAGTTCTTTTGTCTCATTAGGCAAGTGTGTTCCTAGATATTTAATTCTTTTTGTTGCAGTGGTGAATGGGATCGATCCCTTAATTTCTCTTTCTGATTTTTCATTGTTAGTATATAGAAATGCAAGTGATTCCTGTGCATTGATTTTGTATCCTGCAACTTTGCTAAATTCACTAATTAGCTCTAGTAATTTTCTGATATTATCTTTAGGGTTTTCTATGTACAGTATCATGTCATCTGCAAACAGTGAGAGCTTTACTTGTTCTTTTCTGATCTGGATTCCTTTTATTTCTTTTTCTTCTCTGATTGCTGTAGCTAGGACTTCCAGAACTATGTTGAATAATAGAGGTGAAAGTGGACACCCTTGTCTTGTTCCTCATCTTAGGGAGAATGCTTTCAGTTTTCACCATTGAGAATAATGTTTGTTGTGGGCTTAGCATATAAGGCCTTTACTATGTTGAGGTAGGTTCCTTCTATGCCCGTTTTTTGAAGAGTTTTAATCATAAATGGGTGCTGTATTTTGTCAAAGGATTTTTCTGCATCAAATTGAGATTATCATATGGTTTTTATCTTTCAATTTGTTAATATAGTGTATCACATTGATTGACTTGCATATATTGAAAAATCCTTGCATTCCTGGAATAAACCCAACTTGATCATGGTGTATGAGCTTTTTGATGTGTTGCTGAATCCTGTTTGCTAAAATTTTGTTGAAGATTTTTGCATCAATGTTCGTCAGTAATATTGGCCTGTAGTTTTCTTTTTTGTATGTTGTCTTCGTCTGGTCTTGGTATCAGGGTGATGATGGCCTCGTAGAATGAGTTTGGAATTGTCCCTTCCCCTACAATTGCACTCGTCTCACACACTAGTAAAGTAATGCTCAAAATTCTCCAAGCCAGGCTTCAGCAATACATGAATTGTGAAATTCCAGATGTTCAAGCTGGTTTTAGAAAAGGCAGAGGAACCAGAGATCAAATTGCCAACATCCACTGGATCATCGAAAAACTGAGAGAGTTCCAGAAAAACATCTATTTCTGCTTTATTGAATATGCCAAAACCTTTGACTGTGTGGATCACAATAAACTGTGGAAAATTCTGAAAGAGATGGGAATATCAGACCACCTGACCTGCCTCTTGAGAAACCTATATGCAGGTCAGGAAGCAACAGTTAGAACTGGGCATGGAACAATAAACTGGTTCCAAATAGGAAAAGGAGTATGTCAAGGCTGTATATTGTCAACCTGCTTATTTAACTTCTATGCAGAGTACATCATGAGAAATGCTGGGCTGGAGGAAGCACAAGCTGGAATCAAGATTGGCGGGAGAAATATCAATAACCTCAGATATGCAGATGACACCACCCTTATGGCAGAAAGTGAAGAGGAACTAAAAAGCCTCTTGATGAAAGTGAAAGAGGAGAGTTAAAAAGTTGGCTTAAAGCTCAACATTCAGAAAATGAAGATCATGGCCTCTGGTCCCATCACTTCATGGCAAATAGATGGGGAAACAGTGCAAACAGTAGCTGACTTTATTTTGGGGCTCCAAAATCACTGCAGATGATGACTGTAGCCATGAAATTAAAAGATGCTTACTCCTTGGAAGGAAAGTTATGACCAACCTAGACAGCATATTAAAAAGCAGACATTACTTTTTCAACAGAGTTCCGTCTAGTCAAAGCTATGGTTTTTCCTGTGGTCATGTATGGATGTGAGAGTTGGACTATAAAGAAAGCTGAGCACTGAAGAATTGATGCCTTTGAACTGTGGTGTTGGAGAAAACTCTTGAGAATCCCTTGGACTTCAAGGAGATCCAACCAGTCCATCCTAAAGGAGATCAGTCCTGAGTGTTCTTTGGAAGGACTGATGTTGAAGCTGAAACTCCAATACTTTGGCCACCTGATGGGAAGAACTGACTCATTGGAAAAGCCCCTGATGCTGGGAAAGATTGAGGGCAGGAGAAGGGGATGACAGAGGATGAGATGGTTGGACGGTATCACCGACTCAATGGACATGAGTTTGGATGAACTGCAGGAGTTGGTGATGGACAGCGCAGCCTGGCGTGCTGCAATTCATGGGGTCACAAAGAGTCGGACACAACTGAGTGACTGAACTGAACTGAAGGGTTAGTTCTCTGGTTGGCTAGGGTCTTGGAGTCAGTGCTCCCACTCTGAAGGCTCAGGGCTTGATCTCTCTCCAAAGACCAGTCTAGGTCCAATCTACCAACAGGAATTTCACCCAAAATGAAAGGGCCTTTACTTGAGTTCCAAAAGCCAGTGCATAAGAACACAACAAAGATCTCTGACTCAGCAAAACTTAGGTATCGCCTACCACATGGACAGACCTTGGATTGTAACAGATGACTAGAGGGTCTGTCTTTAGCAGTTCTTTTTCATCTTTTTGATTGTTTCTTTTGTTGTATAGAAGCTTTTTAGTTTGATGTAGTCCCTTGTATTGATTTTTGCTTTTGTTGCTTATAATTTTGGTGTCATATCTAAAAAAATCATTGCCAAGACCAATGTGAAGGAGTTTTATGTTTATCAGGTCTTATGTTAATCCATTTTGAGTTAATTTGTGTGCGTGGTGTAAGATAGGGGTCCAATTTCATTGTTCGGTGTGTGATTATCCAATTTTCCCAAACCATTTATTGAATAGACTATCCTTTTCTCATTGAGTGTTCTTGGCTCCCTTATAAAATATTAACTGACTGTAAATACAGAGATTTATTTCTGGGCTCTCTATTCTGTTTTATTGGTTTGTGTGTCTACTTTAATGCCTATATAATACTGTTTTAATAACTATAGCTTGGTAGCATAGTTTGAAATCAGGATGTATGATGCCTTCAGCATTGTTTTTCTTTTTGATAATTGCCTTGGCTATATGGTGTCTTTTGTAATTCCTTACAAATTTTAGGGTTTTTTTTTCCTGTGAAAAATGCCATTGGAATTTTTATACAGAGTACATTGGATCTATAGATGACGGGGTAGTATAAACAGTTTAACAATATTAATTCTTCTGATCCATGTACATGGCGATATCTTCATTTGTTTTTGTCTTCAATTTCTTTCATCAAAGTATTGTAGTTTTCATTGTACAGATCTTTCACCTCTTCAGTTAAATCTATTCTTAAGTATTTTATTGCTGGTGATGCTATTGTGAATGTGATACTTTTATTTATTTTTTGGATATTTTGTCATTACTGTACAGAAAACACCACTGATTTCTGTATTTTTGTTTTATATCCTGAAAATTTACTGAATTTGTTGATTAATTCTGATAGATTGTTGGTTGAGTCTAGGGTTTTCTATATATGAGATCATATCATCCACAAATAATGACAATTTCAGTGCTTTCTTTCTGATTTGGATATCTTTTATTTCTTTTTCTTGGCTAATTGCTTTAGCTAGGCCTTCCAGTACTATGTTGAAGTAGTACTTCAGAGTGCTGAGAGTGGGCACCCTTGCCTTGCTTTTATCTTACAGGAAAACTTCCAATTTTTCACCATTGAATTCGCTGTGGGTTTGTTGTATATGGCCTTTATTATGTTGACATGTGTTCCTTCTATACTGAATTTGTTGAGGGTTTTTAATCATGAAAGTATGACTACAACCTCCATCTCAAATGTCTCTGGGACAATTTGGGAGACCAAAAAAAAAAAAACAAAACTAAGAGACCCCTGTCAATAAAGAATGTTATTATATTTTCTGTTCTGTTAAACGTATTTAGTATGACATCATGTGCATTGATATGATACTGGGATAGAAGGATAAGAAATATACGTCTTTATAATGCTAAAGTTGTCCTTTCCTCCTTTGTTCCTCAAAGGCAGCCCTGGAAGCATTAGATGAACTGGACCTGTTTGGTGTGAAAGGTGGGCCTCAGTCAGTTATCCATGTCCTAGCTGATGAAGTACAACACTGCCAGGTAAGAGGATAATGGACCATATTATAGAAAAATATATTTTTACTCAGACTCAAATTTAGCATGAGCCTTAGAATAAGGAGAACTGAATGAGAATACATAATATGATTTATTATCATGTGCCAAAAATGTCTTATTAGGCATCCTATAGAGATAAACCTGATGTGGCATGAACTATAGCAGAGATCATAGTCCTGTTCTCTCACCCAACATTATAAAGGGATCCCATCACAGTGTATGAAATTATCCTCTATTGTATCTCCGTTTCTAAATATACCAAGAGAACAAGAGGTGATAGATTTTGAGTGTTCTTCTTGATATTGGTTCTGAATTTCTCTTGTCCCCATTGGCATTAGGGTTATATGTTTGGAAATTAGATTGTTTACATGGTAAATGCATATCTTCAGTTTTGTTTAAGATTACTTCATATATTGAAAGATAAAGGTTCTTGTCATTGACAGTATGGCTTTTCCCATCTTCTTCAAACCCTGATTGGACCCCCATGGTGTTCTAGTGAATATAATCTTACTTTCTAATTTTAAAAATGCAAAATTTTCAAATGAGAAGATAAATTTGGGGGATATAGGAGCTAAGCTCTCTATATCCTGCTTCCCAGTAGCTATATTTATGCTTAAATAGTTGTTAATGGAGCAGCAGGATTATGGGTAGAAAAATGATGCTTAGAATATTCTTTATCCATTGGCAGCTACTTAAAAATCAAGATTAGGAAACACTGAGAGAATGATTAAGACAAGGAATGATTTATAGAAGTAGCTAGTCTTCTAAGCTCTCACTATTGAATCATTTTTAGATTTTCATTAAAATTATTTTCTTCAACATAAATCTTTTTAAATTAAAGCTATTAGTTTTATAATCCCAGGCCACTTACTAATGCACTACATTTGACTTCCTTTCTTTCCTTTCTTTCAGTCTATCCTTAATTCAATACTCCCCCGGGCTTCAACATCTAAAGAAGTTGATGCTAGTTTACTTTCAGTTATTTCCTTCCCAGCCTTTGCAGTAGAGGATAACCAGTTGGTGGAGCTCACAAAACAGGAAATCATCACCAAGCTTCAAGTATGTCCATATGTGCCTTTCTTTTCTTTAAGGCTCTAATTTTAAGGCAAAATTAGTATCTTTGTGGGCCTTGAATGTGGCCTGTGTCAGTGATTTAACCAAGCAATCAGAGTTAACATCACCAGTAATAAGTAATAGTAATATCATGTATATGCTGTGATACAATGCACTGAGAAGTGCCTAGCACCTCTGTGATGTCCTTCCCAAGAATGCAGTACCTCCAGTCAAATTCAGGGACATGCTACAAAATAACTGGCAGATGCTCTTCAAAAACGCTGAGATGATGAAAAACAAGGAAAGACTGAAGAATGGTCACAGATTAGAAGAGACTAAGGAAACATGACAGCTAAATGCAGTGGGACCCTAAACTGGATACTGGAACAGAAAAAAAGCCTTAATGAAAAGTCTGGTGAAATCCAAATAAGTTATGTACTTTGGTTAGTAGTGTTGTACCAAGGTTAGTTTTTTAGTCTTGGTGAATGTCCTATGGGCTTCCCAGATGACTCAGTGGGAAAGAATATGCCTGCCAATGCAGGAGATGCAGGTTTAATTCCTGGGTCAGGAAGATCCCCTGGAGAAGCAAATGGCAACCCACTCCAGTATTCTTGCCTGGGAAATCCCATGGACAGAGGAGCCTGTTGGGCCACAAAAGAGTGGGACATGACTTGGTGACTAAACAACAGAAACAACAAAATGTTCTGTGGTTATATAAGATATTAACATTAGGGGACCATGGTTGAAGGAAATATGGGGACTCTGTACTGTTTTTGGAACTCTTCTGTAAGTCTCAAATGATCTCAAAAATTTTTAAATGTGTTTCCTTTAAAAACAAAAAAAAACTGTGGTCTTGTAAGAACTGTGTGAGCAGAACCACATAGGTTCGTAATTGGGCTGTCATAGACTTATCCGATGGTAGAAAGCCATGGAGAAGATAAAATAAGAACTTTGCTTTGGGGAAGAGCCTATAACTTAGCCCTCACTTGAAATCACATTGCTGAAATTGGTTTCTGTTGCTGGACTGATATCAGAGTTTTTTAAAATTATTTTTTAGGTATAATTTCTATGTGGTTGAAAGGTTGGCACATGTAGCTGTTGTAGAGGATGCATTTCTGATTAATATATTGCTGTACCAATGTACATGCTTCTTACTTGTTTCCTCTGCATTTCCAGGGTCGTTATGGTTGTTGTCGCTTTCTACGAGATGGATATAAAACTCCTAAAGAGGTAGGTTTGTTTTCCCCAAAATGAGTCCAAGATAGAATGGTCACTACTAACTGCAGCTTCATTCAGAGAAAATATGTATCTCATCAATATTACTTCAAATAATTACTAAACAGGGTAACAATGACTGATGCTTGCTGCCTTTTTGGGAATTAGTTGCCAGGTTTTCTCTGTGAGCTGTTCCATATTAAATAAAATAGAGGAAAGTGTACATCCTTCCACCTCTTGAAGTTGTTTAGTTTCAGGAGAGAGCTACTGATGGATGCTTAAATCACTGGATGAAAATTTTAGCAGAAACAGAATATTTACATAGTCTCAAAGTATTCCTCCTGAAATAGTCAATAATTACAAAGGAAAACTCTTTTTGTCAGTAGATCCTTTTGGATCCCTTCTACCTTTTGCAGTTGATTAATTCTAAATAGTACTTGATCTTGAAAAGTTAACTTTCTTTTGTTCCACTTGTCAAAACTTTTCCTTGGAAATATCAATGAAGAAAATTAAGTATTATTAAAAAGAGAATGAGTGATTGTTAATTACTTTCATTGGCAATGTAGCTCAGGTCAGCTGGTTGAGAGCCATTATAAGTTTTTTTAATTACTGAGCTCAAACTCTTCTGGTTTACTTCCTCTCTTCCATGTTATACTTTAGGCCTTTTGACTTCTGCCCCCACTAATCAATTAAAATTGTACTCTGAAACATCATCATAATCTCCTGAGTAACCAATCTAGTAGCATTTTCTCAGTCCTTATTCTCTTTTTTAGATGAATTTAATTTTATTCAAATCATAATCCAAATTACAATGGATGATAGATAGTTTTATATAGTTTTATGGACTATAACTAGATTTTACTGATTTCACTATAGACACTGAAAAAAACACAATAAAAATAGGTTTGATGTTACCTACCACAACATTTTCTTGAAATTATTTTCCTATTTTAATTTCCCCAACTCAATGCCACCCTAATTTTTCTCCTCTTTCTGTTCTCCTTCACCAAACTGAGGATTTAGCGAGTTTCTGTTCTTGGGCTGCTTATTCATTGTATATAGGTACTACAGCTATAACTTGTGTTTCATGAGTCACATCTTCAAGGATGATTCCCAACTTGCTGTCCTTCTAAACATTTTTATTTGTATGTTCTGCTACTAACTCAAAGTTAACAAGTACAAAACCAGACTCAAGGTTGTTACAAATTCGTCTCACTTCCTCATATTTCTGCCTGTAGTATCATTTTTATCCTAGTTCTACTAGTTAGAACCATATGACAAAGTGTTAGTCGCTCAGTCATGTCCAACTCTTTGTGACCCCATGAACTGTTGGAAGCCACGCTCTTCTGTCCATGGAATTCTCCAAGCAAGAATACTGGATTGGGTAGCCATTTCCTTTTCCAGGAGATCTTCCCAACCTAGGGATTGAAGCCAGGTCTCTTGCATTGCAGACGGACTCTACTGTCTGAGCCACCAGTATTTGCTAAAGGAGGAGAGTGTGTATGTGAGCTGCCTTCTCTGAAACAAACTATTAGTGATGAAAGACTGTGTTGTAATACCTCTGAACTAAAGATATAGTCTGATCTTGGAGTAATAAGACAGACTTTGTTTCTTGTCTTTACTAGGATCCCAATCGTCTGTACTATGAACCAGCTGAGCTGAAGTTATTTGAAAACATTGAGTGTGAATGGCCATTGTTCTGGACATACTTTATCCTTGATGGGGTCTTTAGTGGCAACGCAGAACAGGTAATGCGCTGGGGAAAGGGCTTTTCAGCAGATTGTTATTACGTCTTCCTCTTTCAGTTAATGACTGTGCTGACCTTATGCCCAAATGGAAGTCTTCCTAATAGGGAGGACACACAGTTGTCTTCACAGGGGTCCCTGACCTCCAGGATCCAATGCCTGATGAGCCAAGGTAAAGCTGATGTAATAATACTAGAAATAAAGTATGCAACAAATGTAATGCACTTAAATCATCCCGAAACCACCACATGCCCCTAGGTCTGTGGAAAAATTCTTTTCCACAAAACTGGTCCCTGGTTCCCAAAAGGTTAAGTACCACTTTCCTAGAGACTAGTAGTTGAGGGTACTATGTTAGAGAATAGCACTGAAACATGTACATTACCATATGTAAAACAGATGAACAGTGCAAGTTTGATGCATGAAGCAGGGCACCAAAAACCAGTGCTCTGGGACAACCCAGAGGGACAGAGCAGGAAGGGAGGTGGAAGGGGAGTTCAGGATGGGGGGAACATAAATATCTGTGGCAAATTCACATTGATGTATGGCAAAAACCATCATAATACTGCAAAGTAATTATCCTCCAATTAAATTAAGTAATCGAAAAAAGTAAAATTTTGACTACATTCCTCCCCCAACAAAAAGAGTTAAAAGACCTAGAAAAACACTGCTATATTTTAAAATGGATAACCAAGGTCCTACTGTATAGCACAGGGAAATATGCTCAATGTTATGTGGAAGCCTGGATGGGAGATAGTTTGGGGAAGAATGGGTACATGTATATGTATGGCTGAGTCCTTTCACTGTTCACCTGAAATATCACAATATTGTTAACCAGCTGTATACCCCAATACAAAATAGTGTTTAAAAACAAGAGTTAGAAGACCTAGATATTGCTATCACTCAGACTTGACTTTTAGTAAATATAGAAAGCAAAATAGCAAGCCCTGTCTATTTGCCTTAGTCATCAGAAATACTTGAATTTACCTCCTGACTTTATATGTCTTTTTAAAAAACAAAGCTTGGAAATGATGTTCTGACTTAAGCAAACAAAACAAAACAGCAACCCAGTTATACCCTGTCCTCACCCCCCAAAACACAGTCATCATTGATTTTTTTAGCTACACAAATAAAGTAGTTCAGAAACCATTGTTGGAAAACAGTGAGACTAGACAATTTAATCAAGTAACCTTAATGTCAGGCATTCTGCAGATTGGCTGTGTTCTAAACTTGGATGTAAAAACAACACATTTGGAATTCATTTTACTCAGTTACATAAAATACAGCTTTGTGTAATTTGAATGTTTTGGCCAATAGTAGTCTGCAACTACCAATGTGAGTTTAAATAATAGAGTTACACCAAAGTTTCAGGGGCACAAAGGGTTATTTCTCTAAGCTTTAGTAAATTATAGAGTATATTTTTTTGAGCAAGAAAAACAATAATAGAAATACCTGCCTTATCTTGACCACCCTATTTTGATTCTACCATTTTTTCCAGTCCTTTTCAAATTCTACAAAATAACTTATCAAAAACTGTGCTTGCTCAAAGAAAGATTTATTTGTTAAATGTGCCAACTGAGTATAAACACATTTAGGTTTTTTAAACTCTTGGGAGGAAGAAAAGAGTTGGAAGACCTGGATTCTTTTTTATTCTTTTCTTTTCCCAACGTTGCTACTGACCACTGAGTAGCCTAGGTACTGTCATTGACTTCTTTAGTTTCTCTGTGCAGGCATACCTCAGAGATTCGCAGGTTCAGTTCCAGACCAGCAAAAAGACTGCAAATATGTCAATAAAGCAAGTAATATGAATTTTTTTTTGTTTCCCAGTACTTTTAAAAGTTATGTTTATCCTACATTCTATTAAGTGTATAATAGCATTTTATGGCTAAAAGAAAAAACAATGTATATACCTTAATTAGAAATAGTTTATTGCTAAAAAATAATAAGCATCATCTGAGCCTTCCATAGGTCATAATCTTTTGCTTTTACATGCTTTGAGATACTGTGAGAATCCCAAAACACATGACACACAGACACAAAATGAGCAAATGCTGTTGAAAAAATGGTGCCAGTAGACTTGAGCAATGCAGGGTTACTACAAACCTTCAGTTTGTAAAAACAAACACAACAAAAAAACGCAGTATCTGTGAAGCATAATAAAGTATAATAAAACAAGATATGCCTGTACATATGATGAGAATAATTTTTCTCTCTTCATTGAAGGACTGTATAGCACTAAAATTCTTTGACTTCCACAGATGAAGACGTGATAAGTGCAAGGTACAGTCAGTTTGGCTATAATGAGACACATATGTTACCTAAAAATTACCATGCTCTGCATATTCAAGAAGTAAAAACTGTAGGGTTTGTGGGAAAATGTGGTCTGGGAACAACACTTAAAAAGTTTCTCAGAAATATATACAAAATGATAGGAACCTAATAAAAACAGTACCACAAATAGACATTAGTGGCTTTAAAGCATTCATTCATTCCTCTTTCAAAAATTATATTCTGAGAAAACTATTTTGCAAATAGCATACATTTACATACAATTCTGCTCATCACTATTACATTCATACAAATTAAGTCTGGTGATAATTTAAATGTTCAACAAGAAGGAAATGTTAAGTTAGTGATCATGCATATAAAATATTATGCTACTATTAAAATATTTATTAAATTTAATTTATTATTAAAATTTTGGATTATCTTGTTTCATATTTCAAATTAATTTTTAGTGTTTGGTTTTCTCATAACTGAAAAAGCAGTACCACAGCTTTATACATGTTAAATGCTTAAGAAATACATAAATACCACAAAAATATAGCCCTTGTACTTGAAAAACAGCTGAAGTTTGCTTGTGAGTATGTGCACCTCACAGGGCTTGCATGCTTGCTACTCCATGTGCCAGAGGAAGAGAAGAAAAGAGAGAGAGCGTGAAAGTGAAAGTCACACAGTTGTGTCTGACTCTGTGACCCCATGGACTATACTCCAGGCCAGAATACTGGAGTGGGTAGCTTTTCCCTTCTCCAGGGGATCTTCCCAACCCAGGGATCAAACCCAGGTCTCCTGCATTGCAGGCAGATTCTTTACCAGCTGAGCCACAAGGGAAGCCCAAGAACACTGGAGTTGGTAGCCTATTCCTTTTCCAGGACATCTTCCCAACCCAGGAATCAAACCGGGGTCTCCTGCATTGCAGGCGGATTCTTTACCAACTGAGCCATAGCTCAAGAGATAGTTTAAGAGGGGGAAAAAAAGAATATTAAGCAGAGAAGAAGAATAAAAATAAGCCGAGGTGGGAATAGAGGGGGAAATTAAGTAGAAGGAAAGGCACAGAGCCGTGTAGCCAAAGTGACCATAAGTGCAGCTGGAGAGTTGTAGAAGGAGAGTTACTTAAAATTGGATGGAAAGTTATAACACCACATGTGGATTGTGTCTCACGGTTCTCCTGAGGTGTGTATATGTGTGTGTGTGTTGTGTATTCTTTTTTTTGTGTGTGTGTTGTGTATTCTTACAAGACTCCTTTCAGCTGAGTGCATTCTCAGGTTGAAATTGTGCATAAGCAGATATGAAATTTATGTTATGCTCAAATCGTTCACTAATATATCAAATGCATTGAAACACATTTGTGCTTTCTAAACAACTATTACAGCAGAACTGACTGTATATTTTTTCTACCATAAATTATAGTGGGTTTTTTTACTTTTTATGTATTACTAATCTACAGCAAATTGTTAAGGAAAAAAATGTAAACTTGATCATAATAGAAACTTAATTTAGCAGAGACAAAACAGTTTTAAAAGCAATTACATGTACAGTCAATAAGCTGTACTTAGGTTAGTACAGAGTGGATAAAAGTAGACCCATGGAGGCAGGTTGACTTGGACTCAAATCTGGACTCAACCTTGCACTGGCTGTGTCATCTTCCACAAGCTCATAACTTCCTTGAGCCTTAATTTCCCTGTAAATAGGCTTTAATTACACATAGCTGGTTGGTTATTAAAGTTAAATCCATTGACATATGCAAAACTCCTAGCATAATATCTGACCTCTAATAAGCATTTAGTAAATGCTACTTCCCTTTCTTCTCCCTTTCTCTAGGTGAATATATTCCTTTACAATAGAATCTTCTTTGGCTACAACCCTCTTCTAGCTCCCCAAAGGTAATTCTCTATAAACTTTGTTCTCCTTTTCTTTTATCTACAGGTTCAAGAATACAGAGAGGCTCTTGAAGCAGTCCTCATCAAGGGCAAAAATGGAGTCCCACTTCTGCCAGAGTTGTACAGTGTTCCTCCTGACAAGGTGAGCTGGACAGTGCCCTAATATGGAGCTGGGGGAAGAGAAGCAGTACCTCAAAAGGACTGCCTTGTCTGACTCAAATGAATTTTAATCTTTTGATTTTAATGTTCTAGAGTCTGTCTTTAGGTATAGGACAATAAAAATATTATTTTATTCCTTTGAAAATAAAGTTTTAAAGCAGGCCTGGTTATGGTACCATTGCTGAGTGAGATGAGGGCAAGACCAAACCTTTCAATGGTAGTTTCATGGGTGTATATTTATCCTCAAACTCATCAAGATGCATATGCTAAATACATATGGCCTTTTTATATGTCAGCTATATCTCAATTTTTTAAATAAATTATTCGGAGATTTTTTTTTTAATCAAACTTTAAAGTTGAGAATGGCATGGAGATCAGTAGGCTGAACTAGAGTGAAGTTCTGTGTGAACGCTCAGTATTTGATATTTTCTGCTGTGATATAGTCATCTGTGATTAATAGAGTAGATCAGGCTTGGAAAATGAAGTATGTCTCCATTTTCTCAAAATGCCAGTCGGGATTACCATTGTTCCTTGTCTCCCATTGCAGAACATTAGCTGGGGGAGAGATGCAGTCTTCCATGCTAGTGGGGTTGAATGGACTAAGCTCCTAGAAACATCAGCAGCATCACCTGAGAGCTTGTTATAAATGCAGATTTCAGGCCTTCCCCCACATCTACTCAGTCAGAATCTGCCTTTGGACCAGACCCTCGGGTGGTGCATACAGTTAGAGAAGTACTGTCCTAGACTGCTATCATAGTGCTTGACTTTGTAGTGTATTGCATATGTGACTGTTTTATAGAATATGAATGACAGTCCAGACTCGTGCTTTTTGTTGTCTAGTATCTTAAACCTTCTTTTTCTTTATCTTGTTATCTTTTGTAATTTAGGTTGATGAAGAATATAAAAATCCTCACACTGTGGACCGAGTGCCCATGGGCAAACTGCCCCATATGTGGGGACAGTCTCTATACATTTTAGGAAGCTTGATGGCAGAGGTAAGGGGAAACTTCAAGGCTCTTCTACTTTTCTGCTTCAGTCACCATAACAAACAGATTTGTCAGGAACTCATTTGTGGGTGCAAGTTTCCCTGGTGACTCAGTCATAAGAATCTGCCTGCCAGTGCAGGAGACTGAGGTTCAATTCCTGGGTCAGGAAGGTTCCCTGGAGAAGGAAATGCAACCCACTCCAGTATTCTTGCCTGGGAAAACCCATGGACAGAGGAGCCTGGCAGGCTACAATCCATGGGTTGCAAAAGAGTCAGACACGCCTCAGCGACTAAACAACAACAATATTTGTGAGTAGCCTTTTGTGTTCTGCCTTAATTACAAAATTTCCTCCAGTTCCAGAGTGGGAACATGGCCAATCCTTGGCAAAAATCTTTCTCCCTAAAAAAAAAAAAAAAAATCTTTCCCCCTGGTAACCATGTCCCTCATGCTTGCCCAGGGCTTCCTACCCTGGTACTGTACTTGAAGTTGCTCTGAGACCAGGCTGGAAATGCCCCGTGGTGCCTTGTCTGGTGACTGTGAATGTAATTGTTCTTGGATAGTAATGATTTATCCCTGGTGGCTCAGATGGTAAAGAATCTGCCTGCGATACAAGAGACCCGGATTCAATTCCTGGGTTACAAAGATCCCCTGGAGAAGGGAATGGCTGCCCACTCGAGTATTCTTGCCTGGAGAATTTCATGGACAGAGAAGCCTGGTGGGCTATAGTCCATGGGGTCACAAAAAGACAGACACAACTGCGTGACTAACACTTTCACTTTTTTTCTGTAATGACTTAATGGAGTTAAGTGCTAACTTTTCCAAGCAACATGTTTCATTCTTTAATTGAATAAACTGATGAGAAAATTTTAGGTACCATGACAAGTGTTTATGAGCATCATAGTGTTTTGTTTGTTTGTTGATAAGGGGCCCTTTATAAGTTCTTTACATTAAACTCTGCTGATAAGGTTCTTAACGAAGCACTTAGGAATTTCTTACTTTATGTTCAGCTTATTTGTGACATTTTGAGCCATAAGAAGCTTTCCCTTTCTCAGTCTTCCAGAATTGTTGACAAATCTACTTCCCCATTAAAGGTTATCATATAAGCTATAACCCAGGCATTATAGGATTCACTTCAGTTCAGTCGCCCAGTCGTGTCCAACTCTCTGCAACCCCATGAATCGCAGCACGCCAGGCCTCCCTGTCCATCACCAACTCCCAGAGTTCACTCAGACTCACGTCCATTGAGTCAGTGATGCCATCCAGCCATCTCATCCTCTGTCGTCCCCTTCTCCTCCTGCCCCCAATCCCTCCCAGCATCAGAGTCTTTTCCAATGAGTCAACTCTTCACATGAGGTGGCCAAAGTACTGGAGTTTCAGCTTTAGCATCATTCCTTCCAAAGAAATCCCAGGGTTGATCTCCTTCAGAATGGCCTGGTTGGATCTCCTTGCAGTCCAAGGGACTCTCGAGAGTCTTCTCCAACACCACAGTTCGAAAGCATCAATTCTTCAGTGCTCAGCCTTCTTCACAGTCCAGCCCTCACATCCATACATGACCACAGGAAAAACCATAGCCTTGACTAGATGGACCTTAGTTGGCAAAGTAATGTCTCTGCTTTTGAATATGCTATCTAGGTTGGTCATAACTTTTCTTCCAAGGAGTAAGCATCTTTTAATTTCATGGCTGCAGTCACCATCTGCAGTGATTTTGGAGCCCCCCAAAATAAAGTCTGACACTGTTTCCACTGTTTCCCCATCTATTTCCCATGAAGTGATGGGACCGGATGCCATATCTTTGTTTTCTGAATGTTGAGCTTTAAGCCAACTTTTTCACTCTCCACTTTCACTTTCATCAAGAGGCTTTTTAGTTCCTCTTCACTTTCTGCCATAAGGGTGGTGTCATCTGCATATCTGAGGTTATTGATATTTCTCCCAGCAATCTTGATTCCAGCTGTGTTGCTTCCAGTCCAGCGTTTCTCATGATGTCTCAGCATAGAAGTTAAATAAGCAGGGTGACAATATACAGCCTTGACATCCTCCTTTTCCTATTTGGAACCAGTCTGTTGTTCCATGTCCAGTTCTAACTGTTGCTTCCTGACCTGCATACAGATTTCTCAAGAGGCTGGTCAGGTGGTCTGGTATTCCCATCTCTTTCAGAATCTTCCACAGTTTCTTGTGATCCACACAGTCAAAGGCTTTGGCATAGTCAATAAAGCAGAAATAGATGTTTTTCTGGCACTCTCTTGCTTTTTCCATGATCCAGCGGATGTTGTCAATTTGATCTCTGGTTCCTCTGCCTTTTCTAAAACCAGCTTGAACATCAGGAAGTTCACGGTTCATGTATTGCTGAAGCGTGGCTTGGAGAATTTTGAGCATTACTTTACTAGGATGTGAGATGAGTGCAATTGTGCAGTAGTTTAAGCATTCTTTGGCCTTGCCTTTCTTTGGGATTGGAATGAAAATTGACCTTTTCCAGTCCTGTGGCCACTGCTGAGTTTTCCAAATTTGCTGGCATATTGAGTGCAGCACTTTGACAGCATCATCTTTCAGGATTTGAAATAGCTCAACTGGAATTCCATCACCTCCACTAGCTTTGTTCGTAGTGATGCTTTCTAAGGCCCACTTGACTTTACATCCAGGATGTCTGGCTCTAGATGAGTGATCACACCATCGTGATTATCTGGGTCATGAAGACCTTTTTTGTACAGTTCTTCTGTGTATTCTTGCCACCTCTTCTTATAACCCTATAATCCTAGAGCAGAGATCCTGTACCTCCAAGATCTAATGCTCGATGATCTGAGGTGAAACTGATGTAATACCAATAGAAATAAGTGAAAGTAAAAGTCGTGTCCGACTCTTTGCAACCCCATGGACTATATAGTCAATGGTATTCTCCAGGACAAAATACTAGAGTGGGTAGCCTTTCCCTTCTCCAGGGGAATCTTCCCAACCCAGGGATCAAACCGAGGTTTCCCACATTGCAGGCAGATTCTTAACAAGCTGAGCCACAAGGGAAGCCCCAATAAATGTAATGCATTTGAGTCATCCTAAAACCATGCCCCTCACCCTAGTCTGTAGAAAAACTGTCTTCCATGAAACCAGTCCCTGGTACCAAAAAGGTTGGGGACCACTCTCCTAGAGGATCTAGGGTGGGACTTAGCTTTCCTTTCTGAGCCAGACTCTTTGACTTATTTATAAGTAACTTGTGTATTTTCTACAGCTGTTTTTGTTTTGTTTGTCCCAGGTTTGAGGTATAATTGACATAGATCACTATGAGTTTCAGGTGTACAGCATAAAGGTTTATCTTTGGTTGACATTATTATAAATGTAGCAATAATGGGCAGAATGATTTGTTTAAAATCTTTACTTGGTGACTTTCTCATTCAATTAGAATAAATTAAATGCTATTAAAAATGAGGAGATAAATGATATTCTTAAGGGCTAAGTGGATGAGTTCATCCTATTTCATCAAAGACAGAGACTCAGGTCAAGTCAAAAGATATCTGCTGAAAAGAAAGCATAGAGTGCATATGAGTAAATGTGAAAGCAACAGGACTGATGACTTAAATTATTGATTATAAGCATTGTGGTCTGATTGTATAATCATGTGCATGCAGAGAAAATGAAGTTATAACTAGAAAACTTTCTGTTTATCTTTTATACCCCATCTATTTCCAAAAAAGAATTTGTGGCAGCCACTAGAAATTAACTCCAGACAAAATTTAATTTGGATGTGAATTCAGGAGTTTAAACACTTTCATACAGTAAAGGTATTTGCTTTCTTTCCATACTTTCCTCTCACATGTTATGGTACGCATTTCTGGCACTGGTATGTTATTTCTCCTCCAATATTAGCTTTCTTTGGAGATATAATAATCTGTCTTTTTTATGGATTTTCTTTAGGGATTTTTAGCTCCTGGAGAAATTGATCCCCTAAATCGTAGGTTTTCTACTGTACCAAAGCCAGATGTTGTGGTTCAAGGTATGTATTCTTATTCCCAACATCTAAAAACTTTATATTAAAAGGTCTGATTTGGGCCAGTAAATGATGACTTTATTCTTTATGAAGTATTTTGTTAGGCTTAAAAATGTATGTTATAAACTTGGTTCTGCTATTAATCTTACTTATGAGCAAATGTTTAACCACTCTTAACCACTTCTTATTTCTGGAAACTCATTTCTTTTCACCATGATATATTATAGCCTCCTGATTATCTCTGTTTTTGTTCTGAGTATTCCTTCTATGCTTTTTCTGCTAATATTTCTTTCTTCTCATATCCTCCTAATGGTTGTATACTTAGTCTTGTACACTTGTTATTTCTGTATTTACACCCTGCATGTGTTCACTAGGGCTGCCTTCTTCATAATAAATTTCTTTCATGGCTCCAACTATTACTTCTTTAGAGAATGTTCAAAACCTTTTTTTTTTTTTTTTTGCTCCTAGAAATTAACTTAAATTTTGAGGTTATCTGCTTTATGCAAAACACTGGGCTAAGTTCTATAAACATGTTAAGAATTCTAGCCATAATATATATAAAGGATCTTTGTAGCTTATGCTTTAAATGCAAAACTGACCTTTTTTGTCTCCTTTCCACCCTTTTATCTCTCCCAACTCTCTCAATGATATCACTATTATACTAGTCTCCTAGAGTAGAAAACTCCAGGTGACTTTTGACTCCCCCAAAACGCTATCCAATATGATACTAGTTCTTCCTGTGAAGGGTTTCCCAGGTGGCTCTGTGGTAAAGAATCCGCCAGCTAATGTAGGAGACACGGGTTTGATCCCTGGGTCGGGAAGATCGCCTGGAGGAGGAAATGGCAACCCACCCCAGTATTCTTGCCTGGGAAATCCCATGGATAGAGGAGCCTTGCGGACTACAGGCCATGCGGTCGCAAAGAGTCAGACACGACTGAAGTCATTTAGCACAGCACAGCAGCACAGCCTCATGTGAAGCTCCTCCAATATGTCTCCATTTCAATCCCAACCTCCATTGGAATTGATTCTATATAGAAAAATAATCCTTTGTATTTTCGAAACCTTCTTATACTTGGCATCCTATGTGGTCATAAAGATAGTCTTTTTTATCAACATATATGCATACTTCATTTTATTGTGCTTCACTTTATTGTTCTTTGCAGATTCTGTGTGTGGTGTTTTTGTTTTTTTTTTTTACAAATTGAAGGTCTATGGCAACCTTGTGTCAAGCAAGTCTATTGGTAGCATTTTTCCAAGAGCCTTTGCTCTCTTCATGTGTCTGTCACATTTTATAATTCTAGCAAAACTTCAAGCTTTTCATTATTACTGTATTTGTTATAGCAATCTGGGATCAGTGATCTTTGATGTTACTACTATGACTTGTTGAAGGCTCAGATGATGGTTAGCATTTTTAATAATAATAAAGTATTTTTAACTGAGGCATTCACATTGTATTTTTAGATACAATACTGTTGCACACAATAAATTAAAGCATAGTGTAAACATAACTCTTTTTTAATTTTATTTATTTTTTAATTGAGGTATAGTTAATTTGCAATGTTATGTTAGTTTCAAATGTACACCAAAGTGATTCAGTCGTATATATGTGTGTGTGTATATATATATATATACACACACACACATACAGATATATTCTTTTTCAGATTCTTTTCCATTATAGGTTGCTATAAGATATTGAGTGTAGTTCCCTTGTTTACCTATTTCATATATAGTAAGGTGTATATATTGATCTCATACTCCTAATAGTTTATCCCCTCCTCTACCCTTTTGGTCATCCCTTTTGGTAACCATAAGTTTGTTTTGTATAAGCATAACTTTTACATATAGACTGGGAAGCTAAAAATTTGTGTGACTTTCTTTATCATGATATTCACTTTATTTCAGTGGTCTGGAACCAAACCTGCGATATCTCTGAGGTATTTAGTACATAACGAACATTATATAAAAGACCATTACTCTCCTTCCATGAGAAAGCTTGCTCCCCTTTGAAGCTTGTGCCATCTGGCTATATTAGTCTCCTGGTTACTCTTGTTCATTCATTCGAGACTTTGAGACTTGGCTTAAAGCCTCCTCTTCTTCCTCAGTTCCTGCCATAGTGATAGATTTCAACATCAGAGTAAGTGCCATCTAATATTTTAGCCTCAGAATTCTTGGATATCCATAACCCTAGTGACCTTTCCTTCTACCACTACTCTACTCACTTTGAGGACCAAACATTAGAATTATTTTACCTCAGATATTCCAATGCCAAAAGTCCCAATCTCCAGTCATAATTACATACTGTTTCAGTTTTCTCTCCCCGCCCCATCCCCCAGTTACACTTTTGTCTATTTTCTCCTAGTCTGTCCTTCCCTGGCTTCCCTGTTGGCTCAGTGGTAAAGAATCCGCCTGCCAATGCAGAAGGCACAGGTTCAATCCCTGGGTCACGAAGATTCCTTGGAGAAGGAAATGGCAACTGACTCCAGTATTCTTGCCTGGGAAATACTATGGACAGTGGAGCGTGATGGGCTACAGTCCATGGGTTGCAAAAGAGTTGGACACAACTTAGCAACTGAGCAATGACGATATCCTTCCTTACCTTTCAGTTGGTCATCTAAATATCTTAATCACCAGTGCACCATACTTCTGCTACACCCACACAGGAAAATCATAACTCCAGATCACCTTTCTTATTTTCTGATCCTATACCTGCCTTGCTAAAATTTTCTAGGAAAAAAAAAAAAATCAAACAAGTGAGCATAGCAGTAGTGCTGTAAATCCACAGTTTCCAACTCAACTAGGCCCACAGTGCTTTTTCTCAACAACCCTACTGCTTATTTTCAGCCTCATTTTTGGCCTGCTGTTTCATGCTGGATAATCTTAATGTTCTGATCTTTGTCAATTTCCCAAACCCCAACTACAATTTTATTTATATCTTCAACCCATTCTTACCTCTTTTTCTTTAGTCTCAGAGCAGTTGCTTTTTCTCCTCTTCAGCACCAGCTCCCCCTTCTGATGGTTGATCCTATCCTTTTCCCCACCCTTCCTAGAAACCTGCTCTTTCCTGTCATCTTCAAACTCTTCTCTGTTGGTTCTGATTTTTAGTAAATTGACATCTTCATCATCCTCTAGTTATCCTACTCTTCCTTTCTTATCCAAACTTCCACTTATTTATATTCCATTCATTGTGATGTCCTTTACAACTAGCTTATTATTCCTTTGAAAGTGCTTTTGCTTAAGTTATTGCCAAACTCAGTAAATATTTTTCAATCCACTTCTTAGTGGGTCTTTCTGTTTTACTTATTGTTTGTTTCTGAGACTCTTAACTCCTGTGTCTTCTGTGAGACAATACATTTTTAGATCTCCTTCAACCTAAATTTTATTATTTCTCTTTCTGGGCTTTCTCTTCTGCTTGCCTCTTAACTGTTGGTGTTCCTGGGAGTTTTGTCCATAGGCCACTGCTCTTCTTACTCAGAATATTTGTTACTATATCTCAGCCTCCTCTCATTGCTAACCTTTTCCCTTTTCCTGCCTCCTCACTTCTCCCCTCTCAGTAGATGACCTCACCTCCTATACCATAGAGAAAATATAAGCTATAAGACAAGAACCCCTTACTCCCACCCCCAGGTTTTTCTTCACCTGCCCATTTCTTATATGTTGAAATTTCTGAAGGTTATATTCTAGGTCCTTTTTTCTGCTTTTCTATACATTCTCCTTGACCCATCTCATCTCTTTCTATGCTAATGACTTCTGCACTTTAAATTCAGAATGTCTAAAAGTAATCAGTTGTACCCTCCTAGTTCTACATCACTCATGCCTGCTTTTCTCCCTATTTGCCTATGTCAGTAAATGGTACACTTTTCTCACAGTTACGCAAATAACATTCTCAATATCTCCCCCTCTCTCATCTCCTACATTCAGTCAGTTAACAAGTTCTGATTTCTTTACCTTCTAAATAATTCAGAAATCCATCAAGTTTATCTAGTACCAATGTCATGATCCTAATCTAAGTAATCAGCATCTCTTTCTTGCGTTACTTTTTAAGTGCTCTCCTCATCTTCAGTGTAGGTCGACTATAGTATATCGGTTTATTCTTTCAGCAACTCAAATATGTTCTTTTTAAGATAAAGATATGGATGTATTATTCCCCTGATTACAACTCTGCAAGGGCTTCCCATTACCAACTTTCTTAACAAGACTTACAAGGCTCTTTATGATCTGGTCCCTGACCTTGTCTTCAGTGTCATTTCTCATCATTGTCCTTTTATACCCCATGCTCCTGCTATAAAGGACTTTTTTATTATTCCTAGATCTACCTGGTTTTCTGTTGCCCATGAGTCTTTGTCTATGCTATTTTTTGTTTGGAACAACTTCTTCCTTACCTTTACCTTCAGCTTGCCAGAGTAACTCCTATTCAGCCTTCTAGCAAGACTCAATGTCAAATGTCATTTTCTCCAAGGATCGTATCTATCTTTGTATCTCTAGCATATGGTAGTATCTAGCACATAAGTGGTACCAAGTAAGCATTTTCTAAATATTTGATAAAACATAAAATGCTGAGTTGTTGGGTTGAAAGTATTCCTGGGGCCCCAGAATGTGGTTCACTTACCTTTCCTTTAGTCCCCTCTACTCCTGCTTCCAACTGCATTGCTCTCTGCAGAACCCTAGGACTTAGGAGAATGCAATTTGGAAATCAGTACTCAAGGATAAAATGCAAAATCCTTAAAGTGACACACATGCTCTCCATAATGATCTAACCACTATTTGCCTTTCCAGATTCATTTTGTTGCTGGTGGGGGGTTGTTTATTTTTATTTTTGCCACTGTTCAAATATTTCATGCTACAGCAGTATTGAAATATATGTTGTCCCCACACCACTGCTCTCTCTCTCACATACACACATACATACTCTTTTCTGTTTTCATGTTTTATGATCATTCTTGATCTTCAACCTAAAATTAATTTCCTCATTCCTATTCCCTTCTTTCTCCTGGCTAACTTATTCATTCTTTCAAATTCAGCTTAGACATCAACTCCTTCAGGAAGTCTTTTCTGAAACTTCCCTCTACCAACTTCAGACTAGATAGGTGTCACTCTTGGGGGCTCTCATAATGTTCATATATATAGATAGATAGATAGATAGATAGATATACACACATATATGTATATATACTTTGCAATTTGTTTTATAATCAGTTTATGTATGTGACAATTTTATTACACAGTGAGCTCCTTGAAGGAGACACTAACTTATTCATCTCTAAATCCCTAGTTTTTAGCACAATGCCTTATCCATTAAAGTGCTTAGTAAATGTTTATTAGTGAATGAAAGGATAACCACATGTGTTTCCCTGGATTTTGTCATCCCACCATTATTCTACCTTTGTATATTTTCCCTGGAGAATCTTTGTCATTTTTCAGTTAGAAGTAATCAAGGTGGTGTTATATCCAGAGGACCCTGTAATCACAATACCCTGCATATCCTGCCCCAGATCACAGCAACACAACACCATGAGCTCCCCAAGACAGAAAAATACACAAAAGATAATGGAAAAGGAATGCAGAGTAGCACTTTGTTAACTAGGCTTTTGCCCCCCAAACTCAACATAGATAATACTAGTAAGCTGGCGTGAACCAAATGGCACCTTAATTTTCTCATAAACCCAATTCAACACACCTTGTGGCACTAGCTAGAGAAGGGGATGGAAACACACTCCAGTGTTCTTGCCTTGAGAATTCCATGGACAGAAGAGCCTGGTGGGGTCCATGGGGTCATAAAGAGTCAGACATGACTGAGCAACTAACACAACACAGTGGCACTAGAGAAGCAGGAGTAGGGCTCATGTTTGCCCCTGTTGCTTAGCATTAAGCCAGTTGAGGTCCCGTTCAGATTATTGGCCCCCAGACAGGTATCAGTCCCATAAAGGGAAAATAAATGGAAGAGTCAGTGAGCTGGCCTGGACTTCTTCTCCCTTGTGAGTATGACGAGCACTTCTGAGATGTGAGTGTAAGAGGATGAAAAGGGAGCTGCCAGGCTTGGTAGGCTCTGAGTCTAGAAAAGTGTTATCCCCATCCCCCAGAACAACCACACACAATTTCAAATAGGGCACCTCAATTCTTTATCCTGAATTTACCTTGCCTTCTATCATCCTCTAGCTATGAGTGATTTGTATCATTAGGTTATTCTTTATTATCTTCATAATGCTGTCCCTGGCCTCTTTTTTTCTATTTAAACATAGAAACCCAGATACAAAGCAAGCGTGGTTTTCTCTAGAAGCACATAGGTATATAGACAAAAAACAGAATTGAATATTCTAGTCACAAGGTCTTAGTTCCTTTTCCATTTAGATATCGTTATGTACCTAGCATGATGCTTGTTTCCTAAGTTTGTAATAACTGTTAATTTCCTTCTCTTCTTTTTATTTTCCCTTCAAAAAATATTGTGTAGCTTGAGATAGATCTTTTGGACTTCCTGGGTTCAATCCCTGAGTTGGGAAGATCTCCTGGAGAAGGAGATGGCAACCCACTCCAGTACTCTTGCCTGGAAAATCCCATGGTCAGAGGAGCCTGATACGCTACAGTCCATGGGGTCACAAAGTCAGACACAACTGAGCTACTTCACTTTCTTTCTTGAGAGATCTTTAGGTTCCTGTTGAAATAAAATTTTCTGTTAACCTCATCTTTTTTTTCTTTCCTACAGTTTCCATTCTAGCTGAAACAGAAGAAATCAAATCCATTTTGAAGAACAAGGGAATTGACGTGGAGACCATTGCTGAGGTATACCCCATCAGAGTACAACCAGCTCGTATTCTCAGCCACATTTATTCCAGCCTAGGTAAGGAGATTGGCTAACCTGCTAGAATCAAAGCATTATTCAATACAGGCTTGTTTCCTTCCGTTTTATATTTTCTTGATGTTTTATTTTTATTGCTTTATTAAACTAGATCTGAAATGGAATTTAGAGTCTCTGGAATGAAAGTTTCTAACCCTGTATACCCTGAACAGGGTCGATAATTTTCAGTGTGTTTTATGAACTCTTTGGTACAAAGGACATGATTGTTACCAGGCAATGTTGTATCTTCGTTCCGAGTGTGTGCTTAACCAATATGTTCTTCTTCTCTTTCTTGGGACCTATATTTCTGTTTTGAAAAATAGGAATTCTATGTAGATTAATAGCCAAGGAGCTTGTGTCTAGGTCATTTATACTTTGTCATGTAATGAATTAGTTGATAATATTTTAAAATTCCAATTCTTGATCTAATACTTATTTTTAATTAGTACTTATTTTTTATTCAATGTATATATTAAATTTGGTGATAAACACATTAAACAAATTACTACAAATTAAAAATTTATGCAAGTTATTACAAATTTCACATTAAACAAATTACTATGATGTTAACTTTAAAAAAAAAAAAAAGATGTGCAAAATTTCTAAACTATCTTTGTGGAAAGCTCAGTAGTGGCCCTGAAAGATATTCAGACCCTAATCCCTGGAACCTGTGAACATTACCTTATATGGCAAAAACGATTTTTGTGGGTGTTATTAGGTAAAGGAAACTGAGATTGGTGGAGGGGATTATTCTGGGTTATACAGGTGGACACTAAATATAGTCATAAGTCTTCTTATAAGAGGTACCCAGAGGGAGATCAGACTATAGAAGTAGGACATGTGATGACAGAAGCAAGAGATTAGAGTGATAAGGCTATTGGCCTTATCCTCTAAGAAGCTGGAAGAGTCAAAGATCAGATTCTCCCCCTGGAGTCTCCAGAAGGAACCAGTTATGCTTGACACCTTGATTTTTATTTTACCCCATAATACCCATAATGCTCATTTTGGACTTCTGACCTCTAGAACTATAAGAGTATACTTTTATGTTGTTTTAAGCTACTAAGTTTATGTTAATTTGTTATAGCACCAAATGGAAATTAATGCAATCTTAAATCAAGCCACAAATGAGTAAATATATAAATAAAGAATAGAGCCTAGATAGTAGATTCCCACTTACAAACCCAAAGCCTATAGTGTGTGTGTGTGTGTGTGTGTGTGTGTCTGTGTGTGTACTTTTTTCCTTCACCAAGAGTGGTCTTTTAATAATGAAAGCTGAAGATGGCAGAGAAATAGGTCAGGGAGACCACAATCTCCCCCACAAACTCATCAAAAGAACATTTGAACGCTGAATAAATTCCACAAAACAACTTCTGAATGCCGGCAGAGGACATCAGGCACCCAGAAAAGCAGCCCATTGTCTTCAAAAGGAGATGTTTTATCAACGGTACTGTATAGATGGAGAAGGCTTGAGGCTACTGTAAAAATAAGACTGAAAACCAGAAGCAGGAGGCTTAAGTCCAAATCCTGAGAACACCAGAGAACTCCTGACTCCAGGGAACATTAATCAACAGGAGCTCATCAAATGTCTCCATACCTACACTGAAACCAAGCACCACCCAAGGGCCAACAAGTTCCAGAGCAAGACATACCAGGCAAATTCTCCAGCAACACAGGAACACAGCCCTGAGCTTCAATATACAGGCTGCCCAAAGTCACTCCAAACCTATTGACATCTCATAACTCATTACTGGACACTTCATTGCACTCCAGAGAGAATAAATCCAGCTCCACCCACCAGAACACCAACACAAGCTTCCCTAACCAGGAAACCTTGACAAGCCACCCGTACAACCCCACCAACAGCAAGGAAGCTCCACAATAAAGAGAACTTCACAAACTGCCAGAATATAGAAAGGCCATCCCAAACACAGCAATATAAACAAGATGAAGAGACAGAGGAATACCCAAAAGGTAAAGGAACAGGATAAATGCCCACCAAACCAAACCAAAGAGGAAGAGAGAGGGAATCTACCTGATAAAGAATTCCAAATAATGATAGTGAAAATGATCCAAAATCTTGAAAACAAAATGGAATCACAGATAAATAGCCTGGAGACAAGGATTGAGAAGATGCAAGAAAGGTTTAACAAGGACCTAGAAGAAATAAAAAAGAGTCAATCAATAATGAATAATGCAATAAATGAGATAAAACACTCTGGAGGGAACCAACAGTAGAATAACAGAGGCAGAAGATAGGATAAGTGAGATAGAAGATAGAATGGTAGAAATAAATGAATCAGAGAGAAAAAAAGAAAAATGAATTAAAAGAAATGAGGACAATCTCAGAGACCTCTGGGACAATGTTAAACGCCCCAACATTCGAATCATAGGAGTCCCAGAAGACGAAGACAAAAAGAAAGACCATGAGAAAATACTTGAGAAGATAATAGTTGAAAACTTCCCTAAAATGGGGAAGGAAATAATCACCCAAGTCCAAGAAATCCAGAGAGTCCCAAACAGGATAAACCCAAGGCAAAACACCCACAGACACATATTAATCAAATTAACAAAGATCAAACACAAAGAACAGATATTAAAAGCAGCAAGGGAAAAACAACAAATAACACACAAGAGGATTCACATAAGGATAACAGCTGATCTTTCAATAGAAACTCTTCAAGCCAGGAGGGAATGGCAGGACATACTTAAAGTGATGAAAGAAAATAACCTACAGCCCAGATTAATTACTCTACCCAGCAAGGATCTCATTCAAATATGAAGGAGAAATCAAAAGCTTTACAGATAAGCTAAAGCTGAGAGAATTCAGCACCACCAAACCAGCTCTCCAACAATCACTAAAGGATCTTCTCTAGACAGGAAGCACAGAAAGGGTGTATAAACTCAAACCCAAAACAAAAAAGTAAATGACAACAGGATCATACTTATCAATAATTACATTAAACGTAAATGGGTTGAATGCCCCAACCAAAAGACAAAGACTGGCTGAATGGATACAAAAACAAGACCCCGATATATGTTGTCTACAAGAGACCCACCTGAAAACAAGGGACACATACAGACTGAAAGTGAAGGGCTGGAAAAAGATATTCCATGCAAATAGAGACCAAAAGAAAGCAGGAGTAGCAGTACTCATATTAGACAAAATAGACTTTAAAACAAAGGCTGTGAAAAGAGACAAAGGACACTACATAATGATCAAAGGATCAATCCAAGAAGAAGATATAACTATTATCAATATATATGCACCCACCATAGGAGCACCACAATATGTAAGACAAATGCTAACAAGTATGAAAGGGGAAATTAACAATAATTCAATAATAGTGGGAGACTTAATACCCCACTCTCACCTATGGATAGATCAACTAAACAGGAAAATTAGCAAGGAAACACAACCTTTAAATGATACAATAGACTGGTTAGACCTAATTGATATCTATAGGACATTTCACCCCAAAACAATGAATTTCACCTTTTTCTCAAGCACACACAGAACCTTCTCCAGGATTGATCACATCCTGGGCCATAAATCTAGCCTTGGTAAATTCAAAAAAATTGAAATCATTCCAAGCATCTTTTCTGGCCATAATGCAGTAAGATTAGATCTCAATTACAGGAGAAAAACTATTAAAACTTCCAACATATAGAGGCTGAACAACACGCTGCTGAATAACCAACAAATCACAGAAGAAATCAAAATATGCATAGAAATGAATGAAAATGAAAACACAACAACCCCAAACCTGTGGGACACTATAAAAGCAGGGGAAGGTTCATAGCAATACCGGCATACCTCAAGAAACAAGAAAAAAAGTCAAATAACCTAACTCTACACCTAAAGCAACTAGAAAAGGAAGAAATGGAGAACCCCAGGGTTAGTAGAAGGAAAGAAATCTTAAAAATTAGGGCAGAAATAAATGCAAAAGAAACAAAAGAGACCATAGCAAAAATCAACAAAGCCAAAAGCTGGTTCTTTGAAAGGATAAATAAAATTGACAAACCATTAGCCAGACTCATCAAGATACAAAGGGAGAAAAATCAATAAAATTAGAAATGAAAATGGAGAGATCACAAAAGACAACACAGAAATACAAAGGATCATAAAAGACTACCATCAGTAATTATATGCCAATAAAATGGACAACTTGGAAGAAATGGACAAATTCTTAGAAAAATACAACTTTCCAAAACTGAACCAGGAAGAAATAGAAAATCTTAACAGACCCATCACAAGCATGGAAATTGACTGTAATCAGAAATCTTCCAAGAAACAAAAGCCCAGGTCCAGACAGCTTCACGGCTGAATTCTACCAAAAATTTAGAGAAGAGCTAACACCTATCCTACTCAAACTCTTCCAGAAAATTGCAGAGGAAGGTAAACTTCCAAACTCATTCTATGAGGCCGCCATCACCCTAATACCAAAACCTGACAAAGATGCCACAAAAAAAGAAAACTACAGGCCAATATCACTGATGAACAGAGATGCAAAAATCCTTCACAAAATTCTAGCAATCAGAATCCAACAACACATTAAAAAGATCATACACCATGACCAAGTGGGCTTTATCCCAGGGATGCAAGGATTCTTCAATATCCGCAGATTAATCAATGTAACTCACCACAGTAACAAATTGAAAAATAAAAGCCATATGATTATCTCAATAGATGCAGAGAGAGCCTTTGACAAAATTCAACATCCGTTTATAAAAAAAAAAAAAAAAAAACTCTCCAGAAAGCAGGAATAGAAAGAACATACCTCAACATAATAAAAGCTATATATGACAAACCCACAGCACACATTATCCTCAATGGTGAAAAATTGAAAGCATTTCCCCTAAAGTCAGGAACAAGACAAGGGTGCCCACTTTCACCACTACTATTCAACATAGTTTTGGAAGTTTTGGCCACAGCAAGCAGAGCAGAAAAAGAAATAAAAGGAATCCAAATTGGAAAAAAAGAAGTAAAACTCTCACTGTTTGCAGATGACATGATCCTCTACATAGGAAACCCTAAAGACTCCACCAGAAAATTACTAGAGCTAATCAATGAACATAGTAATGTTGCAGGATATAAAGTCAACACACAGAAATCCCTTGCATTCCTATACACTAATAATGAGAAAATAGAGAAATTAAGGAAACAATTCATTCACCATTGCAATGAAAAGAATAAAATACTTAGGAATATATCTACCTAAAGAAACTAAAGACCTATATATAGAAAACTATAAAACGCTGGTGAAAGAAATCAAAGAGGATACTGATAGATGGAGAAATATGCTGTGTTCCTGGATTGAAAGAATCAATATATTGAAAATGAGTATACTACCCAAAGCAATCTACAGATTCAATGCAATCCCTAGCAAGCTACCAATGGTATTTTTCACAGAGCTAGAACAAATAATTTCAAAATTTGTATGGAAATATAAAAAACCTCGAATAGCCAAAGCAATCTTGAGAAAGAAGAATGGAGCTGGAGGAATCAACCTGCCTGACTTCAGGCTCTACTACAAAGCCACAGTCATCAAGACAGTAAGGTACTGGCACAAAGACAGAAATATAGATCAATGGAACAAAACAGAAAGCCCAGAGATAAACCCACGCACCTATGGACACCTTATCTTTGACAAAGGAGGAAAGAATATACAATAGATTAAAGACAATCTCTTTGACAAGTGGTGCTGCGAAAACTGTCAACCATTTGTAAAAGAATGAAACTAGAACACTTTCTAACACCATACACAAAAATAAACTCAAAATGGATTAAAGATCTAAACATAAGACCAGAAACTATAAAACTCCTAGAGGAGAACATAGGCAAAACACTCTCAGACATAAATCACAGCAGGATCCTCTGTGACCCACCTCCCAGAATATTGGAAATAAAAGCAAAAATAAACAAATGGGACCTAATTAAACTTAAAAGCTTCTGCACAACAAAAAACTATAAACAAGGTGAAAAGACAGCCTTCAGAATGGGAGAAAATAATAGCAAATGAAGCAACTGACAAAGAATTAATCTCAAAAATATACAAGCAACTCCTGCTGCTCAATTCTAGAAAAATAAACGACCCAATCAAAAACTGGGCCAAAGAACTAAACAGACATTTCTCCAAAGAAGACATACAGATGGGTAACAAACACATGAAAAGATACTCAACATCACTCATTATCAGAGAAATGCAAATCAAGACCACAAAGAGGTCCCATTTCACATCAGTCAGAATGGCTGTGATCCAAAAGTCTACAAGCAATAAATGCTGGAGAGGGTGTGGAGGAAATGGAATCCTCTTACTGTTGGTGGGAATGCAAACTAGTACAGCCACTATGGAGAACAGTGTGGAGATTCCTTAAATAACTGGAAATAGAACTTCCATACAACCCAGCATTCCCACTGCTGGGCATACACATCGAGGAAACCAGAATTGAAAGAGACACATGTACCCCAATGTTCATTGCAGCACTGTTTATAATAGCCAGGACATGGAAGCAACCTAGATGTCCATCAGCAGACAAATGGATAAGAAAGCTGTGTTACATATACACAATGGAGTATTACTCAGCCATTAAAAAGAATACATTTGAATCAGTTCTAATGAGGTGGATGAAACTGGAGCCAATTATACAGAGTGAAGTAAGCCAGAAAGAAAAACACCAATACAGTATGCTGCTGCTGCTGCTGCTGCTAAGTCACTTCAGTTGTGTCCAACTCTGTGTGACCCCATAGACAGCAGCCCACCAGGCTCCCCCGTCCCTGGGATTCTCCAGGCAAGAACACCAGAGTGGGTTGCCATTTCCTTCTCCAATGCATGGAAGTGAAAAGTGAAAGTGAAGTCATTCAGTCGTGTCCGACTCTTGGCAACCCCATGGACTGCAGCCTACCAGGCTCCTTCATCCATGGGATTTTCCAGGCAAGAGTACTGGAGTGGGGTGCCATTGCCTTCTCCACCAATACAGTATACTAACGCATATATATGGAATTCAGAAAGATGGTAACGATAACCCTGTGTGCGAGACAGCAAAAGAGACACAGATGTATAGAACAGTCTTTTGGACTCTGTGGGAGAGGACGAGGGTGGGATGACTTGGGAGAATGGCATTGAAACATGTATAATATCATATGTGAAATGAATCACCAGACCAGGCTCGATGCATGATACTGGATGCTCGGGGCTGGTGCACTGGGATGACCCAGAGGGATGGTATGGGAGGTAGGTGGGAGGGGGCTTCAGGATGAGGAACACATGTACACCCATGGCAGATTCATGTCAATGTATGGCAAAACCAATACAATATTGTAGAGTAATTAGCCTCCAATTAAAATAAATAAATTTATGTTAAAAATAATAATAATAATTAAAGCCAAGCCAAATTTTGTCCAGCCCCAAACCAGCCTCCTTCCCTTGTTACCAAACCTACTCCAGACACTCAATTTCCGTAGTTATGTAGATAAATCAAGAGGGAATCAACCAAAGAGGAAAGGACTAGCAGTCAAAGCTTACTGTTCTTTGTCTTTCTTAGCACCCATATTTTTAATTTATTTTTTAATTGGAGGAAAAATGCTTTTGCAGTGTTGTGTTGGTTTGTGCCATACAACAATGAAAATCAGCCCTAATTATATCTCCTCTCTCTTGAGCCTCCCTCCCCTCCCCCATCTCACTCCTAGAACTCATATTTTATGCCAGCAGGGCCTGAACTCCCAGAGCTACTAATATTGCATCTGGCTTTATGAATATATGGATTTCTCTCACCTTTCCATTCTAGCTATAATGTAGGAAATCCCTTTTCTTTTTAAATTAAATATGTTTGGAAGTTCCTAAATAAATTTTATTAGAAAAAAATGGAAAACTAAAATATAAACACATAAAAATTATCAAGTTTATTGAATATAGGTCTCAGATCCTAATTAGGTCTCAGGGCCTAATTAATTTTTAAAATCTAGCCACAGATTGCCTTGAATATTGCAAATTACTGATCCCTCTATTCCTTCTACATACTCAACCATATTTGTGGTAAATGACAAGTCAAGACTCTGAAACATCTGAGATTAATTTGCACTGATGCTTTTCTAGGTGAGATGGGGTACTTCAGTCCTTCCCAGAACCTGCTTTCTGGTTTTTTTAAACCTCCTTGGCCATTCACTCTAGTCTGAGGCTAGATACCAGTCTCCAGATACCAATCCACTATCACTAAATCTTTTGAAATAAGAAAAGTATGTCTCTGTCTAACCCAAATCTTGGTGGTTGTGGTGGGTTAGTTGCTAAGTCATGTCTGACTCTTGAGACCCCATGGACTGTAGCCTTCCAGGCTCCTCTGACCATGGGATTTTCTAGGCAAGAATACTGGAGTGGGTTGCCATTTCCTTCTCTAGGATATCTTCCTGACCCAGGAATCAAACCCACATCTCCTGCATAGCAGGCAGATTCTTTACCCCTGAACCACTAGGAAGCCCTAGTGCCCTAACCCAAATCTTACTCCATGAATATAGTTGATCTTGTAGTCACTGTCTTCTTTGTCCTTCTTAGAAGTCTCTGTGGTTTGGAGTTGGTGCAAGTCCTATTGGTGCCTTTAATATGATTCTCTCTGGCTTTCACTTAGAAGTTGATACATTTTACCCTTTTCTTCACATCTATTGTTCTAAACTCAGCATAATCTTACTAGGATATAGGTAACTTGCAAGTTCTGGGCCTTCATTCTTGAAATCTGCCTTCATCACATCAGATCTTTCCAACAAACAAAAACAAACTCCTTACTGATTACTTTTTCAAAGTCTATACGCTGTTTTGGGCCTGTTGCTAATTTATTATTTCCTAGCCAAAGGAAATGAGGGCTGCTATGTCTCCAGGACTTCAGTTTAATGAATAATCAAACATTTCAGGGACTCAAGTAGCAAGTTATATTTATTTTCCAAATGTGCTCCTTCATTTGCTTCCTTCATTCTTTTTTTCATAAGGAACTGTTGTTCACATTTCTGTACCAGGCACTGGGCTTGATGCTGTGAGAGACATAGACATATAACCAAATAATTATAGTACAGTGTTATAAATGCTATTAAAATGGCATTATATACAGAATATAGGAGAAAGTAAATAGATTTGCCTTATAAAATGAGTGTGTGTATGCTTAGTCACTCAGTTGTGTTCAGCTCTGCAACCCCATGGACTGTAGCCTGCCAGGCTCCTCTGCCATGGGGATTCTCCAGGCAAGAATACTGGAGTGGGTTGCTATGCCCTCCTCCAGCGGATCTTCCCAACCCAGGGATCAAACTCAGGTCTCCCTCATTACAGGCGGATCCTTTACTGTCTGAACCACATGTTTCTTCATAGTTCCATTATTTTAATGATTTCACAATAACAAAATTGCTTTAAGGATTCATTGAATGACAGCTGTGATTCCACCAAGGAAAACGGGATATTTTATCACTATGTTCATTTATATATGTTAATTAAGTGGGATTCTATAAGTGAAGTTGCTCAGTCATGTCCAACTCTTTGCGACCCCATGGACTGCAGCCTACCAGGCTTCTCCGTCCATGGGATTCTCCAGGCAAGAATACTGGAGTGGGTTACCATTTCCTTCTCCAGAGGCTCTTCCCAACCCAGGGATTGAACCCGGGTCTCCCACGTTGGAGGCAGACGCTTTAACCTCTGAGCCACCAGGGAAGATATGACTCACCTCAAATACTGTTATTTCAGTTCCATAATATGTTTTTTTTAATTTTTAAATATTATGTGGTTAATCAACTTTGGGAACATAAGAACGTTATAGGTGAGTGCGGTCAGAAACACAGTGGAGTGAAAAGCTACCTTTGTCTCGCACCTTCAACCAGTAAAACATTCACAATACAATGAAGGTGCCTCTGCCTAACATGACAGGATGCTGAAAAATTCCACACCTCTGTACATCTAAAGATGGTGGACTGGAACACATAGAGGAGATGGAACGAGGGAACAACAGAGTTGATGCCTGCAGTCCCAGTTGTCTGACTGTGGCAGCTGAGCCCACAGCTTCAGAGAGCCCAGTAGCAGCAGGGGAAGCAGCACACATGACCCTGATTTTAGGAAGTGACCGCACTGGCGCCCACCACCACAGGTAACTTGGCGGCAGCAGCAGCAGTGGGGCCTGGGACCGTATCTTTCCTGCCACTGAGGCACCTGTGATCCTATACTCTGGCCCCTCCTTATTTGCACTGGTAAATTCAGTGAACCTGATAGCACCGGACACGGTAGAGGCACCTGTGCACCCAGCTTCCCCTCCCACATTGTTCCCCTTTCCCCAAAGCAGAGCCTGTGTCTCAGGGGATCTCCCACACCAGAGAAGACCCCACCATCCCAGTAATGACAGCAGCTCTGGCAGAAGCAGTGAAGCAATGACCATAGAGGAACAGGAAGCAAAAGCAAAGACACAGAGGAAACATCTCATAGAGGCTGGAAACTGCCAACTTTCAAATATAACCAGAGGCAACTCAGGTAAGCAAAACCAAAAACTACCTAATACCGCCACCTACTGGAAGACAAAAGAAAATTGTAACTCCCGACCTTATCATTTAATTTCAAATGTGCCAGCAGAGGAAAAATCCATCAAGCAAAATGACAATTCTCCAGAAACCAAACTTAAATTCATGGAATTTTGAGATCTAACTGATAAAGAATTCAAAATAGACATCATGAAGAAGCTCAATGAGATACAACAAGACTTAGAAAGACAGTTTAATGAGGTCAGGAATAAAATTAGTGAACAAAAGGAATACTTTGCCAACCAGATTGAAACTCTAAAAATGAACCAAACAGAAATTCTTGAGCTGAAGAACACGATAAACAAGACGAAGAATGTATTAGAAAGTACTGGAAATGGAGCAGATGATATGAAAGACAGCATTAGTGAGCTCAAAGATAGAAACCTAGAAACGATACAAATAAAAGAACAAAGAAAGGTAAGATACATATAAAAAGAAGAAATCATATGGGAGCTACACAACTCTTTTAGGAAAGACAGCACTAGAATAATGGGTATCCCAGGAGGGGAAGAGGAGAACAGAGAAATTATTAAAAAAAAAAACTATAGCTGATATCTTCCCAAACTTGGGGAAGAAGCTGGACAATCAAGTCTATGAAGCAATGAGAACACCTAATTAAGCTAATTTCAAAAAAGACCTTTTCTAAGATCAGATTATATTAAAATTGTCAGAAGTTAATGACAAAGAGTTGACTCATTGGAAAAGACTCTGATGCTGGGAGGGATTGGGGGCAGGAGGAGAAGGGGACAGCAGAGGATTAGATGGCTGGATGGCATCACCGACTCGATGGACATGAGTTTGAGTAAACTCCGGGAGTTGGTGATGGACAGGGAGGCCTGGCGTGCTGCAATTCATGGGGTCACAGAGAGTTGGACACACTGAACGACTGAACTGAACTGAACTGAATGACAAAGAATTTTAAAGGCAGCCAGGGGGAAAAAAAGATGGTAACCTACAAAGGAATCCCTATTAAGCTATCAGCAGATTTCTCAGCAGAAACCCTTACAGCCAGGGGAGAGTGAAATGACATTCTCAAAATACAGAAAAAACTGTCACCCCAGAATACTTTTATGTATAAAACTATCATTCAGATATGAAGGAAAAATAAAGGCTTTCTTAGACAAAAGCTGAGGGAATTCATCAACACTAGATCTGCCTTACAAGAGATATTGAAAGGAACTTTTCTGCCAGAAACAAAATATGAAAAACATACAAAACTTTAAGCCAGGTGGTAAATAGAATCATAAAATTGCAACTCTTTGTCAGAATAGATTTGTAAACACTTATTAAAAGCTAAAGGGAAAAAAGAAGGCCAAAAAATAATTATACCTATCTTATATTGGTAACAAGCTGATAACATTAAAAGGGATAATTTGAGATGACACAATCATAAAAGGGGAGAAGGAAAAGAACAGAACTCATGTAGGTGAGTGAACATAAGATGTTATCAGCATAAAAAAGACTATTTTATCTATAAGAAATTTTATACAAACCTCAGGGTAACTGTGAAAATAAAGTAGACACACACACACAAAGAATAAACTGAGGAACATATCACAGAAAACCATTAAGCCAAAATGGCAGACAAAAACAAAAGGAAAAAGAAAGTAGAGATATGGACATGGAAGCAACCTAGATATCCACTGACAGATGAATGGATAAAGAAGCTGTGGTACATATATACAATGGAATATTACTCCGCCATAAAAAGGAAAGCATTTGAGTCAGTTCTAATGAGGTGGATGAACCTAGAGCCTATTATACAGAGTGAAGTCAGAAATAGAAAAACAAATATCATTTATTAATACATATATATGGAAACTAGAAGGATGGTACTGATGAACCTTTTTGCAGGGCAGCAGTGGAGACGCAGACATAGAGAAAAGACTTGTGGACATGAGTGGAGGGTAGGAAGGAGAGAGTGGGATGAATGGAGAGAGTAGCATGGAAACATACACACTCAGTTCAGTTCAGTTCAGTCGCTCAGTCCTGTCCGACTCTTTTCGACCCCATGAATTGCAGCACGCCAGGCCTCCCTGTCCATCACCAACTCCCGGAGTTTACTCAAACTCATGTCCATCGAGTCGGTGATGCCATCCAGCCATCTCATCCTCTGTCGTCCCCTTCTCCTCCTGCCCCCAATCCTTCCCAGCATCAGGGTCTTTTCCAATGAGTCAACTCTTCGCATGAGGTGACCAAAGTACTAGAGTTTCAGCTTTAGCATCAGTCCTTCCAATGAACACCTAGGACTGATCTCCTTTAGATTGGACTGGTTGGATCTCCTTGCAGTCCAAGGGACTCTCAAGAGTCTTCTGCAACACCACAGTTCAAAAGCATCAATTCTTTGGTGCTCAGCTTTCTTCACAGTCCAACTCTCACATCCATACATGACCACTGGAAAAACCATAGCTTTGACTAGACGGACCTTAGTTGGCAAAGTAATGTCTCTGCTTTTTAATATGCTATCTAGGTTGGTCATAACTTTCCTTCCAAGGAGTAAGTATCTTTTAATTTCATTAAAATTAAAATTTCATTTAATTTCACACACTACCACATGTAAAATAGATAGCCAATGGGAATTTGCTGCAACTCAGGGACTTTAAACCAGGATTCTAACAACCTAGAGGAGTAGCAAGGGGTGGGAGGTGGGAGGGAGGGGACATATGTATGCTGCTGCTGCTGCTTAGTCACTTCAGTCGTGTCTGACTCTGTGTGACCCTATGGACTGCAGCCCACCAGGATCCTCTGTCCATGCAGTTCTCTAGGCAAGAGTATTAGAGTGGATTGCCATGCCCTCCTCCAGGGGATCTTCCCAACCCAGGGATCAAACCTGGGTCTCTTGCATTGGAGGCAGATTCTTTATTACTGAGCCACCAGCAAAACCCAGACATATGTAAACCTATGGTTAATTCATCTTGATGTATAGCAGAAACTGACACAATATTATAAAGCAATTATCTTTCAATTTAAAATAAAATAAAAAATAATTATAAAAAAGAAACAGTGGAGATAATAGAGCAACCAGAAAACGAAAGATAAAATGGCAGTATTGTCTTCATCTATCTATAATTAACCTAAATATAAATAAATTGAATTCATCAATCAAAAGACACATGATGGCTAAATGGAATAAAAAATAAGACCCAACTATTTTCTGCTTCCAGGAGATACATCTCAACTCTAAAGACAAACATGGGTTAAAAGGGGAGATATATCAAATGATACTCCAAGCAAATAGCATTTAAATGAAAGCAGATGTAGCCATATTCATATCAGATAAAATAGATTTAAAGCCAAAAAAGGTAACATACAAAAATGAAAGTATATAATGACAAAAGGGACAATTCATCAAAAGATATAACAGTTATTAGTATTAATATATATATACCTATCATAGAAGCATCAAAATATATAAAACAATTATTAACAGGCCTAAAGGGAGAAACTGACAGCAGCAACACAATAATAGTAGGAGACTTTAAATGCCCCAGTTACATCAGTGGTTAAATCAGACAGAAAGTCAACAAGGAAATAAGTCTTAGTGAAACTTTCGACCAGATGGATTAGATAGATTTGTACAGAACATTCCATCGAAATGCAGCAGAATACACATTCTTCTCAAGTGCATGTGGAACTTTCTCCAGGATAGACCATATTTTGGGACACAAAATAAGTCTCAATAAATTTAAGGAGATTGAAATTGTATCAAGCATCTTTTCCAATCACAGTGGAATGAAACTAGAAATTACCTATAAGAAGAAAACTGGAAAAATCACAGATATGTGGAGACTGAACAACACCCAATTAACAACTATTAGGTCAATGAAGAAATCAAAGGAGAAAAGAAAAGTTACTTGAAGACAAATGAAAATACAACATACCAAAATCTATGAGATGCAGCAGAACCTGGGAGGGAAGTTTATAACAATACAGTCCTACCTCAAGAAACAAGGAAACTGAGCAGCATCAGAAACCAGATGTTGGTCTGGGCTGGAAGCTGAACCTCCACAGACTCATAGGACCCTTAGGGAGCTGCCCCTGCCAGGGGAGCCACTGAAATTTGTATGTTCCATTCTACCATAACCTGGTCAGCTCTGAGGTGGAGCTTGACACTGGAAACCCCATTCTCTGCCTCCGGACAGAGAAGAATATTTTTTTTAAAAAAAGAAACAAGAAAACTCTCAGATAAACAATCTTACCTTACCTTACACCTAAAGGGACTAGAAAAAGAAGAACAAGCAAAACTCAAGTTAATAGAAGGAAGGAAATAATAAAGATTGGAGTTGAAATAAATGAAGTAGAGAAAGACAATAGAAAAGATCAATGAAACTAAGAGCTGATCCTTTAAAAAGATAAACAATATCAACAAACCATTAGCTAGACTCACTAAGAAAAAAAAGAGAGCCCCCCAGAAGTGAAAGAGGGTAAATAACAATGGATACCATAGTACAAAGAGTTATAAGAAAATAAAGAAGAGAGAAGGCCCTCATAAACAAATCAGAAGTGAAAGAGGATAAATAACAATGGATGCCACAGAAGTACAAAGAATTGTAAGAGAATGTTATAAATAGCCATACACCAACAAATTTGACAACCTAGAAGAAATGGACAAATTCTTAGAATTATAGCCTTCCAAGACCAAATCATGAGGAAATAAAAAAACTTGAGTAGACCTATTACTATTACAGAGATTAAAACAGTAATCAAAACAGCTCCCAAATAACAAAAGTCCAGTACTAGACAGTTTCACAGGTGAGTTCTACCAAACATTGAAAGATTTTATACTTTTTCTTCTCAAACTATTCCCCCAAAATTGAATTTCCATTTTAGGAAATTAGGGAAGTTAGGGAACACTTCCTAACTCATTTTACAAGGCCCCCACATCACTCTAATGTCAAAACCAGATAAAGACACACACAAAAAGAAAATTGCAGACCAGTATCTCTGATAAACATAGAAGCAAAAATTCTGAACGAAATATTAGCAAACTGAATTCAACAATACATCAGGAGGATCATATACCATCCATGATTAAGTGGGATTTATTCCAGGGATGCAAGGATGGCTCAACATCTGCAGATCAATCAATGTGATATACCGTATTAAGAAAATGAAGAATTAAAAACCATATACAGAAAAAGCATTTGACAAAATGTAAAACAATGGCACCCCACTCCAGTGTTCTTGCCTGGAGAATCCCAGGGACGGAGAAGCCTGGTGGGCTGCTGTCTATGGGGTCACACAGAGTCGGACATGACTGAGGCGACTTAGCAGCAGCAGCAGCAGCAGCAACACTCATTTATGATAAAAACTCTCAATGAAGTGGAATGGAAGGGACAAAATAAAGGTCAAATATGACAAACCCACATCTAACATTATATTCAATGGTGAAAAATTGAAAGCTGTTTCTCTAAAATTAGGAACAAGACAAGGATGCTCACTCTTGCAACTCCTATTCAACATAGTATTAGAGGTTCTAACCTGAGCAATTAGATGAGAAAAAGAAATAAAAGGCATCCAAATTGGAAAAGAAGAAGTAAAACTGTCACTATTTGCAAATGACATTATTTTATATATTAAAATACTCTAAAGACTCCACTGAAAAACTACCAGAAATAATAAACAAATACAGTAAAATTTCAGGATACAAAATCTAAATATAAATGTCTGTTACATTTCTATATGCTAACAGTGAGCTAGAAGAAAGAGAAATTAAGAAACTGTCTAGGGATATGCTCAACATTATAATCATCAGAGGAATGCAAATTAAAATCACAATGAGAAATCACCTCATACCTGTCATAATGACTATCATCAAAAAGAACATATATAACATACTGGAGAAAAAAGGACCCTTCTATATTGTTGATGGGAATGTAATATACTGGTGCAGCCATGTGGAAAACAGTATAGAGATTTCTCAAAAAACTAAAAATAGAACTACCATATGACTCAGCAATTCTACTCCTGGCTATATATCCAAAAATAATGAAAATGCTAATTTGAAACCATACATGCACCACAATGTTCACATCCACAGCAGACTGTTTACAATAGTCAAGATACAGTCCATCAACAAATGAATAAAGAAAATGTACACACACAATGAAATACTACTCAGCCATAAAAAGAATGAAATGTTATCATTTGCGACAACATGGATGGTATTGTACTAAGTGAAATAAGTCAGAGAAAGAGAAACACTGTATGATATCACTTATATGAGGAATCTAAAAATTGAACAAACATTTACTGAGTGTAATAAAAAAGAAGCAGACTCAAAGACATAGAGAACTAGCTAGTGATCAATCACCAGTAGGAAGAGGGAAGGGGAAAGGGGCAAGACAGGGGTAGGGGATTAAGGAGTACAGACTACTATCTATAAAATAAATAAACCACAAGCAAATATAGCCACTATTAATAATAGGTATAAATGGAATATAATCTTTAAAATTGTGAGTTATCGTGTTGTACATCTGAAACATATTAATATTTTACATCAACTATACCTCAATAAAGAAAATTTAGAAACAAGGTTTCTGGTATATTGATAATATTGACATTTTAAAAACTATCATATCACCATTTAAAATAACCGACTAAAATCTAAATACTGTACTCTGCTAACTAGACATCTACAATCATCCCTTTAGAAAATACATGAGCAAAATATTCAACATCAACAACAAAATACAGTATATAGTAACAAATTTAATCAAGGAGGTGAAAGACCTATGTACTGAAAACTATAACACATTGTTGCAAGAAACTGAAAAAGAAACAAATAAATGGAAACGGAGTCCATACTCAGGATTGAAAGAATTAGCATTGTCAAGATGTCCTTATTGCCTAAAGCAATCTGCAGATTCAATGTAATCCTTTAGCAAAATCCCAAGGACATTTTTCACAGAAATAGAAGAAAAAATTCTTGAATTTATATGGAATCACAAAAGGCCCCACGTAACCGAAGTAATTCTGAGAAAAAAAAGAACAAAGCTGGAAGTATCTCACTTCCTGATTTCAAACAGCAAAGCCACAGTAATCAGAACAGCATGGTATTGGCAGAAAAACAGATAGATCAATGAAACAGAATTGGGAGCCCAGAAATACACCCATGCATATATGGGCAAGTAATTTATGACAAAAGAGCAAAGAACATACAATGGATAAAGGATAGTATCTTCAATAAATAGGAAAACTGGAGAGTCACATGCAAAATAAATATGAACCAGATCCCAGTCTCACACTATACAAAAAAATTAACTCAAAATGGATTAAAGACTTGAATATAATACCTGAAATCATAAAACTTCTTGAAGAAAACATTGGCAGTACACTCTTTGCCATCAGTCTTACTAATTCTTTCTACCTGTTTCCTCAAGCAAGGGAAACAAAAATAAAAATAAACAAATGGGATTAACATCAAACTAAAATGCTTCTGCACAGCAAAGGAAGCCATCAATAAAATGAGAAGACAGTCTACCAAATGGGAGAAGATATTTACAAATCATATATCTGATGAGAGGTTAGTATCCAAAATAGATAAAGAACTCATACAACTCAACAACAAAGAACAATCTGATTAAATTGAACAGAGGAGCTGAATATACATTTTTCTAAAGAAGACTTACAAATGGCCAACAGGCACATGAAAAGATGTTAATATCACTAATTATTAAGTGAAAAACCACAAAGAGATAATACCTCATACCTTTAAGATTGGCTGTTGTCAGAAAGACAGAAATAGAATACTGCTTAGCCATAAAAAAGATGAAATCATGCCATTTGCAAAATCATGGATGGACCTTGAGTGTGTTAGGCTAAGTGAAATAAGTCAGACAAAGATGAACACTGTATGATTTCTATCACATGTGGAATATTAGAAAACTAATAAAAGCGAACATGTAGATACAGAGAACAGGGTAGAGGAGAAGGAGGTGAAATCAATGTTTCCTCAATAAAAAGAGCTTTATAAATGTTAAACTCAAATCTTTATGTAATATGAATTCTAATCTATTATGCATACAGATATATTTTCATAGTCATATTCAGTGTGTACTTGTTAACTTGTGCTGGTTTTTTCACTTATTCTTTCATGTAAGTATTTCCACATGTTGAAAGAACTATATATTATTCCATCAAATTAAAGTAATTGTATTCTTATTATTGGATACTTGAATTGTTCTCCAAAATTTTTATCCTTCTATAAATACCTTTTCATAGACATTCATAAATATAGTCCTATTTTCCTAGAGTATATTTTCAGAAAAAAGATTCTGGATAAGAGTATGAACAACTATTTAGCTCTTGTTACATGCTACCAGATTAATTCTTAAGAAAAACAAATCAATTTTTAGTGACATCAATAAATATAAAATATACCTTTTTGATTTTATGGCCCCATCAATGTTGAGTTTTTATCATTTTCTTTTGTTAGATTAATAGCTTTAATATACATAAAGTTATGCTAGTTTCTTTCTTTAATTCTCAGTAAGAGTATGTATTTTTTCATTTTTGCTTTACTTTTTAAAAAAAATTGTCTCTTACTGCTTTCACATCTAGCAGGATCTGTACATTTTTGTATATATTTATCAATTCTTAACATTTTATATATGCTTTTATCAATGAGATTTTTAATGTATATATTCCTTATTCTATAACTTCCTTTTAGATAATTGTTTTCTTTCCTTTGTTCAACTTTTTTGGGATCAGATACCTCCATTTTATAAGTTATGTCTTTCATTTCTTCAAGAATTGTGAATTTATCTCCTAACTTCATTTGAATAGATATACTACTGTTCTCATTCTCTCCAGTTTTCACAAGTAGCAGGTTATCTGATTCAAAATTCCTATATACATGTTGACTGCATGGAACTGGAAGATAGGGAAAAGTATAAGATAAAAATTACCTAGAATTCTCCAGTCTCACGAAGCCACTGTTTCAATTTTGCAATATTTGCTTCCAACCATTTTTTTGTAAAATAAATACCCACTTGTTTTCAGAAAAATGATGTCATAAAAGAACAGTCTGGAATCTGTTCTTTGTAACATAATATATGACAAACTCCATTACATTTTCTTAAATAGCTCCCTAAAACACTATTTTAATATCTATGTTAAGCTTAATATTTTCAATTGTTTTTTGATCATATGAACGATATACTTATTTTCACAAAATAAATAGCTTTTTATATATTTACTTTGCAAATTATCTACTTACTTTTTTTACCATTTTTCTGCTGTAAAATTGTCTATTGCTTATTGGTTTCTACAAGATTTATTGTGTATTGGGATGCTAACACTTTGTCTTCCACATGTTACTGTAATGTGTTGCTATTTTATTTTATTTTATTTTATTTTTAATTTTATTTTTTTACTTTGCAATACTGTATTGGGTTTGCCATACATTGACATGAATCCACCACAGGTGTACATGAGTTCCCAACCCTGAACCCCCCTCTCGCCACCCTCCCCATATCATCTCTCTGGGTCATCCAGTGCACCAGCCCCAAGCATCCTGTATCCTGTATCAAACCTAGACTAGCGATTCATTTCTTACATGATAGTATACATGTTTCAATGCCATTCTCCCAAATCATCCCACCCTCTCCCTCTCCCACAGAGTCCAAAAGTCTGTTCTTTACATCTGTGTCTCTTTTGCTGTCTCGCATACAGGGTTATCATTACCATCCCTTTAATTTTGGATTTCATTTTGATATATAGGCGTTTTATATTTTTATATAGTAAAATTTTCTCCTTATTGATTTATTTTTTGCTCTTATGCTCAGAAAGATAGATCCATCCCTAGATCAATTGTTTACATTTTCATTGCATATTCTGTTAGTTTTTTATGGTTACCATTTTACACTTAATTCTTGGTCTAGAATTTTAATTTATCTTATGAGTTAAGAATTATAACTTGTTTGCAAAATACTTAGCCCATCTTTCCAGCACTATTGACTGACTAGTTCATCAGTTCAGTTCAGTTCACTCAGTCATGTGTGACTCTTTGCAACCCCATGGACTGCAGCACGCCAGTCTTCTCTGTCCATCACCAACTCCTGGAGCCTACTCACACTCATGTCCATTGAGTAGATGATGCCATTCAACCATCTCATCCTCTCTGGTCCCCTTCTCCTCCTGCCTTCAATCACTCCCAGCATCAGGGTCTTTTGCAATGAGTCAGTTCTTCACATCAGGTGGCCAAATTGTTGGAGCTTCAGTAACAGCATCAGTCCTTCCAGTGAATATTCAGGAATGATTTCCTTTAGGATTGACTGGCTTGATCTCCTTGCTGTCCAAGGGACTCTCAAGAGTCTTCGCCAACACCACAATTCAAAAGCATCAATTCTTCGGTGCTCAGCTTTCTTTATAGTTCAACCCTCCCATCCATACATGACTACTGGAAAAACCATAGCCTTGACTAGATGGACCTTTGTTGGTAAAGTAATGTCTCTGCTTTTTAATATGCTGTTTAGGTTGGTCATAGCTTTTCTTCCAAGGAAAGTGTCTTTAAATTTCATGGCTGCAGTCACCATCTGCAGTGATTTTGGAGCCCCCCAAAATAAAGACTGTCACTGTTTCCATTGTTTCCCCATCTATTTGCCATGATCTTCGTTTTCTGAATGTTGAGTTTTAAGCCAGCTTTTTCACTCTTCTCTTTTACTTTCATCAAGAGGCTCTTTGCTGCTAAGTTACTTCAGCCGTGTCTAACTCTGTGTGACCCCATAGATGGCAGCCCACCAGGCTTCCCCGTCCCTGGGATTCTCCAGGCAAGAACACTGGAGTGGGTTGCCATTTCCTTCTCCAATGCATGAAAGTGAAAATTGAAAGTGAAGTCGTTCAGTTATGTCCGACCCTCAGCGACCCCATGGACTGCAGCCCACCAGGCTCCTCCATCCATGGGATTTTCCAGGCAGGAGTACTGGAGTGGGGTGCCATTGCCTTCTCCAAGAGGCTCTTTAGTTCTTCGCTTTCTACCATGAGGGTGGTGTCATCTGCATATCTTAGGTTATTGATATTTCTCCCAGCAATCTTGATTCCAGCTTGTGCCTCATCCAGCCCAGGATTTCACATGATGTACTCTGCATGTAAGTTAAATAAGTGGGTGACTACAGCCTTGACATACATATATAGAATCACACATGTATGTGTATGTATTTTGGTCTTCTTTTGTGGTGCTATTGATCAGTTTCTCCTTTTCTAGTACCACACTTTTTAAGTTATCTTAGCTTCAACTCACCAGTGATTGGAGAAGTATAAGGTAAAACAACAGTGAAATATAAGGTTTTGCCCATCAATTTTATAAAAGTTAAGATTAATAATATCCACTGCTGGTGATTATGTGGATAAATGAACTCTCTCAGGACTCCTGGTGGTAGTGTAAATCACAGGCAGTTTGATCACCTGTAAACAGTTTTAATACACATACCTTTGTCCAACAACCTTGCTTCTAGGAATCTACCCTATTTAATAATACTCACATGAATGCATAAGAATATATATATATATATAAAGATGTTCATTACAATATAATTTGTTCTATGGCAAAACAACAATTAGAAGCAACCTAATGTGTATGAACAAGAATGGTTGAATTATGATATGTTTTGCCACAGTTTAAAAGAATAAGGTAGATTTTCAGCTTTTAGCTGTGTTGAAATAGCTTTTATCAGACTAACCTTCATAGTAAGAACAACTATCCTGGTTGGATTTTAAAAATAAAAGTGAATGAAGGCATCAGAAAGTAATTAAGACAGCCAAGACATGAGAAACCAAAACCCTGGAGAAAAGAGGACCTCAGAGAAGTAAGCTCACCATTCTCTGTGCACTTTCCTTTTGAGGCATTTGCTGATTCTTAAGCTATGCTTGCATGGAGTGAGGAGCCAAGAAAGCAAGTATAAAGTCTCACTGCTGGGAAGACAGAAGCTCCATTTCAGGACATTTGTGTGTGTGTGTGTGAAAGGGACTATGATAAACACCTGAGGCTGTCAGTTGAATCCCTGAAGGATAGGCTGCACACTAAAGTAAAGGCAAATCAAAAACAGGCCATCTCTCAGAAATTCTGAAACACAAAGTCTAAAACACAAATAAATGGAAATATGCCCATGTTCATAGATTGGAAGAGTTAATATTGTTAAGACATCAATATTATCCAGAATGATGGACAGATTCAATACAATCCCTATCAAAACCCCAATGATATTTTTAGCAAAAATAGAAAATATTCATCTTGAAATTCATGTAGAATCTCAAGGGAATCCAAAACAATCTAGAAAAATAACATAGATGGAAACCTGATATACTGTGATTTCATAACTTAACTATAATAATCTAAGGTGTTGAAATGTTGTAGAAACAGTACTCAACAAACCAAGCACCATACTAGGAGAGCTGGAGAACTCAGGTTTATTATGCTGGCGGGCCTAGAGGAATTAACACTCCAAGCTCTGAGCCCTGAACAAAGGAATTGCAGAGTTTTTATAGACAGACTGTAACAGGCAACACTAGCTGCTAATAGGCTGGTTTAAACTAAGGGGTTTCGTGCATGCGGGAACAGTGGTCAAGATGGGGAGGGGGATGCCTGACCTTTACATGGACAAGCATGAATAAGCAGGTTTGCAGGAGCTGGGCAATTGCAAAGAGCAGGACAAGGGTGAGTGAGATAAACTCTATTTACTAGTGTTTTAAGTCCCCACTTTCTGAGACTACAAGACCCACATGATCCAGACTTTGCAAGAAGCAAGCTGAGTTACACAAGCAGAACAGGCAGGAGGTTATGTAAAATTTTAACTTTTCCTCTTCAGTATTAGCATAAGGAAATCTCTGGAAAAGTGGAATAAAATAAAAATCCCAGAAATGAACCCTTACAGATATGGTCAAATGATTTTTGACAAAGATGTCAAGTCCATTCAGTAGGGGAAGGGACAGTCTTTTCAGGCATGGTGCTAGGAAAACTGGATATCCAGGTGCAAAAGAATGAAGCTGGATCCTTGATTTACACCATATAAAAAATTAACTCAAAGTGGATCAAAGCCCTAGATCTAAGAACTAAAATTATAAAACTCTTAGAAGAGAATAGAGGTGAAAACTTCATAGTATTGGATTTGGCAATGATTTCCTGGCTATAACACCAAAAGCACAGGCAACAAAATATAAATTAGACTTCATCAAAATCTAAAACTCATGTGCATCAAAGGACAGCATCAAAAGAGTAAAAAGACAATCTGTATAATGAGAGAAAATATTTGCAGTCATATATCTGATAAGGGGTTAATATCCAAAATGTACAAAGAACTCATACAACTCAACAACAAAAACCTAAGCAACCCCTCAAAACCATCTATAGATCCAATGCAATCCTATCAAAATTCCAATAGCATTTTTCACAAAAATAGAAATAACAGAGAGGTTCATATGGAAACATGAAAGATTCTAAATATCCAAAGCAATCCTGATAAAGAAGAACAAGGCTGAAGGCTTTACATTTTCTGGTTTCAAACTTTATTATAAAACTATAATAATCAAAAGAGTATGATTCTGACATTAAAAATAGACACAAGCACAAATGGAACAGAATCAAACCCAGAAATAAACCCACACATATATGGTCAACTGGTATGTGACAAGGGAGCCAAGGATGCTAAATGGGGAAAAGATGATGTCTGACAAATGATGCTGGGAAAAGTGGACATCCACACACAAAAGAATGAATGAAATTGGACCCACAAAAATTAACTCAAAATAGATTAAGCACTTAAATGTAAGACCCAAAACTAAAACTTCTAGAAGGAAAAAGTTCTTTGACATCAGTCTTGGCAATGATTTTTTTTTTTCAATTTGGCATGAAAAGCACAAGAAAAAATACAAAAGGCAGTAAGTAGGACCACGTTATACTAAAAAGCTTTTGCCCAGTCAAATAAACAATCAAGTCTAAAGGCAACCTATGGACTGGGAGAAAATATTTCCAAATCATATATCTGATAGAAGTTAATACCCAAGATATATAAAGTACTAATATAATTCAGTAGGAAAAAGGCAAAGGATTTGTAAAGAATGAGGAGAGGACTTGAACAGACATTTCTCCAAAGAAGACATTCAGATAACTAATTAGTACATGAAAAGGCACTCAACATCACTATCAGGGAAATGCAAATCAAAACCACAGTGTGATACCACCTCACATCTGTTAGAATAGCTATTATCAAAAAAACAAAAACGAGACAATAAATGCTAGGAAGGAAGGATGTAGAGAAAAGGGAACCATTGTACACTGTTGGTAGGAATGTATTGGGTTGCTGCAAAAGTAATTGTAGTTTTACATTGTTCAACTTTGCCATTTAATATTGGAATACATTCTTAAATGTGGTTTATATTATACATCACTTTAATGTGCATCTCTCACTTTATGTTTTTCTGCTAATGACTTACTACTTGCTGTTTATCTTGTATTTATTTTAGACTATAGAAATGATGTTAGATAAAAAGCAAATTAGAGCAATTTTTTAATTCAAGTTCAAAATGTGTCATAAAGCAGTGGAGACAACTCACAATATCAACAGTGCATTTGGCCTGGGAACTGCTAATAAACATATAGTGCAGTTGTGGTTCAAGAAGTTTTGCAAAGGAGACGAGAGCCTTGAGGATTAGAAGTGTAGTGGCCAGCCATCAGAAGTTGACAATGACCAGCTGAGAGCAATCATCAAAGCTGATCCTCTTACAACTACATGAGAAGTTGCTGAAGAACTCAATGTCGACCATTCTACAGTTGTTTGGCATTTGAAGCAAACTGAAAAGGTGAAAAACCTTGATAAGTGAGTGACTCTTGAGCTGACTGAAAATAAAAAATATCATTATTTTGAACTGTCATCTTCTCTTATTCTGTGCAACAGTAAACCATTTCTCAATCAGAATGTGATGTGCAATGAAAAGTGGATTTTATATGACACGTGGTGATGACCAGCTCAGTGTCTGGACCAAGAAGAAGCTCCAAATCACTTCCCAAAGCCAAACTTGCACCAAAAAAGTCATGGTCACTGTTTGGTGGTCTGCTGCCAGTCTGATCCACTACAGCTTTCTGAATCTCTGCAAAACCATTAAATCTGAGAAGTATGCTATAAGATGCACTGAAAACCGCAATGCCTGCAGCCAGCATTGGTCAACAAAAAAGGCCCAATTCTTCTCCACCACAACACCCGACTACACATCGCACAACCAAGGCTTCAAAAGTTGAATGAATTGGGGGATGAAGTTTTTCCTCATCCTCCATATTCATCTGACCTGTCGCCACCCAACTACCACTTCTTCAAGCATCTCAACAACTTTTTGCAGGGAAAACACTTACACAACCAGCAGGAGGTAGAAAATGCTTTCCAAGAGTTTGTCATATCCTAAAGCACAGATTTTATGCTACAAGAATAAACAAACTTATTTCTTGTTGGCAAAAATGTATTGATTGTGATGGTTCCTATTTTGATTAATAAAGATATGTTTGAGCCTAGTTATAATGATTTAAGATTCATGGTCCAAAATAGCAATTATGTTTGCACCAAACTAATAAATAAGTACAGCTACTGTGGAAAACAGTATGGAGGTTCCTCAAAAAATGAGCATATGATCCAGCAATCCCACATCTGGGTATATATCTGAGGGAGATTAGATATTGGCATTCCCAGGTTTATTGAAGTATTATTCACAATAGCCAAGATATGGAAGCAATCTAAATGTACATCAACAGACAAATGGATAAAGAAAATGTAGTGTGTGTGTGTGTGTGTGTGTGTGTGTGTAACAATGGAATATTATTCAGCCATGAGAAAAAGGAAATCCTACCATATGCACCAATATCCATGAATCTTAAGAACATTTTACTAAGTTGAAAAAAGTCAGACAGAGAAAGACAAATACTGTATGATCTCTCTTATGTATGGAAGTTAAAAACATCAAACTCATAGAAACAGAGTAAAATGATGGTTGCCAGGAGCTGAGATGAAAATAATGGGGAGTATTGGTCAAAGGGTACTAACTTTCAGTTTTAAGATGAATAATTTCCTGAGATGTAATGTACAATGTGATGACTATAGTTAAAAATAGCATATTGTATACTTGAAAGTTGCTATGATAGTAGAGCTTAATGTTCTCACCATAACAACAACAAAATTGCAACTATTTGAGGTGAAGAATGTATTAACTAACCTTATTATAGTACACATTCACAATATATCTGCATATCAAATCATCACATTGTACACCTTAAACTTACACAATGGTATATGTTAATTATATCTCAATAAAGCTGGGGGGAGTTTTTAAATTAAAAAAATTTTAAAGGCAAAGGACTTGAGTAGACATTTTTCCAAAGAAAATATACAAGTGGTCTATAAACACATGAAAAGAGGCTCAACAACACTAATCATTAGGGAAATGCCAATCAAAATCTCAGTAATGAGTCACTACACACTCGCTGGTATAACTATTATAAAATAAATAATAAAACCAAAAAGCCACGAGTATTGAGACAGTAGAGGAGTTGGAACCTTTATGGTCTATTGGTAGGAATCTGAAATGGTGCAGCCATTGTGGAAAACAGTATGGCAAATTCCTCATAAAAATTAAACATAGACTTGATCAATCAATTGTACTTCTATATATACTTCTGCATGTTACTGCTGCTGCTAAGTCGCTTCAGTCGTGTCTGACTCTGTGCGACCCCATAGATGGCAGCTCACCAGGCTCCCCCGTCCCTGGGATCCTCCAGGCAAGAAAACTGGAGTGGATTGCCATTTCCTTCTCCAATGCATGAAAGTGAAAAGTGAAAGTGAAGTCGCTCGGTCGTGTCCAACTCCTAGCGACCCCATGGACTGCAGCCTACCAGGCTCCTCTGTCCATGGGATTTTCCAGGCAAGAGTACTGAAGTGGGTTCCCATAGCCTTCTCCAATACTTCTGCATATACTACCCAAAGGAAGGGAAAACAGGAACTCAATATATGTTTGTTCACTAATGTTCAAAGCAGCATTAGTCACGATAACCAAGATGTAGAAAATGCTCAAATGTTCATTGACAGGTGAATAGATAAACTTGTGTGTGTGTGTATACACATAACATATATAGGAATATCATTCATCTTTTTATTTAAAGGATGGAAATCCTAACACATGCCACAACATAGAACCTTAAAGATATTATACTAAATGAAGTAAGCAAGATAAAAATGGATAAATATGTATGATTCCACCTGTATGAGGTACTTAGTGGAGTCAGACAAAATATAGAATATAGAGACAAAACATAGAATGGTGACTGCTATCAAAGAATCAAAGGGTGGTTGCCAGAAGAGCATAATGAGGAGTTATTATTCAGTGGATAAAAAGTTTCTGTTTAAGATAATGAAAAACTCCTGGAGATGGATGTGGTGATGATTGCAGAACAATGTGAATACACTTAATGCCACTGAACTGTATGTTTAAAATGGTAAACTTAATGTGTTATATATATATATATAAATTTTTTACTACAGTAAAAGTCAATTAAAATTTTAATACATTTTTGAAACATATATAATTCACATTTTGGGAACTATCAGACAGGACTCATAAACTATTCATTCATTCCAAAAATAGATTTAGAAGATGAATTTCACTAGAAAACTAGAATCTATTAAAAATCAAATAGAATTTCAAAACTAGAAAATACAGTAAGTGAAATTAGAATGTAATATATGAGATTAATACCATGAGACAGTAGAAGAGAGGGTTAATGAAGCAAAAAGTAAATCAGTATAAAATAGCCACATTAAAGCACATAAGAAAAAGGATAGAAAAAGGATGGAAAATCAAAACAGTATTAAGAATCAGTGAAAAGTTCTGGAGTTCAAGAACAAGGAAAAGAATGGAACAGGAACTGTTTGAAGAATAGAAGTTTTTCAAATATTACTAAAGATATCAAGTTAAACATCCAAAAGGGCTAAAAATCTGTGGACAAGATAAATACAAACCTAAATTTAATAATCAAACTGGAAACCAAGACAAATAGAAAATCTTACAAGAGCTAGAGTTAAGAAAACATACATTGGTTTCAAAGGAACAATGATCAAGGAAGGGTACAGCTGACTGTTCAACAAAACCAATGAACTCCACAGAACAACTGAAGGTCACTTATAAATTACTGAGAGAAAATAACTGCCATACTATAATTCTATATCCAGTGAAAATATCCTTCATAAATAAAGGTGATGCTAAGGCATATTGACTTCAGTACAGTTCAGTTTAATTGCTCAGTCGTGTCCAACTCTTTGCAACCCCATGGACTGCAGCACGCCAGGCTTCCCTGTCCATCACCAAATCCCGGAGCCTACTCAAACTCACGTCCATTGAGTTGGTGACGCCATCCAACCATCTCATCCTCTCTGGTCCCCTTCTCCTCCTGCATTCAATCATTCCCAGCATCAAGGTCTTTTCCAATGAGTCAGTTCTTCGCATCAGGTAGCCAAAGTATTGGAGCTTCAGTAACAGCATCAGTCCTTCCAATGAATATTCAGGAATGATTCCTTTAGGATGGACTTGTTGGATCCTTGCTGTCTAAGGGACTCTCAAGAGTCTTCTCCAACATCACAGTTCAAAAGCATCAATTCTTCAGCGCTCAGCTTTCTTTATAGTGTGACTCTCCCATCCATACATGACTACTGGAAAAACCATAGCTTTGACTAGATAGACCTTTGTTGGCAAAGTAATGCCTGCTTTTTAATATGCTGTCTAGTTTGGTCATAGCTTTTCTTCCAAGGAGCAAGTGTCTTTTAATTTCATAGCTGCAGTCACCATCTTCAGTGATTTTGGAGCCCAAGAAAATAAAGTCTGCCACTGTTGCCACTGTTTCCCCATCTATTTGCCATGAAGTGATGGGACTGGATGCCATGATCTTAGTTTTCTGAATGTTGAGCTTTAAACCAACTTTTTCACTCCCTTCTTTCACTTTCATCAAGAGGCTGTTTAGTTCTTCTATTTCTGCCATAAGTGTGGTGTCATCTGTATATCTGAGGTTATTGATATTTCTCCTGGCAATCTTGATTCCAGCTTGTGCTTCATCCAGTCCAGCATTTCTCATGATGTACTCTGCATATAAGTTAAATAAGCAGAGTGACATTATACAGCCTTGACATACTCCTTTCCCGATTTGGAACCAGTCTGTTGTTCCATGTCCAGTTCTAACTGTTGCTTCCTGACCTGCATACAGATTTCTCAGGAGGCAGGTCAGGTGGTTTGGTATTCCCATCTCTTTCAGAATTTTCCACAGTTTATTGTGATCCACACAGTCAAAGGGTTTGGCATAGTCAAAACCCTTTTTCTGGAACTCTCTTGCTTTCTTCAGTGATCCAACATGTTGGCAATTTGACCTCTGGTTCCTTTGCCTTTTCTAAATCCAACTTAAACATCTGGAATTTCACAGTTCATGTACTGTTGAAGTCTGGCTTGGAGAATTTTGAGCATTACTTTGCTAGTGTGTGAGATGAGTGCAATTGTGTTTTGAATATTCTTTGGCATTGCCTTCCTTTGGGATTGGAATGAAAACTGACCTTTTCCAGTCCTGTGGCCACTACTGAGTTTTCCAAATTTGTTGGCATATTAAGCACGGCACTTTAACAGCATCATATTTTAGGATTTGAAATAGCTCAGATGCAATTCCATCACCTCCACTAGCTTTGTTTGTAGTGATGCTTCCTAAGGCCCACTTGACTTTGCATTCCAGGATGTCTGGCTCTAGGTGAGTGATCACACCATCGTGATTATCTAGGTCATGAAGATCTTTTTTGTATAGTTCTTCTGTGTATTCTTGCCACCTCTTCTTAATATCTTCTGCTTCTGTTAGGTCCATACCATTTCTGTGCTTTATTGAGCCCATCTTTGCATGAAATGTTCCCTTTGTATATCTAGTTTTCTTGAAGAGATCTCTAGTCTTTCCCATTCTATTGTTTTTCCTCTATTTCTTTGCATTGATCACTGAGGAAGACTTTCTTATCTCTCCTTGCTATTCTTTGGAACTCTGCATTCAAATGGGTGTATCTTTCCTTTTCTCCTTTGCCTTTCGCTTCTCTTCTTTTCTCGGCTATTTATAAGGCCTCCTCAGACAACCATTTTGCCTTTTTGCATTTCTTTTTCTTGGGGATGGTCTTGATCACTGCCTCCTGTACAATGTCATAAACCTCCATCCATAGTTCTTCAGGCACACTGTCTATCAGATCCAATCCCTTGAATCTATTTGTCACTTCCACTGTTAATTGTAAGGGATTTGATTTATGTCATACCTGAATGGCCTAGTGGTTTTCTCTGCTTTCTTCAATTTGAGTCTGAATTTGGCAGTAAAGGCATGTTCAGATAAGTAAAAACTGAGAATGTATTATTAGCAGACTCACGCTAAAAGAAACATTAAAGGGAACTCTGGAGGAAGAACAGTGATCACAGACAGAAAGAAAAATGGAAAGTGTAAATATAAAAGACTGTTGAATGTCTAAAACAACACTAACAACAATACTTTATGGATAAAATAAAAGTAGAAATGAAGTAAATGACAGAAATAGTAATAAATAAATAAAAGGCAGGATGTGAATGAAGTCTGTTGTAAGATTCTTGCATTGGGCTTCCCTGATAGCTCAGCTGGTAAATAATCCACCTACAATGCATGAGACCTCAGTTCAATTCCTGGGTTGGGAAGATCCCCTGGAGAAAGGATAGGCTACCCACTCCTATGTTCTTGGGCTTCCCTTGTGGCTCAGCTGGTAAAGAAACTACCCGCAATGTGGGAGACCTGGATTCGATCCCTGGGTTGGGAAGATCCCCTGGAAAAGAGAAAGGCTACCCACTGAAGTATTCTGGTCTGGAGAGTTTCATGGACTGTATAGTTCATGGAGTCTCAAAGAGTCAGACATGACTGAGCAACTTTTTAAAAAATGGACTGTTTGAAACAATACTAATAATGATACTTTATGGATAAAATAAAAGTATAAATAAATGACAGAAATAGTAATAAATAAATAAAAGGCAGGATGTGAATGAAGTGTGTTATAAGATTCTTGCATTGTTCAAGAAGTGGTAAAAGCACTAATTTAACATAGACTCTAATCAGTCAAGGATGTATGCTTCACTCTCTAGGGCAATTTTACTCAAGCAGGAGTTCATGACATAATTAAGCCCTACAGAAAAATTTTTTTCCATTCTCCCAAGGGTGGTAGACCCTAGTTCCAATTTAAATACAAGGAAGATAAGTTAATATATTCAATGAATATTTAGATAATTAAATCTCTGGTGGAATCCAATTGAGAAGAGCTTCTCTGTAGTAACTATTAAAAGAATAGCAAAAGAATGTCTAACAATTTGATGTAGGGGAAATGATACAATAAAATTCTCATTTAATCCAAAGCAAGGCAAAAAAAGAGAAATAAGGAATAATAAATTAGGCAAATGGAGATCAAGAAGTAATATAGAAGATTTAAATCCAAATATCCAGTAAGTATATTAATATAAATGGGCTAAGTGTTTCAATTAAAAGACAGATATTGTCAAGTTGCATAATAAAGCAAAATCCAGCAACATACTACAGAAAGGAGTTTCACCTGAAAAGGACCCAGGTTGAAAACAAAAGTATAGAAAACAATATGCCATGCAATAATAAACAAACTGAAGCTGGTGTAACTGTACTAATATCAGACAAAGTATACTAAAGGCAAAAAAATATTAATAGAAATAATGAATAGCATTTTATGGTGGTAAGGTATCAGTTTAACAGGCAGCTATTAAAAAAACTGAACATACACATTCCCTGGACCTATCACTCCCACTACTGGGTATATACTCTACAGGAATGCATACATATATGCTCTGAAAGACATGGACATGTGCAGCAAAGAGTTAACATGACAGGTCAGAAATGCTATCCTTAGAAAAGCCTGCTTGCAAAGTTGGCCCTTGGCTGGCATCTGAAGACTCAGATTTAGGAAGGGTTTCCACCATCCCGTAACTGATAAGGATAATTTGCTCTAAGTTGAGCAAACAACAGGGCTTATACTGAACACCAGATTTTCTTCTAAGAGTCTAGATTTTTGGTGCAGGCCAGGCAGAGTGTGCTCATGTGACTAGCACTTTAAAAAAACATTGGGTACTGAGTCTCTACTGCTGATAGGCAGCACTTCACACATGTTGTCACAACACGTGTGTGATGCTGGAAGAATTAAGCATGTGGTGTGTGACTACTGGGACAGGATGTTGAAAGCTTGTTTCTGGTTTCCTTTAGACTTTGCCCCATGCACATTTTTCCCTTTACTGATTTTGCCTTGTGTCTTTTTGCTATAATAAATATTAGCCCCAAGTATGACTATTTGCTGAGTCCCACAAATCCTCTGCCTATGAGTCACATCATCACCAAATCTGGGGTGATTTTCAGGACTCCCCACATACTGCTGACAGTGGTGGGATTGTCTGGCATGACGTTAACTCACTTAAATATGGCAAAAACATTGTTTGAGAAAAGGATGGTAGAGGATGACAAACCTGTGGTACTGGGCATCTATGGAATTATCTGTGGTATAAAAAAGTAGTTGAGCTGCTATCTGTTGTAAGAGGTAAAAGTTACCCTATGGAATTTTAAAATGTTAGATCCAACTCCAAGAAAGTTGGCTCGAAGCATCCTCTGGCTACTTTTGGACACAATGGCTAAAGTGAGAGGGAAAAGTGCAACCTGGGTGCCTTTTGTTTTTATTTTCTCCTCCAGGCTGGAGGAAAAGGGTCCAAACATTCCCAAAGGTGAACTTAGAATGGGCCAAAGTCTTGAAAAGTTTGTGTTCTTTTTGTTCATGTGTGTGTGGTGGGGGCGTGGGTGAGGGGAGTGCGAGCTGGGCTGGGGGTGGAGGTTAAATCACTTCCCAGTTGTTCTTGTTGTTCAGTCCCTCAGACATGTCCAACTCTTTGTGACCCCATAGACCGCAGCATGCCAGGCTTCCCTGTCCTTCACCATCTCCCGGAGCTTGCTCAATCTCATGTCCATTGAGTTAGTGATGCCATCCAACCATCTCATCCTCTGTCGTCTCCTTCTCCTGGCTTCAATCTTTCCCAGCATCAGGGTCTTTTCTAATGAGTCGGCTCTTGGCATCAGGTGGCCAAAGTATTGGAGCTTTAGCTTCAGCATCAGTCCTTCCAATGAATATTCAGGATTGATTTTCCTTAGGATTGACTGGTTTGATTTCCTTGCAGTCTAAGGGACTCTCAAGAATCTTTTCCAAAACCACAGTTCAAAAGCATCAGTTCTTTGGCGCTCAGACTTCTTTATGGTCCAACTCTCACATCCATACATGACTACTGGAAAAACCATACCTTTGACTATATGGACCTTTGTAGGCAAAGTAATGTCTCTGCTTTTTAATATGCTGTCTAGGTTTGTCATAGCTTTTCTTCCAAGGAGCAAGTGTCTTTAAATTTTGTGGCTGCAGTCACCATCTGCAGTGATTTTGGAGCACAAGAAAATTAAGTCTGTCACTGTTTCCATTGTTTCCCCATCTATTGCCCCATCACTTCCCAGAGCTGGAGCAAAATTTTATAAACAAAAAATCAAAGGGAGAAAAACACTCTAGCCATTGCTACCACAGCCTTCTACCCCCACTCCTACATTTCAACAGGGATGTCCCTGCAACTACAACAGTAAGCCTGTAAATGCTGGATTTTCTGCTCAAAGTTTGAGAAAACTTGAGCAAAGGGTGGAAAGGAGGAACTTTTAAAAATGACTTTGTATTTTGTGGCTATTGCATCTTGGCGTATAATAGACACTGATATAAAATGTTATATTCTTGTAGTCTCATAAAGCTAGAGGGATCATTTCTATCAGGAAAAGTTGCAAAAAGAAAATAGTGGGATACAACTACTTTGGTTTTTGCTGCCAGTGAGCAGATTGGAATTCAAACTCTTTGAGTATTGGAAATAAAACTAGTCTCCGTAACTATGATTTTTGCTATCTTTTTTTTTTTTTTCACTATTGGAGTTTCAAGAGAAAGGAAGACAACATGAAAAGAGAGGCAGTCTTCAGATGAAAATATACTTTTTGAGTTTAAAATGCAGTTTTTAGTTGTGAAATCAAATGTGTAATTCTTAGGCTGATATAGTTTTTTTCATCCTCTTGTGCACATTTTTGACTGTTAATTTGGAATGTAAGGCACAATAAGAAGAGCCTGCGAGAGTATTGTTTGTCACTTGGGCTTGGACTTGGACCTAAACCGTGGTTGACCAGTCCTGTACCATCTCAGCTTTGCTGCTGCCTAAGAAAAGTTCTCTTGGCATCCTAAATTTACAGATTCTAATCCCGTGGATCTGACTCTCAGCTGAAACCTGATAAGGTCTGCTATAGACTATTCCCACATCAGCACCAGATGTGCTGAACTGAAAGCAGGCACAGGCTAAATGAACTCTAAATGAACTATGTGAGGTTTAAATAAATTCACACTTGGATTGTTGCAGATTTGAATCACCCTTCTTATGATCCTAAATTGTAAAACCACCCCTGATGCTGGCTGGACCATTTGAGTCAGTTGAGTTGCAGATGGCCAAGGGAAGTCTTATTTTCTGATGGGACTATCTGAAATTGATCCTCTGATTGGCTCTATATTTCTAATACAAAAGCTGGTTACATTCCTAATGTGATTTCTGTGAAAGCTGCAAATTGAGGGAGGGCATATGATAGGGAATGTGACATCCTCCACCATTCCTCTCAGATCAAACTCTTGATCCTTCCTGAGCCTGCGTTCCTGCTGTTGATGATCATGTTTGACTTTCTAGATTAGTTACAGCTTAAAATAGACTGTTAGCCTGACTCTACTTCCTTCTCCTTCCCCCTAATACATAAACAGCCTGACTCTACTTCCTTCTCCTCCCTAATACATAAACCTAAATAAGGCAGTATGTTTATTAAATGTTGCTGTCCGCATAAAAAGAATGATCTTTTCTAGGCTGTTCACTGGATAATTGATCAGGGTGAAAGGAATGGGAAGTATGAAAACCCAATTTTAAAACATTTGAGAGGAGCATAAAGATGGCGGAGGAATAGGACGGGAAGACCACTCTCTCCCTCACTAATTCCTCAAAAGAACATTTCAACGCTGAGCAAACTCCACAAAACAACCTCTGTAGGCTGGCAGAGGACAGCAGGCAACCAGAAAAGCAGACCATTGTCATCAAAAACAGATTTTTAACCTTTGCTCTTAGGTTTTTGTTGTCAATTATGTTCATTTAAAAACCCAAACTTCACGACCCAAGTTTACCTGAGAGCGAGATTACTGGCTTGACCACTCTCTTCTCCTATAGACTCTCCTTTTTCTCCACCAGGTGGCCTCTGTCTCTTTTCTCCCCCATCTCTTCTCTATCCAACTCTGTGAATCTCTGTGTGTTCCAGACAGTGGAGAACACCTAAGGAACTGGTTACTGGCAGGATTTGTCTCTCTCCTTCCCATTCCTCTCTCTTATCCTCCTGGTCACCTCTGTCTACTTCCTCCCTCTCCTCTTCGCTGTATAACTCCGTAAATACCTGAGCGGGCCAGACTATAGAGCGCACATAAGGAAGTGACTACTGCCTAGCTTGCTCTCTCCTCTTTTGATCTCACCGCATCTCATTCCAGTTACCTCTAACTACCCCCTCCATCTTCTCTTCTCCTTGTAACTCAGTGAACCTCTCTGAGTGTCCCTCAATGTGGAGAAACTTTTCATCTTTAACCTAGATGTTTTATCATCGGTGCTGTATAGATGGAGAAGTCTAGAGGCTACTGTAAAAACTGAAGACCAGAAGCAGGAGGCTTAAATACAAAACCTGAAAACATTAGAGAACTCTTGAATTCAGGGAACATTAAGCAATAGGAGCTCATCAAATGCCTTCATACTTACACTGAAACCAAGCTCCACCCAAGGGCCAACAAGTTCCAAAACAAGACATATCACTCAAATTCTCCAGCAACACAGGAACACTCCCCTGAGCTTGAATATACAGGCAGCTCAAAATTATTCCAAAACCTTTGATGTCCCATAACCCATCACTGGTCACTCCACTGCACTCCAGAGAGAAGAAACCCAGCTCCACCCACCGGAACTCCAAGATAAGCCTCCCTAACCAGGAAACCTTGACAAACCACTGATAGAACCCCACCCACAGTGAGGAAGCTCCATAATAAAGAGAACTCCACAAATCACCAGAATATAAAAAGACCACCCCAAACGCAGCAATATAACCAAGATGAAGAGACAGAGGAATACTCAGCAGGTAAAGGAACAGGAGAGTTGCCCACCAAACCAAACAAAAGAGGAAGAAGTAGGGAATCTACCTGAGAAGGAATTCCGAATATTGATAGTGAAAATGATCCAAAATCTTGAAATCAAAATGGAATCACAGATAAATAGCCTAGAGACAAGGATTGAGAAGATGCAAGAAAGGTTTAACAAGGACCTAGAAGAAATAAAAAAGAGTCAAAATATAATGAATAATGCAATAAATGAGATCAGAAACACTCTGGAGGCAACAAATAGTAGAATAACGGAGGCAGAAGATAGGATTAGTGAAATAGAAGATAGAATGGTAGAAATAAATGAATCAGAGAGGAAACAAGAAATACGAATTAAAAGAAACGAGGACAATCTCAGAGACCTCCAGGACAATATGAAACGCTCCAACATTCGAATTATAGGAGTCCCAGAAGAAGAAGACAGAAAGAAAGATCATGAGAAAATCCTTGAGGAGATAATAGTTGAAAACTTCCCTAAAATGGGGAAGGAAATAATCACCCAAGTCCAAGAAACACAGAGAGTTCCAAATAGGATAAACCCAAGGCGAAACACCCCAAGACACATATTAATTAAATTAACAAAGGTCAAACACAAAGAACAAATATTAAAAGCAGCAAGGGAAAAACAACAAATAACACACAAGGGGATTCCCATAAGGATAACAGCTGATCTTTCAATAGAAACTCTTCAGGCCAGGAGGGAATGGCAAGACATACTTAAAATGATGAAAGACAATAACCTACAGCCCAGATTACTGTACCCAGCAAGGATCTCATTCAAATACGAAGGAGAAATCAAAAGCTTTACAGACAGGCAAAAGCTGAGAGAATTCAGCACCACCAAACCAGCTCTCCAACAAATTCTAAAGGATATTCTCTAGACAGGAAACCGAAAAGGGTGTATAAACCCGAACCCAAAACAATAAAGTAAATGGTAACGGGATCATACTTATCAATAATTACCTTAAACGTAAATGGGTTGAACGCCCCAACCAAAAGGCAAAGACTGGCCGAATGGATACAAAAACAAGACCCCTCTATATGTTGCTTACAAGAGACCCACCTCAAAACAAGGGACACATATAGACTGAAAGTGAAGGGCTGGAATAAGATATACCACGCAAATAGAGACCAAAAGAAAGCAGGAGTGGCAATACTCATATCTGATAAAATAGACTTTAAAACAAAGGCTGTGAAAAGAGACAAAGAAGGCCACTACATAATGATCAAAGGATCAATCCAAGAAGAAGATATAACAATTATAAATATATATGCACCCAATATAGGAGCACCGCAATATGTAAGACAAATGCTAACAAGTATGAAAGGGGAAATCAACAATAACACAATAATAGTGGGAGACTTTAATACCCCACTCACACCTATGGACAGATCAACTAAACAGAAAATTAACAAAGAAACGCAAACTTTAAATGATACATTAGATCAATTAGACCTAATTGATATCTATAGGACATTTCACCCCAAAACAATGAATTTCACCTTTTTTTCAAGTGCTCATGGAACCTTCTCCAGGATAGATCACATCCTGGGCCATAAATCTAAACTTGATAAATTCAAAAAAATCGAAATCATTCCAAGCATCTTTTCTGACCATAATGCGTTAAGATTAGATCTCAATTACAGGAGAAAAACTACTAAAAATTCCAACATATGGAGGTTGAACAACACACTTCTGAATAACCAACAAATCACAGAAGAAATCAAAAAAGAAATCAAAATATGCATAGAAACTAATGAAAATGAAAACACAACAACCCAAAACCTGTGGGACACTATAAAAGCAGTGCTAAGAGGAAAGTTCATAGCAATACAGGCATACCTCAAGAAACAAGAAAAAAGTCAAATAAATAACCTAACTCTACAACTAAAGCAACTAGAAAAGGAAGAATTGGAGAACCCCAGAGTTAGTAGAAGGAAAGAAATCTTAAAAATTAGGGCAGAAATAAATGCTAAAGAAACAAAAGAGACCATAGCAAAAATCAACAAGGCCAAAAGCTGGTTCTTTGAAAGGATAAATAAAATTGACAAACCACTAGCCAGACTCATCAAGAAGCAAAGAGAGAAAAATCAAATCAATAAAATTAGAAATGAAAATGGAGAGATCACAACAGACGACACAGAAATACAAAAGATCATAAGAGACTACTATCAGCAGTTGTATGCCAATAAAATGGACAATGTGGAAGAAATGGACAAATTCTTAGAAAAGTACAATTTTCCAAAACTGAACCAGGAAGAAATAGAAAATCTTAACAGACCCATCACCAGCACGGAAATTGAAACTGTAATCAGAAATCTTCCAGCAAACAAAAGCCCAGGTCCAGACGGCTTCACAGCTGAATTCTACCAAAAATTTCGAGAAGAGCTAACACCTATCCTACTCAAACTCTTCCAGAAAATTGCAGAGGAAGGTAAACTTCCAAACTCATTCTATGAGGCCACCATCACCCTAATACCAAAACCTGACAAAGATGTCACAAAAAAAGAAAACTACAGGCCAATATCACTGATGAACATAGATGCAAAAATCCTCAACAAAATTCTAGCAATCAGAATCCAACAACATATTAAAAAGATCATACACCATGACCAAGTGGGCTTTATCCCAGGGATGCAAGGATTCTTCAATATCCGCAAATCAATCAATGTAATTCACCACATTAACAAATTGAAAAATAAAAACCATATGATTATCTCAATAGATGCAGAGAAGGCCTTTGACAAAATTCAACATCCATTTATGATAAAAACTCTCCAGAAAGCAGGAATAGAAGGAACATACCTCAACATAATAAAAGCTATATATGACAAACCCACAGCAAACATTATCCTTAATGGTGAAAAATTGAAAGCATTTCCCCTAAAGTCAGGAACAAGACAAGGGTGTCCACTTTCACCGCTACTATTCAACATAGTTCTGGAAGTTTTGGCCACAGCAATCAGAGCAGAAAAAGAAATAAAAGGAATCCAAATTGGAAAAGAAGAAGTAAAACTCTCACTGTTTGCAGATGACATGATCCTCTACATGGAAAACCCTAAAGACTCCACCAGAAAATTACTAGAGCTCATCAATGAATATAGTAAAGTTGCAGGATATAAAATCAACACACAGAAATCCCTTGCATTCCTATACACTAATAATGAGAAAGTAGAAAAAGAAATTAAGGAAACAATTCCATTCACCATTGCAACAAAAAGAATAAAATACTTAGGAATATATCTACCCAAAGAAACTAAAGACCTATATATAGAAAACTATAAAACACTGATGAAAGCAATCAAAGAGGACACTAATAGATGGAGAAATATACCATGTTCATGGATTGGAAGAATCAATATAGTGAAAATGAGTATACTACCCAAAGCAATTTACAAATTCAACGCAATCCCTATCAAGCTACCAGCCATATTTTTCACAGAACTAGAACAAATAATTTCAAGATTTGTATGGAAATACAAAAAACCTCGAATAGCCAAAGCAATCTTGAGAAAGAAGAATGGAACTGGAGGAATCAACTTGCCTGACTTCAGGCTCTACTACAAAGCCACAGTCATCAAAACAGTATGGTACTGGCACAAAGACAGACATATAGATCAATGGAACAAAATAGAAAGCCCAGAGATAAATCCACACACATATGGACACCTTATCTTTGACAAAGGAGGCAAGAATATACAATGGAGTAAAGACAATCTCTTTAACAAGTGGTGCTGGGAAAACTGGTCAACCACTTGTAAAAGAATGAAACTAGATCACTTTCTAACACCGCACACAAAAATAAACTCAAAATGGATTAAAGATCTAAATGTAAGACCAGAAACTATAAAACTCCTAGAGGAGAATATAGGCAAAACACTCTCAGACATAAATCACAGCAGGATCCTCTATGATCCACCTCCCAGAATTCTGGAAATAAAAGCAAAAATAAACAAATGGGATCTAATTAAAATTAAAAGCTTCTGCACAACAAAGGAAACTATAAGCAAGGTGAAAAGACAGCCTTCTGAATGGGAGAAAATAATAGCAAATGAAGCAACTGACAAACAACTAATCTCAAAAATATACAAGCAACTTATGCAGCTCAATTCCAGAAAAATAAACGACCCAATCAAAAAATGGGCCAAAGAACTAAATAGACATTTCTCCAAAGAAGACATACGGATGGCTAACAAACACATGAAAAGATGCTCAACATCACTCATTATCAGAGAAATGCAAATCAAAACCACAATGAGGTACCACTTCACACCAGTCAGAATGGCTGCGATCCAAAAATCTGCAAGCAACAAATGCTGGAGAGGGTGTGGAGAAAAGGGAACCCTCCTACACTGTTGGTGGGAATGCAAACTAGTACAGCCACTATGGAGAACAGTGTGGAGATTCCTTAAAAAATTGCAAATAGAACTACCTTATGACCCAGCAATCCCACTGCTGGGTATACACACCGAGGAAACCAGAATTGAAAGAGACACATGTACCCCAATGTTCATCGCAGCACTGTTTATAATAGCCAGGACATGGAAACAACCTAGATGTCCATCAGCAGATGAATGGATAAGGAAGCTTTGGTACATATACACGATGGAGTATTACTCAGCCGTTAAAAAGAATTCATTTGAATCAGTTCTGATGAGATGGATGAAACTGGAGCCGATTATACAGAGTGAAGTAAGCCAGAAAGAAAAACACCAATACAGTATACTAACACATATATATGGAATTTAGAAAGATGGCAATGACGACCCTGTATGCAAGACAGGAAAAAAGACACAGCTGTGTATAACGGACTTTTGGACTCAGAGAGAGAGGGAGAGGGCGGGATGATTTGGGAGAATGGCATTCTATCATGTATACTATCATGTAAGAATTGAATCGCCAGTCTATGTCTGACGCAGGATACAACATGATTGGGGCTGGTGCATGGGGATCACCCACAGAGATGTTATGGGGAGGGAGGTGGGAGGGGGTTTCATGTTTGGGAACACATGTAAGAATTAAAGATTTTAAAATTTAATAAAAAAAAAAAAGGGAAAAAAAAAAATAAAATGTTGTTTCTGTATGAAAAAAAAAATAAATAAATAAATAAAAAGATATATTTGGAAAAAAAAAATAAAACATTTGAAAATTGAGAATTTCATCTTTTTTTTTCCTTTCATAAAGGGATTCTTTATTTTATTTTATCTTTACTTTACAATATTGTATTGGTTTTGCCATACATCAACATGAATCTGCCACAACCAATTCCTGGACACGATACATCTTTCCGATTAAGTTATTTTAACATGTTTGCCTTTGAAAATGCTTTTAAACTTCTTACATACAACTCTTCTAGACAAAAGGTGTGTATGAGAGGAGAGGATGATTGTACAATTATAACTGCTAAATGGGACACACAGATTTTCTAACAGTGGAGAAAAAACACCTGAGGAGGCATGAGTGAAGGATGAGGGCATTAATGATCTTTGATTTTTAGAAATGGAAATTTTGAAATTCCTGGAAGCTTTCCTCTTCTCCTTAATAAAAGCATGTGTTGTCTTCCCTGCTGCTGAGAGTGCTTTGAATTCAGATTGACTGCTAATCCCAGAGTCAGATCTGACAGCTAACTATGAGACAGCAGGGGATGACTCCTGCTCCTCTACCTTCCACTCAGCACCTCCGCGTGTCATCCACACTTGCAAGGCAGATGAACTGGTGCCCTGAAAAAACAAAATTGTTTGGATCCAGCTACCTTCAGAAAACAGTCCCATTGAAACCAAATTCTGAACTGCATTTTTTGGACTGGATTGGAAACACTAAGGCAGGAAGCCTCACAGTAAGAGGTTAGCCACATTAGGGATTCTGTTAACCTAAACTGCCTAATTAATGTGTGTCCTACTTGGGATGCCCTAATGATTATAAATTATTTTTGTCCAATGATACTGCATGTTCCCTCTTGCATTGTACTTGTCAGTGAGCCTTGACTATCCTGGCACTGCCTCAGCTCTGGAAGGCATTCAGGTCAGGCTGAGAGGTTAAAGCGTCTGCCTGGAATGCGGGAGACCTGGGTTTGATCCCTGGGTTGGGAAGATCCCCTGGAGAAGGAAATGGCAACCCACTCCAGTACTCTTGCCTGGAGAATCCTATGGAGGGAGGAGCCTGGTAGGCTACAGTCCATGGGGTCGCAAAGAGTCGGACACGACTGAGCGACTTCACTTTACTTTACTTTACTTTCAGTTTACTGCCCAGGCTTGTGTTGTGCCTGAATTGATGCTTCAAGTATTTTTTTTAAAAAAATCTTTAATGGAAACTTAAGGAGAAAACCATCTGGCTTTTGAAGGTACTTGTTTATGGTGATGAATTTATTTTGTCTGCTCAGTATAAGACCCCTGAAGACATAACTGAGAACAATATGGCAGGTTGGTCTCACTTTGCTGTGTCAAGTCCTTATGAAAAAGACACCTTGGACAAGAGACCAGAAGGTGGAGTTTGGAGTTTTGGTACATGCTAGGCAGAGGATGCCTATGCTACCAGCCCCTAATAAAAACAAACACTGGACAGTGAGTCTCTAATGAGCTTCCTTAGTAGACATTTCATCCATTTTGTCAAAATATGATGCTGGAGAAATTAAACATCACTGCGTAACTCCACTAGGACGAGGACTCTTAAAAGTTTGTGCCTGGTTTCCTCTGGACTTTGACCATGCGCCTTTTTTCTTTGCTGATTTTGCTTTGTATCCCTTTGCTGTAATAAACCTTACCATTAGTATAGATCTATGCTGAGTCCTTTGCCAACAAAAGTCTATCTACTCAAAGCTATGGTTTTTCCGGTAGTCATATATGGATGTGAGTCGGACTATAAAGAAAGCTGAGTGCCAAAGAATTGATGCTTTTGAACTGTTGTGTTGGAGAAGACTCTTGAGAGTTCCTTGGACTGCAGGGAGATCAAATCAGTTGATCCTAAAGTAAATCAGTCCTGAATATTCATTGGAAGGACTGATGCTGAAGCTGAAACCCCAATATTTGGCCACCTGATGTGAAGAGCTGACTCATTGGAAAAGATCCTGATGCTGGGAAAGATTGAGGGCAGGAGGAGAAGGGGACGACAGAGGATGAGATGGTTGGGAGGCATCACAAACTCGATGAACATGAGTTTGAGCAAGCTCCAGGAGTTGGTGATGGACAGGGAAGCCTGGTGTGCTACAGTCCATGGGGTTGCAAAGAGTCAGACATGACTGAGTGACTGAACTGAACTGATGCAGAATCCTGTGAATCACAAACATAGAAGTGATCTTTGGGAATTCCCACACAACAAGAATGTTCATAGGAACTTTAAATGATAACAAAAAACTGGAGGAAAAAATCAAATGTCTGTCAACAAGTGAATGGATAAATAACGATGCATTCATACATTGAATGTATATAGCAATGAAAAAGAATGAACTAATTCTAAGTACAACAATATGGATGAATCTTATAGACACAATGTTGAGTGAAAGAAACCAGATACAAAAACTAGATAATGTATGATGCTATTAGTATAAAGCTCAAAAATGGACGAATCATACTTACTTGTATTTGAAGTTTTAATGGTGGTTAACTTTGAGGCCTATAGGATATTAATACCTAGGAAGGGGCATAAAAGAGGCTAATGCAGGGCTAGTACTGTTCTATATCCTGATTTGGGTTGTGTGTTTCTGTGTAAAAATTCATCAAATTTTATATTTAAGGTTCATATGTTTAACTGCATGTATATTATACTATAAGCAATTTTGAATAAAAGAACCTAGCATCCATTGATGGATGAAAAGATAAACAAAATGTGTTATATGCATACAATGGAGTTTTATTCAGCGTTAAAAAAAGGATAAAATTCTGACACTATAAAATAGATGAACCTTCAGACATTATTCTAAGTGGAATAGGCCAGTCCCAAAAAGATATTGTATGACTCTACATATATGAGGTATCTAGAGTAAGCAAATTCATTAAGACAGAAAGAATGGTGATTGCCAGGGACTGGGAGGAAAGGAGCCTGGGGAGTTATTGTTTAATGGTTATAGTTTCAGTTTGGGAAAATTAAAAATTTCTAAAGATGGGTGGAAGTGATAGTTGTACAACATTGCAAATGTATTTAATGTCACTGAACAGTTAAAATGGTAAATTTTATGTATATTTTACCATAATACAATAAAAAGAAATAAAATGGAAGGAACAGTAGATAAACCTACTTGTGATGTCAATCTCAGGTAAAATGTGTGCTGTATAGAGTGGACCCTGGAATATGGCCAAAGGTGTTGATAGCTCTCTGGTTCTGTCCCTAAGAGTGAAGCAACACTAAAAAAGTGGCATATTTGTTAGGTATCATACGTAGGATAAAGAGGAGACAAAAATGAAATCCCTAAGAAGAATGGGTTATAGCCCCCCATCCCCCAAAAAAGTGGTACTAATTCTGTTAGTACTGATATGAAAGGATATTTAATATATATTCTGGGAAAAAAGGGTTTCAGAGCTATGTGTATTGTGCTGTCCTTTATTATAAAAGGGAAAATTGTGTGTGAATAAGTGAAATATTTCCTCATAAGAGTTATTGGTGTTATAATTGCCTTTTGAAAGACAAAAAGAAATGCATGCATTTAACATAGACATCAATTATCAGATATATTCTAATTTCAGAATGCTAAACTATTAAAAAAACAACATCTTATATTCAAGGAAATAAGGTGGATGTGTTTGTGAATGTGCACAGTGTGTGTACACACATACATATGTGTATATATACACATACAAGACATTGAGACACACATGTATATATTTATATTTTCATTAAAATTGTGCCTTACTTTTGTAGCTGATAGTTAAAGTCTTCCCTCTTTTTTCCAGTTTTCAAAATAGCTCCTCTGCAAAGTAAATTTTACTCTAACGGTCCACAAAATTTCCTATCAGATATAAGAATATTAAAATATCTTGATCTTTTTGGATAAAATATGTTCTCCCATTGAATAAAATGTGTCAGTAGTATACTATTGAAGGAGATCAAGATGCACTCTTATTTCACTTTTTCCAGTTTAGTTTGCCATCTTTAAACAGATGAAGTTTTTGTTCAGCTTTCTTGAAGCATAGTTTATACTGGTAAGTCTGATAATCAGAATAGCTTTTGGGGGGCGGTGCTAAGATGGCAGAGGAATAGGAAGGGGAGACCACTTTCTCCCCCACAAATTCATCAAAAGAACATTTGAACGCTAAGTAAATTCCACAAAACAACTTCTGAATGCCCGCAGAGGACATCAGGCACCCAGAAAAGCAGCCCATTGTCTTCAAAAGGAGATGTTTTATCAATGGTGCTATATAGAAGGAGAAGTCTTGAGACTACTGTAAAAATAAGACTGAAAACCAGAAGCAGGAGGCTTAACTCCAAACCCTGAGAACACCAGGGAACTCCTGACTCCAGGGAACATTAATCAACAGGAGCTCATCAAACGCCTCCATACCTACACTGAAACCAAGCACCACCCAAGGGCCAACAAGTTCCAGAGCAAGACATACCAGGCAAATTCTCCAGCAACACAGGAACACAGCCCTGAGCTCCAATATACAGGCTGCCCATAGTTACTCCAAAACCACTGACATCTCATAACTCATTACTGGACACTTCATTGCACCCCAGAGAGAATAAATCCAGCTCCACCCACCAGAACACCAACACAAGCTTCCCTAACCAAGAAACCTTGACAAGCCACCTGTACAACCCCACCAACAGCAAGGAAACTCCACAATAAAGAGAGCTCCACAAACTGCCAGAATACAGAAAGGCCACCCCAAACTCAGCAATATAAAGAAGATGAAGAGACAGAGGAATACCCAACAGGTAAAGGAACAGGATAAATGCCCACCAAACCAAACCAAAGAGGAAGAGAGAGGGAATCTACCTGATAAAGAATTCCAAATAAATGATAGTGAAAATGATCCAAAATCTTGAAAACAAAATGGAATCACAGATAAATAGCCTGGAGACAAGGATTGAGAAGATGCAAGAAAGGTTTAACAAAGACATAGAAGAAATAAAAAAGATTCAATATATAATGAATAATGCAATAAAGGAAATCAAAAACACTCTGGAGGCAACAAATAGTAGAATAACAGAGGCAGAAGATGGGATTAGTGAAGTAGAAGATAGAATGGTAGAAATAAATGAATCAGAGAGGAAAAAAGAAAACTATAAACTATAAACAGAAACTATAAAACTCCTAAAGGAGAATATAGGCAAAACACTCTCTGACATAAATCACAGCAGGATCCTCTATGACCCACCTCCCAGAATATTGGAAATAAAAGCAAAAATAAACAAATGGGACCTAATTCAACTTAAAAGCTTCTTCTGCACAACAAAGGAAACTATAAGCAAGGTGAAAAGACAGCCTTCAGAATGAGAGAAAATAATAGCAAATGAAGCAACTGACAAAGAATTAATCTCAAAAATATACAAGCAACTCCTGCTGCTCAATTCTAGAAAAATAAACGACCCAATCAAAAAATGGGCCAAAGAACTAAACAGACATTTCTCCAAAGAAGACATACAGATGGGTAACAAACACATGAAAAGATGCTCAACATCACTCATTATCAGAGAATTGCAAATCAAAGCCACAATGAAGTACCATTTCACGCCAGTCAGGATGGCTGCGATCCAAAAGTCTACAAGCAATAAATGCTAGAGAGGGTGTGGAGAAAAGGGAACCATCTTACTGTTGGTGGGAATGCAAACTAGTACAGCCACTATGGAGAACAGTTTGGAGATTCCTTCAAAAACTGAAAATAGAATTGCCTTATGACCCAGCAATCCCACTTCTGGGCCTACACACCGAGGAAACCAGAATTGAAAGAGACACGTGCACCCCAATGTTCATCACAGCACTGTTTATAATAGCCAGGACATGGAAGCAACCTAGATGTCCATCAGCAAATGAATGGATAAGAAAGCTGTGGTACATATACACATTGGAGTATTACTCAGCCATTAAAAAGAATACATTTGAATCAGTTCTAATGAGGTGGATGAAACTGGAGCCTATTATACAGAGTGAAGTAAGCCAGAAAGAAAAATACCAATACAGTATACTAACGCATATATGTGAAATTTAGAAAGATGGTAATGATAACCCTGTATGTGAGACAGCAAAAGAAACACAGATGTATAGAATAGTCTTTTGGACTCTGTGGGAGAGGGAGAGGGTGGGATGATTTGGGAGAATGGCATTGAAACATGTATAATATCATATATGAAACGAATCGCCAGTCCAGGTTCGATGCATGATACTGGATGCTCGGGGCTGGTGCACTGGGAGGACCCAGAGGGATGGTATGGGGAGGGAGGAGGGAGGGGGGTTCAGGATGGGGAACACATGTATACCTGTGGCAGATTCATGTTGATGTATGGCAAAACCAATACAATGTTGTAAAGTAATTAACCTCCAATTAAAATAAATAAATTTATATTTTTAAAAAAAGAATAGCTTTTGTACTTTTCATGAGCTTTAAGGAAATTCAGTGTATGAATGTTGGTAATAGCATTCTATCATTCTTAGAACTATTAATTTTTGTATGCATTCTTATCTCATGTAGATGATTTGACTTTTTTATAAGAGCATAATTTGTTTTAAGAACACAGATAACTACCTATTCTTTCTCTTGGAAAGCCCATGGTGCTTATATTGGCCCTGTACATGACATGGACATTAACTTTGAGACACAGAACTTATTTTGTTCAATAAGGAAGCATAAATTAATGCAAAAAAAATATTTGCTGGTAGGATTTGTGCACTGAAAATATCTTAACCATTTCTCAATTCTATATCAGGATGCAACAGTAGAATGAAACTCAGTGGAAGACCCTACAGACACATGGGTGTCCTTGGAACTTCAAAACTCTATGACATTCGGAAAACTATCTTTACCTTCACTCCACAGGTGGGTGGAATGAGCTTTGATGTGCATTGAGATGAATGAAAATAAAAGAGAAACACTATAGAAATAAAGCATTTACTGGAGTTGGGAGAAGTGTCAGAGTTCCATGGGACCTTGTACATATTAAGCTGCTTAGTAAATATTTGTTGAGTTGGGCTGAATTGATGTTGCAGCAAAGAGCTATGCCAAGTAACTGTGGCTACCGAGAGTAATCCTTGGTATAGCAGAAGCAGCGAGTACTCTTTATTAAAGATTAAATATAATACTGTATCCTTTATAAACAAAATATAGTCTTTTTTGGTAATATTCAGCTACTAAATTAGATCTTCTATTTCTTTCTGAGATGGGCCCTTTTTACATGCTTAGAAATTTTTCATATCCTCTTCTAAACAAAAATGTCAATACTATTTTAGCCATGAGATACATTGTTTATTAGCATGATGTTTATTACCCATATTATAGTAGCAAGCCTTATTATATATGTGTATAGGAGTAGAAACTATTTTCTGGAAAGAAAGATTCAGTTCCCCATTTGTTATCTTACATCTGAAATAGTGCACTGAAGTACAGATGAAAGAATAATGGACCAGAAATTCTATCTCTGATTTTGCCATTTGCTAGTCATATAACTTTGCTAATCTACTCAGTGTCTCTTGGCCTTACTTTTTGTCTATTAAAAAGGAGAAAAGCCCTCACTGGGTTGTTAGAACTAAATAAAATCATGTGCTTGAAAACAATTTGTTAACTATAGCACACTAAAAATGTCCAAGACAACTATATGTACTAATAGGCCACCAGATACTTTGGGAAGAATTAGGCATTAAATTTGGAGGTATTGTTGCCTCTGTGATATCTTATACACCTTTATGAATATATGAGTATTTTAAAATATTATTTGATAGTTATGAGATTAATTATTCTAAACCATTATTTTTCTTTTTCTTAGTTTATAGACCAGCAACAATTCTACCTGGCTCTAGACAACAAGATGATAGTGGAAATGCTTAGAACAGACCTCTCCTATCTCTGTAGCCGCTGGAGAATGACAGGCCAGCCCACCATCACCTTCCCCATCTCACACAGCATGCTTGGTAAGGTTGTATGAGGCAAGGAATGAATGTCTTCTTGGAATAAGTTGTGTGATTAGCCCTTCAAAATCATAGTCACTGGAAAGCTGCTTTTTGTCATTTATTCTTTCAGCAGTTTATTAAGCTTTTGTTTTGTACCAGGCACTTTTCAAAGCACTAGGCATACATGGGGTGAATAAGGTAGATGAGGTTTCTGCTCTTATGGAGCTTATGTTTTTGAATAAATATGTAACAAAAAACCAATTCACAAGAATATTTCAGGTGGTTTGAGAGCTATAATTCAAGATATGTAATAGAATAACTTGTTTGGGGCTACTTTAGATAATTGGTTTCTAGGCCAGTTTACAGAAAGTTTATTAATAAAACTCATTTTAAAGACAATCTCACTCTAGTGGAGCATCAAGGCTTTATAGATAAATTCCCAGACTTTTCTTTCCAAGGCTTGTCTAACTGAAGAAATAAATCTAGCCGAGAAAAGTAAAAAGGCTTTCAGTTTATCTTTTCTTTATTAGCTGGGCTTCCTGGCATTGCTTACTTGAAACTGAGTGAGAGGTTTATTATTCTCTAAGTTCCTGAAGGACTAGAGCCAATACTGAAGCACTGTTTCCTTTCTGTATCTCTGCTATTGCTTCCAAAAGCCTGTTTGTACTGCCAAAGTACATAGAATTTCTTTTCATTAGAGAAGAATCCTTTGTCATAAGTCATTCAAAGTCCAGGCAGACTTAGGGATCTCTAAAGTGCTTCAAAGCACTGGAGTTGAGGAAGTAGGGTAGTCTTTCTTCTTTATATAAGACAATTATCAAATACCCAGTTAATAACTACTCTGTTTGCAGGACTATCTTCAGAAAAGTATAAAGTCTAATTGGAGAGGCAAAGCTAATTCACAAAAATAATAGAAAACAATTCAAGACAGTATATAAAGAATTACTAAACCATTAGATTAGTATTGTATACTGACAGTGATCACATTGTTAATAAAAATTTATTTACTAGGTGGGACTTATTCAGGCTTTTTGGGATGCGTGGTATTCATATGAAAGGAGAAAAGAAGTAAAGCCACTTTAGGTGAGGGAAGAAAAATACCATGGGTGAAGCTGAGAGGCAGGGATGCACGTGACTTGTGAGTGGACAGTGAAGAAGCCAAGATGAATAGAGAGGAGCTTGCATGTTGGAATATGTGAAGTGAAAGTCACTCAGTCGTATCCGACTCTTTGCAACCGCATGGACTATACAGTCCATGGAATTCTCCAGGCCAAAATATTGGCGTGGGTAGCCTTTCCTTTCTCCAGGGGATCTTCCCAACCCAGTGATTGAGGCCAGGTCTCCTGCATTGCAAGTGAAATATTTACCAGCTGAGCCACAAGGGAAGCCCATGTTGGAGTATAAGTATCAACAAAATTGGGCAAGTAAGGTAGGGTCAGATTATGAAGACCTTAAAGAGATGGGAATACCAGACCACCTGACCTGCCTCCTGAGAAATCTGTATGCAGGTCAAGAAGCAACAGTTAGAACTGGATGTGGAACAACAGACTGGTTCCAAATTGGGAAAGGAGTACAGCAAGGCTGTACATTGTCGTGCTGCTTATTTAACTTATATGCAGAGTACATCATGCGAAAAGCCTGCCTGGGTGAAGCACAAGCTGGAATCAAGATTGCAGGGAAAAATATCAATAACCTCAGATATGCAGATACACCACCCTTATGGCAGAAAGTGAAGGGGAACTAAAGAGCCTCTTAATGAAAGTGAAAGAGGAGAGTGAAAAAGCCAGCTTAAAACTCAACATTCAAAAAGCTAAGATTTTGGCATCAGGTCCCATCATTTCATGGCAAATAGATGAGGAAACAATAGAAACAGTGGCAGACATTATTTTCTTGGGCTCCAAAATCACTGCATATGGTGGCTGCAGCCATGAAATTAAAAGATGCTTGCTCCTTGGAAGAAAAGCTATGACAAACCTAGACAACATATTAAAAAGCAGAGACATTTCTTTACTGACAAAGATCTGTATAGTCAAGCCCTTGGTTTCTCCAGTAGTCATGTCTGGATGTGAGAGTTGGATCATAAAGAAAGCTGAGCACTGAAGAATTGATGGTTTTGAACTGTGCTGTTGGAGAAGACTCTTGAGAGTCGCTTAGACAGCAAGGAGATCCAACCAGTCCATCCTAAGGGAAGTCAGTCCTGAATATTCATTGGAAGGACTGATGTTGAAGCTGAAACTCCAATACGTTGGCCACCTGATGGGAAGAACTGACTCATTTGAAAAGACCCTGATGCTGGGAAAGATTGAAGGTGGGAGGATAAGCGGACAACAAAGGATAGATGGTTGGATGGCATCACTGACTCAGTGGACATGAGTTTGAATAAGCTCCGGGAGTTGGTGATGGACAGGGAGGCCTGGCGTGCTGTGGTCCATGGGGTTGCAAAGAGTCGGACATGACTGCATGACTGGACTGAACTGAACTGAATCATAATGTCACAGATCAATTACACAAAAATAATTAAAGATATAGAAAATTAACAAACTCTGTGTTTATATGAAACAGAAAGAAATCCAGAAATCAGAACATACAAAGAATGTTTATTTTTTAAGTATAAATAATATAGATGATTTTGCCAGACATAGGCCATAAAACTAATTAAAACAAAACAATTTCTAAAAAACCTGACCATGAAGGAATTAAAATTTTTGCAAATAATTCTTCAATTAAAGAGGAAATTTAAAAAAAAAGAGAAAGAAATAAAGAGGAAATCCAAGTTAAAATTATTTAGTGTTTTAAAATGAAAAATGGTACCACTACTTATCAAAACTTGAGATTTGGTCAAAGTAATATTTAGAAATTTTCATTTTCTTGAATATTTTCACTTTGGAAAAAAAAAGTTCTGTTTCCAGATGAAAAGGAATAGACATACTTTTCCCTATTCTTCCTGCTATGTATAGCCTAAATTCAGGACATTACTATAATACAAACATAAGAAGACTTGGAAAGTTGGAAAAAAGAAAGAAGACTTTGAACTTAAGAAATGACACAACAGTGAATTTCCTGGGCTTTCCTTCTGCCTCATATATTGTGGATTGGATGCTGGAGAAGTTATCATCCCAGAAACACAAATGGGTACAAATTTTAAAAGTTCCAGGAAAAACTTTCTCCCTTTAGTCCAAAGAACAGGGAAAAGGCAGCCTAGCCAGACAGAAAGCTTCTAGACAATTAAATGTTCTAATCCATCCAAATGACAAGCAAAAAAACTACACCCCATTCCCATCACTGTCAGCAAGGCTAGGTGGAGAACCTAGACTATTGCCTTCACACAGCTGTGAAGAGGCACACCTCCCTCCTTAAGGACTGTATCTGAGACATACTTGTGGGGAGCTCAGACTTTCGTCATTAGTGAACAGTAGAAGAACCTCTTCCACACCCACCTGGCAGTAACAAGGCAATGCTCCCTTAACTGCTGCCCAGTATCAGAGAAGACTTGCTGAATCTGAAGATTCAATAAGATCCAGAATCTTATAAGATGATACCCCAAAATTCCAGAATACAGTAGAAAATCATTCATACCAATGCCCAGGAAAATCTCAACTTCAATGAGAAAAGATGATCAACAGACACCAATACCAAGATCACAAAGATGTTAGAATTATGAGAAAGATTTTAAGGCAGTCATCATAAAAGTTTACCAAGCAATTGGTGGTGGTGGTTAGTCACTAAGTCATATCTGACTCTTGCGACCCTATGGACTATAACCCTCCAGGCTTCTCTGTCCATGGGATTCTCCAGGCAAGAATACTAGAGTGGGTTGTAATTTCCTTCTCCAACCAAGCAATTGCAACCACACTTTAAACCTGAAAGTAGAAAGTCTCAGCAAAGAAATAGAAATGCTCAGTAAAGAAATTGAAGAGATAACCAAATGAAAGTTTTAGAATTGAAAACTACAACTGAAATGAAAAGCTCACTGGATAGGCTTAGTAGAAGAATGAATAGATTGAAGTTGAAGACAGAAGTGAACAAGAGTAAAATTAAACTGAAGAAATGTAACAGAGCCTCAGAGACCTATGGGACTAACATTCATATTACGAAAGATCTAACATTCATGTTATGAGTTTCAGAAGGAAAGGAAAAAGAATATAAGGCTGAAAAAAAGTATCCCAGCTAATATGGCTGAAAAAAATGCAAAAGGCGTAAACCTGCAAATTTAAAAAGCTGAGAGAGTCCCAAACAGTATAAACTCAAAGAAATCGATGCCAAAACATAATGATCAAACTCCTGAAAATTAAAGAAAAAGAAAAAAACTGGAAAGCAGTAAGACAAATGATACCTCACCTATATGGAAAAACAATTAGAATGACAGCAGATTTCACCAAAATCCATGGAGAACAGAGGGAACTGACATAATATTTTTTCAAGTGCTTAAAGGAAAGAATTATAAACTAAGAATTCTGTATCCAATAAAAATGTACTTGAAGAATAAAGGGGAAAAATAGACACTCTCGGGTGAAACAAAACTAAATGAATTTCTTTGAAGGGGATCTGCTTTAAAAGAAAGGCTTAAAGGAAGTTCTTGAAATGAAAAGGAAATAATACAAGATAAAATATTGGAACATCAAGCAAGAAAAAGAACAATGGAAAGAGTAAGAATACAGATAAATACAATAAAGTTTCTCCCCTTCAGTTTTCTAAATTATGTTTGACATTTGAAGCAAAAAATATAACACTGATGTGGTTCTCAGAGTTGTAGAAGAGATCTTCAATGAAATTATATATTGTTTCTATTTCTTCTTTTCTTTTTATTTATTTTCTGGAGGATAATTGGTTTACAGTGTTGTGGTCCTCTCTGCTGTACATCAATGCAAATCAGTCATAATTTTATATGTATGTATATATCCCTGATTATATATATATATATATATTTATATATCAATAAATATATATATATATATATCCCTTCCCTCTTAAACTTCCCTCCCTCCCCCATTCCATCCCTCTAGATTATCACAGAGTGCCAGGCTCTAATGCAATTATATTATAGATTGGGGGAGGTAAGGGACTGAAAAGGAAAAAAAGTTTTTACACATCATTTTAACTAGTAAAATGTTTACACTAATAGTGATATATATATATATATATAATCTATGTTTGTATATATATATATATAATGTATATTTGAATGAAAACCACAATCACAGAAAAATAACCAATCTGATCACATGGACCAAAGCCTTGTCTAACTCAATGAACTGTGAACCATGCCATGTAGGGCCACCCAAGAGGGACGGGTCATCATGGTGGAGAGTTCTGACAAAATGTGGTCCACTGGAAAAGGGAATGGCAAACTACTTCAGTATTCATGTATTGAGAACCCCATAACAGTATGAAACAGCAAGAAAATAGGAGGCTGAAAGATGAAGTCCCCAGGTCGGTAGTGCCCAATATGCTACTGGAGATCAGTGGAGAACTAACTCCAGAAAGAATGAAGAGATGGAGCCAAAGCAAAAACAACATCCAGTTGTGGATGTGACTGGTGATGGAAGTAAAGTCAGATGCAGTAAAGAGCAATATTGCATAGGAACCTGGAATGTTAGGTCCAGGAATCAAGGCAAATTGGAAGTGGTCAAACAAGAGATGGCAAGAGTAAACATCGACATTTTAGGAGTCAGCGAACTAAAATGGACTGGAATGGGTGAATTTAACTCAGATGACCATTATATCTACTACTGCGGGCAGGAATCCCTTAGAAGAAACAAAGTAGCCCTCATAGTCAACAAAAGAGTTCAAAATGCAGTACTTGGTGCAATCTCAAAAACAACAGAATGATCTCTGTTCTTTCCAAGGAAAACCATTCAATATCACAGTTATCCAAGTCTATGCCCCAACCAGTAACACTGAAGAAGCTGAAATTGAATGGTTTTATGAAAACTTACAAGACCTTTTAGAACTAACACCCAAAAAAGATATCCTTTTCATTATAGGGGACTGGAATGCAAAAGTAGGAAGTCAAGAAACACCTGGAGTAACAGGCAAATTTGGCCTTGGAAAGTGGAATGAAGCAGGGCAAAAACTAATACAGTTTTGCAAGAAAATGCACTGGTCATAGCAAACACCCTCTTCCAACAACACAAGGCAAGACCCTACACATGGACATCACCAGATGGTCAACACCGAAATCAGATTGATTATATTCTTTGCAGCCAAAGATGGAGAAGCTCTATACAATCAACAAAAACAAGACCAGGAGCTGACTGTGGCTAAGATCATGAACTCCTTATTACCAAATTCAGACTCAAATTGAAGAAAGTAGGGAAAACCACTAGACCATTCAGGTGTGACCTAAATCAAATCCCTTGTGATTATACAGTGGAAGTGAGAAATAGATTTAAGGGCCTAGATCTGATAGATAGAGTGCCTGATGAACTATGGACTGAGGTTCATGACATTGTACAGGAGACAGGGATCAAGACCATCCCCATGGGAAAGAAATGCAAAAAAGCTAATGGCTGTCTGGGGAGGCCTTAGAAATAGCTGTGAAAAGAAGAGAGGAGAAAAGCAAAGGAGAAAAGGAAAGATATAAACATCTGAATGCAGAGTTCCAGAGAATAGCAAGAAGAGATAAGAAAGCCTTCCTCAGTGATCAATGCAAAGAAATAGAGGAAAAGAACAGAATGGGAAAGCCTAGAGATCTCTTCAAGAAAATTAGAGATACCAAGGGAACATTTCATGCAAAGATGGGCTCGATAAAGGACAGAAATGGTCTGGACCTAACAGAAGTAGAAGATATTAAGAAGAGGTGGCAAGAATACACAGAACAACTGTACAAACAAGATCTTCATGACCCAGATAATCATGAAGGTGTGATCACTCATCTAGAGCCAGATATCCTGGAATGTGAAGTCAAGTGGGCCTTAGAAAGCATCACTACAAACAAAGCTAGTGGAGGTGATGGAATTCCAGTTGAGCTGTTTCAAATCCTGAAAGATGATGCTGTGAAGGTGCTGCACTCAATATTCCAGCAAATTTGGAAAACTCAGCAGTGGCCACAGGACTGGAAAAGGTCAGTTTTCATTCCAATCCCAAAGAAAGGCAATGCCAAAGAATGCTCAAACTACCACACAATTACACTCATCTCACACACTAGTAAAGTAATGCTCAAAATTCTCCAAGCCAGGTTTCAGCAATACGTGAACCATGAACATCCTGATGTTCAAGCTGGTTTTAGAAGAGGCAGAGGAACCAGAGATCAAATTGCCAACATCTGCTGGATCATGGAAAAAGCAAGAGAGTCCGAGAAAAACATCTATTTCTGCTTTATTGACTATGCCAAACCTGTTGACTGTGTGGATCACAATAAACTGTGGAAAATTCTGAGAGAGATGGGAATACCAGACCACCTGACCTGCCTCTTGAGAAATCTGTATGCAGGGGAGGAAGCAACAGTTAGAACTGGACATGGAACAACAGACTGGTTCCAAATAGGAAAAGGAGTACGTCAAGGCTGTATGTTGTCACCCTGTTTATTTAACTTCTATGCAGAGTACATCATGAGAAATGCTGGACTGGAAGAAACACAAGCTGGAATCAAGATTGCCAGGAGAAATATCAATCACCTCAGATATGCAGATGACACCACCCTTATGGCAGAAAGTGAAGAGGAGCTTAAAAGCCTCTTGATGAAAGTGAAAGAGGAGAGTGAAAAGGTTGGCTTAAAGCTCAACATTCAGAAAACGAAGATCATGGCATCCGGTCCCATCACTCCATGGGAAATAGATGGGGAAACAGTGGAAACAGTGTCAGACTTTATTTTGGGGGGCTCCAAAATCACTGCAGATGGTGATTGCAGCCATGAAATTAAAAGACGCTTACTCCTTGGAAGAAAGTTATGACCAACCTAGATAGTATATTCAAAAGCAGAGACATGACTTTGCCGACTAAGGTCCGTCTAGTCAAGGCTATGGTTTTTCCAGTGGTCATGTATGGATGTGAGAGTTGGACTGTGAAGAAGTCTGAGCGTCAAAGAATTGATGCTTTTCAACTGTGGTGTTGGAGAAGACTCTTGAGAGTCCCTTGGACTGCAAAGAGATCCAACCAGCCCATTCTGAAGGAGATCAACCCTGGAATTTCTTTGGAGCGAATGATGCTAAAGCTGAAACTCCAGTACTTTGGCCATCTCATGCGAAGAGTTGACTCACTGGAAAAGACTCTGATGCCTGGAGGGATTGGGGGCGGGAGGAGAAGGGGGCGCAGAGGATGAGATGGCTGGATGGCATCACTGACTCGATGGAGGTGAGTCTGAGTGAACTCCGGGAGTTGGTGATGGACAGAGAGGCCTGGCGTGCTGCGATTCATGCAATTGCAAAGAGTCGGACACTACTGAGTGACTCAACTGAACTGATGAAGACCTACAAGACCTTCTAGAATTAACACCGCCAAAAGATGTCCTTTTCAATATAGGGGACTAGAATGCAAAAGTAGGAAGTCAAGAAATACCTGGAGTAACAGACAGATTTGGCCTTGGAATACAAAATGAAGCAGGGTAAAGGATAGCAGAGTTTTGCCAGAAGAATGCACTGGTCATAGCAAACATCCTCTTCCAACAACACAAGAGAAGACTCTACACATGGACATCACCAGATGGTCAATACCAAAATCAGATTGATTATATTCTTTGCAGCCAAAGCTGCAGAAGCTGTATACAGTCAGCAAAAGTAAGACTGGGAGCTGACTGTGGCTCAGATCATGAAGTCCTTATAGCCAAATTCAGACTTAAATTGAAGAAAGTAGGGAAAACCACTAGACCATTCAGATATGACCTAAATGAAATCCCTTATGATTATACAGTGATAGTGACATGTAGATTCAAGGGATTACATCTGATAGAGTACCTGAAGAACTGTCGATGGAGGTTCGTGACATTATACAGAAGGCAGTGATCAAGAACATCCCCAAGAAAAATAAATACAGAAAGGTAAAGATGGTTGTCTTAGGAGGCCTTACAAATAGCTGTGAAAAGAAGAGAAATGAAAGGCAAAGGAGAAAAGAAAAGATATACCCATTTGAATGCAGAGTTCCAAAGAGTAGCAAGGAGAGATAAGAAAGCCTTCCTAAGTATCAGTGCAAAGAAATAGAGGAAAACAATAGAATGAGAAAATCAGAGATACCAAGGGAACATTTCATGCAAAAATGGGCACAATAAAGCACAGAAATAGTATGGACCTAACAGAAGCAGAAGACATTAAGAAGAGTTGGGAAGAATACACAGAATAACTATACAAAAAAAGATCTTCATGACCCAGATAATCACGATTGTGTGATCACTTTACCTAGAGCCACACATCCTGGAATGCAAAGTCAAGTGGGTCTTAGGAAGCATCACTGTGAACAAAACTAGTGGACATGATGGAATTCCAGTTGAGCTATTTCAAATCCTAAAAGATGATGCTGTGAAAGTGCTGCTCTCAATATGACAGCAAATTTGGAAAACTCAGCAGTGGCCACAGGACTGGAAAAGGTCAGTTTTCTTTCCAATTCCAAAGACTATTCAAAACACAATTGCACTCATCTCACATGCTAGCAAGGTAATGATAAAAATTCTCCAAGCCAGGCTTCAACAGTACGTGAATGTTAACTTCCAGATGTTCACATTGGATTTAGAAAAGGCAAAGGAATCAGAGATCAAATTGCCAACATCTGTTGGATCACTGAAACAGCAAGAGAGTTCCAGAAAAACATCTACTTCTGCTTTATTTTCTATGCCAAACCCTTTGACTGTGTGGATCACAATAAACTGTGGAAAATTCTGAAAGAGATGGGAATACCAGACCATCTGACCTGCCTCCTGAGAAATCTGTATGCAGGTCAAGAAGCAATAGTTATAACTGAACATGGAACAACAGACTGGTTCCAAATCAGGAAAGGAGTATGTCAAGGCTGTATATTGTCACTCTGCTTATTTAACTTATATGCAGAGTACATCATGAGAAATGCCTGCCTGGATGAAGCACAAGCTGGAATCAAGATTGCCAGGAGAAATATCAATAACCTTAGATATGCAGATAACACCACCCTTATGACAGAAAATGAAGAATAACTAAAGAACCTCTTTTTATGTTTAATTTTTTTAATATAAATTTATTTAATTGGAGGCTAATTATTTTACAGTATTGTAGTGGTTTTGCCATACATTGACATGAAATCTGCCACGGGTGTGCATGTGTTCCCCATCCTGAATCTCCCTCCCACCTCCCTCCCTATCCCATTCTCCTGGGTCATCCCAGTGCACCACCCCCGAGCACCATGTCTCATGCATTGAACCTGGACTGGAGATCCATTTCTCATACGATAATATACATGTTTCAACGCCATTCTCCCATATCATTCCACCCTCGCCCTCTCCCACAGAGTCCAATAGACTGTTCTATACATCTGTGTCTCTAAAGAGCCTCTTGATGAAAGTGAAAGAGGAGAGTGAAAAAGCTGTCTTAAAACTCAACATTCAAAAAACAATGATCATGGGATCCAGCCCCATCACGTCATGGCAAACAGATGGAGAAACAGTGGAAACAGTGAGAGACTTTATATTTTGGAGCTCCAAAATCACTGAAGTTGGTGATTGCAGCCACAAAATTTAAAGACGCTTGCTCCTCGGAAGAAAAGTTCTGACCAACCTAGACAGCATATTAAAAAGCAGAGACATTACTTTGCCCACAAAGGTCCATCTAGTCAAAGCATTGGTTTTTCTAGTAGTCATGTATGGATGTGAGTTAGACTATAAAGAAAGTGAAGTGAAGTAAAGTGAAGTGAAGTCACTCAGTCGTGTCTGACTCTTTGTGACCCCATAGACTGGGGCCTACTAGGCTCCTCTGTCCATGGGATTTTCTAGGCAATAGTACTGGAATGGATTGCCATTTCCTTCTCCAGGGGATCTTCCCAACCCAGGGCTCGAACCCGGGTCTCCTGCATTGTAGAGAGATGCTTTACCATCTGAGCCACCAGGGAAGTCCCACTATAAATAAAGCTGAGTGCCAAAGAATTGATGCTTTGAACTGTGGTGTTGGAGAAGACTCTTGAGAGTCCCTTGGACTGCAAGGAGATCCAACCAGTCCATCCTAAAGGAAATCAGTCCCGAATATTCACTGGAAAGACTGATATTGAAGCTGAAACTCCAATACTTTGGCCACTTGATGGGAAGAACTGACTTATTTGAAAAGACCCTTATGCTGGGAATGATTGAAGGTGGGAGGAGAAGGGGACGACGGAGGATGAGATGGTTGAATGGAATCACCAACTCAATATACATGAGTTTGGGTAGACTCTGGGAGTTGGTGTTGAATAGGGAAGCCTGGTGTGCTGCAGTGCAGGGGGTTGCAAAGACCAAGCGACTGATCTGAACTGTTTTTATATATTATTTAATACCTAGAGTAACCACTAAGAAGTCTATGAAAGTGAAAATGAAAGTCGCTCAGTCATGTCTGACTCTATCGTCCATGGAATTCTCCAGGCCAGGATACTGGACTGTGTAGCCTTTCCCTTATCCCTGGGATCTTCCCAACCCAAGAATTGAACCCAGGTCTCCCACAATACAGGCAGATTCTTTACCAGCTGAGCCACAATAGAAGTCTATACAAGGCGATAGGGTAAAAACACTATAGATAAATCAAAATGAAGTTCTTTTGTTTTAGAAGGCAGGAAGAAGAAAATAGAACAGAGGAACAAACAAAAAAACAGTAAGTAAAAATGGCATACTTATTCCTAACATATCAATAATTACATTTACTGTAAATAGCCTAAATACACCCATTAAAAGACTGAGATTGACAGAGTAGATTTTTAAATGACCCACATATATCTGTCTCCATGAAATTTACCTCATATGTAACAATATAGGTAGAGACTAGAATAAAAATAGTGGAAAATATGCCATGTAAAATTAATTATAAAAATTAGAAGTGGCCATATTAATATGTAATAAAGTAGACTTCAGAATAATGAGAAAAACATAGATAGTAAAATTATATTAAGAATGAGAAAGGGGGTATAGAAACAAATGGAAGAGGCTTTAAAATTTATAAAAGAATATCAAGTACAATTTTATAAATCTAGAAAAAATTGACAAGTTTTCTGAAAAAGTAAATAAGAATAAGCTTAATAAGAAATATGCATAAAATTATGTAAAAAAATTATAAAGCTAGTGAAAAGCACAAAAGAAGATTTTAATTACTAGTGAGACATACCATGTTGCTAGGTGGAAATAGTTAATATTGAAAAGATATCTGTTCTTTTTTAGAAGATGTCAATTCTTATTAAATTAATCCACAACATTGTAAAACAATTATCTTCCAATTAAAAAATTTTTTTCTAACAGCACCAAAATAATTAATTAATTAATTACTCTATCAGTTCAGTGAATTCCAAGTTAAAATAAAGAGACAAATTTTTATGAACAGGTTGAATATGTATTGCATATGGAAGAGAAAGTGTACAAGAATAACTGGATCTTAAAAAAACTAAAAATAATGAGAGAAAATAAATCCATTAGCATTACAATAATGGTAAAGATAGCAATCCAAATAGAGGCAAAAATATAAATAAATACATTTGAGAAAATCATTCACTTAGCCTTGTACCTTACATTTTATCCAAAATTAGGTTCTTACTAGATTGAAAAGCTAAGCAACAAGAAGAAACTATAAAAGTATTAGGAGAAAGTATGGTAGAATGTTTTTGAGATTTTGGACTGAAGAAGGCTATACTTTGCAAGACACAAAAAGGAAAAACTGACAAATTTTAAAACATGAAAATCTAAATATTTTTTTTCTAAACATTTTATACAAAACTGAAGTGTGGTTGAGGTTGAAAGGCAAATAATAAAGTAGGTGAAGTATTTGCCATTCATATGATGGAGAAAAGGGTAATAATCACAAAGCATAAACAGCCCTTGAACATCAACTGAGAAAAAGAAAAGATTCTTTAAAACATGGGAAAAGAGCTTCCCAACCCAAGCCCAGAAGAATGGCTCCTGCAAAGAAGGGTGGTGAGAAGAAGGGCCAATCCACCATCAAAAGGTGGCGACCAGAGAATACACTATCAGCATTCACTAGCACATTCATGGAGTGTATTTCAAGAAGCATGCTCCACAGGCACTCAAAGAAACCTGGAAATTTGCCATGAAGGAGATGGGAACTCCAGACGTAGGCATTGACACCAGGCTCAACAAAGCTGTCTCGACCAGAGGAATAAGGAATGTCCAGTATCATATCCATGTGCACTTGTCCAGAAAATGCAATGAAGATTCACCAAATAACTTCTATGCATTGATTACCTATGTACCTGTCACCACTTTCAAAAATCTACAGTTTATATGGATGAGAACTAACCATTGCTTGTCAAATAATGTTTTTGAGAGGAGAGGGTGAAGATATCAGAAGAGTACGACATGGACATGGAACAACAGGCTGGTTCCAAATAGGAAAAGGAGTATGTCAAGGCTGTATATTGTCACCCTGCTTATTTAACTTCTATGCAGAGTACATCATGAGAAATGCCTGCCTGGATGAAGCACAAGCTGGAATCAAGATTGCCGGGAGAAATATCAATAACCTCAGATATGCAGATGACACCTTTATGGCAGAAAGTGAAGAAGAACTAAAGAGCCTCTTGATGAAAGTGAAAGAGGAGAGTGAAAAGGTTGGCTTAAAACTCAACATTCAGAAAACGAAGATCATGGCATCCGGTCCCATCACTTCATGGGAAATAGATGGGTAAACAGTGGAAACAGTAGCTGACTTTATTTTTCTGGGCTCCAAAGTCACTGCAGATGGTGACTGCAGCCATGAAATTAAAAGACGCTTACTCCTTGGAATGTTATGACCAACCTAGACAGCATATTCAAAAGCAGAGACATTACTTTGCCAACAAAGGTCCATCTAGTCAAGGCTATGGTTTTTCCAGTGGTCATGTATGGATGTGAGAGTTGGACTATAAAGAAAGCTGAGCACTGAAGAGTTGATGCTTTTGAACTGTGGTGTTGGAGAAGACTCTTGAGAGTCCTTTGGACTGCAAGGAGATCCAACCAGTCCATCCTAAAGGAGATCAGTCCTGGGTATTCATTGGAAGGACTGATGTGGAAGCTGAAACTCCAATACTTTGGCCACCTGATGCAAAGAGCTGACTCATTTGAAAAGACCCTGATGCTGGGAAAGATTGAGGGCAGGAGGAGAAGGTGACGACAGAGGATGAGATGGTTGGATGGCATCACCGACTCGATGGACACGGGTTTGGGTAGACTCCGGGAGTTGGTGATGGACAGGGAGGCCTGGTGTGCTGCGATTCATGGGGTCACAAAGAGTCAGACACGACTGAGTGACTGAACTGAAGACATGGAGATCATCTTCCTCCCCAGAAATACATCAGCAATATATCTACATCTGGAACACCTATATAACACCTGCTGAAGCCTGGCGGAAGACCTCAGACTTCCAAAAAGGCAAGCTAGACTCCACATAAAGTAACAGGAAAAAGGCAATAGGAAAATAGAGACAAAGAAAATTGGAAGGGCCCTGCACCTTGGGGAGGGAGCTGTGAAGGAGGAAAAGTTTCTTACACTCAGAAACCCCTTCATAGGCAGGGTCAGGGGGAGCTTCAGAACCTCAGAGGGGAGCACAGAAACAAGTTCATGGAAGATAAAACAGAGAATTTGGCACAGAGATCAGTGCCGGCCAACACTTCCCAGCCAAGAAGTTCTTTGCATGCCCACCGCAGCAATTGAGGGCTGGGTGCTGAGGCTCAGGGTTCAGGGGTCAGACCCCAGAGAGAGGACTGAGGTTGACTGCCATGAAGATACTCTGAGGTAGCTAGTATGACACAGCTGAACGAGTCCAGTGAAAAGCCTGGGTCTGCCAGAGATGCAAGACTTGATCATTGTTGCAGGGACCCTTTAACTCCACAGAACCTCTAACTCCACAAGCTCCCAGACTGCAGGACCCCGCCCTCATGAATGCCATAGGTGGGACAAGCCAGGTGCAATCTGAGACCTCAGAGGTGGGCCATGCCTACAGACCTGCCACTGCCACGGCTGGCATGAGTGCCAGAGGTGAGGGGCAAGACATGGCTGAGGTCTGCGACCCCAGAGGTAGGCATGATGGCTGCCGCATCAGCTGCCAAGCTAAGAACAGGCACAGGTCACTACCCACAACTTCCTGGGAGCCTATGCAGCTTGGCTTTTCCTAGGGACCCACAGCCTAGGGCCAGTTCTACTGGGCGAGCATCCAGCAGATCTCTACCACCACAGGCACTCCCTGTTCATCCCAATTGTAGTTGCCATACCCCTCTCTCTCCCCAGCCTGACTGAACAAGTGAGCTTTAATAAACTGGGGCCTTTGCCCTTTCTTGTCTGGGTAGGAAAGACTCTGGGGGGTGGCCTACAAGCAAAGGCAGGGCCAAAACCAAAACAGAGCACCAGGGACTATGTGACCAAAGAAGAGGAAGGAATTCATTCCTGCAGCAGCAGGTGCAGTGAATTAAATCTCTGCAATTAACTTGAGACTGTGGGCTTCTGGGGACTTTGGAAGCAAGAACAAGCTAGAATAAGGCCAGATCTAAGTAGGAGCTGACCCCACAGTGCCCACTGCAGGTCCAGAGACCTTCCTAGAAATATTGGAGGATTTCCTGAGTAGGCAGATGGAGCACATTGGGTGATAAGGACAACTGACATCACAGAATAATGTTCTTCTTACTATCTCTCTCTCTACGTGTATGTATGTATATATTTTTTCATTAATTCTATCATTGTTCCTTTTTATTAATCCTTTACTTTTTATTTTTTACTTACTTTTTCCTTTTTTAATGTTTTTTTAATTCATTTTATTTTCCTCTTAATTTTACATCTTTTAATTATATTGTGTTTTTTCTGTGTTTTTGGTTTTGCATTTTTTCTACTTTAGTTTTTAGTCTTTGTTTTCATTTATGGATTCATTTACTGGTTTGATTTCTCTCTTATTTTTTGGTTCCTCTCTTTACTCTTTCATTTATTTTCTTCTTGTGAGTGTGAGTTTGTGAGTTTCTTTGTGTATTCCTGTCTGATTAATGTTGCTTTTACGATTTGTGTTGGAGTTTTGTCTATCTGTTCTTTTTTGTTTGTAGGTTGGTTTTATTTTATCTGCTATTTCTTTCTTTCTTTATCCCTTCTGTGTTCTGTGGCTTGTGAAGTCTTGCTCCTCCAGCAACGGGTCAGGCCTGAATTTCTGAGACAGAAGACCCAAGTCCAAGACGTTGGGCCACCAGAGAACTCCCAACCCCATGGAATACTAATCAGTGAAAACTCTCCCAAAGGCCTGCATCATGACACTAAGATCTGGCCCCACCCAAAGACCAGCAAGCTCCAGCACCAGACACCCCACACCAAACAACTAGCAAAACAAGAATACAACCCTACCCATTAGCAGACAGCCTGCCCAAAGTTATACCAAGTCCCATAACACATCACTGGGCACAAAACTGCCCTTTACAGGGACAACATCAAGCTCTACCCACTAGAACACAGGAACCAGTCCCCCACTCCAAGAAACCTTCACAAAGTACTGGTCCAAACCCACACAATGGGAGCAGACTCCACAAGTAAGAGGAACTATGATCTTGCAGCCTATATAAAGGAGACCTCAAACACAGAAAATTAAACACAATGAAAAGACAGAGAAACATGCAACAGATCAAGGAACATCAGAATTCATAGTAATGATAGTACAGATGACTCAAAACTTCAGAAATAAAATGAAAGCACAGATAAATAGGATGGAGGCATGAATTGAGAAGATACAAGAAACATTTAGGAAAAGTGTAAAAGAAATAAAGAGCAGAGAATCAACCATTAACAACATAATAACTGAAATAAAAAATAACTAGAGGGAACCAATAGCAGAATAACTGAAGCAGAAGAATAAGTAAGTTGGAATATAGAATCGTACAAATAACCAAAATAGAACAGAATACAGAAAGAAGAATGAAAAGAAATGGGGACAGTCTCAGAAACCTCTTGGACATTAAGTACACCAACATGCAAATTATAGGGGTCCCAGAAGAAGAAGAGAAAAAGAAAGGATATGAGAAAATATTTGAGATTATAGTTGGAAACTTCCCTAGCATGAGAAAGGACATAGCCACCCAAGTCCAGGAAACCCAGAGAGTCCCATATAGGATAAACCCAAAAAGAATCATACCAAGACACATATTAACCAAACTAATAAAATCAAATGCAAAGAAAATATATAAAGGAGCAACAGAAAAGCAACAAGTAACATACAAGGGGATCCCCATAAGGTTAACAATCTTTCAGCAGAAACTCTGCAGGACAGAGGGAGTGGTAGTATATACTTAAAATGATGAAAGGAAAAAACCTACAACCAAGGTTATCCTACCCAGCAAGAATCTCATTCATATTTGATGAAGAAATGAAAAACTTAACAGATAAACAAAAGTTAAGAAAATTGACCACCACTAAACCAGCTCTACAACAAATACTAAAGGAACTTCTCTAGACAGGAAACACAAGAGAAAGAAAAGACCTACAAAATCAAACCCAAAACAATTAAGAAAATGGTAATAGGATCATACATATAAATAATTACCTTAAATTTAAATAGATTAAATGTTCCAACAAAAAACCCAGGTTGGCTGAATGGATACCAAAACAAGACCTCTATGTATGCTGCCTAAAAGAGACCCACTTCAGACCCCAAGGGCACGTACAGACTGAAAGTGAGGGGTTGGAAAAAGATATTCCATGCAAATGGAAATCAAAGCAACAGTAGCATTACTCATATCAGATTAAATAGACTTTAAAATAAAGACCATTACAAGAAATGAGGAAGGATAAGATATAATGATCAAGGGATCAATCCAAGAATAACATACAACAATTACAAATGTGTATGAACCCAGCATAGGAGCACCTTGATAGATACGGCAAATGCTAACTATAAAAGGGGAAATCAACAGTAACACAATAATAGTGGGGGACTTTAATACCCCACTCACACCAATGGACATATCATCAAGACAGAAAATTAATAAGGATATGCAGGCTTTAAATGACACATTGAACGAGATAGAACTAATTGATATCTATGGACATTCCATCCAAAAACGGCAGAATATATATTTTTCTCAAGTGCATTTGGAATACTCTCCAGGATAGATCACATCTTGGGTCACAAATCAAGCCTTAGTAAATTTAAAAAAATTGTATCATGCATTTTTTTCTCACCACAATGCTATAAGATTAGATATCAATTACAAAGAGGAAAAAGTAAAAATACAAACACATGAAGGCTAAGCAATATGCTTCTAAATAGCCAAGAGGTCAATGAAGAAACCAAAAAGGAAATCAAAAAATGCCTAGAACTAAAGACAATGAAAACATGACAACTTAAAACCTGTGGGATGCAATAAAAGCAGTGCTAAAAGGTAAGTTTATAGCAATACAAGCCTACCTCATAAAAACAAAGTGACATTGAATAATCTACCCTTACCCCTAAAGCAGTTAGGAAAAGAACAAATAAACCCCAAAGTTAGTAGAAGAAAAAAAATCATAAAGAACAGAGCAGAAATAAATGAAAAAGAAATGAAAGAAGCAAGAGCAAAGACCAATAAAACTGGTTCTTTGAGAAGATAAACAAAATTTACAAGCTATTAGCCTGACTCATCAAGAAAAATGGGGAGAAAACTCAGATCAATAAAATTAGAAATGAAAAGGGAGAAGCTACAACAGGTAACACAGAAATACAAAGGATCATAAGAAACTACTATGAACAACTATATGCAAACAAAATGGGCAACCTGGAAGAAATGGACAAGTTCTTAGAGAAGTACAGCCTTTGACGACTGAACCAGGAAAAAGTAGAAAATATGAACAGGTCAATCACAAGCACTGAAATTGAAACTGGGATCAAAATCTTCAACAAATACAAGCATAGAGCCAGATGTCTTCACAGGAAAATTCTACCAGAAGTTCAGAGAAGAGCTAACACCTATCCTGCTCAAACTGTTCCAAAAACCTGCACAGGGAGGGAAACTCCCAAACTCATTCTACAAGGCCACCCTCACGCTAATACCAAAACCAGACAAAGATTCCACAAAAAAAGGAAAATTACAAGCCAATATCACTAATGAACATAGATGCAAAAATCCTCAGTATAGTTCTACAAACAGAATCCAAGAACACATGAAAAGAATTGTACACCATGATCCCAGGGATGCAAGGGTTCTTCCATATATGCAAATCAATCAATGTGATATACCATGTTAACAAAGTGAAAGATAAAAACCATATGATCATCTCGGTGCAGAGAATGCTTTCAACCAAATACAACACCCATTTATGATTTTTAAAAAACTCTCTAGAAAATTAGCACAGAAGGAGCCTACCTCAGCATGATAAAGTCCATATATGACAAACACACAGCAAGCACTATTCTCAGAGGCAAAAAAAAATGAAAGAAGCATTTCCTCTAAAACCAGGAACAAACAAGTGTACCCACTCTTACCACTATTATTCAACATGGTTTTGGAAGTTATAGCCACGGCAATCAGAGAAGAAAAAGAGATAAAAGGAATCCAGATTGAAAAAGAGGTAAAACCCTCACTGTTTGCAGATGCACTGGTTGTATACATAGAAAACCCTAAAAACACCACCAAAAAACTACTAGAGCTAATCAATGAATTTAATAGTTACGAGATATAAAATTAATACACAGAAAGTCCTTGCATTCTTATGCACTAACAATGAAAAATGGGAAAGAGAAATTAAAGAAACAATTGAATTCATCACTGCAACAAAAAGAGTAAAATACCTACCAATAAACCTACCTAAGCAGACAAAAGACCTGTATGCAGCACACTATAAGACACTGATGAAAGAAATCAAAGATGACACAAACAGATGGAGAGATATATCATGTTCTTGGATTGGAAGAATCAATATTCTCAAAATGACTATACTTACCAAAGCAATCCACAGATTCAGTGCAATCCCTATCAAATTACCATGGCATTTTTCACAGAACTAGAACAAAAAAAAAAAATTCACAGTTTGTATGGAAACACAAAAGACCCTGAAGAGCCTAAGCAATCTTGAGAAAGAAAAATGGAGCTGGAGAAATCAACATTCCTGACATCAGACTATACTACAAAGCTACACTCATCAAGACAATATGTATATACTTGCACAAAAACAGAACTATAGACCAATGGAATAAGCTAGATAGCCCAGAGATAAACCCAAACACCTTTGGACACACCTTATCTTTGACAAAGGAGGCAAGAATATACGATGGAGAAAAGACAGTCTCTTTAATCATTGATACTGGGAAAACTGGACATTGACAGGTAAAATAATAAAATTAGAATACTTACTAACACCATACACAAAAATAAACTCAAAACGGATTAAAGACTTAAATGTAAGGCCAGAAACTATAAAGCTCTCAGAGGAAAACATAGGTAGTACACCCTTTGACATAAATCACAGCAAGATTCTCTCTGACCCACCTCCTAGATTAATGGAAATAAAAACAAAAATGAACAAATGGGGCCTAATTAAACTTAAAAGTTTTTGCGCAGAAAATGAGACTATGAACACGATGAAATGATAACTCTCAGAATGGGACAAAATAACTGGAAATGAAGCAACTGACAAAGAGTTAATCTCTAAAATATATAAACAGTACATACAGCTCAATATCAGTAAAACAAACAACACAGTCAAAAAATGAGCAGAGGACCTAAACAGACATTTCTCTGAAGAAGACATACAGATGGTTAACAAACACATGAAAAGATGCTCAACATTGCTCATTATTAGAGAAATGCACATCAAAACTACAATGAGCTATCACCTCACACCAGTCAGAATGGCCATCATCAAACATCTACAAACAATAAATGCTAGAGAGGATGTGGACAAAAGGGAACCCTCGAATGTAAATGGATACAGTCATTATGGCAAACAATATAGAGATTCGTTTTTTAAAGTAGGAATAAATCTACCATATGACCCAGTAATCCCACTACTGGGCATATACACTGAGAAAACCACAATTCTAAAAGGCTCATGTACCCACCCCAGTGTTCATTGCAGCACTATTTACAATAGCCAAGACATGGAAGCAACCTAGATGTCCATTGATAGATGAATGGATAATGAAGCTGTGATACATTTATACTATGGAATATTAATCAGCCATAGAAAGGAACAAATTTGAGTCAGTTGTAGTGAAGTGGATGAACCTTGAACCTCTTATACAGATTGAAGTAATTCAGAGAAAAACAAGCATCATATATTATCACCTATATATGGAATATAGAAAAATGGTACTGAGGAACCTAGTCGAGAACGGACATGTGGACACAGTGGGAGAAGGTGAAGGTGGGACGAATTGAGAAAGTAGCATTGACATATACACACTGCTGCTGCTGCTGCTGCTAAGTCGCTTCAGTCGTGTCCGACTCTGTGCGACCCCACAGACGGCAGCCCACCAGGCTCCCCCGTCCCTGGGATTCTCCAGGCAAGAACGCTGGAGTGGGTTGCCATTTCCTTCTCCAATGCATGAAAGTGAAAAGTGAAAGTGAAATCGCTCAGTCGTGTCTGACTAGTAGCGACTGCAGCCTACCAGGCTCCTCCGTCCATGGGATTTTCCAGGCAAGAGTACTGGAGTGGGGTGCCATTGCCTTCTCCGATATACACACTACCATGTGTAAAACAGATAGCAACTGGGAAGTTGCTATATAACACAAGGAGCCCAGCCGGCCACTCTGTAATGACCTAAAGGAGTGGGGTCGGGGGAGGGGAAGCAGGCTCAGAAGGGAAAGGATATATATATAATTATAACTGATTCGTATTGTTGTATGGCAGAAACCAACACAGAATTGTAAAGCAATTTTCCACAAATTAAAAAAATAAATAATTTTTTTAAAGTTTCCAAATAACAAAAAAAGGGAAGAGAACATGCACAGCTATTCATAAAAGAAATACAAATGACCAGTATATATATGAAAACATGCTTAATCTTACTAGTAATAAAATTGAAACAATGTCATTTTAATGTATCAGATAAGCAAGAATTAAAAAGATTATCAATGCCATTATTGTTATAGATATGGGGATACAATCACTTTATATACTGATGGTGGCAATATTGGCACAACTTTTTATTGTGTAATTTGGCAATCTATAAAAGTTTTTGTGTTTCCTTGCTCTAACAGTTCTACTTGTAAGAGTTTATCCTGAGGAAACAATAGAAAAATTGCATCAGTGTTGCTTATAACACAACAGTCTAAGTGTCTCTTATGGAATCATTTTTAGCTTTTACAAAGAATAAGTTAGAAAAATTGGATCACAAAAGAATATATGTAGTATAATCCCTTCACATAAAATCAGATAATTGTTAGCCTTCTAAATATTTTTTATGCCAACACACACACACACACACATAAACTAAGGCTCATTGGACAAGATAATACATAAAATGTTCAGTGCAGTACTTGGCACATGCTGCTGCTCCTGCTGCTAAGTCACATCAGTCGTGTCCGACTCTGTGCGACCCCATAGACAGCAGCCCACCAGGCTCCTCTGTCCCTGGGATTCTCCAGGCAAGAACACTGGAGTGGGTTGCCATTTCCTTCTCCAATGCATGAAAGTGAAAAGTGAAAATGAAGTCGCTCAGTCGTGTCCGACTCTTCACAACCCCATGGACTACAGCCTACCAGGCTCCACCGTCCATGGGATTTTCCAGGCAAGAGTACTGGAGTGGGGTGCCAGTGCCTTCTCTGACTTGGCACATAGCCAATGCTTTTTGTCAGCATTCAGTAGTCATTCCATGCTCTGCAATCAGGCAATGTGCTAAGTACTTATAATAAATAAGATGCTGTCTTTTTTGAGGAAGTCTCATCTCTTGGTCATCATCCTTTACCATTTCCCATTCTGCAGCTTTATTGGCTCTCAGATGAATTGTTGAAATAGAGAATGGTCAATGAGGATTGTCTCATTTGTACCATTACCACCAGAAAGTTGGTTTGAAATAATTGAAGGATTTCCTTTATTTCAAAGTTAAGACCACAAAGATTGTTTCAAAATTCTCTTTAAGATGAAGATGGAACCAGCTTGAATTCAAGTATCCTGGCAGCACTCCGAAAAATGCAGGATGGATATTTTGGTGGGGCAAGGTATGTGACCTCTATGCACTCTTTAGTAAAATGTAATGAAGTTTGAATGCTGGGTATAGTAATGGTAAACTGGTGATGCCTTTCTCTGTGTCTTTTTTTTTTAATTTTTATTTTTACTTTATTTTACTTTACAATACTGTATTGGTTTTGCCATACATTGACATGAATCCACCACGGGTGTACATGTGTTCCCAAACATGAACCCCCCCCCACCTCCCTCCCCATAACATCTCCCTGGGTCATCCCCGTGCACCATCCCCAAGCATGCTGTATCCTGCATCGGACATAGACTGGCAACTCATTTCCTACATGATAGTATATATGTTTCAATGCCATTCTCCCAAATCATCCCACCCTCTCCCTCTCCCTCAGATGAATGGATAAGAAAGCTGTGGTGCATATACACAATGGAGTATTACTCAGCCATTAAAAAGAATACATTTGAATCAGTTCTAATGAGATGGATGAAACTCGAGCCGATTATACAGAGTGAAGTAAGCCAGAAAGAAAAACACCAATACAGTATACTAACACATATATATGGAATTTAGAAAGATGGCAATGATGACTCTGTGTCTTTTAACAACATGTACCCATCATATTCCAAAGGCCTGGTATTTGATAGATTGAATCAAGGAATTTAATATTACAGAGAAGAGTTGGAATTTTTCCTCACCCTGTTCTTTGGCTATACCCCATAAATTCAGCAGGTCAGGAAACTTACTCTGGAAGGACGGAAAAATGGAAGGAAGGAGGGAGAAAAGAAGGTTGTTGGACTATTCAATTCTGTTTTTCTTTTTTTTTCCCTAAGTTTTTATTTTGAAAAATTTTAAGTAGACACAGATGTGCAAGAATCTTATTGAATACTATATACCCTCCCTCGACTCACCTGTTATTAACATCTGTCCCATTTGTGTGTTGTCTCTCTCCCTTCCTTCCTATGCTCCCTCCCTTACTCCCTTGTTCCTTATCCTTCTCCCTGTCTCGCACATACATATGTGCACACGCACATTTTTTTGCTAAAGTGTGTGAGAATATCATGACTCTTCAACCCTAAATACTTGTCTCTGTCTTCTAAGAAAGAGGGCATTCTCATAAATGATGACAATATAATCAGCACACTCAGAACTTTTAATATTGATATGAATCTATTATAGAGTTCATATTCAAAATTACCCAGTTGTCTCAATAATGTTTTCCCATAGCTTTGTTCCTGCTCCAGATTCAATGAAAAGTCACTCACTGTATTTTAGTTATTATATCTCTTTGATGTCTTTTAATCTAGAACAATCCCTCAACCTTTTATTAATATTTCATGACAATTTTCACTGTAGTTTTGAAGAAAGGTCAGTTATTTTGCAGAATGCCTCTTGATTTGGTTAAAATGGCATCTTGAGTCACTTTCCTCTGTCTAGGTTTACTCATTGGTGACCTCACAATTGATGTGTCTATTGTTTGCCAGCCCTTCCATGAGGAGAGTGCTTCTCTCCATATTCTTCATAATCTTCCACTCAAGACTCCATTATCCTTTCTCTAACAGTCTTTGACTAAATGACTTTAGCTTCCATTGATGAATCAGTTATTATTAATGTGGTTGTAAAATGACTGTGTTTTGTAAAATGTGGTTGTAAAATTCTGTGTTTCTATCATTCTTTGCACATGTACTAATTGGAATCCTTCTGTTAAAAATAAATTTTTTAAAAGCTCCCCATACCCCATTTATTTTGTAGTTTTATTGTCAGCATAGTCATAGATTCTTAGTTTATTCTTATGTCATGCTCCATTCCATTGTTTATTTCAATGTTCGTATTAAGATCTGGTCATTGGGAGCCCCCTCAAGTTGGACGTCTTTTAAAAATCAGTACTATTGGGTTTCCCTTTGGGTTTGAGTTTTGCAATTGGCTTTATAAGTAGGGAGGAATATAATTTATGATCTACTATAATTCTTAAAATTGTCAGATACTGTTTTTTCTTTTCAAAATGGTCTTTTTGAGTATTTTTTGAAATGATATGACAAATTTGAGATATTTTATCTTCATTCTGTCCTAGCTTATCTTGCAGCTAATGGAAATTTTGGCCACATGTTCAGCATAGTTAACAACATAGTGTGTGGCAGTGTAAGACAGAAAAACTGATCTGCTGGTGAATTGTGAACCCATAATTGTAGTCTTTATTAACATGGTACCCTAACCTATACTACACAATGTCTAGGAGAGCTGTAACTTTTCACTTTAAAAAGTTTGTACTAATGTATAAACGTTAGTAATCCCCCAACAAAACATTTCAGGTATCTTTTTTTTTTTTCCTGCTAAACTGTGTTGTTTTAAAAAGAATTTCCTCTGATTTTCTGTGTTTTATTTACCCTCTTTTCAGGATTCAAACAGGTAAATTGTCAGAGTTTTTGACAACATCTTGTTGCACACATTTGAGCTTCATGGACCCTGGACCTGAGGGTAAACTGTACAGTGAAGATTATGATGACTATGATAATGAGCTGGAATCTGGTGACTGGATTAATGGCTATGGTTTATCCCGTAATGGTAAGGAGGCTTCATAAAGTCACTGGCTTTGCTGGACAAGAACACAAAATATTATTGAGCATCCTCCTTAATATTTCTCACTGCCAGCAGTCTCATTCCTGTTTAATACACCTAGATTTCTACTATTGTTTGGCTTCACTTTTCATACTTCTACTTATCTTTGGTTTCTGGTCTAATAACCCTGTGGTGATTGTGGAGTATAGAGTTGGACTATCCCTTATTAAGGTTAGGAGAGACTTCTCTCCCAGGTACATAAAATGACTGGTGCTTTAAAACTAGATGGAAGCAGTGGTGGGTGAGAGATATTTAATCAAGTATATAGTAGGAAAACTAGACATATACATACTGCTTTTTGACATTAAAAAGCACAAAAATATGAAGTTCCATTAGGGTTATATAGAATATTACAGGGACACATCAGAAACTCTGGGAAGGTCTCTATAGTTTGAAAAAACTGATTTTGTATGCCTATTGCATAAAGCAGAATAAAATCTAATTGCCTTCCAGGCATACAAAGATGATATAGTGAGATAGTATCATGAGGGAATAAATTTAAAATGCCTGAAAAACACTTTAAGTATTAAAATGCTGACCTAGGCAGAGCAAGCATTACATTATTTTGAATCCCAAAGAGAGAAAAGGCTGATGGGAATGAATTATTGTTTTAATTATGTAAAACATGGTCTGCCTACTTTCTTTGTCTGGATATTTGCCTGTTAACTTGTAGGTTAAGGTAGCCAATTTCTTCATCTTAATAATGGTATGTTGAAAAGAAGAAAAAAATAAATAAATTAGCTTTCCTCAATGAGCTAGCAAGCATAATCTTATACAATAAACCATCACCCTAGCAGTCAAAAGGACTGTTTTCTCACTTGGGTTCAGCATCTACTCACCTAAGTACCATTTAATTCACTGTTTTCATAAGATCTAAATAGTATGAATTTCTTTGTTTGAAGATTACATTAAATACAAGGTTATTTCATGTTATCAGTAATATCCAAAGTCATGATATCTATCTTGGCATAAACTGAGATATTTGAAAACCATATATTTTGAAAATCATTATTTTGATCATATACTGATGTTGTTTGCTATTCCATAGGTAGTTGTAATTTATATCTGTAACACTCATTCTCTCAGATTACTTTCTTAAATATATCTCTTTAATAATATGTTTTATTAAGTTTGATATTATGCAATCTTAGTCACTTTCTTCTGTCTGGGCTTACTCATTGGTGGCCTCACAGTGGACATGTCTATTGCCTGCCATCCCTACCATATTCTTCATAATCCTCCATTCAAGTGTCTAGATTGTAATCAAGGTTATATTATTTGTCATTAAGATGTCACTGAGTGTGAGTTCCACTCTTGCAGCTTTGCTAGTTCCCATTAGTCACGTCAGAGAACAGAAATACAACTGGAGAAATCCCCAAAGATGACCAAAATCCAGATGATGCATGATTGATATAGCAAACTTCAGTATTGATCCAAACACTGGGCTTTTCCAACTATAAATGTTCATGTAAAATCCAAAATGTTAAACATCCAACAGAATATAGGTTTTTTTTGTTTCTATTATCCATAATCAGAGATAATGTTACAGAAGGTGTAGGGCAGAGGGAGAACCCCAGAGAATAAGGACCATATTTGTCTTCTTCACCACTGAAACCTCAGCACCTAGTACACCACCTGGTCCATTGTGGACAATAAATATTGGATTAATAAATGAAGGCAGTGACTAAAAAGACCAACATGTGGTCAGTAGTTCTTTTGGTACCAGTGCCACATGGAGATTGGTGGGTTTTTTCCTTTTTTTTTTTTGCCATAGTAGCTGCCATTTGTGGAATCTGTTTTCAGCTAGGCTCCATGTTAAGTGGAAGATTTTTGCCCTTCTCCACAAGTTTCCTCATACCAGTGAGATTCAAAGGGCCCTGTTCTACTCCTCCTTCTCCTCCTCCTCCACTGCCACCAACATTACCATCACATACACATACACAGATCATGAAATGCTCCACCTTGCCTATAATAAGCTCATACTACTTTCACAGGACCTAAAAGTAGTATTATCTCAACAAGGTTGAGGAATAGGTGGAACCTGGTAAGCGGTCATGGTTTCTGAATAGTAAAGATTGTGAAATGATCACAAACTTTTTCTTACCCCATGAGCTAAAACAACATGTTTCTGGTGCTGTAGTGTGGGCACAGGAGCCAGTCATTCTGTTTGGTGGTGTAGACTATGAAGTTACTAAAATATTTATTTCTCTCTCCCCCCTATCCCCACTAACCTTGCAGCTCACTCTGGTGATGAAGTTGCTCGTTATTTAGATCACCTTTTGGCACACACTGCTGCCCATCCTAAACTAGCCCCTACCTCTCAGAAGGGAGGGCTAAATCGGTTCCGAACTGCTGTGCAAACAACCTGCGATTTAATGTCCTTGGTGACCAAGGCCAAGGAGCTGCATGTACAGAGTGAGTAATGCCATGACTCACTGGAGTCAGGAACAGGATGATGTTGAGCCCAGGATGGGAGTGGGTGTTTATTACAGTGTAAGCAGGAACTTTATTTTGTTCACTGCGTTATCCTCAGCATCTCAAACAGCACCTAGAATATATTAGATGCTCAAATATTTGTGAAATTAATAATTGGGTATCCTTTTGCTATAGATAGGGCTTCCCTAGTGGCTCAGATGGTTAAAAATCCACCTGGACAGAGGTGAGCCCAGTTCAGTCCCTGGGCCAGGAAGATCCCCTGGAGAAGGGAATGGCTACCCACTCCAGTGTTCTTGCCTGGAGAATTCCATGGACAGCAGAGCTTGACAGGCTATAGTCCATGGGGTTGCAAAGAGTCAGACATGATTGAGTGACCAACACTCACTTTTTCACTTTTTGCTATAGTATAGTGCTAGGTAGTCTGGTTTATCCAGTTACATAGAAGGAAGAGACAGAACAAGAGGTGTGGAGCATATTCAGTTTTAACATCTAAGTATTAAAATGTGAAAAGAATTTTTTCATCCTTTGGAAAATTTACTAATTGGAAATAATTTTATTTAAAGAGAAAGCATTACAGACTATTACAAGATAGTCTTGCAATGAAAGGGAAATATTCTGCCTTTAGTAAGCTACATCTGGCTCCTTAAGCCAGCTGTAACTTATACAGTCAGTTGTTTCAGCAGTATAGAGCTGTTTGTCAACTACATTATCATTATTTGACAACTTTGCCATTCTTCTCCCCGGATCACTACCCTTCCTCAGTAGTGTCTGCAGTGGAGGATGTCTTTTCTAGTACACATTGCCAGAAGTAGTCATAGCTCCTAAGAGTGTTCAGTACCTGTCTGGTAGCTGCATGTGAAGGAACAGAAGGGTTCACTGGCCACACCTAGAGGACCTAAATATTAACATTTCACAGATGACAAGAAAGAGATGCATGCTTTTACTGTCTAAAATTTTATTGACCATTACTAACCAAAAATATTAAACATGATCACCGGAGAATCATTTAACAATTAGAAAAGGGAAAAACTTAGCATATATAGCATTTGTCTATGCTTCCTTGACAAAGGGCTTATGCAAAGACTTCAGCTTTATTAAGTTATACTTCTAGATTGTGAATTAGGAAACTTGAGCTTAATTCCCAGCTCTGCTACTTACTTGCTTAAACAGTTATTTGGGCTCTATATCTCTCTTTCTGTATCTGTAAAATGGCAAAAATGGCAAGAAAATCTCTCCTTAGAGGTTATGGTAAGTATTTCAACAATGAACTGTAAGTAAAAATCTTAAAATATCTCAAAGTTGATCAGCCACTACATTTTTTTATTTCCTAGATAGGGTCATTCATTTATCTATTCTCAAGGAATTCTAACTGCTAGCTGCCAGATATTCTCCTAGGAGAATCTGGAAAATATAAAATGTAACTGGGTTCTTTCTGTTATATCTGTGTTCTTTTAAAGTATCAGTAATAGCTCCATTGTGGTATTAATTACCTTCATAGGATTTAACATCTTATATGTCCAGCTGATGCTATAATTCTAGATGTTCTATTCAAAATATGTTTATTAATTGATCAAATATCCATTGATTTATCTGACCTTCATGTATCTTTTCTTTGCAATTACCAAGAAAGGGTAAATTTCCCTTTCTTGTTCCATGAGGAACTAACCATATGTAACTTCACTGTTGAGATCAACTGTGCATTTTTATTAATCTCTCAATTATCTAAGCTTTTCCATAAATGTCAACCTCTTGCAGATGTCCACATGTATCTTCCTACAAAGATATTTCAGGCTTCCCGGCCTTCACTCAACTTACTTGATTCATCTCATCCCCAACAAGAGGACCAGGTAAATTTACACAGGAGATATTTCTATCACCTTTTTTGCAAAACTACCATTCTTACAGAAAATGATAGAACTAGCCATTATGGTTTCTGCTAGTAACTAGCAGTAAGGAAAATGCCACCGTGGTGAAGATATATGTCCTTTTTAGTTCACTTTTTAAATGGTAAGTATTTCTAGTCAGAGTTAAGAAAACTAGATTGCTATAGCATACATTCTGAAGGTGTCATTGTTTTTGCTTTACTTTTTGTCAAAATTTAGGGAACTCTTATGGGAGAGTTTTAGAGGTGAAAAGATCAACACTCTAGGGCATTACTTAAGGTAAGCACTTGTGGAATTTTTGTTTGTTTGTTTGTCTTTTCTCAAACTAAAGGTTCCCTCTGTTCGTGTAGAAATACATCTTCCTAGAGACCAGTCTGGGGAAGTGGACTTCAAAGCACTGGTTTTACAGTTAAAAGAGACCTCCAGCTTACAAGAGCAAGCTGATATCCTCTACATGCTATATACTATGAAGTAAGTTGTGGAAATTATCAATCTACTTTCATGTTTGTGTAGAAAGGAATTATAGTATAGTAAATACAGCACAGCTTTGGAGTCTCACTGATGCAGATTTGAGTAGTTTTGCAACCTACTTGCTGTATAACTTCAAAGTCTCAATTGTCCTCATTTTTGAAATTTAGATTATTACATACCTCATAGAATTGTTATGAAGATTAAAACAAAATAAAATATCTACAGTCTCTAATACAATGCCTGGTCCATAGTAAGTCACTAATCACATAAGGCTCCATTATTAAAAAAAAATCTACAGGTAAATAAATTTGTAAGTAAGAAGTAAGAATATGGAGGCTTACAGGAAAATGAAACTAGCATTAGTGAGTGTTTGCTATGTGTCAGGCACCCTCTGCGAAGTACATCTTATCTAGGTACCTCTAACTCAGTATGCCCAAATTGAACTCCTTTCTCCTGTCCTCCCAGAACCCCCAACAAAATAACCTGTTCTTCCTCATTTATTCATGTTGTTGACACCCTGAAGAGGGAGGATTGACCCCCCACCCTCCCCTAATTTGGTTTCAATATCGAGACTGATGATGCCACACAGATACCAGAAGGGTGTGAAATGTTTATTACCTACATAATGAAACTTTCTGGGGACAGAGGAACAGGCTGTCAAGTTGGCCCTTATAAAGCAAGAATGAGGCTGGATTTGGAATTTTATTTTGATACGGAGGTGAGGCTTGGATGAGGGTTTGTTCTCAATGGCACCAAAGAGATAACACTCAGATTTTCTTATCAACTTGCCCAGATGGAGGCTGGAAAGGAAAGGGAAGTTGTACAATTTGAAAGCAGTCAACAGTCGAACATCAAAAATGGATTCACTTCTATGACTCGATTCTATGAGTCAATTCTCCATCTCTGTTGTTGGAACTAACACTTACCTAATCATCAAGTCTTCTCCCCATATCCAGTTAATCATCAAGTCTGTCCAGTTTTATCTCTAAATATCTATCTTCTGCATCTCTACTGTTGCTGTCTTCATTCAGGCCTTTGTCTTTCCCTAGGACTGTTGCTACAGCTTCCTAACAACTTTCTGCTTCGATCTAGTTCTCTTCCAACCCATCCTTAACAGAGGAGGGAGAGTAACTTTGATGCTAGAAATGCTGAAACTTATACAAAAGTAGAGAGAATAGTGTGATGAATACTTTTAGACCTATCTCCTATCCTGAACAACTATAAACACATGATTAATCTTGTTCCATCTATATTCTCATTCTCTCTTCCTGGATTATTTTGAAGAGGATACCAAACATTTTATCATTTTATCCCTAAGTCAGTTCAATTCAGTCACTCAGTCTTGTCTGACTCTTTGTGACACCATGGACTGCAGCACGCCAGGATTTCCTGTCCCAGAGCCTACTCAAACTCATGTCCATTGAGTCAATGATGCCATCCAACCATCTAATCCTCTGTCGTCCCCTTCTCCTCCCACCTTCAATCTTTCCCAGCATCAGGGTCTTCCTAATGAGTCAGTTCTCCACATCAGGTGGCCAAAGTATTGGAGTTTCAGCTTTAGCATCAGTTCTTCCAATGAATATTCAGGACTGCTTTCCTTTAGGATGGACTGGTTGGATCTCCTTGCTGTCCAAGGGACTCTCAACAGGCTTCTCCAACACCACAGTTCAAAAGCATCAATTCTTTGGTGCTCAGCTCTCTTTATAGTCCAACTCTCACATCCATACATGACTACTGGAAAAATCATAGCTTTGACTAGATGGACCTTTGTTGGCAAAGTAATGTCTCTGCTTTTGAATATGCTGTCTAGGTTGGTCAGAACTTTCCTTCCAAGGAGCAAGCGTCTTTTAATTTCATGGCTGCAATCACCATCTGCAGTGATTTTGGAGCCCCCAGAAATAAAGTCTCTCGCTGTTTCCACTGTTTCCCCATCTATTTGCCATGAAGTGATGGGACCAGATGCCATGATCTTCGTTTTCTGAATGTTGAGCTTTAAGCCAACTTTTTCACTGTCCTCTTTCACTTTCATCAAGAGGCTCTTTAGTTCTTCTTCACTTTCTGCCATAAGGGTAGTGTCATCTGCATATCTGAGGTTATTGATATTTCTCCCGGCAATCTTGATTCCAGCTTGTGCTTCCTCCAGCCCAGCATTTCTCATGATGTACTCTGCATAGAAGTTAAATAAGCAGGGTGACAAAATACAGCCTTGGTGTACTCTGTTCCTGATTTTTTATCCCTAAATATTTCAGTATTATTTCTAAAAAATGTGAACGTGAAAGTCACTCAGTCATGTCTGTTTGTGACCCCATGGACTATACAGTCGTTGGAATTCTCCAGGCCAGAATACTGGAGTGGGTAGCCTTTAAGAATCTCTTTAAATGTAACCACAGTGAAATTGCTGGTTCTAGACAAAATAGAGTAAATGCATTTCTCTCTGTTCCTCCTGCTAAGTACAGAAGGACATTATTTATAAAACAAATGTAACAAGATGTTGAAAGGTAGAGAGAAGAAGGCACATTGGCTAAGGACCTCAAGATTGAAGAGTGACCGGGTAGTAACATCCCCAGGTTTTCTTTGTTTCCTCATTGGGTGCTGGAGAAGCCATCAGCCTAAAAAGGATGACCAGTGAGCACAGACAACAAAAACCCTAAGGAAAACCCATTTTTCCCAGACAAAGGACCAGAGAAAAGGCACCCTAGCAAGACAGACATCTTTGAGACAATACCACTTTAATCCACCCAAGCCCCAGAGAAAAATCTGTGGTGCTACTCCTGTCAACAAAGGCTGAATGGGAAGCTCAAACATCTGCTCCACCTTCCCCACTGCCAGGGAGTGTCAAAGAAGGCTAGGTAAGGATCTGGGACTTTCAGCCTCTCTAGTTGATAATGAAGTGCCCTTGATCTGTCTGACTCCAGTGCCTATGCTGTTTCCATCAGATTATAGTGTTTAATGAGTAAACAAGGAAGCTGAAAAGCCCATCAGCACCAAAGTTGAATTTTTACATACCCAATTTTATTAAAAATAGCCCAAACATATTTTAAACCATTTAGGGTCTATCTGCTTTGCATCTTCCTCAAAATTCATCCTGCATCTGCTAACAAGAGATAAACCCTGGGCCATGAGTATCCCAAACCACTGCTGCATTCAGAGCTTTCTAACCTAGCAACTCCCCGTGGTGCTACTAAGGTATATACCTAGACATGTAACCCCCTCCTCTCTTTCCTGGGAGTTTCCTTGCCCTCCTCCTGTTGTGGATGGTAGAACTTATGCCTTACATAAGCCTCCTGACAGTCTGATGCTGTGAGGGACTACCCCTTTCATACAAGCTATCCATGTACCAACTGTTAAAACTTGTTATATGCTACTATCAGAAAAACACATGAGAATTATTACTTTGATACCTTTGTTCCTTTCTTTTTCCTTTAAGGTAAGGCACTCTGTTCACAAAGTATCAGCTGAGTACTTATGTGCCAGGCACAATACTAAATGCAGAGTAATGAAAAGATAGAGAAAGTGAAAACAGATAAGGGGTAAGGACAGAATGACTGTAGCTTGAATGAAAACTGATGATTCAGCAGGGTAGTTGGGCTGGGCAAACAAAGACTTGAAAAACTCCTGCTTTCCTGTCACGTCAGATGATCCATGGTTGACTGTCAACTTTTCTGCTGCCAACACATGAATTTTCTTCATCTAATCTGGTATATACTAACTTTACCATAATATCTGATTGAAACTTGTAATCTCCCTAAAACTAGGTGATATCAAACCTTTTGAGTAGATTGTGTATGATGTACTGTGTGGCTTTTAATACACTTGGAATTCTGCCCAATATCCCTTTGTGAATTTGAGTAGAAACTGGGAGGTGGGGTCTCCTATGGCTATTAACTAGTATTCCTTCTGTGAATTGTCTGTTCATAAACTTTGCTTTCTATTGCGTTATTTATATTTTTCTTATTGATAGCATATATTAGTATTTTCTTTGCTATACTTGTTGCAGATATATTGTCCAAATAATTTGCTTTTTAACTTTGTTCATATGCCTTTCTCTGTGCAAAAATTTCATTTTATATAGTCAAATCTACATCAGTATTTTCTTTTTTGGTTTCTGGATTTCTTGTCATACATGGGGAGAATCTCCTTCCAAGAATTTTTAAAAATTTAAGTTCTTGATCTACTTGGAATTTATTTTTATATATCTTCTTACTCAACATGTCTAAAGTCAAATTCACTGTCTTTACCAGAAATATACTGCTGTCTGGCTTTTCATGGTATTATCGTTGCTTCAGTCACCCAGATGTGAAATTGTGTCATCATCTTCAAGTCTTTCTCACCCCCTGCCTCTCCCTACATGACCACAACTATAGTTGGGAATCAGTGATCAAACCTATATCCTCTATACTATAACTTTCAACCTTTATCTACCATTGCTCCCCCATCAGAGTGTGAATTCTCCCACCAAAACAGCCCATTGCTTATCATATCCAAAGCCTGTACATGACTACTTTCAGACCTTGGTTCATGTTTTTTCCTCTGTCTGGCCTACTCTTCTTTACCACATCCCATCTCTCCTTGTTGGAATTCTAGCCATATATCAAGGCCTGAATTATCTGTCACCTCCATGAAACTTTCTCTGATCTCTAGAAATAAAAAGAATCTTCCCTGATTGTGAGATATCACAACACTTATTTTCATATTATTTATTTTCATTCTGACCATTACAAACTTAGAGAGAAAACTTGTAAAGATAATACAAAAAAAGAATTTCTGGATATCCATCACTCAGATCCCTCAGATGTTCACACTGAGCTTTAATATTTCTCTATCTCTGTCTTTCTCTCTCTCTCCCTCCCTCCTTTCATCCTTCCCTGTCTTCTTCATCATCATCTCATCATTGTCACCACTACACACATATTTTTCCTGAACCATTGACAGTAAGTGCAAACATGATCCCTCTCTATCCCCAAATATTAATACTTCAGTGAGTATTTCCTAAAGACTAGGGATTCACTTATATAAGCACAATACAATTGCCAAAATCAGAAAATTAATGTTAAGATAATACCACTATCTAATGTACAGCTTTGTTGGTTGTCCAACAAATATCTAAGATTTGTTGGCTGTCCCAATAATGTCTTTATAGCAAAAGAAAATCTAATTGATGAATTTCATTTAGTTCTCACATGTCCCCTGTCTCCTTTAATGTGGAACAGTTCCTAAGTCTATCTTTAATGTTATTGACTTTTTAAAATTTAAAACAATGTAGATTTATTATCTTAGTCCCAGAGGTCAGAAGACTAACAATTATCCTTCCAGTTAAAATAAATTTTTTCAAAAAGAATCTTGAGTTGGGGGAGATTATCCTGGTTGATCAAGGTGGGCCTGATATAATCGTAAGGGTTCTTATAAGAGAGGAGTTGATATGATGGTGGAAGCAGAGAAGAAAGAAAAGATGATATGGCTTTGTTATCATTTTTAAAGGATACAGACAATTTATTTTGCCGAATATCCCTAAAGTTTGGTTTATCTGATGTTTCTTCATAATTAAATTTAGGTTATACATTTTAGGCAAGAATACTACTGAAGTGGGTCTTCCTAGGTGGCTCAGTGGTAAAGAATCCACTTGCCAATGCAGGAGACACAGGAAACGTGCGTATATCATTTACAATAATCTTCTATTTAGTAGACAGACTTTTTCTTGACAGTTTCTGTCTCTGTGCAAAACTTTTACTTTGAGGTAGTCTTATTTGCTTATTTATCCACACTTGAATAGGAGATGGCAACAGGGGAAGGGATGGTGGGATGAATTGGGAGATTGGGGTTGATATATATACACTACTTATGTATAAAAGATATAACTATTGAGAACCTAATGTATAGCTCAGGAAACTCTACTCAGTGCCCTGTGGTGACCTAAATGGGAAGGAAATCCAAAAGACAGGAGATATATATATGTATGTATGATGTGAAGTGGAGTGAAGTCGCTCAGTCGTGTCCAACTCTTTGTGACCCCATGGACTGTAGCCTACCAGGCTCCTCTGTCCATGGGATTTTCCAGGCAATAGTCCTGGAGTAGATTGCCATTTCTTTCTCCAGGGGATCTTCCCAACCTAGGGATCGAACCCAGGTCTCCCGCATTGTAGACAGACGCTTTACCGTCTGAGCCACCAGGGAAGTCTATATATAGATATATACACATACACATATAGCTGATTCACTTTGCTGTACAGCAAAAACTAACACAACATTGAAAAGCAACTATTCTCTAATAAAAAGGGGGTTCAGGATTGGGAACTCATGTATACCCGTGGCGGATTCATGTTGATGTATGGCAAAACCAATACAGTATTGTAAAGTAAAATAAAGTAAAATTTTTAAAAAATTGCTAAAACCAGTGTCAAAAGAACATACTGCCTATGTTTTCTTCTAGAATTTTTATGGTTTCATGTCTTACATTTAAGTCTTTAATCCATTTTGAGTTTACTTTTGTATATGGTATAGGAAAGTAATACAGTTTGATTCTCTTGCATGTATTAGTAGCTGTCCAGTTTTCCCAACACCATTTGTTTAAAGAGACTGTATTTCCCTATTGTAGATTCTTATCTCCTTTGTTGAACATTTACTGATTATTATAAGTGTGAATTTATTTCTGGGGTCTCTACTCTGTTCCATTGGTCTGTGTGTCTGCTTTTGTGCCAGTACCATACTTCTTTGAAGAGTATAGCTTTATAGTATAGTTCAAAGACAGGGAGCATGATTCCTCCAGCTTTTTCTTTTTAAAATTATTTTGGCCATTCAGTGTCTTTAGTATTTCCATACAAATTTTAGGATTATTTGTCCTAGTTCTGTGAAAAATGCCATTGGTATTTTGATAAGGATTGCATTGAATCTATAGATTGCCTTGGGTAGTATGGTGACATTAGCAATATTAATTCTTTCAATCCATGAACACAGTATATCTTTTCATTTGTTTTTGTCACCTTCAGTTTCTTTCATCAGTGTCTTATAGTTTTCCAAGTACAGGTCTTTTATCTCCTTACTTAGATTTATTTTTATTTTACTCTTTTGATATGATTTTAAATGAGATTGACCTTAATTTCTCTTTCTGATACTTTATTGTCAGTTTGTAGAAATGCAGTAGATTTATGTATATTAATTTTGTATCCTGCAACTTTACTGAATTCATCGATGAGTTCTAGTAGTTTTTTAGTGGAATTCTTTATATATTAGAGAACTGGCCTATGAATTGGAAATATTTTTTCTCAGTTTGTAATTTGTTCTATGACTTTTCTTATAGTGGTTTTTGCAATGAGTTTTTGGTATTTATATAAATATATATTTATGTGTGATATATAAATGTATCAACCTTTCTTTTATGGTTTCTGGTATAAAGTACACAGTTTAAAAGTCCTCTTGCTTCTAAAATAATAAAGTAGTTCTCCCCTATCTCTTTTAGTACTTTAACATTTAAATTTGATACATATGGAATTTTGGTGTACAGTGCAAAGCATGGATTCAACTTTTTCCCCAGTGGCTACTTGTCTTAACATTATTTAATAAATAATCTACCTTTTATCATATATTAAATTCCCAATTTTATAACACTTTATATATCTTTTATGGTATTTTACAGTTGACTTACAATATATAAATTTTTACAGCAATAATGTATATGATGTATATCTTTTAAAACTAAGCAAATTTTTTCTTCTTCATTACTTCCCTAAGTGCACCATACTTTCTGAACTTGCAATAGTTAAATTAAATCTTTGACTTTAATTTCAGCTACCTTGAAGCCCATTGAGAGGGTAAAAGAATGCATTTTGTCAAAACACAACTGAAACTAAGACTTATTCTTATCTAGATATTTGCCTTTCAGTACTGACTATTAAAATAGTTTTTTAATAAGAATTCACAGTAAATAACTTTCATTTCCTAATGAGAGAGACCTATCAAAAACAGGTACACTCATTATAACACAAATGAAAGATTGTTGCCTGCAGCTTTATTTATAATTAATGTAGACCTCCCTTTAACATTTCAGAGGACCTGACTGGGACACTGGATTGTATGATGAAGGGAGCATGACAGTCAGAGAGCTGCTTACTGAGCTATATGGCAAAGTTGGAGAAATTCGTCACTGGGGCCTGATCAGATACATCTCTGGAATCTTAAGGAAGAAGGTAGAAGCACTCGATGAGGTACTATCAATTCTTAAATTTATATCAAATCTAAATGGAGGTGCTTTTTTAAAAAATTGTTTCTGAAGTTTTTTAAGGAAATCACCACAGCATCTAATCATTTGAACTGTTGTTTTTCCCACATAAAATTTCTGATATCAGTTAACCTTTCTTTTATGAGTGTCAAATATTTAATACCAAAGCATATAAACTGTAGACGTATAGAGGTGTTAAAATCTATAAAAATCATAGATCTTAAGAAGGAATTTACACTAGACTAAAAGATCCTACCTCTTAGGAAATAAAAATACCTTCATAGAAATCTCTCTTTTCTGCTGTTCATGGCATTTCCTAAGAAAAAGACTGATGTGTCATTAAATCAAGGGGGGAGCAAAGGTTTCTAGACTGTAAAGAGGAATTTTCATGGAAATCTGAGGTATTCTGTGAAGGGTAATACTGTTACACTGTTTATTTGTAGGCCTGCACAGACCTTCTCTCCCATCAGAAACATTTGACAGTGGGACTCCCTCCAGAACCTCGAGAGAAGACCATCTCTGCGTTAGTGTGGTTTTGTTTGGATTTGATCAAGCTTCTCTGAAATTTTAAGGAGCTGTGAGGACTGGCCACAATTCTGTTGTCCTAATCTACAAATGGATGATAATGTCCTATGTGTGTGACCTTCTATCAGGGACTCTCGATGTGAGAATGTTTGTAGCAATATTTCTGTGCTGTGCTTAGTTGTATCCAACTCTTTGTGACTCCATGAACTGGAGCCCGCCAGACTCCTCTCCCCATGGGATTCTCCAGGCAAGAATACTGGAGTGGGTTGCCATTTCCTTCTCCAAGGGATCTTCCCGACCCAGGGATCGAACCCACATCTCCCACATTGCAAGCAGATTCTTTACCATCTGAGCCACCAGGAAGCAGTGATAGGACATGAGTAAATGAAAGAGAAAACTCACAGGGAGTAGTACTCAAATGTATTTTGCTCTTTTGGAGGTTTTTTGTTTTTTTTTACCTATTGACTTTCCCCAAACTTTCCTTCAAAAAATCAACAAACAAGGCAACTGGAATTACCCCACACAAACACACAAAATAAGCTATTCTATAGGTTTCATTTCAGACCTCTCTCCTATGCTTATAGATGGCTATTTTTCCTTATGTCTCTTCACATTTCTTCTCTCTGTCCAAATTTCTCACTTATAAAAGACACCAGTCATAGTAGATTAGGGCCCACTCAATGACCTCACTTTAGCTTACCTCTTTATAGAGTCACTTTATAGACCCCATCTCCAAACAAGGTTACACTCTGAGGTCCTAGGAGTTAGGATTTCAACATAGGAACTTGGAACACAATTCAGTCCATAACACCTTACTCCTGCCAAGCAGTACCTTTTATTACAAATTAGATCAATTCTGTGACTACTGTGGGTAATCCAAAAGAAGATGACATCCCCCATGCCCCCAGAGTGCTTAGTATCAACAGGAGAGTCAGAAATGTGGGAGGGAGCATGTGTGCATATATATATATATATATAAAATGGATCTATAAAAATTAGTATAAGACTATAAAGTATTATTGTAAAGCAATAAAATGGCTTCCAAAAGGCACAGCTTAAATTTAGTTTGTTACTTTCCAGCCATAATAGTTACTTATCAAATGTTAAAAATTAACCATGAAAACCTGGTCTGGATGGACATCATGGGGTGAGTTTTAAGTACAATTGTGAGGGAAAAAGGCAATCCAGGCTTAGAGAGGAGGGAGCAGAGCTCTGCTGAGTTCATACAGGCCAGAGTGCTTTGGGGAGGCAGTAAACTTTGAAAACTGAAAGAAACAAAATGATACCAGTAATGATGAGATGTTGAGACACTGACTTGGACTTAGGAGGAGCTTTTTCATTTTCTCAATATATTTAGGTTAAGTAGTTGCAGAATTTTGTCTTTATTCACTGTCTTCTTCCTTAGACCTCTGCCCTATGAAGTACTCACTCAACTGATAGATGAAGCCAGTGAAGGGGATATGAGCATTTCAATTCTTACACAGGTGAGCAGAATTATAAAGCCTAATCTGATGACTGATATTTAAAATTTTGTTTTCAGTTGATCTGGCAATTTCTGAAGACCGCAAAATAGGCCTTGTGAGATCCATGGTATAATTTTTGTCTGTATTCATTCCATGCATAGGAAATAATGGTGTATCTAGCCATGTATATGCGAACTCAGCCTGGCCTCTTTGCTGAAATGTTTCGACTTCGAATTGGTCTGATCATACAAGTTATGGCAACAGAACTGGCCCACTCCCTTCGATGCTCAGGTATTCAATTAAGTAACTGAAGCAGAATTCACTTTTATTAGAGGTCTGTTAAGTTTTGAATCAGGAGAGAAAGGAAGCTAAAAGATTTCTATCAGTAGCTCTGATCCTGAATATAGCAGTATTGTTCCCATGTTTGTCTCTATGCAAGTCAAGGGATTGCTATAACAAGTTTATATATCAGTTTTCAATGTCAAAATTCCATCTTTTTTGTAGCTCTGCACTCCAAATTACCTTCCTACTAACTCCTAGAATGATCCAGGGCATGTGAAAAGTGAAAGTGTTAGCTGCTCAGTCATGTCCAACTCTTGGCAACCCCGTGGACTACAGCTCACCAGGCTCCTCTGTCCATGAAATTCTCCAGGCAAGAATATTGGAGTAGGCTGCCATTTCCTTCTCTAGGGGATCTTCCCAACCCAGTGGTTGAACCTGGGTCTTCTGCATACATCAAACTAAGTATGACAGACTGGGTTTGATTCTGATTCAGGCATGCCACCTCTGGCTGTCAGATTGAGTCACCACATCAGTTTGATTATAGTGTCAGTATTGTGTCTAGTTACCATCAGGATCAAATAAAGGAAGGCAATATTTCTGTTAATATTTATCTGACAAAACCTTTTGATATTAGCTAAAGGTATATTTGGCAAGGTGGTAGTTTTAGAAAAATAAATGAGGCCTTTGGAAGCTGTAGCACAGAATTATGGGGGGACCCCATGGCATGACTTTCATATTTGTTTGATTTCAACAAGAATGACAAAATAATAGAGATAGGGATTGCATACAAAAATAAAACCATAGTTGTAAAACTCAATGTTAAACATTGTTTCAATTAAATTTCCCCAAAAGGCTTTTAATTGCACTGTTAGCAAGTAGCTAAATTTATTGATTTGAATCCAACCTAAATTACATGATATAATGTATATTTAAATAACCATTTAGAGAAATAAAGCTAATGATTATTCTGTACCTACCATATGCCAGACACTACTTTTATACATTATCTCATTTAATTCTTACAACAACCCAATGGTGAAGGTATTTTTAATCTCACTTTTACTGAAAAAGAAATTGAAACTCAACAAACTATTGGATATAAGATAGGCTCAAGGATGTATTGTGTAACATGGGAACACAGCCTATAATTTTGTAATAACTGTAAATGGAAAGTAACCTTTAAAATAAAATTTTATGTAAAAGTAATTATCAGTTTTTTTTTTAAAAAAATGAAACTCAGGTTAATTACTTGCCCAAAGTTACATAACTAGTAAATAGCGAAATTTGAGTCCAAGTCTGCCTTATTGTAAATGATTTCCAGTTCAGCACATTATTATAGATTACATTGGGCTTTTCCAGGTGCCGCTAGTGGTAAAGAACCTGCCTGCCAATGCAGGAGATGAAAGAGGCATGGGTTTGAACCCTGGGTCAGGAAGATCCCCTGAGGGAGGGCATGGCAACCTACTCCAGTATTCTTGCTGGAGAATCCCATGGACAGAAGAACCTGGCAGGCTACAGTCCATAAGGTCGCAAAGAGTCAGTCTCATACACACACACACACACACACATACACACACACACACATATATATCAAGGGATGTTTTATGAGTCTGATTATTCAATAATTAACCTCAAGAGGGATAAAATCCCCAAACATTCTTTACTTTTTCTTAATTGCCCATTACAGAATTTTTTTCTTGTGGATTCCCCAAGCCATGGCTATTCATTTCTTCTAGGATAAAGTCATGGTCCCTGGGTCTGATATCCAAGACCCTCAATAGTTTGACCTCTGCCTCCTACTTCAACAGTGCTTCCCATTTTATCAGTCCTCGTCCTTGGAGATTGATGTCTCCTCTGATTTCCAAAGCATTTATTATCTATACCTTTCATTTGACACTTAGTATAGCCATGTCATGTTTTATTGTTGTTTATCTTGTTCACATGTCTGGTCTTTCCCACACATTGCTACTTGGTCACCCTCTCAAGGCAAGCATTATGTCATACCTGTTTGTCCTAACATTGCTTAAAATCATGACCTAGATGTAGTAAACTCATAAGTGTCTGATGTTGATGAACAAATTCAAGTTATCTTCTCAATATTCTTCATAATTTCATGGATTCATATCTATTCTCTTTTTAAATCCCCATATTTCCAGACTGAGAAGTTTTGATTATTTTAGTCCATCTTCATATACACATCCATTACTTTCTCCAACTGGTTTCCAGTTTGATTTTTCTTATCTTTCATTCTTCCCACTTTCAAATAAAGATTCTACTGAGTATACCCTACTGATGTGGAAGAGGACTGAAGAAGTCAAGAACCTGGTTAATCCATAAACTGGATAATCTGTCCTTAAATTATTAAGAATCTATTGCAGTATGCATGCCTAGGCAATATGGTGCTGGAAATGTATTTCATAATTCTGTTCTTCCAATCAAGTGACTCAGAAATTCTAAGCAAGAAAAGAAACAGAAAAAGTGGGGTGGGAATGGCAGGCCAATTAGAAATACCTCTGTCCTAACATTTCTGCTGACTAGCTGAGGAAGCCACAGATGGCCTGATGAATCTCAGTCCTTCAGCCATGAAGAACCTCTTGCATCACATACTCAGTGGCAAGGAGTTTGGAGTGGAACGAAGTGGTAAGGTTGAATAACTGCATTTCTATTTTATAGTACTTATTTTAAATATTTCGTTGATTTTGAAATGCTGTTCTTTTATCAGAGAAACTTTTCCTCCAAATAAATAGAACCCCTATATATGGAAGAGTTTAAACCAAAGCTCTCTTCTGGAACAAGATTTGGAAACCACTGTGTGTCTTTTTTTCCCCCTTAAATTAAGTATATTGCTATCATATTTTGTTTTGGACTGTCTTATATATTCCTTTGCATTAAGTCTCTAGCACAAATAGCAAGCTATATCATCTAAAACTTTCTTGTATTCCAATTGACAATAATTCAGTAGCATTTATGGTGGTGTGTATGTGTGTGTAGCTGCTATAATACATTGGATGTATCCTTTCACCTTTAAATTCAAATACATTTGGGTTCTATCACAAATTAACCTTATACCTGCACTTGGTGGTTGGCGGTGGTATTTGATATCAAGTCTGGTCCCATCACTTCATAGGAAATAGATGGGGAAACAGTGGAAACAGTGTCAGACTTTATTTGGGGGGGGCTCCAAAATCACTGCAGATGGTGACTGCAGCCATGAAATTAAGATGCTTACTCCTTGGAAGGAAAGTTATGACCAACCTAGATTAGTATATTCAAAAGCAGAGACATTACTTTACCAACAAAGGTCCATCTAGTCAAGGCTATGGTTTTTCCAGTAGTCATGTATGGATGTGAGAGTTGGACTGTGAAGAAAGCCAAGCGCCGAAGAATTGATGCTTTTGAAATGTGGTGTTGGAGAAGACTCTTGAGAGTCCCTTGGACTGCAAGGAGATCCAACCAGTCCATTCTGAAGGAGATCAGCCCTGAGTGTTCTTTGGAAAGAATGATGCTAAAGCTGAAACTCCAGTACTTTGGCCACCTCATGCGAAAAGTTGACTCATTGGAAAAGACTCTGATGCTGGGAGGGATTGGGGGCAGGAGGAGAAGGGGACAACAGAGGATGAGATGGCTGGATGGCATCGCCGACTCAATGAACGTGGGTTTGGGTGAACTCTGGGAGTTGGTGATGGACAGGGAGACCTGGCGTGCTGCAATTCATGGGATCGCAAGGAGTCGGACACGACTGAGCGACTGAACTGAACCGAACTGAGCTGAACATCAGAGCAAATGAAAAGAGTCATCTCCCATGCTTAACTTTCAGAGTTAGAATAAATAAATATATAATATCAGATGGATAGCTTAGAGTGGTAAGAGAATGTTATAAAGCAGTATTCCTCAAGCCTTACTGTTCACAAGAATTACCTGGGTATCTTGCTAAACTGCAGACTTTGATTCAATAGGTCTACAGTTGGGCCTAAAATTGTAGCAAGCTTCTAGGTGATGGCAATGCTGCAGGTCTCTGGACCACACTTTGAATAGAAACATTATAGCTGTTGAGTTTTTCATTATTATTAATATAAAAGGAGGTCATACATCTGAGTCTTTTAAAAGTGGTGGAGAAAAAGTTTGAACCTGATTATCCTCCCTCTTTCTCTTTAATCTGTCATGCTATATAGTTCGTCCTACTGATTCAAATATCAGCCCTGCTATTTCAATCCGTGAGGTTGGTGCTGTTGGAGCAACCAAAACAGAACGAACTGGGATCATGCAGTTAAAAAGTGAGATAAAGCAGGTAAGATACTACTTGGGAAATGAACTGGGATATTTTTATGTTTAAGAACATTGTTTTGGAATCAGATTTTGTAAGATCATGTATTTTGCTTCATATCCTAAGTTTAATTTGAGCCATTTATTTTTCAGGTGGACTTTCGTAGACTGTCTATCTCAACTGAAAGTCAGGTGAAACAAGTAGGGATCCTTTAACATAAATTAACCTGCCTTTAGCTCTACAAAACATGCATGAGCTCATGACTTTTTAAAAATAAGATAAGCCACACAGTAGCTTGTTTGATTCTCCTTTCTAGCAATTAAGCTTTCATTTTTCTGGACCAAACTCTTTTGCTAATTTTAAGATGAAAGTAATTTGTTCCTGATAGCAAGAAATTAAAACCTTGAATTCCTCTGGTTAAGGTTAAATGTAATTTTGGAATTAATTAATTAATTAACATGTAATTTGAGACTTAAATTTCTTGCTTTTAAGAACCAGACTAGCTGAGGGCTTTTTTAAAATCTATTTTCAAATTTTTGTCATTGTCATGATAGAGCTATATGAAACGCATTGTGGACACATAGAGGAAAAAACATATAAATCAATCTGGGTGTTGGTGAGAGTCACCAAATATCAGACTGTAGCCTCTTACTCATTTTTGGCCCTGGAGATGAGAATAGATGAGTTAGTGTGTTATTAAAAAAAAAATAACACAAACTTCCATAGTTTCTCTTAAAACTTTAGAAAACCATGTGATTTCAAAGTCTTTTAATGAAAAGCTTAAAACTACCCCTCCTGCCTTCAAAATAAACTTACACTATCTTATGATACTTGAGCACATCCAAAAAGGAGAGGCAAAATGGAAATTTTGCTTGTTTATATGTTTGTTTGTTTGTTTGCTTGCTTTAGGAGTAAGAAACTATTTAGGAAAATAAAGACCGAATGCTTGAAGTTTAATTTGAAGTAAACTTAATTTAGATATACTTATCAGATACCCTTTCATGTTTAGATTATGCAAGTGAAAGAACAGGATGAAATAAGAAAGGGTCTTTTGATAGAAAAGTGTTTACAGGGTTTTTTTCTAGACAGTTTGGATAATCTGAACATTTTCCTACCTGAACGGTTAAAGAACTACATTTCATACTGAGTGAAACTGATGTTCTTGGTAAACAGTCCTTGTTTTGGTTGAGAGTGATTGGCTGAATACTTCATAGTTGTTTATAGTCATACAGTATTACTTACAAGCTCATTATATATTTAGAACTCGAAGTCCATGTTCCCAGCTAGACTAATATGATATTAAGGACTTGACCTACCCACAAAACTATATCATTTAATTCAATTTTATACATTCACTGTCTATAGGACCTCAAGAAAACCAAAATCATTAGGACTATAATTTAGAAGACTGAGAGCTTTGAATTTTCATTACCTTATTTCTAAATATTGATTTCCACTCTCACCTGCCTATCTGATATTTTGTACTGTTCTAATAAGCCTTTGTCTCTGCTCAACAATGTCCTCTTTTCTGATTATGGAAAAAATACATTGAAAAATAGTTTTTTTTTTTAACCCTTTACCATGACTTCCTGAGTTAAGCTATTTCATCCACTTTTTTAATGATAACATGCTGGTTAGTTACTTGAATAGTCTGTAATTTTACTCTACTAAAAACTTTTAAAAACACATAATGGCTACCTTGCCTTTTCCCTTTTAAAAGTTTATTTTTTCAAATTTTTTTCATAGCCCAATGGTGGCCATCCCCTGGGTAAGGATTTGATGTCACCGTCTTTTCTTGTAATTGCCGATATTTTATTATATACCATTCATAAATGCTTTGAATATGCTGTTATATAAAGTATGACATATACAGATTGACTGAAAAGAAAAGCAAAATGAGTCAAAAAGTTAAATTTTTACTTATAAATCAACTTCATATATGTATACTTATAAATCAACTTCATGTAGGGTGAAATCTTTCCATTTCTTTTCCAAAAAGGCAGGGGAGAGGGTTCAACTCCAACCTTTTTTTCCATTTCAGAAAACAAAATTCAATTTAATAAGTACTTGTTAAAATCTGTTTAGTCACTTATTCTTTCAACTAATATAGTTAAAATTACATGGCTGCTATGTGCCAGGCACTGTGCCAGAAAACATTGGTATCCACTGGGAACTTGTTAGAGATGTAAAATATTGGTTCCTATCCTAGGCCTACTAAATCAGAAAGGCTGGAGTGAGGCCTGGCAGTCTGTGTTTTAATAAGTGTTCCAGGTGATTCAGGTGCACTTTTAAGTTTGAAAACCACTGGCTTACTTGTTCTTCTGATTGTTAATTTATTTGTAAGTATTAACTAAGTACCAATTTTGTGCCAGGCACTGGAAATATTAATGTTGAAAGTGTTAGTTGCTCAGTCATGTCTGACCCTTTGTGGCCCCATGGCCTGTAGCCTGCCAGGCTCCTCTCTCCATGAAATTCTCCAGAATTTCTGGAATGAGTTGCCATTCCCTTCACCAGGAGATCTTCCTGACCCAGGGATTGAACCCAGCTATCTTTCATTGCAGGCAGATTCTTTACCACATGAGCCACCAGGGAAGCACAAAACAGATGTAGTCCTTGCCCTCACGAAGCTTACAGTTTAGGAAAACTGACCTTTGATTTAGTTTCCTTGGTTTAAATCAATGATCCATAATGGCGTATGATTTCAATTCTTAGACTGAAGAGATTAAGGCCAGATAGCAACCAAATAAAAAATGGAAAACTATTGGAAATGGTATTAGTATTTCTCTTGACCTCAATTAGTATAGTCCATCCTAAAGGAAATCAGTCCTGAATATTCATTGGAAGCTCTGATGCTGAAGCTGAAACTCCAATACTTTGGCCACCTGATACGAAGAACTGACTCATTTGAAAAGACCCTGATACTGGGAAAGATTGAAGGCAGGAGGAGAAGGGGATGACAGAGGATGAGATGGTTGGATGGCATCACAGACTGAATGGACATGAGTTTGAGTAAACTCTGGGAGTTGGTGATGGACAGGGAAGCCTAGCATGCTGCAGTCCATGGGGTTGTAGAGAGTGGGACACAACTGAGCAACTGAACTAAACTGAACTGAAATGAATTAGCATAGTATGACTTGGCCAACTTTGTCATATTCACATTAATAAAGAAAGACAGATACATAGAGGAGAAGTTAATCTAAAATCTCAGAACTATTGATATTTGGTTTTGGAAAATAATCTGAATAACCTTAATGTTTGACTCCACTTAAGAGCCTAGGATCTTGATGGTAGAGATGAGGACATTGAAGATAAATCAAATGGAGCTCATCTTCTTGGTACATCACTGTGCCAATAGAAATGCCTTACGACGCTTTTCTCTTTTATATAGCAATGGTGTTACGGGCATTTGACCCAAAGTAATATCTAAGAAGCTCTGTTCTCAGGAAATATTTATATTATATTCTTTTCATTTTATATTTATTTCTGAATCTAAGCTAGCAAAGAGCCACTTTCCCCAATGTATTTTATCCTTTACTTATATAAGTTTTTCAAAGTTCATTATGTTGTGGCATGTATCAATACTTCATTCCTTTATATTGCTAAACAATACCTTATTGTATTGATATGTAGCACATTTTGGTTATCCATTCACCAGGTGACAAACATCTGGGTTATTTCTGCTTTTTCACTGTTAATGAATAATGTTGCTATGAACCTTCATGTATAAGTTTTTATTTGAGCATATGTTTTTTTTTTTTCTTGGATATACATCTACAAGAGGAAGTACTGGGTCATTTGGTGACTATGTTTAGCATTATGAGGAACTACCACATTGTTTTCCAAAGGGGACAGCACCATTTTACATTCCCACCAGCAATGTCTGAGGGTTCCAGTTTCTTCATATCCTTACCAATCCTTGGTTGTTGTTCAGTTGCTCAGTAGTGTCCAGCTGTTTGTGATCCTGTGGATAGCAGCATGCCAGGCTTCGCTGTCCATCACCAAATCCCAGAACTTGCTCAAACTCATGTCCATTGAGTCAGTGATGCCATCCAACCATCTCATCCTCTATCATCCCCTTCTCTTCCTGCATCAGGGTCTTTCCCAGCATCAGGGTCTTTTCCTTACTATTGACCATATTTTTAATTCTAGCCATTTTAGTGGGTATGAAGTGGTATCTCATTGTGGTTTTGATTTCGCATTTCCCTAATGGCTTATGATATTAATCATCATAATTATTAATTATCATTAATCATGTGCCGATTGACTGTTTACCTTCTTTTGGAGAAATGTCCATTCAGATCCTTTGCCCATTTGTTAATTGGGTTGTCTTTTTATTGTTGAGTTGTAAAGATTCTTTATATATTCTAGATATGTGTGTGTGCTAAGTCACTACAGTCGTTTCCAACTCTTTGCAATCCTATGGACTGTAGCCTGCCAGACTCTTCTGTCCAAGGGGATTCTCCAGGCAAGAATGCTGGAGTGGGTTGCCATTTCCTCCTCCAGTGGACCTTCCCAACCCAGGGATTGAACCCACATCTCTTATGTCTCCTGCATTGGCGGAGACATAAGCACCACCTGGATATAGGTCCCTAAAGGTTCTTTATGTATTCTGGATACAAATCCCTTTTCAGATATGTGATTGGCAAATAGTTTCTCCCATTCTATGGATTTTCTTTTCACTTGCTTTTTTTTTCCTCTGAAGAATATCAACCACTGGATTTACTTTCTTGATAGCGTCATTTGAAGTTTTTAGTTTTGGTTAAGCCAGATGACACCACCCTTATGGCAGAAAGTGAAGAAGAACTAAAGAGCCTCTTGATAAAAGTGAAAGAAGAGAGTGAAAAAGTTGGCTTAAAGCTCAACATTCAGAAAACTAAGATTATGGCATCTGGTCCCATCACTTCATGGGAAATAGATGGGGAAACAGTGGAAACAGTGTCAGACTTTATTTTGGGGGGCTCCAGAATCACTGCAGATGGTGACTGCAGCCATGAAATTAAAAGACGATTACTCCTTGGAAGGAAAGTTATGACCAACCTAGACAGCATATTCAAAAGCAGAGACATTACTTTGCCAACAAAGGTCCGTCTAGTCAAGGCTATGGTTTTTCCAGTGGTCATGTATGGATGTGAGAGTTGGACTGTGAAGAAAGCTGAGCACCGAAGAATTGATGCTTTTGAACTGTGGTGTTGGAGAAGACTCTTGAGAGTCCCTTGGACTGCAAGGAGATCCAACCAGTCCATTCTGAAGGAGATCAGCCCTGGGATTTCTTTGGAGCGAATGATGCTAAAGCTGAAACTCCAGTACTTTGGCCACCTCATGCGAAGAGTTGACTCATTGGAAAAGACTCTGATGCTCAGAGGGGTTGGGGGCAGGAGGAGAAGGGGATGACAGAGGATGAGATGGCTGGATGGCATCACTGACTCAATGGACGTGAGTCTGAGTGAACTCTGGGAGTTGATGATGGACAGGGAGGCCTGGCATGCTGTGATTCATGGGGTCGCAAAGAGTCAGACATGACTGACTGAACTGAACTGAACTGAAGCCCAACTTATCTAATTTTACTTTTAGTTTCCTATCTAATAAGGCTTTGCCTAGCCCAAAGTCACAAAGATTTATTCCTATTTTTTTAGTTTTATCGTTTTAGCTTTTACAGTTAGGTCTGTGATTATGTTTATGGGCGCCCAAAAGACCACCCCACCCCACCCCCCGATTCAGTGATTCACTAAGAGGATTCACATGACTATGTATATAGTCATACTGAAAGTTGTGATTACAGCAAAAGGATACAAAGCAAAATCAGCAAAGGGAAAAAGTGCATTAGACAAAGTCCAGGGGAAATAGGCACCAGTTTCCACAGTACTCTCTCAGTGGAGTCACACAGGCAGGATGCAATTCCCAGTTCAGTGAGTTGTGATAACATGTATGAAATATTGCCAACCAGGGAAGCTCACTTAAGACTCAGCACCCAGGGCTTTTTGTTGAAGGCTGGTCACATAAACAGTCTCTCTCTGGCATGTGCTGAAATTCTAGACTCCCAGAGAGAAAGTAAGTGTTCAATATAAACTCTAGTGTTTTCACAGTTTAGGCACAATAAGCCACTGTTACTGAATTCTGAGAATGATGGGAACCCTCCCAAAATCCAGCTTTCCAAATACCAACCAAAGGTCAATCTTGTAATCAGGCCTTGCAAGAATAGCACTTCTGGCCTGCTGTGTTAACTCTTTTCTGTGTAGTAACCCATCTGGACTTATTTTTTGTGTATGGAGTGAAGTAGGGGGTCCAACTTCACTCTTGAATGTGACTATCCAGTTGTTTCAGCACTATTTTTGAAAAGACTATCTTTCCTACATTTGCTTTTCTTGACACCCTGGTTAAAAATTGGCAAAAGTGTAATGGCTTATTTCTGAACTCCCAATTCTACTTCACTGATCTACATACCTAGCCTATGCATGTATTACAGTCTTTTTTTTTTTCCAGAGAAGGAAGGATTTGCAGCAAGTAAGGAGAACACTTGCTCCCAAAGCAGTGTCTCCCAACACATTTTTTAATAATTATAGCTTTATAATAAATTTTGAAATTAGGAATTGTGAGTTCTCCAAATTTGATCTTCTTTTTTAAGATTGTGTTAGCTATCATGGGTCTCTTGAATTTCCACATGAAGGTTAGAATAGGCTTGTCAGTTTTTGTAAAGAACTCTGTAGGATTTTAATAAAGATTGTGTTCAGCCTGTAGATCAATTTTGAGAGTATTGAATTTTAACAGTATTACACCTTCTGATCCATTAAAATAGGATTTCTATTTATTTAGGTCTTTAATTTCTTTCAACATGTTTTATAGTTTTCAGAGTATAGATTTTACAGTTCTTTTGTTAAATTTATTCCTAAGTATTTTATTATTTTAATGCTGTTTTAAATGGAGTTATTTTCTTAATTTCATTTTCAGATTGTTGACTGCTACTGTTTAGAAATGCAATTGATTTTTGTATATTGATCTTATATCAAGCAGCTTTAATGAACTCACTTATTAGTTTTAATTGATTTTTAGTAAATTCCCTATATACAAGCCCATGTCATCTGCAAATGACTTTGCACTCTCAATGACTTCTATTTTCTTTCTTGTTCAATAGCCCTGGCTAGAGCCTCCAGTACGATGTTGAATAGAAGTAGCAAGATTAAACATCTTTGTCTTCTTCTATCTTAGGAGGGAAAACATTCAGTTACCAACCGTTCATTATAATGTCAGCAGTGGGTTTTTTGTAAATGCCCTTTATGAGATTTAGGAAGAACCCGTTTGTTTCCAGTTTGTTGAATGTTTTTATCATGAAGGGGAGGGTTGCTTTTCAATCACTAAGTCATGCTTGACTCCTTGCAACCCCATAAACTATAGAATGCCAGGCTCCTCTGGTCTCCACTATCACCTGGAGTTTGCTCAAATTCATGTGTATTGCGTTGGTGATGCCATCTAATCACCTCATCCTCTGCTGCCACCTTCTCCTTTTGCCTTCAATCTTTCCTAGCATCAGGGTCTTTTTCGATGAGCCAGCTCTTTGCATCAGGTGGCCAAATTATTGGAGCTTCAGCTTAAGCAACAGTCCTTCCAATGAGTATTCAGAATTTATTTTCTTTAGAATTGACTGGTTTGATCTTCTTGCAGGCCAAGGGACTCTCAAGAGTCTTCTCCAGCATCACAATTCAAAAGCATCAATTTCTTGGCCCTCAGCCTTCTTTATGGGTCCAACTCTCACATCCATATATGACTTCAGGAAAAAACATAGCTTCGGATATATGGACCTTTGTGGTCAAAGTGATGTATCTGCTTTTTAATACACTGTCTAGGTTTGTCATAGTTTTCTTTCCAAGGAACAAACATCTTTTAATTTCATGGCTACAGTCACCATCCACAATGATTTTGGAGCCCAAGAAAATAAAATCTGTCACTGCTTCCACTTTTTCCCCTTCTATTTGACATGAAGAGATGGGACCAGATGTCATGATCTTAGTTTTTTTTTAATCTTTAGTTTCAAGCCAGCTTTTTCACTCTCCTGTTTCACCCCGATCAAGAGGCTCTTTTAGTTCCTCTTCACTTACTGCCATTAGACTGATATCATCTTCAAATCTGAGGTTGTTGATATTTTAGAAGCAGTCTTGATTCCAGCTTGTGATTTATCCACACTCTTCCTTTCATTAGCTTATGATGCACTCTGCACATAAGCTAAATAAACATGGTGACAACATACAGCCTTGTCACACTCCTTTTTCAATTTTGAACCAGTCAGTTGTTCTGTGTCTGGTTCTAGCTATTGCTTGTTAAACTGCCTACAGGTTTATCAGAAGACAGGTGAGGTGATCTGGTATTTGTATCTCTTTAAGAATTTTCCATAGTTTGTTGTGATCCACACAGTCACAGGAGTGTTAGAATTTATTAAATGCTTTCCCGTATCTATTAGGATGATGTGGGTTTTATGTTTTATTCTACTGATATGATGTTGTTGTTATTGTCCAGTCACTCAGTCATCTCTGATTCTTTTAGACCCCATGTACTGCAGCATGCCAGGCTTCCCTGTCCTTCACCATCTCTCAGAGCTTGCTCAAACTAATATCCTTTGAGTTGGTGATGCCATCCAACCATCTCATCCTCTGTTGTCCCCTTCTCCTCCTGCCTTCAATCTTCCTAGCTTCAGGGTCTTTTCTAATGAGTTGGCCTTCCTATGATGTGGCCAAAGAATTGGAGATTCAGCTTCAGCATCAGTCCTTCCAATGAATATTCAGGGTTGATTTCATTTAGGATTGACTGGTTTGATCTCCTTGCAGAGCAAGGGACTCTCAAGAGTCTTCTTCAACATCACAGTTCAAAAGCATCAAATCTTCAGCACTCAACTTTCTCTATGGTCCAGCTCTCACATCCATACATGACTACCAGAAAAACCATAGTTTAGACTGTATGTACCTTTGTCAGCAAAGTAATGTCTCTATATTTTAATATGCTGTCTAGGTTTGCCATAGCTTTTCATCCAAGGAGCAAGTATCTTTAATTTCATGGCTGCAGTCACCATCTACAGTGAGTTTGGAGCCTAAGAAAATAAAGTCAGTCACTGTTTCCATTCTTTCCCCATCTACTTGTCATAAAGTGATGAGACCAGATGCCATGATCTTGTTATCTGCAAACAGTGAGAGTTTTTATTCTTCTTTTCCAATCTGGATTCCTTTTATTTCTTTTTCTTCTGTGATTGCTGTGGCTAGGACTTCCAAAACTACATTGAATAGTAGTGGTGAGAGTATGCATCCTTGTCTTGTTCCTGATTTTAGATGAAATGCTTTCAATTTTTCACCATTGAGAATAATGTTTCCTGTGGATTTATCATACATGGCTTTTATTATGTTGAGGTATGTTCCTTCTATGCCTGCTTTCTGGAGATTTTTTATCATAAATGGGTATTCAAGTCTGTCAAAGGCTTTCTCTACATCTATTGAGATAATCATATGGTTTTTATCTTTCAGTTTGTTAGTGTGGTGTATCACATTGACTGATTTGCAAATATTGAAGGATCCTTGCAACACTGGGATAAAGCCCACTTGGTCATGATGTATGTTCTTTTTAATATGTTGTTGGATTCTGTTTGCTAGAATTTTATTGAGGATTTTTGCATCTATGTTCATCAGTAATATTGGCTTGTGGTTTTCTTTTTTGGTGGCATCTTTGTTTGGTTTTGGTATTAGGGTGGTGGTGGCCTCATAGGATGAGTTTGGGAGTTTACCTTTCTCTGCAATTTTCTGGAAGAGTTTGAGTAGGATAGGTGTTAGCTCTTCTCTAAATTTTTGGTAGAATTCACCTGTGAAGCCAGCTTGTCCTGGGCTTTTGTTTCTTGGAAGATTTTTGATTACAGTTTCAATTTCCATGCTTGTGATGTTTCTGTTAAGATTTTCTATTTCTTCCAGGTTCAGTTTTGGAAGGTTATACTTTTCTAAGAATTTCTCCATTTCTTCCAAGTTGTGCATTTCATTGGCATATAGTTGCTCACAGTAGTCTCTTATGATATTTTGTACTTCTGTGTTGTCTGTTGTGATTTATCCATTTTCATTCCTAATTTTATTCATTTGATTCTTCTCCCTTTTTTTCTTGATGAGTCAGGCTAATGGTTTGGCTATTTTCTTTATCTTCTCAAAGAACCAGCTTTTAGTTTTGTTGATCTCTGCTGTAGTCCCCTTCATTTCTTTTTCATTCATTTCTGCTCTGATTTCTATGATTTTTTTCCTTCTACTAACTTTGAGGTTTTTCTGTTCTTCTTTTTCTGTTTGCTTTAGGTATAAACTTAGGTTGTTTATTTGATGTTTCTCTTGTTTCTTGAGGTAGGCTTGTATTGCTATGAATCACCCTCTTAGCACTGTTTTTACTGAATCCCATAGGTTTAGGGTTGTTGTGTTTTCATTTTCATTTGTTTTAGGCATATTTTTTATTTCCTTTTTGATTTCTTCCATGCTCTGTTGGCTATTCAGAAGCATGTTGTTTATCCTCCATATGTGTATGTTTTTCTAGTTTTTTCCTGTAGTTGATATCTAATCTTACCACATTGTGATCAGAAAAGATGCTTGAAATAATTTCAGTTTTTTAAAATTTGTCAAGGCTATATTTGTGGCCCAGGATGTGATCTATCCTGGAGAATGTTCCATTTGCACTTGAGAAAAAGGTGAAATCCATTTTTTTTGGGGGGGGCGATGAAGTCCTCTCTCTCTCTATATATATATATATATATATATGTGTGTGTGTGTGTGTGTGTGTGTGTATGTATCAATTAGGTCTAACTGGTCCATTGTATCATTTAAAGCTTATGTTTCCTTGCTAGTTTTCTGTTTGGTTGATCTATCCATAGGAGTGAATGGGATATAAAAATCCCCCACTATTATTGTGTTACTGCTGATTTCCCCTATCATACTTGTTAGCATTTGCCTTGAGTGCTCTTATATTGGGTACATATATATTTATAATTGTTATATTTTCTTCTTGAATTGATCCCTTGATCATTATGTAGTGTCCTTCTTTGTCTCTTATCATGGTCTTTATTTCAACGTCTATTTTATCTGATATGAGTATTGCTAGTCCTGCTTTCTTTTGGTCTCCATTTGCATGAAATATCTTTTTCCAGCCCCTCACTTTCAGTGTATGTGTCCCTAGGTTTGAGATGGGGCTCTTGTAGACAGCATATATAGGGGTCTTTTTGTATCCATTTGGCCAGTCTTTGTCTTTTGGTTGGAGCATTTAACCCATTTACATTTAAGGTAATTATTGATAAATATGGTCTCATTCCCATTTACTTTGTTGTTTGGGTTCATTTTTGTAAACCTTTTCTGTGTTTCTTGTCTAGAGAAGATCCTTTAGTATTTGTTGAAGAGCTGGTTTGGTGGTGCTGAATTCTCTCAGCTTTTGCTTGTCTGTAAAGCTTTTGATTTCTCCTTAGAATCTGAATGAGATCCTTGCTGGGTAGAGCAATTTTGGGTGTAGGTTTTTCTTTTCCATTACTTTAAGTATGCCCTGCCATTCCCTTCTGGTCTGAAGAGTTTGTATTGAAAGATCAGCTGTTATTCTTATGGTGATCCCCTTGTGTGTTGTTTGTTGCTTTTCCCTTGCTGCTTTTAATATTTGGTCTTTGTGTTTAATTTTTGTTATTTTGATTAATATGTGTCTTGAGGTGTTTCACCCTGGGTTGATCCTGTTTGGATTCTCTAGGTTTCTTGGACTTGGGTGACTATTTCCTTCCCCATATTAGGGAAGTTTTCAACTATTATCTCCTCAAGTATTCTCTCAGTCCCTTTCTTTTTGTCTTCTTTTTCTGGGACACCTATGATTTGAACATTGGGGCCTTTAACATTGTCCCAGAGGTCTCTGGGGTTGTCCTTATTTCTTTTAATTATTTTTTTTTGTTTTTCCTCTCTGCTTCATTTATTTCCACCATTCTATCTTCCACCTCACTTATCCTCTCTTCTGCCTCAGTTATTCTACTATTGGTTCCCTCCAGAGTGTTTCTAATTGTAGTTGTTGCACTGTTCTTTATTGATTGACTCTTCTTTATTTCTTCTAGGTCCTTGTTAAACATTTCTTGCATCTTCTCAGTCCTTGTCGCTAGTCTGTTTGTCTGTAATTACATTTTGTTTTCAGGATTTTAGATCATCTTTACTATCATTATTCTGAATCCTTTTTTCAGGTAGACTCCCTATCTCCTCCTCTTTTGTTTGGATTGGTAGGGTTTTATCATATTTGTTCACCTGCTGAGTATTTCCCTGCCTTTTCATTTTGTTTACTTTACTGTGTTTGGAGTGCCCTTTCTGCAAGCTGGAAGACTGTGGTTCCTCTTAATTGTGGAGTCTGCTCCCTGTGGTGGGTTGGAGGTGGGGTGGACTATTGACTTGTCAAGATTTCCTGGTTGGGGGAACTTCTGTCTGTGTTCTGGTGGGTGGAGCTGGATCTCTTCTCTCTGGAGTGCAATGAAGTGTCCAGTAGTGAGTTTTGTGATATCTATGGGTTTGGTATGGCTTTGGGCAGCCCATCTTTTAATGTTCAGGATTCTGTTCCCATTTTTCTGGAGAATTAATGTGCTATGTGTTGCACTGGAACTTGTTGGCTATAGTGTGGAGCTTGGTTTCAATATATATATATGGAGACTTTGGGATGGGCTCTTGTCTATCAATGTTTCATGGAGTCAGGAGTTCTCTAGTGTTCTAAAGTTCTGGAGTTGAGCCTCCTGCCTCTGGGTTTCAGTCCTCTTCTTGCAGTAGCCTCAAGACTTCTCCATCCATGTCACACAGAAGATAAAACCCTTTGGCTAATGGTGAAACAACTCTCCAGAGCCATGAATACTGAGAGAGATTCACAGAGTTATATAGGGAAGATATGAGGGAGAGGGGAGATAGAGGTGACCTGGGGGAGAAAAGGGAGAGTCAAAAGGGGAGAGAGCAATCAAGCCAGTAATCAAATCTCTAAGTGAAAATGGATAGTGAAAATTAGATTTTTAAAGGTAGAGCATTGATAACAAATATCAAAAAGCAAAGATTAAAAACCTAGAATAGAAGTTAGACTCTCAAAAATACAATATAAAAAATACAAAAAAATCACGAAAATAAAAGAAATATATGGAGTTTGTTTTTTTTTAAATAGGGTTTTTTTAGAAAGGTAATAGTAGGTATAAAAATGAAAGTTAAAGTAGTAATAAAGAACTAATATTTTTAAAAAATTACAAAGTGATAATAGTAAAAATATATCTAGGAATAGCTCTGGAGCTATTGTGGGCAGTGTGGGGTCAGTTCAGTGTCAGATAGTCTGTTGTTTTGACTTATACTTGTTCTCATGGTCTATAGTTGCCCCTCAAATACACCATCTCAACATTAACTACAGGGTTTTAATCTGTTGCATCTGTCACTTCCAGGGTGGTTTCCTCCTTCTTTGTTTATTTTAGCTTCCTCTGTTTCCAAGTCTGTACAGTGTCTAATTTCTGCCCTGACACAAGGTGGTGAAGGTGGCCACTTATTTAGGCTCACTTGTCCAGCTGTGCTGTGGGGAGAGACAGACACTTCAAACAAATACTGCTGGCATGTGTGTGGGGTGTGTGCAGTGGATGGACCACACTGGGTTTGTCACAGCCCAAGGCAGCATGTACTTCCACACTGCTTAGGCTCCAGTGAGTCTTGCGTTTCTTGCACTTCCCACATTTAAGCCACTCAGGTTCTTGTGTGCTCCACATGGGCACAGACCCAGATAGGCTGTGCATTTTGTGCCCTTCCCAGGTCCAAGCTGCTCAGGCGACTGGGTGCTTGGTAAACGCACTGTCCCGGTGGACTGTGCAACTTATGCACCTCCCTGGTCCTGGCCACTCGGTTTCCTGGGTGCGTCAAAGGGTACAATCTCAGGTATGCTGTGTGTCTCCTCTGGGAAGCTGAACTCAGCTTCTCTGTGACACTCCTGGTACATGTGAACCACCCAGGATCCCAGGAGGACATGGTTTGCAACTGGCAACCTGCTCACAGTTTGGTGAAAGATACAGTCTCTGGGGCCAAGATTATAGCAGCCGCTTGCTTTACAGCTCTGGCTGTCCCACTGCCTCTCTGCCTCGGGGGAGGGAGGGCCCTAAATGCAGCCAACATGCTCTCCTTTGGTGTTCGCTAGGGCACAATCCTTCCTTCTCAACAAAGGTGACTCCTTTTTGAACATGCCAGGGGTGACCATGGGGAGTAAGAGCCTTTCACAGGAAGGGTCCTTTTTTTTCTATGTTTGTCTCTCTGGTGATCCAATGGTTTGGGTTACTATCTCACATTAGCCCATTCAGATTGTCCTCAGGCATTCAAGCCCAGTCCTTACCCTAAGGAACAATGATGCAGCCCATGCCTACCTACACAGCTCCCACTTGCTGCTGGCGGACACAAGTGTCTGAGCCACTTCTCTGCAAGTAGTTGCACTTAGGCACATATTCTGTGTGTGTGTTTGGGGTTTTTATTATTATTATTATTATTATTATTATGTTGACCTCTGAGATTCCAAAGGTCCCCACTGTCACAACTGTAAGAGGGTTTCCTATTGTGTGGAAACTTATCCTCTTTCAACACTCTCTTCCCAGGATGGATCTATGACCCTAAATCCTTTGTCTCTGTTTTTGTCTTTAATATTTTGTCCTACCTTCTTTTGACCATCTCCAAGAAAAAGAAATGCAAAAAAGGCAAAATAGTTGTCTGAGGAGGCCTTGCAAATAGCTGAGAAAACAAGAGAAGCTAAAGGCAAAGGATAAAGGGAAAGATATAAGCATCTGAATGCAGAGTTCCAAAGAATAGCAAGGAGAGATAAGAAAGCCTTCCTAAGTGATCAATGCAAAGAAATAGAGGAAAACAATAGAATGGGAAATACTAGATCTCTTCTTCAAGAAAATTAGAGATACCAAGGGAACATTTCATACAAAGATGGGTGCAATAAAGGACATAAATGATATGAACTTGACAGAAGCAGAAGATATTAAGAGGTGGCAATAATACACAGAAGAAATATACAAAAAATGATCTTCATGACTCAGATAATTATGATGCTATAATCACTCACCTAGAGCCAGACATCCTGAAATGCGAAGTCAAGTGGGCCTTAGGACGCATCACTACAAACGAAGCTAGTGGAGGTGATGGAATTCCAATTGAGCTATTTCAGATCCTAAAAGATGATGCTGTGAAACTGCTGCACTCAATATGCCAGCAAATTTGGAAAACTCAGCAGTGGCCACAGGACTGGAAAAGGTCAGTTTTTATTCCAATCCCAAAGAAAGGCAATGCCAAAGAATGTTCAAACTACTGCACAATTGCACTCATCTCACACACTAGCAAAGTAATGCTCAAAATTCTCCAAGCCAGGATTCAACAGTTCATGAATTGTGAACTTCCAGATGTTCAAGCTGGATTTAGAAAAGGCAGAGGAACCAGAGATCAAATTGCCAACATCCTTTGGATCATAGAAAAAGCAAGATAATTCCAGAAAGACATCTGCTTCTACTTTATTGACTACACTAAAGACTTTGACTGTGGATCACAACAAACTGGAAAATTATTCGAGATGGGAATACCAGACCAGCTTACCTGCCTCCTGAGAAATCTGTATGCAGCTCAAGAAGCAACAGTTAGAACTGGACATGGAACAACAGACTGGTTCCAAATTGGGAAAGGAGTACATCAAGGCTGTATATTGTCATACTGCTTATTTAACTCATGTGCAAAGTACATCATGTGAAATGCTGGGCTGGATGAAGCACAAGCTGGAATCAAGATTTCTGGGAGAAATATTAATAACCTCAGATATGCAAATGACACCAATTTTATGGCAAAAAGTGAAGAAGAACTAAAGAGCCTCTTGATGAAAATGAAAGAGGAGAGTGAAAAAGTTGGCTTAAAACTCAAGATTCAGAAAACTAAGATCATGGCATCTGGTCCCATCACTTCATGGGAAATAGATGGGGAAACAATGGAAACAGTGAAAGACTTTATTTTGAGGGGCTCCAAAATCATTGCAGATGGTGACTGCAACCATGAAATTAAAAGACACTTGCTCCTTGGAAGAAAAGCTATGACCAACTTAGGCAGCATATTAAAAAGCAGAGACATTACTTTGTTGACAGAAGTCTGTCTAATCAAAGCTATGGTTTTTCCAGTAGTCATGTATGGATGTGAGAGTTGGACTATTAAGACAGCTGAGTGCCAAGGAATTGATGCTTTTGAACTGGTGTTGGAGAAAACTGTTGAGAGTCCCTTGGATTGCAAGGAGATCAAACCAGTCAATCCTAAAGAAATCAGTCCTGAATTTTCATTGGAAGAACTGATTCTGAAGCTGAAACTCCAATCCTTTGGCCACCTGATTTGAAGAACTGACTCATTGGAAAAAACCCTGATGCTGGGGAAGATTGAAGGCAGGAGGAGAAGGGGATGACAGAGAATGAGATAGTTGGTTGACATCACTGGCTCCTTGGACATGAGTTTGAGCAAGCTCCAGGAGTTGGTGATGGACAGGGAAGCCTGACATGCTGGAGTCCATGGGTTCACAATGACTGAGCGACTGAACTTAACTGAGCCTTCTTTTGAAGAGATTAGGCTGCCTTGGTGGGTTCCTGGTGTACTCCACCAGCATTCAGAAGTTGTTTGGTGGAAGTTGCTCAAAGTTCAAATGATCTTTTGGTGAATTTGTGGGGAAGAAAGTGGTCTCCCCATCCTATTCCTCTGCTATCTTGGGACTCTTTCTCTCTAATTTTCTTGAAGAGATCTCTAGTCTTTCCCATTCTATTGTTTTCCTCTATTTCTTTGCATTGATCACTTAGGAAGACTTTCTTGTCTCTCCTTGTTCTTTGGAACTCTGCATTCAGATAGGTATATCTTTCCTTTTCTCCTTTCACTTCTCTTGTTTTCTCAGCTATTTGTTAGGCCTCCTCAGACAACCATTTTGCCCTTTTGCATTTCTTCTTTTGGGGGAAAGTTTTGATCACTACCTCCTGTACAATGTTACAAACCTCTGTCCATAATTTTTCAGGCACTTTGTCTATCAGATCTAATCCCTTGAATCTATTTGTAATTTCTACTATATAATAAAGGATTTGATTTAGGTCGTAGCTGAATGGCCTAGTGGTTTTCCCTACTTTCTTCAATTTAAGTCTGAATTTTGCAATATGGAGTTCATGATCTGAGCCACAGTCAGCTCCCAGTCTTGTTTTTGCTGACTGTATAGAGTTTCTCCATCTTATATGGCAAAGAATATAATCAATCTGATTTTAGTATTGACCATCTGGTGATGTCCATGTGTAGAATTGTCTCTTGTGTTGTTGTAAGTGGGTGTTTGATATGACAGTGCATTTTCTTGGCAAAACTCTGTTAGCCTTTCCCCTGCTTCATTTTTACTCCAAGGCCAAATTTGCCTGTTACTCCAGGTTATCTCTTGATTTCATACTTTTGAACTCCAGTCTCCTATGATGAAAAGAACATCTTTTTTTGGTGTTAGCTCTAGAAGTTATTGTAGGTCTTCATAGAACAGTTCCACTTCAGCTTTTTTGGCATTAGTGGATAGGGCATAGACTTGGTTACTGTGATGTTTAATAGTTTGCCTTGGAAACAGAGATCATTCTGTCGTTTTTGAGATTGTACCCAAATACTGTATTTCGGATTCTTTTGTTTACTGTGAGGGCTACTCCATTTCTTCTACGGAATTCTTGCCTATAGTAGTAGATATAATGGTTATCTGAATGAAATTCACCCATTCCCATCTATTTTAGTTCACTGATTCCTAAAATGTCGATGTTCACTCTTTCCATCCCCTGTTTAACCACTTCCAATTTACCTTGATTCATGGACCTAACATTCCAGGTTCCTATGCAATACTGTTCTTTACAGCATCAGACTTTGTTTTCATCACCAGTCACATCCACAACTGGTTGTTTTTGCTTTGGCTCAGCCTCTTCATACTTTCTGGAGCTATTTCTCCATTCTTCTCCAGAATCATATTGGGTACCTACTGACCTGGGGAGTTCATCTTTCAGTGTCATATCTTTTTGCCTTTCATACTGTTCGTGGGGTTCTCAAGGCAAGAACACTGAAGTGGTTTGCCATTTCTTTCTCCAGGGGACCATGTTTTGTCAGAACTCTCCACCATGCCCCGTCCATCTTGGGTGGCCCTACATGGCATGGCTCATAGTTCACTGAGTTAGACAAGGCTGTGATGCAAGTGATCAGTTTGGTTAGCTTTCTGTAATTGTGGTTTCCATTCTATATGCCCTCTGATAGATAAGGATAAGAGGCTTGTGGAAGCTTCATGATGGGAGGAATCTGGGTCTTACTCTGATGGGCGGGGCCATGCTCAGTAAATCTTAATCCAGTTTTCTGTTGATGGGCAGGGCTGTGTTCCCTCCCTGTAGTTTGGCATACCTGTGTGGATCACAATAAACTGTGGAAAATTCTGAAAGAGATGGGAATACTAGACCACCTGACCTGCCTCTTGAGAAATCTGTATGCAGGTCAGGAAGCAGCAGTTAGAACTGGACATGGAACAACAGACTGGTTCCAAATAGGAAAAGGAGTAGTTCAAGGCTGTATATTGTCACCCTGCTTATTTAACTTATATGCAGAGTGTTGTGTTATGTGTTAGTCGCTCAGTCGTGCCCGACTCTTTGTGACCCCATGGACTGCAGTCCACCAGGTTCCTCTGTCCATGAGATTTTCCAGGCAAGGATACTGGAGTGGGTTGCCATTTCCTTCTCCAGGGGATCTTCCCAACCCAGGGATTGAACCCAGGTCTCCTACACTGCAGGCAAATTCTTTACCGACTGAGCTACATATATGCAGAGTACATCATGAGAAACGCTGGGCTGGAAGAAGCACAAGCTGGAATCAAGATTGCCTGGAGAAATATCAATAACCTCAGATATGCAGATGACACCACCCTTATGGCAGAAAGTGAAGAGGAACTAAAAAGCCTCTTGATGAAAGTGAAAGAGGAGAGTGAAAAAGTTGGCTTAAAGCTCAACATTCAGAAAATGAAGATCATGGCATCCGATCCCATCACTTTATGGGAAATAGTTCCAAAATCACTGCAGATGGTGACTGCAGCCATGAAATTAAAAGATGCTTACTCCTTAGAAGAAAAGTTATGACCAACCTAGATAGTATATTCAAAAGCAGAGACATTACTTTACCGACTAAGGTCCATCTAGTCAAGGCTATGGTTTTTCCAGTGGTCATGTATGGATGTGAGAGTTGGACTGTGAAGAAGGCTGAGCGCTGAAGAATTGATGCTTTTGAACTGTGGTGTTGGAGAAGACTCTTGAGAGTCCCTTGGACTGCAAGGAGATCCAACCAGTCCATTCTGAAGGAGATCAGCCCTGGGATTTCTTTGGAAGGAATGATGCTAGAGCTGAAACTCCAGTACTTTGGCCACCTCATGCGAAGAGGTGACTCATCAGAAAAGACTCTGATGCTGGGAGGGGTTGGGGGCAGGAGGAGAAGGGGACGACAGAGGATGAGATGGCTGGATGGCATCACTGACTCAATGGACGTGAGTCTGAGTGAACTCCGGGAGATGGTGATGGACAGGGAGGCCTGGCGTGCTGCGATTCATGGGGTCACAAAGAGTCGGACACGACTGAGTGACTGAACTGAACTGATAGTAAGGGTAATGGCAATAATGGTGAACTCCTTCAAAGGGGTTTATGCCAAGACTGTTGTACTCATTGCCCCTGACCCCACGGCAGCCACTGTTGACCCATCTGGAGACTCCAGGACACTGGAGTCTGGCTCAGTTTCTTGTAGGGTCACTGCTCCTTTCTCCTGGGTCCTGGTGCACACAATGTGCACCCTCCTAGGGCGTTTTCTCCCAGTCCTGTGGAAGTTCTATAATGAAATACCACTGACCTCCAAAGTCAAATTCCCTGTGGGTCTCAGTCCCTTTTTGGATCCCCAGGTTGGGAAATCTGCTGTGGGTCCTCGAATTTTGCGACAGTGCTAGACCTTCTTTGGTATAATTGTTCTCCAGTCTGTGGGTTGTCTGCTCGGTGGCTCTATGTGGGGTTCACACCCTGCGCCTCCCAGGTCTTCTGCAGCCAGAGCCCCTGTCCGCACAGCAGGCCACTGATGGTCTGTGCCTCTGCAGGAGACACCTAAACACTCAAAGGCAGGTCTGGCTCAGTCTCTTTGGGGTACTTGGGTCCTGGTGTGCACAAGGTTTGGTTTGAGCCCTCTGAGCATCTCTGGCCAGTATGAAGTTTGAGTCTAAATGCAATTTCACTCCTCCTACTGTCTTGTTGGGGTTTCTCCTTTGCCCTTGAACATGGGGATTTTTTTTTTTTTTGGTGGGATCCAATATTCTCCTGTTGATGGTTGTTTATTGGTTAGTTGCAAGTTTGGAATTCTCACAGGAGAAATGAGCACACATCCTTCTACACTGCCATCTTGGGAACATGGCTACCAATGATATATCCTTATAATCTTTTCTTTAAGGCTAGAAGTGAGTCCTCGCTTTCTATCCTGATTTTTAACACATTTCCCTGTTTTAGTATGTCTAGATAAATCTTTTTCAATTTTGTTCATGTTGATTTTCAAAGAAACAAACTATGGTTTCATTGGCTTTTCCTCAGTTATTTTTGTTTTCTATTTTATTTTTCTTTCTGTTATAATCTTAATTTTTTCTTCTTCTTGCTTTCATTTTAGTTTGCTCTTCATTTCTTCTTTTTTACATTGTCTTAAGGTAGAAGGTTTAGTTATTAATTTGAGATATTTCTTCTTTTTTAGTACAAACATTTATATAATAAAGTTCTCTTTAGCTGCATCCCATAAGTTTTGGTATGTTGTTTTCAACTTCATTCATCTTAAAGTGTTTTCTAATTTTCCTTGTGATTTCTTTCTTACCCCACTGGTTAGTTAGGGATATGTTGTCTAATTTCCACATATTTGTAAATTTTCCGAATTTCCTTTTGCTACTGATTTCTAATTTAATTTCATTGTAGTAAAATACCATACTTTGTGTCTTATTTCAATTCTTTTAAATTGAAGCTTGTGTTATAGCCTACGAGAGCAACAAACTAAGCCATAGACCAGTTAAAAGTTTAACAGAAATAACCTTGGAAAGAGACAGTGAAGAACCTCCCATGTCATCAGTATTTTTATGGCTCTTCTTATGTATCACTAGATGGTTTCTAAAAGGATTGTATCTGTTTACATTGCTGCTAGCTACTCATAAGTCTGCTAGCTTCACTATAACCTCTGTGTCTTGGCTGTTACACTTAAATTTGTGGTTTATAATTCTGCTTAGTGTGTGTATTATTCATTGTGCTATAATACATTAGTCATAAAAACAGAGGTGACTTTTGATTTATGTTCTTTTCTCTGTTTTTCTCTCAAGCCACCTGGAACCTCTATGAGTCTAAGTAGTGGGTCCTTCCCTAGTGCATTTGGTCAACAGACATCTAAAGATAGTCGTCAAGGTCAATGGCAACGCCGAAGAAGGCTGGATGGCGCATTGAACAGAGTCCCAGTTGGATTTTATCAAAAAGTATGGAAAGTTTTGCAGAAGGTAAGCATAAGACACCATAGGTGTCTCTTTATTTTACCCTCCTCATGAAATTATCAGTCTTCTTGTCTGAGATACGACATGACTGTGATATCATTGCAATTATATAAAAGGCATATGCTCTTATGGATAAAACCTAGAAGAAAACATTAAAATGAAATAGTTGATTTGTTATTTTGATATTATTGATAATTTAGTCTCTCTCCATTACTGTTGCCATTGTGGGGTTTATAAAGACCTCATCTTTTTGGCCATAGTTGGACATTGTGAAACATTGTGATATACTTACTGCCAATTGAATGAATGCAGTGATAAAGACACTTTCTTTGTAGCTATTGCAGAGTAGAAATCTTATTGTAACAATGTGCTGTTAATAACCAAATGTTACTGTAGTAAAACAACTGTGGCATATGGGAAGTTTTATGAGAAACTCTTATCTATATTCTTTCTTGGATGAAAACTACTAAATAAACACAGTCATAGTGATGCCAATAGTCCGAAGACTCTACCGGTGTGACCAATTTTTGTTTTTCTGTCAAAGGCCTAGTTTTCCAAAGACATTCCAGGAGACATCACACCATTATGATTGTGACAGATTTGTAAGACCAAAAAGACTGTAGTTCTCATTCATGGGTCTCATTCATAGTCTCATAGGTGCTGTTTTTTGCTTCATTGCCCTTGATAATGACCTGAAGAACACTTCAACCAGGACTTCAAAATCTTTAGTTATGTTTCTCCCTTTTGCACACTGATGTGCTTCCAGGGACAGAATCAGGTGATCCTTTGGAAAAGTGAAAATGGATTCCTTAAGCTATCAGCTCTGGTAATCTTTCTTTCAAAAAGTACCTATCAGCTGTTTTCCTTCCATAAAACAACTATTTTTCTTTTTCTTTTTTTTTTCACTCAGTCGTGCCCGACTCTTTGCAACCCCATGGACTGTAGCCTACCAGGCTTCTCAGTCCATGGGATTTTCCAGGCAAGAGTACTGGAGTGGGGTGCCATTTCCTTCTCCAGGGAATCTTCCCGACCCAGGGATCGAACCCGGGTCTCCCCACATTGTAGGCAGACGCTTTACCATCTGAGCTACCAGGGAAGCCCTAAAACAACTACAGCACAGTGTTAACAGATATGTGCTTTATCTTTCCATTTACACCTGGCTTGTGGCAATTCAGTTTCACAGACTACAGGTACTAGGTGCTCTTCTACCCAGATACCATCTTTTTGCATAGCAGCTATAATGAAAGTCCAAAAGTGTTATGATAGAAGTACAAACCCAGAAGGCTATGAGAATACAAGGGAAGGAACATTCAAATCTAACTGGGAAAATTGGGTATTTTGTGGCAGAATCAAAACACGAACTTAAACTCCTAATATAAAGAGGAAAAACAAATGCCCTCTGTATTTTTCATTCCATTCCTTTCAGAGTATGAATGTAACATAATCACTCTGTACATATGTTTCTAGGCTGGTAATTGTCTGTATAAGGATTGTTATTTGGCATATGAGACATGGGATGGGAGTATCTGGTAGAGTTGATAAACCTGTTGAATTGGAATATTTATCTGTGATTTAAAATATGATGTTTTAAATTTCTTTAAAATATAAAATGGCAAGTTATTAATTCCCATTGCTTTTTAATAACTGAATTGATGGTGAGAGGGATATAGACCATCATTCATTCATATAGTATTTCTTGAGCATCTACCGTGCACTAAGCAATGTCCTAGGTGCTCACAGGTATACAACAGAAAACAAAACAGACAACAATCTCTGTCCTGTGTAGAACTTATATTCTACTAGAGAGAGATAAACAATAAATAAAACACATAAATTATACAGAATGTTGAATGACGACAGGTACTGTAGAGAAAGTAGAGCAGGGTGAGGGGATCAGGAGTGCTGATGGGGGATGCTTAACTAGAAAATGTAGTAATTATGCACATCCAGTACATGCATATATTTAGTTTTTCTCTTTAGCCTAAAAAATCTTTCTGAAGTCTAGTTGTGATGGCTCTGGAACCTACCATAGTATCCTCCTAGATAGTCTCTGAATCTTTAGCACTAGGCTATCCAATAGGTAGATCCTCCTGAGCCTTTTACTCCCCTAAGTAGAGGATGAACCTTGAGTACCCTAAGTCCAACCCTGCTTCTTGCCACACATTCAATTGCAACTCCTTGGCAAAGACGTGTGGGCTGCAGGGCCTTTCACTGGCCTGTGATTACTCAGCATCTAAGTGTCTCCTTACAGTCTTCTAGTTGTCAGCATATCCTTGGTGACAGGTTTTTGCTGTTTTGCAGTGTCACGGACTTTCTGTGGAAGGTTTTGTTCTTCCTTCTTCAACCACTAGAGAGGTAAGATTCTGTCTTTCACATTTATGTGATTGATAGCTTGTCTGGCTAAAGTATTTCAGTGATCACTTTTCAAAATAACAAATCTGTGCTTTCATAAATCAACTGAACATGAAATGCATTGGAAGAAAGGAGAGAATATTTTTTTAAAAAAATAGAATGGGAATATTAGAGAATAATTATGTATTACATTAATTATATAAAGACGGCTTCTTTTAATGGTTGATTAAGTTAGACTGATTTATGTGAATATTGCCAGAGTTGGAAATGGCAGATGAGAATGAATCTAAGAATGAATGAATGACTTCTCATGCCCCCATCCTGCTCATCCCTACCTTTTTCTACTAAGATGCTTGTAAACTATAAACCAGTGATCATAAACCAGTGGTCCTTAGCTCTAACTATATATCACAGTAACCCAAACTATCTCCAGCTCTCCAGGGATAGAACATGAGCACCTGTACTTTAAAAAATCCTTAGAATAATGCTGATATATAATCCTGGTTGGAAAACATTGCCATAAACCACAGACATAGATTAGATGGTACTTTCATATTTTGCTTTTTGCCCAATCAGACTAAAATTATGAAGAAATAGCTTGCAAATAAAATCAACAAAGGAGCTCAAATTAGTAAGACCAGATAGTAGAAAATCCCCAGATTTTCTGCTACAATCCCCACCCTGGAATTGTAGATCAGGACTGGAGGGCTGGGTACAGAAAGCTAATGCTGTGCTTCAGGGCTCCACTCCTGCCTATAGGCTTTTTCTCTAGTAAAAAACACTGTGTCCTTTCTTGATCTTCTCTCTGCCTTTAAGCCAGATTAAAATGTTAACAAATTAATAATAATACATACCTGAATGTACCTTTTATGAGTCTTCAAAACACCTTTATATCATCTTTAATTTGATCTTCAGCACAACTATGTGAGATAGCTAAGAAAGGGATTGTAGTTCCTAGTTCACAGACAAGCATATAAATTTAGAAAAGTAAATTCTCCAAGGTCATAGAATTGGGGCTTCCCAGGTGGCAAAGGCAGAGCTTGAGTCTTTTAGACTCCAAATCTATATTGCCATCCTAAAGTGTATGCTTAATACAGTTTTACCAAAAATTATTTGTTAATCCATTTTACCCTAAAATAACTTTATATTTCTTCATGCCTTTTAAAATCTAACAGTATATAAATATTTTACCTAATTCTCAAATTGTCATGTATATACAGTTTTAGATTCTACTTAAATTTTTCCTTTATCCATAGTCATCTTATTTATTCTTTTAATGATTCTACAGAAACTCATAATGGCATACCATGATATGCCATTATTTACACAACCATTCCCATGTTTAGATTACTTCTAGTTTTATACTTGTGACTAAGGCTGCTGTAAAACACTCTTGCATATAGGGCTTTTATCCTCTCTTGAATTATTTCCTTAGGATGAACTTCCAGAAGGAGAATTATGGGTTAGAAGGCACTGACACTTTTATGATGCTTGTTATACTTGCCAGATTGCCTTCCAGAAAGATTGAACCTATTTACTCACTCAGTTACGTTAAAGGAGACTGAAACAGTGCTCTTGGCTACAGTATTTCTTCTGCATTTCAGAATAGGTAATTGATGCCTCCCAGCACAATGGGCTCTTAAGAACTGATTTTTTTCCCCCTTCTATCACAGATGACTCCAGGCGAGATTAAATTCTCTGTTCATGTGGAGTCTGTCCTGAATCGTGTACCTCAGCCAGAGTACCGTCAGCTTCTGGTTGAAGCCATCCTTGTCCTCACCATGATGGCAGACATTGAAATTCATAGTATTGGAAGCATCATTGCTGTGGAGAAAATAGTGCATATTGCCAATGACTTGTTTCTTCAAGAACAGGTAGGCAAACCTGTTACTTTCTCAAAGGGAAATGTCTGATATTAACTCTTTAAGAAGCCAAGGTCACTTTCTTGTGCCATCTGCCTCACAGCTGTTTTCTAGGCCTCCTTTGTAGTGGCTCTGACCCCATCTGTTCAAGAACTAGGCTGTGGGATGACCTCTGTCTTTTACCATGTTTTGTGGTTGTGTTAGATGGTAAAGTTGCCTGGAACTCAGGAGGCTTTTATGCTTTTTGTCATATTTCATACTACTTTTATCACACTACTTTTTGTAGTGATAAGGACTTAATAAGAAACTATTGGGTAGTGTATCCTTTCCGGACTGTTAAGGAAAAGAGAAGATTTGATTTAGGTTTGTTTCATTTTTGCTCTTTCTTACCTATAAGAAAATATTAAAGTAACATGTTTAATTCTACATTTTCTTATTTTTCTTATTAAATCTTACTTCAGAAAATTAACCACATTTTAAAAATGCAAACTACTAAGAGCTTTCCAGATGTCTCCTAGATTAAAAGTAGGAACACACATAAAGTGAAGGGCATCTGCTCTTGTCAATAGAAGTTTCCAAAACATGCAATCAGTGTTTCATTCTTTTAGGCCCTGGGGATGGGGATGCAAAGGAAATTAAAAGTTTCTCTAGGACTTTTCAAAGATTTCACAAGACAGTCCTAATTTTAAATACTCTGACTGCTCTTTATTGTATCAGAAAATGTGATCCTTTTTAGGTATTGACTCTAGCTTGGAAAGCTTGTGATCCATTTGAATTAAATCAACTTAGAAAGAAAAGAAATAATGATCAAATACAAGATAAAATAATACATGCTGAGTGGCTTCCCTGATGGTCCAGTGGTTAAGACTCCATGCTCCCAATGCAGGGAGCACTTGTTCAATCCCTGCTTAGGGAACTAAGACCCCACACAGCATGACCAAACAATAATAATAATAATACATGCTGAATCAGTAGTACTAGAAGGATGCAGACCAAAGTTCATCTAGGGTGATTTGTAAGTTTTAACTTTTGACTTTTAATGAACAAAACTCTAATTAACCTATTATATTGAACTTTCAAAAATTCTAAACAATTAGTACTTTTAAAATAATTCATATCATTGGGGATCTAGTGAAAAATGAATGTATAGAAATTCATAGCCACCATTTTGAGTATAACTCTGATCCCTTGCTGTCTAAACAGCCTAAGATCCAACTAGTTGGTGATGGGGAGGAGGCTCTGAGTTATTCTAATCAGGGCTTTAATTAGTAGGATTAGTAATTTTTCCTTTCCCCTGTGTTTTCCCATCCTTAAAAACCAAACAGAAAACCCTCGGTGCAGATGATATCATGTTGGCAAAGGATCCTGCGTCTGGCATCTGTACTCTTCTGTATGACAGTGCACCCAGTGGCAGGTTTGGCACCATGACCTACCTCTCCAAAGCAGCGGCCACCTATGTGCAGGAGTTTCTGCCCCACAGCATCTGTGCCATGCAGTGAGGCCTCTAGGCCTGGCTGCCGGGAGCCTTTTGACAGCTGGTTCCTGCCTCGTTGATTATGCATGGAACTGAAATATGATGACCTGATCACTCCTACCCTGTCCCTTGCCAACCCATCTCTCCCAAGAAGAGCAAACTTTTCTGATCAAATAACTGCTTTAGAAGATGTGAACCCTTGCTTGGAGGCATCTGCTCACCCAGGCTCTTCATTGCGAGCCTTCATTCTTTCATGGTTCATAAAAGTGTGTGTTTTTATTCTCTAGATCTGTTACAAACTTAGTTTTCTAACTCCTGTTTGGGGCGCAGATGTTAATAATAACTTATTCCTGAAGTTTGATTTTTCTTATGTGTGGTTTCATTGTGTAAATGAGTGGTGGGTGCGTTGGGACATTATTTCAAGTGAATAAATCCTCAATTGTTGGATTTTATGCTCCTATAAGTTGGAAATTATCTATTCTAAGTGCCTTTTCTTGGGAAAAGAGTACCAGATCATAATTTTCTTCTTCACTCACATGCTGCCTCATGTTGAATGATGAATTCCTTTCTATGCAGACTTAGCCTCTGCTTTTGCCTTCTCTGTATCTATATACGTAATTCTTATTCTCCTTTTGGTGAAATATCGAGAAACTGCAAGTTTAGTGTATATATTTAAGAATTTCAGTATTAACACTTGAAATCACGTTTAACAAAGATTGCTGGTACTCAAAGATGTATGTGTAGCAGAAAATGCAGAATAATCCAGAGAAATGGAGCTGGGGGCCCAATTTCAGAAAGGAGAGTAGAAGAAGAGAAGATGTCTGGGTAGAGTCTTACACATAGGGAATGGAGAAGGAATCAGATGGGTTAGTGTCTTGAAGAAAGCCTTGTACACTAATCCATGCCTTTGAAGAGTGGACCAGCACACAACACAGAGAATAATTGAAGCCTCTATCTTTGGTGAACAGGGATCCAGCAGTCCAATCTATAGCTGCTTTACTGAGTACTCTTTCTCTGTGCTCACCTGGTCTTTGTCTCACTCACATACTCACTTTCTACAGCATCCACCCCCTCCAACTCCCTGACCTCCTATATGCTTTAAAACTCATTTACTTGCATTTTTACTTTCTGGTTCTATTGTTCCTATCTATGTACATCTTGATATCTGTGGGCATATATCTGTCTCTTGAAAACACCTACATTTGTATGTATGTCTAAGCATACATGGGAACTTTTTCTGAATGTAAGTAGTTTTGATATGTGTGTATATCTATTAATATCTTTATCCATGTTTGACAAACTGTGTACGTATGTAAATATGAGTGCTGTGTGTGGGAGAGGTATGTGACTGTGGTCTCAGGCTGACACACAAAAGATAATGGAGGACTCCTTGAGTCCTCTTCCTTAGTCTCACATTTAGGTAGCCATTGAAGAATGTTTCTCCTAACTTTCTGTTTTAGTTCAAGGCTACTATAACAAAATACCATAGACAGGGTGGCTTAAATAACAAACATTTACTTCTGATGGTTCTGAGTGCTGAGAGGTTCAAGACCAAAGTACCAGCAGATTCAGTGTCTGAGGAGGGCCCTCCTTCTGGTTTGCAGCTGGCTGCCTTCTTGCTGTATCCTCACATGGCACAGAGAGAGTAAGCTCTGGTCTCTTCCTCTTTGTATAAGGGCACCAGGCCTGCCATGCAGACTCTACCTGATGACCTCCCAAAGGCTCCCACCTCCAAATACCATCACATGGTGGGGACTGAGGCTTCAAGATAGGAATTTTGAAGGGATGCAGACATTCAGTCCATAGCATTTTCCTTCTCCTGTAAAGACTCTACTAATTTCCCTATTTGCATTCAGATAACTTCTTACTTCAATCCTCTATTTTCCGTCAGTTTTTTTCAGGTCTGTCTCCAAGAATGGGGATGGTGGGCTCTCTAAATAATTGTAACATTACCAGTGACAATATTATGAGTACACATGAATAAATGAACATAGTAGGGTGATAGTAAAACAGATAGTGGAAACAAAGAAAGGGTGTCCAACCTTTTCAGTATTTCTCTTATAGGAAATGGAAACACATGGTAAGTATATTTCTGATTACACGATTTTCTGGTCACATATAAAGAAAATTTACACCCTGTTCTGAAACTATACCTTTGGCAATGCCAAAGAATGCTCAAACTACCGCACAATTGTATTCATCTCACATGCTAGTAAAGTAATGCTCAAAATTCTCCAAGCCAGGCTTCAATAGTACGTGAACCGTGAACTTCCAGATGTTCAAGCTGCTTATAGAAAAGGCAGAGGAATCAGAGATCAAATTGCCAACATTCGTTGGATTATCAAAACAGCAAGAGAGTTCCAGAGAAAACATCTATTTCTGCTTTATTGACTATGCCAAAGCCTTTGACTGTGAGGATCACCACAAACCATGGAAGATTCTGAAAGAGATGGGAATACCAGACCACCTTACCTGCCTCTTAAGAAATCTGTATGCAGGTCAGGAAGCCACAGACGGGTTCCAAAAAGGAATATGTCAAGGCTGTATATTGTCACCCTGCTTATTTAACTTATATGCAGAGTACATCATGAGAAACACTGGGCTGGATAAAGGCACAAGCTGGAATCAAGATTGCCAGGAGAAATATCAATAATCTCAGATATGCAGATGACAGCACCCTTATGGCAGAAAGTGAAAAAGAACTAAAGAGACTCTTGATGAAAGTGAAAGAGGAGAGTGAAAAAGTTGGCTTAAAGCTCAACATTCAGAAAACTAAGATCGTGGCATCAGGTCCCATCACTTCATGGCAAATAGATGGGGAAACAGTGGAAACAGTGACAGACTTTATTTTGGGGGGCTCCAAAATCACTGCAGATGGTGACTGCAACCATGAAATGAAAAGATGCTTACTCCTTGGAAGAAAAGTTATGACCAACCTAGACAGCATATTAAAAAGCAGAGACATTACTTTGCCAACAAAGGTCTGTCTAGTCAAGGCTATGGTTTTTCCAGTGGTCATGTATGGATGTGAGAGTTGGACTATAAAGAAAGTTGAGCAACGAAAAATTGATGCTTTTGAATTGTGGTATTGAGAGTCCCTTGGACTGCAAGGAGATCCAACCAGTCCATCCTAAGGGAAATCAGTCCTGAATATTCATTGGAAGGACTGATGTTGAAGCTGAAACTCCAATACTTTGGCCACCTGATGTGAAGAGCTGACTCATTTGAAAAGCCCCTGATGCTGGGAAAGATTGAAAGCAGGAGAAAGGATGATATGCTTGGACAGCATCGCCGACTCAATGGACATGAGTTTGAGTAAACTCTGGGAGCTAGTGATGGACAGGGAGCCCTGGCGTGCTGCTGTCCATGGAGTCGCAGAGTCGGACAACTGAACTGAACTGATCTGAAACTCTTTATCTTTTCACTGGCTGCAAATGTACCCCAGCCATGGGGAGTACATCTGCAGTGGCACATTTGAGCGTCACCACTAGTTCCCACACAAATTTACCTGAACTGACATGATGGCTATACTCCTCTGGGTTTATGAGATTATCTATCACTATGCCTCCCATACAGAGCTACTTCACTTTTAAAGCAACTGTTTAGAAAACTTGATTCATTTTTTGTTCATTTTTAAGTATGCAACACTAAAAAACACATTAGACTTTTTTAAAGCACTTACATTTTGAAAATAGAATAAAAATTAGAATTTCCAATTAAATTATGTCTGGTGCCAATGTGCAAAGCCTCATGGGTTTCTGTGACTGGAGTTTATTTCATGGCTCTATTTTACATACTCTAGGTATGCAGTACAGTCAAAGCTCATTAATTGGGTCAAAGTAGGATAATATTAATACATAAATCATATTATAAATTATATAATATGTAATATATGTAAAGAAATGCAGTTTTATTATTCACATCCACAGCTACTTAAACTATGCTCACTAAATTTAAACTAGCTTATTGATATCATCAGGGAACCTGTTCTGATAAATGAATAAGACTAATTTTTGCTCAGCATTACATTTGTGTGCAGGTGGTGCCCCTGCACTACTAGAAGATACCTAAAAACTGTTCGCTCTCCTAAATGTTATGAATATTCGGCAGAATCTTGTTTCTGCTACTCATTAGCCTTTTGTATAACAAGAGAGGGTTTATCCAGCAAGGATGAACTATCTCTGCAGTCCCATCCTGGTTAGTTAGGTTATACGACATTCTGAGAATTTTATGCAGCTGATGGGTCAAAAGTTGTTATTACTCTTAAAAAAAAAAACCCTTTTTGTACTTACCAAATACCTAGTACCTGGACTAATGCAATGGAGATAAATACAGTGTTTTTCCATATTTACTATTCATTTCCTATTAAACTTGAGTGGCCTTAGGTCTTGGTTTGCTCAGGACAGTCCCCATTTATGCCTGTTGTCCTGGTATAATTATTAATAGCACTCTCTGTCATTAAATGTGTCCCAGTTTGGATGGTATGGTCACCCTATATTTAACAGAAGTCTGATTTCTCTTAAGGCTAGGCCTAAAAGCCAAAGTCCTGTTCTCAAACTAGTAATGGTACTCATGCAGTAGTGGAATGTAGGTAAAGATAACAGTGGGGTGGAGACTTCCCCCAAATTAAGGAATATTTGGCACAATAGCTCTTAAAGCAAATAATGATCATTATTTGAGTGCTTACCAAATGCCAGACATTGTTATACAGGCATTTGGCATGGACAATCTTTTTTTTTAATTGGAGAGCATTTGCTTTACAATGTTGTATTGGTTTCTGCTATACAACCACGCGAATCAGCCATAGTTATACATATATCCCCTCCCACTTGAACGTCCTTCCCACCCCCCTATCCCACTCCTCTAGGTTGTCACAGAGTACCAGGTTGAGCTCCGTGTGTTCTACAGCAACTTCCCACTAGGTATCTATTTAACATATGGTAATATATATGTTTCAATGCTATTCTCTCAATTTGCCCTACACTCTCCTTCACCCACTGTGTCCATGAGTCTGCTCTCTGTCTGCATCTCTATTGGCATGAACCATCTTATTCTGTCTTCATAATTACCATGTAAGATAGAAATTGTTGTCATCCCCATCTTACATATGATGGAACTGAGGCACTGAGCATTATAAGCAAGTTGTTGAAGATCAAGCAGCCAGGAAGTGGTAGAACTGGGATCTAAGCCCAAGCAGTCTGACTCTAGAATTCGCATTCTCAACAATGACCCTTTCCAAAGAAAAGACATGAGGAAATGGTGTGAAAACTAGGGTCATTTGGTTCAGTACAGTTGAGGCATCAGTGGGCATATGATAAAATGCACAAAGAGGATGGCCAGAGGGGTAGTAACTTCTTAATGTATTTGCTTTCCCTTCTCCCTGCTTCTGCCAGCAAGTAAAGGCAGAGAAGATCATCAAAAGAAGTGGCACAACCTATCATGACCTTGCTAGTTCAAAAACTACCTTTAGCAAAAATGCCCAAGAAAAGGGAATCAAGGAACTTACCCAGGGTCACCACACTAAGTTAACTGTAGAGCCAAGATTCAACCTATTTCCTCTGACTTCAAGTCCTCCGACTACAAATCTGGTGCTTTGGAAAAGGTTTTCTTCTTAAGGATCATAGAAGTATTAAGCATATGGAAAGTTGAGGTTGGAACCTGTGGCATGATTTGTGCTCTATCCTAACCATGAATAAGGGTGCAGCCTCCCTGTGAGATTTGCTGCAGGAATATGCTACCAGTTTCAGATCCCCAAGCAACAATTTATTTTTTTCCATCTTGCAACATTGTATGCCAAACAAGGATACTGTTTCCAGTTTAGAAGCAATGCTCCCCCTTGTTGACATGTTCAGCTACCTGTTGCTAGAACTTAAAGAACACATGGAACGATCCATTGTCACCTCAAATAGAGTCCAGATTTTAGATTCTCACTTAGCCAGTCTGTATTCTGCCATCATCCTTCCACTTCCTACCCATAAAAGCACTAGACAAGTTCCATTTCCTTCTTGTACTTCCAACCTGTCATGATCTCACCTTTTAGTCAACTCCTACAGTCCCAGACTCCTTTCTCTGTGTAAACACGTGCATTTCTCTCTTACCCTAAAAAAATATACTAGGCCCTAATATCTCCCTAGTTAGAAATACTAATTCCTTCCTTTCACAGTCAAAATTCTTCTAAAAGGAAGCTACACTTGACCACATTGGCTTCACTCATTAACCCCTTGCTATCTGGTTTCCTTCCCTACCTCGTGTATTTTTCATAGAGCACCAGTGAACCCCTAATGGCAAAAAGGGTTTTGTTTTTTTTTACCCTTTTGTAATACATGACATTGTTGCTACATCTCCCTTCTTGTAACTCTCTCATCCCTTCATTTCTATAAAACTGTACTAGTTCTCACTCAACATTTTTTCACCTTTTTGGCATCTTTCTCTCCTAACTCCCCAAAACAAGCATTTCCCAAATTATTCTCTTCTTCTTAGCTCAAAGATTTTCATCATGGTGTGGGGCAGGTTTCAAAAAGTAACATAATCTGCTTTGCATGTTTTATGAAGCTCATCCAGACAAAGAATAGACTGGAAATCAACAAGAGTGGAAGTTGAAACCAGTTAGATATTGCAGGAAGTCCAAGCGAGAGATGACAGTGCCAGGACTGGGATGGTGGCAGCGCAGAGGAGAGAAGTGGATATAGTTAGGATGTGTCTTGAAGAAGAAGAAGAGAAGTCGCTCAGGCGTGTCCGACTCTTTGCGACCCCATGGACTGTAGCCCACCAGTCTCCTCGGTCCATGGGATTTTCCAGGCATGAATACTGGAGTGGGTTGCCATTTCCTTCTCCAGGGGGTCTTCCCGACCCAGGGATTGAACCCGGGTCTCCCGCATTGTAGGCAGACGCTTTACCGTCCAAGCTACCAGGGAAGCCGTGTCTTGAAGGTAAAGCCAATGGATATTGATAGACTGGATTTAGGAGTGAGAGAAAAGGAGGGAATACAAATAACTCCCAGGTTTCTGGCTTAGGCAGCTGGATAGATGTTGGTATCTTTACTGAGCTATGAAAAATGGGGAAGGGGTGGCAAAGACTTGGATAGGAAAATCGGGAGTTTGGTTTGAAAATGTTAAGTTAGATATGACATTTAGACATCGATAGACAATATGACAATTAGATACTGGAGAAAGCCATGTTCCGTTGGCTATCTCAGCCACTATTATGACTTTAGCTATCTCTTATGTATGAGGGAGGCTTGTGTAGAGGCTTATCTATCTCTTATGTAGAGGCTTCCCTTGTGGCTCAGGTGGTAAATCATCTGCCTACAATGCGGGAGACCTGGGTTTGATCCCTGGGTCGGGAAGTTCCCCTGGAGAAGGAAATGGCAACCCACTCCAGTATTCTTGCCTGGAAAATCCCATGGATGGAGGAGCCCGGTAGGCTACAGTCCATGGGGTCACAAAGAGTCAGACACAACTGAGCCACTTCACTTCACTTCATGTATGAGGGAAAATAAAATGGGTTAAGCACCTGCCCTCACATCTGAGTTCTCCTCCTAATTTCCCTGTTCCTTATGTTGATATTTACTGACATTCTTTTCATACAGACTTTTAAGAATTTTCAGTGATTCTCCTCCATCTCCTTCTCACACCAATATCCAAACAGTAGTAAGGAAGTCCTGTTGAACCTACCCTATGCATTATTTCTTTCTCTCTGTTTCCATTAACCCTTCCCAAGTTTAAATTATCATTACTTAGGAGTTCCCTGGCAGTCCAGTGGTTAGGACTCCACCCTTCCACTGCAGGGGGCACAGGTTTCAGCCCTGGTCAGGGAGTGAAAGCCCACATGCCACATGGTGCAGCCAAACAAAAAGCAAAACAAAATATAAATCATTGTTACTTGTTATCGGAACCATTGCAACACTCCCACTGCCTGTAGGATATCTAATCAATGTCTAATCTTCCCTACATACTGCTGCTGCTAAGTCACTTCAGTCATGTCCGACTCTGTGCGACCCCATAGAAATCTTTCATTTTAAGTTTTCTGTTTAAATGTCTCCCTATTTCCCACAGGGTGAAGTTCATTTTCTTTAGCTTGGTATTCAAAACACTTCATGAGCCAGCCCCTTCAGCTAAACTAATCTAGAAATGTTCTCCTTTTTGCTTTTGCACTTGCTATTGATTCTAGTCAGCCTGCTCCTCCCCTGGCTCCCTTCTTCACCAAGTAAAATCTCATCTATTCTCTAGGACCCTCTCAGATGCCGCTGCGTAAGAACCCTGGTTTGCCATTTATTAAGCACCAGATTTTAAGTACTTAATGCTTATTAATTAAATAACCTAAGCCTCCTACATTCATTATCTGACTCTGTACTGCTTATGGTTTCTTGTGTATCTGTCTCACCTCTACAAAACTGCAAATCCCTGAGACAAGAGATCAGATTGTAGTTCATCCTGAAGGTTGAATCCTCAGCTATACTGTACACCTAGTTGATGTCAGATAAAGTTTAATGAATGATAGAATGATTGCAGAAGTTTGAAGTAGTTTCTCTGGGAAGATACAAAAGAAGCATAAGAGCTTACATTCTAGCTAAAGAATACATAGCAAGAGATTTTAAAAAATCCAAATTTCCTGCTTTTCTGCTTGAAAGTGTGTGATTTTGAATAGTTACTTGGAAGTGTATAAATTTTAAGTTATTTTCTCTCTCTAAACTACATTTGTAAAATGGGTGTATTACAACCTCTTATAGGACTGTTGCAAGGATGAAATGAGATAATATGTCCAAGTGTATATCACAATACTTGATAAATGTTTAATATCCTTACAGAAGGCAAGTATATTGGATTGTCTGAGAGGTGTTAGTAAAGTCAGTTCATGTTGATATGAGAGTTGGGGACTTGGACATTGGCTAGTTTCCATCAGATAATAGGAACCCCCAGGAACCTGGAAATACTGGTGGTAATTCTAAAACTGCTTCAGCATAAAATAGTTTTTATGAACCCTCACACCAAACATAAAATATTTCCCTAACCTTTGTATAGCTGCAAAGACAAAAGGAAGGAAGGAAGAGGAGCTACAGTTTCCAACGTCACCTAGAGTATCTTATTCTACATCAATTTTCAAAGAGTGATTTTACATTATTGCTTGATTGGAATCTACCAAGCAATTTACAGAATACCAGGCAGCCTCTTGAGAAATAGTACCATCTTTGCCAGAGTAAATTATTGGGATTGTTAACTTTTACATGGACAGGGACAGATAATAATGAAAAGCAGTAAACCAAGTTGCCGCACAGAATCTTCTGTGTAAACCGTTGGTACCGTTAATTAGTCCCGCAACAAAAAATGTCCGTCTGAGGCAGTTGGGTGGTCCTGGGCTCTTAGTGGCCACATTGTGTCTGTCTTTAGATATTAATGTCGGTGTATTCGCAGATTGAGGCAATTCATAAAGCGTTGAGACTGTTTGGGGGTTTTTCTTTCTTTTTCTTTTTTTCTTTTTAAGTGCTAAAACTCAAATTCGCGGCTATTTTACTAATTAGCCCCCGCTCTTCCGCTACTCAAATCTCTCAAAACTACATCTCCCATCATGCTCGGAAGCTGGTTTGACCTCATCTCAAATGGCCCCGTAGGGGAACAAGGATGGTTAATTTTGACTGTGCTAAATTGTACCATAAAACATCTGCCCTAGTTGGCAGCTATTTGGACTTTTATTTCTCCCGACCTCCCGTTTTTGAACTGTAGTCACTAAATGAAGGGGTTCTGGCCTGAGGAGTCCCATGTATGCCTTCAATTGGATGGGGAGCGAGAACAGTGTTGCTGGCGATCTCGAGACTCGGAGGGAATGTTGACCAAGGAGCACCGCTACGGCCGATCGGTGGAGCAGGAACCCGAGCCCAGGCTGAGTCCGAAAAAAGCCGAATCCCGACGGTTATTCCGAAACGGCTGTGAGTGGAAGATGGAGGGGTCGGAGAAAGCGGCGGACGCTGGGCAGTCGCTGCCCCCAGTTTACATTTACAGTCCCGAGTATGTTAGCGTGTGCGACTCCCTGGCCAAAGTCCCCAAACGGGTAAGAAAGATTGGGGTGATCACCGTGAGTTTGGGGGTGGGGTAAGGGGCCGGTGGACGAGAGGGCATTAGGAAGCGAAGAGGATACAGGGCTGGGAAAAATCTTCAGCAGAAATTTGAACAGTTGTACCAGATGATGGAGGAAGTGTTCCCTTAGAGAGTTTCCTAAGAGCGCAGCTGGGCGTCCAACGGACAGGTGGGGGTGAGGTGGAGGTGCGGGGGAGGGGATCGCGCGGAGGGGATGGTATCTCTACTGCCAGGGATCCCCAAAGGGGAGAAGAAGCTGAGGGAGAAGTGTTCTATCACCTCCATAAGGCCCGATAAGCTTTCGCCTTAGTGATTTGAGTTTTGGGGGTGGGGGGCCAGTGAACGTGAGGGCATTAGGAAGCGAAGAGGACATAGGGCTAGGGGAAATCTTCAGCAGAAATTTAAACAGTTGTACCAGGTGATAGAGGAAGTGTTCCCTTTGCGAGTTTCCTGAGAGCGCAGCTGGGCGTCCAACGGAAAGGTGGGGGTGGGATGGAGGTGCGGGGGAGGGGATCGCGCGGAGGGGACGGTGTCTCTACTGCCAGGGATCCCCAAAGGGGAAAAGAAGCTGAGGGAGAAAAGTGTTCCATCGCCTCCGTAAAACCTGGTAGCTTTCGCCTTAGTGATTTAAATACTAGGTATTGTCTAAAGTGCTTTGTAAACTGTTAAATAAAAAGAAGGGAGGGGAGTTAAAAGTTTCTTTGTTCCGGATGATTAAGTCGATGGGATTTCTCTGAATTAAAACATGTAAGAGACCATTCATTTCTGCCTTTATCCCCTTTTTATGCTGATGTTTTTAGGCCAGTATGGTACATTCCTTGATTGAAGCATATGCACTGCATAAGCAAATGAGGTAAGTTGTGTTTTGAACAGAACCCTGAACCCAAGTGTTCATAGCCTTAATGTTCTGCTTCACAGGTGGGGCTAATTAGTGAGAGAATGGTACTTTTTTTTAAGTTTTCTCTTTTTTGTGTGTGTGATACATAGTGTTGGTAATCAGCCTGTAGCCTAATGAAAGCTCTTGAAGAATTAAGAAAACTCTAAAAAAGTGCTTGAAGCAGTTAAGAAATAGGGCTTTATTGCTGGGAGGGAAATATCCTAGGGATAGGTATTTTGTGGAGGTTTTGGGGTTAGAACATATGGGTACTAAAACCTATCTGATAAAAAATACCTTCAGCTGGGAGGTGTTCTGGTTTGCTTGTTGTTGTTTTTTTCTCCTAAGCCAGGTCTGAGAGTATGGATTCTATTTAAGACTTTTAGGCATACCATTACCACCACCAAACTTAAATGATGAGCCTGCTGCTGCTGCTGCTAAGTCACTTCAGTCGTGTCCGACTCCGTGCGACCCCATAGACAGCAGCCCACCAGGCTCCCCCGTCCCTGGAATTCTCCAGGCAAGAATACTGGAGTGGGTTGCCATTTCCTTCTCCAATTCATGAAAGTGAAAAGTGAAAGTCAAGTCGCTCAGTCGTGTCCGACTCTTAGCGACCCCATGGACTGCAGCCCACCAGGCTCCTCCGTCCATGGGATTTTCCAGGCAAGAGTACTGGAGTGGGGTGCCATGAGCCTAGACAGTTAAAACCAAAGGAAATTCCTGTAATGAAGGCCAGAATTCAGCACAGAGCTAAGTGCTTCTTTAAAAACAAAAAAAAAAATTTGAACTTGCTGTTTGTCATTATAATAGTAAATATAACTCTGACACTTGTAGGGGTATTTCTGACATTACCTGGCCAATTAGGTGAGCATCTGTCTATGCTGGCTAGTGTGATATGCTTCATTTATCTCCCAAATGGTAGTGTAAATTTTATCCTTATTATTAACAAAATCATTTGTTGAGTATCCTCTTTATGAATGTTTTTCAACCATTTTTAAACCTATGTGTTTGGTAAATAGAGAAACTACTTGCCTTTCATTAAAGTTATTTAGCATTTAAAAAATTAAGAAATCAAAGAAAAATAAAACTGTCTTGTTAAGTAGGGAGGCTTTTAGTAATGATTTGTTAAGAGGAAGAGTGGTGGCTTCCCTGGTGGCTCAGGTGGTAAAGAATCTGCCTGCAATGCAAACAAACAAACAAACAAAGACCCAGGCTTGATCCCTATGTTGGGAAGTTCCCCTGGAGAAGGAAATGGCAACCCACTCCAGTATTCTTGCCTGGAGAATACCATGGACAGAGGAGCCTGGTGGGCTACAGTCTATGGGGTCGCAAAGAGTCAGACACGACTGAGCAACTACCATACACAAGAGGAAGAGTATTAGAAGAGGGAGCAATGAGGGCTGGGAAACATACAAGAAACCATAAAATTTTTATTTTAATAAACAGAGTTGTCACCTCATGTGGATATGTATTCTTGAAGAAGAAGCAAGACTCCTTGGATCTTGGCTATGTGTATTTAATTTTTAAGGCTGAGACTGCTTGATAATGGTAGTAGCCTACATAACCATATTAATTCCTTTCAGCAACAAAAACACCCACTACTGCCTCCCTGTGGCCTAGGTCATGCATTTTCAACTTGAATGTGCATAGGAATCACCTTGTTAAAATACAGATTTTTTTTTAAATTTTATTTTATTGAATTATAGTTGATTTACAATACTGTTTAGTTTCTGATGTACAGCAAAGTGATTCAGATATGCTGTGCTTAGTTGCTCAGTCATGTCTGACTCTTTATGACCCCATGGACAGTAGTAGCCCACCAGGCTCCTTTGTCCATGGGGATTCTCCAGGCAAGAATACTGGAGTGGGTTGCCATTTCCTCCTCCAGGGGATTTTTCCCAACCTAGGGATCGAACCCTCATTTTCTGTAACTCCTGCATTGGTAGACAGATTCTTTACCACTGAGCTACCTGGGAGGAGTATGTATAATACTTTGCATCTGCTAATCCAAAACTTCCAATCCAAAAATGGTTCAGAAATTTGAGTGTCATCCTTGTGCAGGGACAGTGCTAATCTTCTCTGTGTCGTTCAAATTTTAGTATATGTGTTGCTGAAGCAAGCTGCTGCTGCTGCTGCTACTGCTGCTAAGTCGCTTCAGTCGTGTCCGACTCTGTGCGACCCCATAGACGGCAGCATATCAGGCTCCCCCTTCCCTGGGATTCTCCAGGCAAGAACACTGGAGTGGGTTGCCATTTCCTTCTTCAATGCAGGAAAGTGAAAGTGAAGTTGCTCAGTTGTGTCCGACTCTTAGCGACCCCATGGACTGTAGCCTACCAGGCTCCTCCGCCCATGGGATTTTCCAGGCAAGAGTACTGGAGTGGGGTGCCATTGCCTTCTCCGGCTGAAGCAAGCGCTAAAGTACAAATTCTGATTCAATAAGTCTGATGGGAGGCTGAAATTCTGCTTTTCTGACAAGCTCCCAGGTGCTGCTGCTGCTGGTCCATAGACCACCCCAGAGAGCAGTAGTGGCAGTGGGAGAGTCAGGAAGAGGATATAGGGACTAGGCAGCCGGAAGTTAGAGGTGGTTGAGTCCTTGTTGTTAGGTTAGTGCCCTGTATTCTCTCCATTACTCCTATTTTTCACTTCTTGTGAACAGTTGGTTGAGAGCTTCTGAGTAAAGTCTAGTCAGCCTGTTTTCTCCTTCCTCTCAGAAGCAGATGTGAGTGACCAGATACAGAAATTTCTACATTTTTGGTTGCCTATTTTTTTATCCTTTACTATTAATAATAATGAGAGTCACCCACAAAGCATTTTCATGTATGTTATCATTTAATCTTCACATAAGTTCCTTAAGATACCCCCACTTTACAGATGAGGAAACTGAACAACAGAATGGCCATCTTATCTGAGGTTATAGAGCTGGTAATCATGATGGGAACCCAGTTCTCTGACTCCAAATTCAAAATTCATGACAATTCAGCTGCCTAGTGAAGTAAAATTTTAGTTGAAAGAATTGTATTTGCCCAATTAGGAAAACTGATTCAAATGAAAATATTACTTCCTACTGGTTTGTCATGAAAGTTGTAACTCACAGAGCAAAGTTTGTGTGATACCTGATTATTTAATTTTAATATAATTACTCTTTTTTTTACCTACCTTTAAACTTAAGGGACATATCTATCCTGTCACCCCTGTTTAATGCAGTGGATGTGAGAAAATGAAGACTGCAGTGCAGTGGAGGAACATGTTTATTGTTTCAGCACCCTGGAACCAGAAGCTGGAAGGTTTGGCTCCTGCTTCCAGGTTTTGGCATACTCTGGATCTGACTCACTCACCTCTCTTTGTTCTCTGTTATTATTAGGATAGTTAAGCCCAAAGTGGCCTCCATGGAGGAGATGGCCAGCTTCCACACTGATGCCTATCTGCAGCATCTCCAGAAGGTCAGCCAAGATGGAGATGATGATCATCCAGACTCCACAGAATATGGACTAGGTAAAGTCATCACCAGGCAATGATGGGAGACGGACAACCTCCACCTATAGATCATAACTACTTCATCTTTTATAACTTGCAAAGTGAAAGTTGTTCAGTTGTGTCCAACTCTTTGCAACCCCATGGACTATACAGTCCGTGGAATTCTCCAGGCCCGAATACTGGAGTGGGTTGCCATTCCTTTCTCCAGGGGATCTTCCCAACCTAGGGATCAAACCCAGGTCTCCTGCATTGCAGGCGAATTCTTTACTGGTTGAGCCACCAGGGAAGCCCAAGAATACTGGAGTGGGTAGCCTATCCCTTCTCCGGGGGATCTTCCCAACCCAGGAATCAAACCGGGGTCTCTTGCATTGTAGGCAGATTTTTTACCAACTGAGCTACCAGGGAAGCCCTTATAACTTGAATGATGGTCTTTAAAACTTTCAAATTAACAACTAATGTGTTAACCACAATATTAATCTCTTAGTTTAACTACACTCCCATATGAATTGAGCAAAATTAACGATGGAGCAAATAGAGAAAAACCTTTTAGTTGCTTAGGCCCTAATAGCAGTGCCCAGATTGGGTCAGTCTATATGTACACTGATTTAACTGTCCTGTGACCTTGTATTTTAACTTCAATATAGATTTATGTTCTGGGTAAGTTTGATACCTTATTTCTCATTAAACAGCTGCATTTTTAAAGAACCATAAGTGGCCAATAGGATAGTCTAGAGAAACAGAATGATTTAGTAGAAAAACACTAGACTGGAGGTATGTGTGGAAGGTGGAGGTGGGAGCTTAAAACACCAGAGGGTCCCATACCTGGCTCTGTGTCATCACTGATATGACATATCACCTCTCAGTCCTCAGTTTCCTCATCTATAAGATGTGACTAGTTAATCTTAAAAGTTTAGCCTTTCTAGCTCTAACACATTGAAGACATTTATCTCTCATTTGGAGCTGATGTTAGCACAGTAGCTTTTTGGTAGGATATGTTGTTGTTGTACCTCAACCTAGTCTTTCTAATAGGGTTGCTGCTACTGCTAAGACACTTCAGTCGTGTCTGACTCTGCGACCCCATAGACGGCAGCCCACGAGGCTCCCCCGTCCCTGGGATTCTCCAGGCAAGAACACTGGAGTGGGTGGCGCCAGACCCAATTCCATTGTATGGAGGAAGGAATTTGCCTCCACATTACCAAACAATGCTCAGGACACCAGCTTGGTGTCCTCCAATTCAACTCAGTTCTGACACTATCTACCTGGAGATAGCATCAGATTCCACAGGTGAAGTGCTCAGTCCCACAAGACTTCACTCCACATCAGACACCAATTGCAAACCCAAGCTGCTACCTGTGCTCTGACTGACAGGCTGCAAATCAGAGGTTCTAACAATCTCACCAACTCAAGATGCCAAGCATAAGTCCAGGTTATTAACTCTGCTTCTAAACAACTGTAAATCAGAAATTTGCATGACCTCTCCCCCACCCTTGGATTTAATTAATTTAATAGAGCAGCTCACAGAACCTAGGAAACCCATATAGTCACTAGATTACTAGTTAATGATAAAAGGATATAACTCAGGAATAGCCAGATGAAAGAGATGCAGGAAGTCAAGGTATGAGAAAGGGGCACAGAGTTTCCATGCCCTTTCCAAGCATGCCACTCTCCCCAAATCTCTATGTGTTCACCAACCCAGAAACTCTCCAAACCCTCTTCTTTGGGGTTTTTATGGAGGCTTCATTACATAGGCATGATTGATTAAAGACATTGGCCAATTGGTGATTGAACTTGTTGACCTAAACAAATAGGCTGCCAGATATTTCTCCATCAACCATGGGTTGGTTTGGGATCAGCAGAGAATTAGAATTTGGGGTCTGCAACCATAGCAAGCCATGTGCAATTTCTTGCATCGCTAGGGAAGAACACTCTTATGGAGAAGGAAAGGAGGCTGGAAGGGCTATAATAACAAAAAAAAAAAAAAAAAGGAAAGGAAAGAGAGTGGGAAAGAGAGTCCCTGGCTTTTCATTGACTTGAGTCCTTGCCAGGAAAGAAGTCTTTCTTGTTAAACTTGGTTATTATTTCAGAGTGTGAAAGCTCCCCCTTCTGGTCTCCTGACTCTGTTTAATTGAAGTTTCTGTTTATTAATTTCTTGCAAACTCAATCTCCAGTTTCTCTTTGCTCACACAGGAGATCAGGAGGTAGAACTGATAGTTCCAACCCTCGTATGCCTGGTTCTGCTGGCAACCAACCCCCATCCTTAGTTGTGGTCCACAAGTCACCTCATCAATATAACCAAGATATGTCTCTGATTCATCATTTAGGAATTCTAAGAATTTTAAGAGTTCTGTGCCAGAAACTGGGAATAAGACCAATTATACAGTTGACGCTTAAACAACCCATGGATTAGGGGTAGCCACCCTCTGCACAGTTGAAAATCTTAGTATAACTTATAATTGACCCTCCATATCTGCTGTTCTGCATCCAGGGATTCAACCTACCAGTGATGGTGTAGTACTGTAGTATTTTCTATTGAAAAAACAAGTCCACCTATAAGTGGGTCTGCATTGTTCAATCCCATGTTGTTCAAGAGCTAACTATATATTCCTTATTATAAATCATAATATTATACCCCTCTTTTTCCAGTTTATCTTTTAACGAGCTCTTCTGATGTTTGCCTGAAGGTTATGACTGCCCAGCCACTGAAGGAATATTCGACTATGCAGCAGCTGTAGGAGGGGCTACAATCACAGCTGCCCAGTGCCTGATTGATGGAATGTGCAAAGTAGCAATCAACTGGTCTGGAGGGTGGCATCATGCAAAGAAGTAAGATAACGACCTTTCTGCTTTCTACTTCTTTCCTTGAATCAGCTTTTCGTTTATGTAAAGTCTTATGTTTATTGTATTGGTATTTATTGAGAGACGTGTGTGTGTGTGTGTGTGTGTGTGCGTGTGTGTGCGTGTGTGTGTGGCACTTAGCTAGGTATTCTGAAGAGATACAAGTAAAATTAAAAAAAGATGACATAATATAGTGGAAAGTGTACTATTGAAAGTCAGGATACCTGGGCTTTATGCCTAGTTTCTCTACAAACTTGGCTGACTGACCTGGATAGATTCGTCTCTTTCAGTATCAGTCTCTTCATCAGGAAAATAGGGAGAACAAAGGGTATCAATAGTAGATTTATAATAGTAGATAAGTGTATCTAGACAATCCCTAAATTCCTTCTAAGCTTTCTAGAAATTGCCCTATCTCCAAGGAACTCTAGAAACATTAATAAAACTAGAATAATTAGGGAGCAACATCAGTTTTGGTACCAGTTGAATATGTGTATGAGCTGTATTTAGTAATAAGGAGCAATTAATCGTGGAAGTTTTGGAAGAGGTGAATTATAGAGCTAATTCTAGAAAGGAGCAGAAAGCAGATTTTTGAATAGGTTAAGAATGGATGAGAATAGATTTAAAACAAATGACTGAGGAATCAAAAAGGAGATTTATGCTGCTATCTCTAAGCAAAGTGGCAGCTGGAGCTAGATTTTTTGCTAAGGAGAAAGGGCTTGTGAAACAACTATTGGGTGCTACTTGGAGTTACAGGAAAAGTCCTTTTGGAATTTAACATTTCAAACAGTTGTACTCTGTGTCTAACAAGGACTTCTGAGTATGATTTAGCATTTGGCATGTCACTTAAAATGTCTGTAGTACATGTTGGAGAAGAAAGATTTTATTTATTTATTTTTATTGAAGTATAGTTAATTTATAATGTTGTGTTAATTTCAAGTGTACAGCAAAGTGATTCAGTTACACTTTCCAGATTCTTTTCCATTATAGGTTATTACAAGATACTGCTATACAGTAGATCCTGCTTGTTGACCTATTCTATATATAGTATGTAGTATGTGTATCTGTTAATCCCAAACTCCTAATTTACCCCTCTGCCCCAGGCAGGAGAAAGATTTTAAAAACTGAACTTATCAATGTGCTGTTTGAGTGAAATGAGGCAGCAGTAGTAGTTAACTGCCAATGCATCATTCACACACCAATTGTTCATACCATCTGCCATGACCTTGCTGCTCCAGGGCTCTTGAGTCTAGAGACAACACTTTATCTTTCAGAATAAAACCTTGAGCACAGATTCAGCATATGCAGGTTAAGGTAATAATATGGAATTCTTTTCATCATGTGAATAGATTTCATGACCAAGGAAATTCTTGAGTAAGTTTACTACTAGAATCCACTACTGAGGCAGTGGAACAAAGAGAAGCAGTGTTTAGTAATCAGTTTTATATGCCCTTAAAAACAGAAATAACCTGCTTTTTGTTAGTTTTTGCCCTGTTAAAAAGTTCAAAGTCAAGACAGTGATCTCTAGAAGGAAAAAATGACGCTATCTCCTTCAAGCTGTAGATCAAAGGGATAAAACCGAGCACCTCTGAACCAAGGACTTCTATGCCTTCTCATACTTAGCAAGTTGAGAAGAAAAGTAGTGTGGTTTCATGGAAAATGCCCAGTCCTACAAGTCAGATCTAGTTTCTGTGTATAGCACTGGAGAAGCTTATATATTTAAATACACTGTTTCAGGCCTCCTGGGGCCTGGATCAGTGTGCAGTGGAATACCCAGGTACCTGCCACTTCTTATCACTATTTTGCTGTCAAAAGAAGCACACTCTATCTCCAGCCAATTATGGTGGCTTCTGGGCTACATGTAGGCGTGGGCATACCTATGCACCATTATTTTAACTGTTTCAGACAGCTTTCAACTGATCCCACCTGGAAACACACATCTGCAGTGAAGAGTCTCTAGGGCTTGCTCCAATTCAGGTCCAAATTCCAGGGGCTTCTTGGCCCCTCTAGAATCTTTCTGCAAATGGATTATAGGCATTTAGTCCACAAACTTACATCTAGCCAGCATTTTCATTTATAACCACAATATTTGTTTTAATCTCCTCATCCCCCAATGCATGTACATTCATACATGCCATATATTCATTCAACATGTATTGATTAAGCACCTACATAGTGTCAAGCATATGTTTATCACCACTAATAAGCAGAGATACAGAAATTAAAGCCTACTACATTTTTCTCCCCAAAATTTGAAAAAAAAATTTTGAAAATATCCAGGTGCTGGCAGGATTACAGTGAAATTGGCACACTCTTTTTGAAAACTTTGGAAATAAGTGTTAAGAGTGGGGAAGATGTTTGTACCTATTGAGCCAGTACTATTATTCTTAGCAATCTATTCGAAGGAAATAAACCAATTCTGCCCTCAAGAAGTTTGTCTCTTAGAGGTAAGACAGCAAGTAATCTTATTTGAAAGCTAAACAAGAGTGATTTTCAAAGAAAATTCTGCAAAAGAAGAGTAACGCGAGATTAATGTTACTAGCTATTAAACATACAAAACAAGAATAATGAAAACACTGGTACCACTGGTATAAGATTAGACAGATGATATTATAGTACACTTCCCAAAGAGACTGTTTCACATAAAAATTCAGTCTTTTATAAAGGATGCGTTGGAAACGATTGGAAAGGGTTGTTCAATAAATGATGTTGTGACAGCTTGTAACATTTACACCCTCATCTCCTGTAGTAAACTAAGTGGCAGCTAGATTGAAGAGTTAAATATTAAAAAGCCAAATTAGAAAAAAAAAAAAACTAGAATGAATGAATTATCAAGCTGCTAAAGGGGAATCGTTTTCTAAGCTTAGGAAGGAATAGAAAAAAAAACTTATGAAGGAAAAGATCAACATATTTGTATGAAATTTTAAAACCAAAATAGCTTGTGGTCATTTCAAAAATAAAATCTAAACACAGACTAGAAAGGCATAGTTGACATAAATATGACAAAATGTGTCAGATTTGCATTTTCTCAGACATTCATACAGTATGATGTATAAGTAGATATGTGGGGAAAAAACCTGAATAGATAATTTACAAAGGAGTTTTAAGTATAACTGGGAAATATGGGTCAATGTTCATCACTACTAATCAAAGAAATGCAAGTAAGTAGGTAGCCTCTTTTTAAGCCTGTCTGTAACAGAATTTTTAAAAAGTGGTACTCAGTTTGGTAGTAATACTGTGATTTTGATCAATCCCTTAAGAAAGCAGTTTGGTAGCCAGCATGTATTAATGCCCTTTTTATCTCGTAATCTACTCTTGAGAATGTTTCCTAACAAAATAATTCAAAATAATGGGGGAAAAGCTGTTTACCTAAAGATATTTATCTTTACATGGAATACAGTCCATGGATTTCTCCAGGCCAGAATACTGGAGTGGGTAGCCTTTCCCTTCTCCAGGGGATCTTCCCAACCCAGGGATCGAACCCAGGTCTCCCACATTGCAGGTGGATTCTTTACCAGCTGAGCCACCAGGGAAGCCCAAGGATACGTGGGTAGCCTATCCCTTCTCCAGGGCATCTTCCTATTATTTAATTGAAAAAAATAGAAATAACATGAATATCTAGCAATAAATAAATTGTATATCTATTTCATAGAATATTATACTATTATTTTAAATGATGATTATGAAGACTAAGGGGGCATTTCAGAAAAATACTTATGGGTTAATGAAAAAATAGGTTTTAAAAATGTATGCACACTGCTGTTACAACTTTGTAAAGCACATGCATATTTTAAAAAATACTGGAAATGATAATAGTGGTTATGTTAGGGTGGCAGAATTAAATGATGCTTTTTTTATATGTTTCTCTAGTTTTCAAATTCTGTGTAATGAGATGTTTTCTAACTTTTGCAGCTAAAATTTTACAAAAATAAAAATAGGCAAAAAATATTGATATTTACAGCAAATATAAACAAAGGGCTGAAATTATTAACTATTCTAATTGATTTTTTAAAATCAATAAATGAGCAAAAGACACGAACAGACAATTCACAAAAGAGGAAACAGTAAACAAACATGAAAAAATAGTATCACTAATTATTAAAGGGTGAGAAATTGAAACATTATATATACATGTATTGGAGAAGGCAATGGCACCCCACTCCAGTACTCTTGCCTGGAAAATCCCATGGGCGGAGAAGCCTGGTAGGCTACAGTCCATGGGGTCACTAGGAGTCGTGAGTAAATAGTGGAGGGGGCAGGGTTTGATTAGTATGCTAACCTGACTAACTAAAAACTATTAAAATGTATTTCTTTTGTTTCATTTAATAAAAATTGAATGCTAAATAATTCTTATAACAAACCAAGAATGTATTCCGGGATTGATTGTTTTTGTTCAGACCTCATTTCCTAACAAAAATTGCATGATATTTCAAGATGGTATGTTTCACTTCTGTGAGACTTTTGCAGCATGATCATTAAGAGGGTTGATTTTGCCAAAATATTCAAGGGCTTCATCAGTTTTCCTGAGGGCTTCTCCATAGTCATTTGATATTTAAATTGCTCTCTTTTGAACCACTTTTAAGATCATTATCCTTATTTATTTTTCTCCTCTTCAGTTGTAAACTAGTCTACCAGATCCTTGCTGTCAGTTTCATGTCAGTTTTCACAATAGCCTGCATTTTTTATAAGCTTTGTAATTTCACTTTATGTTAGATTTGCATGGAATCGCTTGCTGACATATTTGACAATCCATGAGACACAAAGATTGGACAGCTAGCTGCATGGGGATTGTGCTAGTGTTTAAAGGAGTAGGTTGAATGGGGACTGATATAAGTGGTCAATTCACTGGCAAATGCTTTCCTCTCAAGAAAACTTTTGTAACCCTAGGAAGCCTCAAAACCTTGGTACTGCTGGGGCTAAGGTCATAAATTCTCAGTAGTGAGAACTCCCTGAATCTCAGTGAAGCGCTAGTGCAGTGTTTTTCAACTGAGGATTGTTGTTGTTTTTCAGTCACTCAGTCGTGTCCAACTCTTTGCAACCCATGGACTGCAGCACACCAGGCTTCCCTGTCCTTCACCATCTCCCAGAGTTGCTCAAACTCATGTCCATTGAGTTGGTGATGCCATCCAACCATCTCATCCTCTGTTGTACCCTTCTCCTCCTGCCTTCAATCTTTCCCAGCATCAGGATCTTTTCCAGTTAGTCAGCTCTTTGCATCAGGTGGCCAAACTATTGGAGCTTCAGCTTCAGCATCAGTCCTTCCAATGAATATTCATGGTTCATTTCCTTTAGGATTGACTGATTTGATCTCCTTGCAGTGCAAGGGACTCTCAAGAGTCTTCTCCAAAACTAAAATTCTTCAAAAGCATCAATTCTTCAGCACTCGTATGGGTCCAATTCTCTCATCTATATATGACTACTGGAAAAACCATAACTTTGACTATATGGACCTTTGTAGGGAAAGTAATGTCTCTGCCTTTTAATACACTATCTAGATTTGTCATAGCTTTTTTCCCAAGGACTAAGGGTAGTAACTTGTAACAGGAATATAATATCAATTTAGTGGGTGGCAACCATCTTTTTTTTTAATATATCAAGGTGGAGTTCATGAAACTTATTCTAGTGTATGTTGTATGTATTAATATTTGTGTGTACTAGGCCACAATAGGGCTTCCCTGGTAGCTCAGCTTGTAAAGAATTCACCTGCAATGCAGAGACCTGGTTCGATTCCTGGGTTGGGAAGGTCCCCTGGAGACAGGATAGGCTACTCACTCCAGCATTCTTGGGCTTCCTTGGTGCTCAGATGGTAAAGAATCCGCCTGCAGTGCGGGAGACCTGGGTTCAGTCCCTGGGTTGTGAAGATCCCCTGGAGGAGGACATGGCAACCCACTCCAGTATTCTTGTCTGGAGAATTCCCATGGACAGAGGAGCCTGGTGGACTATAGTCCATGGAGTTGCAAAAAGTTGGACACAACTGAGCGACTAAGCACAGCACAGGCCACAGTATAAAATATCAAACCACTGTCAAGTGGAATGACTGTGAACTTTGAAGAAAGACCTAGGTGCAAATCCAGACTGCAATCTTACTAGTTGTGTATGTGACCTTGGGGTTATTCTAAGAACAGCATGTACAGAGGCGCAGAGGTGTGAAAGCTGAGGGCACTTCCAAGTCCATAAGTAAAGCTGAAACCAATGGCTCCTATAGGCAAGTAGCTAGAGGTAAGGTGGGAGAGGTATGAAGGGTCATTGTATGCCAAGCAGATAGCTTTGACTTGATCCTTCAAGTCAGTAGTTCTTGACCTATTTTGGTCATGGACCACTCTAAAAATCTGATTCTCCTTAGAAAAGTGTAGTAGTTTGTCGCTCAGTCATGTCTGACTCTTTGCAACGCCATGGACTGTAGCCTACCAGGCTCCTCCCTCCATGGGATTCTCCAGGCAAGAGTACTGGAGTGGGGTGCCATTGCCTTCTCCATTAGAAGTGTACATACACAAATTTTTTATTATAGTTTCAGAAAGTCTAAGGATCTCCTACAGCCCATGTGTGGATCCCTGGTTAGGAATCTTGTTTTTAAACAATAAGGAATCACCAAAGGAATTTTTAGTCAGGAAGAGTAACATGATCAGATTTGCATTTTATGAATATGATTCTGGCAGTAGTTGGTATGTAAATTGGTTGGGGTACAGTGTGGAATATTGCTAGAGAAATCTGTTAGGACCTTACAGTTATAATAATCTTTCCAAAAGGAGATGAAAGCTTTGGTGATGAGCATAGATGAGGGAATAAATTCAACAGCCATTTAGTAGCTAGACTAGGTAGGAATGGTAACTAGTTTGATACAAATGATAAGAAAAGAGTGATTTGGATTTCTTGTATAGATGACTGAGTAAATGTGTTATCTTTAACCAAGAAGAATAGGGGATGGGAACTGCTGTGCCTATGGAGCATCCAATTAAAGATGTCTATTAGAAAGCTGGAAATGGGGTCCAGCCTATGATGTCTTAACTTTAATCTGCATACAGAATATTCAGGGATCTTATTAAAATGCAGATTCTGATTCAGGTCTTGGGGGAGGGGCAACCCTGGGAATCTGCATTCATAACAAACTCCCAGGTGCTGCCAATTTGTGACCTGTACTTAAACTAGCAAGAAGCTGGAGCTCAGGACAATCATCTTCACTAAAGATGCAAAATTTAGGAGTCAGGAGTCAATAGCATTGTTGTTCAGTCACTCAGTCATCTCCTACTCTTTGTGACCCCATGGAGTGCAGAACGCCAGGCTTCCCTGTCCTTCACCATCTCCCGGAGTTTGCTCAAACTCATGTCCATTGAGTTGGTGATGCCATCCAACCATCTCATCCACTGTCGTCCCTTTCTCCTGCCTTCAATCTTTCCTAGCATCAGGGTCTTTTCATGCTTTTTCAATAGCATGCTAGGTGGTAATTAAAACTAGGCAAAATAACCTGGGAAACATGTATAGAATAATGCAGGGGGGAAAACGCAAATACTGAGCCTTGTGGAATTCAGTGTTTACAAGGCAGGCAAGAAAAGAAAGGACTACAAAGTCGAGTCTTGAGAAGGATTGGTCAGAGAGATAGGAGAAGAATCTTATCAGAAGACTTATCAGAGAAATCAAAGGTAAACTTCAAGAAGACTAGTTTGGTTAACAGTGTCTACTGCTGCACAGTATGTGTTCCCAACAGGGGTGATACTGCTCCCAAGGGAAAAAACATTGATTTTTGATGGGGCAGGTGGTAGGGGAGTAGGGGCAGCAAAAAAACTTAGATGCTACATAGTTTATGGTTTTCCAAAGGGTCACAGTATGTAAATAGGTGTACAGTACATCTGTGATATTAAAATTTTGTGGATGGGTCGATTAGGAAAAGGTATCTAGAAAGGCTCCTTGAGTGAAGGAGTGATAATGAAAAACTGGTTCTCAGTAAGGAGGTTCTGGTGAAGAAGACTTCAAAGGATAAAAAGGAGTGTGCCAGGGAGACAAAGAGATGAAGGACCTTGCAGAAGGTCACAACCGCCTTTGCAGAAGCAGCAATGTGAAATTTCTTGGCAGATGGGGGAACCACACAAATTGTTGGAGGGTTAAAGTACAAAGTGGATAATGACAGTAGATGAGCTAGAAAAGTAGGATATGGCTCATGAAGGGCTTCACATATATCAGAATCAAAATTGAAAATGCAGATTTTTAGATTTCTCAAAGATCATATTTCTCTTGATCAGATAGGTTTGGACTGGGACATTGGAGCCTGCACTTTCAAAATCTAGGAGTGATTCTGATGCACACACTTTGGGAAACTCTGCAATAGGAAATGGGAGGGGGAGCACTGAAATATTATATTAGGAAGCAATGTGGTTAGATTTGTGTTTTAGGAAAATAACTGACAGTGTTATAGAGGATGGATTGAAGGAGGTGTAGACTAGAGGTCGAGGGACTGAATAGCGTATCAACACTCTCACTGATAAATGATGAAGACCTGAACTAGGGCAGGGCAATGAGAGTCAAACCTAGGCAACCTAATTCTTCAACCTGGGTACTTAACCCCTGAAGTATACTACCTCAATAAACAGGAGTAGATGGTGGTATGCAGCAGAAGTAGTGCCCGAGAAAATTGGATATGAGAGAATAGCATTGAAACATGTATATTACCATATGTGAAATAGATCACCAGTCCAGGTTCAGTGCATGAACAGGGCACTCAAAGTCAGTGCACTGGAACAACCCAGAGGGATGGGATGGGGAGGGAGGTGGGGGGGGGTGTTCAGCATGGGGGACGCAGGTACACCTGTGGCTGATTCATGTCAATGTATGGCAAAAACCACTCTAGTATTGTAAGGTAATTAGCCTCTGATTAAAATAAATAATTTTTAAAAAATTGGATCCCCAGATTTAGAAATGTAATGAAAGTTGGAACTAGAAGCAGATGTGTTGCCAGTATATGAAATGGTGTTGCAAACCAGGAAAATGGGTTGGATTACTTACGGAACTAGCAGAGAATGAGGGGAAAAAGAAAATAGAGCCTAGAACCCCAGGAAATACCAATTTGTAACAGGCAAGTATAAGAAGAAGCCCCAGTGAATTCAGCTGAAAAGCAGAAATCAGGGCTGGCCAGATAATCAAAATAGAAAGGGACCATGAATCCTAGGGCTTCCCAGGTGGTGCTAGTGGTAAAGAAGCTGCCTGCCAAAGCAGCAGACATAAAACACTTGGGTTCTATCCCTGGGTTGAGAAGATCCCCTGGAGGAGGAAATGGCAACCTACTCCAGTATCTTTGCCTGGAGAATCCCATGGACAGAGGAGCCTCCCGGGCTACAGTCCATGCGGTCGCAAAGACTCAGACATGACTGAAGCATGACATAGAATCCCAAGGGAGCAGAAGAGTTTAAAGAAGAAAACAGCTCTCAAGAATCCAGAGCAGCTAAAGTGTCAGTCATATTTGGCAATTAATATAGTCATTAATGACCTTGGTAACAGAACTTTCTGGAGAGCGATAGGAATACAAAGTGTTGAGGGCTGAGCAGGAACGAAAGAAATGGATAAGAAAGGAACATTGATCTTTCCAAAAGTTCAAATGAGAAGGAAAGAGGAAGGCAGTGGCCAAGGGAAAGTAATGGCTGAGGGCTGACTTGTTGGGTTTGTTCTAAGAGCTTTAAGAACATTTATAGACTGAAAGGAAAATAATGGAAATATGAGAAGGATAAGAAATGGAGGAGGCAGGAGAGGATGGAATGAGTGGCTTTGGGAGGAGGAGACCTACCTCTTTTGAAGCCAGAGCAAAGGAGTCAAGGAGGATATAACAGAGAAGTATTTGGGTTGCCTACTAATGAGTGCCAGCCCCAAGTTCTCTCCTTTTTTTTTTTTTTGTGAAATGACTCTTGCCCACTTCTATCACTTGCTCACAGGCCTCTTTGAACTCTCTGATTCTGCTTTTTATAGTTAGTCTCTTAGGAAGCCATCTTGTCCCATCCAGATCCCATTAAATGGAACTCACTCTTTCCGTGTTAGTATATACTAGGAGGTATTATGGAGAAGGCAATGGCACCCCACTCCAGTACTCTTGTCTGGAAAATCCCATGGATGGAGGAGCCTGGTAGGCTGCAGTCCATGGGGTCGGAAGAGTCAGACACGACTGAGCGACTTGACTTTCATTTTTCACTTTCATGCATTGGAGAAGGAAATGGCAACCCACTCCAGTGTTCTTGCCTGGAGAATCTCAGGGATGGGGGAGCCTGGTGGGCTGCCGTCTGTGGGGTCGCACAGAGTCGGACCTGACTGAAGCAACTTAGCAGCAGCAGCAGCAGCAGCAGCAGGAGGTATTAAAACCCAACACAGAACAGTGACTCCTAATCTTCAGAATTTGCTGAGATCACATCTTTGTCTATTTTGACAGGCTCTTCCTCATCCTCACCTCTTTCAGTTTGACTGCATTACAGCTCCCAGTGTTTCCTTTACCTCATTTTGCTAATCCATTTAAGACCCACATCTATCTCTAGCTCAACCTCCCCTTCTTCCTCCCACAATTCTGTTTATTTGCCATCTTATCCTATGACATTTCAGCCTTCCACTTGGCAACACAGGATCTGTGCCAGCTGGGCCCCCTCTGCCTGCTTCCCTTCTAGGAGAGGAGAGATTATTACCTTAGAATGCCATTGGTTTCTGGGACTTCCACATGGGGACAGTGAATGGTAGAGCCATTTGTGTCTTGGCAAACTCGACAAGAAGAATGTAGAACAAAACCTTCAGCTCTTAGCTGATGGTTGGGGTCAAAGCTACCGGAGCTCTGTTCTCAAGAGCTCCGTTTCCTTATGCACAGAGTGAATGACAGTGGACTGCATCCCAGTTCCAGTTCTCCAAAGTGTTTTATGTGCACTATATCTCATTAACCAAGCAGGCAGAACCACCTCCTCTGCTGACACCACCCCACCTGCAGCCTTTCCAAACCAACAAATCACCGCATGAAAATGGAAGCCTAGATTCAGTGTTGGCCACATTGCCTCAGCACCAAGGCAGACTCCTCCTTCAGCCATGGAAAGCATGTTCTTATTATTTCCTCTTTACACCCATTCCATCCTGGCACTGGCAAAACAGACCTATCATGAAACAAACCTTTTCCATAGTACCCCAGATCGGATGAGATCTAGGGAAGATAGTCTGTTACAGTGGTTCAGTGTTGCACAGGGAATTCCATCCCCATCAATTACTAGCTACAAAGCCTCTCTCTGCCTCAGTGTCCAGAGTTGTAAATTGGAGATAATAATAGTACATACCTTTTAGGGTGATGGAGTTTAAATCTTATCATTGCATTAAAGAGTCTACCAAAGAGCCTGGTGCATAGTAAATATCTGATAAAAGTCACATTATATCCAGACTGGGTTACACTCAGGGTGTCTTAGGTAGCTGCTCAGGCAAGTCACTGATCCAGTGGGTCCCACTGCCTGTTGAGCTAAAGTCAGCCCTGATATTGTTTGTCACTCACTGCACTTCCACTTCCCCTTTGCCTATAAGCTGCTCCTGGCTGAGAGTAGACTATTCACTGTTGGTTTCAAGACTCAGGCCATTTGCTTTGTCAGAGTTTCACTGCTGGCATTCCCTAAACCCCTACTCCTCCCAAACATCACACAGAATCTACTGTTTGACCCACCTTTCCACTGCTAGGTTCAACTTCTACCCATAAGGCAAATAAGAATCCTCATTATCAAGAGACAGAGGGACCATCCCTAATTGGTAAGGGGCTTCCCTTGTGGCTTAGCTGGTAAAAGAATCTGCCTGCAATGCGGGAGACCTGGGCTTGATCCCTGGGTTGGGAAGATCCCCTGGAGAAGGGAAAGGCTACCCACTCTAGTATTCTGGCCTAGAGAATTCAGGTCACAAAGAGTTGGACATGATTGAGCGACTTACACTTTCACTACCACCTCCTAGAATATTTACCTGGGCAATATTTTGATAAATTCACTTAATGAGACATCACAGAATGTCTGAGCTGTGTGATAGTTGAATGATCACAGTAGCACTATACCCAAGCCAAGCCTCAAAGTGTGAAAGTGATATTTCTGGACAGAGTTTACATAGTGCAAGATAAGATATATATATATTTTTTAATGAGTGAAGGCATCAGCAACCCCTTTATACAACCAGCAATTCATCTACTATCTCTGCATCTTTATTTCCCCAGTATCCTTTCTCTTTAAGAGAAAGGAATTTGGTCCCCAAACACAAAAATGGCCCTGGTCTATACCACTGACTAATGCCTTCAGCATTCAGGTACAGGAATATGGGTGGGGAGAGGGTGATGGGCAGGAGGGGTGATGGATGGGGAGTATTATCCTGCCATAGGAGGACTTGGGTACTTTTGACCTCTGCCTTAAATCCACATCTCCAGGAAGTTGGTCCTAAACAAAGTCAATTACCCCAAGTGAGAATGAGAGCTCTTAATGATCAAGGCCACCTTTAAGATAGGGAAACACTTTCTTTGAGAGGGACAAGCAGTTTGTGATCATGAGCTCAAATTGTAGCCCAGAGTAGCCAGGGCAGACTTGTAAACCCAGCCTGTAACAGGCCAAATAGATCCTTCGCTAAACATGCCCAGTTGCAGAGTTCAGAATATCAGGGGACAGAGGAAATGGATTCTAGCCTGAGAATGTCATAGCCATTTACCCCAGTCACTGCCTGGGGAACCGGCAGGCACATGTATAGAATATAAAGATCAGGCCCATCCTGGGGCAGTCCAGAAGTTTATTATCTAAGCTGCCCCATTCTGTTAGGATCAGGGGTTGCCTGTGCCTGTGGGCACCCCTCCAACAGACCCACATAGCCTATTCAAACTTGAATATAATCTCATGGAATATGTTTCATACTGTGCCCTGTAGACCACTTGCACCTTAATTCTAAAATGAAGATATCTGAATCAGACCCTCTGTGGATAAAGCCCAAGAAAAAAGTTTTTTAAACCAGCACCTCCCTAAGGTGATTCTGATGCACAATGCAGTTTGAGAACTCCTGGTCAAAGGGCTCTTCTAATTACCCCATATCTGACCTAACTTTTGGTATAGTTCTGATTCCTACAGTTGAGACAGAGACCAAGGTAACTTTCAGCTTCTTGGGACATCATCCTAATGAACTTCAGGGCAGATTTTTCCTTCTCCAGCATTTGTAACACCTTCTTCCGGGTGGATCCGTTTTTCCCTATTAGGCAGTTTACGCCAACCACTACTGCCCGTGCATCTGAAAGGCATTCCACTTACACAAGTTCCATAGCCATCTGTTCTCTGACCACAGCCTACAGTTCAAATAACTAGTTTTGGAGAATGCCATTCAAAAATCCTCCTCTCCCACATTTACCCCTTCACCATACCGCTACTGGCAGACAATCTTCCAGGCCACATGGATTGGCCAGGTCCTGGCAGAGCAGCAGTACAGCTTACCTCGGATACATAATACAATTGATTCTCTGCCCCCAGCCTCCTCAGAATTCATTTGTAATCCATGCACCCTTCCATTCAGACCTCTTCCCTTCATGGCATTAATTATTTTCAGTCCACTCTTGCCCTGACTAGTTCCTGGAACCACTGACATCCCTGAGTCTGGTCAGTATGTTGATCACCAAGTATGGACTAGCCAAGGACACATTCTGTTAGCTTCCACCATACAGCATGGCAGAGGGGCCAAGAGCAGTGACTCTACGGCGCACTGCTTGGGTTTGAATCCCAACACTGCACCTGCCTGTGTAATCTTGAACAAGTTACTTAAACTCTTCCTTAATTTCCTCACCTATAAAATGGAGATAAAAGTAGCTGCTACCACAAAGCAGTTGTATTACATGAAGTAATGTTAGTAAAGTACATAGAGTAATACTTGGCCTGTACTAAGCACCAGGAAGTGTTTGCTATTGAGTGGTATATGAATTACACTAATTGGGTCATTCAAGTGTGATTTCCTTTTGGCACGGCCCTATCTGCCCATGCCAGAAACTGAAGGACTCTTAGCCAGAAACCTTTGAAGTGAATTCAGTCATCCACCCACATATCTCCACACATCAGCAGCCCCTGGAACTTCATGCCTTTCCTACTCAGTGATCTCTCATTCCAGTCTTGCTGCTCCCCGATGCACTTGTCTAGCTTGTACCCTGCAGTTAGCCCCAGCAGCCTAAGACTGAGAAACCAGTTTCATCATGAAAGAGATGTTAGCTTTCCAGCAGCATCATGGTTGGTCTTTTGTCTGACTCACTGGAAGGGTGTTGATCAGGAAATATTGAGCAGGTGAGGGGACACCCAAGGTGACCTTGATCAAATCCTATTATAGGTATGCTTTCCCAGCTCAGTGTCAGCATTCTCTCTTAAATGTAATTCTGACATTTGTCTTCAGGTCCAGGCACCAGGACAGGAGTAAATAACACTCTTACTTATGCCCTGCCCCTTGCCTCCACTTGTACCTTCTAACCCCAGATCCGGTGGACCCCTCTACCCAGTCTCACTAGTAAAGAAAAAGATCAAACTGCTATGCTCAGAAACCAGGGAAGAGATCTTGAAAATATGAACACAGGAGGTGACAATGAATGTGAAAAGGAAGGAGAGCACTTGAGAGTGATTTTAGAGGCATAACTGACAGAACTTGGGGTTGGGAGTAAGCGAAGGGAGGCATCTGAAATACCCAGTTTCTTGCCTAAGTAGGAGGCAGTATTGTTAGTAACACTGGAAGTGGCACACCAAAAGACATACAGAAATGTCAAGGGATTTGTGACATATAGAAATCTTAGTGGATAAATGGATAGCTAGGTAGGAGATAGTAGAGAATAGATTGATTGCTGGGTGTCTGGTTTATATCCCAGACTTAATATATGTCCAAAAGCTAACTCCTTTTGGACTTAGCCCCCACCCCCACTCATGTGGCAGCCCTACTCTTCCAGTTTTTGAAACCAAACATGTTGGAATCATCATACCCCACAATCAGTCTGTTAAAAAAAACCCGAACTCCATCTTTAAAATATATCCAGAATCTAACCACTTCTCACTGCCTCCAGCACTATAACCCTAGTCCAAGCTGCCATCTCTCTTGGATTACTGCGATCACCTCCCAACTAATGTTCCTGCTTCTGGCCTAGTTTTTATTTGGTCTGTTCTCCACACAGCAGATACAGTGATCCTTTGAAAACAGAAGTAAGATCTTATTACTCCTCTGCTCAAAACACTGCCTTGGAGCCCTGTTTCACTCAGAGTAAAAGCCGAAGTCCCCACCACAGCCTGCAGAGCCCTGTGTCAGCCCCCTTTCTCCCCACCTCCTGTAGAACTGCTGTTCTCTTCTTTTCCTTGCTGTTATTTCTCCACCAGGCTCCTCATTTCCCTTGAACATACCAGATGTGTTCCCCCCTCTAGGCCTTTGCCCTTCCTGTTCCCACTACCTGAAATATTCTTCTCCCAGTTAATGCCCCTTCACCTCCTTCGAGTCTTTGCTCAAATATCACTTTCTCAGGCCTTCCCTGACCACGTGTCTTACATTCGCATAAAAGCCTCCAATTGCCCTTTCCCTGTTCTATTGTCCTCCATATTTTTGTTGCTGTTGTTGTTAAGTTGCTAAGCCATGTCCAACTCTTTGTGACCCCATGGATTGCAATATGCCAGGCTTCCCCGTCCTTCACTATCTCTTGGAGTTTGATCAAGTGCATGTCCATTGAGTCAGTGGTGCTATCTAACTATCTCATCTTCTGCCGCCCCGTTCTTTTGCCTTCAACCTTTCCTAATCAGACCCCATCAGGGTCTTTTCCAACGAGTTGGCTCTTCACATCATGTGGCCAAAGTATTGGAGCTTCAGCTATTGATTGTCAAAATATTTATTTATTCATTATTTCTTTCATGCCTTATACCCCCTTCCACTAGACTATAAACTTCATAGGGAGTAGGGATTTTCATTTGTTTTTGTTCACTACTGTAGCCTCACTGCCTAGGACTCTACCTGGCAAATAGCAAACTCAAAAAAATTTTGAGTGAGTGATCGAGTGTGAAAGTTGGAATGGGAGGGTGGAGAGAGATGAATGGAAAACACTGATTCCCAACCTTTTCAGGGAGTGTCCCTCATGGTACACCAGTTGACGTATACAATATCAAAATGTTTGGAAATTAAATAATAACGTTATTTACATTGGAAATATGAGTTAGTGCTTTCTAAGGTAGGACCTCAATAGATATTTGTTGACTGAATCAATGGTAATACTGTAACAGGTATTATGAAATTAGAAAGAGGGAGAGAGGAGGGGAAGAGGAAGGGAGGGAGAGAAAGAAAGAAAAGAGATTCCACACAGCAGTCAGAGATTTGAGTGTTCGCAAAGTCCAATGAGCAGTCAGCACGTCAGAGTTGCAGCATATTTGAACAGGAGCTTCCCTGGTGGCTCAGACGTCTGCTTGCAATATGGGAGACCCTGGTTCGATGCCTGGGTCGGGAAGATCCCCTGGAGAAGGAAATGGCAACCCATTCCAGCACTCTTGCCTGGAAAATTCCATGGGTGGAGGAGCCTTGTAGGCTACAGTCCATGGGGTCGCAAAGAGTGGGACATAACTGAGTGACTTCACTTTCACTTTCAAACTGTGGGTTATGTAAGCTTTGCATTTTAACCACAGGACCACTAGAGGGCATGTGATGTTAAATCAAGAATGTTCTCTGCTTGATGAGATTTTATTAGCGTCATCCACATTTCTATTTATTGATCTGATGTTCATCTAAACTGTTTCATCTGCTCAGACTATTCTCTCAAGCTATTTTTTCCATCATCCCAGCATCTGGTTCATAATAAGTCTTTAATAAGTGTGTATATAGAATGAATATTTAGAATTGAGAGATTTTCACCTTGAAATTTGTGTTTTACTGATTAACTGTGGTCAGTGTTTCCATTAAGAAACTACCTTTCAGCATTCATAACTTAGCTGACGAATGTAGCACCCATGGTCCTTGGTGCTTAAAGAATCCTTAAGCAAGAGGAGGGCAAGAGTCTGACTTGGAGTTTGTGTGCTTTATTTATGTAAGCAATGGTGTCAGACCACGTCAGTGTTGTAGTGCCTGAGCTAGGAGCTGCTAAAGGCTCAGGCTGCCTCTCCTCCCCACCTCTCTCCATTAGGAGGGGCTGGCAGCTGATGGGGGATGCAGGTCACTAGGGATGGCTTGTCCTCCACCCCACCTCCCAATTGTTAGTTTAACTTAAGCAAATAGGGATTTCACTGCTTTTGAAAGTTGCTGCCTACAACGTGTTTACAAGCTGTAGGGTTGTTTGGGGTAAAGAAAGTTAAATAGATTTTAATTATCAACCGTTCCCATTGAAATTCTCTGAAAGGGTTTTGGGTGTCTGGATTTGTAGCTTTCTGAGCTGGATTACTAAGGGACTATGGACTCCTTGTCCTGTTGTCATCTGATGGCTGAAGTCTCTGGAGTGCCCTTGATCCAGGCCTGTGAGCTAGGCCCTCAGTATTAGATCTTTTTCATTAGTGGAATCATTTCAAATAACCTGAGAAACAGAACTCACTTTTAATAAACTCTATTTTTTAAGAATAGTTATTGATTTACAGAAAAGCTGAGCAGATAATACAGAGTCCCCATGTCCCTCATATCCAGTTTCTCCTATTATTAACATCTTATACAAATACATGTTAAATTAATGAACCAATGTTGATATTGTTTATAGTTTATTCTAACTTCCTTAGTTTACCTAATGTCCTTTTTCTGCCCCAGGAACCTATCTAGCATACTACATTACATTTAGTTGTCGTGTCTCCTTAGGCTCCTCTAGACTCTGACATTTTCTCAGGCTTTGTTTGTTTTGTTTTGTTTTTGATGACCTCGGGCAGTTTTGAGAAGTGCTAGCCATAATATTCAGTAGTATGTATTTTTCAGTCAATTTTATGTATTTTAACATCTCTTTCAGTCTATTTAATGGAATCATTTCAAATAGTCTGAGACATATAACCTGTCTTTATTGTTCTTCCCAGTACCTGTTTTTAATAAATAGAAACAGTACCTGAAGCTAGTTCTTGGTAGAGCAAGGCAAATATCTACAGCATTGGTGAATTTTTCTACAACAGTGTGCACTTTGAGTAAACCTTTCAATTTATTCTCCATAGTCACCAAACCCATGCTGGTATTATCTTTTCTCAGAAAACTTAAATGAAAATTGAAGGTGCAAATCCAAAGTGTATATCTACAATTAATTGGTCTGACTTTGTATTTTTTCTAATGTCTGAACTGAATAACAATTTTGCTATTTAAATATAAGAACCAAGAATTCTGTGGAAGAAAGAAAAGAGAAAGGAATGAGACATGTGATTCTACAACTTTACCTTCATCTAATTTTCTACCCTAAACTGTCTTTAATATGAACTGTATTACCACCAAACTTCAGCTTTCTTTTTTAAAGTGCATTTTCAAATATTTAATCCAACTACTCACACACATTCATATACAATTGATACCACTGAACTTAGTTGGAGTGCTAATCAGCTACATTCACTTCCTACCTCATCTTTGCTAGAATTTGGTGGATTTTTCTTCTGAGAATCTTTATTTTTCTGTGCCTTTTATACATCATCTTTGGAATTTAGTTTAAAAAAAATGGCTCTTTAAACTCATCTGGAGACTGGGGGCAAATCAAGATAAGGTATAAATTGAGAGGAATTGAAATCACTAATCTTGCCTGATATACTTTAATATAACAGTAATTATAGATCATACAAGGTGGATTGAGTCAAGGAGTAACTATGGACTTTTTTCCAGACAACTAACAAAACTTCTCTAAGAAATTATTAGTTTCCCTTAGGAGGTATCTTGAAGGTTGTTAAGTTCTTGTTAATGTCTTGACCAGGAATTCCTATCTGAATTTCCTGTAGGAGAAACACACACTTATGAAGAAGGTACCCCAATTAATTTGAGAGATTTCTGTTTGCCCTTCAAGGCTTATTTCATATAAATAATATCAATGTTTGTGAAAAATCTCTCAGAGATACATCCTAATTGTAGGAAATATGGTGTGAATAGTTGGAATTCAAGCCTTTTTGCTTGAAATAAAGTTAATTATTGGGAGGAATAATATAAATTATGGAACTTCGAAAATAGTACGGGTAAAGAAGGGGTTTTTCTACCATATTAGATGACAACTTTGGAATAAGCTTCATGTTGAATTCAGGTTGTGGAGACTAAACAATTTATCTGTGTTAGTATTCAAGTGAATTTCTATTTCTGATGAAGGTTGGTTTTGTCACATTCACTATCAGTGGCTAGTTAGAACATAGTGCCGGTAGGGCCAAGACCATGATTTTTGTCCTTGTACGAGCCAGTTTCCGCTGATTCCAATGCTATTGGCTGCACCATGACCTTGGCTGGCTATCTCTTCAAAAGCATATCCTCGTTCTCAAGGGAGGCCAAGCTGGAAGATGCAGACCGAGAAGTGTAAATCTCTACCACCTCTGAAAAAACAGCTCAAAGCTCCCTTTCTCTCAGTGCAGGGTTAGTTGCATCATTTGCACTGGTTTACCTCACTGTGTTGTTATGAGTACTCTAAAATGCAGAACTATGTCCATTGCCTTCTCTGTTTTATATTCTATTAGCTCAGGAAAGATTTTCATTCCATTGAGCACCAGACTGTGGGGTATATTTTTGGAAGCAAGTGTAGGTGTACCAGAGCCAAAAAAGGTTGGGAACAACTGTAGACAAACTGATCTCACTGTTTTTAGAGCTGCCAACTCTAGGCACAGAGCCCTTAAAGTGGACTATAAATGTAGAGTGGGTGGTTAAAAGAAAATCCGTTATGTGGGACTAATTTCTGGTTTCCCACAGTCAGGTCCATGTATTTTGTGTGTGTGTTTTATGTGGAAAGAAGCAGGTGTGCATAAAGCTGATTTGTTTAGCTCTGTTAAGTTAAAACTGGGGTCTTAATGAGAGAAAAAAATGTGAGTTAGATAATTAGAACAGTGAGTACTTTGAATTTTTTATAAATGCTTTTATTTAAAGTTATCATGATAACATTTCTGCCAAGGAGGTGGGTAAGGTTGGAACCTTTTGATAAGTTGAAAAATTGAAGAAGAGAGATCAAGGTCCTACCCCAGTTTCTATCATTGGAACACGTAAGTCTCTAAGAGGACTTCCTGGATGTAACTATGAAATCAAATTATGGAAGATTTCTGGGTTTTCAGTCTCCCTCTTTGACAGAGGAAATAATGGTATTATAAATAAACACAGAAGCTCTTGATCTGTTAAAGTCATTGAATCAGTTCTCTCAAGAGGCAGCAACATGAACTGGCTGCAGGAGTAGTGAACAGGGTGTTAGCAAAGGGAGCCCATAGAAGATCTGACAAGGTTTGGACATTAGGCATGGAAACATCTGATTATATAATATGTTAACCAGTCAAGGCTATAATGACACAAGCTAGGATTTGTTAGTTCACTTTTCCTTCCCTAGATCATTATACCCAGCAGACAGGAAAAGAAAGCTAATGTGTTCTAATAGTGACTTCAGGACTGTCTTAAAGATCCAAGTACAGGTGTACTCCAATTTAAGAAAATACATGAAATTTTTTTTAAAACTGCATGTTGCTGAATGGATAGATACAAAGGTTGGATAGAGAATTAATTTTATAGGAGGAGCCTTCACTATGACAGGATTCACCCACTGAGTTCCTTAAATTAACTTCTTGGGTGAATTCAAGGTTTGATTTGCAAAGAGACAGTTATCACAAAACTTTTTAGGAATGTGTCTGCTACAAGGTTTACTTTAGTAATACTACTTGCAAAATATGTGTATTTTGCAATAGATAGTCTGTATGCCAATGTAAAGAACAGATTTCAGGAATTTTATTTTCCTGATTTTTCATAGTACCATATGACCTATGTAGATTTACAGGTAGATCAAAGCATAAAAGGATTATAAGTACTGTCTGGGCCTTCCCTGGTGGCTCAGTGGTAAAGAATCTGCCTGCCAATGCAGGAAACACGGGTTTGATCCCTGGGTCAGGAAGATCCTCTGGAGAAGGAAATGGCAACCCACTCCAGTGTTCTTGCCTGGGAAATCCCATGGAAAGAGAAGCCTGGCGGGCTACCATCCATGGGATCACAACAGTCGGACAGGACTTAGTGACTAAAACCACCACCATGAGTACTATCTCAAACAGAGGGAGAGACACGATGGCACCAAGAGAGGATTATTACAATTAGGTGGGCAAGAGATACACAAAAGAGGAAAAAAAACACTGCAATTTTTTGGCTATTTCCAATTTCTTTTTTTATTATTTATTTATCTATATGGCTGCACCAGGTCTTAGTTGCAGCATGTCGGGTCTAGTTCCCCAACCAGGGATCAAACATGGGCCTGCTGCATTGGGAGAATGGAGTCTTAGCCACTGGATCGCCAGGGAAGTCCTAAACATTTCTGATTTCTGGGAAGCCACCTTTCTTTCCATCTCTGCTATACCTCTCACCTCTCATCAGTTGAATTTTTCTCTCCTGCTGATCTCCTATAACCATTTCAACTCATAAACATAGAAATTATCCATAAGGGTACAGATAGCACCATTTAATGAAGCAACAGCAATCGAAGCACCAGTGGCATACCTGAAATTAAGAAGAGGTTTGATCAGCTAGTACTGGAAATAAGGGGAAAGGTACCTTATTTGAAAATAAAAATGCAACTTTGTTGAGCACAACCCTGAATCATAAAGGCTATTAGCTTGGATGGGGTGTCCTTAAATGCCAAATGCCAGAAAAACTGCCCTTGCCCTGAATTGCCAACAACCATGGAAATTTGCACAGGTTCCAACAGCTGCAGCACTGTAGAAAATGGACAAAATTATAAAAACATATTTCAGAACTTCTAGGAAATTACAGTCAAATACCCAAAATATATGAAGTAAATTTCTAAAGGGTATCTTCCCACACCCAAAAAACCATCAGCTATTTTCTTCATCCTTTCATGTAATAATCAGCATATATCAAGTTCTGAAACTACCGTCTCTAGCTCTATTAGGACAGGCCTCTTGAAAATGTATTAATGTACTTCAAGAATCATAACTTATTTCCATTACTTTAGATCTTCTTTAATTTCCCTCAAACATGTTTTTGTAGTTTTCAGTATACATTTTGACAGATACATTTTTCTTGTACTTCTTTTGTTAAATTTATGCCTAGATATTTATTATTTTTGATGCCATAATATATAAGTTGTTGTTGAGTCACTAAATCATGTCCGACTTTGTGACGCCATGAACCGCGGCACTCCAGATTTCTCCATGCATCACTATGTGCCTGAGTTTGCTCAAACTCAAGTCCATTGAATCAGTCATGTCATCCAACCATCTCATCCTCTGTCACCCCCTCTCCTCTTGCCCTCAATTATTCTCAGCATAAGGGTCTTTTTTCAGTGAGTCAGCTCTTCACATCAGGTGGCCAAATTATAAGTATAATTTTCTTAATTCCACTTTTGTATTGCTCATTTCTTTAGTATACAGTTGATTTTTGTATTTCAATCTTGTAACCTGCAATCTTGTTAAAATTTTTTATTACTTCTAATAGTTTTTAGAAGAACCCTTAGGATTTTCTCTATTTGAGATAATGTCATAGTAATCTCATAAAGAGAGAGAGAGTCCATCCTATAGGAAATCAGTCCTGAATATTCATTGGAAGGACTGATGCTGAAGCTGAAACTCCAATACTTTGGCCACCTGATGTGAAGAACTGACTCATTTGAAAAAACCCTGATGCTGGGAAAGATTGAACGCGGGAGGAGAAGGGGACGACAGAGGATGAGATGGTTGGATGGCATCACCGACTCAATGGACATGAGTTGGAGTAAACTCCAGGAGTTGGTGATGGACAGGGAGGCCTGGCGTGCTGCAGTGCATGGGATCACAAAGAGTCAAACATGACTGAGTGACTGAACTGAACTGAATCTCATAAAACAAGGAGAGAAGTATTCCCTCTGCTTCTGTTTTCTGGAAGACATTACAGGTAATTGGTATTATTTATTCCTTAAATATTTGGTAGAGTTCACTGGTGAACCCGTCTGGGCCTGGGCTTTCTTACAGAAATTTACTTGATGATCCTAAAATTAATATGGAATTGCAAGAGACCCAAAATAGTCAAAACAGTTCTTAAAAAGAGCACAGTTGGAGGACTCAACATTTCCTAATTTGAAAACTTATTACAAAACTGCAGTTATAGAAACAGTCTGTTACTGGCATAAGGAAAGGCATATAGGTCAAAGGATAGAATTGAAAGTTGAGAAATAAACCCATATATCCATGGTCAGTTTTGGACAAGGATACCAAGACCATTCATTCGATGAAGAAAAAATAGTCTCTTCAGCAAATGGTTCTGTGATAACTGGATAACCACATGCAAAAGAATAAATTTGGAGCTTGATCTCATACTATATAAAATGTTACCTTGTAAAAGATCAGAGAGCTAAATGTAAAAGATAAAAATCTTTGAAGAAAACTTAGGAATAAATCTTCATGACTTTGAGTTAGACAGTGGTTTCTTAGATACAATACTAAAAGCACAAGTGACAAAAGAAAAAGTGAATTGGACTTCATTAAAGTTAAAAACATTTGTGCTGCAAGTGATGCCTGCAAGTAAGTAGAAAGACAACCTATAGAATGTGAAAAAATATTTGCAAATCTGAAAAGAATCTGACCAGAATATACACAAACTCTTACAACTTAGCAATACCAATAGAAAGGCCAATAACTCAAATGAAAAATGTGCAAAAGATTTGAATAGACAATTCTTCAAAGATGTATAAATGGCCAATAAAGACAAATTTTTTGACATCATTAGTCATTGTTGTTTAGTCAAGTCTGGCAATCCCATAGACTGTAGCCCACCAGGCTCCTCTTTCCATGGGATTTCCCAGGCAAGAATACTGGAGTAGGTTGCCATCTCCTTCTCCAGAGGATCTTCTCAACCCAGGGACTGAACCCACTTCTTCTGCATTGGCAGGCAGATTCTTTACCACTGAGCCACCAGCGAAGCCCCCATTAGTCATTAGGGAAATGCAAATCAAATCTGCAATGAGATACCACTGCATACCCACTAGGATGACTGTCCTTAAGAAGATAAACAGTATGAGGTATTCAAGAGGATATAAAGAAATTGGAGCCCTTATACACTGCCAGTGGGACTCTAAAATGGTACAGTCACTTTGGAAAATAGTTTGGCAGTTCCTTATAGTTAAACATAGAGTTAAAACATATGACCTAGAACTTCTACTAGGTATATACCAAAAAGAATTGAAAATGTCTCTCCATATAATAATTTGTATGCTAATGTTCATTGCAGTATTATTCACTATTGCCAAAAGGTAGGAAAATATCAAATGTCCATTAACTAATTGATAAATGCAAAATGAGGTAAATCCATACAGTGAGTATTGTTTGACCCATAAACGAAAAGAAAGGAAGTACTGATGGAGGCTGCAATATGGATGAACCTTGAAAACATGCTAAGTTAAAGAAGCTAGTCACAAAGACCACATATTGTATCTTCCATTTGTGTGAAACATTCAGAGTAGGTACATCTATAGAGTGTAGATTAGTGGTTGCCAGGGCCCAGGAGCTTTCAAGAAAAATGAGGAGTAGTGACTGCTAATGAGCATAGAATTTCTTCTTTGTGTGATAAAAATGTTCCAAAATTGATTGTGGTCATGGGTACACAATTTTGTGAACATACTAAAAACGTTGAATGGGTAAATTGTAAGGCATGTGATTTATAGCTCACTAAAACTATTTTTTTAAAGAAGAGGAAGAAGCAGAACTTGTGGGGCCTATAGTAGACTTGTTATATATTTAGTGACCAGAAAAGAACTTTTTTTTTTTTTCAGAAAAATTGGCATTCTATTTTTCTGTTCAATGGAAAAATGGATAAGGAAACTGAGGGATTAACTCAGAGATTCCTGGGACTCAGATTCTGGTCAATGTTCACTTCTTTAAATAATACAGATTTTATATAGCAGTCCACAGTTGAAACAACCTATCTGCAGTACAGACTTTCTACTGGGGATACTTTTCACATGAAATAGAAATCAGATCCATTGGTTATGCTTCCTATATAAAACACAAATCCAGACACTCCCCAGGATAGCTTTAAAAGTCTGGCCTTAGACTACCTTTCTTTTCTAGCCTCATGACCTACCACTCCCTGCTCTAGACAGTTCTTTTTTTCACAGCTCTTCTGTGCCTTCTGATGTGCTTCCGCTGTCTAGAATGCCCTAAACACCTCTTCTCTTCCTGGAAAACTACTTCTTCTTCAAGATACAGCTTAATTGTTGCCTTCCTGGAGTTCTTCCTGACTCCCATAGATAGAATTAATTGCTCTTGCCTCTATTTTAATGGTATTTGTTTTTGCCTCTAACATATCATGTTATAATTAGTTTAGCAATCTTTGACAGCTAAGCTTTCAATAATAGAAACCAGTGTTTACTTCTGTATCCACTGAATGTACCAAGTATATGCCTGGCCCATAGTAAGAAAATAAATAATGATCGATGGATGGATAGGTAGATAGATGGATCAAAAGATAGACAAATTGAGTCAGCTTGCTGGCTGGGGTCTAGAAAAGGAAGCATAACACTCTTCCCCTACCCAGCTTCTTGGTTATTAGCACTAGGTATTACCCAAGTCTCTCTGAAGTGCCTAGTATCATGGAAGAACCTATATATATATATAATGGTCCCTGACCTTAAGGATCTTATGTAATTGAACAGAAAACATTTATATGTGTGATATAGCTAGAAAGCAACATGAAATAGCATATAATAGAGTGTTCAACAATTTAAAGCAGATTATAATTGCTATCAGAGTTCAGTGAAAAGGAAACTATATATTGTTCCTACTCTAAGGTAACTGATGGCTTTAGAAGTACCCTCTATGTAGATTTCCAAAATGGTTTCAGGAATCTAACAGCTACCAGTATCATGGTGAGCAAGCAGTAAACTGCACAAATAATCCCCAAGCTGGCCTGTCAAGGGAGAATTGAGTCATGACTCCTTGAAGCATCTTTTTAAGCTTTTAGGCTGTCTTCCACATAGTAAGAATCCCTGTCCCTTTACCTCTTTTAGAGAACTTTTATTAAAAAATCCACTTATTCCTAAATATTTATAATGCTATGTTAGTTTCCTGTTGCTGCTCTAATACTGTCACTCATTTAGTGGCTTAAAACAACAGAAATTTATTTCCTTATAGTTCTGATGATCAGAAGTCCAAAATGAGTCTTACAAGACGAAAATCAACATGTCAGCAGGGCCATGTCCCCTCTGGAGGCCATAGCTTTGACTATACAGACCTTTGTCAGTAAAGTGATGTCTGCTTTTTAATACAGTATCTAGGTTTGTCATAGCTTTTCTTCTAAGGAGCAAGCATCTTTTAATTCCATGGCTGTAATCACCATCCACAGTGATTTTGGAGCCCAAGAAAATAAAATCTGTCATTGTTTCCACTTTTTCCCTATCTATTTGCCATGAAATAATGGGACCAGATGTTATGATCTTTGTTTTTTGAATGTTGAGTTTTAAGCCAGCTTTTTCACTCTCCTCTTTTACCTTCATCAAAAGACTCTTTAGTTCCTCTTTGCCTTCTGCCATTAGAGTGGTATCATCTGCATGAGGTTGTTGGTATTTCTCCCAGCAATTTTGATTCCAGCTTATGATTCATCCAGCCCAACATATGTACGTGTGTGTGTTAATCGCTCAGTCATGTCCGACTCTTTGCAACCCCATGGACTGCAGCCCACCAGGCTTCTCTGTCCATGAAATTCTCCAGGAAAGAATACTGGAATGGATAGCCATTCCCTTCACCAGAGATCTTCCTGATCCAGGGATTGAACCCAGGTCTCTAGCATCGCAGACAGATTCTTTACCATCTGAGCCACCAGGGAAACCCAGTCCAACATGTAGTCATATACAATTCAGCAAACAGTTGTTGAACTCCTACTATGAGCTGTTACCTTGCTAGTTATTAAAGATAAAGATGGGACTAAGGCCATCCTGACTCTGAGGAGAAATAGTGAGGAGCTTAGTGTGCCTGGGCTGGCTAAAAAGGTCTGATTGGTGGAGATGCCATGTCCCAGTCCACAGGCACCTTTGAGGGGAGCAGGTTAATGGATGCCCCATCCAGCAAGAACCTTGAGGGTCATCCATCACCACTACCATCATCATCCCCAGTCAACACTCCACCTTCACCTTCCTATCTGCTATTGAAATTCCCTCTCCAGCATCACTGCCTAGCATTCCCCAGACTCATAGTTTGAAGTGAAGTGAAGTCGCTCAGTTGTGTCCGATTCTTTGCGACCTCATGGTCTGTAGCCTACCAGTCCATGGGATTTTCCAGGCAAGAGTACTGGAGTGGGTTGCTATTTCCTTCTTGAGGGAATCTTCCCGACCCAGGGGTTGAACCCCGGTCTCCCGCATTGTAGGCAGACGTTCTACTGTCTGAGCCACCAGGGAAGTCATAGTTTACACACAAGTGGAAACTAAGACACTAAGCTCTACAGGGCTGAGGCGAGGCACTGTGTTCAAAGCAGGCTTTGTTGACGTATTAAGTTGTGATACTTGAGCAGAGTGTTCAAAGGCAAGAAAGTGTAAGCCAGGCAAATACAAGAGAAAAGGATAAGCAAAAGGGAACTGAATATGCAAAGGTAGAAAGGCATGAAAGAATAAAATTTGTAAGAGAATTGTTAAGAGTTAAGTATGGCTGAGGCAGAGAGTTTGTATGGGCCAGTGGCAAGAGGTAAGGCTGGGAACTCAGATGAGGCCAGATCTTTAAGGACCTTGTGTACTGTACTGAAGTGTTTGGGCTTTATCCTGAAGGCAGTGGGGAGCCAGAAAAGATCATTAAGCAGGGAAGTGACACAATCAGATATTTCTTTTACAAAAATAACCCTGGCTGCAGTGTGAAGGATTAAATCCAGGGGATGAGAGGAGAGGCAGGAAGACGGGTTAGAAGGCTGGTGTAGTCGGCCAGGAGGGCAATAATGAGGGCAGTGGCAGAGGAAACAGGAAGGAGGAGCCAGAGGAGGATTTATGTGATAGAATCATCAGGGAGAGGAAGACAAAATAATAAAAACTAACAGTAAGGTTGCCAGTTTGAAATTTTTTAGAATTATAGGAGGTAAACCAGGTTTCAGGGATGATGATGAATTCATTTTTGATGATGGCTTCTCTGCTTTGGAGTACCTGAGAGGTAGAAATACACCTGGTAAGCAGTTGGTTTTAAGAGTCTGGAGTGCAGCTGAGTGATCCAGCCCTGAACAAGAATGGCATGAGAAACCAACAGTCCTTAATTCAACAAATATTTATTGAGTGCCTAAATATCTTATACACTAGCAGAGGTTCCTGAGTTCCCTGGAGTTACAAAGACGAATAAGACAGTCTCTGCCTTCCAAGAGTCCTGCCTCTTTGGGAAAATAGATGTAGAAACAAACAACGATAAGACAGCTATAGAGGTCTGCACAGGATGTTGTTTTGGGAGCATAGACAAAAAGCACCTAACCTGAGGGAAAAGAGGGAAGGCCTCCTAGATTAATTGCGATCTCAGCTGAATCTTAAAAAACAGTTCAGTTCAGACACTCAGTTGTGTCCAGCTCTTTGTGACCCCATGAACTGCAGCACACCAGGCTTCCCTGTCCATCACCAACTCCCGCAGCTTGCTGAAACTCATGTCCATCGAGTTGGTGATGCCATCCAACCCTCTCATCCTTTGTCATTCCCTTCTACTCCTGCCTTCAATCTTTCCTAGCATCAGGGTCTTTTCCAGTGAGTCAGTTCTTCTCATCAGGTGGCCAAAGCATTGGAGCTTCAGCTTCAGCATCAGTCCTTCCAATGAATAGGACTGATTTCCTTTAGGATGGACTGGTTGGATCTCCTTGCAGTCCAAGGGACTCTCAAGAGTCTTCTCCAACACCACAGTTCAAAAGCATTAATTCTTCGGCACTCAGCTTTCTTTATGGTCCAACTCTCACATCCATACATGACTACTGAAAAAACCATAGCTTTGATTATACGGACCTTTGTGCTGATCAGTATGAGAGACCAAGATTAAAGGCTGAGAGGTTGTAACAATAATCCAGAGTGTAAATGATGAAGGTCTGGTCTGAGTTTGGCAGTGGGAGATGCAAAGAAGGTACTAGAGTCAAGAACTGTGTATTAAGCTTTGTTCTAGGTAGATGGTGGCACCAGCAATGATTTTATCCTCCTTTCAATTTAATATACTGACAATCTGCTGTGTCCTGGATACTTCTACATGCCAAGAATGCAAAGATAATTAAGATATATGCCCTGCTCTTAGGAATCTCTTGGTTTAGGGGGGTCGACAGACCAAACTGTGAAAAAACAGATGTGATATAATGTATGTATTATGTGTTTGTTCTATGATAGAGTCCTGGACAGGTGGGAGCACCATGTGGAAATGGCTAACCCACTTGGGGAAAGGCTTCATGGTCATGACATTTGAGTTGGTTGTCAGACATTGAAAAGATTGTTGCCAGGCAGAGCAGGGAGAGTATGGAATTCGGGGTGAATAATCACGTGCAGGTATATAGAAGTGTGAAAGGATCTGGTCATCTAGGATGAATGAGAAGCTGGTGGTGGCTCTACTACAGGGATGGCAAATAAGTTTACCTCATTGTTATCTGCATTTGATTAGCAGTAGCTCTCAATCAAGGTATCATTGTCTACCTATCACTGTCAAAGCTAGAAATACAGGCAGGCCTCCATTATCCCCACATCTTGCTGATTCTACTTCCTAAATGGTTTTTCACTCTAACCGCTTCTTTGTACCTTCCACTGACAGTCTCAGGCTAGGCTTTCATTTATGAGAGGGTTGTGTTAATAAGGATTCTAATGTCTTGTCTGGGGTTAATGGGAAAGTGTAACATGATCAATTGGCAATGTCTGCCATGGGTATTAAAAAGAGGAATGGCAAGTGTGCATGTCACATCCCTGGGCTAGAGGGTATGAAGCTGGAAATGGCAGGAAGTGATACCTTAAGAGTACAGTTTCAAGACTTGAGATTGAAGCATTATGAGCTAGATGTGTTCAGTTGATAAGTAGATAGAGAGCTCAGAAGATAGGTAGATTTTTGGAATTATCAGTGAACAGAGCAGAGGTGGATAAACTTTTCCTGGAATGGTCCAAATAGTAAATATTTTAGACTTTGTAGGCCACAAGGTGTCTGTTGTACCTATTCAACTTTGTGGTTTTAGTTTCAGAGCTACCATAGACAATATTTAAATGAATGGGTATACTGTGTTCTGATAAAACTTTATTAACAAAAAAACATCAGGCTGGGTTTGGCCTGTGGACTATAATGTAGATGATATACAGCATATAGTATAGTTAGCACCAGACAAGACGGGTTTCAGTCCCAGCTCTGCATAGTAATTTTGTGACTTTGAACAAGTCGGTTAAACTTTCTTGACTATTTCTCCCTCCATAAAGTGGAGCTTCATGCTAGTACCAGTTTTACTTACTTCCTGTGAGAAATAACTGAGCCATTCCATAGAAGCACTAATAATACAGTACCTGGCACATAGTAAATGCACAATAAATGTTTGCAATTGTTCATAGCATTATTACTATCAGGATTGTTCATATTGTTAGAGATTTCAGTTAAAATCGCAAGAATGGATAAGATCACTGAGAAAAAGTAGGTTGTGCAGAAGTGAAAAGACAGCATCAACATTTAAGGGGCAAACAGAGAGGAAGAAGCCAGAGAAGGAACTGATAGCATTGTAGAAGGTGCCTCAGAAAGAAGTAGGGTACAGGAATCTAAGGAAAGAAACTGTTTTAAGAAACGGATGAGAGGCAAAAGTCGTCCATCCACATTAGAAAAATGAGTAAAGGATTGAAAAGGCAGTTATCAAAAGACATATAAAAAGGCAGTAAACATATAAAAAGATGTTCATCTTCACTGATAATCAAAGACATGAAAGCAAAATCATGCATTTTTCTTGTTCATCTATGATATTGGCAAAGATATAAAAGGTAGAACAGTGTTACCAAGGCTACAAGGAAACAGGCATTCTTGTGTACTTGCTGGTGAGAATGTAAATTCTTTTGGACTTTCCAAAGAACAGTTTAGCAGTATGTATCAAAATAAAAATAAACTTATTCTATGAGACAACAATCTTACTTCTGGGAATTTACCCCAAAGGGGATAGAAAATTGTACACATGGATTTTTAAAATGCAGGTAGCAACACTGTTCCAGCATCATGATAGCAAAAACAACCTAAAATATTCAACAGTAGGAAAATTATTATGGCAGATACAAAAACAGAATAGTATTCAGCCTTTAAAAATTATAACGTGGCTCTATACTTATTGACATGGAAATATCCATAGAATATGGCCATGACATATTATGGAAGGTTATAAAGCAGCAGTGTAACATTTTCTTCTTTAAATAAAACTTTGCTTCCTAGCAAACAGTGGTTTTGTTTTTTTTCCCCCGGAAGTGGGATTTCAGGTCATTGTACTTTTTGTTAAAGTTTGCATAGTTGAGCATATTTTATTGAGCATGTGTCATTTATAGAAACAGTAACAAGTATTGTGCCGATAAATCAGATCTCTGAAAAAAAATAAAGCCCTAAATTTGTAGTATTTGATAATTTCAATTATATAAATAATCCCAAGGGTTTCCAAAATTCCTGAATATTGGATACTCAGATCTCCCTAGCTGGCTTTAACACAACACCAGCAATAACTACTTCAAACAAAAGAGAGAATCAGGGTATGTTTACCAGTGTCAGGTGCTGATCAAGTAAGATGAATATTAAAGGTTACTTGTCACTGGTAAACCTGCTAAAAGGAGTTTAAGTGGAACAGACAGTTGCAAAGTAAATGGGAAAGAAGGAAGTGGAGAAAGCAAGCAATTTTGTAGAAAACCAAAGGAAAGAAATGGTCACTTGAGGAAGATGGTCAAGGAAAATTTAATTGGGCAGCAGGGTGAGGGGATGTTTGGGAAGAAAGACCAAACAGAAAAAAAATTAGAACTTTTTCATTTCTTACTTTGAATAACCTTTAGAGTTCACAGTATGTACACGAATGTTCTTGAAAGAATCCCTAGAACTTGGTGTTATTATCATCCCATTGTATATATGGGGACTCTGAGTCTCAGAATGGAGAAGTGGCTTGCCCCAGGTGTCACAGACAGTGAGCCATATTTGTGTGTGCCTGTTGGATGCCACCCACTGGTTAAGCCCTGAAAATACCAAGATGGAGAAAATGTGGCCACTAGCACGTATACCCCAACCCTTCTTCATCCTGGGTCTTCTCTCTCATGATTTTAGGTTCTTTTTCTGCTCGTCTTAGTTAGGTCATGAAACTGAATATGGACTATTTGTTCCTGCTTGGGAGAAGAGAAGAAAGTGTAGCATGGGAGGGCAAAGTGACTATGAAGTTGAGTCTGTTGAGGACTGAGAAGAGTCTGTGGGATTGGCAATCAAACGATCACTGGGTATCATTTTCAGTGCTGTTAAAAGAGCAGACTGAAGAGCAAATGAACAATGAAAAAATAAGGCTGTAGAGAAAAAAGACAGGTTTAGAGAGAGAGAAGGGAAGCTATAGATGAGGTTTAGTAAAATATGGATAATTTTTAAAGCACTGCTCACATTATCCCAAATTTGGCCAGTGAGAGCCCCTTCAAGCCACCTCCTATGTGGTGGTGGCTTGACCCGATCAGGTCTCTAGTGCATCTTTGCTTTCTGGTGTACAAGGTTCCCACAGTTTACACTGAACTTTCCCTGCCCCAGGTCTGGAATCAGCCAGCTCTCTCAGGAGCTCTGGTTGCTGTTAATAGGAAATGATATTTCAGAAACACAAGCTAAGCACTAGGTATGCTCAGTGCTACTGATGTACATTGCTTTTAGGCCTTTTCTGTAGACTGTGCTAGGAAATGTATTTTTTTTAGCAATTGTGAAAGTATTAATGGAATTGGATTATAGCAGTAAAATAATAATGATAATGATAATAATAATCTATTACCCCATAGCAATATTCTGAAAGGTGAAGGGGGAGAAAGATTTTCTTCAAGAAGAATATTAGCTAATAAATGTAGAAGGAAGATAGAATAGAAAATCACAGTTTTGCAGCCCCCAGTTTAATAATTGATTTTGGCAAAGATCATCAAATGGCTGCTAAAACCATTGGGTAAAAAGTTCTTGGGGAACAGGATATTCACTCAGTCTCAAATTATCACTCCATAGATTCCTTGATAATTACAAAGGGGGAAATGTACATTTACAATGGGAAGATCTGGCAGTCACTAGGTTAAACAAGTGATTAAACCCAGCATTGTCAATACCAGGACAACCTGACATTGTGCCTCCTGATGTGATGTAATAAGAAGTACAGAACACCATTTATGAAATATCTTTGCCAGAAATGTTTAACCTGGAATCTAAATATGAAGAAATACTTAGACAAACTCAGAATGTGGGACATTCACTAAGTCTACTGGCCTGGACTCTTCAAAATGCCATTATGAAAAACAAAAGAAGGTAGAGGAATTGTTCTAGATTGAAAGAGGACAATGAGCTCTAACAATAAAAGGCAGTCTGTCAACCTTGAATGGAGTCTGAACTGAGGGGATGGTGGGTCACAAACAGCTATGAAAGATGTTTTTGGAATAATTTGGTAAATTTGAATATGGAATATACTTTAGATGACATTGTATTGAATTAATGTTGATTTTTTTCTTGGGTGTGATAATTTCAAAATTATTCTTTTACTCTAACAATTCATCTAACTTCTTTTGTTTCTCATAATAATGGCTTTTCGAAGAGACAAAGCCAGTTGACTTATCGACTGTCCCACGCATGCTGAAGTATTTGGGAGTGAAGTATCTTCATATTTGTGTCTTACTTTCAGATGGCTCAGCAAAGTAGGAAGGAAAGGGAGAGAGAGCATGCGCACACATAGGAACATGTGTGTGCATGTGCCTGCATGTTTTGTTTAGAAAGGTTACAAATGTGGAAATTAGAAGCAATTTGTTAATCTAGCTGAAAGATACATGACTACTCATTGTCCTATTCTTTCAGCTGTTTTGTAGGTTTGAAAGTTTTTGAAATAAGGAGTTAAACACTCCTTTTTAAAACTGAAAATGTATGGTGAAATTAAACAAGTGGTGTTGGGACAATTGGATCCACAGATATAAAAAGATGACATTAAACCCTTACCTCATACTATATATAAAATTATTTCAAAGTGAATGAAACCTAAATGTAAGAGCTAAAACTATAAAACTTTTAGAATAAAATAGAAAATCTTTGAGACTTTGGTAAGGCAACAACAAAAGCAGGATTCATAAAACAAAAACATGATAAACTGGACTTCATCAAAATTAAAAACTTCAAAAGACACCATTATAATAATGAAAAGACAAGTCATAAATTGGGGAAAAAAATACCTGCAAATTACATATCTGATAAAGTTCTCATATCTGTAAAGGTCTTTGTATAATATACAAAGAACTCTTATAATTCAGTAAGACAGACAACCCAATTTTAAAATGGGCAAAAATTAGAATAGACATTTTACCTATATATATATATATATATATATAAACAGTTTAATAAACACATGAGAAGATGCTCAATATCACTAATCATTATGGAAGTACATTTAGAATCATAATGAGATACTACTAAACATCCACAAGAATGATTATAACAAAAATACAGACAGTAAATGTTGAGAAATAAGCAACCTTATACATTGCTGGTGGGAATGTAGAGTGGTGCAGACACTTTGGGGAACATTTTAATACTTTCTTAAGAAGTTAAATATAGATTTATCATACATCCCAGCAGTTCCACTCCTGGTAGAAATAAAAACATACAGCTACACAAAAACACATGAATATTCATAGAAGTTCTATTCTTTTCTATTCCGTTTGGTTATTAATAATAACCAAAAAGTGAAAAAAACTCAAATGTTCATCAACTAGTGCATGGATAAACAAAATGTGGTATATCTGTATAACAATAATATTCAGGGATTTTAAAAGTAACGAAAAACTGATACATACTACAGTGTGAATGAACCTCAAAAGCATGCTTAGCAATCATGTTAGCTCACAACACATTTATCCAGTTGAGTTGAAAACTTAATGTCCATACAAAAACACACACACAGTTTTTTTTAATAGCAACTTTATTCATAATTACCAGAATCTAGAGGCAACCAAGAAGTCCATCAATAGATAATTGGATGAACAAACTCTTACATCTTTACAATGGAATATTATCAGCAAGAAAAAATGAGCTAAGCTGTATCGTAGAATTGAAATTAGCTAAGAGTAGAACTTAAATATTCTCACAAAAAGATAATAAATAAATATGTGAGATGATATATGTGTTAATTAGGTGGGAGCAGTCCTTTCATAATGTACACATATATCAAATCAGCATGATGTACACTTTAAATATCTATGTCAGTTAGAGCTTAGTAAAGCTGATTTTTTTAATGACCTATCAAGCCATGAAAAGACATGTAGAAAATTTAAATGCATATTGCTAAGTGACAGAAGCCAGCCTGAAAAGACTAGATTGTATGATTCCAACTACATGACATTCTGGAAAAGGCAAAACTAAAGAGGTGGTAAAATAAAATAATAGGTGATTGCCACCAGCCCAGAGGAGAGAGGAGGAATAATTAGGTGGAAAAATGGGATTTTTAGGGCAGTGAAACTATGTGATTCTGTAATAGTGGGTACATGACATCATACATTTGTCAAAACTCATATACCTGTACAACATTAAGAGTGAACCCTAATGTAAGCTATTATTTTTTTTTAATATTGTAACAAATGTAGCATGCTACTACATGATGTTAATAGGGGAAACTGTATTCTGGAGAGAGGATATGTGGGAATTCTCTGTCCTGTCCGTTCTATTTTTCTGTAAAACCAAAACTGTTCATAATACACATTATGCTAAGTAAAAGAAGCCACATCGAAAAGATCACATATGTATGATTCCATTTATGTGAAATGTCCAGAAAGACTAATCTGTAGAGACAGAAACCAAAAAAGTGCTTGACTGGATCTAGGGGTAGAAACAGGGATTAACTATAAATAAGCGTGAGGAGTCTTATGGGGATGAAAATGTTCTAAAAGTGGGTTACAGTGATAGTTGCCCAGCTCAGTAAATTTATTAAAACTCATTGCGTTGTATACTTAACATAGATGAACTTTACGGTATCTAAATTATACCTCAATTTGGAAAACTCAGCAGTGGCCACAGGACTGGAAAAGGTCAGTTTTCATTCCAATCCCAAAGAAATGTAATGCCAAAAAAATGCTCAAACTACCGCACAATTGCACTCATCTCAGTTCAGTTAGTCAGTTCAGTCGCTCAGTCGTGTCTGACTCTTTGCGACCCCATGAACCGCGGCATGCCAGGCCTCCCTGTCCATCACCAGCTCCCAGAGTTCACTCAGACTCATGTCCATTGAGTCAGTGATGCCATCCAGCCATCTCATCCTCTGTCATCCCCTTCACCTCCTGCTCCCAGAGAGTCAACTCTTCGCATGAGGTGGCCAAAGCACTGGAGTTTCAGCTTCAGCATCATTCCCTCCAGAGAAATACCAGGGCTGATCTCCTTCAGAATGGACTGGTTGGATCTCCTTGCAGTCCAAAGGACTCTCAAGAGTCTTCTCCAACACCACAGTTCAAAAGCATCAATTCTTCGGCACTCAGCTTTCTTTACAGTCCAACTCTCATATCCATACATGACCACTGGAAAAACCATAGCCTTGACTAGACAGACCTTTGTTGGCAAAGTAATGTCTCTGCTTTTGAATATGCTATCTAGGTTGGTCATAACTTTTCTTCCAAGGAGTAAGCGTCTTTTAATTTCATGGCTGCAGTCACCATCTGCAGTGATTTTGGAGCCCAGAAAAATAAAGTCTGACACTGTTTCCACTGTTTGCCCATCTATTTCCCATGAAGTGATGGGACCGGATGCCATGATCTTCGTTTTCTGAATGTTGAGCTTTAAGCCAACTTTTTCACTCTCCACTTTCACTTTCATCAAGAGGCTTTTGAGTTCCTCTTCACTTTCTGCCATAAGGGTGGTGTCATCTGCATATCTGAGGTTATTGATATTTCTTCCGACAATCTTGATTCCAGCTTGTGCTTCTTCCAGCCCAGCGATTCTCATGATGTACTCTGCATGTAAGTTAAATAAGCAGGGTGACAATATACAGCCTTGACGTACTCCTTTTCCTATTTGGAACCAGTCTGTTGTTCCATGTCCAGTTCTAACTGTTGTTTCCTGACCTGCATATAGGTTTATGTTTTTCTGGAACTCTCTTGCTTTTTTTTTGATCCAGTGGATGTTGGCAATTTGATCTCTGGTTCCTCTGCCTTTTCTAAAACCAGCTTGAACATCTGGAATTTCACGGTTCACATATTGCTGAAGCCTGGCTTGGAGAATTTTGAGCATTACCTTACTAGCGTGTGAGATGAGTGCAATTGTGCGGCAGTTTGAGCATTCTTTGACATTGCCTTTCTTTGAGATTGGAATGAAAACTGACCTTTTCCAGTCCCGTGGCCACTGCTGAGTTTTCCAAATTTGCTGGCATATTGAGTTCAGCACTTTCGCAGAATCATCTTTCAGGATTTGAAATAGCTCAACTGGAATTCCATCACCTCCACTAGCTTTGTTCATCGTGATGCTTTCTAAGGCCCACTTGACTTCACATTCCAGGATGTCTGGCTGTAGGTGAGTGATCACACCATTGTGATTATCTTGGTCTTGAAGATCTTTTTTGTACAATTGTGTGTATTCTTGCCACCTCTTCTTAATATCTTCTGCTTCTGTTAGGTCCATACCATTTCTGTCCTGTATCAAGCCCTTCTTTGTGTGAAATGTTCCCTTGGTATCTCTAATTTTCTTGAAGAGATCTCTAGTCTTTCCCATTCTGTTGTTTTCCTCTATTTCTTTGCATTGATTGCTGAAGAAGGCTTTCTTATCTCTTCTTGCTATTCTTTGGAACTCTGCATTCAGATGCATATATCTTTCCTTTTCTCCTTTGCTTTTTGCTTTTCTTCTTTTCACAGCTATTTGTAAGGCCTCCCCAGACAGCCATTTTGCTTTTTGGCATTTCTTTTCCATGGGGATGGTCTTGATCCCTGTTTCCTGTACAGTGTCACAAACCTCCATCCATAGTTCATCAGGCACTCTATCTATCAGATCTAGTCCCTTAAATCTATTTCTCACTTCCACTGTATAATCATAAGGGATTTGATTTAGGTCATACCTGAATGGTCTAGCGGTTTTCCCTACTTTCTTCAATTTAAGTCTGAATTTGGCAATAAGGAGTTCATAATCTGAGCCACAGTCAGCTCCTGGTCTTGTTTTTGCTGACTGTATAGAGCTTCTCCATCTTTGGCTGCAAAGAACATAATCAGTCTGATTTCGGTGTTGACCATCTGGTGATGTCCATGTGTAGGGTCTTCTCTTGTGTTTTTGGAAGAGGGTATTTGCTATGACCAGTGCATTTTCTTGGCAAAACTCTATTAGTGTTTGCCCTGCTTCATTCCATATTCCAAGGCCAAATTTGCCTGTTACTCCAGGTGTTTCTTGAGTTCCTACTTTTGCATTCCAGTCCCCTATAATGAAAAGGACATCTTTTTTGGGTATTAGTTCTAAAAGGTCTTGTAGTTCTTCATAGAACCACTCAGCTTTAGCTTCTTCAGTGTTACTGGTTGGGGCATAGACTTGGATTACTGTGATATTGAATGGTTTGCCTTGGGAACGAACAGAGATCTGTCGTTTTTGAGATTGCATCCAAGTACTGCATTTCAGACTCTCTTGTTGATCATGATGGCTACTCCATTTCTTTTAAGGGATTCCTGCCCGCAGTAGTAGATATAATGGTCATCTGAGTTAAATTCACCCATTCCAGTCCATTTTCGCTGATTCCTAGAATGTCAACGTTCACTCTTGCCATCTCTTGGTTGACCACTTCCAATTTGCCTTGATTTATGGACCTGGCATTCCAAGTTCCTATGCAATATTGCTCTTTATAGCATTGGACCTTGCTTCTGTCATCGGTCACATCCACAATTGGGTATTGTTTTTGCTTTGGCTCCATCCCTTCATTCTTTCTGGAGTTATTTCTCCACTGATCTCCAGTAGCATATTGGGCACCTACTGACCTGGGGAGGTCCTCTTTCAGTATCTTATCATTTTGCCTTTTCATACTGTTCATGGGGTTCTCAAGGCAAGAATACTGAAGTGATTTGCCATTCCCTTCTCCAGTGAACCACATTCTGTCATTCTGCTAAAATGGTAGGTAGACTCAAAAATTGTAAGCTTTTCATAATTGGAAAATAGCATCCAAGTACTTTCAAAGTTACATATTCAATTCTTATTTATAGAGAATTCAAGGTTGGACAAACCTTTTCCTCTGACTGGTTTCAGTCTGTCTGCATGTATGATGCCAGTCTCTTCTTTCACTAGATGATCACCAAGCTCACCTTCATGAGCAAAGCCAATGTCTAGTGATATTTTTACCCACTTCCTGCTGTCTAGTGTACCTGTCTCATTGACGTAGTCTGTGAACCAGGCGTTGTGCAGCATATGAAATATTATTGAAGAGATTCCGTGAAGAAGTTTATGCATTGTGTAGGCAATACAAAGACTTTACACTCTTGGGCTTCCCTGGTGGCTCAGTTGGTAAATAATCTGCCTGCAGTTTAGACCTGGGTTTGGTTCCTGGGTTGGGAAGATCCCCTGGAAAAGGGAATGGGCTACCCCACTCCAGTATTCTTGCCTAGAGATTTCCATGGATTGTATAGTCCATGGAGTCTCAAAGAGTCAGACACGACTGAGTGACTTTCACTTTTCGCAGTCTCATAGTTGCCATTTTAACTGATGCTCATGCCTAGAATTCTATTTCAAGTAAAATATTAGGGAGAATGTAGGAAAAAATGGACTGAATATTCAGTCTATGGAAGCAAAAGAAACTGAAGCATTTAGAATGAGTTCTTAAAGAGCAAATTATAATTCATGTTTGATGATGAAGTTCTTTTACATCTACTCAACAAGGCTTAAAGGAAGAGTAATAAAAGAGTAGGTTAATATGCTGACAAGAGGTTAAAGTGACATGGTATCACTGATAGCAAAAATATTAAAGGACATGAGTGAAGTCAGTGAAGAAACTTAAGTGTAGGAGCCAGAAAAACTTTTAAAGAGGCTGCTTCAATCATCATTGTAATAATTACATTTATGGAAAGGCAACCACACTGTACTGTCCAGGAGGTTATGCATTTGTACATTCTACACTCAGCTTTTATGAGCAACAAGTCCAAGATGTACTAAAAAAAAATTCTAGATTATGTCATAGGGTCAGGACGGAGAAATCAAATTTCCAACACCTTCTACAAATGGCTGATCAGTATAGTCTTTAATGCCCCTTCTAGAGTCTAGCTTTCTTAAGCTCCTTTAAGTAGTAATCTGTGTTCATCATGATGACTTCAGGGTACTACAGTTTTTTTTTAATGACTCCTGAATTATTAAAAATAATATTCTGTTTTGTTCAATATAGTTATATTTTAAATCTTTGAAAATCAGGGATCCTGAATGAAAGATATTACCAATCCACCTAAATATTTAGTTTACAAAAACACTTCATTCCCTGGTCATTCTGGGCCATTTACTATGTAATCTTTGTAGGTATGTTTTTGTTTTTCTTAAAAGAAGGGGGAATTGTAAGGGAATGGATCTCAAGGGTTAGATCCTTGGCTCTAAAGACTCCCTTGAATTGCTTGTGGCTATTGGCTAAAGCAACTTGTTTTCTTGCAGAGATGAAGCATCTGGTTTTTGTTATCTCAATGATGCTGTCCTGGGAATATTACGGTTGCGACGGAAATTTGACCGTATTCTCTATGTGGATTTGGATCTGCACCATGGAGATGGTAAGCCCTTCACTTTCAGAGGAGCTTTGCTGCTAGGACTGGCAGGCTTTTATCAGTAAAGCTGTTTCTAGGCAGCTGGTAACAGGAGAAATGCCTCTTGCAATTGAAATTTTCCTAATTGAGAATCCTAAAGTAGGTAGAGATTCTTTTAACTGATGCAGTTCCTCCTTTGCTGACCAAGCTGCTTCAAAATACCAGGTTCCTATAATTTCTCCTCCCCTTTCCTCCAGTAGTGAAGCACTCCAGTAGAGAATTTTAGGACGTGGAAATCAGGGCAAGATTTCTTAGTGTTTACTCCAATGCTTAGTAACCTCCATCAGGCCACTTCCATAGGTTTGAAATGAAACCTGCAATCAGAACTAAGAGTCCTGATGCCGCTCTAGAGAGATGGTATGGGGCGGGAGGTGGGAGGGAGGTTCAGGATTGGGAACTCATGTACACCTGTGGCGGATTCATGTTGATGTATGGCAAAACCAATACAGTATTGTAAAGTAAAATAAAGTAAAATTAAAAAAAAAAAGAAGGGATGCACGATGGACTAGCACTCTGAATTTTTCACCAACAGGGATATCAACTTATGTAGTAATCAAGATCTGTGCCACTTGCTTTGTATTGTTAAAATTTTTAATCTTGCACAAACCCAGGGCATCTTCTCTAACTTTTAGTAATAGCAGACTGTAACAATTTGCCTTAACCACATTAATCCTCTCTTAGAAGCTTCACTAAAAGGTTGTATGCAGCCCTCCTGTGTACCTTTCATCTGTAATGTAGAGCTTAAGTGACAGTTACCCTCATTCTATTTCTCTTATAAATATAGCCTGTGTGTCACATATATTTTCATCAATCTAGGAACATTTATCCAGTAAAACTAGTTAAGAAAAAACTCTTCCTGCTCCCCACATCAGTGATTGCTGCTTCCCTGTTTCCAGGGATCTTTTGAGACAAACTGACATAATCAAGGCATAAGAGTGCCTTGCTTCCGTATCATGGAATCTGGGGTCAGCTCTACTGCCAAAAAAGAAAAAGAAGGAAGAGATTGTGGGAGATACCTCCCCAGGTAGTTCAACTAGATGGAAGCTTCCATAGAATGGTGACAGAAAATTAAAGGTAACAGAGGAGAGAAGAGTTAAAACAACCAACACACTACTTCGAGAACCATGTCCAATGAATATAATACTCAACCAGTGCAAAACACAGCTTTGCTCAAAACCCTTCAGAGACGCTGATTGCTTATAACAAGGGTAACATTTGGCCTGTGGCTTGTCTTTGTATGACCAGCAAGCTAAGAATGGTTTTTTACATTTTACAATGTTGTAAAGAAAAAAATGCAATAAAGACCATGTGGTTTGCAAAGTCTAAAATACTATGTAGCCACTTGGTTTGCTAACCATTGGCCTACAGCAATGGTTCTCAAACTTGAATGCAGATTAGGATGACCTGTAGGTGGGGGTCTTATTGTAAAATGCAGATCCCTAGGCCACATTCACCAGATATTGGATTTAGTAGGTCTGGTATGGAACCTGGGAGTCTCCATATTAATAACACCTCAGTTGTTCCACAGGCTACACTTTGAAAACCAGTAGTCTTTGAGGTAAAGTCCACATTATTTGCCCTGTCTTTCAAGGCCTGCCTCAAAGAAGCCACAGTTCCTCTCTCCAGCCTTCTCTTCTCTCTCACTACTTGCTGTCTGTGCTACTGTACTCAGTGATGCCCGGACGCATCTCACTGTTCCCACCTTCCTGACTTGGTGGTACTTTTTCCTAACCTAGTTTTGCATTCTCTTACCCTTTTATACTTCAAGTTCTGCCCAAGAGCTCAAGTTGATAGTAAATCTGCTCTAACCACTCCTGTCCAAGTAGTTTCTCCCCCTGCTCACGTCCTGTATTGTTTCTATCACTGATTTGATATTTAATTATATATATTATTAGTGAATTCTTTAATGTATCTGTGTCTTCTCATCCCATAGAAACTTTCAGTTCCTCCAGAGCACAGATCAAGTTATTTACTTCATTCTGTCCTACACAGTGGCTGGAACAAACAGACCTATGCCAATAGTAGTGGTTCAGTAAAATATTTGTTGAATGAAAGAATGATTATGAAATTCAGACTCTTTGTATCAGAGTTCAAGAATAGAATCAAGTCTATTGAACCATGTAAGAATGAAATAAGACTGTCACCTGAAACCATTCTTTCCATTTGCAATGTTATTTCTGCACCATTTAGAGTTTCCTGTTTTACCCAACTTTTATGGTGTGTTTCATTTCAGTTTATTTCCCCTCTTCAGCACCTCCCTTCCAGTGACCCCTGCCCCACCTCCAAACACTTACACATTTGGTTTATTTTAAATCTCCCATGATTCCATAACTAGCACCTTGCAGTGGCTTCACCAGCACCCCTACCCCATCCTCACTTTCTTTCAGCTACCTAGCCACTCTTCCCTTTCACACCAAGCCCCTTACCCTCCTCTCATGTCCTTTCTTAAAGTATGATTTTCTAACAACACCTAATGGCATTTCCCATGAGAAGTGATACAAATGGCTATTAAACATATGAAAAGGTGCTTAACACCCTAAGACTCAGAGAAATGCAAATTAGAACAAGAACATTCTTTCTGCCTAAGATTAAAAAGAATAATAGCTGGTGTCAGTCATGACGTTGGAAAAGGGTAACTCTCATACACCACTGATAGAAGTGTAAATTGGTACCACCTTTCTTGATGGAGAAATAATCAGGATTTTCATGAGTTGTCCTTGTTTATACTTCCATTTCTAAGTTAAAATACTAGTTTAATTTATTTTCTTTTGTTTACTTAATGCTTTGTGCCTGGAGCCTTTAACTGCTGTTAACTGCCTCCCTAGGGCAAAGCATAAAGCTTGGGAAATTCAAACATACCTGTGATATACAAATAGAGTTAATATTTTTTAAGGTCTCTGTTGGCCTCTAAAGAAGACTGAAGCATTAAGTAAACAGAGACGGTTTCTTTATTTGAAGTATAAAAGAGGGTAATACATGAATTTGCTAATAGTCCTCCCATTTTACAACCAGATTATCTGAATACAGTATGACAATTATGTGATTCTGGGAGGAAAAGTGTAGAGGTAAGCAGGGTGTGTATCTGAATAAGTAGTGGCTTATAAGAGACATCATCTATCTCCCAGGCCTCTCTTCATTTTCTGACTCTATTAAAATGAAAAGGAGACTCCTTTCTTGAAGTTTTTCCTTCTATCTTTTTCCAGGCTTCAGAAAGCTGTCATCAAGCTGCTATTAAGGGCTACTTTCAGCCTTCCATGTTTTAGCCAGAAACATGTACTTAGTATACATGGAACTTTGGGTGGATTGCATTTATAACCAAATCTGTATTATAGAAAGGCATTTTAAAATTAGATTTACACTGTGTAGTGCATAATGTTGGTATAGATGATGTTTTTCAAAGGGTTGCCATATTGTACTTCTTTGAAAAAAAAAATCCCAAGAATATAACTTAGAACCAATGAAACAAAACAAAATATAAAACTTCCAAGACGGTGCCAGTTTCCTTTATGCAGCTCTGTTGATAATACATCAATTCTGAGCTCTAGTCTTTCCCCACCTTTTAGAACACATTGTGAAAGACAGCCTGGGCATCCCCATTGCTTGGAAATGTCCAGCTTTAATTTGAATGAATTTGAAAAGGAACCCTAACTTCACTTGGGGCCAAAGTTCTAGCTCATCCTATAATGACAGAGATTCAAGACCTGAGTTTTGTTCCTTTTATTCCACAGCTTGCTAGCTTTATTATTGCTACCTTCTCTCTCTTCCTTTCTACAGCTGCTTTTTTAGAATTTAGGTTGTTGAAAACAGGAGTTGCACTTATGAAGTGTTTCTTCTGCCATTTCTTTCTCCGGTAGGTGTAGAAGATGCCTTCAGTTTCACCTCCAAAGTCATGACGGTGTCCCTGCACAAATTCTCCCCAGGATTTTTCCCAGGCAAGTGATATGTGTGCTCAGTGTTACATTTGAGGAATAAATACTGCAGTTCTTCTATACATTTCTTATATCTTGTATTTGGATAGCTACATGCTGTGAATACCTTGTTGGTGCTACCCCATGCCAAAATTTAACAGAGGTCATTTCAGGTGATAATGATAAAAGGAATGTAACACTGCTGCTTTTTCCAGATGATTTTCATTGATTGTCTATAGCTCACTTATACTTACTGGACTATCAGGTAGCCTGCATACCCAACATCCTGATAAGTGCAATGATATATTAATATTATGTCAATCTAAGGTGTATGAGAAGTCAAGCAGAGAAGTTTATCTCTCTCTTTTTTCATTCATTTGGTCCAGCAAGATGGAGACTAAAGTAATTCTATTTTCTTATGATTTTCCTACTTCCCCGACATTATTTACAAGTTTTTTCTTATTCACTAATTTCATTCCCTTAGAAACCATCATTCATTCAAGATTGTTCTCTTAATTGACCTTTTGATTTTCTGAATTCCTACTCAGAGAAGCCTTCATATTTTCTAATTCTCATGTTCTTAAAACTGTTCTTGGCACTCCTCTCTTTGACAGGAACAGGTGACGTGTCTGACGTTGGCCTAGGAAAGGGACGGTACTACAGTGTAAACGTGCCCATTCAGGATGGCATACAGGATGAGAGGTATTACCACATCTGTGAAAGGTATGACAGCAGTGCTGAGCCAGCAACAAGCACATTACATTTCTATTGGATGAAATGGCCTCTAATCTCACAGAATTCTTATTTTCAAAGAACCATTAAAAAAATTTAAAAGCTGCTATATACCCACATACCATTTGCACACTGCCCTGCACACTGCTCACTATGCTTATTTGATCAGGTAGCCAGCCCTTGTCTGGGAGGGCAGAGTGTTCGGACCAGAGCCAGACTATCGGTTTGATCTTACCTGCCACCCCCTATGATTAAGGCCTTCCCAAGAGCAGAGCTTCTCAGCTGTCCTGGGGAATCCCTAGTTTCTTAGGTAAAATCTGCATGTAGTATGATTTCACTAGTCTGGGAGGGTCAGTTTTGGTTTTCCATTATGGAGATCTGCTTCCATCCAGTGGTGTGAAGATTAGAGAGTTCTTGAGTTCTATCGGTTGTGTTAAAATTGGAGTCAGAAATTCTGGTTTTTTTGCAGTATGGTTAGAGATTAAATTACAGCCACTTGTAGGCAGACAGTTTAGTGCCAGTGTGTAGACCAGACCATTGGGGCTAAAAAGCCCTACAGAATGAGGAAAAGGGTGGCTAAACTCACATTCATTAAAAACTGGGATCGCTCAGGTACAAATTCATTGCTGACATGGCAGTAGAGAAAGTGAGTCTGACTAGAAGTCAGCGAGTCAACTTAAGGTAAGTAATGGGGATTGAGGTGTTTTTGATCCCTCTCCCACTTGGCTCAGATTTCTCCCAACATTCTGGTGGAAAGAAGGGCTTCCCAAAGGAGCCTGCACTGGCTGTCACAACTGGCAGTTGTATAAACAAAGTACAAGTATTACAAAATAAAAACTTCATGGTCCAAAGGTGCTTCTTAGCTCAAGAGATGTGGCATGTCAGGTCATCAGCTGTAGCAGTAGCCTCTTCATATTTTGATCATGTCCCCTGGCTACTACCTCTGTATTGTCAAACTGAAAAGGCTCTTTTTTTTTTTTTCATTCTGCCATTGATGGTTTTAATTGCCCTTCTTTGTTCCCCTTAGGCTCTGTTCTGTCCTTGAGGTGTGCAGATCAGAGTTGCTGATGTAACTTTACCAATGATGTCCTGTGGTTCTGTGTAAAAGGAGAATTATTTTGTTTTTCTTTTAATTCTCTTATTGACAGTATCCAACATTTTGTTGCCCCTCTTTTGCCATAGCAGGAAACTAGATTGTTCTCTTCAGTACTCTGTCCACAGGGTTTCCTAGAGCTTTTTCCTGGGCCTTAATTGAAAGGTCAGCACCCATCATCCTGCAAGTGTAGCTTGTAATCTCTGGCCCTCCCTAAATGGATTGCCTTACATGTGCCCCTACTGAAGCTCATCTGTCAGTCATGAAACCTCCTGAAGTCTTTCTTTCTTCCCCATCAGCTTGGCATTTCACTGCCTGGAAAAGCTGAGCATCATCTGCAGACTTGAGGGTTTCCCAGCGCCCACCCCCAAACAAGTCTACTACTTACCTTTCTTCAGTCAGAAAAATGTCTGTTTCTCCCCTATTTCTCTCTAAACCAGTTCTTCCTACATGATTTTTAAAAATTGTTATCCCATAGTAATTCATGTTTAAAAATAGCCTTGGTATCAAACTTAATTAAACATTTTAAAAGTGAATTTAGCCTGGAGGAAAAGATCCATGGAGGATCACACATGATTACCATATTGCCACCTCTACCCCAGTGTATATAGGAAGCCAGCATTTATTAAAGATTCTTCTAGCTTGTGTACCAGAGTACAAGACACTCATTAGTTTATAGTTACCAGGGCCCCTTTTGCCGTTGCAGCTCCACCAGCAAACTGTACAGAGATCACCCAGAATCAAAACCCAGGCTCCGGGTTTTGATTAGAGAGACAGTCATTTTTCCCTTTGATTTCTTTCAGAAGTCAAGTGTGGTCGGGGCATTATGTGAAGGCACCTCTGATCCCAAGGGTGCCAAGAACGCTTCCTGACCCAAACATCTGTCCCAACTGTTGGACTAATAGCTGATGAAATTCCTTTAAAAGGAAACATACTTTTGTTCTACAATGAGAAATAGGCCTTAAATGGAATTCTGGCTCAACCTCTCCTCCTCATCCACACTCTGCCATTTCATAATAGCAGATTTTGAAAGGGTTAGAGCATAAGCACCCTGAGCATTCAGAGGAGCAGTAGTGCAAAAGGGGCACAAACAATCTTTGCCAACTAGTTTTGCAGAGGGTCAGCTCTAGTAACTGTATCACTTAGTCATTATGCTTTTGATTACTTCTAGTTTGTTGCCTAGAATCAGAGTATCTTGTTCATTTACCACTATGACATCTGGTTCATCTGCGTACCTCAAAAGACAGAGTAGACAGGAATAGCTTACCCATGTAAAAAAGTCATTCAGTTCATCTTCAGTCTTTTCTTCCTTTTTTTTCCATGAGCGTACTGGTTTTCTGACTCCTTACCTGTAAGAAATAAAGGACCTCTTATTGCTGGTTCACTTATAAGATGCTCTAATTTTAGTTTGCCACTGGTTTGCTTCTGAACTATCTTTCCATATTGAATTTAGGAGCTCTTTTTCCTTCCCTTTCTTCCTTTCCTTTTCTTCCTTCTTTTCTTTATGGCTTTTTCCTTCTTTTCTTTATGGCTTTTTCCCCTGCTGTAGCCTTTTTTTGACTTTAACAGCTAGGCAGGAACTTAATGGTTTCATCTTAAGGTTAAACATACCCTCTTTATTTAAAAAAAAAAAATTGTCTTAGGGTTTCTTTCTTAATAGACCAGATATGGAATCTTTACATGAAGATTTTCAACACCAGAAGTTCCATTTTATGAAAAAGACAATTTCACAGTGAGAGCTCCCTAGGTCATTCAATGCTAATTTAGAAGGGCAAGGGTCACCATTCCCCAAAGCCTCCCGTAATTTATATATAGGCAAAGTTTGATGGGAGAGGAAAGCTGTTTTGCCAAAGAGACCATTTCCTAATTACCAATCTCTGTCATCTGAAAAATACTGTTCTGCCTTTATTTAACGTTTGCTCTCTAATTGTATTTAAATGCAATGTGAGATAGTCTTAATAATGTTTAAACTATTACCCAAGAGGCTGTGTTGGTGACTTTGGGGCTTCCCTGGTGGTTCAGAGGGTTAAGCATCTGCCTGTGATGCGGAAGACCCAGATTCGATCCCTGGGAAGGGAAGATCCCCTGGAGAAGGAAATGGCAACCCACTCCAGTATTCTTGCCCGGAGAATCCCATGGACAGAGGAGCCTGGTGGACTACAGTCCGTGAGGTCGCAAAGAGTCGGACACGACTGACTGGCTACACTTAGCATAGTTAAGGAATCTAAGAAAAGGACAAATAACCAAGTACTTCCTTGCAGTTGATTCAAGAGACGTACTGCTCTGAAACCTTAAATCTTGCAGGATGACCAAACTGTTTGCCCACTGTGAACTGTCATGACATATGCATAGTTTGAAGAAGAATTTTAGAGTTGTGTTCAAACTTCTTAGTTTTTACCCTACCTATCATTTTACAGCCCTAACATCCAGAAAACATTCTTTACTAAACATCTAGTTACTAGGATATATCTCACAGAAAGGTTAAATATATGGTGCCTTCCTATATATATACATAATGTGTATGATACAAAGCATACTGAAATTGACACACTTCGGGAAAAAATTACATTTTATTAAGAATATTTGACTATTCAACTTTGTAAAATAATTAATTAGAGACACTACATAAATATTTTGCCAAAAGGAAAACACATTGTTAAACAGACTTCTCAATGAATAGGACTTAATGAAAGGCCCTATTAAGCAGGGCTTTTCAGTCAATAGCAGTCTTTATATCCACATGTACAATACTTTGCTAGTAAGAGCAATCAACCTGATCAAAGAAATAGTCTTATTCTAGTGAACTAGGGTTCACAGTAGTAATTATTAAAATAAAAATCTACCTGTATTTGGCCTGTTTACCTTGAATCCTATGGCTTATATGCTGTAACCCAAAATTAAAAGAAACCTTTTTTTTCCCCATCAAAGACCACTGACCTAAAGAAAAATTCAGAGATTCCAGAAGTTTAAAAAAGCAGCAGCAGCAACAATGAAAAAAATTTTTGTCCCTTCTTTTTTGAGAAAAATATTATACATTTTTATTTTAAGTAAATTTTTTATTGCTCTTCAAACTGGTTTTTACAAACATTAATTCTACTATGCTTGGGGTAACCAGGATATCCTACCTGGAAAGAACTTGCTCTCTAGGACCACAGCAACCTCATTGAAGGAATAGCTCATTTAAACTCAAGCTTTTATTTCTGTGGGGAATTCCTTCATCCGTCTATACTGAGCTCCACTGCTATTCAATGAGGAAGGGAAAGAAATCATATAGTGACTCTGCAGTTTATATTTATTGTATGAGAATTTTCCTTAGATCCTGACATGGCCTCTGAAATATAAGTCAAGACTGTTTGAAGCACAAGAATTCATTCCTATAGGTCTTGAGTCAAAATTCACCTCTCTGAAGCCACTCTGACCTTCCTACAAAAGAACTGACTGCCTTAAGTCACCTTATAGAATTTTAAAGATGTTAATTAACAAGAATGAAAAGGGAACTACCAATGCAATAGCTTAAGGGATTTGCTTATATTTTATTATAATGATGAGCTTTCATTGTGGCTCAGACAGTAAAGAGTCTGACTGTAATGCAGGAGACCCAGGTTCTATCTCTGGGTTGGGAAGATCCCCTGGAGAAGGAAATGTCAACCCACTCCAATACTCTTGACTGGAAAATCCCATGGACAGAGGAGCCTGGCGGGCTACAGTCCATCGGGTCGCAAAGAGTCAGACACGACTGAGCAATTTCACATAGTATAATGACACTATTTTATTCATTCACTCGACAAATATTTATTGTCTCTGCTTCATGCCCACCCTGTACATAGGTACTAGTGGTGGTAAACATCCTGGAGCTCCCACATCCTGGAGCTTAGTTCCTAGGGAGGACTTGCCTGTGCCAGGAATTACACTGATCATTTATTTGATTTTTTCCACTTGATACTTCTAACAGTATACAATACCTGCAAAGGTGGATTATTCTTATTCCAGTCTTACTAATAAGAAAGTGTGAAAGCATTAGTCACTCAGTCATATCTGACTCTTTGCAACCTCATGGACTGTCCATGAAATTCTCCAGGCAAGAATACTGGAGTGGGTTGCCATTCCTTTCTCCAAATAAGAGAACTGGAACTTAAAAAGGTTGGTTTACTTAAGGTCACACAGGGAGTATTAACCATCAGTTACACTGTCCCCAAATTGTCACATGGGAGTATGAAATTTTTTTTAATGAGTTTAACAAGTTTAGGGACTTTTAAAATTTATTTTAATAGGAGGATAATATTGTGATGGTTTTGCCATACATTAATATGAATCAGCCACAGTTATACATGTGTCCCCTGCATCCTGAGCATTCCCAGAGGAATAGGGTGTCACAGAGCACTAGCTTTGGGTGCTCTGCGTCATACATCAAACTCGCACTGGTTATCTGTTTTACATATGGTAATAGATGAGTTTCAATGCTAGTCTCTCAAATCATCCCACCCTCTCCTCCCACTGAGTCCAAAAATCTGTTCTTTACATCTGTATCTACTTTGCTGCCCTGAATGTAGGATCATAGGTACCATCTTTTTAGACTCCATATATATACATTAATATATGGTTTTTGTTTTTCTCTTTCTAACTTACTTCACTCTGTATAATAGGCTCTAGGTTCATCCACCTCATTAGAATTGACTCAAATGCATTCCTTTTTTAGCTGAGTAATATTCCATTGTGTATATGTACCACAACTTCCTTATCCATTCATGTACCAATGCACATCTGGGTTGCTTCCATGTCCTAGTTATTGTAAATAGTGCTGCAGGGAACATTGGAGTACATGTGTCTTTTTCAGTCCTGGTTTCCTCAGGGTATATGCCCAGTAGTGGGATTGCTGGGTTGTGTGTTAGTTTTATTCCTAGTTTCTTAAGGAATCTCCATGCTGTTCTCCATAGCTCTTGTATCAGTTTGCATTCCCACCAACAGTGTAAGAGGATTCCCTTTTCTCCACACCCTCTCCAGCATTTATTTTTTGTAGACTTTTTGATGATGGCCGTTCTGCCGCCATGAGATGACACCTCATTGTGGTTTTGATTTGCATTCCTCTAATAATGAGTGATTTGAGCATATTTTCATGTTTTTCTTAGCCATCTATATGTCTTCTTTGGAAAAATGTCTAAGTGTTCTGCGTGTATACTTGTGGCAGGTTCATGTTGATGTATGGCAAAACCAATACAATATTGTAAAGTAATTAACCTCCAATTAAAATAAATAAATTTATATTTAAAAAATAAAAAATAAAGGCTGAATAATTTCAAAAAATAATTTATTTATTTTAATTGGAGGATAATTTCTTCACAATATTGTGGCGGTTTTTGCCATACACCTACATCAGTCAGCCACAGGTGCACATGTGTCCCCCCATCCTGAAACCCCCTCCCATCTCCCTCCCTACCCCATCCCTCTGGGTTGTCCCAGACACCAGCTTTGAGTGCCCTGCTTCATGCATGGATCTTGCACTGGCCATCTGTTTTACATATGGTAATATACATGTTTCAATACTATTCTCTCAAATCATCCCACCCTTGACTTCTCCCTGCTGCTGCTGCTAGAAGGCGATGGCACCCCACTCCAGTACTCTTGCCTGGAAAACCCCATGGACGGAGGAGCCTAGTAGGCTGCAGTCCATGGGGTCGCGAGGAGTAGGACACGACTGAGCAACTTCACTTTCACTTTTCACTTTCATGCACTGGAGAAGGAAATGGCAACCCACTCCAGTGTTCTTGCCTGGAGAATCCCAGGGGTGACAGAGCCTGGTGGGCTGCCGTCTATGGGATCACACAGAGTCGGACATGACTGAAGCAACTTAGCAGCAGCAGCAGCAGTGCAGTATGTAAAAGAATGAGGTAGATTTATACATACTTCTCCCACATAGTCCAAAAGCTTATTCTTTATATCTGTGACTCTTTAGCTGCCTTGCATATAGGATCATATATACGTTAATATGCTGTATTGGTGTTTCTCTATCTGACTTAATTCACTCTGTATAATAGGCTCCAGTTTCATCCACCTCATTAGAACTGACTCAAATGTAGTCCTTTTTATAGCTGAGTAATATTCCATTGTTTATATGTACCACAACTTCTTTATCCATTCATCTGCCAATGGCATCTAAGTTGCTTTCACATCCTAGTTATTGTAACAGTACTGCAGTGAACATTAGGGTACATGTGTGTTTCAGTTCTGGTTTCCTCAGTGTGTAAGCCCAGCAGTGGGATTGCTGGATCATAAGGCAGTTCTATTTCCAGTGTTTTAAGGAATCTCCATACTGTTCTCCGCAGTGGCTGTACCAGTTTGTATTCCCACAACACTGTAAGAGGATTCTCTTTTCTCCACACCCTCTCCAGCATTTATTATTTGTAGACTTTTTGATGGTGGCCATTCTGACCAGCCTGAGATGATACCTCATTGTGGTTTTGATTTGCATTTCTCTAATAATGAGTGATGTTGAGCATCTTTTCATGTGTTTATTAGCCATCTGTGTGTCTTCTTTGAAGAAATGTCTATTTAGTTCTTTGGCCCACTTCTTGATTGGGTTGTTCATTTTTCTGGTATTGAGCTGCATGAGCTGCTTGTATATTTCAGAGGTTAGTTCTTGGTCAGTTGTTTCATTTGCTATTATTTTCTCCCATTCTGAAGGCTGTCTTTTTACCTTGCTTACAGTTTCCTTCAGTGTGCAAAAGTTTTTAAGTTTAATTAGGTCCCATTTGTTTATTTTTGTTTTTATTTCTATTACTCTGGGAGGTGGATCATAGAGGATCTTGCTATGATTTATGTCAGAGAGTGTTCTGCCTATGTTTTCCTCTAAGAGTTTTATAGTTTCTAGTCTTACATTTTGGAAAAGGCAATGGCACCCCACTCCAGTACTCTTGCCTGGAAAATTCCATGGGCGGAGGAGCCTGGTGGGCTGCAGTCCATGGGGTCGTGAAGAGTTGGACACGACTGAGAGACTTCACTTTCACCTTTCACTTTCATGCATTGGTAAAGGAAATGGCAACCCACTCCAGTGTTCTTGCCTGGAGAATCCCAGAGATGGGGAGCCTGGTAGGCTGCCGTCTATGGGGTCGCACAGAGTCGGACACGACTGAAGCAACTTAGCAGCAGCAGCAGCAGCAGTCTTACACTTAGGTCTTTAATCCATTTTGAGTTTATTTTTGTGTATGATGTTAGAAAGTGTTCTTTTATTCTTTTACACATAGTTGACTAGTTTTCCCAGCACATTCTCTTGTTGAAGAGACTGTCTTTTCTCCATTGCATATTTTTGCCCTCTTTGTCAAGGATAAGGTGTCCATAGATGCATGGATTTATCTCTGGGCTTTCAATTTTTTTCCATTGATCTATATTTATGTTTTGGTTCAAGTACCATACGATCTTGATGACTGTGTTTTTCCATTACTAAGTCATGTCTGACTCCTTGTGACCCCATGAACTGCAGCACTTTAGGCTTCCCTGTCCTTCAGTATCTCCCTGAGCTTGCTCAAACTCATTTCTACTGAGTCAGTGATGCCATCCAACCGTCTCATCCTCTGTCACCCCCTTATCCTCTTGTCCTCAATCTTTCCCAGCATCAGGGTCTTTTCCATTGAGTCGGTTCTTCACATCAGGTGGCCAAAGTATTGCAGCTTCAGTTTCAATCCTTCCAGTGAATATTCAGGATTGATTTCCTTTAGGATGGACTGGTTTGATGTCCTTGCTGTCCAAGGGACTCTCAAGAGTGTTTTCCAGTATCACAATTTGAAAGCATCAATTCTTCAGTGCTCAACCTCCTTTATGGTCCAACTCTCACATCCATACAAGACTACTAGAAAAACTATTGCTTTGACTATAGGGACTTTTGTCAGCAAAGCAATAGCTCTACTTTTTAATATGCTGTCTAGATTTATCATAGTTTTTCTTCCAAGGAGCAAGCATCTTTTAATTTCATGGCTGCAGACACCATCTGCAGTGGTTTTGGAGCCCAAAAAAAAGGAAATCTGATACTGTTTCCATTGTTTCCCCACCTATTTGTCATGAAATGATGGGACCGGATGCCATGATCTTCGTTTTGAATGTTGAATTTTAAGCCAGGTTTTCCACTCTCCTCTTTCTCCTTCATCAAAAGTCTCTTTAGTTCCTCTGTACTTTCTGCCATTAAAGTGGTATTATCTGCATACCACTATATGGCTGTAGCTTTGTAGTATAGCCTGAAGTCAGGAAGGCTGATTCCTTCAGTTCCATTCTTCTTAAGATTGCTTTGGCTAATTGGGGTCTTTTATGTTTCCATACAAATTATGAAATTATTTTTTCTAGTTCTGTGAAAAATACCATTGGTAACTTGATAGGGATTGCATTGAATCTTGTAATTGCTTTGGGTAGTATAGTCACTTTCACTGTATTGATTCTAAAAGTATGAAATGTATCACAAGGAGGAAATACCGTCCCCAAGAATTCTTACAGATTTTTATCTCCAGGAATTGTAGGAAAGTCCTTAAAAAAAGAAACCATTTAAGATTATGCAAATGAACCACATGATCTGTAGTGTACACAGTCCATTTGTTTATGTTTGTGAAAGTACTACTTAGATTTTTGCAAAAAAATCACCCTCTTAATCCTAAGGATTTAATTTGTAATTTTATGCATCAAAAATAAGAATAAATATTGAGAGATTTTGCTTCTTTGTTTTTTGTTAATTTTAATTTTTTTGATGTGGACCATTTTTAAAAGTCTTTATGAATTTGTTACCATATTGCTTCTCTCTTATGTTTGTGGATTTTTAGCCATGAGGCATGTGGGATTTTAGCTCCCCAACCAGGGCTTAAATCAGAAGTCCTTGCATTGGAAGGCAAAGTCCTAACTACTGGAGCACAAGGAAAGTCCCACTTCTTAGGTTTTTAATTTCTAATTAAAGTTTGGAAACATGGAGATTCTGTAAATCTGCTGTTTCCTTTATTTTCAATGGAGAAAATCTGACTTCCTATGTTAGAAAGTGAATAATGTCACATGTCATTATATAGAGGTCTCCTCATATAATTAGTTTCTTTTCATGTGGTTTTTAGGGAACTACTATTGCCAGAGGCTTTTAACATTATCCTTTTTTGCAACTGAGCTTCCTTCATGGCTCAGTGGTAAAGAATCCACCTGTCAATGCAGGAGATGTGGGTTCGATCCATGAGTCAGGAAGATCCCCTGGAGAAGGAAATGGCAACCCACTCCTGGGAAATTCATGCCTGGGAAATCCCATGGACAAAGGAGTCTGGTGGGCTACAGTCCATGGGTTGGAAAGAGTTGGATATGACTTAGCAACTAGGCAACAACAGGCATAATTTATACCATCTCTTGATCCTGGCAGAAGGCATATCAACATATAGGGTAGAGATTCTCCATCCATGCTATAATCTGTTCATCCAGTCCCCGTAAAGTAAAATGAGAGCCAAGGGACATCACTAAAGGATATTTAAATGAAATGTTTCCTTTCCCTATTGACTTTTAATGTTAATATTTAAAGAAGAGATGTTTTCATGATGATAGGTTCTTCTTTCATTATAATGATAAGTCATCTTGAATTTATCTTCTATCTGAGACTCCAGATTCCTTATCATTCAATTTCCAAAGCAGATAGACAGATCCTCAGTGAAAGAGAACGCAACAATTATAGCCTACTCCTTTGAGCTTGGTGATGTGGCAAAAGCAATGTGAATACATATTCATACATAAATGTTTTAAGCAATACATTTTTTTTTTCAAAATTCTCTTTCATCTGATGAGAAGGGAAGAATTCTCCAGAAATTAGCATTTGAGAACAAATAATTTATATAGCCTTACTTCCATCTTCATCCCATTTTCATCACAATCTGAGAGCTAGTAAAAAATCTTTACAAAATTACTCTCTCTCTTCAGTTGGGTCACAGCTATACCCCCTTGATCATCACTAGATCACTTTGGCCCAGTGATAAAGGTCATGAAAGCTGCTACTTCTTTGTATATGTGTTGCACTTTGAACTCAGCTCTCCATAAGTAAGATATTTGTAGTCAATGTTTTCATTCTGTTTTATAAACTTCTATTCTGCCTCTTTGTGGTATGGCAGATGCAAATTGCCTGTTGTTTCTGGAAAATAGATGACTCAGATACTAATTAAATTCACGGTTAACATTAAGCACAGGTGGAAATGAGGCCAGAGTGGGCCATTCATTTAATGTTCCTAGTTTCATGTGTCTTTTAAAATATTAAATTCAAAAGACATTAAGTGCCTAAGAATATAGGATAATTTGGAGGAGGGGCTACTGTGCTTAATTATCTGTGTTGCCCTGCCTGTCACCAGTACTTGGATTAGTGGAGAACTGGTTTTTTCCCTAACCTGATGGATCCTTTGAGCTTTAAATCCTGTGGTTAAAGGGACAGTTCTTATATCCTTCTTCCCCTCTAGACCAGTGGCTTTCATGACCAGTTTCTAAACTCCTGTATCAAGTAGCCCTGACACCGTGACAGTCCCTTCGCCCAGCAGTCTTCCTAGGTGATTTGTTTTTATTTTTTCATGTAAGTTCAGGAGGACTATCTCCTAGGACTCAGTGAGTTTGTTCTGTCACTATGATGTGTACCTTCTCTGCACTGTTTTTAGTGCTGAATGATCCCAGCCCCCTGGAAAAAGTGACCTGATTCTTCCACAGCAGTTTAATAGCTTTTGATGCTAGAACATGCTCTGAAACTATCCAGAGACAGGAAGACCCAGCTCATAAATGGAAAACTTGAGAATTACACCTTCTAATGCAGGGCTGCTCTGAAAAGAATCCTAAATTTGACTGTGTCTGTGCTTGATGGAACATTCTAACTTCAAAATTCATGTTATTCCTCTCAGCTGCTCACTACCATGTACCCCCTCGCCCACCCTAATTCTCCCACCTCCTGTGTTCTTTCATCACTGCTCTGTCCCCTCCCTCTAGCCTAAAAAAGCTACCCTTTAGGCTCTGCTCTGAATGACTGCGCCTGACAGTCATTCACCCGGCAGCTGCAGGCACTGATGAGCTGCCTTGTTGAATCCTGTTGACGTGGTCTGTACAGAGATTTAGTTAAATCTGGTGTCCTCTACCTGACAAAAAAGCCTGATGCACAGTTTGTCTGGGCCTTGCTCTCTGTGTGCTGTTACCCACTGCACTATCGGGAAAGAGCCATACCCACTGGTACTTAAAGCAAGACCAAAGAAAAGGCACCTCAAAAGAGCCATATCAAATATCCAGCTAAGTTAACAAGTGAAAGGGTATGGATGTGTGCCAGGCACTAAAGGCAGTGTGCTTGCCTAGAGACCATGCAAGTGCTGCTGAAGAGTGAGCTGGATGCTAAGAGGTTTGTGTATGCCTGCTCTGGGCAGGAGAATCCTGTAGAACAAGGTGATGGATGCCAGGGTTGGGGCGGGATGGGGAATTGGGGAGAGCCACCTTAAATATATTAGAAATGAAAATAGAAAAATATCTATCCTACTTAATTATAGGCAAGCCTCACTAACTCAGCCTAATTAGAGGAAAGCCAGTCTGAATAATGGAATATTTTAAAATACATTTTTATTACTTTCAAGCACTGGACATGCTAGTAATTCAAACTACACTAACAACATCATACAGTACCTCAGGGAAAGAGCTTTAAGAATCATTTGTAATTAGCATATCAATTATTTGTATGTAAGTGGATGTGCACAAAGTGCGTAAAAAGTTTATTCTCTTAAGTAGGACAAACATTCCCCAGCGCGGTCCTGTTTACACTATTAATTTGCTTAGCCAGCCCTTTTTGTGCCAAGATAGATGTATGTAAGACATACTTATTTCCTCAGGGAAGAAAGAATCGCTTCCCTGTGTTTAGTCCAGTAACTAAGAAGCGGAGCGCCACTTAATTGGTTTGGGATTTCCAGGATATGGAGTTTTGAATTTGCATACAGGCTAGAGAGATTTCATATGGAGAAGATCTGGCAGCCATTGCCAGAGACCCAGTTTCCCCATCTGGATTTCATTGGAGTGATCTGGATTTCATCAAGCAACAGGACACTGATCCTAAATGATCCACCAGACACTCTAACATAGGCATGTTTAAAATACATCCTTCCCCCGAAAAATAACTGCTAAAATATGATGAGTTGGAGTTACTCTATGTGCAGTACTTAAAAGTAATAAAAATGCATTTCTTTTAAAGTCCCACAAAAACTGTGCAATGTCAAATTAATGATGAAAATCAATCCACAAACTCTTTTCTTGCACACCTCATTGTGTGACGGCATTGCTGAGATTTCCAATCATCTGGGAAAGGATATTATATTTTGATGAGCTGCACCAGGTGCTAACTATATGGCAGGATTTTGTCTTTGAATCTTAGGGAGGCCCTCCTGGGTAAAGAAGGGTGAGGGAAGGGCTAGGGGCATGTTTATTGTTAACAAATCATTATTGTCTACCTAAGTTCAAGAATCAGAGCAAGTAGATTGAAAAAGAAGAAGTATCAGGTATATAGGGAGTGTAGAAAATATGATTAGGAAATGAGAAACAGAGATACGTGCCTATATTTCTACCCATATGTATTAAATTGTGCTCTTGGTAAATTGTGACTTCTTCGAGGCTTAGAGAGTAAAAACTAAATGCAGAGAGCATAAGCACAGGCAGTAAATATACACACAAATGTCATAACTACAGTTTGGAATAACTCCAACTCTCCCCTTTCCCCCAAGGGCATCACTATCCAGGGTCTGCAAAGGCCAAATAGCTGTTTGGCTTCCAATCTGATTTTTTTGCTAAGAAATCAGAGAAGTCGGTTTCAATTTTAATAATATATTCTCCCAACCTCTATCTAACAGAAAGGCACTTGTGTTTCTGCCCCTTCTTAAAGTGAATTTTGTGTTTGGTGAAAGGTAATAGATTGGCAGCACTGGAAAAGGAATTACTGTATTCCCAGAACAGGTATAACCAGGCAGTGACACTATGAAATTTCTCTCTGCCTTTGGGGAACATTAGAGTACTATTCAGGAGGTCACTGCTATGGTGTGCTGTGCTGAACTCAACAGTATCCTAGTGGGATGAAGGAATTAACAAAGCACTTGAAGGGCCTGACTTAAGGCCATTCATTTATTCATTCAACATTGTGGAGTGCTTACCATGTACCTGGTGCTAGGAGAAGACTTGCAAATATGATATCATTTAATCTGCATAATAACCCTGTGGAGGAGAGAATATTCTTGCTTTACAGAGATGGTTCAGAGAATGATTTGTCCAAGTTGCTCCTGCAAGCACTAGCTCCAACTTTGTCTGACCCCAAGTGCGGCGTTCTCCCTGACCTCCGTGCTGGGGAGGCTGCAAATGAGATGGACGAGACATATGGCCAAAGAATGGGATGCAGAGCAGAATGTAATCTGTGCTGTGTGAGTGGTCCTGGTGGTTACAGAGCAATACAATGATCTGCCCCAGGTCAAATCAAGAATCATTAGTACAGCGACTTAGGATTCATATTTTTTAAGCCTTCTTCAATTTGGGGATTGGGGGTTTGGTTTGGTTTGGTTTGGGCTTCCCTGGTGGCTCAGAGGTTAAAGCATCTGCCTGGAACGCAGGAGACCCAGGTTCGATCCCTGGGTCGGGAAGATCCCCTAAAGAAGGAAATGGCAACCCACTCCAGTACCCTTGCCTGGAGAATCCCATGGAGGGAGGAGCCTGGTAGGCTACAGTCCATGGGGTTGCAAAGAGTCAGGACTGAGCGACTTCACTTGGTTTGGTTTGGTTTGGTTTTGGTTTGTTTGTTTTGTCTTAGCTCTCCAAACCTGCCTGCCTCTCCACCCACCCCACCCCCTGCACAGATAATATATACTTGGCTTCCTAGGGCCTCAGGCCTTTCAGAATGAGGAAAGCCAAAGAGCACTGGGGTTTAGCGAAAAGAGCACTAGATTTGAATTAGAATTAGTATTCTAATTCTAGCTCTGAGGAGTCACTCTAGGCTGGTAAGGCTCTTTAATTCTGGATGACTCATTCCCCACCCCACTATGTGAATGAGGATGGTTTACTTCAAAGAGGTAAAGAGATAAGTAATAATAAACTAAAAATAGTGCACAGCCCTTTTTGTTTCCAAGGTGACATATAATTGATAAGCAGAATTACTTACAACAAGGCATATTAGAAGGAGATGCCAGTTAGAATCTGTGTTTCTCTATAATGGACTCAGCAATGAGAGAAAAGATACCCCCATAAAATATTTTTTTAAAACTACGTCTTGAAAATTAAGAAAGCAAAAACAATGTGCAGGTTGTGTGTTTGGGAAGGTCAAGGGTTTAGAGGTTTGAGGTTGGCTTGTTTGTTTTTATTTTGTAGCTTTGGGTGTTCCGTTTGTTATATGCTGAAGATGTTAATAGAATCAGTACAGTTTGTCTGATGCTAAAAGCAGAGAGACTTATAGGAAATTAAATGTCTTCTAAGAGGCACCTATGTCCCCGAACAAAGTGACTTATCATCCTCACCACAGGGAGCCCCCCACCCCAGTTCCCAGCATCCTTGAACAATTTGTAAAAGATATTCAGGAATCATCGAGGCATTTACCATATGATGCTTTACCCACCCCACCCCCAACCCACACAGGTTGAGTTTTTGCAGAATGAATATCTGCAGTGCCTGAGTTGAGAGAGGATTGAGGGAATTTAGAGGAAACAATACCTGTGAAAAGTTGACTAGCTTCCTTTTGGGACTGAGTAGTGATTCTTCCCTGGTGGCTCAGAGGGTAAAGCGTCTGCCTGCAATGCAGGAGACCTGGGTTCGATCCCTGGGTCAGGAGGATTCCCCTGGAGAAGGAAATGGCACCCCACTCCAGTACTCTCGCCTGGAAAATCCCACAGACAGAGAAGCCTGGTAGACTACAGTCCATGGGATTGCAAAGAGTCAGACACAACTGAGCGACTTCACTTAGTGATTCTTTAATGCAATCGCCCCTCTGAATCCCATCCAATCCAATAGGTTTAAAATGTTTATTATAGAAAGGGTGTTGCTGTTGTTGTTGTTCAGTCACTCAGTCATGTCCAACTCTTTGCCACCCCATGGACTGCAGCACGCCAGGCTTCCCTGTCCTTCACCGTCTCCCAGAGCTTGCTCAAACTCATGTCCATTGTCGGTGATACCATCCAACCATCTTATCTTCTGTGATCCCCTTCTCCTCATGCCTTCTGTCTTTCCCAGCATCAGGGTTTTCTCCAGTGAGTCAGCTCTTCGTATCAGGTAGCCAAAGTATTGGAGCTTCATCTTCAGCATCAGTCCTTCCAATGAATATTCAGGGTCGATTTGCTTCATATTCAAGGTTGATTTGCTTTAGGATTGACTGGTTTCATCTCCTTTCAGTCCAAGGGACTCTCAAGAGTCTCTTGAACTTTGGAAGCTCATCATGTTAATAGCAAATATTTTTCTCTTCTTTCCCTCTACTTCCTGTCCTTGGTTTTTCAACTTTGAATTCCTCATTTCTTTAATTTCTGTTTAGGAAGTCTCTAGAGGGTACTTAAGATGCTTATTGGAATATATAAAGATGATAAGGCTGGTCTAGGCTGGTTTGCAAGCGAAAAAGTCAGGAGATGAATCTACTGGGAAGGTGCACCCATTAGAGGTCTGGCTATAGAGGGCCAAGTTTGGGTTACTAAATCTATCACCAGCATTGATTAAGAGTAGCTGTCACACCATCTCTCTGGCATCCCATTGTTCTGAGAGGAATGTTTTAGAACTTTAAGTATTTTAAAACAAACAAAGCAAAACCAGGTTCCACCCCTGGTATTAGAGGTAAAGTGGCACCAGTGAATGATCCCAAAGGCACTCCATAGAAGCTATGATCTACCCTGATGGAATGAAAGAAAAGGGGATAATGCTACAATTTGGTTCTTGGGCTTTTCCTCTTATCTAAAAGCATCATTAATGCCATCACCTCTGGCTTTTATCAACCTCCAGCACCAACCACCTTCCCCAGACTGATGCATGTAGAAACAGCTGCCACAGCCTCTCTTCCTCATTTGCATAGCTTTGTCTGAAAAGCAGACTGCTCAGTACTGAGGAATCAGGTTTCTCATTAAGAAAATTGCATGTTAAATGAATATCTTATGTGTTTATAGGGAAGTAACTAATGTAGTATAATGAGATGCCTGTGTTCTCCCTCCTTTCTGGGTAATGATTTTATACTTTCCCAAAACCTAAAATTAATGATTTGCAGTGTAGTAGATAGTATTGTTACAGTGGTTAGGTAAACTTTCCCCAAAGCAATCTGGGATGATATTTCATTCATTTATTCATTTAATATTTATTGAATGCCTCCCATATATATAAAGTACTGAGTCTAAGCTCAAGGAAGCTGGTGGAAATTTGAAAATTATAGATACACAGAGAGATATACATATGTATTCACATTCATACACATTCTAATAAAATGAAATGTGAAAAGTTATAAGAACCATAAGAAATAAACTGCGATGGGTACTCAAAGGGAGAAAATACTTCAGAAAAGGCCTTAATTGAAGAGATAACATTTGATCTAGTTTCTAAAGGGTAGCTAATTACTGTACCTTTACAAAGTGTGTAAATGTGTGTGTGTTTATGAAATCTGAGTCAACTTTAAATGTACAAGATTGCAGGGAAGAGCTCTATGCAGAGGGTACAACGAGATCAAAGTCAGTTCAGAAAAGACTGAGCTCTACACAGAACAGCAGTAGTCTAGTTTTCTGGGCTGTGAAGTGCATGAGAGGGACAGTTTGCAAAGAAGATTGGAAAAGTGGGTGAGAACCACTTTGTGCAGGAGCTGGAATTCTTAGCAATGAAAATTTGTACCATGTTCTGTAAGCATTTGGGCAATTGCCAAAGGTTTTAGAATGAGGGTATAGTATAATTAGAACTTGCTCAGGAAGGCCAACACTAAACAAATAATAATGCAATGCCTGCTACTGCTATTATACACGATAGCATGTGAAGTGGCTGGCACAAGCACGTGAAGCACAGTAAAATATGGAAGTTAGTGTATGGTAGAGATTTAGAACATGGACTTGTGCCAGGAGGCCTGGGTTCAAGAGCCAGCTCTGATATTTAATAGCTATGGATCTTCTACAGATTACTTAAACTTTCTATGATGCTGTTTCCCCATCTATAGAATAGGATTAATGATAATGGCTTTTATAAATTGTTTTGAGAGTCAAATGAGCTAATACATATAAAATGCATAGAATAGTGCTCAGTTTTTAATAAAGTACTTGGTAAGTGTTCAGTTCAGTTCAGTCGCTCAGTCGTGTCCGACTCTGCGACCCCATGAATCGCAGCACGCCAGGCCTCCCTGTCCATCACCATCTCCCGGAGTTCACTCAGACTCACATCCATCGAGTCCATGATGCCATCCAGCCATCTCATCCTCTGTCGTCCCCTTCTCCTCCTGCCCCCAGTCCCTCCGAGCATCAGAGTCTTTTCCAATGAGTCAACTCTTCGCATGAGGTGGCCAAAGTACTGGAGTTTCAGCTTTAGCATCAGTCCTTCAAAAGAACAATCAGGGTTGATCTCCTTCAGAATGGACTGGTTGGATCTCCTTGCAGCCCAGGGGACTCTCAAGAGTCTTCTCCAACACCACAGTTCAAAAGCATCAATTCTTCGGCACTCAGCCTTCTTCACAGTCCAACACTCACATCCATACATGACCACAGGAAAAACCATAGCCTGACTAGACGGACCTTTGTTGGCAAAGTAATGTCTCTGCTTTTCAATATGCTATCTAGGTAGCCAATAAGTAGACAAATTTGGTGATGAAGAAAACAGAATGAAGAGATGGACAACTTGTAACCTAAAGGAACTGAATCAGTAGGAAGGCAGAGACTAAAGATATGAAAGATCTCATTGGTGATACGTGGCTCTTAGAGCAACTGGAAATAGGATCTAGTGCCCAGCTGGTGAAATTAGCCTCAAGAAAGAGAAGGAATATGAGGGAAGACATTTTCAGGTAAAGAAAAGAGGTAGAAGAAGGCATTTATTAGACATAGCTTTGACTAGCTTACTCAAGCATGAGGCAGAAAAAGTTTGATCTGAAAAGATATATATCACTTTTTCTGATCCTTGACCTAGGTGATTGAAACTATGTGTAATCAATCAGGAATTACCTTTGGAGAGGGAGTAAAGATGGGGAAAAAGAGATTTTTTTTCCCCTTTTATTTGATACTTTTATGTTTGATTTTTTTAACATGAAGAATTTACTTTCAGGATAATTGTATTTTAAAAAATTAGACTAGATGCTGCAAGAAATGTAGTTGTTTACCAATTGGAGGTAAAGCAAATAGTTGCCAAGCTGCACAGAGGGAGTGGCACATATTAATCACTCAATAAATGTTTATGGAATTTATTAAGTTGGAGTTGTAACATAAGCTGTAGAAGATGAAATTGGTTTGATTTCTCAGCTTTCTCCAGCAGAACAGAGCTGAAGATTCTGACAGTGTGATTTATCCAAAGGCTAAAGATTAATAAGGCTAAAATGACAAAAATGTTAGGGAATTAAGTATGTTTAAAATGACAGATAATATTCTCCAAAACAAGTAGTGAAGCATGCGTGAGGACAAAAGGTGGGCTGACGGATGTTGAAAATATAGGAAAAACTAGGACACAGGAGTTACAATGAGAATAAAGAGTAAGTCCAATGGAGGAAACATGGAAGGATGGCAAATTGTACACAGAAAAGGTAGTTCAGAGTCTTAGATGTGAAGCAATTCCAAGTGCTTCCTTATCAGGCTCCAAAGCATGACTATGCCCAGGGATAAGTCAAGCAGAGTGCAGGAGGACATCACTATTACTCAAAAGATGAAGAAACTATAATGTCAGAGAACTAGGAGGGTCACAGTGGAAAGCAGCATCTCTCTCTTATTCAATGTAGTAAACTCATTGCCCAACCTAGTATGTGGCAAATAGGCATTGAATTAACATTTCTTGAATGAATGACTAAGGTAGCACTTATCATGGTTATTTGTTTTCCTGTCTTCCTCCCTTACTGGACCAGGAACTCTTAGAGTCTTGCTTGTTTCTATATCTCTAGTGCCCAGAATAGGGAAGAGTAGGTACTTGAATCAAGATTTGAGTGAGTGAATAAATATTGAACTGCAGAGAATGATAGCAAGGAAATGAAAAGACAGAAAAATTGTGAAACAGATACCAAAGTCCTCAAGGAAGTTGAAAAGAATACATTATAGGTCTGTAGATAAGAACTTTGATAGTATTTGCTTAGTATAAGCAAATGACATTGACCTTAAAAGAGGAGAGACTGATGAGAGGGAGGAAAACGCAATTTGGAAGTTAAAAATAAAGAATATACCAATTTCTGTCCTTGTGTTCCCTGTGAATTCTGGAAGAATGGGCAATGTGTTTTCTTCTTTGACCCCCACCACAACCAATCTGTCACCTAACCCTTTCAATTTTGTTTCCAAATTTACCTCACTATGCTTCCGGTTGCTCTTGTGCACAGAATGCTTTAAGACCCTTTTTGCCAACATCTTTACCTCCAGTCTTCCTCTCTTTGGCCTTGCATGCAACAGCAAAAATCAAAGTTCCTAATAAGCATTAGTTTTGAATAGCATCAGTACTGGTCTCAGACTTCAGTGTTTCCCATTTGAGCATCAAACCAAAGGAAAACTTCCAATTTTCAGTTTGAGTGTCCACCATGTAGTCCTCTCACATAAGGTGAGCTGTCCTCATTTCTAGTTGCTTTGACATTTACACTGTGAACAAAATACCCCACCTTTTTCAAAGCTTCTAATTACCCTTTTCTCTACCCATCTAAAGCCCTGAGGACTCATTTAAAAAATAATTCTCATTTTCCCTTCCTGGCTGCTATTGAAACAACTCTCCCAGTAACACCTGCCTTCCTTTATCCTTTCTTCTTCCCTAGTACCAAACACTCAGGACTGATACCAACATTCATATGCTTTTCTTGTGTGACAGTGTGTATTGCCCAATTGATTCTACCATAGGAGTATCTCCCAAATCCAACTCTTCCCTCTGAGCCTTCCTGCCACTGACTCGGATGGTGGCAAAAACCTCCTGATAACCTTCACTTTATCCTGCGCTGTAATCAGAGGATCTTTTAAAAATGTAAATTAAATCATGCCTTGTGCATATGGCACATGTGTGCATGCACACACACAATGTTTGAGACATTTCATACCTTTTAATGAATTCTTTTTTTATTGAAGTATAGTGATTTACAATGTTGTGTTACTTTCTGATATATAGCAAAGTGATTCAGTTATATACTTGTTTGTGTGTGTCTGCTAATCCCAAACTCCTACTTTATCCTTCCCTTACCCATTTTCCTCTTTGGTAACCATAAGTTTATTTTCTATGTCTGTGACTATTTTGTAACTAAATTCATTTGTGTTATATTTAGATTCTACATATAACTGATATTATATGGTATTTGTCTTTGTCTGACTTACTTCACTTAGTGTGATAATCTCTAGGTCCATCCCTGTTGCTGCAAATGTCATGATTTCATTCTTTTTATGTGCAAGTAATATTCCACTGTGTGTGTGTGTGTGTGTGTACACAAACACAGTATATACCATATTTTCTTTATCCATTCATCTGTCAGTGGACATTTAGGTTGCTTCTATGTCTTGGCTATTGCAAATAGTGCTGCTGTTAACATTGGGGTGCATTTTTTTTTGAAATAGAGTTTTCTCTGGATATATGCCCAGAAGTGGGATTGCTAGATTATAAGGTAGCTTATTTTCAGTTTTTTAAGGATTATTCATATTGTTTTCCATAGTGGCTGCACCAGTTTACATTCCCACCAACAATGTAGGAGAGTTCCCTTTTCTCCACACCCTCTCCAGCATTTGTTATTTGTAGACTATTTTAAATTTGTAGACTTTTTAATGATGGCCATTCTGACCAGCATAAGGTAGTTTTGATTTGCATTTATCTTATAATTAGTGATGCTGAGCATCTTTTTACATGCCTATTAGCCATCTGTATGTCTTTGGAAAAATGTGTATTTGGGTCTTCTGCCTATTTTTTGATTGGGTTGATTTTTTTGTTGTTATTATTGAATTGTATGAGCTATTTGTGTATTTTAAAAATTAAGCCCCTGTCAGTCCATAACTTGCAAGTATTTTCTCCCATTCTGTAGGTCGTCTTCGTTTTGCTTATGGTTTCCTTTGCTATGCAAAAGCTTTTAAGTTTGACTCAGTTCCATTTGTTTATTTTTGCTTTTATTTCTATTGCCTTGGGAGACTGATCTAAGAAAATATTGGTACAATTTCATAGCCTTTAAGTAAAAATCCAAACATTAGCCTGCGTGGTCTATCTGGCCCTTTGTGCCCTAAATCATGTTTACCTCAACAGCTTCACTTCCACCACTCCCTGCTCCAAGCCTTCATGCAGTTCTTCCTCTAAACCTAGTCCCTTACCCATAATCCCCAAACCCTCCCTGCTTCCTTCCCCTGCCTTCACCCCATGTGCCTGTAAATATTTCCTAGTCTTTTTTTTTTTTTACTTATTTCAAGATAATCATAGATTCATAGGAAGTTGTAACAAAATGTATAGACAAGCCCCATGCACTCTTCCTCCTGCCTCCTCCAATGTTGCCATCTTGCACAATTATAGTATAACATCAAAGTCAAGACATTGACATTGGTACAATCTATACAGCATATTAAGTCTTAACCAGTTATACATGTATTTGTGTGTGTGTAGCTCTCTGGGATTGTATCACGTGTAGCTTTGCATAACCACAACCACTAGCACAATCACGGTATAGAACTGTACCATCACCACAAGGCTCTCATGCTACCCTTTTAGAGCCACATTCATCCCTAACTCCTGGCAACCACTAATCTCTTCATCTCTCTAATTGTTGTTTCACCAATGGTATATAAGTGGAATCGTGCTATACAGATTTTGAGATTGGTCTCATTCACCAAGCATCATTCCCTTGAGATCCATCCATGTTTTTTGTATGTATCAAGAATTTCTTTTTGTTGATTCACAATATTCCAGTGCTGTGAGTGTGCCACAGTTTGTTCACCATTCACTGGCTGAAGTACATTTGAGTTGTTTCCAGTTTGGGTAGCTAAAAATAAAGCTGCTATGAACATTCAGGTACAAATTCTTATATGAAAATAAGTCTTAATTTCTCTAGAATAAATGCCCAAGAGTGCAATTTTTAGATTTTATGGCAAGGCCATTTTCTGTTTGTAAATCTTTTGTTATACTTCATTGCTGCATGCAGGCTTTCTTCAGTTGCGGCGAGCAGAGGCTACTTTTCTTTGTGGTGCATGGGCTTCTCATTGGGTTCTCTTCTTGCAGACCACAGGCTCTAGATACAGAGACTAGTTGCAGCATGCAGGCTCAGTAGTTGCAGCGTGCAGGCTCTAGGGCACTTGGGCTTCAGCAGTTGTGACACACAGACTCAATAGTTGCAGTTTGCAGACTTAGTTGCTCCGTGGCACATGAAATCTTCTCATTCCTGGATCAGAGATCAAACCCATGTACCCTGCATTGGCAGGCAGATTCTTATCCACTGCACCACCAGGGAAGTCCACAAATCCATTTTTAGTTTTGAGAAGAAGTGCCAGAGTATTTTCCAGAGTGGCTATACCATTTTATATTCCCACCCAAAAGGTATGTGTGATCGAGTTTCTCCACATCTTCACCAGCAATAGATATTTTCACTGTTTTTCATTTTAGCCATTTTGATAGGTGGCTCATTGTATATCTTCTCGTCTTGTGAGACCTCACAAGAGTTACTCTACCTCCTCTGTGCCATCTCTGATACTTCTTTTTTCGTTGTGTTTTAATTATTTATTAACATAGTCCAAGTCGCCCCTCTGTTCGGAGCTACATGAAGATAAGAACTGTGTCATATTCATCTTTTTCTTTTCCTGCAGCATCTGGTACAGTTACATACTAGATACATAGAGGGCACTCAGTAAATGTGTGCAAAATGAGGGAATGCATGAAAATGAAAAAAAGCATTAGTCTTGCTTGCCTCCCCATCCTCCCCATCAAGCTATAAACCCTTTTAAAAACAGAAATCATGCCTCCCTCTGTATCTCCTGGCAGCAGCTAATAGGGTGCTCTGTATGTGTAGCTGCTCAACAAATGTTGGCTAACTATTCAGGTGGCTTATCTTCCCTCTGCACTCAGGAGATAAGCACATGAAAGAGAGAATAGGCCTGAGTATTTCTGTATTAAGGATCATATGTCATAAATTTTATAATATTCTTATATCTCCACAATCACTGAGTATTTGTCTACGTAGATGAGAAATCAAAACAAACTGGTCTTTTGAGTCAAAGAATGCCTCTGTAGCTGAGCAGTTTTCATTAGTTTTCAATGCCCTGGTTACATATGAATTTTGGAGGACAGCATTTCATATCCCTGCATTCTTTTTGCAGTTTCAGAAGAATCTGGGATTTTTCTGTTTTTACTCCACTGGTATAATTTGACATGTTGATTATGAAGGGGTCATTAACTGCAACATTTTTATCACTTTTTGACTCTGCATTTTCTCAACTCTGAAGTATGTTAATTTGCACTTGTTTGTATGTCTCTGTAAGAGTTACTCAAGCCCTCGAGGACTGGCATTTGTCTAGGAGCTAGATTGTAAGCCCCTTGAGAACAGGGACCTTATAACTCCTAGGAATGCATTCTGGACTTTGTCAACATTCAATTAATGATAATGCTAGAAGCCTGACTAAGGTCATCTGTCACAGTGATAACTTCCTTTTCATCTCTAAGGCTTCTGTCAAAAAAATCCAAAAAAGCTGTTAGGTTGATTTGATAGCATTGAATGATTCTACCCAAAATTATGTTCATTATTACCCACTACAGTTTGTTCTTTGGAGTGCTTTCAGATTTATAGTTTTGGATCAGTTGTTCAGTTTCCTTCCCTATAATACCCTGGTTACATACAAATTGGAGGGGGGACTGTATTTCATAACCCAGAAGTCCTTTAGCCTAATAAAAAGTAAGCTGATAACATCTATGCTTTCAAAAAGAGTTTAATTCTCTTCACCAGCCCTCATTGATAAGTGGTGATAAACTCCAAGTATTTTAAAATCTTAAATTATCAGAAATAATCATTCATTCAGTATATTGTCCTATTTTCACAGATTGAAAATAGCGTAAATCTGTGCACTATGTCCTATGGCTGTTGAAATTAAATTAAGATGGATATTTAAAGGAAATCTGAGTTCTAAAATAGAAAAGCAAATTTGGTCCTTGGTGAGGATGGAGGTGGGGGAAATTTTTAGTATGTCAGGTTTAGTGAGGTATAATTTACATGAAGTCTGATTTACCCCTTTTCGATGGAAAGTTTGATGAGTTGACAAGTTGGGTTTTTTCTTTTCACTATTTGCTGATTCAACTATACCTCCAACTACCCTCACGACCAACCTCAGACCAAACAGACCTATCTTTTTCTGACATTTTATCTACTTTTTCTTTTCCACAGTGTACTAAAGGAAGTGTACATAGCCTTTAATCCCAAAGCAGTGGTCTTACAGCTGGGAGCTGATACAATAGCTGGGGATCCCATGTGCTCCTTTAACATGACTCCAGTGGGAATTGGCAAATGTCTTAAGTACATCCTGCAGTGGGAGCTGGCAACGCTCATCTTGGGAGGAGGTGAGTACGAAGGAAGGTCACCAAGAGAATTTGTTGACCTTCTGCCATGTTTTGTCCATTGACACAGAGGAAAACTTGGTTTTCTTAGACTGAATAATACCAGGCTGCCCGTGGTCCACAAGCCTGAGCCAATGAATTCTGCCACCTTCACAGTTCAGCATAAGGAAGTACCCTGACACATTGCTCCTCAGCCTGGCATGTGCATTGACTCCTTGGCACTCTGAAGTCTAAGTTTCCGTTCCTGAAGCAAAGGTGCTTTGGTTAAAGGTGACATCAAATCTTATTTAAAATAGAGGATGTTGAGCCCAGTGGACTTTGATCCATCTTCTCTCAGGATCACCTTTGATTCCCAGTTCTAATCATTATCTTTTGGAAACATACCACTAAAATTCTAACCCTACTCACATACAAGTAATAAACACATGAATTAATTGAATATCTAAGCTGAATTCAAGAACAACTTCTTCCCCACTAAAAAAGCACGGATTTGTTACAATAAAGCAAAATTGAGAGATCTAAAGCATCTCTTGGGCATTCTTACCTTCAAAGTATACTTATATTTTGTAGTACTTAACCAACAGAAAGCTGGGTCTATTCAATAGAAGCATTTACACACTTGTGAAAGGGACCTTTCACAACCTGAACTACCTTTGATGGTGCTTTGCTTAGAATCTTCTATCTGGCACAATGTTTATTTTGTTAAATGAATAGATTAGTGTGTTAAAATAACATGGTCAAGCAGATTGAGCTCAAAGTGTATGTATTACGGAAGTGCTAATAGTTTGTTGTTTGTCAACCTGTTGTAAAAACCAAATTAAAGGAGATTGTGGGGAGGCCTTATGAAAATAAGTGAGAATTCAACACAATACACAAGCATGGTCCTTTGGCAGCCTCAAACCCTAGAGAGATTTAAATTAAAGGTCCTTACAAGAAGCAACTTCTTCTGAAAAGCTGGCAAGAAATGTATTAACTTCAACTCAGGGAAAAGATAAAATTGATAAGTACTGTGGACATATTACTTCCCTTGACAGCACTAAAGACAGTGATTATGATATAGGTAGGGCCAGGGGGAAGAAAAAAAAGCCCTTTCCGCAACATACATCTGTGTGAATTCAACTTTTGTTTGAGGCTACAGCCTTTACTTTAGAACTTTCAAAGCCTCTTTGCTTTCTCAGCCCCAAGTCTTGGCTTTAGAATATATAACTATTCTTATGCAATATGTGTATTCCTGAAAATACCAGTGCATAAGTGGGAATTCTTGCAAATTATATTCTATGCCAGAAAGAACTTGCTACCTAAAACCTTTAGGGATTCCTTTTGAAATCAAATAACCATACCCAAAAAGCTGATCTAATAAACTCAGATTTTCCATGTTGGGAATGTTTAAAGGAATACCGGTATTATTTCACTTAAATTCTCAACCCCCAATAACACATAGACAATTGGCAGAGAGGGCCACATCCTCAAACTTCAGTGGACTCCAATGAAGCGAAAAAGATACATTGCAGAAGCCCCAGCATCCTGGACCTTACACGAAATAGAAAGGCTTAAGAAAAGGGTGGCTATATGTCTCCATTTATACATGTTATTCCAGTATAATTATTAATAGTGTCCCTTTTTACTCTTAAAAATGTACTATTGTGGGTGATAAATGATATGGTCTCCCTACCTAAAATAGACCAGATTCTATTTCCCTCAGAATCCTCTGAGGTTAGGAAATTGTTCCATTTTATCCTTACACTCTTGGAATTTAGCTAAAGGCCAATGTTCTAGCCCTTGCATGGCAGAACACATCTATTCAGCACAAAACTATGCTGATTATTAGCCAGTATAATATGGCTGCTGGGTGACTGTGACAGGACCTGACGAGGTGGGTCAGAGCGTCAATCAATAGTTCCCTTCCTCATCTTATTCTCTTTGATCTCTGCCACTATGCCTGTGTTTTGTGGAGAAAAGGAATGCTGATATGAAAAGAAGGAAGTCTATTTCCGTCAGCATTTTCCTTTTCTCTTTCCTGGAGGATTCCAGGGCTGTACCTGCCAATAGGTTTAATATACAAATCACATCTAGCAGTCATTTTATAGAATTGTTGCAAAATTCATCACAGAAACCTTTACTTTGAGTAGGTCGTCTCAAAAGATCCAGGTTTCTTGGTGGAATTGAGGAGCTTGGAGTCCTCTGGAGCACATTCATTCAGAGATGAGAGTCTTTTGATCTTTGTAGGCTTAGGACTTCCCAGTTCCACACTGTGCATGGTCTGATTGGTTTGCTTAGTCTGCCTACTAAGTGGTTCAAAAATATCATTAAAGATGCATAGGTATAATTTTGCAAGTTAGAATTATCTTTTTAGCCCTTTTATTAAAACATTTTTCTCTCCTTCCTTACCCCCCTTTCCTCTCCTGCTGTTTTGTGACTATTCTTTCCTAACTTCACAATTCTTGATGGAGACAGGAGGCTATAACCTTGCCAACACGGCTCGATGCTGGACATACTTGACCGGGGTCATCCTAGGGAAAACACTATCCTCTGAGATCCCAGATCATGAGGTAAGTAAGGCTCTGACAGTCTTCTCTTCTTTAAGGGGAAGAGCTGAGTCATTCCACCTAATCAAAATCACGTCCTCACCACTCAATACTGTTTTGTTGAGAGACACTCCAATAACAATAACACACTGTCTTGGCAGAATAGTGGGCTCTTGTTCCAAAATATCCAAGACCTTCTGCCTTTTTTTATAAGAGATCTCAAAGGCCAACCAACTTTAATTTCTCAATTAATTACAGAGACTGTGGGAAGGGGTCACCTGTTCATACAAAGAAATCTTTGGAATATTTGTATATTTTCATCCCCTAGTCTCAAAACAGAAGAGGTAATTTTTTTTTAAATATAGAAACTGGGTTCTCCTCTATCTTAAAAATGTCCTATAGGCAGTATGTCACACCTCTGTTCTTTGGTGGTAGTCCTGATGGCTCACTTTTCTTTGGCTGATGTAAAATTAAAAAAAAAACACACATAACCACTACCAAGACAGGTCTGGTATTTTTTGACAATTAGCGGCACACAAAATTTGGGCAGAACCATCCAAAATATGAAACATGTCATTTAAACTTTTGCTATTTTCTTTAGTTATATGAGATGGACTTTATGTTTTCCAAGCACAGATGTCTGTTCTTGTTTTCTCAAAAGAAGTATATGTGATAGAAAGTTCTCTGAGAACTATGAGTGTGCTGATCCCGTTATCTGAAAGTGTACCCCTTTACTTCCCACCCACTCCATCACCTGGTGAGAAACTTGTTATCACAGATCAGGATGTGTAGCTGCAGGCTTTAGACTCTGACTTACAAAAATGAATCAATGGCTGCCACCCCACCTTCTCAAGGCATCGCCCAAGGAGTCTAGATGGTACTTGGGTTATAGCATTTTGCTTCCTGCTCAATGCAGAAGCTGTATACTTGGGAGCATTATGCTTTTTTAGTTACTATTATTTTTTTTTAAATTAGAAACACGTTAAACTAATTTTCCCCCAATTTTCTTCTACCCGTAGATGAGGTATAATATGTATCTCAGAAAAACCACTCAATGTGTCTAGAATCCAAAAAAAGGCACACTATAATTTGAGACAATTTACTGGTGTCAGGGTTAATAGAAGTCTCTTTTCGTTACTTGACTTACCTTTATTCTGTATTTGGAAGCTTTATGAAGGATAAAGGTAAGTGAACAAATTACATTTGTGAACAAGTGTAATCTCTGTTATTGCTGTAGGAATATCTCCGATTGCATTGTAATTTAAAGCACTGAAACTTCAAAAACTGATCAAGTTATGTCAAAAAAAAAAGTTTTAAGCTGTGGAAGCCTGAATTGAGAATGAGTGTCCTGTTCCCACGAAAAAATGCAAATCTATAGATTCACCTATCTTAAAAGGTTGATAAAATTTTACTGAAGATGAATACTGCCTCTGGTACCTAGGAGATGCCTGGCTGAAAGTGGATTTGGCCTTCTAGATAGACATGTCCTATCTTTATACTGATATAGTCTGCCAGATTAAATGAGATATAATGTATGTCAAGTGCTTAACACAGTTCTTGGCTCAAAATAGGCATTTTTGAAATGCAAGTTTTCTCCTTCCTGTTTATATGCTCCTAACAACTTCTTATATCCAGACATTTATGACTGTCATTCATAAATTTGTCCAAACTCTTTCAAATCCCTTCTGTCATATCCTTCTGGTATAAGAGATGTGAGTCATCCAAGAGGGAACAAAGAAGAAAATTGAAATGACAGTCTTCCAGGTACAATAAGATAACATTTTAATGAAAATTGCCCAAAAAAAGCCCACACAGTCTAAAGGCATATATAAGTTTTCTGCCACAATACACACTTGCACACAAATATCCTTTCAGTCCTCTATAATCAGATCAACAAATGGTGGCTCAAAAAAACATTCACTGACCACCCGTTGTGTGCCAGGCACTATGCTAGGTGTCTTGAAAGAGACAAAGACACTAAGACCTCATCCCCTATCTCAAACAGCCTGAGATAAAGGGGAGTGTGAGTACTGGGGAGATATGTAAATACACAAATAGTTATATTACTAGACAAAATAAGAACCACAAGACTGTAGGAACAATGGCTATGGAGATGTGCTTCAAATATAAAGGGGATACAAAGGAGTAAACAAAATACCCTGCCTTCCATGAGCTGAAAATGTAATTGAGAAATCTAATCAGCGAAAAGGTCAGGACAGTGCAGCAGGCAGCTGCAGTCGCTGGCTAACACCCTCGGTGTCTTCCCTCCCAGTCTCAGGCTTTTGTTCTCCTGTCTCCTAGGATAATAATCCTCCTCCTCCAGATGCCCTTTTCCTACCTCTGTACGGTCTTCTTCAGTCCAGCTTAAAGTCCTATGCTTTAAAAAACCCTTACCTAAATATACCAAGGCCCTTTGAGCTTTTCCTTCACGTTCATTTGTTCATTCATCCGTTTACCAAAAATTCATTGGGCCCATACTACTTGCCAGGCCCTATTCAAATCTGGATTCAGGACTATAGAGATTAACAAGATAAACTCAAGGTCCTCAAAACTCTCATCGTCTAATAGAGAGAACAGAACAATGTGTTCCACCCAGGACACATGAGGAGCATAGAGGAAATGTTTCACCAAGACTTTTAACTGAATATTGAAGGTTGATTGGGAGTTTGCCAGGTGAAGAAGATGGAAAGGCATTCTGGGCAGAAGGAATAGAAATTGGAAAGGACCTAGTGCTTCATGGGACCAGGGAGAAGTTTGATATAGTAGTAGAACACAGGGTTTATAAGAGAGTGGGAATGATTAAGGCCTGAATGGAAGTTGGAGCCAGATTGTGAGGAGCCTTGAATGATGCACCAAAGAGCTTACACTTTTTTTTTTTTTTCTGTGAAAACAGATGAGCCTCGGTTTTTAGAAAACTTACTTGGTAGAGTATGGAAGATAGATTGCAAAAGGGAGAGAGCTAAAAAATAGTCAAACTTGTTAAGAGGTTCAAGGATACTCCCATAACACTCAAGTCTGTACCCTTCATTTGGTCATCTGTGGTTTTGGTTGTCTGCATTCCCTTTCAGTGCTCATAAGAGTGTTAACACCCAGCAAGTTCGTATTCATTGAATGAACAATTGAATCAATGGGTGTTTGAATAATAAGTGTCTGAACATCCATACTGGAAAACATATTTTTAAGATGGAAGAATTGGAAGCATAATCTAGCCTTTTTCTGGTAACTATTTAACCCCAGTATCAACCCACTCCAGTATTCTTGCCTGGAGAATCCCAGGGACGGGCTACCGTCTGTGGGGTTGCAGAGTCATACACAACTGCAGCGACTTAGCAGCAGCAGCAGCAGCAACTACCCATTTTGCAAGAAGTACCAGATATCCTAGTAGGAAATAGATGTATCTGTGGGAAAACACTAGATCACCAATGAAGAGATTTGGGAAGGTACATATTAGAAGTGATTAGCAGTGAAATTTCGATCATAACCCTCATGAGATACCAAACCAGTCATGCCCAAAGTCACTGATCAAGGAACTAGTTCCAGCCCAAAAATTGCAGTGCCAGGTTGGCTAGCCAGGCATGGAATAAAGAGGCAGTCTCAGCTGGAAGAAGAGTTGGGCCCAGCTGGGAAAAATGAGAGGAATGGACCCTGCCCATATGACTGGCCCAAGTATTTCTACCATAGAGAAAGCCCAAAGATGACATGGGATCCCATAAAAAGACCAGTTCATGGCTAATTTAGCAAATCACCCAGTACATATAATAAGGTTTATGGACTATTATGTATAAGAATGTTGTATAAGCCAATAATACAGTTTGGATCCTATGATCTAGGCCAGATTAAGACAGTTATATTATAGACAGTTATATTCATATATATATGTATGTATATCAGGTATGTTTACATATTTGAATCATAAAGTAGATTTATGAACAAAATTTAGTGAACAAAAAATACTTATTTAAACAAACTTATTTTGATGGACTGGTTAGTTAAGTTATGAGGCGTAATTCAAGGAATACATACAATCACTGAAAAGAATTAAGTTGATTTGTATAAAAGTATGTATTACTAATATAAAATAGTCTTGCATTGCAATCTATAGGTTGCAGTGAATCCACAGATTGATTTGAGGAGACATAATATCTTAACAATATTTACTCTTTCAATCCATGGATTTGCTATTTCCACTTACCTAAGTCTTTAATTTCAAATTTTAATTCATACTTTTCAGAGAACAGATCTTACACAAATTTTGTTAAATTTATTCCTAAGTATTTTGTGACTTTGATGTTGTTATAAATGATATTTTTATTTCAATTTCCTATTGTTTGTTGCTAGAATATAGAAATACAAATACAATTGATTTTTTATATTTATCTTGAATAATGTAACATTTCTGAAACATTAGCTCTAGTATTTTTTGTAGATTGCTTTGCATGTTCCATGTATACAAACATGTCATCTGTGACTAAAGAGACTTTTACTTATTCCTTTACAATCTTCATGCCTTTTTTTTTTTCTTTATCTTGCTCTATTACACTGGTGGGGACCTCCAATGAAATGTTGAATAGAATGGTGAGAATGAACATCTTTGTCTGTTCCCGATTATTTGGGGAAAGCACTTAATCTTTCACTATGAAGTGTGAAGTTAGTGGTAGGGGTTTTCTTTTTTAATGTCTTCTATTAGATTGAAAAAGTTCCCTTCTATTCCTAATTAACTGAGAATTTTTCTCACAAATGAGTGTTGGTTTTTGTCAGGTGCTTTTTCTTCATATATTGAAATGGTCATATGGTGTCCTCTTATTCTGTTAACACAGTAAATTGCATTAATTGTTGCTTTTTCTAATGTTAAACTAACCTAGCATTCCTTGGATAAACCCTACTTTGTCATAGTATATTATCCTTTTTATATATTGCTGAATTCAGTTTGTTGAAGTTTTGTCAAGGATTTTTGGTCTGTGTTGACAAGGAATGTTGATCTGTTTTTTTGTTGTAATGTCTTTGTTTTTGATATCAGGGCCATGCTGATCTTATTAAATGACATGAGAGGTATCCCCAAGTCCTCTGTTTTCTGTGTTTATGTAAAATTGATACTATGTCTTACTTAAAAGTTTGATAGAATTTATCAGTGAAAACATTTGAACCTAGAGTTTTATTTGTGGGAAAGTTTTTAACTATGAATTCTATTTCTTTAATAGTTGTATGGCTAGTCAGATTTTCTATTTCTTCTTCTTTTGATAATTGATCTTCAAGGAATTTGCTTATTTACTCATGATTGTCCTTTATTGTTCTTTTAAATCTATAAGAGCTATAGTAATGTCCCTTCTTTCATTTTTAGCATTGCTAATTTTTTCCCCATTTTTCTTGATCATTTTAGCTAGCGGTTTAATAGATTTACTGGTGTATTTTCTTAAAAGAAGAAGCTTTTAATTTAATTGACTTTATTTTTCTCTTTAATATTTCATTAGTTCTGCTCATATCTTTGTTATGTCCTTTCTATTAATACTTATTTGTATTGCTTTTTAGTTCTTGTTCTAGTTTCTTACAGTAGAAGCTTAGTTCATTGATTTCAAGCCTTTCTTCTTTCTTAATATAAGTATTTTATGCTGCAAGTTTACATCTAAGCACTGTTTTAGCTGCATCCCACAAATTTTGATATAATCTCTTCATTTGGTTCAAAATAGTTTCTGATTTTCTTCTTTGACTGATGGGTTATTGATGTGTCTATTTTTAAAAATTAATTTCCAATCTTTGATGACTTTCCAGATATTATTATATTTATATTAACTTTAATGTTGTTCTGCTTAAAGAACATACTTTACATAATTGTAGTTCTTTTATATTTATTGCAGTTTGTTTTACAGTCCAGCATATGATCTATATTGGTGAATGTGTCATGCAGTTTGTGATGAATGTGTATTTTGATGTTGCTGGATAGCATTTTCTATCATTATCAGTTAGGTCAGATTGGTTGAGAGTATTGTTTTCTATATCCTTACTGATTTTTTGTCTGCATGTTCTATCAATTACTGAGAGAGTTGAAATCTCAACCATGTTTTTGGATTTTGCTGTTTTTCTTTTTAGTTGTGTCTCTTTTGGCTTTATCTATTTTTGAAGCTTTGTTATTAAATGTATATACAGTTAGGGTTGTTATATCTTAACAAATTGACCCCTTTACTATTATGAAATAACCCTCTTTATTTCTGGTAATATTCCTTGTCTACATTGTCTGATTTTAATATTGTCATGCTTCATTATGATTATCGGTATGGTATATCTTTTTCTGTCCTGCTTTTGAGCTATTTATGTCTTTATATTCACAATGGATTTCTTATAGACAGCATATAGTTGGGTCATGATTTTCTTGTCCAGCTTGACAATCTCTGCCTTTTAGTTGGAGTACCTAGACAACTTATCTTTAAGTTAATTATTTACATGTTCAGGTTTAAATCTATCTTTCTATTTGTTTTCTTTTAGTCCCCTCTGTTCTTTATTTCTTGTTTTCTATTTTGCCTTCTTTTGAATTAAATGTATTTTTTAGGATTCCGTTTACCTTCTTTATTTGCTTATTAGCTATAACTCTTTGTTTTAATTTTTTGTGGTTGCTCTGGGGTTTACAGTACGCATTTTCAACTTATCATAGTCTACCGTCCTGTGACAGTATTCTTCCATTTTTCCCTTTTCCTTCCATGTGCTATTGTAGTCATATATTTTACTTTTGCATATGTTATAAATACCATGATACATTGCTTTATATTCCTTAAACTGTCAACTATATATTTTAAATTTTAAACTATTTATTCATTTAAAATAAAAATAATAATTCCTGTACATATTAGCACAAATAACATGTTGTGAGTTTTGAAAAACTGTATTTTCCAAAAGAAGAAACTTCATGAGAAGAATAGCAATGCTATACATTTTTGCACATCTCTATAACATATAACAGATGACAGCTGACTTCTCATACCTGCTTCTAAATTCAATGTGTTTTGACATTATTTTTGTTCAAGTATATGGAGAAAAATCTAGCATCACATAGATCTGTAGGTGGGAAAGGGAGGAGTATTTTAATAACCTTTACAGGTCATTATGGATAGTCTTCTTTGAAACTAAACAAAAACTCTACAAATGGCAGTTTCTTAAAGGAATGCTGTATGGAATCTGAAAACCTATCAATGAACTTCTGATGTATTGTTACATTAAAATTCATTGATCATCTTCTACTTTGAAGAAATATTTGACCAATCTTATTCATATTGATTATTTGGAAAATATCAGTTCAGTAAGTTATACAAATATTACAAAGATTGAAAAATTTTGTGCAGTATCAGAAATCACATTAACTAATATGAATGCTAATCTCAGTGGAACAAAGTTTAAGTTTTAGGAAACTGTCAATCTTATAGTGGCAGAATGAAGATGTTCAGAATTCTGAATTTCCTTTAAAAACATATGTATTGTCCTTGGCAACAAATAGTGTCATTTCTAATATTTTACCTAAAGTGGTAGGCTCACTTCATTTTTGAGAAAGTATCTGCCAAACCTGTGGGAGACCTGGGTTCGATCCCTGGGTTAGGAAGATCCCCTGGAGGAGGGCGTGGCAACCCACTCCAGTATTCTTGCCTGGAGAATCCCCATGGACAGAGGATCCTGACAGGCTACAGTCCATGGGGTCACAAAGAATCAGACACGACTGAGCTACTAAGCACAGCACATCTGCCAAACACACTTTTTCACATCCAAGTATTTAATCATGGTTTCTCCATTAGTTATTCTTTCACACAAAAATGGTATTCCACGAAAAGTGGCTAGTTAAGTCACAGTTTAATCACAGATGCACTTTTCCTCAAGACAACCAATATAGTATAGTTTATAACAGAAACACTTTTTCCTTACCTCCTAGTTTGTCGCATAGAATGTTAAATCCAAGATCACCAAGGCCATTCTTAAGTGAAACTGGATTTTTTTCTCTTTGCTGTGTGTTGTTGTTCAGTTGCTAAATCATGTCTGACTGTTTGCGACCCTGTGAACTGCAGCACATCAGGCTTACCTGTCCTTCACTATCTCCCTGAGTTTGCTCAAACTTATGTCCATTGAGTCAGGGATGCCATCCAACCATATCATCCTTTTTCGCCCCCTTCTCCTCTTGCCCTAATCTATCCTAGCATCAGGGTCTTTTCCAGTGAGTCAGCTCTTTGAATCAGGTGGCCAAAGTATTGGAGCTTTAGCTTCAGCATCAGTCTTTCCAATGAATATTCAGGACAGATTTCCTTTAGGATGGACTGGTTTGATCTCCTTGCAAGTCTCCTTCCAAGGGACTCTCAAGAGTCTTCTCCAGCACCACATTTTGAAAGCATCAATTTTTCAGTGCTCAGCCTTTTTTATGGTCCAACTCTCATATCTGTACATGATTACCGGAAAAACCATAGCTTTGACTAGATGGACCTTTGTCAGCAGAGTGATGTCTCTGCTTTCTATACAGTCTAGATTTGTCATAGCTTTTCTTCCAAGGAACAAGCATCTTTTAATTTCATGACTGCAGTCTCTGTTCACAGTGATTTTGGAGCCCAAGAAGATGAAATCTGATACCGTTTCCACTTTTTCCCCATCTATTTGACATGAAGTGATAGGACTGAATGCCATGATCTTTGTTTTTTGAATGTTGAACTTTAAGCCAACTTTTCCACTCCTCTTTAACCTTCATCAAGAGGCTCTAGTTCCTCTTTGCTTTCTGCCATTAAAGTGGTGTCATCTGCATATCTGAGGTTGTTGATATTTCTGCCAGCAATCTTGATTCCAGCTTGTGATTCATCCACCCCAGCATTTCATATGATGTACTTAGCGTGTAAGTTAAATAAGCAGGGTAACAAAATATACCCTTGATATACTCCTTTCCCAATTTGGAACCAGTCCATTTTTCCATGTCCAGCTATAACTGTTGCTTATTGTCCTGCATACAGGTTTCTCAGGAGGCAGGTCAGGTGGTCTGGTATTCCCATCTCTTTAAGAATATTCCACAATTTGTTGTAATCCACACAGTCAAAGGCTTTAGCATAGTCAATGAAGCAGATTTTTTTTTTTTTGGAATTCCCTTGTTTTTTTCTATGATCCATGTCTGTTTTCTATGATCTATGTCTGTATTGCTGTGTGTATATAGCAATAAAGAATATAATAACTGCTGGTATACTTTGGTACTACTGCCTTAATTTATATACCATGGTTTCGGCAGTTTTACCCACCATTACTTTTGCATATTTATGCAAATATAGTTGCTCTGCGATGAACCATATAATATACAAATATATATAACTCTAACCCTAACAAGTTATTCGGCACTCTTAATATTTTAGCACCACTTGTGATTGTTGCTAACCATCCACATAAAAAAGGTCTTCTTCGAAGATTAGTGCTGATACTATATGACTACAAGCAAAATAGCAAATCCAGCCACATTTATAGTCTTGTCTGTTTTACAGTCTGAAAATAAGATAATAAGTCTTTCACTGAAAACTAATGAAAGAAATCATATAAGATCTAAATAAATTGAGACATACTATGTAAATAGTGTAGATTCAATATTGTAAGTATGTCACCTATGGGGGAAGTGTCATGTAAGAAGACAATACAAAGAAGAAAACATTACATCAAAAGATGGATTTAGCACAGTTGAAGGGTACAAGATCAACATATAAAAATCAACTATATGTCTATATACTAGCAATGAACAAATGGAAATTAATGTTCAGAGAATGAAAGAACAAACCACAGACCGGGATAAAATACAGGTAACATACCTAACAAAAAAGACTTATATCCATAATACATAAATGACTCTCAAATGCAGTATTAAGAAAATAAACAACCCAATAAAAAATAAAGGAAAAAATGACTAAGTCTCCATATTTAGAGCTAAATGTTTAAATAAGCAAGTTACTCTGCCATTTAAAAAGAGGCAGTGCTATGAGTTATTTTACTAACTTTTCATCCAGTGGGCACTGAGGAATGTCAGCTGTCTAAAGTTTCACTGGTCTCTCAGCTATCATGTGCATTTCTCCAGCCCATGCAGTGAAATGATTTATGCATAACATGCTCCAGTGACTTTTTCATTTCTAGTTTGAAAAGTTCTAACAAACAATTTTTGGTTTTTAATAAACTCATCATTTCTACACTTGTGGTACACCATTTCTACACTTTAAGTACACTTAAAATACTCAATTTCTTTCCCTTTAGCTATGTATGGTCTGAAAATGATGCCACAACTTAAATAGTGAATTATTTTGAAACTATATGAAAATGTTCTGTGGATAAGACACTACAAAGTAAATTAATGACATATATAAAGATAATTGTAATCATGTTTTCATTTATTGCTTACAATTTCATCCCATGTGTTTTGAAGTAAATGTTTTCCTTCCACGAGTCAGAGCTTTTACCAATACTGCAGTTTCATCTTTTTCAGCATTTTTAAACATAGATGTTATAGCTTGAATTTGAGAAAGCAAGTCTTTTAATCTCCCTTTGTTATGCCGGCAATCCATATTTTTGTTATGTTCTATCTAGATGGAAGTAAAATTCTGGGATTTCAAAATAGTGATTTACTAAGGGGTTTACCTGGTGATGCAGTGGCTAAGAGTCCACACTTCCAGTGCATGGGGCCTGGGTTTGATCCCTGGTCAGGGAACTAGATCCCACGTGCCACAACTAAGAGTTCACATGTTGCATGCTGAAACAAAGACCTGGCACAGCCAAATAAATAAACATTTCAACAAATAATGACTTAACAAATAGAATAGTTACAGATTATAGCAGGTATGACTGAGGATACTTTTTCCATGTCCCTCTTATGGTTAAGGAGTCCAAGTACTGGTCATGGTGCCAGTACTTCAGAGGGGAAAACTGAGAAGCTTAAATGAAGAATGGAGGAAAAGACCCAGAGCCTAACCGGGCAAGAGGTCTCATAATAGGGGCACTGGTTGTATGGGCCCTAGCAGGAGATGTAGGGAGACTAGGTAGCTATTCATACCAACCAAGAGGTGCAATGCTTAGTCTAGAAAACACCAATTAGCAGTTCTGGACCACACCTCCTATACCCACAGCTGGGCTATACCACATTTGACTGGACTGTGTTGTTCCACTTTGCCACCAGGCTGACAGCCTTCCTCACTGCTCCATAGTCTTCAGTGACATTCCTTTGCAGACAGCACATATACAGCCACACTGGACCTATGGCTTTCAACACTACCATAAATTATCATTTAAAGACATTTAAAGTTGATTTTTAAAAACATCTTCTAGATTAACCATTTCCCACATTTTTCAATCCTTCGTATAGATCCAGGTTTCCATCTAGTAAAAGTACATTGTTCTAAAGAACTTAAGAACTTAACTAAAGCAACTTAAGTTTTCTCACGGTATAGTTTTCTAGCAACAAATTATTTTAGCTTTTGTTTGAAATCTTTGTTTTAATTTTTGAAGGATATCTTCACTGTGTATAGAGTTCTAAGTTGATAATTTTTTTCCTTGAAAACGTTTCCTTCGTTTTTTCCTTCACTCACTTGTTTTCTTGCTGGCACGTTTCCTCATGAGAAGTCAGCCGTCATTCTTAGCTTTATTCCTTTGTATAATATATGCCTTTTTCCCCCTCTGGCTCCTTTTAACTTTTGTCTTTGTGACTAGTTTTCAGCAGCTTGATTAATTTCTCCTGGTGTGGTTTTCTTTGTGTTTATCCTATTTTGGTATTCATTGAGCTTCTAGGATCTGAGGGTTTATAGTTTTCATCAAATTTAGAAATATTTAAGCCATTACTTTCTGTCCCTTTTTTTTTCTCATCTACTCCAGGGACTCCATTTAAACCTATTAGGCCAGTTTTATTATCCCATAATTCACTGCAACCCTTTTTATTTTTTTCAGTCTTTTTTTCTCTTTACTATTCTTTTTGGTTAATTTCTATCGCTTTGCCTTCAAGCTCATTGATCTTTTCTGCCACGTGTAAGTGCTGTTAATCCCACCTAGTGAAATTTTCCTTTCAGATATTATACCTTTCATCTCTATAATTTTTATTTCTAAAAACACTTTCCAAAGAAATTGAATCTTTTTAAAAAGACAACCAAGAAAAAGTTTGCTGTTTCTCCCATTGTGTTCATACTTTCTTTTCTTTCTTAGCATCCTTGAACGTATGGAGCATATTAATGGCTATTTTAAGGTCCCTGTCTAGTAAATTCCATTTTCTGTCATTTCTGAGGCAGTTTCTGTTGATTGATTTTCTCTGGGTTGTAGATCACATTTTCCTGCTTCCTTGCATGTTTGGTAATTTTTTTAGCTTTTTATTTTATATTGGAGTATAGCAGATTAACAATGTTGTGACAGTTTCAGGTGGACAGCAAAGGGACTCAGCTGTATATACATGTATCCTAGTAATTTTTAGTTGGATATCCAACATCATGAATTTTGTATTGTTGAGTGCTAGATTTTTTTATTGATTTAGAGAGGATTGTACTTTTTTCTGATAGACAAGTTATTGTGGATATATTTGATCCTTTCAAGGTTCGTTTTTAAGCATATTTAAAGTAAATTTTGCATAGCCATTGCTCTAGGGCTAACTTAGCCCATTTTGAAGGCGCTGCTCCTCTGAAGTTCCTGCTTATACCCCATGTATTCACTGAGGTCTCTCCACTTTGGCCCTGTGTGAGCTCTAGGAAGTGTTCATCTTACAAGTTTTCAGTAGTTGTTTCCCTAAAAGAGTTTCTAGACCATCTTTGTGAAGTTTTACCCTATAAATCTTCAGATTGGTATTCATCAAAAGACTCAAGGGGACTTCTATGCATATTTCTATTACTCTTTTTTGGGGGTAGCTTATTTCTGTTCCCACAATTTTTAATTGCCCTGGCTTTTCAGAACTCTAGTCTCTGTCTTCTCTACTTGGAGATCACTCAGCCCTATTTAGATCCCACATAGTCTAGAGATTACCTCCAGACAGAAAGCTAGGGTGATGGTAGGGCTCACCTCATTTGCATCCCTTTTCTCTCAGATCACTTTCTATTGTTGTCTCTTGACCAATGTCTAAAAATGAATGTTTCATATATTTTGTCAATTTTCCAGTTATTTCTGAAGAGAAAATAATTCCACATCTCTTTCCCCTCAGAGCCAGAAGCAGAAGCCCTTTACTTATCTGCTCTCATTTTTTTTCTGCCTTTATTTTTGAAGGATATTTTTGCTAGATACAAAATTCTGCATTGACAGTTTTCATTTTCTTCTGCCCTCCATTGTTTCTGTGTGTATAATATGTTTCCCTGTATATAATGTCTTATTTCGTTGGCTGCCTTTATAAGTTTATCTTTGATTGTCAGAACTTTGGCCATGTGCCTTAGTGTGTACTTTTGTTTGTATTTATCCTGTTTGGGATTCCCTGAGGTCCTGGATATGTGAGTTGCAGCTTGGGATATAATTTGGAAAATTATGAGCTGATACTTCTTCACTTTTCCTGCCCTGTTCTTGCTTTTCTGTCTTTCTGGGACACACATCACACATGTGTTGGATTAATTGATAATATCCTACAAGTCATTTAAACTCTCATTTTTCTTCTAAAACTTGTTCTCTATGTTTCAGTTTGCTTGATTTCCATTGATCTGTCTTCAGGCTTGCTAATTTTCTTCTTTAGTATTCAGTCTGCCATTAATCCCATTCAATGAATGTTTTATGCCATCTCATCCAATGATTTTTTTAAGCTTCTTAATTTTGAAATGGTTTTAGATCCAGAGACGATTGTGAACATAGTACAGCAAGGTCCCATGTACCATTCACTCAGTTTCTCCCAATAGTAACATCTTATATATCTGTGGTAAAATATCAAAACCAGGAAATTGACATTGGTGTAATCCAGAGACCTTATTCAGGTTTGACCACTCATGTGTGTGTATGTGTGTATTTAGTCCTATGCAATTTTATCATACGTATAGATTGATACAACCACTACCACGGTCAAGATACAAAACTGTTCCATCACTAGAATGACCCCCCCCCCACCTTGTGCTACTCTATTATAACCACTGCTGCCTTCTTCTCTTCCCCCACCCCTTTATAATCCCTGGAAGAAACTAATCTGTTCTTCACATCCATATTTTTTTTTTCATTTAAAGAATGTGATATAAATAGAATTATGTAACATGTGACCTCTTGAGATTGGCTTTTTCACTCATAATCTCTTGAGATCTGTCTAAGTTGTTTCATTAGTAAATAATTCATTCCCTTTTATTACTGAATAGTATTCCATGGTATAGATGTACCATAGTTTAACCATTTATCCCTTGAGGAACATTTGTGTTGTTTCCAATTTATGACTATTAAAATTAAGCATTCATGTATAGTTTTTGTTTGAATATAATTTTTCATATCTCTGAGATCAATACTCACAAATACAATTGCTGGATCATATGGTGTGTATAGCTTTGCTCCTTTAAGAAACTGACACTCATGCTTTCTTTCTACTACTGTTTACACAGTATATATATTTTCTATCATTTTTACTTCAACTTCTCTTTATCATTATATTTAAAGTGATTATTTTACAGACAGACTATTATTAGGTCATATTTTTAACCCATTTTACCAATCTCAGTATTTTAATTGGTGTGTTTAGACCATTTGCCTTTAATGTAGTTATTGGTATGTCAAGTCTTAAGTCTGCCAGTTTGTTTTCTATTTGTTCTCTGTTTTTTCCTCTTACCTCCCTGTGGATTTCTTGAAAATATTTTAGGAATGTCACTTTTATTTATCTATAGTGTTTTTGAGTATTTCATATAGATTTTTTAGTGATTTCTTTAGGTATTACATTTTATATATGTAACATCAAAGTCCTTGGTATCAACATTTTGCTACTTCGATTGAGTTATAGAAGCCTTACCTGCCTTTATGTTCCTTTACTTTCCTCTTTAATATATCTTAAACTTTCCCTCTGTATACATTGAGAAATACATCAATGTTATAGTTTTTGTTTCAACCATCAAACAAATTTTTGAAACTCAAAAGGAGAAGAATCTAAAATTTCTTTTTTCAGGACCTCCCTGATAGCTCAATTGGTAAAGAATCTGCCTGCAAAGCAGGACACCCCGTTTCAATTCCTGGGTTGGGAAGATCGCCTAGAGGAGGGATAGGCTACCCACTCCAGTATTCTTGGGCTTCCCTTGTGGCTTAGCTAGTAAAGAATCCACCTGCAATGCAGGAGACCTGGGTTTGATCCCTGGGTTGGGAAGATTCCCTGGAGAAGGGAAAGGCTACCCATTCCAGTATTCTGGCCTGGAGAATTCCCTGGACTGTATAGTCCATGGGGTCACAAAGAGTCAGACACAACTGAGTGACTTTCACTTTCACTTTTCTTTCAAGACTTCTTTATCATTTCCTTTCTGTTTGGAAAACTTCCTTTGGCCATTCTCTTAGAGAAGGTCAGATGAAGACAAATTCTTACTGTTTTTCTTCCTCTGAGAGTGTCTTGGTTTGTCTTTTACTCCTGATGGATATTTTCACTGGCATAGAATTCTGACTTGGCAGTTCTTCTCTTTTGGCACCTAAAAAATGTGCCTTTTTCTTCTGGCCTCCATGGTTTCTGATGAGAAATTCGCTGTCATGCAAATCATTGTTTCCATAATGGTAAAAATGTAAAATGATACATCATTTCTCTCTATCTGCTTTCAAGATTTTGGTTTTGGTCTTTTGTTTTTATGTTTCAGATATTTGATTATGATATGACTTAGAGTTAACTTCTTTGGGTTTATCCTGTTTAGTTCATTCAGCATCTTGAATCTATAGGATTATATCTTTCACCTAACTTGATGATGTTTCAGCAATTATTTCTTTGATTATTTTCAAAATGCCATCTTCCTTATCGTCACCTACTGGGACTCTGATGACACAAATATTTGATCTGTCTTGTCCAACAGGACCCTATGTCTCTGTTGATTATTTTTCATCCTATTCTCTATTGTTCAGACTGGGTAATTTCTATTCTTCTACTTTCAAATTCACTAATTCTTTTCTCTGTCATCTCCATTTTTCTAATAAGCCTATCCAGTAAGGTTTCTGTTTTGGTTATTGCCTATCCAGTAAGGTTTTTGTTTTGGTTATTGTACTTTGCAGTTCCAAAATGTCCATTTTTTATGTTTTCTGTTTCCTTGTTGATACTTTGTTTCCCCCAACCCACCTCCCCCCACCACCACTTTGTTTCTAGCATGCTTCTGAATGCTTGTAATTGCTTTGGAAACACTGTTGTGATGGCTGCCTTAAAATACTTATCAGGTAATTCTAATATATGTGTCATCTTGGTGTTAACATCTGTTGATTGTCTTTTCTCACTCAAATTGAGACTTTCCTGATCTTGGTATGATGAGTGACTTTTTATTTGAACCTGGAGATTTTGGGTCTTTTATCATGAGACTGAAAATTCTGTACTCTGATTTTTCAGGCTAAGATGCTTATAGCTTTCTTCTTGAGCTTTACCATATACCACACAAAATATAAAACTAATGAGTCTTACCCAGCGTAGTTCCCTTCTTTCAAGAGTTGAATTCCCTCTAGTTTTTGCCTGGTTTAGGATGTTCTCTAATACCTTAAACTTATCATAATGGTTACTCTGATATTATCAGAATACAGAAGTCACACTTACCTTTCATTGTATACCTTTTGGTTTCTTTTGAAGTTTTTACCATGTATGTATGATTTCTTTAAAAATGTAACTAAATTATTGAAAACATAAAAATTAAATAAACATATTTATCAGACAGACCTGCTTTCATTGACCAGCTCCAGGAAGTGATCATCAGTTCAGTTCAGTTGCTCAGTTGTGACCGACTCTTTGCAACCCCATGAACTGCAGCATGCCAGGCATCCCTGTCCATCACCAATGCCCAGATTGTACCCAAACTCATATCCATTGAGTCTGTGATGCCATCCAACCATCTCATCCTCTGTTGTCCCCTTCTTCTCCTGCCCTCAATCTTTTCCAGCATCAGGGTTTTTTCAAATGAGTCAGCTCTTCGCATCAGGTGGCCCAAGTATTCAAGTTTCAGCTTCAACATCAGTCCTTCCAATGAACACCCAGGACCGATCTCCTTTAGGATGGACTGGTTGGATCTCCTTGCAATCCAACGGACTCTCAAGAGTCTTCTCCAACACCACAGTTCAAAAGCATCAATTCTTCTGTGCTCAGCTTTCTTTATAGTCCAACTCTCACATCCATACATGACTACTGGAAAAACAATAGCCTTGACTAGATGGACCTTTGTTGACAAAGTAATGTCTCTGCTTTTTAATATGCTGTCTGGATCAGTCATAACTTTCCTTCCAAGGAGTAAGCATCTTTTAATTTCGTGGCTGCAGTCACCATCTGCAGTGATTTGGGAGCCCCCCAAAATAAAGTCATCCACTGTTTCCACTGTTACCCCATCTATTTCCCATGAAGTGATGGGACCGGATGCCATGATCTTCGTTTTCTGAATGTTGAGCTTTAAGCCAACTTTTTAACTCTCCTCTTTCACTTTCAAGAGGCTCTTTAGTTCTTCTTCACTCTCTGCCATAAGAGTGGTGTCATCTGCATATCTGAGGTTATTGATATTTCTCCTGGCAATCATGATTCCAGCTTGTGCTTCCTCCAGCCCAGCATTTCTCATGATGTACTCTGCATAGAAGTTAAATAAGCAGGGTGACAATATACAGCCTTGACGTACTCCTTTCCCTATTTGGAGCCAGTATGTTGTTCCATGTCCAGTTCTAACTGTTGCTTCCTGACCTGCATACAGATGAGGCATGTTAGGTGGTCTGGTATTCCCATCTCTTGAAGAATTTTCCAGTTTGCTGTGATCCACACAGTCAAAGGCTTTGGCATAGTCAATAAAGCAGAAATAGATGTTTTTCTGGAACTCTCTTGCTTTTTCCATGATCCAGTGGATGTTGGCAATTTGATCTCTGGTTCCTCTGCCTTTTCTAAATCCAGCTTGAACATCTGGAAGTTCACAGTTCATGTATTGCTGAAGTCTGGCTTGGAGAATTTTGAGCATTACTTTACTAGAATGTGAGATGAGTGCAATTGTGTGGTAGTTTGAGCATTCTTTGGCATTGCCTTTCTTTGGGATTGGAATGAAAACTGACCTTTTCCAGTCCTGTGGCCACTAAGTTTTTCAAATTTGCTGACATATTGAGTGCAGCACTTTCACAGCATCATCTTTCAGGATTTGAAATAGCTCCACTGGAATGCCATCACCTCCACTAGCTTTGTTCATAGTGATGCTTTCTAAGGCCCACTTGACTTCACATTCCAGGATGTCTGGCTCTAGGTGAGTGATCACACCATCGTAATTATCTGGGTCATGAAGATATTTTTTTTACAGTTCTTCTGTGTATTCTTGCGACCTCTTCTTAATATCTTTGCTTCTGTTAGGTTCATACCATTTCTGTCCTTTATCGAGCGCATCTTTGCATGAAATGTTCCCTTGGTATCTCTAATTTTCTTAAAGAGATCTCTAGTCTTTCCCATTGTATTGTTTTCCTCTGTTTCTTTGCATTGATCACTAAAGAAGGCTTTCTTACCTCTCCTTGCTATTCTTTGGAACTCTGCATTCAAATGGGTATATCTTTCCTTTTCTCCTTTGCTTTTCACTTCTCTTCTTTTCACAGCTATTTGTAAGGCCTCCTCAGACAGCCATATCATATATCATAGTAATAATGTATTCTAGACAAGTTGAGCAAATTATTTAACCAGTCTGGACCTTAGTTTCCTCACCTATAAAATGGGAATCGTCGTGACTATTAAGTGTGTTGAGGTAGATAAAATGCTGAGAACAATGGCTGGCATAAATAAATAAAATATATAAATATATTACTAATATATAAATAATATAAATTAAACTTTATATATCATGGCTAATGTCAGAAATATTACTAAAACCCCTCACAACCAGGAACATGTTTCTTCTTAATCCCTCAGTGCTGAGAATTTTGTATCCAGTAAGTGCTTAATAAATTAAAAATCCTGAACATGATGCTGGTGTACTGGATGCTATGTGGATTTAGCCTAACAGCTCTTGATGACACAGAGCTCATGGAACAAAATTTTTTAAGCATATATAAATGAAATATTATCATTTTATGTGAACAAATGTGAGTATGAACAAAGCCAAATACTAGAAACTTTATATTTGAGTTTTATATTTAGATAAGGTGTTAGTACAGGCATTCAGCAAACTATCCTTCTATAGAAAAAAAGCTTCATAGAGATAGAATCTAGGAACTGTTTGAGAAAAGAACTTAACATTTATTAAGCACCAATTATATCGCATGTAAGAATATCCATATGCCATATCCTTTACATAATAATCTCATTTATATCTCTTAGCAACCTGGGAGGTAAGCATTATCCCCCTATGAGAAAATAAGACTCACCAAATAACTTGGCTGCTGCTAAGTCGCTTCAGTCGTGTCTGACTCTGTGCGACCCCATAGACAGCAGCCCACCAGGCTCCCCCATCCCTGGGATTCTCCAGGCAAGAATACTGGAGTGGGTTGCCATTTCCTTCTCCAATGCATGAAAGTGAAAAGTGAAAGGGAAGTCGCTCAGTCGTGTCAGACTCTTAGCGACCCTGTGGACTGCAGCCCACCAGGCTTCTTCGTCCATGAGATTTTCCAGGCAAGAGTACTAGAGTGGGGTGCCATTGCGTTCTCCAAATAACTTGGCTAGGATCAGCTAATAAAACAGCATAACCAAGATTGAAACTGAAATTTTTCAAATTTGGGGCTTATTCCTTTTATCCTTCTTTCAAGGATAAGACCCAGGGTTTTAGTACAAAGAATACATGGGAGAAAAATAAGCATTTATAAAACATCTACTTCTGACCAGACAACATGCCACATGCATTATTTCATTTAGTTCTAAAAGCCTTATGTTATTCGGTTCTCACAGTAACCTTATAAGAATGAAGAAATATTTGTTGAGCACCTGCAGTGTGCCTAACACTTCAGTTGGGCTTATATAAGTTACCTCACATGGTCTCCTAACAGCCCAGTGAAACCTGTACTGCCAAACTAGAAAGAAAGCAGGCTGAGCTTCCTTCACATCTGGCTGCCTCTCGAGGCAGCTTTAAAAGACACCCCTCTGGGATGCATATTTCCAAGCATTTTGCAGAACCTGTATTCCACAAAATAATGACTTTTAAAGTACAGTCCAGGTAATACAAAGGTCTTGCCATACCGGTGGCTTTTTAATCTTTTGGTGGTCATGGACCCCTTTGAGAATCTGACGCCCTCTCCTCCGAGATAAATGCTTACAATTACACAATTTTGGATACAATTTCAGAGCATTCAGCAATTTGCTAAAGCCCATCAATGGATTCTTTGTTTAAAACAAACAAACAGAAACCCGCTCTAAGGAACAGAAATAAATCTTAGGAAACAAGAGAGCTTATTAATGCTTCAGTTATTGAGTTTTACAAGTCTTCTGGAACACTAACATCTATATTTGACCATTCTATTTCACAAAGTCAATATTAGTCCTATTTTTCTTTTGGTTTTTCAGCCTTGGCACTATTAACTTTTCTGGTGGTATAATTCTTTGTTGGGCAGTGTTGGGATGCTGTTCTATGTATTATAGGATGCTGAACAGCATCCTTGCCCTGTGCTTATTAGATGCCAGGAGCACACTCCCTGCATCTCCCTGTTTTGACAACCAAGAATGTACCCAGACATTGCCAAATGTCCCCTGGCAGAATCACCCCCTGTTGAGAACTACTGGTTTGTAATAATTACTGTCATTACTCCTGAGTCACTCACAAGTAGAAGGGGCCCAAGATCCAGACTTTTTAAAAGTATTTCCTTTTTCTTGCTTGCTTAAGATCTCCTGCAGTACTTCTCAGTTGGGCTAAGCAAGATGATTCATTTCACAAATTAAACTGTGACCTGAAGTTGTAAAGTTTTTCTTACTGAAGAGACCAAAAGAAAGTTCACATAGCTGCCCTGCTTTACTGGTTGAATGATTGAATGACTGACTTATCAAGTCACTCAGTCATTCAAGGAATATTTATTGAATGCCAACAAGGTGCCAGACACAGTGCTGGGCACAGTGCTAAGTGCTGAGGGTACAAAGAAGTAAAAGATATCCCTTTGCCCAAAGAACTTACAGTCCAGCAGGGGAGACAGACGTACATAGACGACTTCAGTTCACTGTGTTAAAACACTAAGTTAGAGGCATGCACAGTCTACAAGGTCACAGAAGAAAGCAAATTACTTGGAGTGGGGCAGGGGTATGGGGGACAGGGAAGATATCCTGAAGATGATGTCTGGCAAGGACCGAGCCAAGAATTAGCCAGGTAAATTAGCATGTGAAAAGAGGCTAAGGAAACAGCAATAGAAAGGCACACAGCTGTGAAACAGCATGACACCTTTAGGAAATTATAAACAGTGCAGTATTACCACAACATAAACTTGAAGGCAAGGAATGAGAGATGAGACTAGATAATAACACTGACAATAGCTAACAGTTATTGTGCACTTATTGTGTGCCAGGCAGTGTTCTAAGTGCCTTACATGGATATGTCATGTAATTCTCATGATTATAATACATATGGAAACTGAGACAAAAGGAGATTGGGTACCTTGCCCAAAGTGGTGCATCATTAGAATGAGATTCAAAGTAGCCCATGCTTTTAACTACAGAAAGCTGTGTCATGCTAAAGAACTGAAAATGTACCTTTTGGCAGTACTGAATCATGAAAGGGCAGTGACGTGGTTAAATCTGTGTTTTGCTGAGATGACTCAGTATACATTTAAGAGAGGCCAGGCTGGAGACTTGCAATATATCAGAAGAGTCATGAAGGGAGTTGGAAGTAGGGATGAAGATAAGGGAAAGATTTGGGAAATTTTTAGGAGACAGAATTAGGACAACTTGAAGATTAATTGGATTATGAAGGTAAATGAGAAGGAAAAACCTAGGACGTCACTGTTTTCTGGTTTGGATAACTGGATGATGTTACTGCATGATGAATACAGGAAGAAGAGCATGGCAAGTAAGCCGGTTTTTACGTTGGGTACCAGATGCCATTAGAACATCCAAGGGGATCTTACCAAGATGCAGTTGGATTTATGAGTCTAAAGTTCAAGGAATGTCACAACTGGATATAGGTCTGAGTATCAACAGCATGTAACTAAAACCATGAGAGTAAACAGATTACCTGTGGAGAGTGTGTAAGAAGGACATCATAGAGCCAAGGAGGAAATCTTGAGGAATTTCAGTGTCTAAAGGACCAGCAAAAATGAGCTCACAAAGGAGATTGAAAAAGTATGTTAAGGATAAGCAGTATAGCAGAATGTTTAAAATCATGGACTCTGGATTCTGTCTGTATGATTTTGTATCCTCTAGGCTCGGCCTCATACCAGCTATGTGACTTTAGGCAAGTTACTTCACCTTTAAGCCTAGATTGAGGCTCTTCCATCCATGGGATTTTCTAGACAAGAATACTGGAGTGGGTTGCCATTTCCTTCTCCAGGAGATCTTCCCTACCCAGGGATTGAACCCGGGTCTCCCGCATTGTAGGCAGATGCTTTACCATCTGAGCCACCAGGGAAGTCCTGTTTGAGAATTAAATGTACATTAATTAATGTAAAACCCTTAGAATACTGCTTGATAAACGCATAGTAAGTATGAGCTAGTACTCATAGGGAAGAAAACCAGAGTAGGATTACAGAAAACAGAAGTTAAAAGTTTAAATTGAAGAGAATTCTAAGATGTGTCAGGTAGAGATCCAATAAGCTGAGAGATCCAATAAGCTATAGACTTACAAGTATAAATTAGAATTTGGCAAATTTGGCAAAATGAAGGCTATTGTTTACTTTGATGAAAAGAACATCAATTATATGTAGAATCTAAATGATACAAATGAACTTATTTACAAAACAGAGATTCACATATATAGAAAATAAACTATGGTTACCAAAGGGGAAAGGGGGAAATAAATTAGAGAAGTTTGAGATTAACAGATACAAACAGATATATAACATAGATAAACAACCAGGGCCTACAGGGAACTATATTCAATATCTTGTAATAACCTATATAATAACCTATATATATATATAACTGAATCACTTTGCTGTATACCTGAAGCTAATACAACATTGTAAATCAACTATACTTCAGTTTAAAAAAAATCAGGAGACTTCCCTTGTGGTCTAGTGGTTAAGTAACCCCGTACTTCACTGCAGAGGGCCTGATTTGATACCTTGTGGGGATTAAGATCACATATGCTGTGTGGCACAGGGGGAAAATATGTCAATGAGTAGAAGGGACAGAGGCTGGACAATGTAGGTTGAGTGGTGAATAGAAGGTAAAGGAAATAACAGCATCAGGTAGAGGTCTTTCAAGAAACTTGCCATTTAAGAAAAAAATCTCAAGTGAAGAAAGAAATTTGTATAAGGATGCTCACCTTAGCTTTTTGAATGATAGCAAAACTACAGAACTGTCCTAAATGTTCAAGAATGAAGAGATAAGAGATCCGTAGCAGGGATGGGGATGGGGAAAGTGGTAAACATTGGAACAGTAACTGAAAAGACTGGGAGAAGGAGCTGACCAGAAATGAGTGAAAGGATCATCAAGAAGCCCACAAAGTATGTCTGAAGTTGGAAACCACAGATTGGTAATACCAGTCTGTCCCATGGTGCTGTTTTCTGCAACAGTGACAGAACAGAGAAGGCACATTGCAGGGGCTGACCTGAAGTGATTATTCCAGGCAAAGGGACAGAGGTATAAGGTGATGGTGAAAGAGAGTTCAAGAGTATAATCATGTAGTCTAGGCGGGATGTGGGGCCAAAGTGGGGCAGGCAAACCAGGAGAAAACAGCAGGGCATTGGGGTGTCTTTGTGAGGTCAGAAAACGGAGAGTGGGGTAAAAGCACATGACAACTGGTAGGACCATAACTGGGACTCAGTGTAAAATATTGGAGGCCACATGGTAGGAAAGGCATAGATTTTTAAATCAGACATACCAAATCTGATTTACAGCTCTAATATTGAATAGTTATACGACTATAGACAAGCTCCTTGAACTCTATACACCAGTTTTCTTATGTTTAAAGAAAGTTTAATGACCCCTGTCTCATAGAAAAACTGGCACACAGTTTGATAGCTGTTAGCACTGCCCCCATCTCTCCCACTCAAGACTTAATGGGCACTGATTGTGAAACATTCTTTTCTGGGGACACCAAGATAAAGGTCACTTCACTTCTTTTTGGGCTTCCCTTGTGGCTTACCTGGTAAAGAATTCGCCTGCAATGAGGGAGACCTGGCTTTGACCCCTGGGTTGGGAAGATCCCCTGGAGAAGGGAAAGGCTTACCCACTCCAGTATTCTAGCCTGGAGAATTCCATGGACTGTATAGTCCATGGGGTTGCAAAAAGTCAGGCATAACTGTGCGACTTTCACTTTCACTTTCTTTTCACTTCCTTTTAGGAACTCGGGTTCACAGAAGTGGCACAAATACAAGTAGGTAAACCACAGTACAGTGTAAACAGATAAATTGCAGTTCTAGTTGCAAAGTACAGTAATAGGTTGAACACAGTACTGTGGGAATGCAGTGAAGATGTGACTAATAGTGCCTAATGGAGTGAGGGGAGGCTTCCCTGCAAAGCTATTCACAGCCCAATTTTTAGTTCTAATGCTGCTTGAAAGAAAGTAGCAGGAAATGGGGACATGACACCTTAAGGGCAAACAGTTGAGAAGGGTTTGCTTTTATTTCCCTAGACAGTGTTCCAAGGGGCAACAGGTTCAAGAGAAGGTGTTTGTTTAAGGAAAATAACCTGTGGGGGTCTGATAACTTCAGAGAAGTGTGGGATCAAGTGAGAGGCATTTAAGATGATTGAGAAGAAAGGTAGTAATTACGAGTTCAAGGTTTTGGGGGAGATAAAATCTGGAGCCCAAGTTAGGGGTTTGCTGCTAAACAAAATACAAAATAATCCTTTCTCTAAAATTGAGGGGAAAGATGGAGAAATTCCCTGGCGGTCCAGTAATTAGGACTCTATGGTTTCACTGCCGTGGCCCAGGTTTAATCACTGTTCAGAGAACTAAGATCCTGCAAGCTGCACAGCACAGCCAAAAAAAAAAAAAAATTTGAGGGGAAAGAAGAAAAGATAAAAATAGACAAAGATAATTTATATCTAATAAGAGGAAAGAAGTCCATTTCTGGAAATTGCATCCTATCTGTATGTAATTTTTTTTGGTTTTTATAAACCAAGAATATTTCCTTAATATGGTGACAACAAATTTGAGAAGCTAATTTCTACAATGGATAGAGCTGTCAACTGTTGGTGAAATGGGAGCAACAGAAATAAAGAGCCTCCAAACCCTCCCCTCTGCACATAGACAAAGGGGCTGCTGTGGGCTGCAAGCAGCAGAAAAGGGCAGTGACAGGGAGCGGCCACCTCCTCTCACCTGCTTTCACCTTCAGTTCTTACCACTTACTATATGAGGCCCTATTGCCCACTCTAATCTTCTTTTGCTCCAATTTACATACAAGCATACAACATGAAGCAAATTTCTAACCTTAATTTTGCCCACTTCTGAATAGAATTGGCAGCCCATGTGGCAGCTGTGCTGACTTAAAAGACCCAAAAGCATTTGGCTGCATTGCACTCTCTCCTGACCTTTGCAGCCAGCAACTTCCTCTTTCTGGGATAATATCCCACAGTTATTTCCCTGGCATGCACCTCCAGGAAGTAGACCTTCTGAAATGAGACTTGCTGGCAGTGATATTGAGCTAGTGTCTCTGCCTAGCCCAACTAGGAACATGGTAGGGGGTAGACTCCAGCACTGGGAATTTACCAGCTGCTTTATCCCTAATACCTCTTCAGATTACACCATTTAATAAAATCAGATGAATTAATTAAACTCTGCATTGTAGAGACCATCTTGCTGCTTTCTTGCTTCTGCTCTAAGCACATGCCAAAGTAACAAAATGTCTGTACAAATTGGAACCGGACTCCTTGTCCTTTTACTATTGACATGAAAAATGTCTACATTTCCTGCTAAATCACACATTGGGCTTATAAACTTTAGGACTTTTTATAACCAGGAAAAAATTCCAGGGTGGGAAGAGTATTCTTATAAAGAGATAGAATTTCTTCCAAAGTGATGAAGAAAACAATTTCTTCTCAGAGGAATATGACAGAGAGATGAGGACCCAGGAAGGTGAAGAGGCTCTGCTTCTTTAAAGAGAATTAGCAGACTTCATTGAAAAGAAGCATAAAAGAAAGGAAACTACCGTTAATTAGGCACTTATGTGTGTGTGCCAAGTCCCTTCAGTTGTGTCCGACTCTTTGCAATCTCATGGACTGTAGTCCATCAGGCTCCTCTTTCCATGGGATTCTGCAAGCAAGAATACTGGAGTGGGTTGCCATACCTTTCTCCAGGGAATCTTCCTGACCCAGGGATCGAATCTATGTCTCTTATGTCTCCTACATTGCAGGCAGATTCTTTACCACTAGCACCACCTAGGAAAAGCAAAGGTGAAGACCCAAGTCCTGCTCTGGGAAGATTCAAAATCCAAAGGGGCCACATGATTGGAAACATTGGCTTGAATCCAATTAAAGAGGCAAAAGGTGGAACTAGGTTTTGTCGGCCTGAAGCTAACACGGTTTGAGGGCTTTTATTGGGAGGTGGCACTATTTAAGAAGAAGAATATAAAATTATGAATATAAAATTAGTTATAAGTAACTATTTGGAATGATAAAAGACACTGCAACAACTTAAAAAGCTGAAGGCTTAACAAACATGACAAAATCTAAAGCCATTCTAACATGTTTTATTAATTAAATCCATGATGCAGCTATAGTACTTTTTTTCCCTACATTTTTTTGGCTGCATATGCTTCTGTAATGTCATTTTCAATAGAAAGAATAGAAAGATAATTCAGTCATTTCCCTAGTGTGTTTTGTCAAAACATGTTTTTTATTATTCATAAATGTGTATGAGTCTGCCCAGACTGCCATAACAAAATACCACAAAATGGATGGCTTAAACAGAAATTATTTCCCACTATTCTGGAGGCTAGAAGTCCCAGATCAAGGTCCAGCAGGGTTCGGTTTCTAAGGAGAGACTTTCATGACTTTTTGTCTTAGTGCACACAGAGAAAGATCTCACTTCTGCTTCTTATAAAGCCACCGATCAAAAGGGATTTGGGCTCCACACTTATGACCTCATTAAATCTTCAGTTCAGTTCAGTCACTCAGTCGTGTCCGACTCTTTGCAACCCCATGAATCGCAGCACACCAGGCCTCCCTGTCCATCACCAACTCCCAGAGTTCACTCAGACTCATGTCCATTGAGTCAGTGATGCCATCCAGCCACATCATCCTCTGTCGTCCCCTTCTCCTCCTGCCCCCAATCCCTCCCAGCATCAGAGTCTTTTCCAATGAGTCAACTCTTCGCATGAGGTGGCCAAAGTATTGGAGTTTCAGCTTCAGCATCAGTCCTTCCAATGAACACCCAGGACTGATCTCCTTACATTTAACCTTAATAAAACCTTTTAAAGGGCCTATGTCCAAATACATTGGGTGTTAGGGCTTCAGCATATGAAGTTCAGGGGTTGGGGAGGACATATTTCAGTCCATAGTGGATAAGATGCGTAAAACATGTGACTGTACACATAGCTGTACTCACTATTTGGAGTACTATTTGGAGGAGGTTTGGGTTCTTCAAAAACAGGAATTTGGGGGAGTCCAGTGGTTAGGACTCTGCACTTTCACTCTGGAAGGCCCAGGTTCAATCCCTGGTCAAAGGAACTAAGATTCCACAAGTTGTGGGGTGCAGCCAAAAAAAAAAACAAGAATTTTAATAAATTCCGTTTTATACAATTTCTATGGGAAAAAAAAGCATTATTATTTATTTATAGTTGTACATGCTGAATCGACTATAGTTTTGAAGGGAGGAAACTTTCATTTTGACTAGGCATCACATCATTAAAAATACAAATCCTTCACTTAAAATTTAAATGTGATGATTAGAATAATTTTCCCCAGACTAACTTTGGACTTTGTACATTTCAAACTCTGTTTCTCCTCTGTTGCCCAACATCTCTAAGACAAAGCACTATAAGATATATTCATATGGCTGTACTAACTCAATCTACTCTGGTATTCTTGCCTGGGAAATCCCATGGACAGAGGAGCCTGGCAGGCTATAGTCCATGTGGTCACAAAGAGTTGGACACAAGACTCAGTGACTAAACAACAGTTCTAACTCTGATTCTCTTTGTGTGTGTGAGTATGTATAAAGATGCTGGGTGAGTCAAGACATTGGGTTATGAGAATATAAGCCATTGAAAACCACATAAATATATCCCACTAAACCCAAACTAAATCTATCCACAACTCAATTTCCTCTTAGCCACTCCAGTTTCACCCAACAAAAGGGGGAATTATGATAGAAGAAAAGTCAGACTGGAGAAAAGTAGTAACCAAATATGGTTAAATATCTTACGTTGAAAATTAGATTTTATATATATATATATATATATATAAAATCAGTCAGTTCAGTTGCTCAGTCATATCCGACTCTTTGCGACCCCATGGACTGCTGCACACCAGGCTTCCCTGTCCATTACCAATTCCCAGAGCTTGCTCAAACTCATGTCCATTGAGTTGGTAATGCCATTCAACCATCTCATCCTCTGTCATCCCCTTCTTCTCCTGCCCTTAATCTTCCCCAACATCAGGGTCTTTTCATATATACATATATATAGCTTCCCAGGTGGCTCAGTAGTAAAGAATCTTCCTGCCAATGCAGGAGATGCAAGAAACATAGTTTTGATCCCTAGGTCAGGAAGATCCCCCTGGAGGAGAAAATAGCAACCCACTCCAGTATTCTTGCCTGAAAAATCCCATGGACAGAGGAGCCTGGCAGGCTACAGTCCATGGGATCGCAGAGTATAGGACATGATTGAGCAACTGAGCATGCATGCATGTGTGTGTGTATGTATGTATATATATATATATATATATATATATATATATATATATTCTTGTAAAATAATCTTAGAGCCCCTCCTACAACCTTGGAAAGGGTCTGTCCAAGTGAGAGACTTTGAAGATTTATGATTAGTGTCATGGTAAATTAGCCTCCAAACAAAGATATATTCATGTTGCTCTAGGAGATCAGCAAAAGCTTTACTTGGAAGATAAAGCTGCTGTGCTGAGTGCCAGTCATGTCCAACTCTCTGTGACCCCATGGACTGTAGCCCACCAGGCTCTTCTGTCCATGGGATTTCTCAGGCAAGAATACTGCAGTGAGTTGTCATTTCCTTCTCCAAAGGAGGTAATATTTGAGTTGAATCTTTAAAGGTACTCAAGGGGAAGGACATTTGAGGGAAACTGACTGCATGGATGAAACCAGAGAGAGGTAAAAGAACCCATAGTCTTGGGGAACTATAAATAGTTTATTATGTTTGTAGGGTATCTGAGGAAACAGTGGGAGATGAAGCAGCAGAGGCAGACCTGCAATTGAAAGACATCAGGCTCTTGGAAAGTTATGGAAACTCTTGCTTATATTCTTCTCTAAGCTACCTTATGTTCTCTTACCTTTATTGGGAGGAAGAAGTTAGTTTTATCTGTTCCTATTATGGGTGTGATAGAACAACTAGACAGAAAATCTGGAAAGATAAAGAACTCAACACCATCAACCGAAAGGATCTAATTGATATTTATAGAACACTTCACCCAATAAAAGTAGAATATACATTCTTCTCAAGCACCCATGGAACATATATCAATATATGCTGTATAAAAATGATGGAGTAGGCAATACCAAGCTCTCATCAATCCACAGAAACATAGAAAAACAAACAGAAACTGTCAGAAACAACTTTGTCAAAACTCTGGAAAAGTCAAAGCTTTGCAGCAAACAAATGCCAAATCAAAGAAAAGTCAACTTTAAAATGGTAAGAAAACAGTGAAATATCATTTCATACCCATTAAAGTCTTAGTCACTTGGTTGTATCCAACTCTTTGCAACCCCATAGATTGTAGCCTGTCAGGCTCCTCTGTCAGTGGAATTCTCTAGGCAAGAATACTGGAGTGGATTGCCATTCCCTTCTCCATTAAGATGGCTATTATTTTTAAAATGGAAAATGATAAGTGTTAGTAAGGATGTCGAAAAATTGGAACCCTTGTGCCTTACTGACTGCAATGTAAAATTGTGTAGTTACTGTGGAAAATAGCTTGACAGTTCCCCCAAAAGTTAAACATAAATTTACCACATGACCCAGCAGTTCTATCTCTGGGTATATTACCAAAAGAATTGAAAGCATATACTTGTATATCGATGTTATTACAGCTTTATTTTAAAGATCCAAAAGGTAGAAACAACTCAAATATGCATCAAAAAAATAAATGAAAAGCAAGTATGGCATTTACATACAACGGAATATTATTCTGCCTTTAAAAGGAATGAAATGCTGATACATACTATAATATGGATAAACCTTAAAAATAGTATGCTAAGTGAAATAAGCCAGACACAAAGTGACAGACAATGTATAATTCCACTTATATGAGTACTTAGAGTAGGCAAAATCATAGAGACATTAAGTAGATTTGGACTTTACCAGGGGCTAAGGGGAAGGAAGAATAGGGAGTTATTGTTTAATGGGTATGTTTAATTGGTATGTTCCATGGTTGTGTTTAAGGTGATGAAAAAGTTCTGGAAATGCATAGTGGTGGTGGTTACACAGCTTTGTGAATGTACTTAATGCCACTGAATTGAACACTTAGAAATGGCTAAAATGATTTAAAAAAATTTTTTTGACAAGATGTTAGAAAATATAGTTGAAATCGCTTAAGAAAGCAAAAAGTAGAGAAATGAAAAATGGAAAAGAGACAAATAAGAAAATTAAAGAATTAGCCCATGAGGTCCAACATCCAATAAGAATAATTCCTGAGAAGAAAATTAAGGAGAAGAAATTATCAAAGAAATAATAAAAGAAAATTTCCCCTAAACCCAAGGACATAGATTTCTAGACTGACAGGGCCCACTGGTTGCCCAGCACCATAAAGGAAAAACATGTATCGAGTCATATTATAAAACTGTAGAACAAAGAGGAAAAGAGATTATTCTAGAAGCTATAAAGCTTCTAGGGAGAAAATTTTGGGGTCATACAAAAAGGTTCCAAAATCAGAATGGCTTTAGACTTCATACCAACAGTACCGTAAGCCTGAAGACATTAGGCCTTGGATTCTATGCTACCAATCAATTGGAAGGATGGAATACAGATATTTTCAAACATGCACATTCAGAAATCTTGGAGTAGGTACCCCCAAAAAATGAGGGCAATAAGTCCAGAAAACAGAAGACATATCAATCCAGGAAACTGAGGATCCACTGCAGTATAGCATAGCAGGGATATCTCAGGATGATACTGAGGAGAGCTGTGCCAAAGGCGTAGAAATCAAATGTGAAAAGAAGATAGAATTCACAGATTGCCTGGTGTGGTTGACAATACTGAGAAGAATATCACAATTTTGTCAGTATGACAAGAGTTAGTGAGAAATATATAGAAGTGGATATATTAATACATTAGTGAGAGGTACATAGAAAGCTAAACAACATATATAATGTGAGGTAATTATTAATTCCAGAAAAAAATTTCAAAGGAAAGAAACTGGCCATAGTATATAGTACATGACTCAGCTGTGAATAGTACTTGTTGTCACCATAACTGAACACTGAATGTTCCGTTCAGCTCAGTTGCTCAGTCATTTCTGACTCTATGCGACAACCTGGACTGCAGCACGCCATGCTTCCCTGTCCATGACCAACTCCCAGAGCCTACTCAAACTCATGTCCATCATGTTGGTGATGCCATCCAACCATCTCATCCTCTGTCGTCCCTTTCTCCTCCCACCTTCAATCTTTCCCAGCATCAGGGTCTTTTCTAATAGGTCAGTTCATTGTATCAGGTGGCCAAAGTTTCAGCTTCAGCGTCACTCCTTCCAGTGAATATTCAGGACTGATTTCCTTTAGGATTGAATGGTTGGATCTCCTTATAGTCCAAAGGACTCTCAAGAGTCTTATGCAATACCACAGTTCAAAAGCATTAATTCTTTTGTGCTCAGCTTTCTTTATAGTCCACATCTCACATTCATACATGACTACTGGAAAAACCATAGCTTGACTAGATGGACCTTTGTTGACAAAGTAATGTCTCTGCTTTTTAATATGCTGTCCAGGTTCGTAATAGCATTTCTTCCAAGGAGCAAGCATCTTTTAATTTCATGGCTGTAGTCAGCATACGCAGTGATCTTGGAGCCCAGGAAAATAAAGTCTCTCACCATTTCCATTGTTTCCCATCTATTTGCCATGAAGTGATGGCACCAGATGCCATGATCTTAGTTTTCTGAATGTTGAGTTTTCAACCAGGTTTTTCACTCCCCTCTTTCACTTTCATCAAGAGGCTCTTTAGTTCTTCTTCACTTTCTGCCATAAGGGTGGTGTCATCTGCATATCTGAGGTTATTGATATTTTTCCTGGCAATCTTGATTCTAGCTTGCGTTTCATCCAGCCTAGCATTTCACATGATGTACTCTGAATATAAATTAAATAAGCAGAGTGACAATATACAGCCTTGACATACTCCTTTTCCTATTTGGAACCAGTCGGCTGTTCCATGTCCAGTTCTAACCATTGCTTCTTGACCTGCATACAGATTTCTCAGGAAGCAGGTCAGGTGGTCTGGTATTTCCATCTCTTGAAGAATTTTCCAGTTTGTTGTGATCCACACAGTCAAAGGTTTTGGCGTAGTCAATAAAGCAGACGTAGATGTTTTTATAGAACTCTCCAGTAGATGTTGGCAATTTGATCTCTGGTTCCTCTGGTTCCTCTGCCTTTTCTAAATCCAGCTTGAACATCTGGATGTTCTCAGTTCATGTACTGTTGCAGCCTGGCTTGGAGAATTTTGACCATTACTTTGCTAGTGTGTGAAATGAATGCAATTGTATGGTAGTTTGAGCATTCTTTGGCATTGCCTTTCTTTGGTATTGGAATGAAAACTGACTTTTTCTAGTCCTGTGGCCACTGCTGAGTTTTCCAAATTTGCTGACATATTAAGTGCAGCACTTTCACAGCATCATCTTTGAGGATTTGAAATAGCTCCACTGGAATTCCATCACCTCCACTAGCTTTGTTTGTAGTGATGCTTCCTAAGGCCCACTTGACTTCACATTCCAGGATGTCTGGCTCTAGATTAGTGATCACACCATCATGGTTATCTGGATCATGAAGATCTTTTTTGTACAGCTCTTCTGTGTATTCTTGCCACCTCTTCTTAATATCTTCTACTTCTGTTAGGTCCATACCATTTCTGTTCTTTATTGTGCCCATCTTTGCATGAAATGTTCCCTCGGTATCTCTAATTTTCTTGAAGAGATCTCTAGTCTTTCCCATTCTGTTCTTTTCCTCTATTTCTTTGCATTGATTGCTAAGGAAGGCTTTCTTATCTCTCCTTGCTATTCTTTGGAACTCTGCATTCAATTTAGTGTATCTTTCCTTTTCTCCTTTGCCTTTAGCATCTCTTCTTTTCTCAGCTATTTGTAAGGACTCCTCAGATAACCATTTTGCCTTTTTGCATTTCTTTTTCTTGGGGATGGTCTTGATCACTGCCTCCTGTACAATGTCACAAACCTCCATCTTTAGTTCTTCAGGCACCCTGTCTATCAGATCTGATCCCTTGAATATATTTGTCACTTCCACTGTATAAAAATAAGGGATTTGATTTAGGTCATACCTGAATGGTCTAGTGGTTTTCCCTACTTTCTTCAATTTAAGTCTGAATTTTTCAATAAGGAGTTCATGATCTGAGCCACAGTCAGCTCCTGGTCTTATTTTTGCTGACTGTATAGAGCTTCTCCATCTTAGCTGCAATGAATATAATCAATCTGATTTTGGTGTTAACCATCTGGTGATGTCCATGTGTCGATTCTTCTCTTGTGTTGTTGAACGAGCATGTTTGCTATGACCAGTGTGTTCTCTTGGCAAAACACTGTTAGCCCTTGACCTGCACCACTCTGTACTCCAAGGCCAAATTTGCCTGTTACTCCAGGTATCTCTTGATTTCCTACTTTTGCATTCCAGCCCCCTGTAATGAAAAGGACATCTTTTGGGGGTGTTTGTTCTAGAAGGTCTTGTAGGTCTTCATAGAACCATTCAACTTCAGCTTCTTCAGCATTATTGGTTGGGGCATAGACTTGGATTACTGTGATACTGAATGGTTTTCCTTGTAAACAAGCAGAGATCATTCTGTCATTTTTGAGATTGCATCCAAGTACTGGATTTTGGACTCCTTTGTTTACTATGTTGGTTACTCCATTTCTTCTAAGGGATTCTTAGAAGTAGTAGATATAATGGTCATCTGAATTGAATTCACCCATTCCAATCCATTTTAGTTCACTGATTCCTAAAATATCGATGTTCACTCTTGCCATATCTTGTTTGACCACTTCCAATTTTCCTTGGTTCATGCATCTAACATTCCAGGTTCCTATGCAATATTGCTCTTTACATATCAGACTTCACTTCCATCACGTCACATCCATAACTGTTTACTTTACAAATTTATTTTAGATCCAAAGAAATAAGTTGAAAGTGAAAGGATGGAAAAAAATATTTCATGCAAATGGTAACCATAAAAAGCTGTGGTTGGTTACCAAACAAAAGAGATTTTTAAGTTAAAAAAAAAAAACTGTTACAAGAGACCAACAAAGACATTATATATTGATAAAATAATTGACTTATCAAGAATATATACAATTATGAACCTATTTATGCTATGCAACAGAGCCCCAAAGTATAGAAAGCAAACATCTATAGAATTGAGAAGCAAAACAGGCAGTTCTACTATGATAGTAGGAAACGTCAAAATATCACTTTTGATAATACGTGAAAACATCTAGACATAAGAGCAATAAGGAAATAGAGAACTTGAACACCATAATAAATCAATTAGACCAAAAAGATACATAGAAAGAACATTCTCCTCAACAACAGCAAAATTCCTATTCTCAAGTGGACATGAAACATTCCCCAGGATATGTCAGACCACAAACAAGCTTTATTTATTTATTTTCCACAAACTTATCTTTTTTTTTTTTTTAATTTTACAATATTGTATTGGTTTTGCCATACATCAACATGAATCTGCCACGGGTGTACATGTGTTCCCCATCCTGAAACCCCTCCCACCTCCCTCCCTGTACCATCCCTCTGGGTCATCCCAGTGCACCAGCCCCAAGCATCCTGTATCATGCATCGAATCTGGACTGGCGATTCATTTCATATACGATATTATACATGTTTCAATGCCATTCTCCCAAATCATCCCACCCTCTCCCTCTCCCACAGAGTCCAAAAGACTGTTTTATACATCTGTGTATCTTTTGCTCTCTCGCATACAGGGTTATCATTACGATCTTTATAAATTCCATATATATGTGTTAGTATACTGTATTGGTGTTTTTCTTTTTGGCTTACATCACTCTGTATAATAGGCTCCAGTTTCATCCACCTCATTAGAACTGATTCAAATGTATTCTTTTTAATGGCTGAGTATATATGTACCATTGTGTATATGTACCACCGCTTTCTTATCCATTCATCTGCTGATGGACATCTAGGTTGCTTCCATGTTCTGGCTATTATAAACAGTGCTGTGATGAACATTGGGGTACACGTGTCTCTTTCAGTTCTGGTTTCCTCGGTGTGTATGCCCAGTAGTGGGATTGCTGGGTCATAAGGCAGTTCTATTTCCTTTTTAAGGAATCTCCACACTGTTCTCCATAGTGGCTGTACTAGTTTGCATTCCCACCAACAGTGTAAGAGGGTTCCCTTTTCTCCACACCCTCTCCAGCATTTATTCCTTGTAGACTTTTGGATAGCAGCCATTCTAACTGGCGTGAAATAGTACCTCATTGTGGTTTTGATTTGCATTTCTCTGATAATGACTGGTGTTGAGCATCTTTTCATGTGTTTGTTAGCCATCTGTATGTCTTCTTTGGAGAAATGTCTGTTCTTTTGGCCCATTTTTTCATTGGGTCATTTATTTTTCTGGAATTGAGCTGCAGGAGTTGGCTTGTATATTTTTGAGATTAGTTGTTTGTCAGTTGCTTCATTTGCTATTATTTTCTCCCATTCTGAAGGCTGTCTTTTCACCTTGCTTATAGTTTCCTTTGTTGTGCAGAAGCTTTTAATTTTAATTAGGTCCCATCTGTTTATTTTTGCTTTTATTTCCAATATTCTGGGAGGTGAGTCATAGAGGATCCTGCTGTGATTTATGTCAGAGAGTGTTTTGCCTATGTTCTCTTCTAGGAGTTTTATAGTCTCTGGTCTTACATTTAGATCTTTAATGCATTTTGAGTTTATTTTTGTGTATGGTGTTAGAAAGTGTTCTAGTTTCATTCTTTTACAAGTGGTTGACCAGTTTTCCCAGCACCACTTGTTAAAGAGATTGTCTTTTCTCCATTGTATATTCTTTCCTCCTTCGTCAAAGATAAGGTGTCCATAGGTGCGTGGGTTTATCTCTGGGCTTTCTATTTTGTTCCATTGATATATATTTCTGTCTTTGTGCCGGTACCAAACTGTCTTGATGACTGCGGCTTTGTAGTAGAGCCTGAAGTCAGGCAGGTTGATTCCTCCAGGTCCATTCTTCTTTCTTAAGATTGCTTTGGCTATTCGAGGTTTTTTGTATTTCCATACAAATTGTGAAATTATTTATTCTAGCTTTGTGAAAAATACCGTTGGTAGCTTGCTAGGGTTTGCATTGAATCTATAGATTGTTTTGGGTAGGATACTCATTTTCACTATATTGATTTCTTCTGATCCATGAACATGGTATATTTCTCCATCTATTAGTATCCTCTTTGATTTCTTTCACTAGTGTTTTATAGTTTTCTATATATAGGTCTTTAGTTTCTTTAGGTAGATATATTCCTAAGTATTTTATTCTTTTCATTGCAATGGTGAATGGAATTGTTTCCTTAATTTCTCTATTTTCTCATTATTACCATATAGGAATGCAAGGGATTTCGGTGTGTTGATTTTATATCCTGCAACATTACTATATTCATTGATTAGCTCTAGTAATTTTCTGGTGGAGTCTTTAGGGTTTTCTATGTAGAGGATCATGTCATCTGCAAACAGTGAGAGTTTTACTTCTTCTTTTCCAATTTGGATTCCTTTTATTTCTTTTTCTGCTCTGATTGTTGTGGCCAAAACTTCCAAAACTATGTTGAATAGTAGTGGTGAGAATGGGCACCCTTGCCTTGTTCCTGACTTTAGGGGAAATGCTTTCAATTTTTCACCATTGAGGATAATGTTTGCTGTGGGTTTGTCATATATAGCTTTTATTATGTTGAGGTATGTTCCTTCTATTCCTGCTTTCTGGAGAGTTTTTATCATGAATGGATGTTGAATTTCATCAAAGGCCTTCTCTGCATCTATTGAGATAATCATATGGCTTTTATTTTTCAATTTGTTACTGTGGTGAGTTTCATTGATTGATTTGCGGATATTGAAGAATCCTTGCATCCCTGGGATAAAGCCCACTTGGTCCTGGTGTATGACCTTTTTAATGTGTTGTTCGATTCTGATTGCTAGAATTTTGTTGAGGATTTTTGCATCTATGTTCATCAGTGATATTGGCTTGTAGTTTTCTTTTTTTGTAGTATCTTTGTCAGTCTTTGGTATTAGGGTGATGGTGGCCTCATAGAATGAGTTTGGAAGCTTACCTTCCTCTGCAATTTGCTGGAAGAGTTTGAGTAGGATAGGTGTTAGCTCTTCTCTAAATTTTTGGTAGAATTCAGCTGTGAAGCCGTCTGGTCCTGGGCTTTTGTTTGCTGGAAGATTTCTGATTACAGTTTCAATTTCCGTGCTTGTGATGGGTCTGCTAAGATTTTCTATTTCTTCCTGGTTCAGTTTTGGAAAGTTGTACTTTTCTAAGAATTTGTCCATTTCTTCCAAGTTGTCCATTTTATTGGCGTATAATTGCTGATAGTAGTCTCTTATGATCCTTTGTATTTCTGTGTTGTCTGTTGTGATCTCTCCATTTTCATTTCTACTTTTATTGATTTAATTTTTCTCCGTTTGTTTCTTGATGAGTCTGGCTAATGGTTTGTCAATTTTATTTATCCTTTCAAAGAACCAGCTTTTGGCTTTGTTGATTTTTGCTATGGTCTCTTTTGTTTCTTTTGCGTTTATTTCTGCCCTATTTTTTTAAGATTTCTTTCCTTCTACTAACCCTGGGGTTCTTCATTTCTTCCTTTTCTAGTTACTTTAGGTGTAGAGTTAGGTTATTTATTTGACTTTTTTCTTATTTCTTGAGGTATGCCTGTATTGCTATGAACCTTCCCCTTAGCACTGCTTTTACAATGTCCCACAGGTTTTGGGTTGTTGTGTTTCCATTTTCTTTCATTTCTATGCAGATTTTGATTTCTTTTTTGATTTCTTCTGTGATTTGTTGGTTATTCAGAAGTGTGTTGTTCAGCCTCCATATGTTGGAATTTTTAATAGTTTTTCTCCTGTCATTGAGATCTAATCTTACTGCATTGTGGTCAGAAAAGATGCTTGGAATGATTTCAGTTTTTTTGAATTTACCAAGACTAGATTTATGACCCAGGCCTGGAAAAGGTTCTGTGTGCGCTTGAGAAAAAGGTGAAATTCATTGTTTTGGGGTGAAATGTCCTATAGATATCAGTTAGGTCTAACTGGTCTATTGTATCATTTAAAGTTTGTGTTTCCTTGTTAATTTTCTGTTTAGTTGATCTATCTATAGGTGTGAGTGGGGTATTAAAGTCTCCCACTATTATTGTGTTATTGTTAATTTCCCCTTTCATACTTGTTAGCATTTGTCTTCCATATTGCGGTGCTCCTATGTTGGGTGCATATGTATTTATAATTGTTATATCTTCTTCTTGGATTGATCCTTTGAGCATCATGTAGTGGCCTTCTTTGTCTCTTTTCACAGCCTTTGTTTTAAAGTCTATTTTGTCTGATATGAGTATTGCTCCTCCTGGTTTCTTTTGGTCTCTATTTGCATGGAATATCTTTTTCCAGCCCTTCACTTTCAGTCTGTATGTGTCCCCTGTTTTGAGGTGGGTCTCTTGTAGACAGCATATATAGGGGCCTTGTTTTTGTATCCATTCAGCTAGTCTTTGTCTTTTGGTTGGGGCATTCAACCCATTTACGTTTAAGGTAATTATTGATAAGTATGATCCCGTTGCCATTTACTTTATAGTTTTGGGTTCAAGTTTATACACTCTTTTTGTGTTTCATGTCTAGAGAAGATCCTTTAGCAGTTGTTGAAGAGCTGGTTTGGTGGTGCTGAATTCTCTCAGCTTTTGCTTGTCTGTAAAGCTTTTGATTTCTCCTTCATATTTGAATGAGATCCTTGCTGGGTACAGTAATCTGGGCTGTAGGTTTTTCTCTTTCATCACGTTAAGTATGTCCTGCCATTCCTTCCTGGCTTGAAGAGTTTCTATTGAAAGATCAGCTGTTATCCTTATGGGACTCCCCTTGTGTGTTATTTGTTGTTTTTCCCTTGCTGCTTTTAATATTTGTTCTTTGTGTTTGATCTCTGTTAATTTGATTAATATGTGTCTTGGGGTGTTTCACCTTGAGTTTATCCTGTTTGGGACTCTCTGGGTTTCTTAGAGTTGGGTGATTATTTCCTTCCCATTTTAGGGAAGTTTTCAACTATTATCTCCTCAAGTATTTTCTCATGGTCTTTCTTTCTTTTTGTCTTCTTCTTCTGGAACTCCTATGATTCGAATGTTGGGGCATTTAACATTGTCCTCATTTCTTTTAATTTGTTTTTCTTTTTTCCTCTCTGATTTATTTATTTCTACCATTCTATCTTCTGCTTCACTAATCCTATCTTCTGCCTCCTTCATTCTACTATTTGTTCCCTCCAGAGTGTTTTATATCTCATTTATTGCATTATTCATTATATACTGACTCTTTTATTTCTTCTAGGTCCTTGTTAAACCTTTCTTGCATCTTCTCAATCCTTGTCTCCAAGCTATTTATCTGTGATTCCATTTTGATTTCAAGATTTTGGATCATTTTCACTATTATTCGAAATTCTTTATCAGGTAGATTCCCTATCTCTTCCTCTTTTGTTTAGTTTGGTGGGCACTTATCATGTTCCTTTACCTGTTGGGTATTCCTCTGTCTCTTCATCTTGTTTATATTGCTGTGTTTGGGGTGGCCTTTCTGTATTCTGGCAGTTTGTGGAGTTCTCTTTATTGTGGAGTTTCCTCACTGTGGGTGGGGTTGTATGGGTGCCTTGTCAAGGTTTCCTGGTTAGGGAAGCTTGTATTGGTGTTCTGGTGGGTGGAGCTGGATTTCTTCTCTCTGGAGTGCAATGAAGTGTCCAGTTATGAGTTATGAGATGTCAGTGGGTTTGGAGTGACTTTGGGTAGCCTGTATATTGAAGCTCAGGGCTGTGTTCCTGTGTTGCCTGAGAATTTACGTGGTATGTCTTGCTCTGGAACTTGTTGGCCGTTGGGTGGTGAATTGGTTTCAGTGTAGGTATGGAGGCGTTTGATGAGCTCCTGTCGATTAATGTTCCCTGGAGTCAGGAGTTCTCTGGTGTTCTCAGGATTTAGACTTAAGCCTCCTGCTTCTGGTTTTCAGTCTTATTTTTACAGTAGCCTCAAGCCTTCTCCATCTATACAGCACTGTTGATAAAACATCTCCTTTCAAAGACAATGGGCTGCTTTTCTGGGTGCCTGATGTCCTCTGCAGGCATTCAGAGGTTGTTTTGTGGTATTTACTCAGCGTTTAAATGTTCTTTTGATGAATTTGTGGGGGAAAAAGTGGTCTCCTCGTCCTATTCCTCTGCCATCTTAGGACCACCTCCGGAACTCTCCACAAACAAGTTTTAATAAATTTAACAATATTGAAATACAAACTGTCTTTTCCAGCCACAATGGAATAAAGCTAAAAAACAACAGAGGGAAAAGCAAGAAGTTCAAAAATATGTGGAAATTAAGCAACACATTATTAAAACAACTAATGGATCATAGAAGAAAATGCAGTGGAAATGAGAAAATACTTTGCAATGAATGAAAATGAAAACACAACATATGAAACTTGTAAGATACAGCAAGAGGCATAATCAGGCATTTGTAAATGCCTACATTTAAAAAAAATCTCAAATCAATAACCTACCTTTACATCTTGAAGAACTAGAAAAAGAAGAGATAACTAAAAGCAAAGCTAGCAGAAGAAAGGAAACAACAAAGATTAGAATAGAGATAAGTGAAATAGGGAGTAGAACAACAATACAGAGAATGAACAAACCCAAAAGTTGGTTCTTTGAAAAGAAGAACAAAATTGACAAGCCTTTAGCTAGACTGATAAAGAAAAGAGAGAAGATGCAAATAAGCTCAGAAATAAAAGGAAGGACATTAACTACCAAACTTACAGAGACTGTTTTTAACATTACAAGCAAATGCAACTAGCAGTTGTATGCTAACTAATTAGATAGCCTAGCTGACATGGACAAATTCTAGAAATAGTTACCAGAACTGACTCAAGAAGAAATATAACATCTCGATAGATCTGTAACAAGTAAAATGAATTTAATTAGTAATAAAAAACCTCCCAGCAAAACCAGATGGCTTCACTGATAACTTCTACAGAACATTTAAAGAATAAATACCAATTTTACTCAAATTTTTCCAGGTAATTAAATAAGATTGAACATTTACCAATTCATTCTGGGAGGCCAACACTGCCCTGATACCAAAGCTGGATAAAGACATCATAAGAAAAGAAAATACCTTTATTTATCAATAATCAAGATATCTTATGATTACAGATGCAAAAATCCTTTGTCAAAATACTAGAAAAGTGAATACAATTGCATATTAAAATGACCAAGGGGAAATTAACCCAGGTATGCAAGGGTGGTTCAACAAGAAAATCAATATAATACATCACATTAATATATTAATAACAGAGGGGAAAAGCTACATGATCATCTCAGTTGATGCAGAAAGGGCATTTGACAAAATCCAACACTATCTTATTATAAAAACATTCAAGAATAAAGGGAAACTCCTCAACATGATAACAGGCATTTACAAAAAACCTACAGCTAAATAGCCAATAGTAAAAGATGAACATTTTCCCTCTAAGATCAGGAATAAGACAAAATATCCACTTTCCCACTGTTATTCTATGTTATACTAGAATTTTAGCCAGAGCAGTTAGTCAAGATAAAAGGGAATAAAAAAATTTAAGGAAGTAGTTCCATACAGCATCCCAAAGAAATACCCAAAAGTGAATTTAACCAAGGAGATGAAAGACTGGTACAGTGAAAACTACAAAACTCACTGAAGGAAATTAAGTCCTAAATAAGTGGAACAGCATTCTATATTCAAGGATTATAAGACTTAATATTGTTAATATGTCAGTACTCCCAAAACAGCCCATAGATTCACTGCAATCCCTATCAAAATCCCAATAGCCTGTTTTTGTAGAAACGAAAAGTCCAGTCCTCAGATTCATATGGAATTTGAAGAGGCCCCATATGAGTAAAAACAATCTTGAAAAAGAACAGAGGCCTCACACTTTTCAATTTCAGAATTTACTACAATGCTATGGTAATCAAAACAATGTTGTATTGGCATAAGGATAGATATATAGACAAATGACATAAGCCCAGAAATAAACCCATATATCAATAGCCAATTGATTTTCATCAAAGGTGCCAAGTGCATCTAATGGGGAAAGAATTATCTCTTGGACAACTGGATATCCACATGCAAGGCAATGAAGTTGGACCCCTCACCTCACACTATGTACAAAAATTAACTCCAAATAGGTCACCAATCTATATGTAAGACCTAAAACCATAAGACTCTTAGAAGAAAACATGAATCTTTATGACCTTGGATTTGGCAGTGAAGTCTTAGATATGGCAACAAGAGAAAATATTGATAAATTTGACTTTATCAAAATTTAAAACTATTTTGCATCAAAGAATATTATTAAGAAAGTGAAAAGAAAATCTACAAAATGGGAGAAAATATTTGCAAATCATCTGATAAGGGTTTAATATCCATAATATATTTTAAAAAAACTCCGAAGCTCAAGAAGAAGACAAATAACTCATTTTAAAAATTGGCAAAGAAATTAAATAGACATTTCACCAGAGAAGGTTTGCAAATGACCAATAAGCATATGAAAAGATGCTCAAAATCATTAGTTATTAGGGAGCTGCAAATCAAAACCTCCGTGAGAAATTACTTTATACCTAGCAGAATAGCTGTAATTTTAAAAATGAAAATAACAGATATTAGTGGGGATATGGAGAAATTAGAACTCTTGTAAATTGCTACTGGGACTGTAAAATGGCATAGCCACAGTGGATAATAGTTTGGTGAGTCCTTAAAAAGTTGAGTACAGAATTATCATATGACCCAACAATTACATTCCAAGTTATATACCCAAAAGAACTGAAAACAAGGACTTAAACAAATAGTTGTATTCCAGTGGTTACTGTACCATTACTCACAGTAGCCAAAATATGAAATAACTCAAATGTCCATCATTAGCTGAACAGATAAACAAAATGTGGTATATCCATACAATGAAATACTGTTTGACCATAAAAAGAAATGTTCTGATACATGTTACAATATGGATGAATCTTGAAAGCATTATGCCAAGTGAAATGATCCAGACACAAAAGGTCAAATATTATATAGCTCCATTTAACACAAAATATATACAACAGGCAAATTTATGTAAACAGAAAGTAAGTTAGAAATTACCAGGGGCTGGCGGAAGGGGAAACAGGGAGTTACGGCTTATTGGGTACATAATTTCTGTTTGGGGTGATAGAAAAGTTTTGGAAATAGATAGCGGTGATGGTTGCACAATATTGTGAATTTACTTTGTGCCCTGAATATTACATTTTAAATGGTTACAATGGCATGTTTTATGTAAGATAGACCATATCATGTACCACAAAAAACAACAACAACAACAACAAATTTAAAAGAAGGAAATCAAATAAGATATGTCCTCTGACCAGGTAGAATCAAACAAATTAACAAAAGATAATAGAAGTGAAGAAGTGTTAGTCACTCAGTCATACCCAACAGACTGTAGCCCACCAGGCTTCTCTGTCCATGGGATTCTCCAGGCAAGGAGTGGATTGCCAGTCCCTTCTCCAGAGGATCTTACCAACCCAGGGATTGAACCTGGGTCTCCTGCATTACAGGCAGATTCTTTACCGTTTGAGCTATAGGGAAGTCCAAAAGATAACAGGCTAATTTCAAATGCTTAGACACTTAAAATACTCCTGAATAATTCATTTGTCAAAAAGTAAATCTCATGGAGGATCAAAAATTACATTAAACTGAATTAAAATTCAAAATGTGTGGAACACAGTCAAATCAGTGCTGAGGGGAATTTACAGTATGAAATCTTAAAAAAAAAAAAAGGATAATCTCAAATCAATAATTTAAGTTGCCACCTTACAAAGTAGAGAGAGCAAATGAAATGAAACAAAACAATAATACAGAAAATGAAACAGAAAGGTGATTCTCTGATAACATCAATAAAATTGACAAATCACTAGCCAGACTGAAAAATTTAAAAGCAGAGAAGACATAAATTGCCAAAATCAGGAATGAAGGGGGTATCACCACAAACCCTACAGACATCAAAAGGATAATAACAGAATACATCTAGCAACTTTACACACATAAACTTGACAACTTAAATGAAATGAACTGCTTCCTCAAAAACCACATACGACTGTAAGTGACCAAATATGAAGTTATTTGAATAGCCTGTAACTATTAAGTAAATTGAATTTGTATTTGAAAACTCCCAAAAAAGAACTTTCCAAGCCCAGATGGTTTCACTGGAGGATCCTACCAAGTTTTTAAAGAATTCAAAATAAATCTGTACAATCTTTCCAGAATATAGAAGAGGAGAAAACACTTCACAACTCATTTCATTAAACCAGTGCTATCCTGATACCAAAACTAGACAAAGACAGTACAAAAAAGGCAAAATTACCGACCAATATCTCTGCTCTGTGAATTTAATAGTTGAAAGGCATAGCAAGCATCATCTCAGGAGAACACAAAACAAAAAGGAGAAAATAAAACTGTCCCTATTTGCAAATGACATTGTCTCTAATACAATCCCAAGGAATCTACATAAATCTAGAACTAATAAATGTTTTCAACAAGGTCTCAGGATACAAGATCAACATACAAAAGTCAATTGTATTTCTATATGCTATCCATGATCACATGGAAACCAAAATTTTAAATGCAATGCCGTTTACAATCAGTTTTTTTAAATGAAATACTTAGGTGTAAATCTAACAAAATATGTACCAAACTTATATATTAAAACTGCAAAATACTGATGAAAGAAATTAAAATCTAAAGTCATGCAGAGACATACCATGTTCATGAATTAGAAGATTCCACATAGTAAAGATGTCAATTCTTTCCAGATTTATGTACAGATTTAATATAATTACTATAGAAATTCCAGTATGTTTTTGAAGGTATAGACAAGATTATTATAAAATATATATGAAAACAAACAGGAACTAGAATAGCTAAAACAGTTTTATAAAAGAAGGATGAAGTGGAAGGAATCACTTTACCAATTTTAAGACATTATTATAGGTACAGTAATCAAGACTGTGTGGTATTGTCAAAGGAATAAACATCAAAAGAACAGAATAGAGATCCCAGAAACAGACCCACAGAAATACATCCAACTGATTTTTGACTAAGGTCCAAAAGCAATTCAATGGAGGAAAGACAGACTTTTCAATAAATAATGCTAGACCAGTTGAATTTCCATCAGCAAGCTGGTAAATTTAGTTTAAGAAAAAGTAAAGAATTGAACTGTTTTTGCAGCTTCTCTGTAGATTTTCAAAATAAAAAGATTGGAGATGAGACATGTAAAATATATTGCGAATAACTTACAGTGGAAGATATACCTGTCACATAAGCACAATAGTCTTATCTACTCCATTTTTTCCCCAGGATCAAGGGACCTAGGAAACTGAATTAGTAAGTCAGAAGGTTACTTGATGAACATGGAACCAGAGTGAAAGAAGTGGCTGTTTCATAACTGAGTCTACATCCTTAGGGACCATAGTATGTATGTCTGTCATATACATGGTCTGCCCAGCTTCCTCTGCTCTCCAGCCACTGCACAAATGTACATACTTCCCCTTCACCCCAATCCCATCCTGCCCCTCTGCAGAGTGAGGAGTTAGAGGTGCTAGACAAACAATAACATATCTTCACCATCTAATTCCTCCTTTTCAAATAACTTCTACACTGCCTTTCTATAGCACATTATTCTTCAGACTTTACAGTAAAGCTGATTGATTGCAACTTTCTTTGAGTACATTCCAGTCCTACAGATATGCCCTTATCACTTTGATTACACTTGGATATTACCCAAGTCTCCATCAGCAACACATCTACAACCATGTCTTTATGTTATTTCACTCTCAGAGTCATTCTGAGCCTATCTCCAAGTTCTCAGGTCACCTTACTGCAGCCTAGACTCTGACTACACTTATTTCTCTAGTTTGATTTATTTTGCTGAAGTCCCATCATAGACAGATTTTTTTCCAAGGCGTTGACAGTATTACTGCTTCTTTTGGTGTCTTTGCCACTGCTCTACAAATGTATTTTTGCAAGCAGTATGAGCTAAAGAAGGTATAATAGATGAAATGATGAAATTAGGTAATGTATATATGAAAGTGCTTTGAAAGTTAAAAGCACCGAACAAATGTAAGAGATGATTATTGTTGTAATTTGATAAGTAAAACCACTGGCTACTGCAGGCCAGACCTCATAAGAGAGGAGCACTTGAGGATACTCCAGCCAGTCTGCTCTGAAGTTTTTCCACCTCACATTCTCTCCCATTTTCAACCCCACAACATAATGATGAATCTCTGAGGAGTGAATCATGCTGCCAGAGCCACAGAGACTGATTTATAAAGCAGACCTCAAGGTGGTCATTTATAATGAGCAATATTAGGCAAGGCAAGACTTTTGCCACCAGCATAAATGTGACTTTTACCCACCACTCCTAGCTAGTGGGTCATCCTAGTCAAGAGACCAGTTATAGACCAGAAAGCTGCTCAATGAACACCTAATTAGAATGAAAGGAACTGGATGGTCACCAGCCTTTTGTTCTTTTAATGAAGCCTAGGTACCTGAGAAATTGGCGTTCTCCATTCTAGGAATAGTTCTGTCTACAGAAGCAAAGATGCTATTGTCTAAAAATAGACACTCCTTTCCATGGTCATTCCTGGAGATGCACTGGCAGATTTTGTTTTGTCCACCCATCTCATTTTGCCAGTCATCTAAAACACCTTGAGATGGTCATGTTACAATTTCTGACAGTTTTGTTGTTGTTGTTTAGTCACTAATGTTAATAAACTTTTAGGGTGGTCATTCCTTGACACCTTAGTATTGATATACAATGGATTACCATGGCAGGAAGGCTCCATTATTCCCCATTTCAAAATGTTCTCATCCAATAGTGCCACAAAGAAACTTATGCTTCACTTCTTAAACTTTTTCTTCTTTTTCCCCGTCTGCCAAATAGCCAAAGTGAACAGTGAAACTCAAAGTTGCTCAGTCATATCCAGCTCTTTGCAACCCCATGGACTATACAGTCCATGGAATTCTCCAGGCCAGAATACTGGAGTGGGTAGCCTTTCCCTTCTCCAGGGGATCTTCCCAACCCAGGGATCGAGCCCAGGTCTCCCGCATTGCAGGCGGATTCTTTACCAGCTGAGCCACAAGGGAAGTGCCAAATACCCAAAGTGTACTCTTAGTGCCTTTAGAGTATTACCGATAGCCACACTGTTGCTTTAGTGCAAAAGTGTGGGTGCTACCTGAGGGCAAAAAGGAATACCTTAAGGTCTGTACCCAGCACCTATTGTGGCTATTAGAGGGCCTGACACTTAGTAGACCCTCAATGCTGCTGCTGCTAAGTCGCTTCAGTTGTGTTCGACTCTGTGCGACCCCATAGACGGCAGCCCTCTAGGCTCCTCCGTCCCTGGGATTCTCCAGGCAAGAATACTGGAGTGGGTTGCCATTTCCTTCTCCAATGCGTGAAAGTGAAGTCGCTCAGTCGTGCCCGACTCTTAGCAACCCCATGGACTGCAGCCTACCAGGCTCCTCCATCCATGGGATTTTCCAGGCAAGAGTACTGGAGTGGGGTGCCACTGCCTTCTCCGAGACCCTCAATAATAGTTAGTAAAAAGAAATGAGCAAATTGTCCAAGGTCTCCCAAATGGTGAGTGGCAGGGCCAAAACTCCCTCACCTAGTTGTTTCTCCACTAACACAGTACCTCAAACGTCATCTTGAAAAATATTTTGCTTTCCATCCAACTTTCAGAAGTATTTTGTGGGGAAGAACAGAGGGGAATGTCTGTGCTCGTATTTCACTGTAGACTGGAACTTGTTGACTTCAGCATCAGAGTAATTTTCTTTGAATCCTTCCTCGAGCCCCAGCAACCTTTGATTAAATTTTGCCTTTTATCATCACTTGCGCTTACTTCTCTCCTATTTCTGGTCTCTCAATATAAACTTTTGAAGTGTCCACTCATTCATCTTTATGCACCTCACAAAGAGTATCCAGCATAGAGCCTGGTGCACATAGTAAATGCTCAACAAATTTCTGATAATTTAAACTGAGTTCATTAGCCCTAGCTTCTGTGATTTTCCATGGTTTGGTACCTGAGCCCTCTGTCTTCTATCTCTAATTCTTTGTAATAGTTTATACTTTGAGTTGGGTAAAACTAGATATGCTATTCTCAAGATTAAATGGAACTCTTTTCAAAATCTTTTCCTCCATTTTTCTTCATGACCTCATTTTTGGTGAATTCTGCTTCCATTGCCTCTTTCATTCATTCACTCACTCGTTCACACTCACAAATGTACAGTGAAGTAGACAGAGGGACTCCACCTTTTAGAATTTGTAATCTCCTGAAAGATCAGCAGTAAAGAAATAATAAAATAATTACAGATTGTGATAAGTGCTAAGAAAATAAATAGGCAATAGCAAGATCAGGACTGACTTCCCTGAGCAGATCAAATCTAGGTCTGAAGTACCAAAAACATGAAGAACCCAGCCAGACAAAACTACATTCCAGGAAACAGCATGTGAAAATGTAGAAACTGGTTGTGCTCAAGGAAAGGCAGTAAGTTTGTGGGACTAGGGTGTATTGAGTGAGGAGAGAGGAGGGTGGGATGAGGTCAGTGAAATAGGCAGGAGCCACATTATGTAGGCAACTTTTAGGCCAAGATAAGGAGTGTGATCTAACTCCAGTTGCAGTGGGAGTCAAACGATTTTTAAGCAGAGGAGTAACTTAAGCAAACTGACATGTTTAAATTATGATGCTCACTGTTATGTGGAGACCAGATAGTCTAGGGATAAGAAAGGGTGAAACCACTGTCCAGGCTAATACAGTGCTCCAGCTGAGGACTGCTGGGGTCTGGACAAAGACGGTGGCAGTGAAGATGGAGTGGTTCAAGAGATATTTTGAAGTCAAATTGAAAGATTCTGGATTTCATGATAATTTGAATGTGAAATCTCTCTTTTTTATATTTTTATTTTTTTCACTGTTTAAGAAGGTAAGGCACAGGAACGCCAAGATGATACGGAATAACTTTTCTGCTATAACTGAACTCTGATTTTCTATCTGCTAGTCTCATGTTCTTTCTCTGTACTACTCTGCTTTTCATAATCTTCAGCAATTCTCTTTACCTTTGTGTCTTCTCCAAAATGGAATTTTTCACCAAATCCAGCCTCCTCCTTTTCTGTGCCCCCTAAATCTCCTGCTTATACTTGCCATGCCATTCTGCTCTTGATTATTGTGACTGCCTTCTAGCTGGCCTCATGACCTCCTTCCAGCATTGCAGTGCAGGTCATTTTTCACAGCTTTGCTTCAACTGTCTCTAATAACTCTCCAGCAACTCTGTACTCATTCAAATGAAAATCCAGACTTTGGGCAATGGATTCACAGCACTTCCCCAGCTAGGTCCACCCAACCCTTCCGTTTGCTCCCCCCTCCCACTATAACCCAGCCCATATCTTCAATTTTAGCCTTTTTGTGGCTATCCCTCCCATCTCTGAGCTATTTGGCCAGCTGCTTTGTGTATGAATTCTGTCCCTTCTCTGTTCTTTTTGCTTTTTGGCTGTGCCAAGCAGCATGTGGTATCTTAGTTCCCTGACCAGGGTTTGAACCTTGTGCTTCCTGCATTGGGAGCTTGGAGTCTTACCACTGGACTGCCAGGGAAGTCCTTTTTGTTCTTTCTCCTTAACTAGCAAGTTATAGACTTTTCCTGAATCATTTCAGTAGTACATTGTTTATTTCACCAAATAATAATTGAGTACCTCCTTTGGGCTGGATGCTACTAGCTGCTAGGAATGAAAAAATCAGCAGAGGTGGTACCTGCCCTCAAGGAGCTTATAGTCTGTTGGGGAAGGCAGATCTGTAATCAGATAATTACAATGTGCTATATTATGTGGCCCCAGGGCTATAGATACAGAATGCTGGAGGTACATACAAAAAGTAACAACAAACCCTACTGAGGGAAACAAGAAAGGCTTCACTGAGGAAGCAGCTTTGAATTGAGTAGAAGTGAAAGTGAAGTCACTCAGTTGTGTCCGGCTCTTTGCGACCCCATGGATTGTAGCCTACCAGGCTTCGCCATACATGAGATTTTCCAGACAAGAGTACTGGAGTGGGTTGCCATTTCCTTCTCCAGGGGATCTTCCTGACCCAGGGATTGAACCCAGGTCTCCCACATTGTAGGCAGACACTTTTACCGTCTGAGCCACCAGGGAAGTCATTGAGTAGAAGGATATATAAGTATTTTTCCAGGTGAAGAAAGAGGGTAAGGGCATTTCTGGAAGAAAGAATCTGTTGTTATTTAGTTATCATAATAGCCAGTAGATATTGCTTTTTCAGGTATATGCATACTTGTGATGGGCTTCCCAGGTAGTGCTGGTGGTAAAGAACCCGCCTGCCAATGCAGGAGACATAAGAGATGCAGGTTCGATCCCTGGGTCGGGAACATCCCCTGGAGGAGGGCATGGCAACCCATTCCAGTATTCTTGCCTAGAGAATCCCATGGACAAAGGAGCCTGGCGGACCACAGTCCATAGGGTCGCAAAGAGGTGGACACGACTGAGCACACACACACACATGCTTGTGATAGGGCTGAATATGCTGGGATTACAGTGAGAGGTTCAGTATGTAACACGTAGAAATGCATATTGGAGAATGAGGATAGAAGGAGAGATTGGGACAAGATTCTACAAGGAGTAGGAGCCAGGAGAAATCTTTAAAAGAGGGAGTAGAATGATCAGTTTTGGAGTTGTGGCAGCTATAGGAAAGTTGGTACACAGGTTTTAGAACCATGGAGGAGATTACAGATGTCCCATGACAGATGAAGGCTTCAACAAAGGTGAAGGCAGAGGAAACACAGAGCAGGACATATGTGAAGTAAGACTGACAGCATTGGGAGTCTAGTTGGACACAGAGGAGTGGGAGTAAGCAAAATCAGGAGATGACTCAAAAATTTCTAACAGAATACCAGTAGGTGGGATAGAGGACAGAAGAAGAAGAAAGGGGTTAGGATGGAAGATCAGGAGTTTATTTAGAAAATTTGAGTTTGAGTCACCAATAAATATATAAGTAGAAACGTCCAGGAAGCGAATGGTTATAAAAGTGTGGTGCTCAAAGGGGTTCGTCTGAACCATTTTTCTAGATTCCACATGTATGCATTTGTATACAATATTTTTCTCTTTCTGACTTTTTCACTCTGTATGACAGACTATAGCCTTGCAGAGCTGTCAGCCATCAGTCACATTCATCTTCAGGGACGCAGATCCACTTAGGGCTTCTGCCACAGTCCATGAAAGATCAAGCTTCTGCTGTCCATCTGCTGATACACCAAAGGAGAACTTTCTCATCAGCTAGGTATTATAATCCAACTGAATGCCCACAAAGCAAAAGTACTTTTTTCTTCTACTCTTTGGGAAAATAGTCTAGATTGTGAAAATCTAGGACCCAGAATGACCTAACATTCCCTCCCAAATCACAGGCTGCTGACAGTCTAAACTCCAATTTAGAGGTATACCAATAGCATGCTTTGGGACATTTTTATTAACATTTTAAAAATATCATAAACTGGGTATCAAATTTAAGCTGTGTAAACACTGGATGCATTTCATAGTATCAGTATTATTTATCATTCCTTTGTGGTCATAAATAACAATTTGCATTTCCATATTTCTTTATATAAAAAAAGTATGGTGCTCAGAAGAAAGTCAGCTCCCTACTCGAGCATATAAAAATTCATCCATTCTCTAGGAGCTATATCTCTTCCTATGTATCCTCAGTACTATGCTAATTGCATACTTATCTACCCTAAGAATCAGGGGTCCTCCTCAGTATCAAGCTTATGTGCTTGCAGTAGCCTACAAAGCCCAACATGATCTGACCTCTGTTTCCTCTCTGACTTCATTTCCCATTGCTCTGTCCTCCATCACAGTGGTCTACTTGCTGTTCTTAGAAGGTACCAGGCACAAGGCACACTCCCACTTCACTATTTTGCACTGGATGCTGCTTCTGCTTAGAAGTCTTTGCTCAGTTGCCACTTTTTCAATGAGACTTCATATATAATGACCATCATTATATATACTGACCATCATATATAATGCTATTGCTGCCCATCCCCCCTCCCTTGCTACTCACACTTTTTTTCACCCATAGCACTAATCATCTGCATACTCATATAATCACATACTGTTTTATTTACTTATTTATCACTCTTTCCCTCCTCTAGAGTATAAGCTTCTTAAAGGCAGAGATTCTTTTTCTTTTATTCCCTAATATATGCTAAGCACCTAAAACAGTGCTCAGAGCATGATAAACACTCAGTATGTATTTGTATTTGTTGAATAAATGAATGAGAATATAGGTTCCTGCATTAGTCTCCCTGCTGAAATTTGTTTGCCATGGGCCTTGTACCCTCAGAGACAAATAGAAATATAGGAAGGGGAAGAATGATAGCAATGCCATTGGGCCGCCACACATTTCTAGTATATTAAAATAAAACCTTTCTTAACTGCCCCCTTTCATAGTTTGTATGACTCATTGCTACTGCAGCAAATTACCACAACCTTAATGGCTTAAAGAAACATAAATTTATTCTCATACAGTTCTGGAGGTCAAAAATCTAAAATCTGGGTCACAGAACTACATTCCTTCTGGAAGTTCAAGGGAAGAATCTGTTTTGTTGCCTTTTCCAGCTTTAGAGGTCTCCTGCATGCCTTGGCTCATGGTTCCTTCCTCCATCTTCAAAGTACACCACTCCTACCTCTGCTTCTGTTACCACATAACCTCTTTAACTGTGTATTTCCTGCTTTCCTAGTTCCCTTCTGAAAATCCTTGTAATTACTTTGAGTTCACCCATATAATCCAGGATAATCTCCCCATCTCAAGATCCTTAATCATGTCTACAAAGTTCCCTTTTGCCATATAAGGTAGTATATTCACAGATTCTAGATATTAGGACTTGGACATCTTAAGGAAGCATATAGACTAAGACACAGATTGACAAAAGTTTGTTCAAAGGTGTAACCTAGTTCTGAAGGCACACACACCCTGGAGACACGTATAGCTTCAAATGTTCTAGAGCAGCGCTATTCAGTAAAACTTTCATCATGGTGTAAATGTTCTATATATGCACTGATCAATACGGTACCCAATAACCCAATAGCATGTGGTTATTGATTGCTTCAAATGTGGCTAGTGAGACCAAAGAACTGAATTTTTCATTTTAATTAGTTTAATAGCCACATGTGGCTAGTGGTTACAGTATTGGACAGCAAAGGCCTGCAGCTGGGGGTGGAGGGGTGCTGGGAAAGGCAGACAGCTAAGAAAAATTTTTTGGTCTGAGTCTTTACGTTAAGTAGATTTTTTTTAAATACCTTCCTGAAATTTTATGATACCTGGATTAAAGATTGAATATATATTATGTAAATGGCCCCAAAAGTCATAAGCCATGATTTTTTTTTAACGTGGACCTAGGTTTGTGATGCCTCAAGCAACAGGGAAAATCAAGTTGAACTCTTTCATGGGAAATGCACTGTCACTCCTAGGCCACACAGAAATCCCATGGAGAGTTCTGACAAACATTTGTTCACAATTGTAAGTCACAGTTTACATAAACAAGCCAACTTCCAGGAGGAAGAAGTCAACAGGGGAAAAAAAGATAAAACATAACTAGAACCACAAAGATTTTAGAGATTTAAATTATCATATACAGAACATAAAATAGATATGTTAAATAAATTTAAGGAAATAAAAAAGTACAGAGCAAAGAGCAAGAGACTGTCAAAAATGACCTGCTAAGTTTGAAAAACAGTTACATAGAATACTTTGAAATATAATAATTGTTTTTAGAAATTCAATGAAGTTTAACACATCAGTTGAAGAGAAATTAGGAAACTGGAAAATACGTCTGAAAACATCACACAGAATGTAGCATAGAGGTACAGAGATGGAAAATATGAGTGCTTAAGAGATATGAAGGATAAAACAGAACAGTCCAACGTTAATCTTTTTAGAATTCTAGAAAGAATAGAAAAGGGGGAGGAGCCATTCACCTAAATCCTAGCTGGAAGTTTTCCAGAATTTTGAAAAAACAAAAATCTGCAGGTTCAGGAAACCTAAGAAATTTCAGACAAAATAAATAAAAAGAAATTGATATCTACACACATCACAGTCAAACTGCAGAACACAGAGACAAAGATCTTGAAACAAGCTAGGAGGAAAAGACTGATCATACACAAAAGAACAACAACTAGACCAATAATTGACTTCTCAACAGCAACACTGCAAACCAAATTAGAATATAATGTTCAAAGTGCTTAGAGAAAATAATTTTCATCTTAGAATTGTATATAGACAGTGAAACTGTCTTCAGAGAATAAAGACAACATAAAGGCATTTTGATATAAAAAAAGTTAAAGTATTTGCCACCAACATTTGTCACTAAATAAGAAAAATGATCTAAAACTGAAGTTATGAGATAAATGAAAGAACTTTAAGTAGAAAATAAAAGTTAAACATGTGGGTAGTATTAGTAATTTATAATTTGTGGGATTAAAAGAAGACAGAAAACACAGAATTTAAAGGCTTCACAATAGCAACTTGATGTTGAGGATTAGAGTCAGAACATTCTAAAGGTCCCTTTGAAAAGATGGTACATAAGTTAATTTACTCTAGATTTTATTGAATTAAGTAAGTATGTTAGAATTTCAAGGGTAGCCACTAGACGAGTAGGAAAAGAATAAATATCTTCGAAAATAATTGAAGTAGAAAAAATGGAATGAGGCAAAATAAACCTCAATTGGTTTCTCAAAGAGGGAAAAAACACAGGAAAAATGGAACTTATAGCATAAAGATGATATAAATAAATCCAGATGTATAGTTTTTTGTTAAAATACACTTTCAGAAATTTTTAAACACATTTTAAAATGTAGTTCTTCAAAGAAGAAATCTTAATGGAAATTAGCAAATATTTAAAAGTGAGCTTGTATATTGCACCTATAGTGGTGGTTACCAGGCTGTTTATAGGCTTAAGTTAATATGTTAAAAAAGAAGAGGGAGTTCCCTGGTTGCCTAGTGGTTAGGATTCAGGCTTTTATTGCTGTGGCCTCGGTTCAATCCCTGGTTAGGGAACTGAGATCCCACAAGAAAAAAAACAAAGAAAGAAACAATGAAAGTTAATGAGCTAAGCATTCAACTTAACTAAGATAATAAACAATAGAATAAATCCAAAAAAACCAGAAGGAAGGAAATAATAGACAAAAAGCAAAAATTATTAAAATATAAAACAAAGATAAGTAAAGAAGACAACCAAAGCCAAGAATGTTGTTGTTGTTTAGTCTCTAAGTCACGTCGGACTCTTTTGTGACCCCATGGACTGTAGCCTGCCAGGCTCCTCTGTCCGTGGGATTTTCCCAGGCAAGAATACTGGAGTGGGTTGCCATTTCCTTCTCCAGGGGAACTGGAGTGGGTTGCCATTTCTTTCTCCAGGGGAACTTCCTGACCCAGGGGTTGAACCCAGGTCTCTTGCATCTCCTGCATTGGCAGGCACATTCTTTACCACTGAGCCACGAGGGAAGCCCAAAGTTAAGATGAGCAGGAGTCTATGGCATTTGAGCCATGACTCATGCTCTTATCACAACTTCACCACCCTCCCCAGCTCTGCTTGCAGGATCTCTACCCCAAACTCACTACTCTGGGCAGATGCAGCCAAGAGGATGGATGTTCTTTTTCCCTGCAATTTCTAGTCTAGGGTTATGATTTCACACAGGGCAGGGCAGGCTGCTGGAATTTTTCATCTCTCCCAGCTCCATGTCCATGCAGGCATAGCCAAGAAGACCTGGTCTCTTTTCCTCCAACCAGCTCCTATTCTAACCTGTGCAAGGCGGGCTGAGAATACCGAAGCCCCGATTGCCCACAGCCTGGCTCACTCATAGGATAGTGGTTCCACACCAAGAAAAACAATCTGACAAGAACAGGGGCTGCCACCACCCTCCATTGTTCACTAAGGGAGGGTGTCATTCATGGAGAAACAAGTTCCTATGCCCAGCTCCAGAGTAGTGACATGGGGGTTCTGCGCTGGGAAGATAGGTGAGCTATAAGGATAAAAAAACCTCCCAGTGCTGCTTGAAGAGATTGACTTTCAGTTCAGTTCAGTTCAGTTCAATCGCTCAGTCATGTCCAACTCTTTGCAACCCGATGAATTGCAGCACACCAGCCTCCCTGTCCATCAACAACTCCCGGAGTTCACTCAAACTCGTCTCCATCGAGACGATGATGCCATCCAGCCATCACATCCTCTGTTGTTCCCTTCTCCTCCTGCCCCCAATCCCTCCAGCATCACAGTCTTTTCCAATGAGTCAACTCTTCGCATGAGGTGGCCCAAGTATTCGAGTTTCAGCTTCAACATCAGTCCTTCCAAAGGAAACCCAGGACTGATCTCCTTTAGAATGGACTGGTTGGATCTCCTTGCAGTCCAAGGGACTCTCAAGACTCTTCTCCAACACTACAGTTCAAAAGCATCAATTCTTCGGTTCTCAGCTTTCTTCACAGTCCAACTCTGGAAAAAACATAGACTTGACTAGATGGGCCTTTGTTGGCAAAGTAATGTCTCTGATTTTTAATATGCTATCTAGGTGGGTCATAACTTTACTTCCAAGGAGTAAGCGTCTTTTAATTTCATGGCTGCAGTCACCATCTGCAGTGATTTTGGAGCCCAAAAAAATAAAGTCAGCCACTGTTTCCACTGTTACCCCATCTATTTCCCATGAAGTGATGGGACCAGATGCCATGATCTTAGTTTTCTGAATGTTGAGCTTTAATCCAACATTTTCACTCTCTTTCACTTTCATCAAGAGGCTTTTGAGTTCCTCTTCACTTTCTGCCATAAGGGTGGTGTCATCTGCATATCTGAGGTTATTGATATTTCTCCCGGCAATCTTGATTCCAGCTTGTGCTTCTTCCAGCCCAGCGTTTCTCATGATGTACTCTGCATATAAGTTAAATAAGCAGGGTGACAATATACAGCCTTGACATACTCCTTTTCCTATTTGGAACCAGTCTGTTGTTCCATGTCCAGTTCTAACTGTTGCTTCCTGACCTGCATATAGGTTTCTCAAGAGGCAGGTGAGGTGGTCTGGGATTCCCATCTCTTTCAGAATTTTCCACAGTTTATTGTGATCCACACAGTCAAAGGCTTTGGCATAGTCAATAAAGCAGAAATAGGTGTTTTTCTGGAACTATCTTGCTTTTTCCATGATCCAGCGGATGTTGGCAATTTGATCCCTGGTTCCTCTGCCTTTCCTAAAACCAGCTTGAACATCTGGAAATTCACGGTTCACATATTGCTGAAGCCTGGCTTGGAGAATTTGGAGCATTACATTACTAGCGTGTGAGATGAGTGCAATTGTGCAGTAGTTTGAGCATGCTTTGGCATTGCCTTTCTTTGGGATTGGAATGAAAACTGACCTTTTCCAGTCCTGTGGCCACTGCTGAGTTTTCCAAATTTGCTGGCATATTAAGTGCAGCACTTTCACAGCATCATTTTCAGGATTTGAAATAGCTCCACTGGAATTCCATCACCTCCACTAGCTTTGTTCATAGTGATGCTTTCTAAGGCCCACTTGACTTCACATTCCAGGATGTCTGGCTCTAGGTCAGTGATCACACCATCGTGATTATCTGGTTCATGAGGATCTTTTTTGTACAGTTCTTCTGTGTATTCTTGCCACCTCTTCTTAATATCTTCTGCTTCTGTTAGGTCCATAACATTTCTGCCCTTTATCGAGCCCATCTTTGCATGAAATGTTCCCTTGGTATCTCTAATTTTCTTGAAGAGATCTCTAGTCTTTCCCATTCTGTTGTTTTCCTCTATTTCTTTGCATTGATTGCTGAGGAAGGCTTTCTTATCTCTCCTTGCTATTCTTTGGAACTCTGCATTCAAATGGGTATATCTTTCCTTTTCTCCTTTGCTTTTTGCTTCTCTTCTTTTCACAGCTATTTGTAAGGCCTCCTCAGACAGCCATTTTGCTTTTTTGCATTTCTTTTCCATGGGGATGGTCTTGATCCCTGTTTCCTGTACAATGTCAGGAACGTCCATCCATAGTTCATCAGGCACTCTATTTATCAGATCTAGTCCCTTAAATCTATTTCTCACTTCCACTGTATAATCATAAGGAATTTGATTTAGGTCATACCTGAATGGTCTAGTGGTTTTCCCTACTTTCTTCAATTTAAGTCTGAATTTGGTAATAAGGAGTTCATAATCTGAGCCTCAGTCAGCTCCTGGTCTTGTTTTTGCTGACTGTATAGAGCTTCTCCATCTTTGGCTGCAAAGAATATAATCAATCTGATTTTGGTGTTGACCATCTAGTGATGTCCATGTGTAGAGTCTTCTCTTGTGTTGTTGGAAGAGGGTGTTTGCTATGACCAGTGCGTTCTCTTGGCAAAACTCTATTAGCCTTTGTCCTGCTTCATTCTGTATTCCAAGGCCAAATTTGCCTGTTACTGCAGATATTTCTTGACTTCCTCCTTTTGCATTCCAGTCCCCTATGATGAAAAGAACATCTTTTTGGGGTGTTAGTTCTAAAAGGTCTTGTCGGTCTTCATAGAACCGTTCAACTTCAGCTTCTTCAGCATTACTGGTTGGAGCATAGGCTTGGGTTACCATGATATCGAACGGTTTGCCTTCGAAACGAACAGAGATCATTCTGTTGTTTTTGAGATTGCATCCAAGTACTGCATTTCAGACTCTTTTGTTTACCATGATGGCTACTCCATTTCTTCTGAGGGATTCCTGCCTGCAGTAGGAGATATAATGGTCATCTGAGTTAAATTCACCCATTCCAGTCCATTTTAGTTCACTGATTCCTAGAATGTCGACGTTCACTCTTGTCATCTCCTGTTTGACCACTTCCAATTTGCCTTGATTCATGGACCTGACATTCCAGGTTCCAGTGCAATATTGCTCTTTACAGCATCGGACCTTGCTTCTATCACCAGTCACATCCACAGCTGGGTATTGTTTTTGCTTTGACTCCATCCCTTCATTCTTTCTGGAGTTATTTCTCCACTGATCTCCAGTAGCATATTGGGCACTTACCGACCTGGGGAGTTCCTTTTTCAGTATCCTATCATTTTGCCTTTTCATACTGTTCATAGGATTCTCAAGACAAGAATACTGAAGTGGTTTGCCATTCCTTTCTCCAGTGGACCACATTCTGTCAGACCTCTCCACCATGACCTCTCCATCTTGGGTGGCCCCACACGGCATGGCTTAGTTTCACTGAGTTAGACAAGGCTGTGGTCTGTCTGATCAGATTGATTAGTTTTCTGTGATTATGGTTTCAGTGTGTCTGCCCTCTGATGCCCTCTCGCAACACCTAATGTCTTACTTTGGTTTCTCTTACCTTGGACGAGGGGTATCTCCTCACCGCCACCCCTCCTGACCCATGTGGAGTAACTCCTCTCGCCCCTCCTGCACCCGCGCAGCAACTGCTCCTTGGACGTGGGGTTGCTCCTCTCAGCCACCTCCCCTGACCTCGGGCGTGGGGTAGCTGCTCTCAGCGTGGGGTAGATTGACTTTACATGTAACCAGAAGTGGATAATTCCATGCCTAAGAGCATTGTAAAGAAACAAAAGACATGGGAATTTGGGTAGAAAGCAATTAAGAGGCTGATAGCTCCATGATACTATTAAAACAGCAGAACAGCCACTTTAATAGTGGACCAGAGGAAAAAAACAGGAAAGAAGAGATCTCCTGGTATCCCAGTAAACTCTGGAAGTTGAGAAGTTGTGCACATTGCTAGGCTGTTCCCACTCAAGAACACAGTAGGACGTGGAGCAAACTTGAAAGCATTCCCTGAGCAGCACACAGAGCCATCAATACAGGGCAAAAGTTTCACTGGCACAAGTGATTTACAAATACAGCTTCTAACTAAACACTGTCTGCAGTGCATGATAAGCTACTTTGATCCAGGAGTGACTCCTAGAAAGCCAGGCTTAAAAGTAACATCATACTAATCCTTGGGAGTCTGGAAGACTGTGTTCCTGCCCAAAGCTATGACCTCTCAGGAGCCATCACAGAGAGAACCTTCAAACTGCTAGTCCCTGGTTGAACAGGAGGCAAAAATATAAACCCTGAATTATGACAGTAGCCTCCAAACCAGAAACATATCCAAATGATAATGGTTAAAATCTAACAGACTTAGGAGACTTAAAGAACAACCTTGGCAATAAGTGACTTGTGCCAAACCAGGGCTGACCCCTAGGTAATCAAGTAAAAAAATTAAAAACAAGGGGAAAAATCAGAGCAGGGACATTAGAAGCTGCACTCTGTAGGGAGAATAAACTTCACAATGTTCATTTAAGAGTTAAACAAATAATCAAGAAATTAAAAGCCACCACACCTAGGGTAGGGTGGGGAATCAGTATCCCATAGTTCAAAGCATGTATTATCTATAAGGTCCAGATTTCAACCAAAAGAAATATGAGAAAAATAATTTTTCCTGCCCCACCCCCAGAAAACGTGAAAACATGACCCATACATAGAAGGAAAAAAAGAAAAGCAATAAAAATACTCTTTTTGAAGAGGCTCAAGTGGAAGACTAAGCAGACAAAGATTTCAAAACAATTGTTATAAGTATTCTCAAAGAACTAAAGACAACTGTGCTTAATGAAGTAAAAGAAGGTGTGATGACAATGTCTCAATACATTTTGTTGTTGTTCAGTCACTAAGTTGTGTCCAACTCTTTGCAGTCCCGTGGACTGCAGCACACCAGGCTTCCCTGTCCTTCACTGTCTCCCAGAGTTTGCTCAAACTCATGTCCATTGAGTCAGTGATGCCATCCAACCATCTTATCCACTGTCACCCCCTTATCCTCGTGCACTCAATCTCTCCTAGCATCAGGGTCTTTTCCAATCAGTCAGTTTATTGCATCAGGTGGCCAAAGTATTAGAGCTTCAGCTTCAGTATCAGTCCTTCCAATGAATATTCAGGACTGATTTCCTTTAGGATTGACTGATTTGATGTCCTTGCTGTCCAAAGGACTCTCAAGAGTCTTCTCCAGCACAATTCAAAAGCATCAATTCTTCAGTGCTCAGCCTTCTTTATGGTCCAACTCTCATATCTGTACATGACTACTGGAAAAACCATGACTTTGCCTATATGGACCTTTGTCACCAAAGTGATGTTTCTGTTTTTTAATACACTCTCTAGGCTTGTCATAGTTTTTCTTCCAAGGAGCAAGTGTCTTTAATTTCATGGCTACAGTCACCATTTGCAGTGATTTTGGAGCCCCAATAAAATAAGATCTGTCACTGTTTCCATTGTTTCCCTACCTATTTGCCATGAAGGGATGGGACCGAATGCTATGATCTTCGTTTTCTGAATGTTGAGTTTTAAGCCAGCTTTTTCACTCTCCTCTTTCACCTTCATCTAGAGGCTCTTTAGTTCTTCTTCACTTTCTGCCATAAGGGTGGTGTCATCTGCAAAACTGTGGTTATTGATATTTGTCCCAGAAATCTTGATTCTGGCTTATGCTTCATCCAGCCCAGCATTTCGCATGATGTGCTCTGGATATAAGTTAAATAAGAAGGGTGACAATATATAGCCTTAATGTACTCCTTTCCCAATTTTTAACCAGTCCATTGTTCCATGTCCAGTTCTAAATGTTGCTTCTTGACCTGCATACAGGTTTCTCAGGAGGCATATAGATTATCAATAAAGAAATGGAATTATTAAAAAGGAACCAAATGTATATTCTGGAGTTGAAAAGTATAGTAACAAATGAAAAATTTGCTAGAGGGGGATCTATAGTAGGTTTGAGTTGTCAAAAGAAAGAATCAATCAACTTGATTGATTGTTTAAAGTTATTATCAATCTGAAGAACAGAGAAAATGCAGCTGAAGAGAGTTTCAGATAAATATGGAACATAAATAAGTGCAACAACATATACATAATAAGAGCACTGGAAAGAAAGGAGAGTATGAAAGGACAGAAAAAGATATTTACAAAATTGCTTAAAACTCCTCAAATTTGTTTCTTTTTGTTGTTTTTTAGGGGGTGGGATTTTTTGGTAAGGGAAGGGGTACATCCTGTGCAGTGTATAGAAACTTAGTTCCCCAATCAGGGATTCAAACCCAAGCCCTGGCGATGAAAGCACTGAGTCCTAACCAGTGGACCACCAAGGAATTCCCAAAATTTCTCAGACATGATTTAAAAAAAACACTTTACACACCTAAGAAAATTATTTCTAAGGAAACCCAAAGAGATCATACCAAGGGTCATCATAGTAAAATTCTGAAAGACAAATAGGTGAAAATCTTGAAAGCAGGAAGAGGAAAAAAAGACACATCACATACAAGGGAACCCCCGTAAGATTAATAGCTGACTTCCCTTAGGAAACAATGGAGTTAAGAAGGATGACCTCGTCAAACTACTCTCAGTTTATAAAAACACCAAGAATCATTTATCTAACAAAAATGAACAGGAATTAAAAACATTCCCAGATAAATGTTTTAAAAAACAGAATTCATTGCTAGGATACCTTTCTTAAAGAAATATTAAGTGAAGTTCTTCAGGCTGGAAGTAAGTGATGTCAGAAAGTGATTTGAATCCACATGAAAAGCAAGCAATGCTGGTGGAGGTAATTATGTGGGTAATTAGCAAAGAAAGCATAATTGCATATTTCTTCCCCTTTCCCCTCTTGACTGATTTAAAAATCAATTACATAAAACAATGTGAATATAATTGTATTGTTGGGAGTATAATATATAGAAATATAAAATATTTGACAATAACAGCACAAAGGAATGGAATGAGAAGAGAGCTCTATTGAAATAAGGAAATGACACGAGATGGGAACTCCAACTCACAGAAAGAAATGGAAAGAACAGTAAGAATGTTAGTGAACACTATAAATATATATTTATTCTCCTTTTTCTCTCAGCATTGTTTTATTTATTTACTTTTGTATTTTGGCCACACTGTGTGGCATGTGGGATGCTTTCTTGACCAGGGATCAAACCTGGGCATCCACAGTGAAAGTGCCGAATCCTAACTACTAAACCATCAAGGAACTCCTCTCAGCCTTTTTAAAAGACATAGAATTATATAAAGTAATAATTACAGCCATGTATTGTTAGATTTATTATATATTTAAATATATATGTATGACAATAACATCAAAAAAGAGGGAGGCAGTGAAGCTATATATAATGTCTGTATTTCACTATCACTAAGTCAAAATAAATCTGAAGTAGATTCTAATAAGATATGTATTATGAACCCTAAAAAATCACAGTTAAAGTAACTCAAAAATAATAATTTAAAAATCATGAAAGGAATTAAAATGTTACATGAGCAAATATCTACCTAATACAAAGAAAGATACACAAAAAAGATTTGTGACATATATAAACAAAAAACAAAGCAGAAAGCAAGATGACAGGGTAAATCTAGGCATATTAATAATGAATATGAATATGTGAATGAGTTAAACAATCCAATCAAGATAGACAATTAAACAATAATAGGTTGAGAATTCATTGCCCACTTTCAATAATGGATAGAACAACTAGGCAGAAGATCGACAGAATAGAAGACTTGACCTAAACTAGACCTGACATACACCTATGGAATAATCCACTGGAAAACAAGAGGATTCTACTCAAGTGTACATGGAACAGTCTCCAGAACAGACCATAGGCTAGGCCATAGAGCACAGAAGGAGTGAAATCATACAAAGTATGTTTTCTGACCACAATGGAATGCGAGTAGAAATTAATAACAGAAGGAAATTTGGGAAATTCACAAATATGTGGAAATTAAACAGCATATACCTAAAATGACCAATGGATAATAAGAAAAAGGAAAATAGAAAATACTTTGAGATTAAGGAAAATGAAGAAACAACATACCAAGCATACAAAATGAGATGTAGCTGAAGCACTTGTCAGAAGGAAATTTGTTGCTATAAGTACCTATGTTAAAAAGAAAGGTATCAACTCAATACCCAGCTTTGTATCTTAAGATATGTGAGAAATTAAGAGCTAGCTATATCCAAAGCAAGTATAAGGAAGGAAATAACAAAGATTAGAGAGGGAATAAATGAAATAGTAAATTGGAAAAATAGGAAATCAGTGAAAACAAAACCTGTTCTTTGAAAATGTCAACAAAATTGACAAACTTTTAGCTAAGTAACTAAGGAAAAAGAGACTAGACTCAGTTGAAATCAGAAATGAAAGTGAAAGCATCACTACCAATTTTACAGAAATAAGAAGAATTATGCTTCAACTCAACAGCAAAAAAAAAATTTTAATGGGCAGAGGATCTGAACACTTTCAAAGAAGACATAAAGATGTCCAACAGGTACATGAAAAGGTACTCAGCATTACTAATCATCAGGGAAATGGAAATCAAATCCACAATGAGATATCATCTCACGCGTGTTAGAATGGCTACTATCAAAAAGACGTATGGGAGGGGACATATGTATACTTATGACTGACTCATGTTGATATATGGCAGAAACCAACACAATATTATAAAGCAATTATCCTCCAATTAAAAATAAATAAATTTTAAAAAAAGACAACTGTTTGAGAGCATATGGAGAAAAGGGAACCCTTCCACACTGTTGGTTGGAAAGTAAATTGGTGCAGCCACTATGGAAACCAGTATGGAGATTCCTCAAGAAATTAAAAATACTACATGATCCAACAATTCCACTTCTGCGTATTTACCCAAAGAAAATGAAAACTAATTCAGAAAGATATATGCACCCCTATGTCCACTGTGGCTTGGTGGTAAAGAATCTGCCTGCCAATGTAGGAAGGAGATGTGAGTTCAACCCCTAGGGCAGAAAGATCCCCAGGAAGACATGGCAACCCCCTCCAGTATTCTTGCCTAGAGAATCCCATGGACAGAGGAGCCTGGGGGGCTGCAGTCCAGGAGGCAGCAAAATGTCAGACACAACTGAGCACAGCACAGTACAGCACATGTCCACTGCAGCATCACTCACCATAGCCAAGATGTGGAACAGCCTAAGTGTTCGTCAGTGGATGGAGATGTGCTATATACAGTCATCTATCAATGTCCTTAGGGGATTGGTTCCAGAACACCCTGTGGGTACAAAAGTTCACAAATGGTTAAATCCTTTATATAAAATAGCATGTTTGCATATAACCTATGCACATCCTCCTGTATACTTTAAATCATTTCTAGTTTACTTGTAATACCTAATACAGAGTAAATGCCATGTAAATGTTTTCAGCATGCAGCAAACGCAAGTCTTGCTTTTTGGAACTTTATGGAATTTCTTTTTCTAATATTTTTTGTCCATAGTTGGTTGACTCTGTGGATGTGGAAACCAGTGATACAGAGGGATGACTGTATATACTAAATACTTTCCACCATAAAAAGTAGAAAGTCTTACCATTTTGTGACACACTGGATGAACCTGGTGGGCATTATGTTAAATGAATAAGTCAGAGAAAGACAAATACCATATGATCTCATATGTGGAATCTAAAAAAAAAAAAAAAAAAAAGCAAACAAAAAATTACCAAGCTCAAAGATACAGAGAACAGATCAGTGCTTGCCAGAGGAGGGGACTAGGGGCTTGGCATAGACAAACAGATGAGGAAAGTAAAGAGGTACAAACTTTCAGTTTTAAGTCATGAGGATGTAAAGCATAACATGGTGACTAAAATTAATAAAACCGTATTGCATATTTGAAAGTTGCTAAGAAAGTAGGTCTTAAAAGTCCTCACTGCAGGGAAAAAAAACTGCAACTGTGTTTAAAAAAGGATTATAACAGGAATACTATGAATATTTGTATGCCAGCAAGTTACATAACATAGATGAAATAGGAAAATTCCTAGAAAGGCACAAACTGCCAAAACTTAAGTTTCAAGAAGAAAAAGAAAATCTGCATAGCCCTATATTGATTAAACAGATTGAATTAGTAATCAAAAACTTCCCACCAAAGGGAGATCCAGGACCAGATGGCTTCATTGGTAAATTTTACCAAATATTTGAAGAAGAATTGAAAGCAATCCTGCCAAATTCTTCCAAAAAATGAAAAATAAGGAAACACTTCCTAACAATTACAAGAGGTCATAGTTACTTCAGATTTCAAAACTATTTACAAAACTAAACAAAACAGTGTGGTACTGACAGAAGTGTAGAGATATGTGTGTGTATGTTAGTCACTCAGTCGTGTCTGACTTTGCAACCCCATGGATTGTAGCTGAGGTGGTTCAGTGGATAAAAAATCTACCTGCAGTGCAGGAGATGCAGTTCAATCCCTGGGTCAGGTAGATCCCTTGAAGGTAGGCATGGCAACCCACTCCAGAATCCCATGGACAGAGGAGCCAGGCGGGCTACAGTCCATAGGGTTGCAAAGAGTTGGACATGACTGAAGTGTAGAGATATAGATCAATGGAATAGAATTGAGAGTCCAAAAATAAACCCTCATATTTATGGTCAATTGATTTTTGACAGGGGTGCCAAGACAATTCAGTAGTGGGAATAGTCTTTTCAGAAATGGTTCTGGGACAGCTGGTTGTCTACATGCAAAAGAATGAAATTGGGCCTCTGCCTCCCTTCCCAGGTGACACTAGTGGTAAAGAATCTGCCTGCCAATGCAGGACACATGAGAGATAAGGGTTCGATCCCTGAGTCAGGAAGATCCCCTGGAGTAGGAAATGGCATCCCACTCCAGTATTCTTGCCTGGAGAATCCCATGGACAGAGGAGCCTGGCAGACTACAATCCAGGAGATCACAGAGTCAGACACAACTGAGCAACAAAGCACAGCAGAGCATAGAGACAGAAAGTAGATCAGTGGTCGCTGAAGGCACCATGAGGTGAGGGGATGGAGAATGCTGCTGCTGCTGCTGCTGCTGCTGCTGCTGCTGCTGCTAAGTCACTTCAGTCATGTCCGACTCTGTGCAACCCCATAGACTGCAGCCCACCAGGCTCCCCCGTCCCTGGGATTCTCCAGGCAAGAACACTAGAGTGGGTTGCCATTTCTTTCTCCAATGCATGAAAGTGAAAAGTGAAAGTGAAGTCGCTCAGTCGTGTCCAACTCTTTGCGACCCCATGGACTGCAGCCTGCCAGGCTCCTCCGTCTATGGGATTTTCCAGGCAAGAGTACAGGAGTGCGGTGCCATTGCCTTCTCTGGAATGACTTCTAATGACTGCTAATGAAACCATTCTTGTAGAGTGGATCAAATTTTTTATAAAATTATATTGTGATGAAGGTCACACCACCCATGAATATACTAAAAGATGTTGAATTATATACTGTGAAATTAAATTATATGGTATGTAGATTACACTTCAGTAAAGCTGTTTCTTAAAGAGATAATGGTGACTTAAACTAGTGTGGTATCGATGTCAGTTGTGTGAAGTAATAGGAATCTGTATATATTTTGAAGGTAAAGCAAGGAGGATTTTCTGACGTATTGTGAGTGGTGTGAGAGAAAGCAGGGGCTCAAAGATTTTGCTCTGAGCAACTGGAGTGATGGAATGAGCAATTGAGAGAAGAATGTGGGAAGCTCAGTTTTGGGTAGTAAGAGTTAAATTTGGACATGCTGAGTTGGAGATGTGCAGGAGGAAGGAATATCTCTGTCATTCTTGTGTGTATGTGTATACACATACATACACATGCACAAACACAGGAATGATAAATCCAGAGAACAAGTTGAACTAGCAAAATAGGATGTCAGCATACTGATAGAGTTTAAAACCTTGAGAATGGATGTGATCACCAAGGAAGTATGGATAGCTCAAGAAGTCTAAGGACTGGCTCCTGGGATAGTCCAACATTAACATGTTGGGGAAATGAGGAAGAAACAGCAAAGAAGACTGACAGGAAATACCACTGGGGTAAGAGGAAAACCAGCAGTGTGTGCTTTCCTGGAAGCCAAGTGAAGTATTTTAAGGAGGAGGGAGTGACCAACTGAGCCATATGCTGCTGAGAAATCAAGTGAGATGAGAACTGAGACGAGACCATTGGACTTAGCAACTCTGCAGTCATGGGTGACCTTGCCAAGAGCAGTTTTGATGGAGCTAAGTGGAAAAGTCTGACTGGAATACATTTAAGAGAGAATATAAGAAGATAAGTCATTTCTATAAACCAACAAGAATCAAAAATACAATTTTAAAAAAGATACTGTAGCAATAAAAAATATAAGATATCTATGAAGAAAATCTAACAAAAGATGTTCCAAGATCCTTTATGGAGGAAGTCATAAAACTTTACTGAAATTGACAGGCATGTTCTGTACAGGTAGGGCTACTCAATATTGTAAAAAAATATATACTTTTTCCCTTAATCAATCATAGTCAGTGTAGTTCCAATAAAAATATCAGTAGGTTTTTTCATGGAATGTGACAAACTGGTTCTACAACGTATATGGGAATGCAAAGAAAAACCAAGGCATTCTTGAAGAACAACAAAGTAGAAAAACTTACTCTATCAGATATTAGGATTTATCATACAGCTGGTGTACTTAACAGTATAATACCGGAACAGAGGTTTGACAAGTAAGCCAATGGAACAGCATAAAAAACTCAAAAATAGACTTATACCTCTTTGGAACTTTGATGTATGACAGGAAACATTGCAGATGAGTTGGGTGAAATGATAAATTCTGTAATAACTAATGTTTGGAAAATTGGTTAGTCATAAAGAAATAATAAAATGAGATTCCCATCTCACATCAAACGCAAAAATCAATGGGTATACTAAATACTTTAAACTTTTAGAAGAAAATATAATTCAGAGGTTCTCAACAACCCAGGGAACATTTGTATAGGAGTGCTTGGGGTTGTTATAATGACAGGAATAGTGTTAAAGGCACTTGGTACGCAGGATCCAGGGATGCTAAAGTGTCTTGCAATGTGAGACCCAGCCCCTCACAAAGAATGTGTCCTGCCCCAAATGCCGGTAACCTCTTGCTCACAAAGAAACACTAAGATAGGAGAATTTCTCTGATATTGGGTTAGGGGAGAATTTCTTTAAAGAAATACAAAAAGCGCCGTCCATAAAGAGAGAGATCATTAAATTCAATGACATTAAAGTGAAATAAATGCCTCTTTACACCAAAAATCCCATAAAGTGAAAGGACAAGCCAAAAAGTGGGAAGTATTTAGTGCTCATATAACTGAAAATGTATTAGTATTTTAAATACACAAATCTCATATACCAATACATAAGAAAGAAAATGTGTGGCTTCCTTTGTGGTCCAGTGGTTAAGAATCCACCTTGCAGTGCAAGGGATGCAGGTTCAATCCTTGATGGGTCAAATAAGCCTGCGCACAAATAAAGCCTGCAAGCCGCAACTAGAGAGAAACCCATGAGCAGCAACTAAAGAGAAGCCCACACACTAATGAAAGAGCCCAACACAAAAAAGACCCCACATGCCCCAGCTAAGGCCTGATGCGGGCAAACAAATACATTTTAAACAAAGAAAATCTGGAAGAAAAATGAGCAAAGGATATAAACAAGCCTCTCTTGGAAGAGGATATCTGAATGCCGAAAGACATGAAAAGATGCTCAACCTCATTAGTAATCAGGGAAATGCAAAAGAAAACCACAAGGAATTAACACATTGTAAATCAACTGTACTTTAGTAAAACACACACACACGCACACAAGGAATGACCCCCCAAATCACAAAATTCCATTTTAATCCAGCAGATTGAAAAAAGAATAATGTAAATTAAATAATCCTAAATGTTAGTGAGAATGTGGAACACTGTAACACTTCTGGTGGGAGTGTGTATTAGATGACCAATTTGGGAGAAAAGTTGGCATTATCTAACAAATTGAACGTGTTATGTACTTTACAACTAACTGATTTCACTTGTAGAAACAGACCTTAGAGAAACTTGGGCAATTGTACTGTAAAGAGAGTTTATAGCAATGTTCAGAATAGTCAAAAAAAATCCTAAAAACAATAGATATTCTTCAACAGTAGCGTGTTTCTCTTGTGCTAGACTTAACAGTGAAATACTAGGCAACAATGAAAAGGACTAACACCACTACAGATAATCATGGGAGAGGTTTTCGGGCACAATTGTGAGTAAAAACAAATTGCAAAAAATTTACTGTGATACCAATATTTGCAGTTCAAAACCAAGCAAAACTAAGAAGCACGTTGCTTGAGGATACCTGTGTATGTAGGAAGACGAAGAATGCAAGGGAGTGACTTAAGTTCATGATTGTGGGTATCTCTGGGAGAAAGACAGAGTGGTGGGCTGCAGAAGAGCCTGCAGGAAGCCGCAGTGGTGCTGGTAATGTTCTGCTAAGGCAGATGCTGGGCTCACAGGTTTTGATTCTATTATAATGTTTCATGACATATATTAAGTATATTTTAGGCAGAAATTACATACAGATATAATTTACATATTAAGCATTTTGTATTAAACATATATATCTCAATTGTGTCATATCTTTAAATGAAGAATGGAGAAGGAGAATATTTTCCCTTTCTTCTGAAACTCTCAGGCTAGGAGCTGCAGAAGACAAAAAGAAAACACCTCTTTTAAGCAGTTGCATCTGTTCACAGCAGCAGTGTTGCCTTTGGAAGCACGGTGTTCCCTGGTCTCCTCATCCTGTGGGTCTTGGAGCCAAAGGCAGGCTGTAAATGGCAGGATGGCCCTTCCCCAGCTAGGTCAGGAGTACAGGAATAAGCGCTCCCTCTCTCATGATCAAGGCTGTGCTCAGTCACTAGGCCTGCCAACATTGTCATGGGATAGTAATTGAAACAGCCAGGAGAAAAACACACAGACTTTGCCAAGGCAGCTACACTGGGGGCGGGGGTTGGGGCAGGGGGGAGGGGGGGCATAGGGGGCGTGGTCTCTGGTGGTGGGAGTGGGAGAGTAGATGGGAAACATGGAGCTGGTAAAAAGAGAGGCCAGGCTGCTTCCATGGCTTGTGTGACCCTGGTCAATTCACTTCCCTTCTCTAGGCTCCAGTTCCTCCCTAGTCTTCTTTGAGGTTTAACTGGAACATAGTTTGTATCGTTGCTTCCAGCCCAAACACTCAAGAATTCCAATTCAAAGGCCACTGAGGGGAAACCGTTTGCACATTTACACTCCTAGTCTCCAGATTGGTGAATAATTAAGCTCCTCTCTATTGATCAGAGCTGCTGACAGTAGTGCTGAGTTGGCTCCCTGGTAGTGTGGAGAAACAAACCCACGTGCAGCTACAAATAAATAAGAAACTCCCATTTACACAATTAGGCTTTAGGATATAAATAGAAGTAGAAGCAAAACCGTCCCCAAGCCTGTGCAAGCCTGTTCTCCCTCCTCCAGACTGCCTTTGACAAGAGTTTGTGTCTCTTCATTCAGTCTTCCTTTGGCAGTTCTTCCCCACATGCATGTTTTGAGGGGGGAAAGAAACTCTCCTATTTGTCTTGGTCAAGTTTTCCCCACATAACCTCCCTTGTCTCTACATTTTTCCTCTCTTTGTACCAACCACCATCTCTACTAGAAGAGACTTGTATGAGCAAAATGAGCTTTGTCATTTGGGGGCTGGACTAAGGGTTAAATTAAAGAGACAGCTGTCTATACAACTGGCTAGAATGAGGGGAGGGCTCCTCCCCATTTGTGCCAGCTGCTTCTTACTTTTATTCCTTCCTGCTGTTTGTTTCCCTTCCACCCCTCTGGCCAGGGGTGCTGAACTGCAAGCCTCTCTGAACTCCTGGGAAGGTTCAAGTAGTAAGCTGGGGCTAAGGTCACCTAACTTCCTCCTGTCACAACTTCCCCTGGACAAAAGATGTTTAGGTCTCAAATTTGGAACTGGAAAGGAAATCGAAAATACACAAGCTACTTTTGCATCCCTTGTAGATAATCACCCTCTCCTTTGAAATCTTCTAGGCTTGTTTAAAACCATCTTCTGCTCTTAGCACTTTTTTCTTTCCCTTGAACTGTAGTTTGTTTTGTTTTGTTTTTCTTAGTAGCACTTTTGAGGAACGATTTTCTAAAGGAAAGAGAGACTGTGTGTTACTCTGGGTGAGTCACTGTTCTTTAGTCAATGCTGTTGAGAATCTCAAAGAGTAACAAAGATCGCCAAGGGTGGCTGCAGTCCAGTACCCAAATGCTCACATAATTTGCCCCCCTTTCCATTTTAGGGTGAAAATAATCACAGACAAGAAGGGGAAGGGATTCATGTGAATAAATAAGATACTGTTTTACAGCCAAGGCAGCATTCAGATTCTCAGCTGGCAGAGGAATTCTTGAGGCTGATCTGTAGTGAAAGCATGAGCAAACTGCTAAATGGAATGCAAAGAGAACCCTGGGCTTAATCTCCGTTCCAGTCAGTCTACAGAGGAGTCTCAGAGCAGTACTATTCCTGGAAGGCAAAGTGCTTACCCACATGCAGCCCCACCCCCAGCATGAGAAATCCAGGGCCTCCAGGACTGTGCCAGCACCCTGGCTCTTATTTCTGCAGTCCAGTTGCTTTGGCGAAATAAGAATGTACACTGCCTGTCCATGAAAGGACCACTCTGAAAGCAATTTATAAACTGTAAAGTACCAGGGGATGTCAGGTGGCCCTGTCACTCACCCATTTCTGTTGTATACTGCACTCCTTCAGTTGTCTTTTCTCATTATTGGATGAAAACCACAGAATTTTGTGATGAGAGGTCAGGCCCTGCATATAATCAATCATGCACAAGTCCCAAGGCATAGAAGCATAAATCAGCCTTAATTCTGGATTTCCCAGTCTACACATGGCATTTGCTAGCCAACAGTCTTACAAAGACATCATAGAATGGTCAAGGAATGACCCTAAGAAAGCTTTTGGTGGGGAGTTGAAACTCTCAGTTTCAACTGCTGTTATCACTCCTGCATTGAAGGAAAAGCCTTGGTGTTCACAATAGCCTTTGATTCCGATGTCAAATATCTGATGACTTCTCACAACTTTGCTGTGAGGTGGGGAGAAGGCAGTCATCCTGTGGTCACTGTCTCCAGTGGGAGGCTCTACCCACAGTGACCGGATGGTAAGATCAAAGAGCTAAGGCCCATCTTCTTCACGAGTTGGGGCCTTCTTGAGTCATATTAAAGGACTTCCATCTCTGGCTAGCTCCTCACCAGGCTCTACATTTAGTCAAGGAACTTTAAATTTGTTATAAAATTAAATTAAAAAAACAAGAACTTCATCATTCCATTCACTCATCTGCCCATTGTTTATTTTGAGTGTGTACTTAACAGCACTTTCCAGAACAGAGTAATCCCTATGTAGAGACAAAGATGGCTCTAATACCAGGGTTGGGGGAGGGAGGGAACGTTGCATTCCTTTCCTCCCCATCCTCCTTTTCCCAGAGCCCATCCAGCTGACAGGTGCCAGAAGGGAAGAAATGTTAGCAAATGTTAGTTTCTAGCCCCAAAGAAGCTGTCACAAAAGGGAGACAGAACAAGGCAGCTCATAAAATCCTTCAACTGAGGGATGTAGCGAGACCTATCTAATTACACAAGATTAGAAACGGTTTAACTTGTTGAGAATGTGCTACATGTGAAATGAAATAAAATGACACCTCTGGCACCCTGTAATGATACTGTGTTGGGAGGAAAGCACAAAGGGTTTGTTCACGCTATATCAGTAACACCAGTTTTTCTCATCCAACGATTTCAACACATCTGGTTTTAATATGGTGGTCTAAGTGAAGTAAGTTAACTTTTCACCCACTGTTCTGGCACTCCTTTTCTTTCTTCACTGTACACTTCCATTTGTGTTGGCATTGTCCATCTCTCACCCATCCCTCCCCAAGCTAACTGAGGTGGAAGAGGATTATGCTGAGAAATTTGGCTTATCTCTGGGCTCTTGATAATTTTACTGTTCAAATAATGCTAACAATGATTTGAAAGCAAGATTGGTCTTTGTTCCAGCTAAATACAAGAGTTTAGCTTTGGCCTTCTACCTAATACTTTCAAGTACCAATGCTATATAAGAACACCCTAAGTTCTAAAAAAGAATTCTCACCAATTGATGAGTCACAAAACAGCCTGGTTTTCAAAAATTAGGGAAACGTGATCTCAATTACATTTTTCTGGCTGCACCATGCAGCATGCAGAATCTTAGTTCCCCAACAAGGGACAGAACTCATGCCCCCTGCAGTGGAAGCTTGGAGCCCTAACCACTGTACTGCTGAGAAAGTCCCCTCAGTTACTCTTAACTAGAATGCTCAGAAAGTCTAGAGTTGGCCTAACTGGTTTCTAGCTAACACAGAAGTAATTGACCATTTTGTGCCTTTGTTGAAAAAAAAAAAATTATGATTATATACTGAAGGTCTACAACATAGGTGTATTTGCCGTCAAAGTAGAATTTGCAGACTGTAGAATGAGTTTCCTTCTACACATCACTTGTCAGAACAGAATAAGGGTTTTACTCGCCAACAACCAGAGAAAACTAGTAAGATTTTGTAAATGGCTATGATTAAAAGCTAAAGTTTAGAATTTCAGTGCTTTGATACACAAAATGTTAATAATGTTGACTCCGTTTTTGTGAGGTTTTCATCTTCTTTAGATTCGTGCTTCACAGGACTTTACAAATAGAAAAATTTATAACTCTAAGCTGACAAGGATTGTCTACTGTGATTCAGTTCAGTTCAGTCAATCAGTCGTGTCTGACTCTTTGCGACCCCATGAACTGCAGCACGCCAGGCCTCCCTGTCCATCACCAACTCCCGGAGCCTACCCAAACTTATGTCCATTGAGTCAGTGATGCCATCCAACCATCTCATCCTCTGTAGTCCCCTTCCCCTCCTGCCCTCAATCTTTCCCAGCATCAGGGTCTTTTCTAATGAATCAGGTCTTTGCATCAGGCAGCCAAAGTATTGGAGTTGCAGCTTCAACATCAGTCCTTCCAATGAACACCCAGGACTGATCTCCTTTAGGATGGACTGGTTGGATCTCCTTGTAGACCAAGGGACTCTCAAGAGTCTTCTCCAACACCACACTTCAAAAGCATCAATTCTTCAGCACACAGCCTTCTTTATAGTCCAACTCTCACATCCATACATGACTACTGGAAAAACCATAGCCTTGACTAGACAGACCTTTGTTGGCAAAGTAATGTCTCTGCTTTTTAATATGTTATCTAGGTCGGTCATAACTTTCCTTCCAAGGAGTAAGTGTCTTTTAATTTCATGGCTGCAGTCACCATCTGCAATGATTTTGGAGCCCAGAAAAATAAAGTCAGCCACTGTTTCCACTGTTTCCCCATCTATTTGCCATGAAGTGATGGGACTGGATGCCATGATCTTAGTTTTCTGAATGTTGAGCTTTAAGCCAACTTTTTCACTCTCCTCTTTCACTTTCATCAAGAGGCTTTTTAGTTCTTCACTTTCTGCCATAAGGGTGGCGTTATTTGCATATCTGAGGTTATTGGTATTTCTCCCGGCAATCTTGATTCCAGCTTGTGCTTCATCCAGCCCAGCCGTTCTCATGCTGTACTCTGCATATAAGTTAAATAAGCAGGGTGACACTACTGTGATTATAAGGTACAATTTAAGTTGTGTAGAATCTTCACTCTTTAGGACCTTTCCTGTGTTCTGAATTCTCAGTGGACCACAGATTGTAGTTAGGAGAGGAGCATGAATGATCTACAGGTCTTCTAAAAGGTGCAAAGTCTTTCAGGTGGCTTCTGATGTATTTTTCCTCTCTCTAAAAGCAATCCAGCAGGGAACTTCTGTAGCAAATGCCTTAACCCCAAGAAGTAACTAATAATGGACTATTTCATGACCTCTGGCAAGCCAATGGGGGTGGTGTTGAGGGGCACATGTACCATTCAGTGCCTGGAACATCACAAGGATGTCTATCTGTGTAGTGCTGGTACCTGCTCTGTGGTGCCATAAAGGCACCATTTTTACTACATTCAACATCAGCAAGCCTTCATGAAGCACATATTTTGTGCAAAGCCTTGTTAGGTTTCTGTAACACTCCGTAATGTGTTACCAGATTTATTTTTCAAAGTGGTCAGGGAAGTTCATCAATCATTAACTGACTACTTCTACATGCAGGTGTTGTACTGGAGATACCAAGATGAATCAAAGGTGTTCCCTGACTTACGGAGTTCCGAATACAGTGTGAAAAAGAAACAATTACAGTGGAGTGTGACAGTAGAGGTTCCATGCAAAGAACTTTATGAGTATACAGAAAGGAATGATTAATTCTCTCACAGGGCATCAGAAGGGCTCACAAAGGAGATGATATTTGAGCTATATCCTGAAGGAGGGGTAGAATTTCACCAAGCAGACAGGAGAGGGGGAAAGAGATTCCAAGCAGAGGGAACAACATGTACAAAAGCTCATTAAAGCATGTTGGGCAATTCTTTTTATCATCAATTGAAAAGGCAAGTATAAGTTATACAAATGTTGAGTTTGGATTTTTTTTTCTCATGATTATGTCACCACCATTTTTAAATACAGGACGTGATATTTTAAGGTGATGACAATTGCCTTATGATAAGAAAACACCTGATAGGTTAGAAAGTTCTTGTTAAGCTGTGATGCTTATCTAGTATCTTGCACGTAGCAGGCCCTCAGTAAATGCTTGCTGAATGATGAGTCCTGTATCTCTTTCCATTTATAAATTACTACTTGATCAGGGATCAGCTTACAGAGCAAACTTCCTGCCTGTGACTTAGAAATGAATGTTTATAGTTATGTTCTCTATCACCCCAGCGTCCTCTGCTCTTGAGATGTCTCTGCCACTGAACCCTAATTGTGTTGATGACTGGCAAGGAAAACTGCCCTTGCTTTGAATCCTCAGATTTCTACTTGGAGGGCCTCTATATAATTGAAATCCCCTCAAAATGCCATTTGAATGGGAGAGTGCTCGTGTTGATAACAATAGGGGACTGCTGTCCTACAAAGGGTAGTGATATTAGCTAATATGGATAGATTCTCCTCACATTTTAAGTTTTATAGTAGAACCTAAATGTGATTGATCAAACACTATATATGGCAATAATAAAGATATGACTTATCTGTACTGAGCAGCCTTGAAAGCATAACATGGTACTGTCTATTCTTTTTTGGTTAAGAAAGAGAAGATAAATTATTATTATTTTTATAAATTATGCAATAACCTTTAGGGTAGTAATAAATTTTTGCCTTGAAAACCACCAGGGAATAGATGACAGAGAATGTAGTGAGACATAAACCATTTGCAAATTATATATGTGAGTACACTTGTAATCCTTTTATTGGGTGTCTGGATCCAGTCTTCAGGAAAATTCCCACTAGGAAATCTTGTCTCACTGTGAATCTAAAATGTATCAGAAAAATACTTCTTCAGTTCCAAGCCTTAGCAGCCATGTGACTGGCCCTTTCAGACTTAATCTCTATAGCTAAACCTTTCTAGAAGTCACAATACCAGGCCATAGAATGTATTCTCTTTCAGCCCCTCCACTGCACTGAGTAAATGCTTTCCACAAATAGTTATTGAGTGCTTCCTACAGCCAGGCTGAGTTCTGGGTTCTAAGAATACAGAAGTAAATAAGATAGCTGCATCCTTGCCCCCATGGCGCCCTAAGCCTAGACAAATGGCTTGTATTCTCTTTTGAGTCGTAGTCCTTTAGAAAATCTGATTCCAACTGGACTGACTACATTACTTAAATATTAGGGTGGCAGCTTCCTGTTTCCCCAGAGGAAAGCAAGAACTTTTGTCACTAGTGAATGGAGTCTTGTGAAATCCAGTGTAGAAGGTTATTTTTTCTAGATGTTAACCTTTATCCTCTTTTGGAGCCTGTAGCATGGTAGAAAGAATGTGGGCTTTTAAGCCAGTTTGAGATTCTGATCCTCTAACTAGCAGTGGGACCTTGGGTAACTTACCCAGTCTCTCAGAAGCTCAGTTTCCTCATATGTACATGCAGTTTGGTTGTGAAGACTGAATGAGTCCGTGGGTATGAAGCACCTCACGCAAGATCAATGTTCCAATCTGCGTTAGTGAGAAAACTAGATTTTGAACTCAAGTCTTTCTGACTCAAAAATCTAGTCTCTCCACTTTCTTACAAAGGATCTGAAAATACTGGCTTATATATAAGTTTCACCAAAACTCCATAAGGGAGAGAAGAAACACCACAGCTAAAGAAACAAATGGATAGAAAGGAAGAAATATGCTAATTTGTTTAAAGACACTTAGGATACCTGTGACAAAGTTGACACCAACCCCAGGATCTCTCTAACTATGAACACTCTGCATCTCTCCCTGTTCAGTTGTATTCTTGTATAAGCATATTTGGACTACTACCATGTTGCTCAACTTCGTTGTAGCTGCTTCTGGTGATTTAAAAAACATGATCTATGACTTGTAGGAACTTATGGCTCAGAGGGAAGGCAGAAGGAGCAATACCTGACAAAAACATTAGAGAAAAACTGCATAAGGTGGTATATAAATAAGAACCAGTACTATAGCCAAAATTAAGTGTATCAGTCAGCTTGGGCTGCCATAACAAAATATCATAGACTGGGTAGCTTAAACAACAGAAATTTGTCTTCTCACAGTCTGGAGGCTAGAAGTCCAAGATCAAGGTGCCAGCATGATCAATTTCTGATGAGGGTTCCCTTCCTGTTTCATAGATGGCTTCCTTCTCTCTGTGTCCTCACATGTGAGGGAGAGAGAGCAAGCTCTCCAGTGTCTCTTATAAGGGCACTAATCCCATCATGAAGCCTCCATCTTCATGACCTCACATAAACCCAATTGTCTGCCAAAGACCCCATCTCCAAGTACAGTCACACAAGGGGTTTAGAACTTTAACATGTGAATTTGCAAGGGACACAGTTCAGTCTAGCTGCTAAGTAAGGGTTGTAACCATGAGGGCATGACTTCTCTTTGTTTAATTAAAATGTTTACTAACACTACTAGCATTTTAAAGTGTTAATACACAGTGTAGGCATTAAGGTTTAAAAAAAAGAAAAACAAGATGTATTCTAGTCACTATAGTGTCACTGCTATGGTTTATACCTCTATTAACTCCTGCCTGGACCATTGCAATAGTCTCATTCACTCACTCATTCATTCAGCAAGTAGCATGCTCACTCAGTGCTACACACTTGGGGATTCAGTGCCTTAGAAACTTAGCATGAATTCTGCCCATAGGTGCTTACATTTCAGCCAGAGGGACAACATTTAAAATGCATTTACCAAATTAATTATTTAAATCCAACTGAGATAAGTGCTACCAAGTAGAAATACAGGAAGTTGAGAGCATATGACATGAAAAAGTGTTCTAATCTGGGGAAGCATCAGATTAACTGCAATAAGATTAAAGCTGAGCTCTGAAGACCAAGTGGAGGCAACTAGGAAAGATCCTGGAAGAAACGCTTTCTTGGCAGAAAAAGCACCCTGTGTGCAGGCTGTTGGAGAGAACAGAGCAGTGCTTCTTTGAATAAATGAATGAGAGACAGTAAGGCCAGAGCTGGGAAGTCCAAGGATAGAAGGTGAGGTTGGAGAGTAGTCATGGGGCTGGTTATTATAGGACTTTGTAGGCAATAGCAAAGACTTAAGACTTCTGAGCACCAAGTAGTGGGCAGCTATTGAAGTGCTTTAAGCAAGGGGAAACCAAGATGTGCACATGTGTATATTAGTCTGCTCTGGCTGCTACAGCAAAATTCCTCAGTCTGGGTACCTTAAACAATGGAAACTTATTTTCTCACAGTTCTCGAGGCTAGTTGTCTCAGATCAAAGTCCAGCAGGGTCAGTTCCAGAAAGAGCTTTCTTCTTCACTTGCAGATAGCCACTTTCTTGTTGTGTCCTTATATGGCCTTTCCTCGGTATATACACAAAGAGGGGAAAGGAAAAGGGAGAAGAAAGAGAGGAAAAGAGAGGGGGACTGCAAGAGGAAGAGAAAGGGAATGAATGAGCTCTGATGTCACTTCTTAGGAGGGCACTAATCCTATGGGATCAGGGCCCTGCCCCTATGACCTTAATTACTTCCTTTTTTCTACATATGGTCACGTTGAGAGTTAGGGAAACAACATATGTTGAATTTAGTCCATAGCAGTGGTGTGCGTGTGTGTGTGTGTTTAATCACTCTGACATTTGTGTAGACAATAGATTAGAGAGGCATACCAGTTGAACTAGAGAAACCAGTCAAGAGGCTGTTGTGGTAGTTTAGATTCCAAATGCATTTTGGAAGTAGAACCAACAAAGATTGTTGCTGGATTACATGTAGGGATGAAAGAGAGAGAAGTGTCATGGAGGACCTCAGGATTCTTTCTTGGACAACTTAGTGAATAGTTGATAAAAGGAACACTGAAGGAGGAGGTGTGGCATGGGGATTGGGGCATCAGCACAGCTCAGCTGGTCTCCCTCCCTTCAGTTTTTCCATCTAGAATCCATCTATCATATCCATTATTTTTGAGCAATGCAACTTTAATCATGTTATCCCCCTGCTTCAAATATATGTGTGTGTGCACACATGTGTGCATCCACACACACACCCTCCCAGAGCTTGCTGCTGCTGCTGCTGCTAAGTCGCTTCAGTCGTGTCCAACTCTGTGCGACCCCATGGACTGCAGCCTACCAGGCTCCCCTGTCCATGGGATTTTCCAGGCAAGAACACTGTAGTGGGTTGCCATTTCCTTCTCCAGTGCATGAAAGTGAAAAGTGAAAGTGAAGTCGCTCAGTCGTGTCCGACTCCTAGCGATCCCATGGACTGTAGCCCACCAGGCCCCCCTGTCCCTGGGATTCTCCAGGCAAGAACACTGGAGTGGGGTGCCATTTCCTTCTCCACTCCCAGAGCTTACAGATCCAAAATTCTTAGCAGAGCACATAGAATCCTTCTAGATTGGACCCTAGTCTTTATTTCCCACTGCCCTGAACCATGGTTCCAGCCAAGTGTTTGACTAAGATATTCCTGTACCATGAATATCCCTCCTCCCACATGACTGCCTGATGAAATCCTCCTCTTCCTTCAAGCTCCAACTCCCATGTCTTTTGTAAAGTCTTCCCTGGCCAGCCCTCCCCTCCATAGTCAATCAGTTCTTTCTCTGGGATCCTACAGCACCTGATTCATACAACAGTCTCTGACTTACGATGGTTCAACTTACAATTTTTGACTTTATGATGGTGTGAATGTGATACACAATCAATAGAAACATACTTCAAATTTTGAATTTTTATCTTTTCTCAGGCTAGCAGCATGTGGTACAATAGTCTCTGGTGATGCTGGGCAATGGCATCAAGCCATAGCTCCTAGTCAGCCACGTGATCACAAGAGTAAATAACTGATGCACTTATAAACCATTCTATACCCATACACCATTCTGTTTTTCAGTACAGTATTCAATAAATTACATGAGATATTTGACACTTTGTTACAAAATATGCTTTATTTTGCCCAATGTAGGCTAATGTAAGTGTTCTGAGCATGGTTAAGATAGGTGAAGCTAAGCTATAATGTTCAGTAGGTTAGGTGTATTAAATGCATTTTTGACTTAAAGTGTTTTCAATTTGCAATGGATTTATCAGGATGTAACTGCATCATAAGTTGAGGAAGATCTTTAGTTGTCTGAGACCTTATCATATTGCATTGTTGTTCAGTCACTAAGCCATGTCCAACTCTTTGCAACCCCATGAACTGCAGCACACCAGGCTTCCCTGTCCTTCACTATCTCTAGGAGTTTGCTCAAACTATCATATTGCATTAGAATTCATTTACTCACCTGTTTTCCCCCAAGTAAATTAGGTACAAGAGCAGAAACTGTGTCTGGTGCTTCTCTCCATCCCAAATTCCTATAACAGTGCCTGGAAAGAAGTAGGTACTCAGAGATAACGACGATAATAACAACAGCAAACACTCATAGAGTGATTAGTATGTGCCTGGAGCTGTTCTAAGTGCTTTAGATGCATTCACACATTTGTATCCTCAGCAATTTTTTGTATTAGTCCCATTTCATAGATGGCTTGCCCAAGTTGGCAGAACGAACTAAGCGGCAGATCCAGGACTCAGACCCAGGCAGGCTGGCTCTGGAGTCTAAGCTCTTCCCCACTGCACTGCACAGCATCCCAGTGTTTTGGGTTGTTCGCTGCTGGTCTCCAGACTTCCTTTCCAGCAGGTCAGTCTTTATCTCTTCCCATTCTACTGCTTCCCAATTGGTTATTCACTTGGAGCCTGGGAGCTGCTTCAATGATAACACCAGGGAGCACAGGAATTTCTCTACTAAAACCAGAGGCTACAGCAGGAATAGAGCTACAGAAACTTTCCCTGCCCCATCCACCCTTTCCCTTTTTCCTATTACCCCACTCTTCAGGCACCAGATGCTTGCTTTCTTCTGCCTTAGGAATAAGCCAAAGGGTTTTCTTCTTTCTTCCCTGTCGCATTTTTCTAACCTACTTAGCTGCTGGCTCCTCCCTGCCCAACATTTTGTAGTCTAGGAACTAGGCTTAGCTAACTCCTGCAAACTCCAGTTCACACATAGGCTCAAATTGAATGTGTGCTCTGTAATGCCCTCAGCTGGCCTATTTCATTTTGTTCTGCCCAATATTTTGTTTCATTTAGTTTGGGTTTTGAGGCCAAGTAGAATTTTCAGTTTTGATTCCCTCAAGAGAAAGAGGACCCTGTCTTTCTATTATGAGCTGGTGCTAGAGTGGAGCCTTCACCAACACCCCCAGATGAGATATAAACAGAAGGTGGCAGGTAGAGTAACAACAGCACAGTTGTGTTTATTCCCCCACTTTGCATTCTTTCAACATTTAGGAACTGGATTCTGTGCACTTTTTTTTTTTCAGATTTTGAGAATTCTTAGAAGGGTAAAGCTATAGTAGGGTAAAAGTATGGCTCCTGAAGCCAGATACTCCCACCATTTACTAACTGTGTAACCTAAGGAAGTTAATTAACCTCTCTGTGCCTCAATTTCCTCATCTGTAAAATGAAGCTAATATAGTACCTACTTAATAGAGTGTTTGTAAGGATCATCAAAAAAGCAAGAAAGTTCCAAAAAAACATCTATTTCTGCTTTATTGACTATGCCAAAGCCTTTGACTGTGTGGATCACAAGAAACTGTGGAAAATTCTGAAAGAGATGGGAATACCAGATCACCTGACCTGCCTCTTGAGAAATCTGTATGAAGGTCAGGAAGCAACAGTTAGAACTGGACATGGAACAACAGACTGGTTCCAAATAGGAAAAGGAGTACGTCAAGGATGTATATTGTCACCCTGCTTATTTAACTTATATGCAGAGTACATCATGAGAAATGCTAGGCTGGAGGAAGCACAAGCTGGAATCAAGATTGCCGAAAGAAATATCAATAACCTCAGATATGCAGATGACACCACCCTTATGGCAGAAAGTGAAGAGGAACTAAAAAGCCTCTTGATGAAAATGAAAGAGGAGAGTGAAAAGTTGGCTTAAAGCTCAACATTCAGAAAACAAAGATCATGGCATCTGGTCCCATCACTCCATGGGAAATAGATGGGGAAACAGTGGAAACAGTATCAGACTTTATTTTGGGGGGCTCCAAAATCACTGCAGATGGTGACTGCAGCCATGAAATTAAAAGACTCTTACTCCTTGGAAGGAAAGTTATGACCAACCTAGACAGCATATTCAAAAGCAGAGACATTACTTTGCCAACAAATGTCCATCTAGTCAAGGCTATGGTTTTTCCAGTGGTCATGTATGGATGTGAGAGTTGGACTATAAAGAAAGCTGCGTGCCAAAGAATTGATGCTTTTGAACTGTGGTGTTGGAGAAGATTCTTGAGAGTCTGTTGGAGACTCTCAAGGAGATCCAACCAGTCCATCCTAAAGGAGATCGGTCCTGGGTGTTCATTGGAGGGACTGATGTTGAAGCTGAAACTCCAATACTTTGGCCACCTGATGCGAAGAGCTGACTCATTTGAAAAGACCCTGATGCTGGGAAAGATTGAGGGCCAGAGGAGAAGGGGACTACAGAGGATGAGATGGTTGGATGGCATCACCAACTCAATGGACATAAGTTTGGGTGAACTCCAGGAGTTAGTGATGGACAGGGAGGCCTGGCGTGCTGTGGTTCATGGGGTTGCAAGGAGTCAGACACGACTGAGCGACTGAACTGAACTGAAGGATATAATGAACTAACCCATGTGAAACACTTAGAACTATACCTAGTATTTTGTAAAGGTTCAGTAAACATTAGCTAATATTATTTTTAAATATATATGATAACAGAAGAATATAGCAAATTCACATATTCCCACCATTCAGAATTGAAACTGGTTGAGATTTTATCTTAGTTTTTTGCCTTTTCTTAAAAATAATTACAGATAAGTTGAATATTTCTGTGACCCTCATCCCTAGTCCTATTCTACTCCTGACTCCCCAAAGGCATCCATCATCATGAATTTGATGTGTATCTTTCCAGTCCATTTTCACAGTAATCAGAAATAAGATATGGTATCAGGAGGATGGGGTGGGGGTGAGTGGTATGTTTGGGATTTTGTACACACAGGGTACCATAACATGCATATCACTTTGCAACCTGCTTTTTTCATTCAATGTTGTTTTGAGATCTATTCACATAGATCTAGTTGAGTCTATTTAACTGCTCTATAGTATCTCATTGTATGATTATTCTGTTTTATTTATTCATTCACATCTGAATAGACATTTGGATCAGTCCTGATTTTTTGCCACTGAATGCAGTCAATTGCAGTAAACATTCTTATACTTGTCTCCTTGGGCACATGAGCAAGTTTCTGTAGAGCACAAAGCTCTAAATGGAATTGCTGGGTCATAGGATCTATCAGTTTTCAGTTTTTCTAAACACTGCAGACTAGCAGAGGCAATAGCGTGCAGTAAGAGCAAGACCTGGGGTCCGAGTAGGCTCTGTTACTTCCTAAACTGTGTGACTGTGAATAATTCTTTGTGTCTCAGTTTCCCTATCTGTAAAACAAGGAGAATAGTACATACCTCATAGAGTTGTCATGTGTGTTAAATTAAAGGTGCTTTAGTGACTAAAACAAGGTCATCTAGTATTGTTTTTTACTATTTTTATCACATATTTTCTCAAATGTGAGAGTAGATCTTTTGTAAATTATAGATACGTGAATAGAAAAAAAATACTGGAAGGACATTCATTAAAATGATAACTGATGTTAGAAATATGTGATCTTTTTTTCTTTTTGCTTTTTTGTATCTTCCAAGTTTTCTACAAATGAAAAGTGTACCTTTGAGATTAGAAAACAAAATCACAGTAAATGCAATTTTTAATGAAAATAAAGGAATTGATGTTTTTAAAAAACAGAATTTCTCTTCTGGTGAACAGGGACACTACAAGAATAGTGAAAGAGGCCTCAAGGAGTAGCTTTGTAAATGTTTAGAAACAATCTAAATGCTAATCAATAGAGGCTTGGTCATTGTGAAATGATCTCCAAGCTAATATGGTTAAATAAAAAAAGACAAGTTCAGGCTAATGTATAAAGTGTGCTACCGTGTGTGTGTGCCCGTGTGTGTGTGTGTGTGTGTGTGTTAGTTGTTTAGTCATGTCCGACTCTTTGCAACCCCATAGACTACCACCATACTGTGTTAAAATTATATTTTTATGCTCACATATGCAGTCTATCTTTTGAAAGCATCACAAGAACACTGGTAAGGTAACTGGGTGTCTAAGACGTGGCAGAGACTTGTTCTTTTAGTAACTACCTTTTCCTACCTTTGGAACTTTATACCGTATGCATCTATCACATACTTAGATTTTTTTTTTAATTAAAAATTTAAGTAGCTTATGCTTGAATTTAATGGGATTTTCACAATTATTATCAATATCTCCTCAGCTGCCTTTAATCTAGCTTCCAAAGTGAAGGGGAAGAGGCTAGATCAGAGCCCTGACTTGCCCTGGCATCTAGTTTTAGAGCCTGTACTCATACCAGCTATGCTGCTGCCCTACTCCCAATACAAACATTGTCCCGTTATCCAGGCACCGAAAAGTGGACGGTGGTTCTTAGAGAGCATAACAGACTGAATAGAGGAGTGGGTACATGTGTGTATGTGCAACTGTAAACAATTATGCAAAAAATGTAAGGTGGAGAATGGTAGGAGAGGTAGCTAGAGGCCAGACTCTGAAGCTAGTGTTTTATGAATCATGCGAAGACGCTTAGACCTTCCTCTCATGGATGTGGTGACACTAAAGAGTTTACAGTAAAGGACTAGTAACAAGATCCAATATTTTAGAGTTTACACGGGTTGCTGTACAAAGGATTACTTTGAGAGATAGGAAGAGAAGCTGAAATGCTAAAAGATGATGAAGGCCTGAATCAAAAGTATAATCTAGGGGAGAATGGATATAGTACATATACGGCTGAGTCCCTTTGCTGTCCATCTGAAACTATCACAACATTGTTAATTGGCTATACTCTAATACAAAATAAAAAATTTTGATAAGGACCTGTTATTTATCCCTACATGTATATCCCACAGCACATATTAAAGTATCTTGAACATAATGGATAACATTCAATAAAAATGTGGATTTTTTTTTAAGTGTGAGGTAGGATTTGAACTCTGGCCCGCCTGACTCCAAAGATCAACTATTATTTCTCCACAGGACACACTGCTTGAAGAAATGAACAACTGAGTTTTGTTCATTTTCGGCTTCCCCCACACTAACGCCAGAAGTATTACCAAAAGATACGTCTTCACTTACCTTGAAACAAAAAGAAAAAGGCCCCCTCTTCAGAAATTCTATAGATTCACAAGAACAATTCCTTTTAGAGGAGGAAACCTTGAAATACATGCTGTCACCTTTCTGGTTTGGCTATTTTCATTAATTACTCTGCTTACAACCGCTTGGGAAAATAGGAAGTTTGCATCTCTCCTTGTTCTTTAGATATTCTTTTCTTTACTATTAGTATAAATTGCCCAAATATTGATACTTTTAGAGAAGGATATCCTCCATGAATTTCCAATTTCAAAAAAAGTGGAATAATTTTGCAATTAACATATTTTAATATGTTAACATTGTAATTTACATATTTTAATCTTTGATGATTCAATAGACAATTCATGAATCCAGAGTGTCTCAGGGTCAGTGCTGAAAACATCATTATCAGTAATTCCCTTGTCTAGCAGTTAGGACTCTCACTGCTAAGGACCCAGTTTCAATCCGTGGTCAGGGAACTAAAACCCCACAAGCCTCGAAGCACAGCCAGAAACAATAACAACAACAAAAGCGTTATTATCATGAGCTCCTAATAGAAGGGGCAGGGTTTACTCATGCTGTATCTATCCTCAGTGCCTAGTACATAGCAGAACTTCACTGAATGAATGGATGGGTGGGTGGAGGATAGATGGTAGAGAACTGTAGCAGTAGAGTGGATAGATTCTTCTGAGACTAGCTTTCCTAGTGCCATCTTGCATGTTTTGCTTTTGCTTCTTTCTCCTATAAGTAGAATACGGAATAGCAAGGCTAAGAAAATTGGTCTATAGGAGCTTGGGGGATGGAAAAGGGAAGAAATCATTTAATGACCCTTATTTTTTTTTTAATGACTTTATCAAGATACAATTCTCATGCCACACAATTCTGGTATTTAGTATATTCACAAAATTGTACAATCATTGCCACTGTCTAATTCCAGAACGTTTTTGTCCCCTCTAAAAGAAACCCCATACCAACTAGCAGTCAGTCTCCATTGCTCTTCTCACAACCCTAGTGACAATCTATTTTCTGTCTGTATAGATTTGCCTATTCTTGACAATTCATATGAATGAAATTCTATAATGTGTGGTCTTTTATCACTGGCTTCTTTCACTTAGCATAATGTTTTCAAGGGTCATCACATTGCAGCATGTATCAGATCAGTACTTCCTTTCTTTTTATTACGATGTAGGAGCTTTCTGAGCCAGTAATTTGTGGTTTAGGTTATCATAGCATTTGGTACATTTTGAACAAGTGAAGGAATTCATCTGAAACTGAAGAGAAGCCAGCATGAATACAAGCCGGAATGAATGAGATTATGGCCATCCTCATCCTTGGCAGTGGCACGATTATGCTGAGCCAAAGATCTGTCCTAATAGGATGGCAGGCCCAAGTTATGTGTTGTGACCTCCTATTGGCACTGGTCTAGTCTGGGAAGGGCTCATGGGTGCTGGTGTAATGAGATGAGGCAAGTGCCTCATAGCTTATGTTTCTGGCTTGGGCAGAGCTTGGGTGCAATTCCTCATCTTCAAACATCTGAAAAAATATGTCAGGGATCTCCTGGTTCCATTTGTTCTGTTTGCCAGTGGGCAGAGTATACTGCACTGTGCAGACAGGTTAGACAGTTTATTGTAGGCTGATGAAAGCAGATTAAAAAACCATCAGCTTGGTGGGAAACTAGCTCAGAATCCAATCCAAATGTCAGATGAAATATTTACACAGCCAGAAGATAAACCAAAGGAAACAGTGTGCCCTTTGTGTGTGCCTCTGAGTGTGCAGGCACACAGAGCTGCTGACCATTTGTCAACTTCCAAGATTTATTCTGCTGCTCCTGGCAAGGGACAGCCTAATGATTTAATAGCTTGTCAACACCTACACAGAGAAACAAGGACTGGCACTTCCTTATTTCTTATTTTCTTTGCTCTAAATAGGAATTCCTATTCTAAGTCACTGGAACCTGGAAATCAGACTGTCAGGTTTCTCTTGAGTTGAGTGCACAGTTCCTGAATCTGAGCATGATGAATGTTATAACTTCCCTGTTATACAAACACAGGGTTGCTACCCTTTCAGAAGAACCTACTGAGTTCATGTCCTAAAGCCTGAGTGCTACAGACCGTTGCCATGAACCAATTTCAAATGGAGTGAAACTGTTTTGTTTCTGTCCCATGAACCTCTTGAGTTGAATGCCTGCTTGAGTAATCCAGCGCCTAGTTGCCACATTTACATTTGAGATGGGGAAGTTATTTAGAGGATTTAGTGTGGAAGAAGACTGGACTTCTTGTGCAGAGTATTATTCTCTAGGAATCCTTTGGCAATTGTAAGTTCCCTGTAAGCAGGAACCACGTCCTCTTCAGCTCGACAAATCCCACAGTGCCAAGTATAGCATCTGACACACAGTCATGCTACGTGACTGATTTTCAGACAATTCAATCATGATCTAGTGAATAGAATGATGATTGAACCAGACACTTACATTTTCTATTAGAATGCAACCTTGAGTACACTGGGTTTTTAATCCCAAAGAAGTATAGTATAGTGGATTGGTATAAAATTTTACTTCTCAAATTTTAATATACTTGTGAATTGCTGGGGGTTTTTAAAATGCAAATTTTGATTCAGTAAATCCAGAGTACCGCCTGAAATTGTGCCTTTCTTGCAAGCTCCAAGGTGATACAATGCTGCCTGTCCAGAAATCATACTTTGAGTAGAAAGGATCTAGAGCTAACCAATACAATAGTAATCACTAGCACATGGTAACCACTGGCCCCTGAAATGTGGCGAGTACAAATTGAAATGAGCTATAAGTGTAAAATGCACATCAGACTTCAAAGACTTAGTAAGAAATAATGTAAACGATCTCATTAATAGTTTTATATTGATTGTATATAAAAATGATTGTATTTTAATATATAGAGTTAAATGTTTTTAAAATTAGTTTCACCTGCTTCTTTTTACTTTCTTAATGTGACTACTCAAAACAATTTTAATTATGTATACTACATATGTGGCTCACATTCAGTTCAGTTCAGTCACTCAGTCCTGTTCAACTCTTTGCAACCCCATGAACCTCAGCATGCCAGGCCTTCCTGTCCATCACCAACTCCCGGAGTCCACCCAAACCCAAGTCCATCGTGTCAGTGATGCCATCCAACCATCTCATCCTCTGTCGTCCCCTTCTCCTCCTGCCCCCAATCCCTCCTAGCATCAGGGTCTTTTCAAATGAGTCAGCTCTTCACATCAGGTGGCCAGAGTATTGGAGTTTCAGCTTCAACATAAGTCCTTCCAATAAACACCCAGGACTGATCTAACTTAAGATGGACTGGTTGGGTCTCCTTGCAGTCCAAGGAACTCTCAAGAGTCTTCTCCAACACCACAGTTCAAAAGCATCAATTCTTCTGCGCTCAGCTTTCCTTATAGTCCAATTCTCACATCTCTACATGACCACTGGAAAAAACATAGCCTTGACTAGACAGACCTTTGTTGGCAAAGTAATGTCTCTGCTTTTGAATATGCTATCTAGGTGGGTCATAACTTTCCTTCCAAGGAGTAAGCGTCTTTTAATTTCATGGCTGCAGTCACCATCTGCAGTGATTTTGGAGCCCCAAAAAATAAAGTATGACACTGTTTCCACTGTTTCCTCATCTATTTCCCATGAAGTGATGGGACCAGATGCCATGATCTTCGTTTTCTGAATGTTGAGCTTTAAGCCAACTTTTCACTCTCCTCTTTCACTTTCATCAAGAGGCTTTTTAGTTCCTCTTCACTTTCTGCCATAAGGGTGGTGTCATCTGCATATCTGAGGTTATTGATATTTCTCCCGGCAATCTTGATTCCAGCTTGTGCTTCCTCCAGCCTAGCATTTCTCATGATGTGCTCTGCATATAAGTTAAATAAGCAGAGTGACAATATACAGCCTTGATGCACTCCTTTTCCTATTTGGAACCAGTCTGTTGTTCCATGTCCAGTTCTAACTGTTGCTTCCTGACCTGCATACAGATTTCTCAAGAGGCAGGTCAGGTGGTCTGGTATTCCCATCTCTTTCAGAATTTTCCACAGTTTATTGTGATCCACACAGTCAAAGGCTTTGGCATAGTCAATAAAGCAGAAATAGATGTTTTTCTGGAACTTTATTGCTTTTTTGATGATCCAGCAGATGTTGGCAATTTGATCTCTGGTTCCTCTGCCAACATCTGGAAGTTCACGCTTCACGTATTGCTAAAGCCTGGCTTGGAAAATTTTGAGCATTACTTTACTAGCGTGTGAGATAAGTGCAATTGTGCGGTAGCTTGAGCATTCTTGGCATTGCCTTTCTCTGGGATTGGAATGAAAACTGACCTTTTCCAGTCCTGTGGCCACTGCTGAATTTTCCAAATTACTGGCATATTGAGTGCAGCACTTTGACAGCGTCATCTTTCAGGATTTGAAATAGCTCAACTGGTATTCCATCACCTCCACTAGCTTTGTTCGTAGTGATACTTCCTAAGGACCGCTTGACTTCACATTCCAGGATGTCTAGGTCTAGGTGGCTCACATTATATTTCTATTAGCCAGCACTAGTCTAGAGCATGAATCAGAAAACTTTCAGTAAAGTGCCAGGTGGTAAATATTTTAGACTTTTTAGACAATATGTTTTCTCTGCCCCACTATTCAACTCTACTGTTGTAAGCACAAAACAGCCATCAGTTCAGTCACTTAGTCATCTCCGACTCTTTGTGACCCCAAGGACTGCAGCACACCAGCCTTCCCTGTCCGTCACCAACTCCCAGAGCTTACTCAAACTTATGTCCATTGAGTCGGTGATGCCACCTAACCATCTCATCCTCTGTTGTCCCCTTCTCTTCCCACCTTCAATCTTTCCCAGCTTTAGGGTCTTTTCCAATGAGTCAGTTTTTCACATCAGGTGGCCAAAATATTGGAGCTTCAGTTTCAAAATCAGTCCTTTCAATGAATATTCAGGGTTGATTTCCTTTAGGAATGACTGGTTGGATCTCCTTGCCATCCAAGGGACTCTCAAGAGTCTTCTCCAGCACCACAGTTCAGAAGCATCAATTCTTCGGTGCTCAGCTTTCTTTATAGTCCAACTCTCACATCCATACAGGACTACTGGAAAAAACATAGCTTTGACTAGATGGACCTTTGTTGAAAAAGTAATGTCTCTGCTTTTTAATAAGATGTCTAGGTTGGTCATAGCTTTTCTTCCAAGGAACAAGCGTCTTTTCATTTCATGGCTGCAGTCACCATCTGCAGTGACTTTGGAGGCCCCCAAAATAATGTCTGTCACTGTTTCCATTGTTTCCCCATCTATTTGCCATGAAGTGATGGGACCAGATTCCAGGATCATAGTTTTCTGAATGTTGAGCTTTAAGCCAGCTTTTTCACTCTCTTTTACTTTCATCAAGAGGCTCTTTAGTTCTTCACTTTCTGCCGTAAGGGTGGTGTCATCTGCATATCTGAGGTTATTGATATTTCTCCTGGCAATCTTGATTCCAGCTTGTCCTTCATCCAGCCCAGCGTTTCTTATGATGTACTCTGCATATAAGTTAAATAAACTGTGTGACAATATACAGCCTTGACGTAACTCCTTTTCCTATTTGGAACCAGTCTGTTTTTCCATGTCCAGTTCTAACTGTTGCTTCTTGAGCTGCATACAGATTTCTCAGGAGGCAAGTCAGGTGGTCTGGTATTTCCATCTCTTGAAGAATTTTCCATAGTTTGTTGTGATCCACACGGTCAAAGGCTTTGGTGTAGTCAATAAAGCAGAAGTAGATATTTTTCCGGAACTCTCTTGCTTTTTCTATGATCCAGCAGATGTTGGCAATTTGATCTCTGGTTCCTCTGCCTTTTCTAAATCCAGCTTGAGCATCTGGAATTTCATGATTCACATGCTATTGAAGCCTGGCTTGGAGGATTTTGAGCATTACTTTCCTAGTGTGTGAGATGAGTGCAGTTCTGCAGTAGTTTGAACATTCAAAGCAGCCATACATAATACATAAATGAATGAACATGGTTGGGTTCCAATAAAACTTTATTACTAAAACAGGTAGAGATGGTAGCCTTGGAAATTGACAGCCCACAATCCTGGTGAAAAACCAGCAGCCTAGTAGCCACCAGAGGGAGCCAAACAGTGTTGGAGTTCCTTCAAAGCCTAATTCCCAGAGAATTATTTGACTTGTCTGGTGGTTCCCTGGAAGACCCCACTTGCAAGGCTCTCTTTATTGGACCTGACTCATTCAATATGCAAAATTTCTCCCTGCAGCATTTGTTAAAAACAATTAGAGGCAAATGATTGATTTCACAGCTATCTGAAGCAGTGGATAATAGTTGGGGGAAACAGTGAAAGTGAAGTCGCTCAGTTGTGTCTGATTCTTTGCAACCCCGTGGACTGTAGCCCACCAGGCTCCTCCGTCCATGGGATTCTCCAGGCAAGAATACTGGAGTGGGTTGCCATTTCCTTTTCCAGAAGATCTTCCCGACCCAGAGATCGAACCCAGGTCTCCCTCATTGCAGGCAGACACTTTAACGTCTGAGCCAAACCAAAAGGCTCAAAAGGAAAAACTAGACAATGAGATGTCCATAGAGGCTTTCAAAAGCTTCAACATATTCTGGGGACTCTAGAGGCGTTCATGCATGCACAGAACTGTGTTCATACCCAGAGCTAGAGACCTGAGAAAGGCCTAAGCTCTCACCTCTGACTGACCTTCAAGCTGTGCCCAAGTGAAGTGTAAAGAAGTTATGAGCTGCCTGTCTGAACACTGAGGATGTGCCCTCAACATGCACATAAAACCTCTTGGCAAAGACTGGGAAACTTACTATTTCCAGGCAAATAAAGATACCTCTGTCCAACCATTGCTGTTGTTCAGTCTCTCAGTTGTGCACGAGTCTTTGTGACCCCATGGACTGCAGTACACCAGGCTTCCCTGCCCTTCACCATCTCCTGGAGCTTACTCAAACTCATGTCCATTGAGATGGGGACATCATCCAACCATCTCATCCTCTGTTGTCCCCTTCTCCTCCCACCTTCAGTCTTTCCCAGCATTAGCATCTTTTCCAGTGAGTCAGTTCTTCACATCAGGTGGCCAAAGTATTGGAGCTTCAGCTTCAAAATCAGTCCTTTCAATGAATATTCAGGGTTAATTTCCTTTAGGAATAACTGGTTGGATCTCCTTGCCATCCAAGGGACTCTCAAGAGTCTTCTCCAACACCACAGTTCAGAAGCATCAATTCTTCAGTGCTCAGCTTTCTTTATAGTCCAACTCTCCCATCCATATATGACTACAGGAAAAATCATAGCTTTGACTAGATGGACCTTTGTTGAAAAAGTAATGTCTCTGCTTTTTAATAAGCTGTCTAGGTTGGTCACAGCTTTTCTTCCGAGGAGCAAGCATCTTTAAATTTCATGATTGAGTCACCATCTGCAGCATTTTTGGAGCCCAGGAAAATAAAGTCTGTCATTGTTTCCATTATTCCACATCTACTTGCCATGAAGTGATGCGACCAGATGCCCTGGTCTTCGTTTTTTGAATGTTGCATTTTGAGCCAGCTTTTGCACTGTCCTCTTTCACTTTTATCAAGAGGCTCTTTAGTTCCTCTTCACTTTCTTCCATAAGGGTGGTGAAATCTGTATATCTGAGGTTACTGATATTTCTCCCAGCAATCTTGATTCCAGCTTGTGCTTCATCCAGCCTGGCGTTTCACATGATGTACTCTGCATATAAGTTAAATAAACAGGGTGACAATATATAGCCTTGACATACTCCTTTCCCAATTTTTAACTGGTGCATTGTTCCATGTCCAGTTCTAACTGTTGCTTCTTGACCTACATACAGATTTCTCAGGAGGCAGATCAGGTGGTCTGGTATTCCTATGTCTTGAAGAATTTTCCACAGTTTGTTGTGATCCACAAAGTCACAGGCTTTAGCATAGTCAATGAAGCAGAAGTAGCTGTTTTTCTGGAACTCTGTTGCTTTTTCAGTGATCCACCTGATGTTGGCAGTTTGATCTCTGGTTCCTCTGCCTTTTCTAAAACCAGCTTGAACATCAGGGAGTTCACGGTTCATGTATTGCTGAAGCCTGGCTTGGAGAATTTTAAGCATTACTTTACTAGCATGTGAGATGAGTGCAATTGTGCAGTAGTTTGAGCATTCTTTGGCATTGCCTTTCTTTGGGGTTGGAATGAAAACTGACCTTTTCTAGTCCTGTGGCCACTGCTGAGTTTTCCAAATTTGCTGGCATATTGAGTGCAGCACTTTGACAGCATCATCTTTCAGGATTTGAAATAGCTCAACTGGAATTCCATCACCTCCACTAACTTTGTCCATAGTGATGCTTCCTAAGGCCCACTTGACTTCACATTGCAGGATGTCTGGCTCTAGGTGAGTGATCACACCATCATGATTATCTGGGTTGTGAAGATCTTTTTTGTACAGTTCTTCTGTGTATTCTTGCCACCTCTTCTTAATATCTTCTGCTTCTGTTAGGTCCATACCATTTCTGTCCTTTATTGAGCGCATCTTTGCATGAAATGTTCCCTTGGTATCTCTAATTTTCTTGAAGAGATCTCTAGTCTTTCCCATTCTGTTGTTTTCCTCTATTTCTTTGCATTGATCACTGAAGAAGGCTTTCTTATCTCTTCTTGCTATTCTTTGGAACTCTGCATTCAGATGCTTATATCTTTCCTTTTCTCCTTTGCTTTTCGCTTCTCTTCTTTTCACAGGTATTTGTAAGGCCTCCCCAGACAGCCATTTTGCTTTTTTGCATTTCTTTTCCATGTGGATGATCTTGATTCCTGTCTCCTGTACAGTGTCACATACCTCCATCCATAGTTCATCAGGCACTCTATTTATCAGATCTAGGCCCTTAAATCTATTTCTCACTTCCACTGTATAATCATAAGGGATTTGATTTAGGTCATACCTGAATGATCTAGTGGTTTTCTCCACTTTCTTCAATTTCATTCTGAATTGGCAATAAGGAGTTCATGATCCAAGCCACAGTCAGCTCCTGGTCTTGTTTTTGCTGACTGTATAGAGCTTCTCCATCTTTGGCTGCAAAGAATAGAATCAATCTGATTTCGGTGTCGACCATGTGTAGTCTTCTCTTGTGTTGTTGGAAGAGGGTGTGTGCTATGACCAGTGTGTTCTCTTGGTAGAACTCTATTAGCCTTTGCCCTGCTTCATCCTGTACTCCAAGGCCAAATTTGCCTGTTACTCCAGGTGTTTCTTGACTTCCTACTTTTGCATTCCAGTCCCCTATGATGAAAAGGACAGCTTTTGGGGGTGTTAGTTCTAGAAGGTCTTGTAGGTCTTCACAGAACTGTTCAACTTCAGCTTCTTCAGCATTACTGGTCGGGGAATAGACTTGGATTACCGTGATATTGAATGGTTTGCCTTGGAAACGAACAGAGATCATTCTGTCATTTTTGAGATTGCATCCAAGTACTGCATTTCAGACTCTTCTGTTGACTATGATGGCTACTCCATTTCTTCTAAGGGATTCCTGCCCACAGTAGTAGATATAATGGTCATCTGAGTTAAATTCACCCATTCCAGTCCATTTTAGTTCACTGATTCCTAGAATGTTGATGTTCACTCTTGCCATCTCTTGTTTGACCACTTCCAATTTGCCTTGATTCATGGACCTCACATTCCAGGTTCCAATGCAATGTTGCTCTTTACAGCATCGGACCTTGCTTCTATCACCAGTCACATCCACAACTGGGTATTGTTTTTGCTTTGGGTCCATCCCTTCATTCTTTCTGGAGTTATTTCTCCACTGATCTCCAGTAGCATATTGGGCACCTACCGACCTGGGGAGTTCCTCTTTCAGTATCCTATCATTTTGCCTTTTCATACTGTTCGTGGGGTTCTCAAGGCAAGAATACTGAAGTGGTTTGCCATTCCCTTCCAGTGGACCACATTCTGTCAGACCTCTCCACCATGACCCGGCCGTCTTGGGTGGCCCCACAGGGCATGGCTTAGTTTCATTGAGTTAGACAAGGCTGTGATCCGAGTGATTAGATTGGTAGTTGTCTGTGATTGTAGTTTCAGTCTGTCTGCCCTCTGATCCCCTCTCTCAGTACCTAACGTCTTACTTGGGTTTCTCTTAACTTGGATGTGGGGTGTCTCTTCACGGCTGCTCCAGCAAAGCACAGCCGCTGCTCCTTACCTCAGAGGTGGGGTAGCTCCTCTTGGCCGCCACCCCTGACCTCGGCCCGGGGGTAGCTCCTCTTGGCCGTGCTCATGTGCCATCGCAGCCCATTCAGTTCTGTTCACTCAGTCATGTCCGACTCTTTGCGACCCCATGAATCACAGCATGCCAGGCCTCCCTGTCCATCACCAAATCCTGGAGTTTACCCAAACTCATGTCCATCAAGTCGGTGATTCCATCCAGCCATCTCATCCTCTGTCTTCCCCTTCTCCTCCTGCCCCCAATCCCTCTCAGCATCAGGGTCTTTTCCAATGAGTCAACTCTTACATGAGGTGGCCAAAGTATTGGAGTTTCAGCTTCAGCATCAGTCCTTCCAATGAACACCCAGGACTAATCTCCTTTAGGATGGACTGGTTGGATCTATGGGAATGTAAAATGGTGCAACTACTTTGGAAAAAGGTCTGGCAATTCTTCAAAAAGTTAATAGAGTTAACAAATGACTCAGAAATTCCTTCCACTCCTAGGTATATAACCACATATGCTCATATAAAATCTTATACAGAAAATTTCATAGCAGCATTATTCATAACAACCAAAAAAGTAGAAACAACCCAAATATTCATCAACTGATGACTGGATAAACAAAATCTAGTATATCTATATAATGAAATATTATTCAGTCATAGAAAGGAATAAAGTACTGATACATGCTACAACATGGATAAATCTTAAAAACATTATGCTAAGTGAAAGAAACCAGACACAAAAGAGTACATAGTATATGATTCTACTTATGTTCAATATCCAGAAGAGGCAAATCCATAAAAACAGAAAGGAAATTAGTGTTTGCCTGGGGGCTAGAGGGTTGGGAAATTAATGCTTAGTATGTATGGGTTTGGGTTTGTTTTTTTTTTTCTGGAGTGATGATAATGTTCTGGAATTAGTAGTGACAGTTGCCCAACCTTGTAAATATACTACTCATGTATGCTGTGAGGGTGAATCCTCAAGGGAAAAAAATAGAGGGACAGATTTGGTCCATTGGCCATAGTTTGTCAATCTCTGGTTTGACAGTCGTTTTCAGAGTTGCATAGACCAGAGACAGAATCCTAATTTTCAATTTATGAGCTCTGTGACCCATGACAAGTTACTTAACAGCTATAACCCTCACTTTTCTTTACATAATGGTGATATGTAGAATAACTCCCTTGTACTGTATGAGGATAAAGTTAGATCAAATATAAGGTCCACAAAGGCACTCTTCCCAGAGCCTAGAGCTAACATGTATTCAATGTACATGAATAAATAAGTAAAACATTTAGCAGTTACTGTCTCATACACATTAATAATAGCAAACCCTTATATACCATTTATTCTATGCCAAGTACTAGTCTAAGTGCTTTGCAGAACTTTATCTCATTTCAATACCTAGTGTTATCATCATCCCCATTTTCCAGATGAGAAAACTAAGGCACAGATAGTGTAGATAACCTGCCCAAAATCATTCAGCTATGAAGTGATAGAGTCAAAATTAAAACTCAAGTGGTCCAGTCCAGAGTCCATGCAATAAATGTTGAGTATGAATATGATTATAATCATCATCAGTTTAACATATATCCAAGTATACCAATTTCATTTCTCTCTTTGATATCTGAGCACACACTAGCACCTCTACTTCTTAGCACTTGATTTAGGGTGAGGATGCTTCCCAAGTCTTCAGTGTTCTGCTAGGGGGCATGTTCATCTTTTTATCTGTCCTTCATTCATTTATTAAGCATGTATAGGGTCCCTACTGGGCTTCCCAGGTATCTCAGTGGGTAAAGAATCCACCTGCAGTGCAGGAGACATAGGAGACAAGATTTCAATCCTTGGGTCAGAAAAAGCCCCTGAAGGAGGTCGTGGCAACCCACGCCAGTATTCTTGCCTGGAGAATTCCATGGACTGAGGAGCATGGTGTGATATAATCCATAGGGTCACAAAGAGTTGAACATGACTGAAGCGACTGAGCATACACACTTGCAGGGTCTCTACTATGTTCCAGGCCCTGTGCCATATAAACATAAAAAGACAGACTGTCTGTCCTCAAAGAGCTCAAAGTCTAGTTGGGAAGAGAATCATAATCAAGATGATAAGGGCTGTAGTAGGGCTATGTGGAAGTGGAGAAGACCAAGGGCAGAGTGTAGAGGTGGGACGAAGAAAGGACCTATGAGTTTCCTGGAAGAAGCTTTACCTAGAGAGGAATGTGGGGTAATCAGGAATAGGACGGGACCATCAAGTCAAGAATGAGGTTAAAGTGTGTACAGAGGCCAAGAGGCCCAGGAGCTCTTGGTGAAACCCAGCAGGCAGAGTCCACATGACCAAAAGGCAGGCTGCAGGGGGGGGACCTGGAAAAGCTCATAAGAGCCTAGGTGCCATGCAAGTTCAGTCTTGAGCAAGTACCTAGCGTTGTCAGCAAATACCTGACATTATTTTCCATGCCGGCATCTATCACCATCTGACCTATCATACCTTTGATGTTTATTTACTGTCTGTCTCTTCCCACTGGAATGTGAGCTCCCTGAGGGCAGGGACTTGGCTTTGTTCACTTTTGTTTTCTGCTGCATCTGCTTTACCACCACAGACACATGTTTGTATTGCCTGGCTATTGTAGGCATGAAATAAATATTTTCAAATAAATTAATGAGTGAAATAAAATAAAGAAACTCATGACCTGGGGCCTCTAGGGAAGACAAAGAGCATTACAATACAGACTTGACTGTCATCTAGTCAGATTACAGACTAGAGGGGACCTAACAGGTGGACACGAGTCCCTATTACACTCTGCCTCCCCTCTTCCTACACTTCCTGTCTTCTCTCCCAGAACTTCAGATTGTCCCCTGACCATTCAAATTCCCTTCCCCTCACACATTTCTCCACCCCAGCCAGAACTTCGTGCTCCCTGACAGTGGCCCATGCTCCAATCTGCCCACCCTCCTGGCTCTGCCCATCCCATATCTCAGTCCTGAGAGCTGCCTGCCTCTGCTAGGTGTTAGCATGATCAAACTAATTTTCACTGATGTATGAATCACTGTCAGAGCAGTCTAGGTTATATGACTTTTTAAACTTTTTTGTTATGGAAACTTTCAAACATATACATAGCAGAGAGAAGAGTATGGTGAAACCCCATGTACCCACCACCCAGCTTTAACAATTACCAACATTCTGCCATATTTCTTCTATTGCTCTTTTTTTCTTAAAGTGTTTGAAAGCAAATCCCAGAGACCATACCATTCCACAGTTGAAAGTGAAAGTGAAATTCGCTTGGTCGTGTCCGATTCTTTGCGACCCCATGGAATATACAGTCCATGGAATTCTCCAGGCCAGAATACTGGAATGGGTAGCCTTTCCCTTCTCCAGGGGATCTTCCCAATCTAGGGATTGAACCCAGGTCTCCCACATTGCAGGTGAATTCTTTACCAACTGAGCCACAAGAGAAGCCCAAGAATACTGGAGCAAGTAGCCTATCCCTTCTCCAGGGGATCTTCCTGACCCAGAGATCGAACTGGGGTGTCCTGCATTGCAGGTGGATTCTTTACCAACTGAGCAATGAGAGATTCCACAGTTGCTGGCCTGTAAATATTTCAGTACGTTTCTCCAACAGATAAGAACCTTTTCTTAAATAACCACAATACCATTATCAAAACTGACAAATTAATGATTCCTTAATACCAGACACTATTAAGTTTACCCAATTGTCTCAAAAATATCTTTCTGCATGGACTTGTTCAAACCAGAATCCAAACACAATTCACACATTAAGCATGTACTTTTTAGGCTTACGGCCACTAGGTAAAGTTTCAAGCCTCATGGGAAAATGGAGACTAATCAGCTCAAAGCACATCTAAACATTCCAAATTCTCTAACCCTAGAACCTCAGTGTGGCCTCTCTCTGGCTAGAGAAAGGAGCTTGCTATCCAAACTTCTCATCAAAGCTTTTTTTTTTTTTTTTTTTTTTTGATAAGGGATAGAAAGAGTGTTGCCTCAGGGTGGGACAGGGAAGGGAGAACCAGAGAAATGTGTTGTAACTAGCTTTCTGGTCTGCCTCCTATCCAGAGCACCCCTGTCCTAATCCTGGCGGACCTCTGAAATATTTGGTTCATCCGTGTAAAAGTAATCGTAATTGCAGTCATTCCTGAGAGCTGCTTACCATTCTGTCTAATTATAGTACAGCACAATAATCATATGTGTATCATTAAAAATGTGTCAGATTGACTTTGTCATGAGTTTTATTTGATTTCAATATGAAACTGCTTCAGTACACACAGCTTCAGAGCTTGTTGCTCCTGCTCCCAACCAGGGAGCAGGGGACCAGCTGTTGGAAAGCCAGCAGCTGAGCATCCCTTCCCGTCCTGTCCAGTCCCTCCCATCTGGTCCCATTCAGTCCTGTCCACTTCTGTGTGCTCTGACTGCTGTAGCTTAGGCCAGAGGTGCCCACCTGCCTGCCCTTCCTTTCTTCCTCTCCACGGGCTGCACATCTGGGCTCAAGGCAGAATGATTCACTTATAAACAGAAACAACCAAAACAGAACCCCGCAGGCTCTGCCAGCATCAACTGCTGCTTCCCCGATCCACAGGGATCTCAGTCAAGCTTCTTTTGACTCAATCCATGCAACATCTTCATTATTCTCCCCATTGGCAGGGGTAGGGTGGGGAATGTGAGATGAGCCGATGTGTCCAAAGTCGAGTTAATCACTAGCAGAACCAGAAGGAGAATCAGCGGCTGTGGCTGCTGAGCCAGAGCTTCTGTAGGAACCAAGTCTGGGTCAGGCTCCATCCATTAGACCTTCCTCTCTAGTAATAGATGCGTTTTCAAATATACAAGATGATGCTGTCTGTGCTGCTGGGCAACTTCCTGAGAGCAGGCACATGAGAGATGAGGGGTGGGAGTGGAGGGCAGCACTTTTCCAGCTCACATTTACAAGTTGTGGGAACCAAGCTGATCGCCAGGACCAAGCCTTGCCTCACTGGTACATTGTCAGGCTGCCTCTTCCAGCAGGTTTCTTGCTGCTTGCCAGGACTGAGGCAGTCGCTAATCAGGTAAACCAGTGTGGAAGAATCATGTCCACCATATCAAATCATTGCCTAATGAGCCTTCCCTCTGGGTCCTGTGCAGACCTGATGAATGAGGCTGGCGCACGTATGCCCAAATGCTCATTCATTCAGCTGGCCTTGAGTGAGGCCCATCGTTGTGCTTGCTCTGTGCTAAGTAAAGCTACCATCTGGTTCTTGCTCCTGAGAGCTACACTCCTGGCTGAATGGGGAAGACAGTTATGTAAACAAATATGTCAGAGTGGGACTTAGGGCTATAAAAGACCTTGTGAAGGTACAGATGAGGGAGCAAGGATCTCGCTTTGGGGGAGTCAGCAAAAACTTCAAAGAGGTTACATTGGAGCTAGGTCTTGAAAGATGAGTAAGAATGGTCTCGGCTGAGAAGGGAGGGCTGGGTGAAAATTCTTTGCATAAGGAATGGTAAGCAGAAAGGCCAGGAGGTGTGACAGAGCGTGAAGGAACCCAGGACCCTTTTGCAGATGTAAGCTACATAACTTTCCATTAAAGTATCTCAGGGGCTTAATAATTTAGACTTAGACTTCCAGGTAAACTATCACTCCAGTGTACTGATTTCCCATGGCATTTGCTACCCCCCACCCCCTCGTCACTTTTGGGCCAGCCTTTTGGCCTTTCCGCAGTCTCTCTGTACTTAACTCAAAAGCTGGTGCTGAAATATGCCATTTCAGTTTGTTTATTCTAAATTTCGCACCAATCACATTGACCCACTGAGTGGTTTAGGTATGTGTTCTAGGTTTCTTGGAGCAGAAAAAGGAGGCATTTTTTCCCCTAGAGTCAATCCCAAGGAAGCAGAGCCCACTTGCCATGGACAGCGATGGCACAAAATCCCTGGAGACGCATGAATTCCGTGTGCTAGGCCTCTGCTGCCCTGTGTCTGTTCTCAACCAAATAGCCTGTTTGCTTAGCTGCTGACTGTTGTCTTCAGTAGAGGGACATTAAAACACTTGGTTTGAGCAAGGCAAGGTAATGAATTGTTCTTGTGTGGACTCTTAAGTAAACTATTAGCGTACTTGCCTTGGTACAGCACTACTGATCTGCTGACAAGCATTAACCATTTCTAAAGCATTGAGGGGCCCACAAGTTAGAATTTTTGTAATGAAAATGCCCCTCCCCCATTTATCTAGCCTCTAGAGCTTTTCACAACATTTCTTCCATTGATCTTCATAAACAGTCCTTCAAAGTTGGGAGGGCAGAGGTCTGTGTCCCTATTTTACCAACTTGGAGATTGAACCTTGAGGAGTTAAATGATTCCAAGTGGTTCTAATGTTATTGGAAAGCAAGCCTCGAGTCATGATCATGGTGTCGGGAGCTTTCCTACTACCCCAAGCTCCTGCTGCTGAGCCATCCCCCCACCACCAACATGGTAGGGGTTGCAGGGGGAATGTGGGCAGCGGTAGTGCTCCCACATTTACAGGACAGCTGCCCGTGGTCACTCACACTGTCTACATGCTCGCTGCACTGTTCACTGCACACTCGCCTTAAGAAGGACCTCCAGATGTTTGTCATGCTAGCACCAAGAGAGTACAATAGATAAAGAGTAGTAAAGAGTAACCTCAGGAAGCAAATACCCCTCCAAGATGTAAGTCATTTACTCCCTTCTTACCAGCAGGATCAGGTTCAACCTGCATAAATCTATTTTAGCGTACTTTAATTGCTTATAAACTAAATGTTTCCTGGATATGCTACCGACCATGAATAATTAGAATCATTTCAGTGACTGGGTTTTGGAAAGTGAACGGGAAAGCAGACAAAAAGGGGCTGCTCAGAAGGGAGAGTCATTTGTTAAAGCCTGAGTGGGAACATTGTCTCCACCATCTCCAGTTTTGTTTTTTCATGATGTGACTAGAGCTGCCTGTTTTCCAGCTACTCTGGCTGCCCTTCATTTTTTTATGCATCTCTCAAGTAACACTAGCTGCTGACAGTAATGAGGCCCAAGTGGTCCCATGCCAGAGTCGTTCATTCACTCAGCCAAGATGGGTGCAGCACCTACTATGTGCCAGGCCCAAACCAAATCTTAAGGCTAAGGAAAAAAATAACACCAGTTCCCAACCTTGAGGAGACCATGGCCTGGTGGGGGAGATGGACACATAGACAAACAATTATGCTATAATGTGATAAATGCTAGAATAGACATCTGACAGCGAGCTGTGGGAACGCAGAGGAGGAACTTACTCCATCAGGGGGAGGTGAGGCCAGCGTAGCTGAGAAGCAACATTTAGCAGAGGCACAAGGGAAGCAGAAGGGTTGACTAGATAAAGAGGAGCAGGGAGAGATGTTCCAGTGCAATGTGGTACAATGTAGGGGCCAGAGCCTGGCCCGTGATGTGAGATAAGACTGGAGGAGTCAGCTAGGCCTACTGTGAAGACCTTTGTGTGTCCTGCTTGAGAGTTTGAACTGGGTACTGCAGTCAGTGGGGAGCCAACCATGGTTTTTAAGTAGAGGGGACAACGTGATCAGATCTGAATTTTGGATGGAAAACTCAGGGAGGGAGGGGAAACAGGGAAATCAGTTAGAGGCTGACTCAGAGAGCAAAGCTTTGCTTTATCTTCCCTCTGGACTCCAGGAGCTCTTGCCCACATGCCTACTACAGCACTTACCACAGAGCATTAGAACTACTTGTTTGCACAGCTGCCTCCCCATCCACTCCTTGAGGGCAGGGTCTGAGTCTCAGTTATCACTTCACCCCCAGAGCCTGGTACACAGGAGTCCTTGGGAGACCTTGGTATCAAGTGAATGAGGGAACCAAATGAATCAATAGGATCTAAGCTGAGCGACTAAGCACAGCAGAGCACACAGCAAGCAAGTTCAACTCTGATTTGTTCCCACGTAACCACCGTGATGGCTATATTAGAGAGAAATCCTACTGTTACAGAATATCAAGTCCATCCTTGACTTTTCCTCTGCCTCTGCCAAGCCCATCAACCTAACAATGTCCGTCACAAAAGAAGGATGCACTATTCAGAGAAGACAAGAAAGTTGCTTACAAAGCTGTGCTGGCGCTGGTTATGACCCTGTACTCTGTTCTTTCTCATAAATTAATTTTTGATGACTTGTTTAGAATGTGTCTTCTTTGTCTTCATTCTGCTCTTTCTGCCTTTCTTATCTTCTCTCCCTTCCTATTTAAATCTTATTCATTCTTCAAGGCCAGTTCAGTTGCTTCCCATCACCACCCAGCCCCCACACTCGGAATTAAGAATTCCCACTTGAGTTCCTGTAACTCCAGAGAAATGACTCACCTATAATGTTCATCTCATCATAGTTCTTCCTGCACCTCTCCACCTTTTGTACAAGACTGTAGGCTCCTCAAGGCCAGGAATGGTCTGCTTCATCATTATTTCCCTAGCACCTCCCACCCGGCATCTTGCCCCAGCAGATAACTAGTAAGTGTCTTCAAGTAACACTTCAAGCATATTGTGTGCTATTTGGCTGTCCCCTTAGAGTTAATGCCAGTCCTGAGAGTACCCTACGCCTCTCTCTATCTTCTTGCAGCTGGCAAGATATGATTTTCTTCATCTGACAAGTGGCAAAGAAGAAAAATCATTGTTCATCAAACATTGGGAATATCTCCCAGAGATAGAGATTCCCTAATCTCTATCCCCTTATCCCATATCATTTTGGGCATTTTGAAAGCACAGAATCCAGCGCATGTAATAAAACATAAGCATACTGACCCATTTAGGGTCATAACTTCACATCTTTGCTGAAGAGCTTATTGTATAATAGGTCTCACCTATGATGCTAAGTGAAGAAAAAGAGGAAATGAACATTCTCTTTGGAAGTACATACTGAATTAGCTCAACTTGGAACACAGTAAGCATCCAGAACCAAGAATTCAAGTTTTTCAGGTAGAAATGTCCAACAGACAATTATAAACTCATCAATGGCCAAGGATAAACAATGAACCTAGAAATGTAGGATCTCTGCACAAAAGTGACTAAAACCACAGCAGAGAGTGTAAATTCTTTCAGAGAGGGAGAAATGAGCTGAGAGTACACCTACATTTAAGAGACAGGTGAAGGAAGACAATCCAGGGAAGGAAACTGACAAGGAACAAAGAGTGGTGATGAGAGAGAAGATATCACCATAGATGAGACAGTGGTTGATGACAGGTGCTGGAGAGAGATCAAATAAAGTGGCTGATCACTGAAAAGAAGACATTAGGTTAGGTAATTAGGGGATCACTCTTAGTCAGGAGCTTCTCTGATGGCTCAATGGTAGAGAATCTGCCTGCCATTGGAGGAAACTAAGAGACATGGGTTTGATCCTTGGGTCGGGAAGATTCCCTGGAGAAGGGCATAGCAACCCACTCCAGTTTTCTTGTCTGGGAAATCCCATGGACAGAGGGGTCTGGCAGGCTACAGTCCAGCGGGTCGCAAAGGGTGGGACACAACTGAGCGACTAAACAGCTTAGTGTCCTAAGGCATGTGTGCTAAGTCGCTTCAGTCACTTCCACCTCTTTGCAACCCTATGAACTGTAGGCCACCAGGCTCCCCGTCCATGGAATTTCCCAGGCAAGAATACTGGAGTGGGTTGCCATGCCCTCCTCCAGGGGATCTTCCAAACCCAGGGATTGAACCTGAGTCTCTTAGTCTCCTCCACTGGCAGGCAGGTTCTTTACCACTAGTGCCACCTGTGAAGCCCCTAAGTGTCCAGGGGAACCCCTGGGAAGCCCCTAAGTGTCCTAGGGCAGGACTAGCAAATATTGGCTACATAAGACTACATCCCTCCAAGCCCCCATCCTGCCTACCAGGTATTCCCATGGATTACATGACGAACTTGTTTGGGCACATTTTCCTGCTGAACCTAGATATAGCCTCAAAATCCTTCTCAACACAGTACCCCAAGCAGCTACTGTCAATCAATCAGAGTTGCCAACAAGCTAAAATCTCTTCCATCCTTCTAGAAAACTCTTCAGTGGAGGTGTAGGGAAGAAGTGCATTGAAGGGTCTAAGAAATGAAGAGGTCAAGATGGTGAAGAAAAAAGATCTTAAGAAGTTTAGCAGTGAAGGAACAGAGAGGGCAGTTGCTTGGAGTAGGGTAAAGATCAAGCTAAGGCAGCATTTACAATCCTCCAGTAGAATCCATTTCCTTACAGTCATCTTAGCACTTGTCCAACAGTAAGCCAGGTAAATCAATATCCCTATACTCTCACTTCTTCCATCCCACCCTTGGCTGAAGGAAAAATTGATGTAAAAAAGCTTCATGTGTAGGCTTGTTTCCAAAATATTCATTTGATTAACAGAGACATATGGTATAACCAGAGTTGGCCCTGCATATATTTATGAAGGAGGAATTCTCTCTAGTAGTGGAACTTTGAGGATCTACTGTAATGTGGGAAAGGTATTAGTCTTGGCCAGGGCCCTTCCCCCAAACCCCTGGAAACCACACCCTGAAGTGTCCTTGGCCTGCAGGGAGGTCCCCTAGGGAAGTGGCCGCCACCCTGCCTTTGTCTTCTCTGCCACCTCCTCTGTGCCTCTTTGCCTTCCTTGACAATTTAGCCCACACACACATTTTTATCTCCTCTCCTTTCTGTCACTTCTGCCCTCTTGCCTCTTTCCTACCACTTCCAAGTTCTCATTCTCTTCTCATCTCTTCCATTTTTCTTAGTCTCATTCATTTGGATCCTCTTCTTCTTGATCTCTCTACCCTCTTTATAGCTTCAGAGTTTTGGACTACAGGGTAAGGTCTTCACAAGTTCACCCTCATTCGGTCTGAGTGGACATTAGTAAAGAAATTCTGTTTTGCTGCTGTCCATTATATGTAGACTTCCTGTTTCTTTGTACAGTTGGTCAAGCACAGTAAATAGTAATATCTAGCATCCAATGATAAACATGTACTGAGCGCCTACTTTGCTCCAGGCACTTTTCTATGTGCTTTCAGGTCAGTTCAGCACTCAGCCGCGTCCGACTCTTTGTGACCCCGTGGACTGCAGCACGCCAGCCTTCCCTGTCCATCACCAACTCCCTCAGCTTGCTCAAACTCATGTCCATAGAGTCAGTGATGCCATCCAACCATCTCATCCTCTGTCGTCCCTTTCTCCTCCTGCCTTCAATCTTTCCCAGCATCAGGGTCTTTTCCAATGAGTCAGTTCTATGTGCTTTACATGGAGTAACTTACTGTTACAACAACTCTCGGGTACATTCTGTTATCCCTATTTTACAAAGAAAACCAGGGAACAGAGCAATTAAGTAACTTGCCTAAGGTCACACAGCTAGTAAATGGTGGAGAAGAGATTTAGGGCTTGTCCCCTATGACTCCAGAAATCATTCTTTAACTACTGTGCTTTTTGCTTCATGATGCAATGGAAAACCCACTGGACTGAAAGTCTGAAGCCATGGGTTCAAGTTCACATCTCTTACTTTAACACGGTGATCTTGGACAAGTCATCTCAGTTGTCCAGCGCCCCACACGTGTGAGGACATTTTACTGTACTCTACCCAATACCACACAGTTAGGCTTGGATTTATTCCTCTGCCCTCCCTGTAATTATCTTTCTCTCTCTATTTAGGTTTTAATCTCCTTGAGAGCAGTCACCAGACCTTATTCTTTTTTTATACTCAACCTCCCCTCCAAGGACCTAGAATAATTCTCAGCACCTAATAGAACATGTGTGCATGTGTGCACACACACACACACACACACACACACACACTACTGTGGGTTAACTAACATAGGAATGTTAATGAATACACAATACACTAAAGGGCTATATACATGTGTATGTTCATGAAGCCTCTCTAAGTACTGTAGCTAATGGAATAATACTATTTAATACTTGGCATATTCTTTGTTTAAATATGATCAGTGCTCACATAAGCTAACAGTTCCCAGGTTTACGTGATTATTTCGCTTAATAAAATTTTTATACGAATAGTTAAAATACCATTAAAACGTCTTGATAATAAAACTATTTCAGTGCCTTACTCATTCATTCAGTTATTCATTCAAACAGTTCTTGGTACTGGTGTATGAGCCTCACCATGAAGCAGTTCTTAAGTAGAGACCTTGTTCAAGTTGTGAGATGAGCTCCACAGGTGGGACACCGATGTAGTCTAGATGGGGCACTGGTTTTCCCATCCTCATGCAGACTCCACATATCACATCGTGTCTCCAGGAGCACGCATCTCCCTGACCCCTCAGCTGTGCTCTGTACACTCCTAATTCCCCATTCCCCTGCCTACAAGCAATTGCCTTTGACATGCTGCTTCCTGCCAGTTCAGTCCAACAACTAATGGGGTTATTATTTTTGTTTGTGTTGTAAAGCCACGGCAATAAAATTTACTCCCAATAATACCACTGCAATTTTGTGTTCTTAAAGTGTACCATAAATGATATATATAATAACTGAATTTACTGTAAACAGAAACGTTTTTCTGGGGAAAAAAAAGAGCTTTTTTTGTTTCCATCATGGTTGGTGCCAGGTTCTTTGATGGAGTAATTGGTGACAGGGGAAGTTGAGAAGCGTCTTACAAGACCATGTTACAGTTAAAAGTGATGATGCTCTATCATTCTGGTTGTGATGAGTTCTTTTCCCAGGGTAAGTAAGGATAAGAAATGCTCTTCCTGGTCAAACATCACAATTACCAGCACAAATTCCCCAGCTGATGAAAGAGCAAAGCCTCAGTGGTCTATAAAGAGAGATTAGCATCAACCATGGGCTTACCCTGATAGGATCAAGCCTAATTTATAGGAAAAGGTAAACCTTGAGTTAGCAATAAAATTTTTGCGAGTGTTTTGTAGTATTATAAAAAGGGGGCTGGCTTTTTTGTATTAACCAGGAGAGATGGATGCCAGTTTAGCCTATGAGTCTATTTAGTCCATTGCTGGTGTGGCAAATGTATTCCTTTAGGCATCTTCCTTGTGCTGAAATTCATCCCTAAGGCGCTAAGAGATTTTACCTTACCATTCTCTTTCTTCTTCTCTGGTTTTTCTGCCTAGTCACTGGCTCTTTTTATCCCCCTACTGCCTTAGTGCTTAGCCATGACCTCACTTCCACACACCATCATCACATCTCCAGCTGTCTGCTAGACATAGTGACCCGTATATCCTACTGTCATCTCAAGCCCACCAAACCCAAGCCCATCCACTTCCCTGAGCCAGGCTAGCTCTGCCTGCCACTTTATCCCAGATCTGTCAGGGGTACTGATTCTCCCACTTGCCCAGACTCAAAATCTAGGAGTCAACTTTGACTTCTCCCCTGCTCTTTCCTCCACAGCCAGTCAGTTACCAAAGTCCTCAGAAGTCTGCCTTCACAATGCCTCTTTTCTATCCTCCCTGTCACCGCAGCAATAACTCTTTCTCAAGCCCTTGCTATCTCCCCCTTGAACTACGGCAGTGACCTCCACACTGGTCACCCACCCCTTCACATACTCCTCCTGGGTATCCTAAGGCACAGCTCCAGTCCTGATATACCTGTCACATCAAGTCCTGTCTCTCACCCTCAGGTTGAAGGCTTCCCATGCTCTCTCTCCTTCTACAACTTTAGCCAACTCCCCAGACTTGTCCTGCTTCCACTAACTACCCTCCACCCAGTCCCATCCCTGCCTATTTGCAATCACCCCATCCTTCAAGACTCTGATTCTCCCTACTGGACTTGAAGGTCTTCAGAATCCTAAACACATTTTATTTCATTCCTTCAACAAGCAGGAATTGAGTTCCAATTATTTTCCAGGCCCTATGCTAAGAGCTGTAGGTAATATAAGTATGAATACAACAGTACTCTTCCCTTGTGGCACTCTGACTAAGGAGCTGGAAAGATGGATGTAAATAACTCGAAATCCCTGTCAGGGTGTCTCTGACTCCCATCGTATGGGCGCTTCCCCTCAGCCTACAAATATACTTAAAACCCTCCCCTCTTAAAATACCTCCCTCCTCCAGTCCCACCCCTGTACCAAACTCCTAAGAAATGAGAATGTGTGTATTCTTACCCATCATTGTTATCTCCAGTTCTTCCCACCAGCTCTTCAGCCCCCTCCAGTCAGGCCTTATCCACACCCTCCACTGACTTCGCTACAGTGAAGATCTCCTTCCCATAGACAAATCAAAAGACCACCCTCCTTTTATTCACCTCTCCACAACATCTCAAATTGTCACCAGAACTGTTTCCTCTCCCTGTCCACTTCTGAAGTGTTAGCTGTTCCCCATGATTCTTTCCTTGCCTCTCTTCTCTTACTCTGTAATAAGCCTCCCCTTTCAGCCAAGACAATTCCTTGGCAGTTCCCATTCAATTCCTTTATGTCATTGATAACTTCCAAATCTATACACATATCCTATATCTTAGGCCTAACCTGTTGCCTAAATTCCAGACACTAAATCATCATTATTCTGACCCTCATCGTGCTCCCCAGTGAGCCCCCCTCACACCTACACCCCACCATGAACCCTGGTCCTCTGCCTGTATTCCTCAATCCATTACTATACTTCCTACACAGTAGGAAATCCTTGATTTCTCTTTTTCCTTACTTCACATATCCAACTCATTGTTTAGTCCTATTTATGTTATAAAAGATAACATAAAGAGTTTTTCAATCTCCCTGTTTTCCCACAACTGTTCTGGCTCAGGCCCTGTTACCACTTATCTTGGCTCTAGCACCAAACTTCTCACTGGTCTCCCTACTTGCATTCCTCCCCTCAAATTCCATTCCGTTCTCTACACTGTAGCCATTGAGTCCTCTAAAGTGCACAGCTTATCTGTTCATCCTCTCATTTCCAAGCTCCCTCCAGTTTCCATTCACTTACGCCACAAATAGTTACTTGCCACCTCCTAGGCATAAGCACTGTTTGGGGAACTGGTATGACAGTGGAAAGCAAAATAGTGTTCTGCCCTTGTTGACCTTCTAGTCTGGGATCAGACCAAATGCCTTAGGGTGGGAAGCAGGCAGTATCTACCATAAAACTCATCCTGCCTCCCCAATCTCGTGTCCTCATTGTCCTTATACCCTATTCTCAAGCCCCATCATATTAATTTCAGTGCCTATAATGTGCTGTTCCATTCCACACTCCCTGCCCTTGCCTCCCTCCCACCCACCAGGCCCCTTTTACAGACCCCCTGACACAGTCACTTCCTCTGGAGTAGTTTAGAATGGCTTCCCCGGTAGCTCAAATGGTAAAGAATCTGCCTGCAATGCAAGGAACCAGCTTCAATCCCTGGGTCAGAAGATCCCCTGGAGAAGGTCATGGCTGCCCACTTCAGTATTCTTGCCTGGAGAATTCCGTGAACAAAGGAGCCTGGTGAGTTTCAGTCCATGGGGTTGCAAAGAGTCAGACATGACTGAGGAAGGAAATGGCAATCCACTCCAGTACTATTGCCTGGAAAATCCCATGGACAGAGGAGCCTGGTAGGCTACAGTCCATGGGGTTGCTAAGAGTCGGGCACGACTGAGCGACTTCACTTTCACTTAGTGCTGATCTCCAGAATGACCTGGATTCAAATCTCACACTGCACATGGTAGCTGTGTGACCTCTTCAAATTATCTGACAATTCTGTGCTTAAGATCCTCATAGGTTTGAGAATTGTCAGTCCATAAAAAGTGTGGAGACACTTTAAGTGCCTGACACATAAGAAGCCTTTAACCAATGTTAACTATTACTGATGGGATTAACATATACACACTACTGTATATAAAAAAGATAACCAACAGTGATCTACTGTATAGGACAGGAAACTATACTCAATATCTTATAATAATCTATAGGGGAAAAGAATCTGAAATATATATATGTATATTATAAATCAACTATATACTTCAGTTTTTTAAAAGACAAAAATATTAACTGCTATTACTTATATCTTTAGTATTATTGTTATACCTCTCATCACACTTCTATAATATCCCTTCCTACTAAACATATCTTACTATCTTTGCACCCCAGTGACTAACCTAGTGAGGCACATAGTAGATATGTAATAAATGTTGAAGGAAGGATAAGAGGACTGACTGTTCCAGGTTTGTGGTTTGGTTTCCTGTGACCACATAGGATTATGAAGGAATAACAACAACCTTAAGGCTTCTTCTGAATATCTTCTTGACCAGGTATCTAAGTGTATGTTATTTGCATTGTATAAGCAAGAGCTGGAGGGGAGTGAGCGAGAAAGGCACTTTGAGCTGGGCTAAACTGAACAAGGCTAAACTATTTCCTTTTTTTTATTCATTGACTCTTGGGTCAAGAAGAAATTGACTTCCCTCAAGTACCATTCCCTTCCACTCCCGTTCTTCAGCCCCACCTCATCCTTTCCATTTGTCTCCTTCCCACTACCATGTTCCCCTCAAACATGCATAAATGAAACCCAGAAAGCAAAAGGAGCACTGAGGGAAAGGGGGAAGGAGTGGGAGAAGGTTAGCACCTCCCTCCTTCTTTGCTGAGATCAAAGCCTGCATTTGCACTTGCTGGCCGGCTGGCCTCTTTCATGCCCTACTCCACCTGTCTGGGAATGGCATTGCCACTTGCCCATTTCCTTTTCTCTTCAACACTGGAGGGCAGTTTCAGGGTGGGGCCTTGAACTATTTCTAGTGCAGGCCAAATCCCTCCATCCCAACATCTTCGCTTTGTGTGATCAGATTTCCTTTCCACCTCGCCAGTAACAAGTGGCGTGAGCAGAAGGCAGGAAACTGTGAAAGAAGTCAGTTTCTCTACTGGCCCTTGGCGGAGATCATGGTTTAAGTAAGTGGGAAACCACTGGTGCTTCTGGACTTTTGTCTGGCAGGAGGAACAGGCTCTTCTTTCTGCATCTGGGGGTGGGGAAGGTCCCAGTGCTTGGCCCAACATCCCCCGGGGTCCTGGTGAGGCACGAGTTAGGCAATGGCTTCTTGCCCCAAGAAAAGAGAATTCACATGTACTGACATCCTACCATGTGCTAGGCTGGCCTCTGTGGTCGGCCCTTTAATGTATATTATCTCTGTGATTCCTAACAACCCAGTTGGGTCAGCATTTGTCATTCTTCTGGTAGCAATGAGAGAAGCAGCTTGCCTGAGGCACGCAGCTCAATCCAAGTATGGAAACTCCAGCTCTGCCTGACTATGGTCAGGGCTCTTGCCGCCTCATCATGCTGCCTCGAGAGCTGAGAAAACTGTTCATGCCATCAGTTGGCTCTTTGCATTATTCCACAGAATTAACTGAACAGCCAGCTAAACCTTTTGTGAATTAGCGTAATTCAGCATAATTTTAAAGTAAAGGTTGAAGGAGAACCTTGAGTTCTCCTCTACAGGCTCTACAAAGAGAATGTGACATAAGTTTCTGCCTTGGCAGAGTTCATGGTCCCATAGAAAAGAGTTAACGAGCACAAAACTAAAAACATAATAAAACACAGAAACAGAAATACCGTGAGAGAGCCAGAGAGGGAAAGAGGGCACCACCTTTGCCTTCGATACAGCCTCTGCCTTCCTCGTGCCTGTCTCTTCCCTCAGCTCCAAGCAAAGCTGCTCAAGGCTGCCATGTGGAACCGGATCACAAAGCAGGGACTTATATCATCTGTGTTCCCGAGCCTAAGAATAGTGTAATAAGTAGTACCTAGGAATAATATTTGATTAGCAAAGGTGGGGAGATGTTTAGGAACCCAGGCTTACCTGCAGCCAGACTTCTTCAGCAAAGAATGGGTTATTTATGGGTTAGTTCAAGCCGGATGCTCAGCCAGCCAGGACAGGAGCCTCGATCCCAGTCAAGCTGAGCTCCAGCACGTGCCAGTCAGCTCTGGCCCCAGCTGACCGTCTTGCCACCATGTGCTCTCAGCCCAAGAGGGGGCTAAAGCTGGAGAGCGGCCTGAGCATGCAGCAGGTCTTCACAAGGAGGACATGTTGTTCCAGACACTCAGCGCAAAACAGATAGCTCATGACACGCCTTGCTGACAGAGGCTCAGCAGTGTTATCTTTGTAGATGGATGCAGAACATTCCCTCCTCCTAGACCTCAGCGAGGCCCCTTGCCTCTGATTTTGATAGCATTTGATGCCAGGAGTTTGGGTATCTCAGAGTGACTTCTTCAGTGGAGCTGCCTTTCTTCTATTGCTCGCTCTAAACCCATCTGTCCTTGCCCATGAAATGAGTGTACTACTTGACAGCCTCTGGAGTAGGAGAGGCCACTTAAGGAGAGAGGGCTACACCTGTTTGAAGCCTTCTCTTCAAGAGCCAAGCCCATGAGGTTCTCAGGTTTGGACTCAGGGGCCCTCCTTGGCTAAAAATACAAACCTCTCAGGTTTCTTTGATCAGAATGGGGGAGTTAGTTTCTGTAAAGACGATCTCTACACAAGGCATCTTCTATCTCCAGAACTTGGGACTTCAGACATCAGCAAGTAATAACTTCAGCAGGAAGGAACTAGACTCCTCTCCTTTTTAAGAGATAAAAAATAAATAAATAAAAGAAAAAGCATTATAATCATTGGCACAGTCTTGGTCACTTTTCTTTTAATTAGATATGAGGAGTCTTCTGTCATAGATGTGCAAAAGTCATCTTCCCATCAAATTAGATTCCACAAAGATGCTGTTAGAATCCCTAGAGATTATTCCACAGCCTCTCCCATGGTGCCAGATATATATCCAGACTCTTAACAAGGATAATTTGATGGCAATGGCAATCACCTTGGATTATTTTTAAAAGGCTCTTTGAATGACATCAAATTCATGACCCATGCCAAGATCCCTTGTTTTCATGCCCTCTGTACCATTTTTTCCAGGGAATTTGAATTTCCCTGGCTTACTTACTGCCTAACAATATCACTATTGAAAGCACATAATGTTAAGGACCATATGCTCTCTCTTCAGAAAGTGTGTACAAATACTATTTCTGTTAAAAACTAAACAGAAATAGTAGCTTTGCATATTTCCCATTCAAAAACTTCTCCCAATTGAATGATTCCCTTTGTCATAGGGTGTTTTTCCCCAAGCGGCCCCTAATAGAGAAGCTGAATCAGATATTGTGACTTACCAAAGGTCATAAGGAATCATCTAGTGAGCTAGAAATAGAAACCAAAAACCTCTATTTTGATTCTCTGAATTTAAAAACAAACTCTACTACCGAAAAAATAGAAAAACTAGGCTCATTTGACATTCCTGTTGCAGGGAATTCAAGGCAACCAAAACTAACAGGCCTTGGTCTGTGAGGACCAAGGAGGTGACTAAGACAGGTGTTGCCTGCCTTTAAGGAGCTGATAACCCAGTATAGGGAGATCAGGTCACTGTTGAAAACTCTCTACACACTGAAGAGCACCTAGAGGACCCCAGAGGAGGCCTTGTCCATCTTCACAGCCCCTACAGCAGCCAGCACAGTGCCTGTATGTGATATGCAGGCAAGCACTGTCTATTTGTTGAACAAGGGCCATAAGAGATGTATCAACAGAATGCTCTGGGGCTTGTGTAGAATGAGGGACAGCTTTGTGAAGGAGGTGACATTTGAGCTGTGCCTGGAAGGTTGGAGAGGTTTTTCACAGGCAGCAGGGGATAGGGGAGGGACTTTGCAGGCCCCAGGAAAAAACAATGGCAAAGATCCTCAAGAGGGTGAGGGACCAAGCATGGTCTCATTTGGGAGAACCCAGAGGCGGCCAGTGTGGCTAGGGGAGAGGGAGTGAGTGAGCTGAGGCTGGAGAGAAAAGTTGAGATGTGAGCAGAGAGGATCTTGAACACCAAGCCAAAGAAAGAATTTTGCAGTGGACTGTCACAGGAGGTTTGAACAAGGGGACCAGTTTCCTGCTGCACCCTCCTGCCCTGCCCATCTGGGCCTTCCTTGCCTTGTCGGTAGCAGTGGGTTGTTGTTGTTCTGATTGTCTGTGGTTTGGTTTGGAGGTTTTCTGTGGTTTAGTTTGTTTTTTGGCCTTTCCCTTTTCCTTACAGTTTTTCACAGCATATGGTCCTGATTACGTGCTGGAAATCACGCCAAGCTGCCGGCCAGACCGCAATGAGCCCCACCGAGTCCAGCAAATCCTCAACTACATCAAAGGTGAGCACCACCCTTCAAATCCAGCTCTCCTCATTCCACCCAGCTTGTGGTGACCCATCAGTGGGGGCTTCCCCAAATACCATTTGTCATTTGGTGGCTAGACTTTACACTGACTCGAAGGGGAGTCCTCTTCTTGGCCTAAGAGCTTATAGTTGGAATTCTGAACTGGTCACTCTGGTTGGGATTGTCATTTGGCCAACTAATGTCACCTTCAAGGAGACAAAAGTTTCAGCTTTAAGCACCTCCAGTGGAAAGCCAGTTCTAAAGTGTGCCCTGGAACTCTCTTTGAAAAGGGCAACAGTAAAACCCTCTCAAAGATAAGAGAAGGTCAAGTCAATTCAGATTTGGGGATGGACATGGGGGCAGGAGGGCTCGCAGGCATTCTGTTCCAATGTGGTTCATTGGTCCAATAGAGCTTTGAGTGACTGTAAGCCCATAGTGAGTAGTCAAAGATTTTGAAGCCCTGGGAGTGGGTTCCCCAGTCTCACTTAGAGCACTGGAGATGTGGCTGCTTCCCTATTCTTCCTTTCCCTAAGGTTGGCCTCCAATTATTCTGGCCTCTGGACAGAGGGAAAATGGCAGTCATCAGGTTATTGCCCAACTTGATCACACTGTCTGCTAGCTGTTTGGAGACACTGTTATTAGAAACCCCCCTCCCAACCCCAACTGCTGTTTCACAACTAAACTCACTTCATCTATAATTTTTTTAAGTTGTTTTGGTACCCACATTCCTATTTAATTGAATTTGTGTGTACGTGTGCATATTTTGGGGGGTCCTAATTATTTGCAGAGTTAGAAGGCCAAAGGTATCACATTGCCCATAATGGAGAGTGAAATTCCTGTTTATTCAACTAACAACCAAGATAGCACCAGTTCTCCTAACTTTGATTCCCTCATTGGAATAGAATCCAGCACAAAAGAGAAGCCCGTTCTGTGTCAGCGTTAGTGTGAGGGAACACGTTGTCCTGGGGATCTCTGCCGAAAGTGATATTAAGGCCATGTCATCTGGTACAGCCTAGTCCATAGCCACTGACTCCACATCCCAGGCTCCTTTGACGAGAGAAAGATTTCTAAGCTCATGAGTCATAAACTCATGTGCTCACAGCAGTGCTTATCAGCTCTCAGGTATCACACAGCCTCAGCCTTTCCCTGATCCTGTAGTTTCAAGGCACCTTCCTCTGGTCTCAGTGGCTACCAAAAGTCTTCACTTCCAAACCAAATCCTCCTCCCTCCTTGAACCTTTAAGGCCTTTAAAATCCTTCTTTTCCTGGCCTTTCTCTAGCCTTTCTTACTACACTGCAGATTTGATTAACACATGCTCCCACCCTTGTTTCCTCCTGTCCCTCTCAGATCCTGGACCAAATTCTCATACCCTCTTTCCTTTCACCTTGCCATTTTCCCCTCATCCAGACTCTAAATCCTTGTAGAGCAGAGACAAACAATAGAAACAGAAACTAAACAAGGCTCGGCAGCCACTTGCTCACACCTACACATGTGCAGATATCTTTATGCCCTCATGCTTTCCTGCACACGTACCCATATCTCCAGAGAGTGCTGACCTTGTGCTATTGAGGAAATGGAAATGAAAAGCAAGAGAAGACATAAGGAAGGTAATTCAAAGGGAAGAGAATTAGGAAAGATAAGAAACCCAAAAGAAGTATACATGTTTTAAAAAAAATACTCATTTAAAAAATGAGATGAGAGATTGGTTTGAGGATTGGTTAAAAAATAATAACAGAAAATTTTAGAGGATATGCAAGTTACATGGAAGTCAAGATTTTTTTTTAAATATCCTAACAGGTTAAAGCAATATTCTGATTCCAATACCATGAAATTAATGTATAGACCAGGAATTGGGTCTTCAAAAGCAACTGGACACAAGCAAGATAGGAAGACATGGCTTCACAGGATTTTGTCTGCAAGAGTTAGGGATTTTAGTCAGTGTGAGTCACCATGGCAAAGTAGCCTCCAGAGATGTTAATGCAGTATTGACCTTACTTTAAAAGATCTTGAGACAAATAGGAACATATATTTCAGGAGGTCAGGATGGGGAGAGGATTGAAGCCCAGGCTCCAAGAGGTCTGGTTGGAGGAAGATCTGGGATTTTGGAGAAAAGAAGACTCAGGGGGATGTTGTCCCATATCTCTGAAAGGCTGTCACAGAGCAGAGGGTATAGACAGAGTCTATGTGGTCACAGGGCACAGAGCTAGGACCCATGGGTAGATATTATTACAAGGCAGATTAAGCAGATTTTCATTTGAGATAAAGAATTTTATAATGATTACAGCTATCCAAAGTGAAACAGACTGCCCAGAAAGGAATGAGGTCTCTATTACTGGAGACCTACAGAGACAAGAGACAAGATTGGCTCTCATATTGTAGATGGAGTCCTACGTTTGGAGGAGGGTGATTGTACTAGGCTATCGTTAAGGTTCCTTCCAATCCTAAGATTCTAGGATACTGTACATTAATTATGTGAAAATACAAAAACAATAAAAAGAAGATGAGAATGCAGGGGTTGGTTGATGAGTGATAGTTGGGGGGTTTGTGAGGGAGGTAATACTGTGTATAGGAAAGAACTGATGAGGAGAAGAAAAGAAACGAAGTGGCTAAGAGTGGGTGGGGAGGAGCCAGGGAGGGCAGACAGCAAATAGAATAGCTATAGATTACTAGGAATCTTCAGATTTTTCCATTTAGCCATCCCTTTCATATTGACAAAGTCTTCTGTTCTAGCCATGCAAATGAGCAGAGCACATAAATCCAGAACCGAAAAGAAATGCAGTTAAACCTACAAGAAGAGGCTAGAAAGAAGCTCAAATGTTAAAAATGGCCAGGCTAACCTGCTATACCGAGACCATGCCCCTCCAGCCTGGTGACATGCTGCCATCAGATAGTGCGTTGCCATGACAATGGTCAGTGTGGAAAGGCTGCTGAATTTTCTGCATTCTGAAAGATTTTCCTGAACCTGCGTAAAAGACTATCATCTGTTCTTCGATATAAAACCTCAGTGAGGCTGGCCACTTCTTCCAGTGCCTCTCCCTCTCCCCCTCCGCACCTCCCCCCATTCAAAACAAAGGTGGGGGCAGAGCCAAAGATTATTTGGGGAAGTGGATGGCAATGAGGGAGTGGATGGACTACATTCCACTCTGTGGGAAGGAGTTTCACCAGCATATCTGGTTGAATTTATTTAGCCTTTGAGCTTGGGTTTTCTCTCTTTCTCACCACATCCCTTAGAATCACAAAAAAATGGGATTTTTTTAACCTATATTGGAGAGCAAACCTGAGGAGGTTCATCTTATAGTGATAAATTCCATATGCTACAGGGTGACTGGCAAATTTGGACCTCACTTTATCCTGTCTTTACTCCCTATTAGACTTTCTGAGAGAGGAAAAAAAGACAAAAATAAAACCATGGAGAGTCTATTCAAGCTGTTAGGTTTATACAGAGAAAAACTATTGTGTTGTTCCCACAAATCGTTCTTCTCATCTCAATGAATCTTGAAGATTTGTGTGATTGTTCACAAGGAAGTATAGGTTAGAACGTGGATCATTCAACCTAGATCATGACCACTACTGTAAAATCACCCTTGAACCATCTTCATGTGCTCAAACTTGTTTGCCTTTCCTCTCTGGTTGACGTACTCCAGAGGAGTTAGCTCACAGAGAACCTTCCAGAGTTGAAACACTGCTGATGTGATCAATCCCCAGAGGCAGCTAGCTCCTTGAGCCTGCCTAGCTCTGCATGGGGAAACAGGGGTAGAGGTTTTCTAATCCCTGGTCCTGATGACATTTGAATCAAAAGTCCCTAGGGGGCCAAAAGCTTCATGTTGCAGTCCAGGCTGGACCTGGTGGGGGAGGGGCAGGAAAGATTGAGTTGTGCATATGTGAGAATGTGTTGGAGTTGTAACTGGAGGTTTCTACACTTGCTCTGAGTTCCCAGACTCTACCCTACGTTTGCCAGAGATAGAAAAGGAAACAAATGGGACCAGGAAGTAAGGAAGAGGAGAAAAAAAGATAGGAGGCAATAAGAGGGAAGAGCCGATCTTATGGACATCTGCCCTTTCTGACCCTTAATGAAGGAGACTTAGTATGGCAGCCTCTATGGTGCAGGGTTGGGGAGATGGACCAGCAAACTCATGTGGGTGTTGGGAGAGACACCACAGGAGAAATAATAAGAATAATAGCTACTATTTATCTTACAGATGAGGAAACTGAGGCTCAGAGAGTATAAATTACTTGGCCAAGGCCACCTTTATTCATTCAGCAAGTAATTACTAAGCACCTCCTCTGTGCCACACACTGTGTTAATAGGTAGTGGAGCA